>NC_069397.1:6446109-7662914 GCF_027475565.1 Acinonyx jubatus
CCATCTCAACTCTCACTACTGGACAAGCCATCTCTTAGAATGATCATAGGGGAAAGGTGGCAGATGTAAGAAAATGTTCAACAATCTCCAAAAAGGGAATTGAACTGATAAATCAAAGGAAATGCCCCTCCTTTCAGTAACAGTTACTGAAATAATCATAGGCAACCTAATCTCTAAGGTGTATTTTCAGTACTCTTTAGAGAATTTTACATTTATGAGGCTAGTCCTGAAAAGGAAGCAATCTGATGTTAGAAAATACTTACTAGCAATTAAAAAATGATAAATGCATTTTAAAGTAAAATATATGCTGTGCATAGCAAATTAATGTAATTATAGTACAAGTTCCAAAAGCTTCCCCATAACTTGGAATATAGGAGAGAAACATGATAAAGTGTTAAAAAGATGACACGCATGGGAGGAATGACCCAGAAGCTCCAGTATTTCTGTGGAACAAGAATTCCAGAAAGAGAGATCAGAATGTTCAAAAGATTAATACTGAAAAGAAATAAGAAAAGAAAAAAAATATTCCTGAACTACAAAAAAGACACGAGTCTTTTTACCAAGTTTCACATCTAATGAATGGAGACACACATCAAGACATAACTTCTTTGTATTTTTTTTAATCAAATAGTGGGGAGAAAATCCCATGAGCACTCAATACTATTTAAAAACTACCCACAAAAGAAAAAAAGTCAATTCTACATCAAACTTGTCCTTTACAACATCAAAAACTAGAGGTCAAGTTTACAGCTTTTGGATGAGAAAATACAGTGACAGAAATGTTCTTCAACATTCAGGCTTTAAAACTATACCAGTGCACCCATCCCTGCAAAGTAGACCAGAGAAAAACAAATAAATAAAATAGAGATAATGCAAGATTGAAGAAGGCAATATACAAGTAAGTGGTGGTAATAAAAACAGTAATATTTAGACTACGGTTTCATAGTTTTTGTTAAAGTGATTTTGAAACTGAATGCAAATATAAGAACAATTCTTGCCAAAAATACTGTATCATGGAAAAGTAAATAAAGCCTAATTATATTCTACTGGATTTAATATTCCTGGTCATTTTAACAAAAGCTAGATGAGGGAGCGTAGCAGAGGCTAATTTATAATCTAGTTTGAATCAGAGAGGGGTTCCCAGGAGCACCATTTATCTAAGTTCTTGCAGAATGTCTAGGTGATAAAAAGGAGAAGATTGTTCTTAACATAGGGAACATGTAAATGGAAGTCCAGGACATTAACAGAGAAATACATGTTCAATTGCTTTTTTAAAGAGATGAGGTAGTAATAAAAGACTAAGATATAAAATTTGAAAATCACTATAGGAAAGAAAAACATAAAGAGAAAATTATGGGGCACGTGGGTGGCTCAGTCTGACTTCAGCTAAGTTCGTGATCTCACAGCTCATGAGTTTGAGCCCCACGTTGGATCTGTACTGACAGCTCAGAGCGTAGAACCTGCTTCGGATTCTGTGTCTCCCTCTCTCTCCCTGCCCCTCCCCTGCTCATTCTCTCTCTCTCTCTCTCTCTTTCTCAAAAATAAACATTAAAAAAAAATTTTAGTTATGAGATGAATGCTTTTTTATTTTATTATTTTTTTAGATTTTTTAAATTTTATTTTTTTTAATTTACATTCAAGTTATCATATAGTGCATACAAAATTTTTTAAAGAGAAAATCATTATGGAATCATAGAGAAGCAGAAAACATAAAACAAGATGAAAGAAGTAATGTTCACAATAATTTATCACAATAAATATTAATGGGTTAAGCCTCCCCTATTAACAAAGACTCTGAAATGGAATCAGATTGAAAATCCAGATTGTGTATGTTTATTAGATAAGTACCTAAAACAGCATGGCATGAAAAGGTTAAAATAAAAAGATGTACAAAGTTGTAACTTGCAGGAGAAAACAGAAAGCACAGGGATAGTAACACTAACATTAAAGAACTCAAGGCAAGAAGTATTTAATGGCACGAGGTTGTGTATGTATCTGTTGCTGTTTCCTTGGTATAAAATGGGGAAAGTAATAAGAGATAATAAGAAAGTAATGGAGAATATTATAAGTCCCATAAGAATACTAAGTGAGATGTTGCTTAAAAGTATTTAGAACAATTCTGCCTGGCACATAGAAAGAGTTAAATAAATGATGGTGTAGAACTTAAGAGACATCGTTAACCAGTGTCTTCAAAATTCCCTCATACCACACCTTTGCTCTCTCTACAACCCTACTATAGTCTGTCATTATACTTCTGCTGGATTACAGAAATAATCCCCTAACTGCCCTCCCTGTCTCCAGTCCCACACACTTCAGTCCACCCTGCACAGATTAATCCTCTTAGAACACTATTTTTAGTATGTCACTCTTTGGCTCTAAGGTTATACCCAAGAAGAAATCCAAACTTTCCAGCCTGTTATTCCAAGCTCTCTACAATCCTCCGTGATCCTACCTTTATTTACAGGCTTATGTTGTATATTTTCCATATGAACTCTCCGGGAACATTCACCTTTCCAATAGCCCCGAAACATATTTTAATCACTTCTGTCTCTGCGTCTTTCTTTGTTCACACTTGAAAGCTCCTTACATTTATCTCCAGGTTGGCCTTCTCTTCTGCCAACCAACCCCAGTCCCAGTCTCTCTCTAAAGGGGGAGTCTAGCCTGTTCCACAAAGAAATTTTCCTCTTCCGATGACTCAAGAAATTCGGTCCTATATTCTACCACTTAAATAAATCCTCCCTTCGATCCTTCCTTACCATAGATCATCAAATTTAAGACTGCTGATTATATGATAAATCATTATTGTATGCACAAGAAAGAAAAACGATGTGTCAATTACCATGTGACAGTCCATTGATTTTTAAGAGGCATTACTTCTTTGGTGATAGTGCAAAGTGGGAAAATGTGCATCTTAGGCTGAGTAAAATACGGTAGGTGTTTCATTCATTCATTCAATAAATATTTTCTTATTGCCTACCGTATGCTCAGCATTGCACAGATGGTGTCGCCAAACAGTACCTCACAAGGCACGTACGTTCAAGTTTATACTCTTTGCACACGTCTTTTACCACCCCCTGCTCCCCAAAAAGTCCCAGGCCAAGCAAATGAACACAGAGGATTATTACTGTGCGTTATTTGCACTGCTTTATAAAATTACTGACTTCCCAGTTATTTTGAATAACAGATCAGCAGATCCTTGTCTCCTGTTGATTTCAGATTTCTGGATTTTACTGCTTTAGAACCCACCCTGGAATCCATGATGGCCACCAGGCGGGGGGCGGGGGGCGGGGTGGTGGTGGTGAGGGCAGACATCCAAGGATTCTGGAGAGATTGCAGGATATCACTCTGGGAAGCTCCTACTCTTGGAGCATATTCCTTGGAGAGTTGAGTGGGGAAGAGGGCCGCCTGGCAGCCGACAATCCTCATTCAGTCAATCCGCAAACTTGTAAAGAGATTTATAATGTGTGAGGCTCAGTATGAGACACACATTAGAGCACGTGCAAAGAGGGGTATGCTCTGAAATGAATACAGTGCTCTCTCAAATGAAGCCAGTCCTTTAGGGGACTTCTATACTTTCAGTTCTGTCTCGTTTTCTTTTTTGATGTTCATTACCACCCAGTGAAATAGCCAGGCCGCATCTCACTAGTCCCATTTTACAGTGATGAAAGTGAGGCCCAGAGAGGTTCAGAGAACTGCCCAAACTCAAGTGGCTGAAAAGGTTTCCCAAATTGTAATTCACAAATGACAGCTCTTGACTGTAAATCTAATGCTCTTTGCCAGATTATACATGTAGAGAGTTAGGGATACCAATGGGGTGAGTGGATTTTCAGATAATTCCACAAGTCCTGATGGTATTCCAGAAACATCACCCCCATCCCCTGCCAACAAACACAAAAATCAAAGAACCATGCCAAAGAGTACCGACTGAATTGAACGTCTGAAGGTCCAAATATGAATGACGCATAGAAGGTCTGTGCAAACCAAATTAGCAATGGAAGGTGACAGGAAAATTTCAAATGTCCCCATGTTCTGTTTAACCCTCTGCTCTTGTCTGTGGCTTGGTCCTGACCGAAGAGCTCCAGATGGAATGGACAGTGTCTGGGGCCAGGCTTTGGGGTGTGCTTTGACGGTAAGTTGGCATCTCACCAGGCTGGGCCTTGACCATGTCCTCCACCCCCCGTGATCCTGGCCCACGTTGGCTGGCTGAATTATTTAAATATTGTCCATTACTAGTTAATAGACACAACATATTGAAAGTTTTACAATCAAATATTTATGCTGCTAGAAAACATTTTACATTATCTTTAAACAGCCATGTCATCTATTTATTTTCATTCTGTGATCTTTCTGTTTTGTATCAGAATTGGAGAATTTAGCCTATTTACGCCGAAGTAAATATTATGATGAAAACATTGGATAGCTCAAAAGTAGACTTTAGTAAAGTGCAGAAGTATTTTTTGTTAGGGTCAATTGCACAACATCTCTTGCATGGAAATACATTAAGAAATTTCCTTGGGATGCTTGAAACATGGAGATTAATATTTCATGGCTAGACATTGCCTCGACCTGCCTTTGGTCCCCCTTGATGGAGCATCCTGACCCTTCTAGCCATTCATCCCTTTTCCGACCTGGAGAGAAATGCTTCTAGGGCACAGAGAGGGCATTTGCACGTGACTCTGGTCAAGGAAGTACATTTCATACCTAATCTTGGGCTGCAAGTAAGCGTTATTACCTCTAAAGTTACCATGGTCTGAAGCCATCTGTTTGGGAATCAAAGGCCACACACCCCTCAGCTTGGCCTCCTCTCTTTCTGCCAGATGCTCCTACCTTCTGAATGCTTCTCCCTAACTCTGTCCTGATTTGCTGCTTTATTAGGCCTCCAAAGCTAGTGACCCATGTTTCAGGGCCAACTTACTTCTGCCCCTAGAGAGGGACCAGCCAGTAAATTCTTCCCATTGCTGAGTCAGAAAAAAGACCTTCCTTGAATATCAAGTGGGGTGTGTGTGTGTGTGTGTGTGTGTGTGTGTGTTTTCCATGTCATTTTCAAAGAACACTCTCAAAGGCACAAGAAAGGTGCCAGACCATCAAAGGGCCAGAAAGCACCAACTTTATGATGAGCCTTGACTCCCCGTGTCTGACTTCTGGCATTCAAGAGTAAATTTCAGCCCCTAAATTGGCCCTTTCGGACCCTACTCCTTGAGTGTCACTTCTTCACCCATATCTGATTTCTCAAGCTCAGGCTGAACTCCCAATCAGAATGATAGCTGTCTCACACCTCACTTTGGAGTCTCAGTTACCTGCAGACTTTCCAGGAGCCTCACCAGACTTGAAGAGGGTATAGGGAGAATGAGGCCCATGTCAGAATCTATGCCACATTCCCAGAAGCCTTCTAACCTCCTTGAATGTCAGCTCCTTCCCCTAAAGAAAGAAGGAAGCTGTATAGGTCTTAGGATTACTACATGAGGAATAGATAAGAATTTATATGTCCATGTATGTATTATGTGTAAAGTGCCTCATGCTATGTTTGGTCCAGAGTGCGTACTCATCAATTAAGTAGCGGTAAGTATGACCATTACTGTTTGTGCGCAGATGCCCTGATTTCCTCAAAGACCTCTCAGGTCTTGATTTCCCCTGTTGCTCTCCCATGTGAATATGGTTTTCCCCCAGTCATTATCTGAACATCAGTTCTCAGTCATGCTTCCTAACTACAAGAAGTCATGAGAGATAGGATGTGTCAAAGAACAAGACAATAGAGAAACACAGGGGGAAATGAAGGGTAGAAAATCCATGCTTTAGAGGAAATTACTCATTGTGTTAAAAATACATACATACCCAGCAGGGGTGCCTGGGTGGCTCAGTCAGTTAGCATCAGACTCATGATTTCAGCTCAGGTCATGATCTCACAGTTCATGAGTTCAAGCCCTGCATCAGGCTCTGTGCTGACAGCTTGAAGCCTGCTTGAGATTCTCTCTCTCTGTGTCTCTCTCCCCTCCCACCTCTGCTCCTCACACACTCTCGTGTGTGTGCTCTCTCTCTCTCTCTCTTAAAAAAAAAATTTACACCCAGCAAATATACAGTAAAAGAAGAGGAGCGCCTTTCTACAGATAAGACAGGATACAACTAAGACAGGAACTCAAGAACTGGTAAGGGCAGACCTGTGCCACAGAAACCCTGGTTCAAGTCCCCATGTGAGGACCCAGAGAAGGTCCATTTCCAGGGATCTCAGCTTCCTTGTCTGTAGAATGAGACATTCCATCCAGATTCGTTCAACAAATACTTAGCAACCATTTATGGACTGTGTACTATGTACAAAGAACAGTTCTAGGCACTGGGGTTCCTCTGGGGGCACAGGAGAGACAAGATTCTTGCTCACATTCCCATAGTGGAGACCAAAAAAAAAAACAAAAAAAGACCACTAAATAAGATCATTTCGGTAAATGATAAGAGACAAAGAAAACAGAACCGAGAAATTCATAGAGTGTGTTTGGAAGGAGTGGGCTACTTAAAAAGGTCAGAGAAAGCCTTTCTGTGAAACTGATACTCCCGTGAATGGAGCCCAGGCATGCACAGCTCAGGTGGGAGGGGGCTCCAGGCAGTGAAGACAGCCGATGAGTGTGGGTGGGTGTGGAAAGGAGGGCAGTCCTGTGTAATTGAAGGACAGTCAACTGAGCGAGCCTGGGGTGAGGTTGGGGGGTAGGCAGGTACCAGACTTCGGGGGACCTGAAAGCTAGCCATGTGCAGAAGGCACGTGAAAATCTGGCAAATGAAGAAGACTTCAATCAAAGGCATATTTACAATGATGTGGGGGTGGTAGAGGAACCACAAAGCACAGAAAATACCCGAAGGGAAAGGAATGGCAGGACACTTTGACCACCTCCGGTGCTGGGGGCAGAGTGGGGAGCGGTTCCCAGGACCCAAGGGAGGCAGCTGAATGAAAAACACCTCCTAGAAAGAGCTGTGGCCTTCATTCGATGGATGCTGCTGGGGTCAGGGAGACCCTGGGAAACCAGTACCCTGACCATGCTCTCCCACCTCCCTCCTACCCATACCCAAGCTCCCCATTGGCTGAACATGCCTGCAAGTGGGGGGCAAAGGAGCCTATTAATGCTGGCCGTATTGGTGCACCTGCCTCAAAGCCTCCAGAGTCAAGGGTGGGACAGGAAGAAGATGTAAGATCCAGAGAGGAGAGAGAAGAAGCCATCAGAAGACATACAGAATAGCCACAAGAAGGTGTTTGGTTTTATGCTGAGGGCATCAGGAAGCCGCTGGAGAGTTCTGAGCAAGGGAGCACTCTAAATGGATTTATAGTAAAATGATCACCCTGACTTCCGTGTAGAGAGCAGACTTTTAAAGGGGCAAGAGTGGAAGTTGGGGAGACTCTGTAGGAGGTTATTAACACTGTCCAAGCAAGAAATGCGTGTTGGTATGACCACACATGATGGTTGAAGATAAAGAAAAAGGAATGGATTTATGATAGACATTGGAAAAAACTTTCTAGAACAACAAACAATTTCCATCATTGGCAAGAGCTAAAGGTGATCCTTCTACAAACCTAATGGGCAATAAAAACGTACGTATATTGTCACTGCTCTGGATTCAGCACCAGTGGCAACTAATGTTGCTTTTACAGTGCAAAGTGCATTAAGATCAACTTACCCACCCTCTGCTGTTTTCATTTATAAGAAGGAGAGAGAAAATAAGGAATTTTCCAAGCCTGGCATGTAGAAAAAAATGATTTGTCTAGTCGACCCGATAAATAACAAATAGTAAAGTCTTCTAGTTTTATGGTTGGCGTTATCATAAAGAACATGCTGTACTTATTATCTGGCTAAAGGGGGTTCATGCTGTATGATGTTGAAGTGAGTTATAATCTTTAATAAACAAATGTCAGAAATTTTTAAATTCCACAGTCATGAATGCCTTGCAGAATGGTTGTCTTATTTTTCCTGTCTCTCTCTTTGGTGACTCTTCCATCGGACGTTAGAAATGCCTTTGCTGTGTTCCCAGACGTGCTATCGCTTCCAGCTAAAGATCTGAGGGCCATTTCTAACAATCCATTAACATCCCCTCAAGGATCAGGCCACCCCAGTGATGAGCAGCTTAAAGGCTGGTGTCACAATACCAATCCCAAGCCTCTAATTCACTCCTGGGAAGTCCCAATGTCCCATAAATAAATCTGAGGAGGCTATTAAAATCATATCCTTATGTAAGATAGGCCTAGCATGGAAGGTGATCAGAGACCGAAGAACATTGTGGAAGGTTTGTTTGATCATTCTGCACACATTAGGATTGCTGAGGAAATTGATCATCTTTGCAAAATGTGCATATACAGATCACGACTCCTAGTATCGTAAAAAAATAAAGATCGTGGAGCTCCTGGGTGACTCAGTCGGCGGAGGGTATGACTTCAGGTCAGGTCATGATCTCGCAGTCCATGGGTTTGAGCCCCATGTTGGGCTCTGTGCTGCTGTCCTGCCAGAATCAGGGCTGGTCACAGGGCCAAGGACAACTCATTAAGCTCCAGTGCTGAAGCTCATTTGGGCATCTGGTCAACCCCACCACGCACTGGAAGGTTAGAGAATACCTCAGGAAGAGAAACAGAGACCAGGGAGGGGGCCCACCCAGTCTGACTTGGGTGCAGAGCTCTTAGCCCAGGTGGCACTGTTGACCTCTGTAGCTCCTTGGAACCGCAAGAAGACTTAGAAAATTTCAAGGGAGTTACTCCAAAGCAAAGCACATCCCTGACATGTGGCATCTGGGATAGAGCCCCTCGTCTAAGGATGGCACTCTTTCTGAATTTCAGTTTCCCTCTCTCTAAAATGGGCATAAAAATGTTACCTACTTCCCAAGGTCATTGTGTGTGTTAAATGAGATAACAAAACCATCCACTTGATGGTAGCTAATGTTGTCACGGACTCGTATGTACATATAAATACACTACATAAATATGCATGTTATAGCCCAGATTCAGCAAACTTTTTCATGATAGGTTATGTCTATCAGCATTTAACACGAGGCTCTATTTTCTGGCAGGTGCAGTGGTGTGTCTGTCTTCAAAACTGCCAATCGGCAAACCCAAATACAGCAGCAACAGCAAAAAAAAAAAAAAAAAAAAAGACACAAAACCTTTAGAAACATTCGTTCTAGCTTCTCAAAGCTCTACTCAAGTAGGTATCAGTCTACAAGGTCTGTTTCTCCTTTTCCAACAGGGCAAAAACAAAACTTGCAAAGTCTAGATACCTCAACACTGAAAACCTCTTGTTTCTATGATTATAATTAACTCAAGCATGGATCATTCCACATTGATATTGCCAGTGGAATCTTTAGAAAAACCTCAGATGCGAACCAATGCAAACCTGTCAGTTGGGGTTTGCTCCCCACCTGTAGTACCACACCCAGCCTGGAGGCACTGAGTTCTTTCGAGGAAAGTCTGGTCTCATGTCACTGGGGGCCGTTTCAAGGATGTTGACCCTGCCCCTCCTTTGGAATAGCTCTGGCTATTTCTACTACAGAAAATAATTCTCTCCCAAAGGATCACCATTCACAGATGCTAATAGGGTAGCATTGGTAGAGCTCTTTAAAATATACGATGTGCTTCTCAGGGTGCCTGGGTGGCTCAGTCTGTTAAGCGACCGACTTTGGCTCAGGTCATGATCTTGTGGTTCGTGAGTTTGAGCCCCACGTCAGGCTCTGTGCTGACAGCTCAGAGCCTGGAACCTGCTTCGGATCCTGTGTCTCCCTCTCTCTCTGCTCCTCCCCCACTCATGCTTTATCTCTCTCAAAAAAAAATACATAAATAAAATATATGATGTGCTTCTCTGCACTTTAGTCTTGCCTGGGTTGGTTGATGCCTACGCAACATTGTTATCACCACCACCATTATGGTCACCATCATAGCTCTCCTTTTTTGGGAGCCTCCCATGTGCCAGGCTTTGTCCTGAGAACGTTATATGTATTTATCTGTTGAATCCTCCTCCTAACTTTACAACCTAGGTATCCTCATCTTCCAGACAAGGAAACTGAGACATAAAGAACAGAGCCCAAGGTCACACAGGTAGGAAAATGTAGAGCCAAGGAATGACACTCAGGCATCTGACTCCAGAACCCACGTCCTTTGCCTTAAGTAGCCACCATGCTGCTACTACCCGTGAACACAAGAGGAAGAATTTCACTGCCAATGGCTCCATGTTTCCATAAACTTCTTTCCAAACTCAACCCCTCAGTCGATGTGTAAACTTTATTGAATCTTTTAGGATTCTCCTTTGGTGGCTTTTAACACATTTTCTGCCAAGCACACTAAAAGATACTCCAGCCCCATGTCTGGAAAGCCTGAGACACAGTTACCATTGTTTCACTTTAGGTGATAATATAACAAAACACTGGTTTTGTGTATATGCCAGTGAGTGTGAGGTAGTTGTGGTTTTTTTTTTAATGTTTTTATTTATTTTTGAGAGAGAAAGAGCATGAGCAGGGGAGGGGCAGAGAGAAAGGGAGACACAGAATCCACAGCAAGCTCCAGGCTCTGAGCTGTCAGCACAGAGCCCAACACGGGGCTCAAACTCATGAGCCATGAGATCATGACCTAAGCCGAAGTCGGACGCTTAACCGACTGAGCCACCCAGGCACAAACTACCCCCCCCCCTTCTTTTGAATGGAATGGATCAGTACCAAGGTCAGCTGGTAATAAAGAATTTTCCAGAAGAAAAACAGGAATTGGCAATGCACTGAAAGAAAATACGGCATGAGCCAGGAAGCAACATAAAGATGTTTACATTTTCCCTGACATGAATACTGACCACCCAGGGGAATTAAAAAAACAAACAAACAAACAAAAAAACACCTGTCAAAGGCAGGGCATGGTAGACCCAGAGAGAGAAGCAGAAGCAGGTCTCTGAGTCAACTGTCAAAGCAGAGGCGGCATAAGCCCCCGAAAAGAGCAGTCACACCGAAGCTTGGAGCCCCCCCCAAGTCCTAGTCCTAGCTTCGCCTCTACCTGGAGTGTTAACCTCTGGTGAATCAGGGGTCCCTGTCTTCCAAGTCAGGTCGTCCAGCTGCCACTGTCTTCAACGCCTCACAGGATTGCTATGAGCATCGCAAAGCGAAATACACACCGAGGAGCTTCAAAACAGGTAAGAGTACCTATGAATGGAAGCATGGGAATAGTACAGTTGTAAAACAGAAAAATCTTAGCGGGGAGGGGTGGCAAAGAAGTGGAGCACAGAGGACTTTTAGAGCAGTGAAACTATTGTGTAAGATACTGTAATGGTGGGTCGTGTTGTTATACATTCTTCCAAACCCATGGAAGGTGCAACCCCAGAAGTGAATTATAATGGAAACTCTGGGGGCGCCTGGGTGGTTCAGTTGGTTGAGCACTGACTTTGGCTCAGGTCATGATCTCACGGTTCCTGAGTTCAAGCCCCGCATCAGGCTCTGTGCCAACAGCTCAGAGCCTGGTGCCTGCTTTTGATTCTATGTCTCTCTCTCTCTCTCTCTCTCTCTCTCTCTCTCTCTGCCCCTCCCCCACTCCCGCTGTGTCTCTCTTTCAAAACTAAATATTAAAAAAATTAAAAAAAAATAATCATGTGAACTCTGGATTTGGGGGATCTTGATGTATCCACATAGGTTCATCAGTTGGACCACTCTGCTGGGGGCAAGAGGTATACTGGATATCTCTGTGCCTTCCTTTCAATGTTGCTGGGAACCCAGAACTGCTCTAAAAAAAGATAGTCTTGATTTAAAAAGAAAAATCTTACGAGAAGAGCCAGACTAAGGTTGCAACCCCTGTCTTAACACCACGTGGGTTTCAGTCTATGAGATGCCTCTGTCAGTTTCCATAAAACTGACCTATCCATTCAACGTGTGTTTGTCACAAGGATTTTTGCCTCCCCCTTGGCTGAATTGAATGATTTTTTTTTAATTTCTTTTAACTGAACGCTGGGGTTCATGGGACAAGCCGAGGGTATTGCTGGGTAACAAGGTTCCCGCTCTGAATTTCCTTTACTGTCATCATAGCCGGTTTTAATAGCACTTGGAATTGTCCCTTTTCAGGTGTTCTCACTGGGAAGGCACTAGTTTTAATAGTCAGATGTCCGTGTTAGTTAACCTCTTCTAACTCCCTGCGTGAGCCCTGGTGTTCTCAGAGGGACACTCCAGACAGTGACCCCTAGAACTCTCCTGCCTCATTCACAGCCCTCGAAACATGGGACGAGGTATAGAAGGGTTTTGGAAAGCTCTGGAGTGATTGCGGCTCAGCGGGGAGTATGGCTGTCCTCCCCACCCCCGCCCTGGCTAATGCTTGACCATTCCTTGGCCATAATAGGCGGCCCAGGTTAAGGAGGCATGTGTGATTTGCCAGGTCATCCGAAGCAGGTCGAGGATTTATGGGGTTTCCATTCCGCTTTCTGGGGAGCGGGGGAGACAGCAGGAGAGCTGAGTAAAGTGAGGAGTTAGGAAAACAGAATGTGATTAGTTGCCAAAAAAAAGAGGGGGTGTTGGAAGAAAAGCAAAGCTCCCAGATCAGACCAAATGAGCCCAGACTTGGTTTCGTCATCTCTGGAAAACGTGAATGGAGTGACTCAGAATCAAACAGTCCCGAAACCCCAGGCATCACTTCACCCACCCCTGTTGCAATTACTGCCCGAAAGCCACCAGCTAAGACACCTTGGTAAGTATAAAGAATAATAAGGTGTCACCGAAGCCCTCAAGAAATTTATAAACTCTCTGAAGAAGGGAAGATAAAAAAAAAAAAATAAGAAACACTACGCTCTTCTAGAATCATTCAATCACACATTATGTCGAAGGGCAGCTAGGAAACTAGCAACTGAAATTGAAACGGAAAATAGATAGTGTGTTTGGACATGAATGAAGACAATACGTCTGTCCCCCAGTGGCCTATAAACTAGTGGAAGGATTTTCGTGTTAAAAAATAATGGCTAATACTCCTCGACAAGTGTAATAATAGAAGGACACACAACATAGGAAATCAGCACTCTGCCTGAGTTTTCAAGGAAGGTTTTCTGAATTACGGTCAAGTGTGAGTTGGGTTGTGAGGTATAAGTAGGATGTCTCAACACAGAGAAAAGAAGGCATTCTTGGGGGAAAAGAGAAACATCGTAGGGAAATAAAAACAGAAAAGCCTCAGTGTTTGGAAAGTTATTTGTCCTTGCTGGTATATACAGGATAATATGGGGAGAAAGGCAGGAAATAAAGTAGAAGTTGATGGGGCCGAATAACATGGAGTTTTCTATGTCATTCTTACCAGTGTGGACAGGGGTTCCTGGGTGGCTCGGTTGGTTGAGCATCTGATTCTTGATTTTGGCTCAGGTCATGATCCCAGGGTCGTGGGATCAAGCCCTGTGTCGGACTCTGAGTGTAGCACCTGCTTAAGATTCTCTCTCTCTCTCTCTCTCTCTCTCTCTCTCTCTCTCTCTTTCCACCCCTCCCCATTCCTCTTCCCCCCACTTGTAAAATAAAAACTAAAAATAAAAGTATGGACATTCTTTGGCACTAGGCAGCCAAAGAAAGATTCAGGCAGGAAGCAAAGTGACCCTGCTTAGGATTTAGAGACATCACTTTGATGACAACAGGGAAGACAAGTTGGAGCTGGGAAGGACTGGGAGCCCAAAGACCACTCGAGAGACACTTGGAATAAACCAGGAGGAATGCAAGGAGGGCTGGAGGTAAGGAAGAGGTGTTGGGAACAAATTAAAGGGTGGATTCAAGAGGAATTCAGGAGAATGGATGTGGCATGGTGACAGGTTGATGATGGACAGAATGCAGGAGAGGAGACTGCGGGCGCTCTCCCAAGCCGGAGACTAGGTGAATACTTTGCCAATGCGTTTCACAGGAACTGCAGGAAAAGGGGCAGGTTTGTAGGGACACATGGTGAGAGGAAGTGGTAAGTGTAGGTTTTATACCTGTTGGGTTTGAAGAGCTTTTGGGAAAGTCCAGTGGAGAAAGCATTTGGTTTGAGTCTAGAGCAAAAGGGAACAATTTCAGGCAGACAGACAGATGTGCCAGGTCATCGGTGGGATTGCTAAGAAGGGAAGAGCCAGGCATCCTGAGGCCAACACAAGTGAGCCTCAGGGGGAGTGGCAGAGAGAGAGGGAGAGAGAGAATCCCAGGCAGGCTCCACACTGTCAGCACAGAGCCCGACACTGGGCTCAAACTCACCAACTGCAAGATCATGACCAGAGCCAAAGTCGGACGCTTAATCGACTGAGCCACCCCGGAAGGAGTTTTAAAAGAAAGGAAAGGATCAACAGTGTCCAACCCCCAAGAGAATCTAGAAGCACAAAGACGAATAAGTGTCTGCTGGACAAAAAGGTAATTTATTCACCATCTTGTGCCCTCGAAGTACAGAAAAAAAGTGGAAGGGATTGGAAGAATTGGCAACAAGCAAATTCCATCTACCCAATAGTGAAGGGCAACCTTGAGTCCCGTTCTGTCGACACTCCCCCCCGGCTCCCGTATTCTCCAGGACAAGCAAGTTACCACGGTCCGGCGGGCCTCTTGGACATACCCTGGACCTCAAGGACACAGTCACTGCCTAAATTCATTGCAAACTCACTTAAGCAATACGAACACCGTCGGAATGCACATTCCTTATTTCTGATCCGTGCTGCTTCCCCTCGCTCTCAATAGTCCCAGCAGCAAGGAAGGAGCCCAAGAAGAGGAAATGCACGGATGCATGACTTTTTAACGCAGTGACCCTGCCCTCTAGTGAATGTGGCCCGACCCAGTGGCTTGAAACCGCAATGATTACATTGCATTCCCTTTCCGCAGCTAGGAGCTGGGACGGAGACTTGCAAAGCGAGAGGGAAAGGGTGGGAAGTGTTGCTGGCAGGCAGGGGAAGAGGGAGCTGTGACAGATTCCTTCTTTCTTTCTTTCTTTCTTTCTTTCATTGCAGCATTATTATTATTTTTTATATGTAACTTATTGCCAAATTGGTTCCCATACAACACCCAGTGCTCATCCCAACAGGTGCCTCCTCAATGCCCATCACCCACTTTCAACCAACACTCCTTTCTTCACGTTGAACTTAACGCCTTTGTTTCAATGAGGCAAAAGTCCTTTCCCATTCGCCTTTGTGAAAGAACCTGGGTTATATTAATAGAGTGGCTCACAGGCGTTCTGAGACACTCTCTCTCTCTCTCTCTCTCTCTCCCCCTCATTCTCTCAAAGTAAATAAGCATTAAAAAAAAATAAGTCAAAAGTCACCATCACATTTCCAATTTTGTGCTCATTTTTAAAAGCTCTCCATCCCCCAGTGTGTAAGGCTCAGGTCCCACCCTGAACCTGACCCTCATTGGCTCATGCTGTTTTAAGACTTCGTTTTTTGGTTTGGGGGTTTTTTTGTTTTTGTTTTTGTTTTTGTTTTTGTTTTTGTTTTTGTTTTTGTAACTACTAATAGTCATTCGCACTTTTAGAAACCAAATACATGGGATATTTTACCCCTGGTTTTCAGTTTGTTTGGATATCTGGAGGGAATGGCAGCAAGGGTCTGTCTGGCCGCAGTCAAGCAGAGCTGGGTCACAGCTGCCCCGTTTGGACAAGACCTGTGGGTCCAGTCGGCCACAGACACAGCCCTCTCCCCACCTGCCACATTCTCTCTTATCCCGGGTCCTATCGTGTGAGTCTGCAAACCTGTGTTTATGCTGTGTGTGACCAGGGCACCTGCCGAAGCGGCTTGCACAGATCCCTACACGTTTGCAATGAATGAATCGAAGATGAACAGATGCTTCCTGAAGGCACTCGTCAGACACGTGAAAGACAAAAAGAGAAAACAGACGAGATGTGATACCAGGAACAAGGCGCTGAGGACATGAAGACGAGGAGGTCCAAGGGGACAGTGGTGACCTTGGGTGGGTGAGGGGATTTGCTAAGAAGGTAAGAACCAGGCATCCTGAGGCCAACACAAGTGAGCTGTCCCTTTGCATACCACTGCATGCCCTGTGACCCAGCCCCTGACTCCAAGTAGCCCCGTGAGGAGGTCCTTACAGGGTCAGGGTTCAGTCCTGAGCTGTGCTGTGGACTCATGCGTATAGACACAACCACTCCCGATTGGCCAAAGGCCCAGGACCACAGTTGGGAAAGGCAGAATGCTCAAGTGACCCTCAGTGCGTTATACCTGGCATCATCTTCTTCCCTCCGCATGGAGGGGCTGGTGGATGTGACAGATGACATTGCCGTGGTCACATTATGTTATATGGCAAAATCAAAGGGGTTTTACAGATATCATTAAGGTTCCTGAATGGTAGGACTTGGAGTTTATCAAAAGGGAGATTATCCTGGGTGGGTCTGGCCTAATCAGGGGAGTCCTTGAAAAGGGTCTTTCCTGAAAGAGGGAGAGTCTGCTGCTGGCCTTGACAGAGCAAGCCGTGATGAGTTCCAGAGCTGCAGGGAGCTGAATTCTACCAACAGAACTGGTAGAATTGGGATTGGAGAGGACACAACCCCAGCCAGCACCTTGACCGCAGCCCTGTGAAATCCTGAGCAAAGGGCCGGCTAAGCCATATCCAGAATCCTGACCCAGGAAATCATGAGATAAAAAGAAAAAACGTGAGTGCTGTTTTAAGCCGCTACACCTGTGCTCATTTGTTACGCAGCCATAGGTAATTCCAGGCAAAGGAAAGGAAAGCCATAGCAAAGGGGTTCAGGATTGCTTGGAATCATCGAGAATGATCAGGAGGGCAAAGAGAGGGACCAGAAACGCCGTGGGGGATTGTTCTGGGCACCCCCAATGTCCTACTTCATTTAAACGTCCCAGCTCTTCTGGAATGAAGTATTCCCAGCTTCTTCTTACAGAAGAGGCCGACGTCTCAGAGGACTTCAGTAACTCACGCCGGGTCATGGAGGTAGCTCAGAGTCAAATGAAGTCAAACAAAGGTTTGACTTTGCAGTTTGCTCACGTCTCTCCTCCACCTGACATCACAGGCTCACTCTAGGCCTCAGGAGAGAAGCCAGAGGGTAGCAAGGCACGGGACAGGTGCCCCCGAGGTAGTCAAATGGTAGGACAGAGCGGGGTGGGGGGGCATCATTGCTGTGGCAGTCTGTTCTCACAGCCGCCTTGGAGATCTGTTTGCTTTGGGAACCTCCTCTCCAAATTCCACTTTTTTTTTTTTTCCACACGCTCAGAAATGCTTGCATGAAGAGGAGGAAGGATGAGCTTTGATACAAGCATATTTATATCCAGAGATATTCCACACCGGAGGGGGCATAAATCTCAGAGGGCAGACGTCAGCAGCTCTGTGCTGTGATGGGAAAATTGAGGGCCTCGGTTACCAGCATTTCCCAAACTCACTCAAAAAAGAAACCATGCTCCCCTCCACACACACACACACACACACACACACACACACACACACACAGGAGTCAGGCCTGCAGAGGGAAAACAATGTATTCTGTCCAACTCCCCTAGGTCATGCAGACCCTTACATCCAATGCTGGCTTCAGCTGTTTTCCTCACAACTTTCGCTGAAAAATAATTCTCTGCCAAGCTGCATGGACCTCTTCTCAGCCCTCCAGCCCTCCGGATAAAAATCTGTTTGGCTTTTTTTTTTTTTCCTTTTCTTTTTCTTTCTCTACTGGATTATCTTGCAATATTCCCCCATGTCGTTAATCTCTTCCCCGAAGAGCACCTCTCCGCCACGGGCATCTGGAAGTTGCTGGAGTTCTTCTAAGTTTCCAAACCCCACCCCCTTGACTGCTTTCCTTTGGAGACCAGGAGCCTGGGGCTTGACTGAGGGCAGGAACCTGCTGGTAGGGAGAGGGGGTCACTCTGTGTCCAGCAGAATGTGCCCCCCTCCCCGCTGTTCACACCTTCATCCCCTAGTGTGACTGTTTTAACACTGCCTGACAAAGGGCAATGACGTAAGCAACAGATGGAATTAAGGCTGGCAATAAGCTGACCTTACACTAGGGTTTAGCCAGGTGGACCCAGGGGAATCACAAGCGTCCTTCAAATGCAGAAGAGGGGGGAGGGGTGGAGATCAGAGCCACCCCCCACCCCCCACACACAATCAGAGCTTGCCCCCACCACCAATGGTTCTGGAGAGGAGAGGAGGGGGCCGTGAGCAGAAGAACACGGATGGCCTCTAGAATCCGGAACCGGACTCAGAAACAGTTTCTCCTGGATCCTCCAGAGGGGGATACTGATAATACCTGTTAATACTGGCTTCTAGCCCCTGAGAACCCGTCTCCAGCTTCTGCCCTCCAGCACGGCGAGGTAATAAACTTGGGTCCTCTGGATCCCCTAAACTCGAGGTAACTCATTTCTGCAGGCCTAGGAAAGTGACACACTCTGGAAATGTGACACAGCCAAGATCCTCTTGGGCATCCCCTCGGCCTGTCAACAGCCCTCCGTGGCCGGGACACCATTCCCAATGGGAACACGAGTGGGATTGCGCTGCGTCCTTTCTGACGCAGGAATTGAACGGCCTGTCTCAAGAAGACTGATTGACACAAAAGACTGGTCAGATCCAATGATGGCAAGGATCAGAGAATTCCCGCAGAGGTCTGAGTTCAAGGCACTAGAAGGTGTCCCAGGAGCCACCTGTCACCCTGTGACCTTTTAAGGGTTGAGTTCTCCTGAGCCAAAAGCAGTTACGTATGTGATAGAGGAGGCGTGGGGCCCACACGGACGTAAGGCTGTGAATAAATCCAACCCAAGGTTAGGTATATAAACACAGCTTGGTTTTTATTTTCCACGCCACCACCTACTAAACAAACTTCTTGAGGGCAGGGCTTTCGTGTTACTTCTCGATGAGCCTTCTCTGCTGATTAGGAGCAAATGCAGATCACGTAGAGCATCTAACGCCTGGCGCATTCTAGATGTCCAATAACTCCGTTTGGGGTCCGGAATGGATTTCCCCGCTGAGGAGGGACTCATTCATAGGAAAAGCCTTGAGCCTTTTCAAGCTAAAGTCGAACCACGGCTCCTGAGGGGGATCCCTCCTTGAGTCCCGCCCTACTGGGGCCCCAAAGGGTATTCAGCCAACCCTTGTGTCTCCTCCCCCGACCCCCAGACGAAGGGTCTTGAGTCCCGGGGCTGGATGTGCGCATCCACCGGATCAGGCTGGCCCCGAAAGCGCATATCCCGGGGAAATTAAAGGCTTTCCACTCTCTCCGTGGACGCTCGTCTTTGCGGCGCAGAACGTGGGAGCGTGATGCGCCCGAGCCTGCAGGGCTCCAGGCGCGCGGGCGCCTCCTTCCCGCCGGGGACTCGCACCCACCCCGCGCGCCCCTGCACCCCTGCCTCAGCGCGCCACCCCCTTGCCCCTGCGCGCCGCCCACCCGCCGCCAGCCCGGACCCCGTGCGCCCCTGCGCCCTTGACCCTGCGCGCCGCCCACCCACCGCCTGTTTCGGTTCCTGCGCCCCTGCCTCTGCGCACCACCCCCCTAGCCCCTGCGCTCCGCCCACCCGCCGCCTGCCTGGGCCCCTTCGCCCCTGCCCTTGTCCGCCGCCCGTCTCGACCCCATGCGCCCCTGCCCCTGCGCGCCGTCCACCCGCCGCCTGTCTTGACCCCGCGCGCCCCTGCGTCCCTCCCCCTGCGCGCCGTCCACCCGCCGCCTGCCGGGACCCCGCGTGCCCCTACCCCAGCGCGCCGCCCCCCTTCCATGCGCCGCCCACCCGCCGCCGGCCCGGACCCCGCGCGCCCGCGGCTCCCCCGGCGGCCGCCGGTCCCGCTCGCCGCGCCTGATTGGCCGAGCCGCTGTCAGTAGTAAAAAAGTATCAGATGGCAAACTTGGGCCCTTCATAAAGGCGTGGTGGCGATACTCCGCGATCGCTGTCAGCCTATGACATCAGCGGGGCACGCCTGGGATGCCGCCGCTCCCGGCCGGACTCGGTGGAGGAGGAGGGTCCCGCCGGCTCAGAGGCAGTTAGCCCCGCGCGGCGAGGGGGGAGCCGCCAGCCTTCCGGGGACACCGCTCTCGGCCGCTGGCTGCCACTGTCCTCCTGCCCAGGGGCGCTCCCGGAGAGGTGGATGAATTCTGGGTTGTTAGCTGCGCTCCGTTGGGCTCCGGGAGCCCGTTCCTGGTGGAAAACAGGGGGCGTCTGGCAGAGGGACCAGCGGCTCGTGGACACTCAACATGACGCTCCTGGGGTCTGAGCATTCCTTGCTGATTAGGAGCAAATTCAGATCAGGTAGGGCTAAAGCGTTTAGCGTTCCTTATTGCCTTTCCTCTCCGGCAGCTCCCACGTCTAGACCGCTTTCCATCCAGTGTTTCGAAGCCCGCCGTGGCCACTCTCACTCTGTCCCACCCACCCCAGGCACATTTTTGAAACTGGAAACTTTTATTTGACTTTGGAGTTTGGGGGAGGGGAGGGGGAACTTTAAGGTCTTCCGTTTTAAATGCTTTGAGTTGTTGGGTGTGATTTTTGTTTGTGAAAAGGCCAATTCTGTGTTTATCTTTTCTGTATCCGTGAGCAGAACCTTTGGAGGGGTCCATCTGAAAGGAACAACTTTGGAGATGAACAAATAAGGGCTCCCAAGCGTGAGCGCCGCATAATATCAGTTGTAATTGCTGAGGAGATGAACCTGATTCTGTGTATTAATAGACACCGGGTCACTGAAAATGTAGCTAATCCAAACAAATGTATTTCCCAAAAAAAGTCACTTGGGGGAAGTAAAAATAGCAAATTTGGAGCACACCAAGTATTTGAGATGACATCACTGTAGGGGGGAAAAAAAAGGTCCAGTGCCACAAATACTTTTTTCCCCAAACCATCCGATATTTATAAATGGAGAATTCCGCCCCCCCCCCCCCCAAATTTCCGTGTTAGCAGCGCACAGAGAAACTTTTCAAAGGACGCCGAGTGACGGTGAGTGGAAGGGACAGCCGGGAAGTCTAGCCACTGGCCTTGAAGGGTTGGTTTGGGTTCCCATGGAAGGTATCGACGTGTGGGTGTCCGCGCAGCACGATGTGGAATCTCGGTTTTATAAAAGTGGTAATAAACCACCCCACGCAGGGCAGAGTTCCCGCTTAGAAGGTGGATTCCTTAATGAGCGCTCCTAAGCCAACACTCCGGGTAACAGGTGTTAGCATGTTGCTGTAGTCGGCTAAGTTTTCCACAGCTTTTCCAAATGGGGCCACTCGGTGCTTCACCTGGGATTCATGTTTGGAAGATGAGAAGCAGGGGGTGGGGGAAAGTGAAGGGTCATCTGTGACTCCCTTAGACCCTCCCGGCCATTAGAGGCCTGGGGGCCCCACAGGAGGTTTTTGTAAATGGCTGTGTAACTGCCAAAGGGACAGGACCGCTCGAGAGCTTGTGTGGCCACAAGCCTCAGTACCCTGATGCTCCGGGCTCTGGCAGGCGCCGGGTCCCTCGGTGGATTAAGGCCCTCGTCTCCCTTCCCTGGCGAGGTGCGCTGGTTGGTCTGCTAATCCGCTGGACCTGGCCACTGCTCGGTGATTCGGTCAAAACCGCAAGGCAACACCGCCACCTTTCTGAAAAAGAGAGTATGCAGCTTTGTTTTTGCAAGAAGCTGTTAAGCTCATGATTTCAGATGCCTGCGCCCTTCCCAATTTCGCGTTGCGGTGGGGGGTGGGCAGGGGAGGGGCTGGTTTGTCTCTAAAAGGAGTTGAAGTACGTGATGGTAGAATTGCAAAAGGGACTTAGGGAACTCGCCAAGGAACCCTTCCTAGGGGTGAAAGTGCAGACGAGAGGGAAGACCATGTGAGCCAGGCGCCTAATTCCTGTTTTAGTGGCTCAGTGGAGTCCTGGCGTTTCCCAGGTAGATCCTGGAGCTTCTGAGGACTCCAGTCCCCACCTCCCTTTCTCTTTTTCCTTCCTTTCTTTTTCTTTTCTTTCCTTTTCTTTTGTTTTAAAGCTTTGGCTTTTGTGTCACCGGAAGGGTAGCTTGAGGAGAACATGATACCAATGCAGATATGGGGCATAGCAAACCTGGGGTCTGGAAATGGACAAAGCGGGTTTGGTCCTCGAAGGTGCAAGGGGTTGATAAGCCCCTGAAAGACGGAGAAGAAAAACGAGCAGCATGTGAAACTAAGTGAATGAGGTGTTGCAGACCATGATTATTCTTCCTGGATATAATGACGGTCGTGGCTCCCCCCCTCAGATGTCTGGTAGGCAGGGTGCGCTTCCCAAGAGAACTGGGTTTATTTTGTAGCCGGCGATGGACAGGGTGGCCTCTTCTCTGTTTTGATTTCTCTCCTGTGCGTTTTCTCGGTGTGCTTTTTTTTTTCTTGTTTCATGAGCTCCTCAGGTTTGCTTGGAGGGTAGACGGCGGTGATACGTATTGAATGAAAACTATTTCAAGGAAGAAATGCAGCTAGATTGTTCTCTGATCACAGCAAGACGCTGTTCTCTGATCACAGCAAGGGTCGTGGGGCTGTTTATAAGTAAACAGGTCACTGTTTTTGACTCTGAAACGGACGTGTGTGCAGCCAACTTCGTTGGAGTCACCTCGTTATTAAGTACAAAATCACCCTTACCACAGCAGGAAACTAGGACGTTTTTACATGTATTAACATATTTAATGATACAAACTCATCGTATTTGAGAGGACGAGGGGTCTCGTGGTTGAGTGTGTGAACTACACACTCACTGACTCCACCAGAGATTGGTCTGGAGCCAAACTAGCTGGGTTTTTAGCAGGCCGTTTCTACTTTCCAGTGGTATAACCTTGACCTTAGGTACATTGCATAATTCTCTCCGCCTCAATTTGCTTCATCTGAACGATAAGGATGATGACAGGATTGGAGTCAGGATTCAATGTGATAATAGAAGCAGATCATTTTTTAAATGCCTGGTATTTGGTTAAGCCCTCAACAAATACTGTCCTGTTATTACAGAGCGCCATCCTGGGTCGGTGACTTGCCTTGAGTCTCCGTAACTTAATCCGTAAATGTCCAAGTTGGACGAGGTGATCGCACAGACCCTCTCCTCACATTTTAGGGTTCTGTGTAAACCACACAAAGACTGGGAACAAGCAAAATTGCGATTGGGCTGTGTAGCTGTTGGACGTAAATGGTAGACCGTTTCTATAACCACAGTAGGTAGTAGTACTTTCAGACCGGTCACGTTTTTACCCTCTAAAACATTCTCAGTGTTGTTTGGTCAACATCTGTAATCAGGATCACTGTCAGTGGTTTTCTTTCACACCGGAGTTTTTGTGTCAACAAAAGCCGAGGACTCCTGCGTATGTGTGTATGCTCACGTGCACACATACACACACCACGCACAAAGGATCAAAAGGAGAGAGGTCTGCGTGCCTGGGTGGCTCCGTCGGTTAAGTGGCCGACTTCTCGGCTCAGGTCGTGATCTCGCAGTTGGTGAGTTCAAGCCCCGCGACGGGCTCTGTGCTGACAGCTCAGAGCCTGGAGCCTGCTTCGGATTCTGTGTCTCTCCCTCTCGCTCTCTCTGCCCCTCCCTTGCTCACGCTCTTTCTCTCTCTCTCTCAAAAATGAATAAATGTTAAACTAAAAAAAGAGTGGTCCATTTATGGATCCCCCTTCAAAAAGAACTACATTTCTTTTGCTTTTTTTTTTCTCCTCTTCCAACTCAAAACAGTCCATGCCAAGGCAGACTCCAGTATCCACCATGATCTTGACTCCTTCCCCTACAAATTTAGGGCAGGTTTAATAAATAAGAATACAGGATGCCCAGTTAAATTTGAATTTCAGATAAACAATGCTTAGCTTTCTAGCAGATTGCAAAACAAGGGGCATACTGTTACCTGAAATGCAGATCGAGCCAGGCATTCTGTATTTCATCTGGCAACCCTGCCTTCAACCTGAGCGGCGTCCAGGCACAGGCATCCCGGGTCTGCAGTCCAAGTCTTGTCATCCTTGGCTGCTGTCCTTCTGGAAAACGCAGTGCACCCCTCACCAGGACACCACGGTCATCCTTTAGATCACCTTAAAGGACAACGGATTCACACTTTTGGCTAGATCCTTCCCATCCCTAGAATCTCTCTCCTATGAATCGAGGAAATTGAATGAAGATGTTGGCCCTGAAGGTGTTTACCATATTGGACACCACGCCATGAGCTCAAGAGACGCTCATCAGGCTCTGGTCCCGCCTTCATCATTAATTAGTTTTGTAGCCTAGAAGAAATAATTTAACCTAGGGAAGTGCCTAATTGCATATTATGGTATATATAACTTATATATGTGTATAAATTTGTATATATACACATATAAATATATATGTATACATATATATGTATATATATAATTGACCTTTTTAAACTTCATTTTCGTCATCCACAAAAGAGGATTTTTGACTGGTTGCATCTGCATTAGCTTTCAGCCCTAAGATTTGAGATATATATATATATATATTTTTTTTTTCCCAAGCCCTGAGTGTTTTTGTAACATTGGAAGCCCATAAGCTTCATAAAAGCATTACCATGACGTTTTTGAGCGGATGTGTCTACATGAGAACACAGACAGACGAGAGATGTTCGACAGCTGTTTCTTGAGCGGATAAATAAATAATTCACACCTGTCGTCTTCATGATGAACACGGTCTTCTAAGACCATCATTTCGATCGCTTTGTGTGCTCTGTCTTCCTTTTCAGTATCTCACTGAAGACCATGTTTTTGTGTGCTTTTACACGAGCACAAATATCTTAACGATTCCTTAATTGCATCTTGCTAATTTTTAAAATTTTTTAAAAAATTATTGTGTTTATTATATTTTGAGAGAGACAGAGCGTGAGTGGGGGAGGGGCAGAGAGAGGGGGAGACACAGAATCCGAAGCAGGCTCCGGGCTCCGAGCTGTCAGCACAGAGCCCGATGGGGGGTGGGGGGGGCCTCAAATTTGTGAACTGCTAGATCATGACCTGAGCCGAATTTGGACACTTAACCAACTGAGCTACCCAGGCGCCCCCACCCCCCCACACCCATCGTGCCATGGAAATGACCAATGGATCACTTTTAAAATTTGGGAAAACTTGCTCTGTCAAGATCTTCCAGGAATTTCTACCAGATATAATGAGATGAGGAGGAAGATAAGGGCTAATTCTCATGCTCACGCCAGTGTCCATGCAATCCGTTTCTATGTGAACTTCCTGTGTCTTTGCTGACAGCCACTGATTCCTTTCTCAGCAGCAGTGTTTGCCTCCTATGGCTGTTGAAGCAAATTCCCACAACATTAGTGCCTTAAAACAATGCAGATCTGTTATCTTATAGTTATGGAAGTCAGAAGTCAGGGAAGGGTCTCACTGGGCTAACATCCAAGTGTTATTAATAGGGCTCTCTCTAAAGGAGAATCTGTTTCCTTGGCCTTTCTAGATTCTAGAAGCACCTGCACCCCATAGGTCATGGCCCCTTCTAGAAGCCATCTTTAGAAGCAATAGTCTAGCACCTTCAACTCTCTCTCTGACTCCCTTCTGCTTCTGCCTCCCACATGCCATTCCATTGGGCGCATTCAGGATAATCTCCCTATTTTATGGTCATCTGATTAGCAACCTAAATTGCATCTACAGCCTTAATATCCCCAGTGTCCTGTGTCTTATTAGCATGGCTGGTATCACAGCAGTGTCATAGACTGGAGGCTTACACAACAGAAATTTATTTTTTCACGGCTCTGGAGGCTGGAGGTCTGAGGGTGCCATCATGGTCCGTGTCTGGTGAGAGGTCTCCTCTTGGCTTGCCTTCTCATTATGTCTTCACATGGAAAAGAAAAAAGGAAAAAGAACAGAAATGGGGGTGAGTGGATGAACTCTCTGGTTCTCTTGTCACAAGGGCACTAAGCCCATCATGGAGGGCCCTACCCTCATGACCTCATCTAAACCTAAGTATTTCCCAAAGGAAATACCATCACATTGGGGGTTAGGGCTTCAATATATGAATTTGGAGAGGGTTATGGGACACACTGTGGCCCATAGGACCATGTAAAGCAACATATTCACAGGTCCCTGGGACTAAGACGTGGACATCTTTGCAGGGGACATATTATTTTGCCTATGACGTCACTTTCCTCAACTTTGCAGTCCCTCTGTCCTGCAGATTTTCTTCTACAGAACTTTCCCCTTAATATGGATTATTAGCCACAATCCCAGTGTTTTCCCCAGGGTGGTCCACAGAAGACTAGTTCCACAGGACGTTAAACATTTGTGTAGCAGGACATTTTTAGCAAGAGGGAAGCAGAATATCCTGAAAATTAGATTGGATCTTTAACTGCAGGATTTCTCGAAGACTTTACTAGTTCTAATGTATATTATGAACTCTTTTTTTTTTTTAAGTTTATTCATGAATTTTGAGAGAGAGAGAGGAAGGGGGAGAACCCAAGGAGATCCCACATGGTCTGTGCAAAACCCAACATGGAGCTCGATCTCCTGAACTATGAGATCATGACCCGAGTCGAAATCGAGAGTCGGATGCTTCACCAACTGAGCCACGTAGGCGGGCCTGTATATTATGAACTTTTAAAAGGCAGTGACTCTCAAATGTATTTCACCTTCATCCACACAGTATCCCATGGGGCAGTTTTTGCTGGATAAACACATTGTGGAAAATTCCGCCCTGCACAGAGAAGCTCACGGTTTTCAACAGTGATTTATTTAATGGAGTGAATCTCTGTATGTAGGTTACTGGCAGGCCCTTCCCACCCACCCAGGTGTGCAGTCCGATGGTTTTCCTTCTGGCTGCTTGCTCACATCCTTACCAGTCCTCACATGTCTTGGTTTTTTTTTTTTTTACTGGTATCAGTCATCAGTGTCCCTGACCCAGGGATATCCTCAGTAGGATTATAACCCTGTCCTCCAGGAGCTCACAGGCAACCTGGAAAATGCTGTGTGTGAGTTCTGTATTTGTTCATTCGTTCATTCGACACCTGTTTCTTCTCTGTTTCCCTTGCAATGGAAGGAAGCAAGTTACAGGAAGCTAGGAGCTGGGTATACAGTTGGGGGAGCAGGAAAGAAACATTCCCTGTCTTCACATGGAATATTAGAGCAGCAACAAGTCTCCATGAGAACACAGTGAGCTGACCCTTTAAAAACGGGTGCATTTTAGGGATGCCTTGGTTACGGCTCAGGTCAGGATCTCACGGTCCGTGGGTTCGAGCGCCACGTCGGGCTCTGCACTGATAGCTGAGAAGCCTGACTGGGATTCTCCGTCTCCCCCTCTCTCTGTCCTCCCCCCACTCACTCACTCTCTCTCTCTGTCTCAAAAAAACATTAAAAAAAATAAGGGTGAATTTTAATTCCTGAATGGAAGTTGTTATTTGTCTGCGGAGGCCAGCATTTTTGTTAGCTTGTTTTCACTGCTTTATTTGGTGGCAGTGTTAGAACAGTGAACCGCATAGAGGGCCCCATGAAATATTTGTTACAAAGACATTTTATTCTTCCCCCCAAACACTATTTGAAAGCAATACAAGTAGGCTGTCTATGTTTTGATATATTTGTAGGCATATGTGCGTGTGTTTTAAAACTAGAACAAGGCGGGGGTGCCTCCGTGGCTCAGTCGGTTGAGAGGCGGACCCTTGATTTCAGCTCAGGTCATGGTCTCACCGTTTGTGGGTTTGAGCCCCTCATCAGGCTCTGCGCTGGCAGTGAGGAACCTGCTTGGAGTCTCTCTCTGTCCCTCTCTTCCCGCCCGTCCCTGCCTCTATCTGTCTCTCTCTCAAAATAAACTTTAGAAAGCCTGGAACAGCAAGGGGATAAGAGCCTGTAAAATACGAAATTCAGAAAAAGTAGTTATCTCTGGAGTGGGCCAGGTGAGGAGATACGGTGTAGCCTAAAGTAAGGAAAAAGTTGCTGGTGGTATTCTTAGGTGTGTGTGTGGGGGGGGATGTTTATTATTAAGCAAATTAATTAAACTTGTTCATTCAGGGATGAATGATGACTGTGACAAGGTAACATGAATCAAGGGTTGTAACTAGTCCAATTTAGTGCACCTGGGGTCCTTTAAAAAAATTAAGTTTTTCAAGACCAGAAAGAATAGCCCTCATCTTTCACCTGCTGTAGCATGTGACAGGCACAGCCAGTAAGATTGTGTGAAGTTGGACTGACCCAGATCACATGGATTCTAATCTAGTCGAATTAGATTGGAGTGTACGAGAAGACGCCAAAGTGCTTAACCCCAGGGTTGAAAAGCATTTGATGGACATAAATAGGATCTTTAAAAACAACAAAAAAAACCAATAACTATTAGCCAAATAATAGTTTTACAGCCTTGCTATTTTAGCACTTAGGCTTTCTACTTTATAAGCAAGGTAGCGATTGTTTTTAATGAGTGATTTGCACTAACCTCTATTCTGATATAATCCAGAATAACTAGTAAGTCGAACTTTGCTTAACCAGTTTTAGATCTTATTCCTAGATAAAATATGAGGGTCTCTAAATGCTGTTAAAATGTATCATTTACTCCCGGATATTTAAAATAAATAAGGCTGATTCCTGACATATTTGTGTGTGTGTCTGTGTGTGTGTGTATATACATATATGTATATGTATGTGCAAATAATAAGTATATATAAATACATGTAAATGTGTAAATATATTTATATATGAATATATAAATATTCATATATTTATAGTTATATATTAATATATTATTATATTATAAATATATAACTATAAAACATATAAATAATTATATTGATATAAATGTTTATATATTTATATATTTATATATATTTTATATATGTATATATGTTATATATTATATATTATATGTATATATTATATTATTTATTGTATGTATTATATATATAATATATATGTATATCTATTATATATATATATATATATATATATATATATGTATATATATGGCTTGTTTGCTTGTGGTTATATTTGCCTGGCACAGCAAAGTGCCCTCTAGAGCCATTGAAAGAAGAATTATTTTTCTCCTGTTGGTGGAAGGAAGATGAAGTCTTCCATTTCCCCGTAGGGCCTATGGGAGCACATGCTTCTCTTACTTTAATTACGCCAATTGACGTTTGCTGTATTCAGCCACCTTAGATTAGCCCAAGAAGCAGTAGAATTCTGGTGGTACAAGGACTGACTTCAGCTACTGTAACATTGTAAAGTGTATTTAATGGCTTCCCTCACGTCTAGGAGCTTAGCCACAGCTCGGTCTGTATAGCAATAAAGAGTGGCTCTACAAGCAGTCAGATAGGTAGTCTGTCTTGTCAGGCACCCAGTTCCATCTGCCATCTGAATGACTTTTCTGCCCTCAACCTGCATTTCTCTTCTCCATCTCTTAAGTGGTGCAGAGGCATCAGTTCTTATGAAATGCAGACAGGTAGCCCCAGGGAGTATGTTCCTTTCACAGATAAGGTGAAGGGATTGGAAAGTGCCCTATAGCTTTCTGTCCTTCCTGTTTCCCCAAACACTCTTCCTTCCAGAAGTCATTCAACTTGGTCCTCCTCAAGACTGGTTCGGCTGGTTTCTCTGAGAGGCGTAGAGTTCCACGGGAGAGCTTTGTTGGTACTCAAGCTCCAGACAGGGCAATAAAGCTCCACACAGGTCAAATCTAGAAGATGCTATTCAACGTTACTTGAACAATGATCTCCTCAGGACTTTAAAAGTTTTTATCGTTTTGTGTTTCCTTCCTGTCCTTGCTGCCATGGGTGAATATTTTTATAAAGTTACAGTCAAAGTGTATACATAAGTTTATATTCAGCCATTTTATCAGTCAGCATGATGTCATAAGTCGTTTTCCAAGCTGCTACGTAGCATCACATTCTTGGTTTGGAGACTGTATCGAAGTCCATCAAGTGAGTATAGAGTACTTTGCTAAGCCTTTTCCACTTGTGTTGGAAAATGAAGCCAGTTATAGTTTTTATGTTGTAAATAACACTACTATGAAAATCTTAATGCACATAGCCTTTTTATTCCCCAGGGTTATTTTATAGGATACTCATTGTTTAGAGTAACTATCCAAGTGTAGGAATAATGGTTATGAATCTTTATGATCCACTGCGGTAGCTGATATTTCTGGAGCACTTACTATGTACAAAGCTTAACCCTAGTCTGATTTTCATTTGGAAATGAATGCTTGCCCCTGTAACAGAACTAGCTCAGAGTTGTCTTGGGTACTTAGTGGCAACTGGTGTTCTATCAGCTTTTCACACCTTCTCGGTCAAGAATAAAAAGGAAAAGGAGTCATAGTTACCAGATACCTTTGGAAACTTCTGTGTGGCTCTTTGGGGGACCACCTGTTACCAAATATGACTGATATCTCATCAAAGGACAAGCAAAGAGGACTAGGAGTTAATGAGAACCTGTTATCTGTGGCACTTGTAAGATCTCATTTAATCCTTACAGAATGCTATGGGACACGTATGATTGTCCATCTCATTTTATAGATGAAGAAGCCAAGTCTCAAAGATATTAAGCAACTTGGTCAGAGTAATGTAACCAGTAAATGGTGGAGGCCACATCTGATGCCCTTGGTTCCACTGTGTCAAGATGACCATTGCTATTAGAACCTAGAACTCCCTCCTCCCGCCCCCCATTCCCCCACTCCTCCCCTGCTCCAACATACACACCTACTTGGCCAAGTAGATTTAATATGCTTCTTTCTTGACTACAACTCCAGGCATATACCCAGTTACCATTATTGTCCTTGATTTCCTAAACAGTGATTTATCAACAGACTTGTTTCTAGTATGAGTTAATCCATACATTATACATGCCATCCTCCCAGAATTTTAGGACTTTTTTTTAAGTTTATTTATTTTTGAGAGAGATACAGACAGTGAGAGTAGGGGAGGGGCAGAGAGAGAGAGGGGAGGTGGGTGGAGAGAATCCCAAGCAGGCTCCACACTGTCAGTGCAGAGCCCAATGTGGGGCTCGATCTCACAAAACCATGAGATCATGACCTGAACCGAAACCAAGAATTGGACGCTTAACCAACTGAGCCACCCAGGTGCCCCAAGAATTTTAGGACTTTTAATGAAAGCTGACTATTTCAATCTCCATTTGAGAACAAAAATACAAGGAATTTTTGAAAACCAACAACAAGAATAGAGTTGCCCTAAGACCCAAAACAATAAAAGAAATCTCTAGTACCAGAGAGTAGAATGGTGTTCGGCAGGTGCTGGAGGGTGGGAGAAATAAAGACAGGTTGGTAAAAGGATACAGACTTTCGTTATAAGACGAATAAGGTCTGTGGATCTAATGTATATAACATGGTGACTGTAGTTGGTAACACTGTATGTATAATTGGTTTGCCAAGAGCCTGGAACTTAAGTCTCCTCACCAAAGAAACAAACAAACTAAGGTAAATATGTGAGGTCAGAGCCATGTTAATTAACTCAGTGGTGGGTATCCTTCAAAAGCCTGTATGCATATCAGACCATCATGTTGTGCACTCTTACCTTAGAATTATGTCAATTATACCTCAATAAAGCTGGAAAAAAATACCTATGTAGTAATTAGAATTAGAAGTAAAACACATTATCAGTGGATCAGAATTGTGTCTGTTGTACACACACACATAGACATTTATGTGTCTATGAATTTAAACTCTATTAATCTGTGATAATGGCTGCTCTCAAATCAGCAATACAATAAAGGTTTGTTGGGAAAATTGTCCTTTCAGAAGTAAATGATTTCAGCTATTTTGTAATGAATCTTTTAAACAATTCCATATGGATCAAAGAGCTAAGGAAATCTATAAAATGTTAGAAGAAAACAATTTTATAATCTTGGAATAAGATACGCCCTCCCCAGCATGTTGCCGAAGCCTGAGAAGAAATAAAAATTGATGTATTTGGCCACTTAAAAAGTTTCAGAAGCTACATGGGGGAAAAAAACAGCAAAAGAAATTTAAAAATCGAAACAGTAGATTGAAAGAAAACACTTGAAATGTGTATTCAGACAAACTTATTAAAGGGACTTGTATAAACAATAGGATTAATAGCCCACAACCTAAAGAGAAAGATAATTCAAAGGCAAAAAACAGTCAAAAAGCACATGGAATATACTGAAACCACATTCAAGAATATTCAGATTGAAAGACAGCATTTTTTAAAAACATCAGATTTGTAAAAATTTAAAATATTGGTAGCATCAAGTATTTAGCAAGTATGGAGAAATAGACATCCGAAGGCTTAGCACATCCGAAAGCCTTATGGGATACAATTTGACATTTTCTGGGGCGCCTGGGTGGCTCAGTCGGTTGAGCATCCGACTTCGACTCAGGTTGTGATCTCGCGGTCTGTGAGTACGAGCCCCGTGTCGGGCTCTGTGCTGACAGCTCGGAGCCTGGAGCCTGCTTCGGATTCTGTGTCTCCCTCTCTCTCTGCCCCTCTCCTGCTCATGCTCTGTCTCTCTCTCTCTCTCAGAAGTAAAATTAAAAAAAAAATTAAAGAAAAACAACAATTTGACATTTTCTGTTACGTTTTAAATGAGCTTACCATTCAACCAAGATTAAGGCATGTAATCTAAAGAGATGCTTGCATGTGCAGGGATTCTCATCACATCACATTATAGTTTATAATGCCAAAAAGGATGGAAACAGTGTAAACATCCATCAGTTAGTGACATGGTTAATTTAATTATGGTACGCTCACACAATGAAATACAATGCAAAGAAAAAAATAAGTGATAAAATTCTGTACGAACCGACATGAAAAGATCTCTCAATTAGTTTTTAAAAACAGATTATGAAACAATCAGGCAATATATTTGCATTTTTATTTTATTTTTTTAATGTTTATTTTTGAAAGAGAAAGCATGAGCAGGGAGGCGCAGAGAGAGGGGGAGACAGAAAATCCAAGCAGGCCCTATGCTGTCAACACAGAGCCCAACACAGGGCTCGAACCCACAAACTGTGAGGTCGTGACCTGAACCAAAGTTGGACACTTAACCGACTGAGCCACCCAGGCGCCTCTGCATTTTTATTTTTAAAAATATTTAGATGTAAACACACAGAAGAGAATCTCCAGGAATAGAAGTCACACTGTTTCACAGTGATATCCAGGGGTAGGAGGAGAGCAACACCTTATCTTTTGTGTATACACACACACGCCATTTGAACCCTTTAAAATAAGAATGTATCGGTATCTATAAAATTTTTAAATAAGCCAAAGTATAAAGAGAAATTGACCACATTATCCTAGTAGTGGAAGAGAACACATTTCTGTAAGTCTAACTGAATAGACAAAAATTCAAATCAGGATTTGTAGGGTTTGAGTACCAAAGTTAAATCGGCTATATATTTTAAGCCTCTGACACGATCTAGAATATTAGAAGATAATTTTAAATTTAGTGCCTGACCCCAACACTCGAAATGTCAAGAAGTTTAAGATACTAGACTCATCTTGACCCACAGGCACTTTGAAAAATATATATTTAAAAGTCGAAATATTTTAAGCTCCATGAGTTAGGAATCCAAACACAGCAAGACACGCTGAAAAGCGTTTAAGGCGTATGCATAGAGAACAAAAGCCTAGAAAAATCCATCACCAAGGTAATTATTTCTGGGTGGTGAGGCTGTGAGTAATGTTGAATTTTTATTTTTATGTTCCCATATTCTTTATTTTGATTATTCAGTGTGTCTTGTGCCATCTATAATACTCGGGAATGACTCTGGTAATAAGCCGCTAAGTGAGTGTTTTTTGTTTAAGTCATGGCATAGTGGAGGTCAGAGAGACCTTCTCTGAGGCACACCTAGATGCAGAGGTGGCTGAGAACCTGATGGGGGCGGGAGGAGGGGGGTGTTCAAGTTCATAATAAATTCCCACCAATAGGGGCGCCTGGGTGGCTCAGTCGGTTAAGCCTCTGACTCTTGATTTCGGCTCAGGTCATGATCTCACAGTCCATGAGATTGAGCCCCACATTGGGCTCTGTGCTGTCAGTACAGAGCCTGCTTGGGAGCCTCTCTCTCCCTCTCTCTCTGCCCCTCCTGTGTGCTCTCTCCCTCTCTCTCTCTCAAAATAAATAGATAAACCTTAAAAAAGTAATGAAGTATTATTATAGAATTTACACGGTATTCTATAAAGTGCTCTGTATACCTAATATCACGTATTCTCTCCCTTTCCAGAAAATTCTTAGGGAAGGCTTTCTTGTTTGTTTCACTCTCCAGAGAGGGGTGATTGTTGTCCAGCTTGGGTCTTTAGGTGTTTCTGAAGAGAGCCCCAGCCTCGTCTGGGACCCTGCAAGGTTACCACTGGTTCTCAGGATTAGCGAAGGCTCTTGACTGTTTTTCAGACACAACTGAGAACCGAAATCCTTTACTCTTAAAATTGAAAATATTGTTCTGTCTAAAAATAAAAGCAAGGGGAAGAGCTCTCTGTAGAGGGAAGAACACTGGGGGATCGAGTAGCTAAGAGAATAGTCTGCTTTATTATACTGGATATATATAGTGCATGTTATATATACATATAATACTTTATGGTGCATTAAACTCTCTCCGCCAAAAATAAATCCCATTAGTCCGTATGCTTTTATTTTCATACCAATTCTGTGAGATCACAAAGGTGCTCGTACAGATGAGGAGGCATTAAGACATTAGTCTAGGGGCGCCTCAGGTGGTTAAGCATCCAGCTCTTGGTTTCAGCTCAGGTCATGGTCTCGCTATATGTGGGTCCAATCCCCACATCGGCTCTGCTGTGACAGTGCAGAGCCTACTTGGGATTCTCTCTCTTTCCCTCTCTCTCTCTGCCCCCTCCCTTCCTGTCTCTCTCCAAATAAATAAACTTAAAAGGGAAAGAAGAAATTTGTCTAAGGTCCCCAGTAGATTTAAAACCAGAACGTTAGCTTCTGGGTCCCCAGAACCAAGTTCACCACATGACCCCACTGAGAAATGTGCCGGCAGGGGAAGCAGAAACCGTGCTAAGATCAGCAGGCGCCTGGCGTTGAACCCAGTGGCTCTCTCAACAGAGCGATCCCCCTGCTCGAAGCTCTCTTCAGCGCCACCCACGCTGGCTTCAGATCCGAAGAGCTTTCGGTTAGGAGAGGAGGAAATCCGGCAAGACGAACCCAGTTTTGGCTGGAGACGAGAACAGGATGAAGCCGAGGGGTTGCAAAGGAACCTCGGGCTCCATGGAGTGCCAGCCTCTGCAGAAGTTTCCGGTCTTAACACATAGATTAGAAGCTGACACCATGGAATGTCCCAGAGACAGAAAATATTCTAAATGTTATGTCTGGTTGTTTCAAAACCTTGTGTCTAACAGCAGGGCTATGATTATTTTCTAACATTAAAAAAATTTTTTTAATATATGGACATTTGCTATTTTTCCAAAGTTGAAAATAACCAGAATCAGTACATTAATGGAAGATGTAAGGCATATATATACATACATATATAACATGTGTATACTCACATATACTCCTATATATACTCACATATGTATCATCCCTTTTTTTTTTTTTAACGTTTATTATTGAGAGACAGTCTCAGAGCATGAACAGGGGAGGGGCAGAGAGAGAAGGAGACACAGGATCCGAAGCAGGCTCCAGGCTCTTAGCTGTCAGCACAGAGCCCGATGCGGGGCTTGAACTCACAGACCAGGAGATCGTGACCTGAGCCAAAGTCAGATATTTAAGAACTAAGCCACCCAGGTGCCCCTGTATCACTCTTAATATGTGTCACTATTCTATATATAACAGTGCAAGTATATAATGTATAGTATTAGACTGTCTATTGTATATGTATGTACATATTATATGTATCCTGTGAAAGGTCAAAGATTTATTCTTTGTGGTGTTATATCTGCTGCACATAAATTAAAGGGAAAAACCTGAAATGTTCAACCAAAGGAGAATGTTTGAAATCACTGAAAATGGGATAGAGCATGCACATTAAATATGGTGCTTTCAAAGAATACCTCCATGAGATGGAAAACTTTATTTAAAAAATTTTATTTTAATATTTATTTATTTTTTGAGAGAGAGACAGAGCACGAGCAGGGGAAGGACAGAGAGAGGGAGACACAGAATCCGAAGCAGGCTCCAGGCTCTGAGCTGTCAGCACAGAGCCTGATGCGGGGCTCAAACTCACGGACTGTGAGATAATGACCTGAGCCAAAGTCAGGTGCTTAACCGACCGAGCCACCCAGGTGCCCCAGAAAATTATTTATAAATCGGAAAAGAGGTTTCAGTGTTCCGTATGTCAAACAATCCCAGTTCTTGAGAAATCGTAGGGTAGATATTGTATATATACATATATATATGTATATGCACATACTGTGTGTATATATTATATATATTTCACATATATATGCATATGTGTATATATACTGTGTGTATATATTATATGTATTTCACGTATATATGCATGTATGTGAATTGGAAGAAAGAAGGCCAAGTGTTGGCAGGTGTTCTATCACAAGTGTTAAAGACGTGAATTACCATGAACTTTGCTCTCCATCCTGGAGCCTCTGTACAGTTTCCAAATTTTCTATGATGAACATGCCTTTCTTTTCTAATCAGAAAGGTGATACATACTGTAAGTGATACATACCGGCACCGCTCAGGATCTCAAAAGAACTAAAATAGACATTCGAGGACTCCAGCAATGTGGAATGAAACTTCTCCTCTTCACTGGGAGAGAATGCCTTTTCCTTGCCCTCCCTGCTCCAAGCTCCACTTCCCTTTGGTTATCAGTGTTTCTCCAAGTTGGCTCTGGACAGGTACGCTGGCCTTATTAATGGCCTTACGAATGTCCTTATTAAAACCACTTAGCGATTTGTCGCTGCTAAAGGAGTCTCGGTCAGACTGTTGCAAGTGCCTTTACGTGGGGCGTGATGATACCTTCCTTGTAGAGATGGGACAGCCCGGTCCAGAAAGGGTTGATCGCCAGCTCAAATTCACGCCCGTAGAAAGACAACAGCGCAGGACTCGAACCTGGATCCCCTGGCATCAGGTCTGGTGACCTCTCGCAGCCAGTGGGTGGCCACCAGGAGGTGTAAATCAAGAGGCCCTCTTCTCAAGGACCCACCCCCCCGCCCCCACCGCCCCAGCAATAGCTTTCAAGGAAAGCGGGTCAAATGGCAAGTTCTTTCTCCCGCAGGCCGTTCCTGCTGTCCCCGGGGCTGTGCAAGCTGTCTGCCTAATCCGCTGGTGGCTCCACGCCACGAATACATAAACAAGTGGGGAAAGCCTCCGAGAGGAATCTGGATGCCCAAATGGAACAATTTGTCTTCTGAAATTATTGTTTGAAATTGTTTATGTCAGTTGCCGAGTTTCTGTTCTGTGCCTCGGGGACCTGTTGGTGATGGGGGGAAAAGTTCCCTGCAGCTGGGCAATGACCTTGGTGGGGCGGCTCTGGGGACGATGTGGTCTGGTGCTCGCCTGTCCTCCCGCCACAGGCCGGGGCACCCCGAGAGTTATCTGGCGCTCACTGCTTGCCGGGCCTACTCGAGGCGTGTCTCATGTGCCCACCTAATCTTAACAAGGATCCTATATGGAGGAGATGTCACTCCACCCCCCACCCCCGTCCGCTCCCTACCCCTAAACGCACAGATAAAGAAATGAAAGCACCTTTAAGGAAATTTCTTAAGATTCCACGACTAGGAAATGGAAAAGGTGGGACATGAACCTGTACCCCCCCAACCCATGTTTTCAGCCGCTCCCCTGTTCTGCTTTCCATAAGCACCAGACCGGCCAGAGCTGGCTTCAGCCATCTGACTCTCTCAGACATCCTCCGAGAGAGCATGCAAGATGTCATTCTGTCCCCTTAGTGACCGAAGTGACAGTGTAACCCCAAGGCATCTCTGCTGGTCCCCTCTGGCATCTCGAGCTCTTGTAACATAAAAGCCTTAAGCTCACAAACCTGGCAGCCTTGTGAGTGAGAGAAATTGGCCTTTTGAGGCACGACTTAGGTCTTCTTCAAATGTTTTGACAAACGGAGTGCGGTGCTTAGGGAAAGAGTAGCTTCGCGGTGTTTGTGTGAACACACATCTTTCTAAAATGGCTTTAGAGCGAGCCGTGAGGCTTGCTCATTGACCTAACTGAGCGGTAGTGCTGACCTGGGCTCTTTGGATCTGAATATTCTCCTGCTTTTTAACCTCCAGAGGCCTGGTGCTAGAAGCTGGCCTGAATTAACGTCGGTCGATCTCCTTAAAGAAACCAGAGTCAGAACCTCTCTTAGAATTAAGAAAGAACAGAGTGCAGGCCTGGGGCCACTGAGGCCAGTCTGTTACTCACCCCCCACCCCACCCCAGGTTCACCTTCTGCTCCCAGACCAACAAAGTGCCACATCGGTAACCTGGTCATCATCGTTACGCCCTCTTCTCTGGATGTTCCCAGAAATGAGTGGGTAGACGCTTGGGCCTTTATCATTCTTGGCCACTGCGGCCACGTGGCCACACATCAGCCTGCAGGGCAGCGTTTGGCCAAGGAACAGTTACTATTGGTACCTTGAGTCAGAAGGCATCAGAGTATGTTCGGGCATCGAACAACACACAAAAGTCAAGTCCTGGCTCTCTGCCTTATTTGGGAAACACGGCCAGGACAGGGGCAGGAACAGCGTAGGCAACCTGGCGTCGGAGGGCACGTTCTCCTCCCCAGTTTTACCTCAGGGGCAGCCAGGGTCCTCTTTAGCAGACGGAGCAAGAAGATGCCAGACCCACAAGTGACTCAGACGGCTTATGTGAAGGGTTGCTGTGTCCCAGAGTTGGGTAATGCCAGGGGGAAGGAAGAATTTTGTGGGTGGGCCACCCATTGGGCAAGAAGAGGAGGGTTCTGTCTCTAGTGGAGATAGTGTATCCCTCAGTGTTGGCTTTCAGCCCTGGAAGGGACCCGGCATCTCCTCCTCCAGAGGAGTCTTGCTTGGCCAATGGCTCCCCTAATGTCCTTTGCCCGACAAACACCACGAAGACAAAAATGTCGAAGTCATGGATTGTACGTAAAGATCAATCTGGCTAAAGTCAGGATTCAGCAAAGTCCAAGGACTAAGTTATGGACGTGTACCATTTACTGCCCTTTCTGAGGGAAGAACCCCCAGCTGGTTGCTGCTGTCTTGTGTCCAGGGCTTGTGCTCTTTACCTGGCCTGGTGCAGAGGGGACACAGCGCAAACAGCCACCCAAGATGCTGTACATGACATGCGTGCTCCAGTGGGCGTGTTTTGGCGACCTGACGAGCTCCAAGTCTACACTCCTAGGAATTCTGGCTGGTAACATGTTTGAAAACAGATCTCAACATTTTTCTTGCTTGTGCTGATGGCTCTCTGCCTCCACTGGATTCTCTTCCTCAACGCTCATCAACAGGCAACGCCTTTGTTTGCAAACAACACAGAATCCAATGATAGAAATCTTGATCAAGCTGGAGCGAAGAGAAGCAGTTCCTAGAGCGGTACCTGTGTGTCTCCTGGAACTCAGCCACGAGGACGTGGTTGGACCCGAAGGAAAGTCAGCTGGAATTGAGGACTAGCGTGCCTTCAGGACACTCTCCCCGGCTCCTGTCCATACTGCAGTTTCTTCTCTGGCAGCCGGCTTCGCCATTTTCCCAGCTCACATGGTTCACGGTGGTCAACCCCAAAAGCTCCCGAGTTTGCTCGCTCTCAGTCTGATTTCCAAAATCCCAAAGGAAGAGCCCAGCGTGCCTGGGTCGGTGCCCATCCTCGGAACAAAAGTTGTGATCACAGGCAGCCCGGTGGGGACATCTTAGCTGTGTAAAGACCACTTTCATAGCAGGTTTTTAAAAAGACATTTCTTTGTAAGAAACCAGTGGAAAACCGTTCAGAAGAGAGTAGAAGGCAAGGTGTCACTGGCTTCTGTTTTTTTCTTTTATTCCTCACTCAGCCAGTGACTTCCATGTCAGTATCTCCCTATGTCATGAGGCGCACGGGTAGACTTTAGGAAATGAAAATTAGCCGCCCCCTCCCCCCCCCCCCACAGCAAATTAAGGGATATGGGCTTAACAACGTTATTTGTTTCAGTGTCTCTGGAGAAAGAACCAGAAAAGCCTTCTCTGGTTCCCAGGTGACATAGAGCTTCGTTTTCATGGCATCCCCATAATTGCCATTATAATTATTTGCTTAACCTCTTTCTCTTTTTCTCTCTCTCTTTCTTTCCCGAGACTGCAAAATTTATATAGACGGAACTCACGACAGCTTTATTTGCAGCTGGATTCTTTAGCGTCTAAAGCAGCACCTGGACGGCATATTAGGTGGTCAGTAAATACTGAATGAATGAAATGCACGAATGAACGATGCCAGTCTGTTTACCTGACTGCCCACTCCCTGGATGAAGGCGTTACCCCAAGGCCTCCTGGTAGACCAACCAGTTCGGCGACCAATAATCATAGGAACAGTGCTTTCATACCCTGACCCCGCCCTTTCTCTCTCTCTCGCTCTCTCCACCTTCTTAATTTATTATCAGGGCAGAGTCCTTCTTCTTTTCCACCTGTTCTTCAAATCCTCCCTTTCTTCTCCACTCCCACCACATGCCAGGGGATTTTCTTGCCTTCCTCATGGATCACGGACAGTCTTCAGACCAGCGCTGTCTCCCCCATCCGTGTTAGCATGAAATCGGTCCCCCTCAAACTGCAATGTTACCACGTTAGTCTGCTGTTCAAAACACGCCCATACTGCCTCTTTCTACAGGATGTCGTTCAAATACTTCATAGCATTTAAGGCCCTCTGTCCATGAATCCCCACCTCCCTTGCCAGTTCCATCTCTTACCAGCCCATGATAGGATCTCTTTTCTTAAAAAAATATTTTTTTAATGTTTATTCATTTTTTAAGAGAGGCAGAGAGCGAGAGAGAAAGGGAGACACAGATCCGAAGCAGGCTCCAGGCTCTGAGCTGTCAGCACAGAGCCCCACGCGGGGCTCGAACTCATGAACCGTGAGATCATGACCTGAGCTGAAGTCGGATGCTTAACCGACTGAGCCACCCAGGCGCCCCAAGGATCTCTTTTCTTGAGCAAGCCAGTATTTCGGGGGATGCTACAAAAACGGTGGGGCTCAATGCAAAATGACAGTGTGGTGCCCTTGGCTCAAAAATGATGAAAATGTCATATGGCCACAGCACTGTGTTAAACCAAGCACAAGGGCCTGATGAGTGTGGGGCTCTCGCAGCGTGGGTCATGTGCTCACGAAGCTGGCCTTGGTCAGGACGTGCTGTGTTTATCCTACATTCAAGTTTGTATGTGTGTTCTTTCCTTGGCCAGGAATGCCCTGTTTCAACCATCGTACCCACACAATTCTCCCTTGAAAGTGTTAAGGGTCCGGTTCTTCCACCCCGGGTAGCCTTCTGTGAATATTTATTCTTGAATCACCTGTTGCCCAACGCTTTATTTATCTAACTGGAGTGTGTGTGTGTCTTCTCTTTCCCGACTAGATTATTCATGCCTTTAAATACTTTGTATCATCATCTACAGATGCTTCTGCAGATAGCAAGGAACCGTTACTAATTACGTTGTACATAACACTAAATTACTTTGTTTCATCCTTGTCTACAGATATTTCAGCCGATAGCAAGGAACTGTTAAATACTCTTTGAGAGGCTAGCCTGGCAGATAGATGCATGAATGCGTAAATCCCCGGACTGGCCTGGTGATCCTGAAAATTTCTGTAACTATTCTAGTTCACATTTCCCTCTACAGGGCCACTTTAGGACCCCCACATTTCTGACTTCTTAGAACCTGTACTCACTTGCTCCCCTTCCCTGCACTTTGAACATAATGCTAAGAACTATTGCAAGAAAGAAATACTGTGATCTCATGGGGGAAAGTCTAGAGGTTAAGAAAAAGCTCCGAGGTCTGAACTTGGAGATGTATAAAGACCCTGATCAAAAACGGAGCCGAGTGTCATGAAATGTTAGCACCTCAAGGATCCTCTGTGACCATCAGCTCATCTTTCTTGCTTTATTGAAGGAAGCAACTAAAGCTTGGAGGTGAAGTGTCTTGACCAAGGTCACATAGTTATTTGGTGGGAGGACTGGGGCCTGGCCCCCTGAACTCTTATGTGACTTGCAGGGGACATCCCACTGATTTATCACAGCAGACAGAACTTGGAGTGACCTTCTAATCACCCCCCTTAGGTACTTGGCCTGTATGCAAAGCAGAGGTTGAATACAGAGGCAGGTGGTTTTTTAAAATACAGCTCATTGGGGTTTCCTGTGAAATTCTGGACTTTGGTTGTCTGTCATCCGATACGCAAATCATTTAAAGGATTTACGGTTAGGCATGGGGCATATCATACATGCAGAACATGAAAAACGTATAGAGCAGCGGTCGTGGGGTCTGATAGAAGGATCGTTCCTGTGGTTACCAAGGGGGGCTGGTTGCTAGGCAGGGGACAGAAGATTCGAATCGTAGCCATTGTCAGAAGGTGCTATAGAGCAGCAAGAACCCTCTGCCATCTGCTGATGTAAAAGGAGGCTTTCCTCCGCTGCTGTTGCTAAGGGATCTGGCCTTGGTCCTCGCTGGAATCGGAAGCTTTCCTGTGCTTTCCACCCCTCACTCCTTCCTTCCAAGTAGAATCATTCCATCCTAAGCAATATCTCTTAAAAGGTTTGAAACCCCCCCCCTTTTTTTAGATGGAACTCACAAAAATAAAATTTTAATTTGGAAAGGAGTTAGGGATGATCCAACCCAATGATTTTTCAAACTCTGCTCCCCAGGGCTCTGACATTTTGTGACAGGCTCTGCTTTTATCGTCTGCCCCTGTGCTATTTTTTTCCCCCTGCATGTAAGATGTCAGTTTTAAAAAATGGTTCTGGTGCTTTTTGGGGTTTTTTGTTTGTTTCTTAAAATTTGAAAGCACCAAATTCGAATTTAGTCTGTCCTTCCCTTCACGGGTAAGGAGGCTGGAACCCCAAAAGAGGAATTCCTTGGGTTATTAGCTTTGAAGTAAGGTGTTAGAAGAAGGCTTTTAGGCTCACTCCGCAAAGTCCTGGGGAGTTGCTTTCACCTTCCCGCATCAGGGCAGAGCCATTCCTGGAGGGATGTGGCACCTCGGAAGAAAGAGAGCACGAGGATTCTCTGGATGATGAATTATACGGTTGCAACAGCGAGCACACAGCTTTCACTCCCCATGCACCATTTTGGGGATAATTTTATAATTATTTCTCCCCTCCAAAACACTTGACTTGCTAAATGTAAAGTAAACATAAGTTATTTTAGGACTTTGATAAGTGTTTGAATACGAATTAATTCATGATTTAGAAAAAGACATCAACTACGACCGTGCTTGGAGGCTCGCAGAGGATATAGAGGCCGAGGGGAATTCGCTGAAAAACAAATGGAGGGTTTGGTAGGAACAGACCAACCGTCAGTGGGTATAGGACAGAAAATCGATCAAATACGGATAATAGGATGGTCTTAAGAAGGCAGAGTAACCATGGCAGCGAGGGAGAAGTAACAGGCTAGGATGATGCTCTCAAATGATGATTTATCGAGATGGAACAAATAGAAGGTTAACACGCAGGTCCCAGCAACTCCTTTGTGATTCTTTGGATGATACAGTTTCCTGGGTCCATGGAGTATTCTAGGTGGGAGACCATAAAAAGGATGGAACAATTGCTGAAGAGTTAAGAAGCACTAAGATATTGTATTGTTGTCTGCGGACAGTAATGTTGCCGGAAGCACTGGGAAGTCTCCTACACCCAATGGAGGCAAAAGTGGCCATTTTCCACCTTGAGGGGAAAACGGGAGAATTTCCGGGGTTCCGCTGCACCTGCCAGTTTTTGCCAGTGGAGCCCAAGCGGCCCAGTGGGTGGGTAGTGACCCTATTTGCTAGAGGAGGGTACGTAGCTCGGTCCAGCCACCAGTTTTCTGCTTCCATGTGATGGAAACCATTGAGCAAATAGATTCGTTCTGAAATTCTTACGGCAAATCTTCCAATTGAAAATAGGTTTCATTTTGTTGCTTTCCTTTTTCTTTCTTTTACTTGCCTTTCTTGTTCATTCCTTCCTTCCCTCCTTCCTTCCCTCCCTCCCTCCCTCCCTCCCTCCTTCCTTCCCTCCTTCCCTCCCTCCTTCCTTCCCTCCTTCATTCCCTCCCTCTTCCTTCCTTCCTTCCTTCCTTCCTTCCTTCCTTCCTTCCTTCCTTCCTCCTTCCCTCCCTCTCCTTCCTTCCCTCCCTCCCTCCCTCCTTCCTTCCCTCCTTCCTCCCTTCTTTCCTCCCTCCCTCCTTCCTTCCCTCCCTTTTTCCTTTCCTCCCAACCTCCTTCCCTCCCTCTCCTTCCTTCCCTCCCTCCTTCCTTCCCTCCCTCCTTCCTTCCCTCCTTCCTCCCTCTGCTTCCTTCCCTCCCTCCTTCCTTCCCTCCCTCCTTCCTTCCCTCCTTCCTCCCTTCTTTCCTCCCTCCTTCCCTCCCTCTCCTTCCTTCCCTCCCTCTGCTTCCTTCCCTCCCTCTCCTTCCTTCCCTCCCTCCTTCCTTCCCTCCTTCCTCCCTTCTTTCCTCCCTCCTTCCCTCCCTCTCCTTCCTTCCCTCCCTCTGCTTCCTTCCCTCCCTCTCCTTCCTTCCCTCCCTCCTTCCTTCCCTCCTTCCTCCCTTCTTTCCTCCCTCCTTCCCTGCCTCTCCTTCCTTCCCTCCCTCTGCTTCCTTTCCTCCCTCCTTCCTTCCCTCCTTCATTCCCTCCTTCCCTCCCTCCTCCTTCCTTCCATCCATCCATCCTCCCTCCCTCCCTCCCTCCAAATCACCTCCATATTGAGCCTAGGGAGACAGATAGCTCATGAAATGACCCAAAGCATAGCCTTTTATAAATCCAGAGTTTTTGCCACGATACTTGGCCCCTTATACCCCTCTTGCGGCAGAACCTGACGTGCCGTGACTTAACACATTTCTCACCTTCTAGTAAATACACGTGAATTAATAATCTTCACTAAAAGAGGTAGTTACATATACACACACACAAATATTCTTCTCACAATGAAAAAAAACTTAAACCTACTTTCCTACTATATTTCTTTTTTACTTCCTCTTTCTACCTTTCTTCCATCCTTGCCTTGTCTTCTTTTGTCTGCTTCTCTTGGTGCCTAAAACCCTCAGGACGTTCACAACCCATTCACCCCAGTTTCATTGGATTAAACGTCCTCAACCTGTTACATGTAAGCATTTGCATGAATAGTGTTGCCATCTTAATTCGATACTTTGCCTCTGTTGCTAATGTGGGTAGAAGGTCCTTTCCACTTTGGGGCCCTTAAAAACCTTATAATTGGCAACTGTTCTGAAGGCTTGGTTTGAGGAATCCAAACTAGGATTCCATAGCTGGGGGATTCAGAGTATCCCAGATTAGACTCCTACGCCCCATAAAGTAGATATTTAAGCCTGATAAGCCCAGCCTGCCACCAGACAAAAGAAAATTTTGAGGTCAGAATATAAAAAAAGAGTAGAAACAGATTCAAGGTTCTACAGGTATACATTATATGGCAAACACAATATCTAAAATCCATTTGATAAAGAAATTATGTCAGAATAATTAGTTAACAATTTGATAAAGTAATCAGAGCCTTTTTTAATTAAAAAAAATTAACATTTATTTATTACTGAGAGAGAGAGAGACAGAGAGCACGAGCAGGGGAGGGGGCAGAGAGAGAGGGAGACACAGAATCCGAAGCAGGCTCCAGGCTCCGAGCTGTCAGCACAGAGCCCAATGCAGGGCTTGAACTCATGAACTGCAAGATCATGACCTGAGTCGAAGTCTGACACTTAACTAACTGAGCCACCCAGGCGCCCCGAGCCTTTTCTTTTAAAAAAAATTTTTAGGGGTTCAGAGCCTGGAGCCTGCTTTGGATTCTGTGTCTCCCTCTCTCTGTGCCCCTCCCCCACTCATGTTCTGTCTCCCTCTAAAATAAACATTTAAAAAAAAATTTTTTTTAATGTTTGTTCCTTTTTTGAGAGAGGGTGGGGGAGGGGCAGAGATAGAAGAAAACAGACTCTGAAACAGACTCCAGGCTCCTAGCCATCAGCACAGAGCTCAATGCAGGGCTCAAACCCATGAACCCTGAGATCATGACCTGAGCCAAAGTGGGACACTTAACTGACTGATTCACCCACACGCCCCAATTAGAGCCTTTTCTAATACTGTATAGTAAAATGTGATGCATTGCAAAGTCACATGCAGAAATCAAAACCATAAAATAACATTTAAGCAAATCTATTATCTGGATATGGAGGTCTTTCTCTGTATACACCAAAGATAGAATTCGTAAGAGTTTTTAAAAGGATTTAAAAGGATTGCATGTAGCAATGTTAAATGCCAAAATCATTACAAACAAAATTGACCAGCAAACTAAAACCGGGGGAAATTTACAACATAGATGACTATATTTAGCGTGTTTTAAATATAAATAGCTCTGTTAAGAAAAAAAGAAAAAATTTGCCAAGAATGTTATCAGGCAATTCACATAAAAAAGATATTAATAGTCAACAAGTCTTTGAAAACATGTTTGGCCAATTAAGAAATACAGTGAGAATCCCCTTATTATCGAATTAGCAAAGCTTTTTTCTTCTTTAATAACATCATCATCCACTGTTAATGGGGGTGTTGACCAAGAAGAAGAGGCTGTAAGCAAAAATGCTTATTTGGGGGTCTTAGGAATTGTAGTCCCGGAGACACAGAGGGAACCAAACTCTGTGTGCTCCACATTGTGAGCAGGGAGCAGGCTTCTAAAGGCAGAAAACATAGTTACGTAACTTGTTTTGAAGGAATCAGGACTGGTGCTGACAGAGTTAAACTGACTCCCTACTGCAGGGTTGGCTCTTCCACCAACAGATGCTGCATTATCTCCGTTCCAGTCCAAAGTCCTGTTGTAGGAGGTGGTGGACAGGAAACTGACAAGTTGCAATTGACAGAAGTCAAAAGTCCCCGGTGTTCCAAAGGCTGAGATAGGAGATGTGCACGAGCCTCCTTCCTCAGTGTCCTCCCCACCCTGTTCTGAAAGCCTCTCTCAGCAGTGCTTACCGTCATTTGGAATTTTCTTTAACAAGGGTGTAGTGAAATGGGGGCCCGCTCGTCGTCCTACTGGCAATCCAAAAGAATATATCACTTCTGGGGAAAGCAAAACATTAAATGTGTAATAAAAGAGGATTAAACAGATACTGAAACATGATGAAATACAATGTCGCCATTAAAAATGAGAATTTATACACACACACACACACACACACACACGAACTAACCATATGTGATCAGTAAAAAAGCAAGGCACAAAACGGTGTAAAAACGTGGTCCCATTTTTGCACATTATATTTGCTTGTTTTTCTTTCTCACACCTACTTTCTCCTCAGAATTTCCGGAAGACTTGTTAAAATAGATTTCCAATATATTCCCAGACCTGCTGAACTAGAATCTTCTAGAAAGGAACCAAGGAATTGGTTGGGGTTTTTTCAGTCCCTAAGTGACTCTTGATATCAGGGAAATTGGGGAAATTGGGATCTAATCTAATCTCCCCTTTTCATTTATATTGACACTGAGGTCCGGAGAGAGTCTGGGACCTGTCTAAAGTAACAACTAAATAGCAGAAAGAGATCTAGAATCGCATGTGCTGTATTTCAGGTGAGCAATCCCTTCCTAGCACACCCGGCTTATTTGGACTAATATTCCCTAACTAAACTCCCATCGGCCTATTACTTCAGTCAGACAGGTAACAGAACTTGCCCTCAACTCCATTGTTTCTCATTCAGGAACCATCTCTCTTTGTTGATGGCAAATGGAAAGTTTTCTATTTCCACTGTTCCCTAGCAATATGACATTTTCAAACAGTAGCACAGAACTCTTTAAATAGAAAAGATCCATTTCTACTCTATCGTGACTCAGTACCAGCCACAGGATTCTTCTCAAACTTTCCTAAAAATGTCATCTTTGGGCTGGACTCAAGAGGAACATTTCAGCCAAGGAGGCACATTTTCCACTCTGTCAGGAATGAACGAGCATTGGGGTTGGAAAGTGAAGTGTTTTGCAATCCTCAGAAAAGCAATACTTCTCACCAAAACCATAGCAACAACTCTGTGAGATGCCGTCAGAGCGTGGGGCCATTCAGGAGCTTCGTCCTAGTCAGGGACTCGGCTGGGACGGTCACCTGTATCGGTTAGACTAGTCACCCAGCTGCCTGTTGGCCTGAGAAAGACAATGGTACCCTGCATGACTGTTGCTATAGAGATGCTGCGGGCAGTGCTGTTGAGCTGAGGGTCCCTCGTGTTGAGATACCTAGGTGACAGGTGGCATGAGGTGTGTGCCTTATGTCACAGCAGCCTCTCCTTCTTCCTTTGAAAGGAACCCCCCAGATGGGGAAATACATGAAAACACAAGAGAGAACATGGTTCCATCTGGAATTTGCACCTGTGAGTCCAAAGTCACGGGTCTGAAATGTGCTTCTCTCCCTTCATAACTTGATGGCCTTGGATGAGTTATTTGCACCCTCTGGGCCTTATGAGCCACAACATGGGATAATTATTTCTAGTCCTACAGGATTAGTGGGGGGTTTTGATGAGATGATGTCTATGAAAGCTTCTGTTCCAGACACTGGCCCTTTACAGTCCATGCCAGCCAGGGAGAGAGAGGACTGCTCTGTGATGAGTTCATGACCCAGCTTCTTGGGTTCAGTCCTTTCTCTCTCTCCTGCTGTTCCCACCTCCCTCAATGGGTGGTGGAACCCCTGTATCTTCAGTGCCCTCTTCGTGTGAGATTCCTACACATTCCTCCTTCCCAATTTGTACCACCTCCCCGCAGAGCCTGGAGCCCTGGCATGGCCAGTGTTTAAGGCAGCATGATGTCGTCAAGTTATACATTATCGTTCCCACCACAGGCAGCTCCCTTTTCTCCTCAGATTCTGGAACCAGAACCACACAGATGGGCTTTCTCCTGAAGCTACCATTATCAATTTAACCCAGAAAGGTATTGGACAGCCTTGTATAGTTCAGGAAGTGGTTAACTCATTACCTCCGTCTCAACAACCCCCTGCAGGTGGTTATTATGATTTACTATTGATACCAATATTACTGTATCCAGATGATGAGGGTAGGAATTGTAGACACAGTGACTTGTCTGAGGTCACACAGTGTGGCAGAGTCAAGGTCGAGTCTCTGTTTTCTGTTCCAGCTCCCTCGTTCCATCATGCTGCCTCTCCCCTGCACACCCAGGAGGGTCTGCCCTGCAGCCCTAGGTGTGTGGCAGGGGTAGCTGTCTATGGGATAAGAGAAATGTCCTAATGTCCATCCATCCTGATATTCCCTGCCTCTTCATCCTGAAACCCTCACAAGACCTGGTCCTTAATCTCCTGGGCACAAGCAAGTGACGTGTTCGTGGTGTATAAAGATATCCTCCCATTTTGAATCAGGTGCCCAGTCCCAGCTGTATGTATAGCCAACTGGTCCCGTGCTATTCTTGATCCAGAAGTTTCTATACATTCTTTAATCATCATTAAACAGGAGGGCTGTTTCTCTGGCTGGTGTTTACGTTTAATGACTACAGAATGTTAAAGGAATATACTCTCCTTTAGGGGAAGTAGGTGTTTGGGGGATTAGTGGAACTTGCTAGTCTGGTCCTAAAGTTTATTTGGGGGGAAAAACAGGCTAGGGTAGTCACAACATATTTATTTTTAAAGGATAATAGAGGGACGCCTGGGTGGCTCAGTCGGGGAAGCGTCCAACTTCAGCTCGGGTCATGGTCTCATGGTTTGTGAGTTCGAGCCCCGTGTCGGGCTCTGTGCTGACAGCTCAGAGCCTGGAGCCTGCTTTGGATTCTTTCTTTCTCTCTCTCTCTCTCTCTCTCTCCCTTACCTGCTTGTGCTCTCTCTCTTGCTCTCTCTCTCAAAAATAAACATTTAAAAAATTTTTAATTAAAAAAAAGGATAATAGAAGATTCTTTGTATCAGGCATGAATGTCTATCTTAAGAGTAGAGTAACTTACCTAGTGCAGTACTGGAGACAAGAATAGCCAGACAGATGAGGAAATCAGAATTGAGAGCCCAGGACTTCTGAGTAAAAGAAGCAACTTGAGTGCAAACTTATGACACCCAATTCGATAAGGACCAAAAGAATGCAAAAAAAAAAAAAAAATGGGGCCGTGGAAGCTGCAAAAGATTGATACCCAAATACCAGAACCATAAGAAAACATACTGAGGTGCCATGGAAAAGACAGCAAGAATTTACCTCACCCTTCAAAGATAACCATATGGCCTCAAAGGAAGTGGAAAACCCCATGAAAACCTGTAACCTGTAGGTGTTTAGAACCGAGAGGGGGGAGGGGAGGCTTGGGCCAAAAAGCAACCCTCTGCTTAAGAGTATTTTTAGCTACGGTGGATCAGTGGAGGTTTGCCAAGAGCTCTGGGGACACAAAAGGCTCCAGCCAGCTGAAAGCAGGGGTGGGGGGGGGGGGAACCTCTCAGGGAGACACATACAGGCAGTTCAGAAAGGAGGCCAGTGCTGACCAAGGACAGCTGTGCCCACAGGGGAAGCCCACTTCACCCAGCACAGGGTTCCTGCCGGAAGCATCGGGACTCCCCCACGTGCGGGGTGGGGAAGCAGCCACAAAAAGGGAGGGGGCCGTTCAGTACCCCCTCTGGCCATTTTCTTTCAGCTCGAGCTGGCCTCCAGGCCTCCAGCCTCAGTGGAGAGAAGGATGGCAACGTGATCAGAGCAGCCAAGGGCAGCGGGCAGCGGGCAAACAGCCACGCTTCACTAGCGAGAAGAGAATCAGAACAACCTTTCAGGAGAGCTGTTTGCCTTCACGGACCACAAGCCTGCAAATTTGACATTTGCCCATACCCAAACACTTTCGCTTTCAGGAGTGTATGGTAAAGTAATATTGGAAAAATAAATAATGGGAAGGAAGGAAGGAAGGAAGGAAGGAAGGAAGGAAGGAAGGAAGGAAGGAAGGAAGGAAGGAAAAAGAAGGGAAGGAAGAAAAAGAAGGGAAGGAAGGAAAAAGAAGGAAGGAAAAAGAAGGAAAAGGAAAGAAAGAAAGAAAAAGAGAAAGAAAGAGAAAGAAAGAATAGAATGAATGAATATTGAGGATGTGGTCCAATATTAACTACAAAGAACACCCACTGTTGTAAAATACTAGAAACAAACTAAATACCCAATTGCCTATAAGCGTTTGGTTTGATCACGTACAGAGTAACCAAAAAATGAAATGTGCAGTTATCAAAATAGTATCTTTTGAAGGGTATTAAATGATATGGGAATATCTGTGATGCAGTACTAATAAAAATCAGTTAGAGAAGGAAAATTTAGGAAAAAGGACCCCAAGGACATGAATTAGACATGAATAATGGTTCTAGCTCAGGAATAGGTATGTGTGTGTGTGTGTGTGTGTGTGTGTGTGTGTGTGTGTATTTCACCCCCCCCCCCCGGAAGCTTTTCTTTATTTTGCAGTGTGTCTACACTGAACACATATTGATTTTGCTTCCCAGTCTTTTCTCCCTTTGTAGAACATTCTAAGAACTGTTGAGTTCATCTCCTCGCTTATGAAATCATCTTTAACTATGTTCATTCCAATATTCAGCCACCCATTTGACTTTATCTTTTTTCTTTATTTATTTTGAGAGAGTGGGGGAGGGACAGAGAGAGGGAGAGAGAGGAAATCCCAAGCAGGCTCCATGCTGTCAGTGCAGAGCCCAATGCAGGGCTCGATGTCTTGAACCTCGAGATCCTGACCTGATCAGATGCTTAACCAACTGAGCCACCCAAGTGCCCCCATTTGAGTTAATCTTAATGAACTATATTCTTATTTGATTTTTGGTTTATTTTCGTGATTTAATTTTTTTATTGTAGAACATATGCAGTATAAAATTTACTATCTTCGCCGTTTTTAAGTGCACAGTTCAGCGGCATTTGGAACATTTGCCTGTGATGCCACCATCACCACCACCCATCTCCAGAACTCTTTCTTATCTTGCAAAACTGAAAAACTCCACACCTATTAAACACTAATTTCCAATTTCTTCCTCCCGCCCTCCCCCACCATCCCCTGGAAATCACCATTCTGTCTTTATGGATTTGACAACTCTAGGTACCTCCTACATTATTTGTCCTTGGGTGACTGGCTCAATGTCCTTGGGTGACCGGCTTAATGTCCTTGGGTGACTGGCTCAGCATAACGTCCCCAAGTTTCATCCATGCTTCAGCATGTACCAGAAGTTCCTCCCTTTTTAAGGCTGACTAATACTCTAGTGTATGTGTATACAACGCAATGTTTGCTCATCTGTTGATGGACACTTGGGTTACTCCCATCTCTTGGTTATCATGAAAAATGTTGCTATGAACATGAGTGTACAAGTTATCTCTTCAAGTTGCTGTTTTTACTTCTTTTGGATATATACTCTGAAGCAGGATTGCTGGATTGTATGGTAATTCTATTTTTAATTTTTTGAGGAAATGCCATGCTGTTTTCCATAGGGGCTGCACCATTGCTGGATTGTATGGTAATTCTATTTTTAATTTTCTGAGGAAAGGCCATACTGTTTTCCATAGGGGCTGCAGCATTATACATTCCTAAGAGCAGTGCGCATGTTTCCAATTTCTCCACAGTCTTGCCAACACTTGTTATTTTCTCTCTCTCTCTCTCTCTCTCTTTCTTTCTGTGTGTGTGTGTGTGTGTGTGTGTGTGTGTGTGTGTAGTTTTTTTTTTTTTTTATCGTGGCCATCCTAACGGGTGTGAGATGGTGATTACTTTAAGTTTATTATTTTGAGAGAGAGAAAAAGAGAGCACATGAGCTGGGGAGGGGCGGGGAGAGAGAGAATCCCAAGCAGGCTCCACACTGTCAGCGCAGAGCCTGACGCAGGGCTAGATCCCATGAACCGTGACATCATGACCTAAGTCAAAATCAAGACTTAACAGACTGAGCCACCCAGGCGCCCCTATTTTATTTTTAACTAATGAAAATTCTTTTGCCTATTGCTGAGAACGACCCGTTTTCATTTGTTCACATTGTCTCCTGGAGTATGTGTTCTTTTCTTGTATGTTTAGAGTCTTCCTTTTGGGGTGGAGACATTGCTCCCAGGTTAGGCGATTGTTGATCACACCCTCATGTTGTACCCTTGTAGAGACCTGTTAGACTATGTGATGCACAGGTGAGCACAGCCTGGAGAGAAGAGATATGTGCTGACACGTGTGCTTTGATCTGATATCAGGGATTGGGGGAGAGGCACAGGATGGCCAGTAGCTGATTTCAGGGACCAAAGGATAACTGACCCTCTTGGGTATTGCCAGCAATCCGGAGCTCACTCCTGTGTCTCCCAAGATGCCTTATTTGCCACTCCTACCTGGAGACTGGCAGTCCCATCCCATATCCAGGTCCAATGTGGGGAGGGCCAATGTGGGGAAAAGTAGAGGATATGTTGGAGACTGGCCTTGCCCTTTGGTACCCCTTCTAGCAGCCCTATTAGAGGGAACCTACTACCCCTTCCTGTTCCTGGGCAAAGAGGATTCTTGGCAAGACTTTCCACCACTGACATGTGTGTGTCTTACCATGTGCTTTTCCAGTCCAGTTCCGTATTCTGTTTATCTCCCATAGATTACTTACACTGTCAATCCACTGAGGTGTCCCCTGTCTTTTCTACTTTGCAGTCTTTTCTACTGCAGATAAAGATTTTTAAAGCTACCATTTCTGTTATTTATAACCATTCTGTTATAGGAATCAGGTGTGTGCCTGTTTTGTCATCTTGAGACAGAAAACATTTACTACTTTTGCTGCTAAAGAAGAGAGAGGGATAGGAAGTATAAATTCATATAAATTAGCATTTAGCACCTAGAAACAGATCATAGCTTATATTACCACTTGAGTAAATGACAAAGGTGACATTACACATCAGTGCACAAAGGAACGTTCTATAATAAATTGCTGATGTACATAGTTTGCCAACTCTTTGGAGTAAATTAAAATCCTAGCCTGGCCTCAAATCCTGCATCCGATTCCATGTGTGGGGATCTCATAATCAAAGGCAAGGTGAGTAAATGCATTTGGTAGGTGTTGGGTTCAGGTAGAAACAGACTGAGCTGGAGGAGAAAGTTTGGGAGGGGAATAGTGCTGGTGGAGAAGATCTGAAACGCCAGAATCAGGAGCCACTAAAGATACTGTGCAAAATAATCCTATGAAAATAGAGTTTTTGGGAAATTAGTCTAGTAATGCATGTAAGGTGCACTGAAAGAAAAGACTCTACTAACTAGTAAAAAAAAAAAAATTTTTTTTGCATCCCATAAAAACAATATGGGATGATCTAGTCTAGATGGGAGTTGATGGTGCCTAACTTTTGGAAGTCCCAGAGACGTCCTAAAATCTGATCGAAGTCACAGGCCGCTCCACAAAAATATGCGTAGACACACACATTGCATGCAGTTTCAGGAAATTAACAAGGCCCCTGGGGGGAAGAAGGTTATCCCAAAAGGTTGGTGCTCAGAGAAGGCAAAATAAAGTAGGAATTAAAAAAAGTAATAAAAAGATTGCGTATTCGGGAAAAACTCAAAACATTGAGTTTATTTCACCCCCTAGGAAGTTAGGGCTTTGAGGGGTGTAACTATGCGTCCCATTCACCATTATGCCAACAACAAGCAACGCCTCTCACACAACCAGATAGTTGGAGGAACATAATGAATAATGCCTTTGATCTTGTAAATGTGGAAATCTGCAAATGATTAACCAAAAAGCAAGAAGTATGGAAATGAGTTATGGAACTAGCACAATGATTTCTCCATATTGGATACCCAAAACTAATGGTGTCCCAAATTATTTAAGCCCTTTACTGGCTCCCTTTAACGTTACTCTTTATCGATTTGTGATGTAATTTTTAGTCCTATTTTCTTCTTCTTTTTAATGTTTATTTATTTATTTTGAGAAAGAGAGCACGAGAGGGACAGAGAGGGAGAATCCCAATCAGGCTCTGCACTGTCCTTGTGGAGCCCAAAACAGGGCTCAAACCCACTAACCGCGACATCATGACCTGAACAGAAACCAAGAGTCGAACGCTCAACCGACTGAGCTACCCAGGTGCCCCTATTCCTGTTTTCTTTTTATCTTTCCTTTCCTCTGGTAATGTATCCCTCTTTTTTTAGGAATTCTGATAAAAAGGTTTTTGTGGCTACTTATTTGAAGACAATACCCCAAGTCAGCCTTGACTCCTTAGCCTTTCTCTAGCCCCATATTTCAATGGCCTGTCAGGCACATTATTTAAAATTTACCAGGACTCCTAAAATTCAGATTGTATAAAATGAAACTAATGATTTTCCAGACTTCTTTGTCAACCTATCATAATTTATGCATGCTCTCAAAACCCTAGATTTTCAAATTTCTGGGCTAGTGGGGCTTAAATTTTGGATGCCTTGGCCCCCTTTGGGAACCTGGCAAGTGCTATGGACCCACTCCCAGGAAAAAATAAATACGTGCAAACGTAGTTACTGGTAACATCAGGGAATTCTTGAATTTCCGACAGCATATCTAAACATCCCAGACTAACAAGCCCTTTGAGAGATAGTAATACACATTTCTCTCCTCCCTTCCATCGCTAGATTTTTCCAGTTCTTTCTGTTCAATTTTTTTTTCATTTTTTTCTCTCATTTCCATTTCTACTGTCTTCATCCGGCTCAATCTAAGTCAAAATAGCTTAATGTCTAGAGCACCCAAACAGCCTTCAAAATGGCTGATTCTAACAACAGAAGATCTCTGTCAACGTTTTCCATTTGCTGAATTAAGATCTGTGGTGTTGAAATGTAAGTGAGTACTCTATTTTACTCTGATGTTATATGTAGAAGGTGAAAGTTATTTGATGGAGAACTTGGAAAACAACTGGTTGCGATCACAACATCTTGATTAAATTTACCAGTAAAACTATCTGGGCCTGGGATTTTGTAAGGGGATAAGTTCTTAATAATCAATTCAATTTAGTTACACAACACTATTAAGATTTATGTTTCTTCTTGTATTTTGATAAGTTGTAGCTTTCAAGAAGTTGTTCCATTTTAAAAAGTTGTCAGGGCACCTGGGTGGCTCAATTGGTTAAGCGTCCAACTTCAGCCCAGGTCATGCTATCATGGTCAATGAGTTCGAGCCCAGTGGGGCTCTGTGCCGACAGCTCAGAGCCTGGAGCCTGTTTTGGATTCTGTGTCTCCCTCTCTCTCTGCCCCTCCCCTGCTTGTGCTCTGTCTCTCTCTGTCTCTCGAAAAATGAATAAACATTTAAAAAATGTTTTTTAAGTTGTCAAATGTATTGGCACAAAAATTCTTTTTTCAGAATTTTTTTTAAGTTTATTTATTTTGAGAGAGTGCGTGCAAGTAGGGGAGGGAAAGAAACAGAGGGAGAGAGAGAGAATCCCAAGCAGGCTCTGCACTGTCAGCACAGATCTCAATATGGGGCTCAAACTCAGGAACCTTGAGATCATGACCTGAGCCAAAGTCAGATGCTTAGCCAACTGAGCCACCCAGGTGACCCCCCCAAATTTTCTTAATGTTTATTGATTTTTGAGAGACCATGAGCAGGGGAAGGGCAGAGAGAGAGGGGGACAGAGGATCCAAAGCAGGCTCCGAGCTGTCAGCACAGAGTCCAACGTGGGGCTCGAACTCACGAACTGTGAGATAATGACCCGAGCTGAAGTCGGACGCTCAACCGACTAAGCCACCCAGGTGCCCCATCACAAAATCGTTAATGATATTCGCCTATTTTCCTTTTTAATCCTTTAGTATCCTTTTAGGTCTGTAGTTATAACCCATCTTTTTTATTCCTGATATTGGTAAAATTTATTCTTTCTCTCTTTTTTACGGATGAATCTAGCTAGGGGTTTTTCCAATTTCGTTGGTCTTTGCAAAGAATCAACTGTTGGCTTAGTTGATTTTCTATGTTCTTGTCTGATTTCTATTTTGCTGCTCTAATACTTCCTTCCTTTCAATTACCTTGAACGTTCTTTTCGCTTATTAGGTAGTATCTTAGGTCATTTATCTTAAATCTTCCTTCTTGTCTAACATAAGCACTTAAAACTCTTAAATTTCCCTCGAAGCACTGTGTTAGCTGTATCCCATAAATTGCATATTGTATACGTATCATCATTCAATTAAAAATGTTTCAGGGCGCCTGGGTGGCTCCGTCGGTTGAGCGTCTGACTTCAGCTCAGGTCACAATCTCACGGTCCGTGAGTTCGAGCCCTGCGTCAGGCTCTGTGCTGACCGCTCAGAGCCTGGAGCCTGTTTCCGATTCTGTGTCTCCCTCTCTCTCTGCCCCTCCCCCATTCATGCTCTGTCTCTCTCTGTCTCAAAAATAAATAAACATTAAAAAAAAATTTTTTTTTAAATAAAAAAAATGTTTCTAATTTCCCTTGTGATTTCTTCTTTGATCTACGAATTACTTAGAAGTATACTGCCAAATATTTTCCTAAGTAGCATATTGCTTTTTGATTTCTGACTAATTCCAATGTGATCAGAGAACATACTCTATATGAGTTTAATCTTTTAAAAAAGTTTATTGAGACTTGTTTTGTGGCCTAGTCTACCTTGGTGAATGTACCATGTGAACCTTAAAAGAATGTTAAATTTAGGGGCACCTGGGTGGCTCAGTGGGTTAAGCGACTGACTGTTGGTTTTGGCTCAGGTCGCGATCTTGCGGTTCATGGGTTCCAGCCCCGCATCGGACTCCACGCTGACAGTGCAGAGCCTGCTTGTAATCTCTCTCTCCCTCTCTCTCTGTCCCTCTCTCACTCTCTCTGTCTCTCTCTCAAAACAAACAGACAAACAAATAAATAAATAAATAAATTTTAAGTTATTGAACACCGTGCTCTATAAATACCAATTAAGTCAAGATGATTGATAATTGTTCAAATCCCAATGTCATCAGTGATTTTTTTAAAATCTATTCTATAAAATGTTGAGAGGGGGACCCTAAAATATCCTACTATGATTTTGAAATTGTCTATTTATCCCTCTAATAATGTCAGTTTTTACTTCATTTGAGGCTTTTATTAGATGCCTATCCATTTTTTTTAATGTTTTTTTTTTTTTTTTTTTTTGAGAGAGAGAGACAGAGTGTGAGTTGGGGAGGGGCAGAGAGAGAGAGGGAGACACAGAATCTGAAGCAGGCTCCAGGCTCTGAGCTGTCTGCACAGAGCCTGATGCGGGGTTGAACTCACGAACTGTGAGATCATGACCTGAGCTGAAGTCAGACACTTAACCGACTGAGCCACTCAGGTGCCCCTGATGCCTATCCATTTATAGTGGCTAGGTCTTCTGATGAATTGTCCCTTTTATGATTATAAAATGCCCCTTCTTTATCTCTGATAATACTCCTTGACTTGAAGTCTTTTTTTTATCTGATATTGATGTAGCCTGTGTATCATTTTTTTAAAATGTCTATTTATTTTGAGAGAGAGAGAGAGAGAGAGGGAGTGCGCATACAAGTGGGAGAGGGGCAGAGAGAGAGGGAGGAGAGAATCCCAAGCAGGCTCTATGCTGCCAGCACAGAGCCCAATGTGGGGCTCAGTCCCACTAACCATGAGATCAAGACATGAGCCAAAATCAGGAGTCAGATGTTTGACCCACTGAGCCACCCAGGCACCCCTAACCTGTCTGGCTTTCTTTTTTTTTTAATTGTTTTAACATTTATTATTATTGAGAGACAGCATGAGCATGGGAAGGGCAGAGAGAAGAAGAGACCCAGAATCTGAAGCAGGCTTCAGGCTCTGAGCTGTCAGCACAGAGCCTGATGCGGGGCTTGAACTCACAAACCACGATCCCGATGCAGGGCTCTAACTCACAAACTGTGAGATCATGACCTGAGCCAAAGTTGGATGCTTAACCTACTGAGCCACCCAGGTGGCCCTCTTTTTTCTTTTTTTAAATGTTTATTTACTCTTTTTTTTTTTTTTTTTTTGAGAGAGAGAGAGAGAGCGCGAGCACACTAGCAGGGCAGGGGCATAGAGAGGGAGACACAGAATCTGAAGCAGGCTTCAGGCTCCAAGCTGTCACACAGACACCAAAACGGGACTTGAACACATGAAACCAACCATGAGATCGTGACCTGAGCCAAAGTAAGACACTTAACCAACTGAGCCATCCAGGCGCCCCTCCTTAAGCATTTCTTGTAGCAAAATCTGCTGGCGACAAATGACCTTTCCCTTTACCTGAACACATCTTTATTTTACCTTCATTTCTAGAGGACATTTTCTCTTTGGAGTTGACATTTGTTTTCTGTTTTGCATTTTGTTTTTGTTTTATCTTCTGGCTTCCATAGTTTCTGATGAGAATCGGTGTTTCCCTTTATATAATGTGTTGGTTTTCCCTAGATACTTTTAAGATTTCCTCTTTCTTAGGTTTTCAGCCATTGGATTGTGATGTGTCTAAGTGTGGTTTTCTGTGAATATGGCTGGTGTGGGGTTTGTTGACTTTTTTGGAATCTGTGAATTTATGTCTTTCATGAAATTTGGGATGTTTGGGCTATTAGTTATTTCTCTGCACTCTTTCTGGGACTCTAATTAACTGATGTTAGATTTTTTGATATTGTTGCACAGATCCGTGGGGCTATCCGTATGTCCGTTTTTTTTCCATCATTTTTCTCTCTCTTCGTAAGTTTGGTCTATTTTCAAGTTTGCTGATTCATTCCTCTGATATTTATTCTTTTATTAATAAGCTCATCCATGGATTTATTATTATTAGAGTATATTTATATTTATTAGCATTTACTATTATTATTATTTAGAGTATAGATATCCTACCATTACGTTTTAATTTTTATTTGGTTTCTTTTTATGTGGCTATTTTGCTGCTGAGATATCCTGTCATTCCATTCATTTCAAGCATGTTTTCTTTTACTTCATTGAACATAGTTGAAAATAACTACTTTAAAGTACTTGTAGGATAATTCCAACATGTGGGTCGTCTCAAGGCTAGCATCAGCTAATGGTCTTTTCTATTTAAAATGAGTCACATTTTCCTGGTTCCTTGTATGTAAAGTAATTTTGGATTGTATTCTGGACGTTCTGTCTTGTATTACATAAACCCTTGAGTTCTTTCACAATCCTCTGGAGACTGGTGATTTCTTTCTGTTTGGTTTGAGCACAAAATTAACCCTGAATATTCGAACGTTAAGTCCTTTTTTGCCTATGTGCACAGAGGTTCAAGTTTCACTTTGATTTTAAACCTTTGCCGTGCTGCTTTGAGTCTGCCCCATGGAAACTTCATTAAAGGACCAGACTGAAACTTGTGAGGGTCCATACACATAGTCAGGGGATCCCTCCCTTTTCCAGCTCTCTCCCGTACATGGTGTCTTCCTCAATCTATGGTGGTCAGCCATGGTTGTCTGCTTTCCTTTCCCTGAGTCCTCGGGCCAGAAAGATGAGTAGGTTTTCTGTTAAGAGTTTTAGTTGCTTTTGACCTGCTACTTCATGACTCCAGGTCACTCTCAGTTGTCCCCCAAATAGGAAGCTCACCCCCATGGAAGTCACCTCTCCAAGTTTCAACTTCCCTCTATACCCTACATGATTTTGTTTCCTATTCAGAATCCCCAGGTGGTTATTTCTCATATTTTGTTCAGAGCTTACAGTATTTATTGGTGGGAGGATCGTTCCGAAGGAGGGCTTAAATAACAAAGTCTCGTATCGTTTTCATTTACCTGCAAAGTAACATAATTTTGTCTTCTTTATTGTCCAGTCCTAACTCCAAGTCAGATGAGGCTATTCAATGAAACACAGTCTAGCAACTGAAAGTAATTAAAACTAATTCAACAGCATCGATCTCTCTTGAAGAAGGTTGATGCTCTAATTCAAAACCATGACAGCACTTTAAAAAATCATGTTTCCCCATTATGCTGACATTCAGGAGATCTTGTGACTACATTTTCTCTGAAGCCATTTAGTAGTCTGAGATACTACATAGACTTGAAAGTCAGTCCACATAGCCTTCCTGTTTTTGCTTTTGTCTCCATTCTCATTTTCTCTTCCTCAAAGCAGTTCTCTCCTTCTCTCTTTTCATTACGTGTTGATTAGACCAGTCCCTCTTTTTTACAAACTTTTGCTCTTTCCTTATTCTGAGCCACTCAAACCCAGGAGCCAAGATGGTAAACTTAGAGTCTCCCTGAGAAAATGGACTCTCCGTGAGGGAGAGGCCAAGTGTCCAAAGGTAGAATTTTTCAGGGGGAGAGAGGGGAGGGCGGAGGAGAAAATCACAAGTGCTACACTCACAATTTTACATATAGTCTTTTTTTTTTTTTTTTTTTTTTTTTTTACTATTTACATGTATATTGTGTATGGTATATATAATCTATTTGCGCTATGAATAGCAACATAAATGTTTATAATACAAAGTTTGGACAGTTTACAGTGTTTTATTTCTTCTAAGCAAAGCATGACTCTAATAGCCTATCTTTGAAATTCCAAATGGATCCCAGATGCACATAATACCACTGTTTATTGATGAACTATTGTGTGCCAAGCACTCGGCTAAGCAACTTGCGTTTATTGTTTATCGGACTTTATAGCAACACCTTCAGGAACACATCGTTCCCATTTACAGATGAGGAAAGTGAGTATCAGAAAGGGTAAGCAGCTTGCCCAGGATTACCTGCCTTTTGAAGGCACTAGAGATGAGATTTGAACCCATGTGAGACCCCAAGGCCTCCGCTTTCTTCACGCTGGCTCCCTTTCGAAAGCACAGGCAAATTCCCAGCAGAACTGGGTGGTGTTTATCCCCCAAGTGGCTAATAAGGAGGAGAGAGTGAGCCTAGGGCTGTGAGAACAACATTCACTTCAAAGAGGACACGGGTGTTCCAGCCCTAGCTTGTCACAGACTTCCTGCAAATCCCTGCAACCCGCTTGGCATCTCTCAGTTTTTTCTTTCTCCACGTCTGCCACACAAACACAAACGTAGTTGACACAAACGTTCGAGACTGGTCTAAAAATGAAATGAGAAGAGCTGGGCAAAAATTATGATGTGAATATAAATGACTGTAATCACACGCAGCCCAACTTACAAACGAACACTTTGTTTTCTAAGTTTTGCAGTTACGACTTCAACAGAGAAGGACCCAGGAACAACTTGCTAACCAAGGCATAACACCACGTGAGTAGCCCTGTCTCTTGTTCGCTGACCTGTTACTATGGGGGCGTACAATTTGGGAGCTGGAAAGCACCTCAGAGGTCCTTGAACCTAAGCCCACACATGGGTCTCCCCAGATCCTCATAGATGCTATGTCTGCAGAAACTCCAGGCCTTGGATGCTTTGCCCCAGACGCTACTCACCTACAAGGGCTTCCCTTTAATGCTGTAGGTTGTACCTAAAATTCCAGTTGATGGGTTTGTTTTTAGAGTAAGTACAATTCCCTGTGGGCCCCCTTCACCCTTCTCTTCCTTTTAGAATAGGATGTAAATCACCACTCTTTCCAGAGGCATCCATCACTTATCCCTCTTCTCACCTCAGTTCTATTTGGGGTACCTGAGTCCGCAATTAATTGAATACCATCAAAGAAGGCTGAGAAGTAATGACACTCTAACATAAATGGTATAATATTGAATTACTGGCCATAAATTGGGTCAAAGAAGGAGGATTGTCATTATCTTTTTTAGTAGATAGATTTAAATTTTCCCACCAAGTAAGCAATTAAAGCCAACTCTTGATTATCTATAAAGAGACAGAAGACCTCCCTGAATGAATGAAGTCCCAGTTCAAGCCCCTTTAGGTCATGCTTTGTAACTTTCTTCCCCAACAAAAGTTAAAAATCAAAACCCATAATGACTCCCGCAGAAATCCAGACTAGTCGTGACTACGACTTCAGAGTTCAGCCTCTCACAAGCAGCCAGTTTGGCCTGGATAAAATGTCCTGCGGTCATAATACGGAGCCCTATGACCCAAGGTCTGCAAGTTTAAGTATAGTCTGTGCCTCTGAGGCAGATGAGAACTGAGAATTTTTCAAGCCTTTTCCTTTGTAATTCAAAAATTGCTCTTTGTTAATGGCTCAGCCCTACCGACAGTAAACCACAGGTGACCTTCCAGGAGAACACCTTTTTTTTTTTTTTTAGAGGTTTGCTAATGAGCACAAAAGAAACAGCTCACCCTGCAATTTAAAGCCCGCTCACACAAGATGTACAACCGAGTTGAGAACCCAGAGGGGCCACATCTGACTGGCCTCTTTCATCTGAGCCCACTAAAGAGAAGCACTAAAAACTCGGGAAAGCGCAAAAGTCTGCAGACTTCCGGGCAGATCACTACATTTTCACTCAAAGCTGATCAGACCAGTGTTTTGGGGAATCCTGCTACAAATGTGTAGGATCTGACGTGGTTATGCTTCATCTGGAAGAGTTATTCACTAAGAGTGGGTTGTGGACGAGCGTAGGTCCACCAGGATCCTCTCTCAGCGGGCCTCGATCTGTACGCATGCCCTCAGATATACGAGGAACACGTCTAGTTGGGTAGTATGAAAATAATCTATTCCCTCACTGGTGTTTCTTTTCCTTGATTCTGGAAAGGCACATGGGGTAGAGAGACCCAGTACATTTCAGTCTGCTTAAGCTGCTCACACCTTATTTATCTAAAGCTTGAGTCATGTGCTTAAATACTCTGAGCCTGAGCCTTGCAACTGGCATTTGGATAAGAATAAATTCATTTCCCCCTTTCTTTCTTTTTTTTTAAATTTTTTAAATGCTTATTTATTTTTGAGAGAGAGAGAGTGTGTGTGTGAGCAGGGAATGGGCAGAGAGAGAGAGAGAGAGAGAGAGAGAGGGAGAGATAGGGAGAGACAGAATCCGAAGCAGACTCCAGTCTCTGAGCTGTCAGCACAGAGCCTGACACAGGGCTCGAACTCACAAACTCTGAGATCATGACCTGAGCCGAAGTCGGACGCTTAACCGACTGAGCCACCCAGGTACCCCATCTTTTTTTTTTTTTGACGTTTATGGGATTAAATCTTTGGAAATCCGTAAGAAAAAAAAAACACCTAGGAAAGGTAGAAATGAACCCTATGATGCAATTTAAAATAATACCTCTATGTATGTTTTGTAAATTTAGTGTCCCTTTGTGGATGGAGTAGGGTTCAATGGCGATATGATATTTTGTTCTCTAGGATTTCCAGAACCAAATCATGTGCGTATTAAGGAAATACCACCTGACGGAAATTTTGCATCCTTAGTCCATTGAACCATTAAGATAATTACTGGGAGAAAGTCCTATGAGAACAAAATGATTTTTTTTTTTGTTTCTCATTCAGCAAAATGATAAAGGTTAATTAAATGTCATCCGGTTTCCATGGTCGTCAGCCGCCTCCCTCCAACTAGGCTTCCTAAGGGTATAGATTCTGCCGTGGAAAAAAATGTCAAACCCACAACAGGTGCACACGGCCAGCCCCACCCAACCCGGACAGACCTCGACTAAGCTCTTCTCAGGAAGTTAGACCCAAGACCTATCTTTCACTTGCTGAGAGGTTGGGGACGGAGATGGTTAGCCTTGTCAATCCAGTCAGAGATGAAACATGCCACCGAAATGCAGCACAGAGCAGCGTGTGTTTTCTCTGGCACCTAACGGTTCGTGTGTAAAGGCAACTGATCCCGGGAAGCAGAGAGGAGGCGACGGTCTCAGGGTCCTATCGATTCAATCAAAGTCAACAAATGTCGTTGTGAACCAGACTTAGTGCAGGGTAGTGTGCTGGGCCCTGTAGGGACAACGATGAACAAGACAGTCCCTTGAACAGACTCAAAATTCTAGGGGGATTGGTGGTAGGAAACTCACAGAAGTAGAATTCAGGGTGGGGTTTTTTACATAATTATCTGATATAATCTCATTGTATCCATAACATTTGAAATAACTGCAATCCTCCTCCCCCCCCCCCACCAAGTCTTAAAACTTGTCATAAATCACCTACATTGAAGGCTGATGGCCAAGCAAACTATTCACTGTCCCTACATCATTACTATATAGCGTCACTGTTCTTAACTGGTCGACAGAAACACCTGCTATCCTTGTCTTAAGTTTTAGATTAAATCTCAATGCCACTCCTATGGTGACAACTGAGGGCAGAACCTATACATCCTGGTCCCTGCGAAGAGCTCTTTCTCCAAATATGCAAAAGGAATTGCTTGAACTTTAAAAGCACCTACTTACGCTCCTCTCTTCAAGCATTTTTGTGGCCGAAAGATTCAGTCGGGATGTGGGAAAATGAAAAATACGTGTGTGCGAACATGCCAAGGGAAACCCAGTGGTTCTCACAAAATGGCGTCAGGTTTTACATCATCACCTATGCCTCACCATGACCAAGAGTGAAGGACAAATTTCACCGCATTCGCCCCATGGCAGGTCTCGCCTCAGCTGCACATGACGTTGCTGATGAAATTCTAAGGTTTCTCCCCCTACTGACTCCGATGAACTGAGCCGCGTGTAACTTTCCGTTCCGTTGACTAGTGACACTGGTCCAAATGAATTGAATTTAACTCCTTCCTTCTTCTTGGGCACATATCCTGCAGGTTTTGTTGCTGAGAAACAGTCTACAGCACCCAGGGACACATTCATCTTTATATAACCCCCCTGAATCACTTCTCTTAAGCTTTTACTTATTCCTTTTGTCCGTTATGGGTCTGGGGATTTTCCCCTTCAGATGCTTTGAATGAACGGAAACCCCTTGTTCCTTGAATTTAGTCAACAAGGGCAGAATTCCGAGGCCAGCACGGAACTGCTAAGACAACTTTCAGCAGTGGGAAGAGGCTCTCAGACCAGGGAGCAGGGCGCAGGCCAGATTCTAAGATTGCTTTCACGTTTAAAATGCCATTGTAGAATTCACGTTTTCAAAATAGTCGTAAAATCTCCGTGAAATACCCTCTCCAAAATCCCACCTCTGAACCTCCAAATGGAGATTTCACGTTGTCTCCTTTGCCACCACCAACCAGGATTCAATTTTTTTTTCTTTTAATGTTTCTTTAATTTTGAGAGACAGACAGACAGACAGACAGAGACAGCACTAGCAGGGGAGGGACAGAGAGACAGAGGGAGACACAGAATCTGAAGCAGGCTCCAGGCTCTGAGTTAATCAGCACAGAGCCTGACGCCCAACTGACTGAGCCACCCAGGTGCCGCACCACCAACCAGGATTCAAAGGGAGCACCTTGATGCCCCACCCTTTTGGGGGTCAAGCCTGCAAAAGACATCTACCTTCTCTGTTTTCTCCCAGCTTTATGACAGAGCCAACCTCCTCCCCTGTGGACCTGTGGGGCTTGGATCTGTTCACCATTTCTCCTGCAGATTTTCTCCATCACCATTCTTTTCCTGGGGCATCACTCTCCTGGGTGGAGTCTTAACACCACCTTATTCCAACCACTTGGGAAGCCTCAGTGCAGAAGGGTGATGAGCTCTGTGGAGTAGGTGTGATGAATGATCACGGCAGCTCAGTAGTATTTTGACCATCTGCTGTGAGGAGGTCCCTGTGGAGCACAGAGGACTCAGACGTGAGTTCTGTTTCAGATGCTTACTGTCTGGAAGGGGCCCCAGATCACCCCTGCTTGGTTGTTTAGAGTAGCGATATCAGACGACCATGCACCGCTGCGTGGGACTGAATATCTTCGAGGACGGAAGGAAAGAACTACTTTCTCCTTCCCTCTCCCTCTGCTAGTAAAGCGGGGCTAATCTGTAAGAACCCAGGCGGGAGAGGAGGGAACAAGTAGCCCATTCTCCCGGAATACAGAGCTGAAGAGAACCACATACACGGGTGGCCCCGAGTGGCTGCGGCATCTCCACGGAAAGTCCGAGAAAGCCACCGCCGGCCAGGATGAAATGTCTGGGCAGCTTGGGTCCATGACCTGATCATTGTAAATGGATTTAAAGATACGATGAGCTGTCTATGAACGGTGCTGCCTTTATTTGTTTTGCAGACTAAATTCCGGCCACAGCAGCCTCATACTTACCGCAAAGCCCTGGTAAATCCCTGAGTTCTGTGGTGCCTTTCCTGAATAGCAGTGAGAATGACTGGGGCAACTCCTGTACCCCCACCACATGCAGCTTCTTGGTAGTTCTGAGAAGTTGCCTGGGCAAAGTGTGTCTTCCTCTTCTCAGTGCATCCTTCTGACTTGGCTTCTCCCTACGTCACCCCAGCACACACTGTTGGCTGTTTCGGCAGAACACGGCACGAGGGTTTTAATCTGTCTGCCTCTTCTCTCCTTTCTAACATGTCAAATTCAGAGTCAGGAAAAGGCACTGTGGATTTTCCTGGCAAGCCCATACAGGGTGGGGGGGGGGGGGGCGGTGGTCAACAACCCTTAATGTTTTCTTTCCCCTCCCATTTTCTGGTTCCTTGTTCCTCGGAAACCAGTAAGCCGGTGATGACAGGCGTCCTTTGAATTTGTCTTCACAGTCGTCTTCTGAGAAATCCCCAAAGTATTCACGCATGTTGCATTCAACTGCCTCAAGCGTGTGGCCAGGTCTTAAATGTAACGAAGCTACATTTTCAGACTCCTGAGACTGTCCTTTGATACCAAATGGGCAGCGCATTGCCAATCTAAAGAGGGAATGTCATTTCCAAAGCATGACCACTTACGCAGAGCACGTATCTCGGGAAGACAGCCACTCACGATGCGCTTTGTCTTTAAAAGTGAGGCAAACAGAAGCATTTCTAAGCCCATTTTACAGGTGGGGGACAGAGCAGGAAGACTCCCAGACGTGTTTGAGGAGACTAAGCAAGGATGGAGCCCGGAAGGGTAGTTCCCAAATTTTCGGTCACCCAAAACGACTTTAGTTATACTCCACGCTGCCATGGATCCTGTGTTTCAAATTGTTTTGTCTTCGCCCGCCCCCCACGCCCAAAGAACCCTAAATTTGTAAATTATGAATCCGTCTGGTTTTGATGAATTGATGGCATTTAAACTGAACAGCTGGTCTTTGGGGAGAACAGCCATCTCAAAAGCATGCCGTTAGGACCCTAGGTAGCAACACTGAAAAGTGACAGTTCCATCAGCCCCAATTGGCCTTTCTCTGGGCACCCATACCCCTCTTCTTCAGCTACTTGAAATCCTGAAAATCGGTCCTAGAAATTCGTCACTCCCTGGTTGGACTCCCATGTTCCCAAAGACCCTAGATCAGGAGACACTGGCCTTACAAACTCCAGAGCCAAGGTTCTCAAACTTGTACGTCACCATCGGCAAGGAGGGCTCATTAAAACACGAATCCCTGGGGTCCACCCCTAAGGTTCTGATTTGGTGGGTCTGGGTGGGGCCTGAGAATTGGCATTTCTTCAGCCCATCCAGGGGCCACACGCTGAGAACCACTGTTCCATCTGGTGTCCCAGGACACCAGCCCTTTGAGGCTGCATTTTCGTCCTCCTCTGGAACACTGAGGAGCTGGGTTCTGTCCTGCAAGCCTGGGAGGGGGCGACCCCATGAGCTGCTGTCAACATCAGGCCCCCCACCTTGTACTGGAGAGCCAGCCCCTTCCCTTAGCTGATTCCCCAGGGGCCCCACGACCTGCATTCTCCTTTTCCTGGACTCCTGTAGAGTCCAGAGCCGGGGACAGCAGGGGGCCTGGCCTTTCTTAGGACCTTTTTTTCTGAGCTTTAGTAAGCAAATGTTTATATACACAGCTGACCCAAATTAGCTGGAGCCACAGGACCGAAATAGGAATAGCCCGTAACCAAACTCCAAGGCGAAAACATGAATTCCCTTGTGAGAAGTGATTAATCTTCCTCCAGGGAGAACGAGTTAGCTATGCGGCTGACTGAATTTACAACCGTATTCTTATTTGAAATCACATTGACTTATTAGTTTTTTTTTTTTTTTAATTTAGAAATCCAAATTCCTTTTCAATCTTAAATGTCAATGTCCCTGTAAAACAAAATTTTGCCATTTGATATTCCCAGGGCTGGCAGCAAGAGGTCCTTTATTTATTTTCCAAAGAGTCGACTTGGGGGGTTGTGATATGGTTTTCTCTGGCCCTCAGGGGAAATGGCTAAAATGCACATTCTCTCGAGTCACAGAAAAAAGCAAATGTCAATCACAGGACCGTGACAGGACAGTTTTCCATGGTGTGACCTCAAGCCAGTACCCCACATAACATCTCTGAAGCCCTGAGGGGAAGAGCGTGTGGTAAAATGCAGTGTAGGGACCTCTTTGGCTTTCTTCCCAAGCCCTTGCCAAGTGGACATAGCATCTCCCACCCTGTGATAGAAGGTTCCAGAAGACCTTTCAGTTCCTGGCATCAGAGACCCGGACTGTGCAGATCATTTCACGGGGGGAGTTGTTAACACCAAGAAGTGATGAATTACAGCTCTCACTCCAAAGCTAAGATACAGGAAATGCAGTGTTTCTTAGAACATTCAATAAGCTATGCTAATAGAAATTGAAGAGCCTTGGGAGCAAGAGAACCAGATAAATTCCTCCGAATTCCTAAGCCCAATTAAAACCAATCGAGTTTGGAATGTAAGTGGTATCTCAGGATAGATTCATACTGTTCCCTTAAGAGCTGCTGCTTAAGGAGAAGGATGTGTTCATTCTTTTTAACCACTTAGTACAGCCACACAAAGATCATTTCCTTTCTGGATTAGAGAAGTGACTAGGCCAACATCGATATGTAATGCCTAGATGACTGCCAGGCTATAGGGCGGAGGTGAAGACCTATCCATTGAGATCGTACAGATTCACCAGGGCCTCCCCCCCCGGACTTCAAGCAGACTTGCAAGATCCGGTTACCTGGGGAAACAGGAGTTGTTTTCAGAACTCCATCAAGGTAAATTGCAACTATGATCAAATGTAGGAAAAGATGAGCCTCCTTTCAAAGGATGGCAAATAGACCTGAATCAGAGGCAATGCACGAGCGATGTGGTTGAACAGCACGTTTCTCCAGATGATTTCCCAGAGTTACTGAGTGGGGACAAATGGGGGGGGGGGAGTCATGTGAAATGGCAGAGTTTGCAAAGAAGCCCATTTTAAGAGTGAAAGCAGCAAAGAGAAACTGGTGTTAGATCATTGGGAAATGTGATATTTAAGCAACGTATTCTGTTACTTTTCCTATAAGAAGGGAAGCATCTGAATCTCTGCTCAAAGTGAGGAGGGTGCTCTTGTCCAGTATTCTTAGCCAGCTGGGGCGATTCAGCATGTTCCTTTGGTCAACATTGTTAATGTCCAGGTGAGGCAGGGAGACTGAGAGGGAGCGTGCCTTAGTGGCTTCCCAAGCAGTGCCCTCCATAGACGATAACGGGGTTGACCAGTTGCCAGGACTGCAGTGCCATTTGTTTGATGTCCAGAGAGCCCTCCTGAACATGTTGCTCAAATTTAGCATGACCTTAAAGACCAAACAAGGCATCACACACACACACACAGACCCAATCCGGCCAGAAACCCAATTTTTTAAGCTGGCCAAAGCTTGGAAGAAGATTTCATTGCCTGCCACTTAAGAGTGGACATCTGCGGGAGCAGTATTAGAAATCCGGATCATGCGATTCATTGGCTTGCCCAGACTTAACAGTTCAGAAAAGTACTCAGTGTGGTTCTGTAACCACTGACCAAGCTCCTCGCTTGTTACAAACAGTGGTTGCGTGCGGCTCCTTATCAATTGTTTCTGGGGATCGGGAAAGCTCCTTAAAAATGCGGAGTTTTGCTGAATGATGTTCTACTTCTTTGCTAAGTCAAAAGACAGTCCCCATCACGGTGGAGAGCTGCTTTCAAATCGTGAGCAGGAGCAAGAGGGAGGAATGGAAGCAGCATCGGGCCCAGGCTGCCATGTGCTTTGCCTGACCGGTGCCTGTGTCTCCTGGGTGTTAATATTTTGACATATTTTGTTACTTTGGCGTATTTTGTTGATACGCCTTGAAAGAAGTGAGGTCGTCAGAGGACCTAGGCTCTTAGCTCTAACTGTGTGACCCTGGGTAAGTCATCCGATTTCTGTGGACTTCTATTGCCCCATTTGTTCAGGGTGAGAGTTTATTTCATTATCTCCAGGGTCCCTTCCAGCCCTCAAAGTCTGATTCTGTGCTTCTCACTCAGCACCCTCAGTTGCATGTTCCTGTCCAACCAGTCACCGACCTTATCCACAGTACGTGTCCCTTCCTACGGGTTGGGATGCACCTGCCATGGTCCGCAGCCTCTACCCAGACGTTTGCACTCAAGGGCAGAGCAAAATCAAAGAGGGCGTTAGTCACCCCATCCACCCCTCTCCCTCACTCTGGAGCATCTCTTCTGTGCCTAGTCTTCCACAGGCCCCCGTGTTTCCTCAGGACCTCGAATGCTCTGTCTCCCCCACCTCTCTTTCTATTGCACATCCTGCCTTTGCTGCTCCTCCTGTCTTCGGCCTCGGTTCCACCTGCCTCTGTATCCTGTGGCTTCCGGGAAGCTGGTATCCTCCAGTCCTCTCCTCTCCGATCGCTTATGGCCTAATAAAGGCGCTCACGCCCATACTGTGCACAGCTCCGCAAGCACACCGGCAGATACTATTTTGCTGCTTGGTGTCCTCAGCCCGCCTCTGCTCACGTCTCTGTCTTTCTGTTGCAGCACTGAAAAGCCCAACTGAATTCCATGAGCAAAGAAAACATTTGGATAGTGACAAGGTAATTTTTTGGCAAGCTGCCCTTCTTTCTGAACTTAGACTCCAGGGTATAGATCTCTGAGTGCTGAGCTTTGGCTCAAGCAGGTAGAATTTCCACAGTAAACTTAATACGCGCCCTGCCCCACATACACACACACACATGCTGTAGGGGACCTTACTCCTGTGTACCCAAGACTGGAAATGTGATCAACCACATTTAGCTTTGAAACTATTTGTTACCTTAAAAAAAGTCTCCAAAAAAACCCAAAAACAAAAACACGTCTCCAGTCTTTCTGATGTTGGGAAGATCATTGCAAGGATGCTGTAGACGTCAGGTTTCCAAAAGCCTTTTATAGTCCTTTCTAACAATCGGATTTTTAAAAATCCAATTCAGTGATAAGATACAGGCTGTGCGTACAGAGATGACCTACAGCGACTTCAAGGCAAAAGGCATTGAGTTTATTTCTCTTTCTTTCTGGTTTTTTTTTTTGTTGTTGTTTGTTTCTTTTGGTTTTCTTTTTAACATTCAGGAGGGGGCATATTTGGCCCATATGTTGCACCTTCATAGCAGATCTCTGCAAACTGAACTTATCGGTAATACAATAAATACTATTTAGCCGGCATCAGCCCCGTATGAGAAGGAAACGCAGGGAGGTGGAGGGGCGGGGGGGCGTGCCTTTGTCCTGGGATTTCTTTGTCCACCTATCCTAGCCTCACAGCTACTTTGTGGGTGGAGAAAGGAGCAGAGCTCTGTACCTCTTTAAAGTTGTGCAGGAGAGGCTGTGGTCTCTGTTCCCTGGAAAACAGCTATCTTTGATCAGAACTGGAGTGATCTCTAGATCCCTCTCAGGGGGCAAATAGGAGATCCAATAGAGTGGCATAAAAACCCAGAACTGGAAATCAGGGCCTGAGGTCCGGGTGTGCCCTGCCAGAGTCCACACTGTCCCCACAGACAACTCCATCGAGAAGACTGTGGGACTCAGTAAATTATCTCTGGGCATCCTTCTAACTCACCGTGCTTCTGAATGGCAGCCTTTACATTTCCATGGGTCCTAAGAGAGAGGGCATACATTGTCATGTTACACTGGATGGACTCAGACTACATTTCGTCTCTAACCATAGTCAGTTTTGTGGCTGTTTTAAGAGTCCCTGGAATAGAATGGACTATAACACAGGCAGCTTAGTATCATCTGAGCTTTATTATTATTTTATTAACACATACCTGCCCGGCCTTTGAGGGTGGACCCAGGCTTCTTACCTCTTCACTGAATTTTTCCATCCTGAAATGACCAGAGAGGCTTTTGTAAATCTTCCCGCATCAAAATGGAGGAGACTGGGGAGATTTGCAGGTTCTGAGGAATGCCTTCCCCTTTCGAGAGAAATCGGGGTTCTTTGCAAGCCCCAAACTAGGCAGTTCGGCTGTCTGAGGTCCACAGTGGAACTTGTTCTTTGTTTGTGCTTGCAGACTGAAGACGCGCTGAAGCACAAGGTCAGAAACAGGCCTGACTGCGCGGACGGGGTTAATATGCACGTACTTCAAGGTGAGGCTGCACCCAAGCATTAACCCGGATGCCATCGAATGGTGGGCCATTGTGCCAGAGTCCTTTTCTTTATATGTTTGTGAAGCCCTCTTAGAAAGCGTCCCCCGATCTTCCAGAGTGGTCATTTGAGTTGTTTTAGGGCCACTTAGATGGTCTGATCAGGAAGGTATAGGCTGGGCTCCAATCTCCACTGTGCCATCTCTGAGCCTGTCTCTCCCTGCCATGTACCAGACTCCTCTAAAGAATGCCCGCCCTTTAGCCAGTAACAAATCTCTAGCATGTTAACTAGACGTGCCTATCCACTAGACTGGATATATACAGTGATGCTTATTCAGGGATTACTTTAGATGTTGGAACATCGAAAACAGGGAAATGTCCAACTCTAGGGGATTGGCTGAATTAATTCTGCATCATCCATGTGATTGAATACCTTGCAGCCACTGCAAACGAGGGTTTCACAGAAAAATGATTTAATGAGAGAGGTCTTCCAAGATGATGTTGAGTGAAAGAGACCAGAAAACAAAACTGTATGGTCAGGTTCAGGGATGAAAACACATATGGTCAGGTTCAGGGATGAAAAAACATACGTAAATGGTATTTACAGTTCGAAGCTGTGATTAAAACAACAACAACAAAACAAACAAACAAACAAACAAAAAAAACAGCCCTGGAGCACTTGGCTGGCTCAGTCAGGGGAGCGTTTGACTCTTGATCTCAGGGTTGTGAGTTCGAGCCCCACTATGGGTGTAAAACAAAAACATAGCCCTAATAATAAGTATAAATAGTTAAGGAAGACATCCACCTATTAAAAACAGAGTTTCTCAGTGCTTCCACTCTCTTTTATATACCTTTTTTTTTAGCATTCTCCATACTTAGGGAGGACAAGTACATAATAATACTATAATAAAAAAAGCATGAGAAATGTTACTTGCTACATCATCATGGTCTTGTCTTTTTTTTATTTTTTAATGTTTCATTTATTTTTGAGAGAGAGACAGGTAGAGTATGAGCAGGGGAGGGGCAGAGAAAGAGGGAGACACAGAATCTGAAGCAGGCTCCAGGCTCTGAGCTGTCAGCACAGAGCCTGATGTGGGGCTCAAACCCACGAACCGCAAGATCATGACCTGAACCAAAGTTAGAAGTTTAACCAGCTGAGCCACCCAGGCACCCCTCTTTATTTTTTAGAGTAGGCTCCAACATGAGGCCTGAACTCGCGACCCCAAAATCAAGATCTGAGCTAAGATGAAGAGTCAGACACCTAACCGACTAAGCCACCCAGATGCCCCAAACTCATCACAGGCTTCAATTAAACGAAACTGTGAGCTGTCCTGGCCCCCAGTTCAGTTGCATGTCCTTGATGGTTCCCATGTGATCCTCTCAGAAATTGAGGATTAACGGCCTAGAGCACCAAGGATCTGCTGGGGTACAAAATGATCCCTCCTTCCCAAGGCTCATGGTCTAGTTCTAGTAGCAGTAGTAGAAGATCAAGGGCCATGGCCATGAGTGCTAGAAGCAGTCACAGCAAAAGAGGCAGGTAAGAACAGAGGAAGTAGAGAGGCTTTGTGCTGAGACCCAAAGAGTAGGCGGCTGCTGGTAGGGAGAAAGTAGGAAGCACTCCAGGGCAAGGAAACTAAGCAGAGGTACAAAGGTGAACCCACTAAGACATGCAGGACAGAAGGGGGAGGACCGGGGTCGCTGGAACAGTCGTTTGGGAATGGAGAATCTCCACTCACATAACAGCCAGACTGACAGACAGAAGAACATCATTCAGGGGGATGCGAGAGAGGAGTGTTTTCTGAAGATTAATCCTGCATTGATGTGTAGGACCAATCAGAAAGATCCCTGAGGCAGGGTATCCAGTGAGAAGTCCTTGCCATGACCTAAGGAAGGATTAGGGGATGTTTTGGAGAGGACTGAGGCTCGAGTGCACCTGTTCTTTGGTTTGGAGTACTGATGTAGTCTCTACCTTGCATCAGGTGCATTGAAGATGTGGCTTCTAGACAAGATCTGACCTGTTAACAACCATACAGCGTCCCTAGACTGCTCCTGGATGGAGATTTCTAGATCAGCCACCAGACACTAGGCCTGGGTTAGTAGGTTGATAATAACAGAACAATAGGGCTGGAAGGCTGGTCTGTTAATATCTGCCCTTTGAAAACTGCAGAGTTGAGAGGAAAGGTACAAATTTTTATGGCCTCTTAACAGTTCTACCTTACAGCAATGACCAGTTGACTAAATTCTCCTCCAAGTTCTTACACAGAAATAAGTTGGGGACTAACCAAAAGAGGAATATAGGGTGATTTAGGTCTTCTTGGTGACCTTTGTCACCCTCAGATGATGAGAAACTGCCTGTTGGATAAATTCAGTGTTAAAGATCCCCGTTTAATTAAGTAACTGTTTCAAAGGGACTTTTTTTTCCTTTGACAATTGACTTTGACATTTGAATCAGGTAGTATCACAACATCACCAAATCTAAACCCCTTAAGAAGTCCTACTACTGCAAGTAATTACATTACTAGGTAATATTTGCTTCTGGATTATCCTGTGCCAGGCAATATAGAGACAGGATGTGCATTCAAGTGCTGCAGCTTAGGGTCAGCAAGCAATGTAGATCCCATGGATTGCCTGTTCACAGAATCACCAAATCGCACATTTTTTTTTTAAAGAATTGTCGCCAAATGCATTTCTCTAACTCTTCTGTGCCTCTCTATTTGCTTTTATTTGGAAGAATCTAGTCTTTGCTGCTAATCCGTGTGAAGTGATGATGATTGCACTGGAAAATTATTAGAGCCCAACGTGGCTCAAAGTTTCACTTACAAAAGCAAAACCTGCAAAACAGAAACAATGTCGCATTCTAGAACAGATTCTTTGTGCTTCAACCCCTTAGCCTCCACTACAGAGAGGTCCATCCCAACTGCTCAGATGAAGCTGAAGAGAGCCCGACTTGCGGATGATCTCAACGAAAAGATTGCTCTCCGGCCAGGGCCACTGGAGTTGGTGGAGAAGAACATACTGCCCGTGGACTCTGCTGTGAAAGAGGCCATAAAAGGTACTTAGAACCCATGGCATGCTTCTCTTGTGTGCTCTGAGATCTGAGGGCAGCCAAGGCTCTGACCTGCCTAGGGCCCTGGGGGCAGGGCCTCTCACTAGACAAGAGTCATGCCAGGGGTTGCTGTCCCAGAGTGGTCTCCAAAACCAGAGGTCCTAGGAGTGAGGATGAGATTCCCACCCACTCACCCTACAAAGGTCAGGTTGACAGCAATCAGTGTTGTCCTAGTCGAGCAGGTGGAGAACCTGAATTGATGGAACTCTCCCAACCTCTCCCCTGCAAGGTTCTATCACTTAGGAGTCACAGCCCCCTATAGCCCTCCTCTTCTAGAGGGAAGAAGACTGGTAGAGCAGAAAGGACACTGGACTGGAATCAAAAGACCTGAACTCTAAGCCCTGTTTGTTGTGCGTTGGGGCTTCCCCAGGTCCCTTCGCCTCTCTGAGATGCTGATAATGACACCAGCCTAGCCCAACTCAGAGGCTCTCAGGAGTGACGTTCAGATTATAGACATGTGTGAAAATTCTTTGTAACAATCCTCATGGGGGCCCCAGGGATGAAGAAGTACAAATACTTACAGAGGGAACACAAACATTCATTCTTTCATAAGCTCTATAAAATCGTTGAGACCAAGTAGATGCAAACAGCCCAAGTGCACTGGGAAAACGGTGGTAGAGGAGAGAAAGGGGAACTCAGCATTCCCATAGGTGAACTTGATTTTTCTTCCAGTGATGACCACCAGGAGCTCTAAGGATTATTGATGTTTAATAAGCAACACACATTTAAGCGTTTCAACCCACTGTCAAAAGGTGTTTGTGAAGATATTTTATCAAGCACTTAAGTTCAATGTTAAACCTGTCATCGGACGTATTATCCCCCATTCTAAAATCTTGCTGTCACCCAACCATTCAAAAGCCATGTGATTTTTGGGTTTGGAACCTGTCAATATGAAAATCTCTGCTCTGGGAGAGATGACATGGTGACCCATCAGCGCCCACCTACCGTTCCATTGTGACGTTCTCTCTTTACTCTCTCCTTCCACACTGAATATCCCATGCCTTTGAACTTGGACTAGCCAAGACCACCCACCTGGGTGCTATGTCTGTCTCTACTCTGATAAGATCTAGGACAGGAAAAAGATCTCCATGGGGCATCTCCTCATTTCTTAACATTTTCTATTCCATACATTTAAATCTATCATCAACTTTATGTGATAAGGGGAAAGATCTCAATTTGCAGTTTTGGGTTTTTGGTGAGATTCTATTTTTCCATGTGATTTCGTGGCAGTGGCAATTCGTGGCTATTGGCTGGGCATTTTCTCCCCTTCCTGCTTTGTTAAAGCTATTTATATAGAAAAAAGTAATAATGCTAACGCTCAGTCTTTCACAATTATCTTTACCAGTTTGTCCTTTGCCTTTTGTATATTTTGCCTAGAAGCTGTTTTTATTTTCTATATAGTTAGATCTAGTAATTTTTGTGGTTTCTGAATTTATCAATTATTGGAAACATTTCTTAGCTCAGGAATCTAGAGTGATTCACCTCTGTTGTCTTCTAGCACTTATATATTTCATTTTTATATTTGAGGCCTTACGGCGTACAAAATTATTTAAGTGTGTAGTTTAAAAGACACTGCTAGTTCTGTTTTTCCACAGTTTTACTGATGTATTTTACCATGTATTTCAGTATCTATCTCACAAGTTTCTTTGCACTGGTCTGATATTTCTAATGTTTCTTGGCTTATTCTCACAAGTATATGCTGGGTGAAATTTAAAATCAGTTTAGCCTATGCCAGTTTCAGTCTTGTTAGATTTTTGTTTGGGGTTGCAGTGAATTTATTTTTTTAAATTTTTTTTAATGTTTTTTTTTTTGAGAGGGAAAGAGCAAGTGGGGTAGGGGCAGAGACAGTGGGAGACACAGAATCTGAAGCGGGTTCCAGGCTGTGAGCTGTCAGCACGGAGCCTGATGCGGGGCTCAAATCCACAAACCATGAGATCATGACCTGAGCCGGAGTCAGACGCTTAACCAATTGAGCCACCCAGGCACCTCTGTAGCAAATTTATACATTAGTTGATGGTTCCTTTTTTTTTTTTTTTTTTTTTTTTTTTTGAGGGAGAGAGAGAGAAAGCACAAGAGAGGAGAGCAGGGGGAGGGGAGAGAGAATCTTAAGCAGGCTCCACCATGGGGCTTAATCTCACAACCATGAGATGGTGACCAGAGCCAGACTCAAGAGTCAGACACTCAACTGACTGAGCCACCAGCCACCCATGATGGTGCATTTTTACGTTTAAAATATATCAATTCTGGGGCGCCTGGGTGGCTCAGTCGGTTAAGCGGCCGACTTCAGCTCAGGTCACGATCTCACGGTCTGTGAGTTCGAGCCCCGCGTCGGGCTCTGGGCTTACGGCTCAGAGCCTGGAGCCTGTTTCCGATTCTGTGTCTCCCTCTCTCTCTGCCCCTCCCCCGTTCATGCTCTGTCTCTGTCTCAAAAATAAATAAAACGTTAAAAAAAATTTAAAAAAATATATCAATTCTTCTGAGACAGAAATACAGTCTCTCTTCCCATTTCTTCAACTCCTCTATCATTTCCCTTGTAAGGTTTTTTTTTTTAAGTGAAGTCACATCAATTATTGGCACCCTATAGGAAATCTGTTAATTTTGCAGGTTTCATAACCTTGAAGGGTTTCTCCATATTTCCAATAGTTGCTCCTAAAACTAATGAAAATTTGTCTCCTGCTGCATTTTTTTCCTGCCTTGGTGCACTGATCCTTGGCTGATACTTGAAAAGTAACATCAAGCTTTTATTAATGTATTATATAACTAGCATCATGTAGAACATTGTATACAGCATATTCATAACATATGTCATATCCAAATTTCATGCTTTATTTACAAATTATATATTTGTAAATTGAGTTTTATATAAATTTTAAAGTATGATATACTGTATTATGTAAACCTAATAATATATATTTTACTGTACATATAATATGTTATATGTAAATGTATGTCATATATAAAATTATATATGTGAATTATATAAGGCACACAATTTATGTTATTTCATATACAATAGACAGTATTTCACTATACAATTTAACAACTATTAATATATGACATAGTATAAAATTATTATTGGTACATTGCCAGTGCTTCAAGCAGTATTATACGGTTTTATATTATACATTATGTTTTTGTTATGTTGATGATAATATTTTTCTGTTTCTATCATAAATAGGGATTTCTTCACTCATATATCTCTTTATATGCCATTAGCCTTTGGTATAGATAGGTATTCCAAGGAAGTATTTCTGTATAAAATGGATGCTTAATTCTTAAAATGCTTTCAGGGTGCCTGGGTGGCTCAGTGGGTTAAGCATCCGACTTCGGCTCAGGTCATGATCTCGCAGTTTGTGAGTTCAAGCCCCGCGTGGAGCTCTGTGCTGACAGCTCAGAGCCTGAAGCCTGCTTCGGATTCTGTGTCTCCCTCTCTCTCTGCCCCTCCCTCTCTCGTTCTCTCTCTCCCTCTCTCTCTCAAAAATAAATAAATATTTTAAAAATGTTGAATGTTTTCAACGTGCACAAAAAGACGATCACGTGGGGAATGTGGCATTGCTGTCTTTCCTGATTATCTTGCATTTCTGGGGGAAAAAAATCCCACATACAATTTTTTTCTAGAACTTTCTGGTATTTTATTTGAGATTCGCATCTCTTCGTTAGGATAACAGTAGCTGCTAAACCACAAAATTTCAGCAGCCTAACACTAGAAGTTTTATGTCTTGTTCATAAACGGTCGAGGGAGGCTTTTCCTTAACGGCAGATCTTTCAAGCACACAGGCTCCTTCCCTCTGGCGGCTTCACCCACCCCTAGAGCAGGGCTGCAAACTTTTTCTTCAAGGGCCGACAGTAAATGAGCTAAGCTATTTAAACTGTCACAACCGCTCAGCTCTCAGCGACTGCAGTGTGAAAAGAACCATAAGCGAGAAGTCAGCAAGGGGGCATGGCTGTGTTCCAATAAAACTTTATTTACAAAAGCAGGTTCACAGGCCATAGCCTCCTCATCCTCTGTACCAAGCCAGCAAGCGGGAGGCATGAATGAAAAGGCCCACCCGCCTGTGTTACAAGCCTCCACCTGGACACTGGCGTATCACGTCTGTTCCCATTTCCCTGTGAAAATAGCGCTCGGGAAGGTATTTTCTGGCGGAACAGTGATTTTCCAGCAATGTCTCTCTACTGTGGAAGGGAGAACATAAATTTTGATGACTAGCTGGTCTTTTCTGCTACAGCGTTCCCAAATAGTATTCGTCTTTGTTTTTATTTTACCCTTGTCAGGTTTAAATATCAAGACTTACACGTGCTTCACAAAATAAGTTATAATTATCTTTCCATATTTTCCCATGTTTGGAAAGCGTTTATGACCACAGTGATCAGCTCTTTGAAAACATTGCCTATTAAAGTCACGGGGGCTCAATACTTTCCTTAGGAGTAGGCCTTTAACAGCTTTCATTCTGTTTTTGTACATAGTTTTTTTGGGTATTCAGATTTTCTCCTTAGGGTAATGTGTGCAGTTTACCTTATGCAAAAAATCCCCATCGTCCCTCTGAATTGCAAAGTTATTGGCCTACAGTCCTGTAAAGTCTTGGCTCACAGTTATTCCAGGCTGCTCTCAACCAGGGTTTAGATGCCATTTTTCAATGCAATGTGGTCATTTGTGTGTTTTCTCCCTTCGTGAAGCAGTTCATGAATTTGTTCACAAATGTTGTTGGTTTCTGGTCTTGGATTCATTTAGTTTCGCTTCTCGTCAAGGTCACTGAGCAGGAGAATCTCCACAAGGAGGGTTGAGGATCCAGGATGTTCATCAGTTTCAAGTGCAGCGGAGACAGGTGGAGGCAGAGGGAAGGTTACACAGTGTGCCCCTATTCAGGCGAGGAGTCAGAGGGTATGAGCAGGAGCACGGTCAGTGGAAGAGGATAGAAAGCAATAAACATGAGGGATAATAATAATAATAATAATAATAGAAGGGTGTGAAGCAAGAACTGTGGGGTCCACCACCCTGGTTTTTAGAGCTGGACTCTGTGACTTCGGCCACACAGCCATACACCGACTTAATCCTAAATATCTCATTTGCTCCTCTCTGAAACCCCAGCAACAATAATAGCTCTCTCGGGGTCTTTTCTCAAGTTGGACTCAGTTTTTAAATTATGTAAAGAATTAGCAAGGCATTGATAGTACATGACGGAATTCGTCTAATTTCGGACCTCGAGGACTTTGCACTTCAAGAAAAGACAAGAAGAGAGCCAACTTTCCACATGAAAGTTCCTCTGAAGGGCTGGATAAAAGTCACATGGGAATGTGTATGCCTGTACCTAACTAGGACATCCTGGAGGTATGACTGCTTAGCGAGCCCTGAAGGGAGAGGGGCAGAGATCAGTAATAAGGATGGTGAGGTCATAAGGGCCCTTTATATTGTGTCTTGAGAGCAGGAGAGAGACTCAAACTTCTCTTGTCATTTAAGGACACCAACACAAACACTTTTCTAGTTCCCCAGCAAGAGAGAACATAATTTAAAATAATGATGATGCCAATAATAATAAAGTGGTGGCGAGCCATTGGAAGCATTCATGGTGGAAGCCAGAGCTATGTCTGTGTGGAAACAAGGTGGAGATCCTGCCTTTAGAAAGATCCCTCTGGCTGCAGTATAAAGTGGACTTGAGAGACATGAAATGGAGCCAGAGTGCTGTCTTCTATTAGGTGACTGTTTGGGTTGTCTGAGGAAAGTTGATGAAGGCATGAATAAGAGTCTTGATTGGGGGTGTGGAAAAGAGAGACTCTGAAAGACAATTGATTTTGCATGATTAGATGGTCAGTGGAATACACCAATCGAGACAAAGGGAAAGCAGAGGTAACACCAAGGTTTGTTTCTCTCCTGGGCAACTGGGTAAATGGCCGCCATTTGTCAAGATGGGGACCGTGAGTAGAAGAGCAGATTTAGGGAAAGATGTGAATTCTCGTTTCAACTGTTGGATTTGAGGGGCCCACAGAAAATGGAGGGGCAAGCGACTAAGTAAGCAATGGGTTCCATCGAACTAGAATTCAGGAGAATATTGGTCTAGAACTACAGATTTGGGAGACTTGAGTGTAGATGTAAATTTAAACTAATGGTCTAGATAAGATTGCCCTTTCATTCATTTGTTTATTCACTTAACACTTACGGAGAATCTTTGGTATCAGACACTATTCTAAGGGCTTGGGACATATCAGTGAACAGAACACTTGCGCTTCAACAGACCTTATATTCTAGTGGGGAGACATAGACAATAAACATAATGAATGATTACGTATTATAATACAAGGGTGCAACTGATACAAAAGTAAAAGTAGGACAGGGTTCAAGGAATCAAAAGTGCCCACTAGAGAGTAGTTGGGAGAAAGAAAGGATGTATAAAAGGAAAAGAGGGCTAGGAGGCTCCCAGGCAGAGGGAGGGAGTCTATGAAGATGAAGGCAAGGAATGGCTACAGAAGGAGGTTGTCCAAATTGAGGAAAATCCAGCACCAGCAATGGGGAATTGACCCAGGCATCAGCCTCTTAGCAGTAATCTTTCGATGTGCATAAGAGTTTCTATGGGGGGTGATGGCACTTTGAGTGGCCCATCCGGTGGTGATGATGACCCAGCCCCCTCTTCTGCCTGTCACTTCTTGTGATCATCTCCCCACGATGAACTGGTGACTCCGGGCAGAGGTTCACTGTGGGCTCTTCTCCTGACATCTGTGTGTCGCACCCTCTCTCCACGTGCTCTTCCAGATGTGCGTACATTTTCCAGCTCTCCCTGCAGCTGGCTTTCTATGTGCCAAGCTCTGAGAGGGATGCCTTGTCATTGTCTTCCTCCAGGTTTTAGTGAAGACCAATCTAGAACTTCTCTCAACACAGGAAAGGGATTTTTTTTTTTAATTAAAAAAAATTTTATTTTTTTATTTTTTAAATAATTTTTTTTAAATACATTTTTGAGAGAGAGAGAATACAAGCAGGGGAGAGACAGAGACAAAGACAGAGGATCTGAAGCAGGCTCCGTACTGTCCACAGAGAGCCCAATGCGAGGCTTGAACTCACAAGCCACGAGATCGTGACCTAAGCCAAAGTCAGATGTTTAACTGACTGAGCCGCCCAGGCTCCCCTATTTTTCATTTTAGTTCCAGTATATTTAACATACAGTGTTAGTTTCAGGTGTACAATGTAGTGATTCAACACTTCCCATCCATTATTCAGTGATCATCATGACAAGTGTGCTCTTAATCCCCATCACCTGTTTTATCCACCACCACCACCAGCCACCTCCCCTCTGGGAACCATCAGTTTGTTCTATAGTTAAGAGTCTGTTTTTTGGTTTGTCTCTTTTTTTCCCCTTTGTTCATTAGCTTTGTTTCTTAACTCCACATATGAGTGAAATCATACAGTATTTGTCTTTCTCTGACTTACTTCACTTAGTATTATACCCTCCAGATCCATCTGTGTTGTTACAAATGGCAAGATTTCATTCATTTTTATGGCTGAGTAATATTCCATTGTACATATATGCCTCCTCTTCTTTATCCATTCGTCTATCAGTGGACGCTTGGGCTGCTTCCATAATTTGCCTGTTGTAAGTAATGCTGCAGTAAACATAGGGGGGCATATATCTTTCTGAATTGGTGTTTTCATATTCTCTGGGTAAATACCTAGTAGTGTGATTACAAGATCATAAGGTAGTTCTATTTTTAAGTTTTTGAGGAAGCTCCATACTATTTTGCACAGTGGGCTGCACCAGTTTGCGTTCCCACCAACAGTGCATGAGGGTTCCTTTTCCCTCCCCCCCCCCATCCTCGCCAACACCTGTTTCGTTGTTTCTTGTGTTGTTGATTTTAGCCATTCTGACAGTTGTGAGGTGATATCTCATTGTAGTTTTGATTTGCATTTTCCTGATGAGTAGTGATGGCGAGCATCTTTTCTTGTATCTTTGGCCATCTGGATCTCTTTTTTGAGGAAATGTCTGTTCATGTCTTCTGCCATTTCTTAATTGGATCATTGGTTTGGCATGGAGTTGTATATAAGTTCTTTATATGTTTTGGATACTAATTCTTTGTCAGATATGTCATTTGCAAACATCTTCTCCCATTCAGTAGGTTGTCTTTTGGTTTTGTTGAGTGTTTCTTTCACTGTGAAGAAGCTTTTTAGTTTGTTGTAGTCCCATTTGGTTTTTTTTGCTTTTATTTCCCTTCCCTCAGGAGACATGTCTAGAAAAATGTTGCTATGGCTGATGTCAGAGAAATTACTACCTGTGCTCTCTTCTAGGACTTTTATGGTTTCAGGTCTCACATTTTGGTCCTTAATCCATTCCGAGTTTGCTTTTGTGTGTGGTGTAAGGAAGTGGTCCAGTTTCGTTCTTTTGCATGTAGCTCTTCAGTTTTCTCAGAACCATTTGTTGAAGAGACTTTCTTCTTCCCTTTGGATATTCTTTCCTGCTTCGTTGAAGATTAATTAACCATGTAAGTGTGGGTTTATTTCTGGGCTTTCTATTCTGTTCCATTGATCTATATATATGTCTATTTTTGTACCAGTACCATACTGTTTTGATCACTACGGTTTTGTAATATAACTTGAAATCTGGGATTGTGATAACTTCAGTTTTGTTCTTCTTTTTCAAGATTGCTTTGGCTTTCTGATTTGACTTCTACAGGAGGAGGCTTGGGCCTCCTTGTGGCCACATCCGGGGAATATGTACCCAATTCCCTGTTTCCTCTTCCTAGAAAGCCACTAATCTGGGTCTGAATACCCGCTTCCAACGTGTGTTGGGGAAAGGATTCCCAATCCTAACGAGCAATGCTCAGGACACCAGCTGGGCATCTGACAATTCAACACAGAACTCAGGAAACCCATTCACTTACTAGATTAACAGTTTATTATAAAAGGGTTATAGCTCAGGAACAGTCAGATGGGGGAGATGTGGAGGACAAGCCATGGTAGCCATGCCCCCCAAGTACATCACTCTCCCCAAATCTCCACAAGGTCATCAACCTAGAAGCTCTCCAAACCCCTTCCCTTTGGGTTTTCAGTGGAGGCTTCATTATACAGTCACGATGTGATTAGATCATTGGTCATTGGTGATTGAACTCAATCTCCAGCCCCTCTCCCCTTCCTGGGGGCCAGGGGCTGACACTGAAAGTTCCAACCGTCACTTGGTTAGTTCCCCAGGCCACCAGCCCCCATCCTTTGGTGAGGTCCAAAAGCCACCTTATTAACATAACAAACACCACTTTTGTGACTCTCATCACTTAGAAAGTTCCACGGGTTTTCAGAGCTCTGTGCCAGAAAGGGGGACGGAAACCAATATAGATTTCTTACTATAAATCACCATTCACAATTATTAACAGCCACAGTCTCTCAGGACAGAATGCTGAAACAAAAAAGTAGATACGGTGTTACACGGGAGTGAGGATTTATGAGAACAGAAATTACATCCTAGAGTTTAGCACGGCCTCCTTGAGCTGATAAGTGGGTCATTATTAATTAAAGATCCCTCAGTTTGAGAGGCACTTGGGTGGCTCAGTGATTTACGTGCCTGACTCTTGGTTTCGGCTCAGGTCACAATCTCACGGTTCATGGATTCGAGCCCCACATCGGGCTCTGTGCTGACAGCATGGAGCCTGCTTGAGATTCTCTCTCTTTGTCTCTCTGCCCCTCCCCTGCTTGTTCTCTTTATCTCTCTCAAAATAAATAAACTTAAAAAAAATCCCTCAGTTTGAGACCCCTAGGAGCCTGCTTGTGGCTTGTTAATTCTCTCTCTGGCCACGTAAGCCTTTCCTTCCCTTGACAGGAGGAACATTCCTTAGCTCCCATGGAAGCTGCCTATTATCCAGAGACCTGGCTTCTGCTTGAGTGAAACTGAACCCCTGCTGGCTTTCCTGGTTTTTTTTCAAACAGTGGAAGGACTCTGGTTTTCAGCTCCAGTAGATGAACCCTTTCTCCTAAAGCGTCCTCACCTTTCCCTTGGTCTGGCCCAGGCAGCCCCCTGAATGCCCAAGTCACCTACTTAGCTACTTTTTTTAAAGACTCGAACCTGTATCTCAGAGAATATACAGTCTGGTTGTCAAAGATAAATTAGAGCTGGTCCAGAAGACCTCCATTTCCAGCTGTTACATTTCTAAAAGATCTATGTGGGTTGGGGCTCCTGAGTGGCTTAGTCTGTTAAGTGTCTGACTTCAGCTCAGGTCATGATCTCACGGTTCGTGGGTTCGAGCCTTGCGTTGGGCTCTGCACTGACAGTGTGGAGCCTGCTTGGGATCCTCTCTCTTCCTCTCTCTCTTCCCCTGCCTCTCTTTCTGTCTTAAAAACAAATAAACATTAATTTAAAAAAAAAAAGATCCTACACTAGTGTTTGCTCACTCACACCCCCAAGGTTCAGACTTCATAACAAAGCAGAAACAATCCCTATTTCCTGAGAATCCAATCTTTCTTCAGAGACTCTGGAAGCCCTTCCTGAACACTCTGATCATTTATTTTAAGGCGCATAGACAATAACCGTGGCCCGAAGCCAGATGGTAGACCATTTGCCTCGTCATAAAAAGAAAAAGGGTTTCTTTGGCATTGCTTTCTCCTGGACAAAATTTATCATTCCGTAATGAGAAATCATTTCTGAAGTGCACGTGACCCTGGGGGGACGGAGGCACAATGAGGCATATGTGGAAAATACTTCTCTGTGCTGCTGGCCTTGGCTGCCCATCAAAGCAGTCACGGGCATCGCTATGAGGTCTGGAGAGCTGATGTACCCCCACGAGAGAGCTCTGAAAGGGTGGGGTCCTGCAGAGGGGAAGCAAGAGACAGGGCTCAAATCTCTTTACAACACCTGACAATCTTCTTTGACCCTAGAGAATCAACCTCAAGGGCCAGCACAGAAGTCCTTCTGGTTGACTGCTTTCCTCCACTCATGTGGTCCCAGAATCAGAGTATGTCTTAGAGGCTTCAGGCAAATTTCGAAGATGCCAGGAATCGGAGGAAAAGGAATCTTCATTCCTCCAAATCTCCACGGACACCCATTTCTGTAATAATGGCACCTGACCCCCTTTAAGAGCAGTGGGTTCTGTCTTTCTTGGATGATATAGTCCCTCCTCTACAGACCGTGTATTGAAAAACCTTTAGGCAAGAGCCATGTTTAAAATTTATTTATTATAGGGGCGCCTGGGCGGCTCAGTCAGTTGAGTGTCCCTTCAGCTCAGGTCATGATCTCACGGTTCGTGGGGTCGAGCCCCGCATCGGGCTCTGTGCTGACAGCTCGGAGCCTGGAGCCTACTTTGGATTCTGTGTCTCCCTCTCTCTCTCTCTCTGCCCCTCACCCTGCTCATGTTCTCTCTCTCAAAAATAAACATTAAAAGAAAAGTTTATTATTTTGGGGAGAGAGAGAGAGAGAGGAGGAGGAGGAGGAGGAGGAGGAGGGGCAGAGAGGGAAAGAAAGTGGATCCCAAGCAGGCTTGCATTGTCCGTGCAGAGCCCAACGTGGGGCTCGAACTCAGGACCGCTGAGCCAAAATCAACAGTCGGATGCTTAAAAGCGCCCCTAGGCAAGGGCCGCATTTCAACCCTACCTATTAACACAGGGATCACCTTGTCCCTTAGAAAATGGATTTTCCTTCCATGTCTTCCAAGAGGGCATTAAGAGATGGTCTGTCCGAGAATTAAAAATAGCTCTCGGGCCATGCACTGAACAGGCTTGGGAGAAGATAAGCAAACAGGTCCTTTTCCACAAGCCGCTTCGTGGTCTCCTAGCCAAAAGGTACCCAGGACTCCAGCTATCTCCCTTAATCTTGGAATCTTAAATGTTTATGCAGAGAAAGTACAACTGACTCATTCATCCAGTTGCTTCCCGGGGGACGGGGAGGGGGGAAGCTCAGAGTCCAACATCCCCCGGGGGCCAGTGCCCAGAGCCGGCCCCTCGGGCATAGCCGGAGGATGATGTCAGGGCTTCCCAAAGTGGGTCCTTGTCACCGCACCCCCTGACGTGTGTCTCCGGGGACAATAGCCAGCACACCACACTCCAGCAACTCCCAGGGTGCCTCGTGCCCTGGGAGATTGGAGCAGAGGCCCAGGGTCACAGCACAAAGCGACAGACATGGTTATTCCAAAGACAGCCAGATAAGGTGACCTTTGTCCCCGTCCATGTGAGCCTGGCTTGAACCAGGAGGGAAGGAGTGACAGCAGCCTTTGCAGTGACTCCCAGCTCTGAAGGTCTTTGCAAAGCTGACCACAGGACAAGGTGCCTGCTGGGTGGGTCTTTTTAAATTTTTGATAACGGCCCCAACAAAAGCAGTCACAACCACCGCCAGGCTAGGAATTATTCAACACTTGCCCATCAGGGACTGGGCTCAACCATTCACATGTTGTTCTGTTGTTTTAATCCTCAAATCCTGGAGAGGTTAACTCTGCCATTTCCGTTTTAGAGGTGGGGAAACTGAGGCTCCCAGAGGTGAAATCACTTGCCAGCAGAAACGCGATAGGGCTGAGAAACCACCCTCGACGGTTCGAGTCCAGAACTGAAGTTCTTACTGACCCTGCTGAGCAAACCCCACATACGTCATCTCAAAAGGACGTCGCTGCCTTTTGCTAGCAGAGCGTCTCGGCTGTTCAGTTTCTCCCATGAGCAGAGGCCGAGTCGAGCGTGCACATGTGTGGATGCTCCTCTTCCGTCCGGGCCGTCACAAATCCAAGCCACCAGCAGCCCTAAGACAGTGGTGATGGGGGAGGGTGGGGGGGGACAAGGCAGGGTCTTTGGGCCTGCGCCATAAGGAAGTGGTCCTCCTCACTGGCATATTCTGATCTGGCCCATGGTGCTTTTTGGAGATCAGACAGATCCAGAGTCCAGTTTGGGGCCTTAGCCATCACCTTATTGACTGCTTCAGGATGTAAGTAACTGCCCTATATGTAGTTGCATGGATGCACGTCGTCTTTGTGGATGTAAGCAGAAAACCTTGTGTTTTTTTTTTAAATCTTTATTTATTTTTTAAATATTTTTTACGTTTATTCATTTTGAGAGACAGAGCGTAAGTTGGGGCAGAGGGGTGGGGCAGAGAGAGAGCGGGACACAGAATCTGAAGCAAGCTCCAGGCTCTGAGCCATCAGCACAGAGCCTGATGCGGGGCTCGAACTCACGGATCATGAAATCATGACCTGAGCTGAAATCGGACGCTTAACCGACTGAGCCACCCCTTTATGAAGGCACCCCTTTGTTTATTTATTTATTTTAAGAGAGAGAGAAAGCAGGGGAGAGGCAGAGAGAAAGGGAGAGAGAGAATCCCAAGCAACTCACGAACTGTGAGATTGTGACCTGAGCTGAAATCAGACGCTTAACCGACTGAGCCAACCCTTTATAAAGGCACCCCTTTATTTATTTATTTTGAGAGAGAGAGAGAGAAAGGGAGAGAGAGAATCCCAAGCAGGCTCCGCCCTGTCGGTGCAGAGCCCCACATGGGACTTGAACTCAGGAACTGCGAGATCATGACCTGAGTCAAAATGAAGAGTCAGACACTCAACCGACTGAGCCACCCAGGCTCCCCAAGCAGAAAAACTTCTTTAAATGATGGCTGTCACTTGATCAAGTAGACTTCTAGAAGCTGTCTCTCTCCAGGGATCGGCTCCCCGAATACTCCTCTCCCCTGGCTGGGGGATTTCTTCCTCACCCTTCCCACCACCATGCTGCTCTTTGCACAACTTCCCCTTTGCTCCCCCCATCGCGGTCAAGTGCGCCCTTTCCCCCCACCACCCCCTGTCTGTCGTCCTGTCCACAACTGAGGTCATCTCAGGCTCAGCCCAACCCCACCTCCTCCAGGCGTCTCCCTGGATGTCTCCACATTTTGGTCTCCTCCGTCTGTCCAGGACAGCACTCACCAGGTGGTCTGGTCCTTGACAGATGTCTCCCGTTGTGTCCCAGTCTTCACGGCATCCTATCCGATTTTGCTTCTGCTTCTCTGCTTCTCCTAAAGTGTGAAGCCTGGATGGGGACAAAATAATCGGGGAACGCTCCGTGCAGCATTCCCGACTCCTTTACTCCAGACACCCAACTTTGAGACTTTTCCACATTATTCTAGTGCCTCGCTCCGAGGTCACCTGGCGACATCTGGCATTTCCAGATGTCTAAGTGGAAAGGGCAGGCTGAGGGATGGGTGGCAAGAACAGGGCTACCACAGTCCTCCCACCCAGGAAATCGTCATAAATGCCCTCCCCAGAATGTCCCGCCTTCTCTGTCCTCACGGTCACAGTGTCACTAGGAGTCCCTCAGACCTCAAGAACTCAAGTACAAGATGCTGTGGAACATGGAGATATCCTTAGGTCACGTGTGCTGATAAAGGAGAGACATTGGCCATTACCCACTGGGTGTTTCCTAAAGACTTACCACCCGATGGCTTCCAGGGAGGGTGATGGCTTTTGCCACCCCTCTGCTGGTGGCTCTGAGAGTCCACACTGCAGTCCTAGCTCAGTCCCTGTGCGCACTGCACACTGTGTGCCCTCCTCCACAAAACAGTGATGAGAAAACGCACCCTTCCTCCGACTTAGCGGTTGGAAGGCCTCGCGAAAGTTGATGCTTTTTGTTACTGCGGCCACTAGTCAGCGAATGCCTGATACAAACTGCTGTTTTTATTGTTTGCTGTCACCCGGCTTGAAACAAAGTGGCATGTTGGACATAAGAAACCATCCTCTCTCTCTCTCTTTCTCCCTGCCCACCTCTTGTAACATCTCCACTCAATGTCAGAATACTCGGACAGCATTGTGGTTTGATGACCTTCCTCTGGCGCATGCATATTTGGGGGGGGGGGGTGCTCGGTGTGGGTGCAGGTGAGATGGTGGGGGGCCCCCGGGGGTGGGGGAGGGAGACTTTGTCTCATGAAGGATCAGACCGCATGGAGAAGCTCTGTGCCCATTTAGACTGAGGATAATGTGGAGGGAGTATAATAAAACTTTCGGGTGGAGGATCCTGTTGGGCAGAAAAGCCTGGGTCCCCCAAGGGGCTAAACACACTCACAGGCAGGGCTCTCTGAGCTTGGAAATGGAGTCAGCTCAAGGCATGTGCCAAGCAGAGCCAGTGAAATGCTGTGATTTCTGGGGTGGTGTAGGCTCAACACCCCCCACCACCCTCCCATGTGTATCTGGCCCTCAATGACATATGTAAGCCTTTTAACAGGGACAAAGCCTTTAATTTCTACCAATAGAAGTAGGACTTGAAAAAATGTTTTAATTTTTTAACTTTTTATTTATTTTTGAGGGGGAAGGGAGGGGCAGAGAGAGAGGGAGACACGGAATCCAAAGCAGGCTCCAGGCTCTAAGCTGTCAGCACAGAGCCCAACGTGGGGTTTGAACTCACAAACTGTGAGATCATGACCTGAGCTGAAGTTGGATGCGTAACCGACTGAGCCACCCAGGCGCCCCCAGGACTTGAAGTTTCAATGACAAATGTTTGTTTGCAGAGCCCAGGGTTTGCTGTGAGAGAAGAAGGGAAAGGAAGTTGGTGAGCTAACTCTGGACTCTTAAAATAGGCCAGAGTCCTGAAGGGGGGTGGGGAGAGAGTGACCCCCGACCTCAAAGAGAAAAGTTGCCATTTGTCAAATACCCGGGAAAACCCCTCTCTTAGAAAACAAATGGGTCGCTGACACTAAGATCCAAAAAAGCTAGCATTTCTTTCTTGCAGGTGATATGTAGACAGCTGTTTTCTATTACTCTCTGTACTTTTTTATTTCAAAGAATTTTTTATTGCTTAAAAAAAAAAGGACACCTCTGAAAATAGAAGTTGAAAAATTAAAGTTTCCAGTAATGCAATGACATACTGGGTAGCTGTTACCAAAAATACATATATATATTTTTTAATTGAGGATGATCTCTGTGTGCTCCCACGGAAAGGACTCTAAGTAATGTAGCGTGAATAAGCAAGTTTCAGAAGACCTATGTGACGGGTCCTACCAATGTGAAATGCTTTGCATGTGTGTGTGTGCTTTGTTATACGTACAGAACTAAACCTAGAAGAGGCAGGCGATCACGAGCAGGAAGTAGAATGAATGTGTACATGTGAATGTGGCTCGTAAGTATCCATTACATTTACAATCATAGGAAGGCAATCATGATTTTGTCAACAAGCCTTGCAGCTGGGGATGGTCCCCAAGTCCTTCCAGGTTTTTGGAGTACCCGGGGGCGGGGGGGGGGGGGGGAGATGGGGGTGGGGTCAGCAACTGGAATTTCCAGCCACCCTGTCCTTGTCCTGCTCTTTCCTGATTTGCCACTTGGATGTCTGAGTGAGGGTCCGTGACAGGTGCCGGCGGTGGGGGGTGATGACAAGTCCCAAACCACACGTGTTCCATTTCGTGCAGCTCCTTGCTGCCTTTGCAATCTCCGCCGTGAAAGCTCTCCTCTCTTATCTGCACAAAGCAGGAGTCAAAAGTTCTCGTCCGTGTGATTGCAGAATACCGGGCTGGGAAACTTCCTGATAATACCGAAATGATTCCTTCAGAAGAGCCGCGCCTGGGATGGGCTCCAAAGCACTATGTGGCCTGAGCACGTTCTGTGCTGTGCAGCTGGATGATGAACCGGATGCAATTCGGCAATTTAAGAAAAAAAAGGGTTGAGGGGGGGAATGTATAAGGATGTCATCATATCCCACCTGGCTCGGTAGCCCCTCTCCCCATGCTTATGAGCCTGATCCCCTCCAAAGACCACGCAGACGGCCAAGGAAGTGACGGGTCCACAATAGACACGGAGCTAGGAGGTAGACAAAGAAAACCCAAAGAAAGAAAGAGAGAGACAGAGAAAGAAAGAAAGAAAGAAAGAAAGAAAGAAAGAAAGAAAGAAAGAAAGAAAGAAAGAAAAGAAAGAAAAGGAAAGAAAGAAAGAAAGAAAGGGAAAGAGAAAGAAAGAAAGAAAGAAAGAAAGAAAGAAAGAAAGAAAGAAAGAAAGAAAGAAAGAAAGAAAGAAAGAGAAAGAAACAGAGAGACCCCACTGCAGTTTCTAAGACACATTTGTGGCTTTTATAAATGGCAGCACGTTCGTTGAAAGCGGCCCTGTGCCACCGGTGACCTTAGCTAATGCTGACGTTCAGGAATTTAAACTTGGGAGCGGCCCCAGCATATCCTGTTCTAAAACCTGAGGGCCATGGCATTCTCCCACACTGCGTTCTCCTTTGGCCTCATTCTGTATCCAGTGGTCTCTTTCTTTCCATCGTCTTCCCTGATTTCGTTTCAAAAAGCTATGGGTTTCACGTAGAAAACTGCGTGCAGGGCGCCTGGGTGGCCCAGCTGTCGAGCATCCGACTCTTGATTTCGGCTCAGGTCGTGATGCCAGGGCCATGGGATCGAGCTCTGTGTCAGGCTCCTCACTGAGCATGTACCCTGCTCTCTCTCGCGCGCGCACGCGCTCTCTCTCTCTCTCTCTCTCCCTGTCCCCCCCCCCCCCGTGTGTGCTCTCTCACAAAAATAAATAAATAAAAACATTGTTTTAAATATGCATAGGTCACACATCCTTCCCTCCAGACGCGTCACATTTATAAATGCAGGTCCCCATTTGGAGTAAACACATGAGAAACCACATCATTGAAAAACCTGTCTTCACTCTTACCTTGAACTAGAAACAGAGCAAAGGAGATAGATTCGTGCCCCTGACAGGGATGACAAGTTGAAGTGTTTCCCGAAAGCCCTGTGGTCAGCTTCTCAGCCTCTGACCCCCTTCTTGGATTTCACCCCATCAGGTAACCAGGTGAGTCTCTCCAAATCTGCAGATGCCTTTGCCTTCGAGGAGGACAGCAGCAGTGATGGGCTTTCTCCAGACCAGACTCGAAGCGAAGACCCCCAGGGCTCAGCAGGATCCCCAGCGGACACCAAAGCTTCGGAGACCCCGTTAGCAGGTCCTGCTCTGGGGGCAGTCCAGGTAAATAAACCGCACCTCGGCCCGTCGTGTCTTTGTGGTCCTCAAGGCACACTGCCACCTTTGGTTTCGCATAGAGACCCCAGTACGTCCCTGGATGGTGCTTCAGATGGGTGCCTCTTCTTACCCGATCCGGTCCGGGATCGGTGTAGGGGGGGCAAAGCCTCCAGAAAACACCGAACGAGGAGCCTCTCGGGGCTCTACCCTTTGGCTTACTTGGCTACTCCGCCAAGTAGATGCCTACTATCTCCCAAACTTACACTCGAGGCTAAAAGAGGCTCTCTGCCATCAGGTGACTCACCCGTCATCTCCTGGATAGAATGTGCCAGTGCAGGCTTCTGGCTTCAAACCCCACGGACTTCCCTGAGTATATTCTCTGCATGGTCCAGGGGGAGGGGGGACCAGGAAGTGCCGACAGGCTGCAAAGCAGGGGCCCCCGAGGTGCCTCTACGGTTAGCGGGTTTCTGCCTGCCACACCACTGCAGGGTCCGCGTCCAGCCCAGCCCAGCCCGAGAACAGCAGTCCCCCCCACCCACTTTCTGGACCAATCCACAAACACTTGGGCCACGAGGCGTGTATATTGCAAATACTGTTCAAAAGCACATTTTCTAAGAAAAATAATTAACAGCGGCTAGCGCTAGGCACTTCCCAAGCGTTTCCTTTGAGATGCCCCACTGTCCTCCAGGCGGGTAGCATCCATGTGCCTTCTGATGGAGGGGGGACCCAGGCTCTGTGAGGCCGAGCCCCTGTGTGGTCTCCAGACGCTGCAGATTCCCAACCCCCCTGGAGCTTTTACTTCTAGAAGCCGCACAGAGGCTGGATGGGGGCTGCCCTCAGCCTAGCATGATGGTATTCACGCAGACCCAAAGAGGAGATGTGTGTGGACACACACACACACACACACACACACACACTGTTCCGGAACCCGTGTTACTCGATGGTCATCATCATGCCCTTCTTCACGCACCTGCCGAGGAGAAGTGGGAGAAAGAGAACAAGGAGAGCCGAAACACCCAGGCGTGTGTCCCTCGTGGGTTTGTAAGCAACGCGCGTTCCCTTCCCCTGCGCGCGGCGGGGCTTTGCCGCCCGGCTTCTCCAACAACAGCAGACAGCAGTTTGCATCGCTCGTGGCGATTCCTCAGCTTCTGACTTAAGAACGGTTTGAGGAGAAGACGAGTTCTTTTCTGCTTCACCCAGTTCGAAGAGGACGAGCCGGGGGGGTGATGCCGGGCCGGGTGCAGAAATCACTCTGTGATCGTACCCAGCGGCCCCGCTGAGCAGAGAAGGACACTGAGGCTCCAGAGGAAAGGATTCTGCAGAGGCTTTTCAGGCGCCGGGGCTCAGGAAAGGATGGGGAGGCTGCAGGGGGAGGTCGTGAGCGGCACCCTGTCCCTTTCTGTCACAGCATCGGGTGGCAGGAGAGGCACAGAAGATGATCACTCTTTTTTCCAAGTTCTCAGCATCCTGGAACACGTCTCTCAGAAAGGTTGTTCGTGACACTACACGCACAACCCCCCCCCCCGACACACACACATATATATACACACACCTACATATACACGTGTGCTCATAAGGAACTATACATAAACACACAGATACCACACACATATACACACACTTTCTTTACACACATACACATCAATGTACATAAACACATACACACACAGACATGCAGACACATTTACACATACCCACACATATACGCATGCACATACCTATGCATGTATGCACACACATCTACACACGCATAGACATATATGGACAGACACACACGTATATACAGACCCACAAAAACACACACACGGCACACACAGATAAACACACAAATGTGTACACACAGACATATGCACACATGCACACATACAAATGTATACCCAGAAACACACACACACACGCACACACGTTTTCCCTCCCATCCACTAACCCCCCTTTTATCATGTTTTGGGTCCTACTTTCCGCTGAAATGCCCACACCCACTTCTCCCTCCTCCTTTTTTCTTCAGTCCCGTTATCAAGTCCAACAGGTAGACCTTGTCACAGGTGGAACTCTCACAGGGTTGACCAGCCGTCTGAGTTTTGGGTTGGCCTAGAACAGGCCATTTCTATACCTGTTTTCTGGAAGAATTATTGACGATGACCCCCTTATCTCTCAACAGTGACCTCAGTTGGTTGACAAATCATATGGCCACTCTACTTTATTTCTGTGTCCTACGTTTTTTCCTCCTGCATCCTAATATTGCTAAAATTTGGATTTCAGGATCATTCTTCTGGCTCGGAAAATGACAAGAATGACTCAGCCTCACAGCTCAGCAACCAGTCAGACGCGGGCAAGCAAGGGCTTGGGACCCTGGGCCCCTCCAGTGCTGGGCACACTGCTGTGAAGGTAGGGATGGGCCAGCAGGGGGCAGAGCTCTCTGAGTTTAGTGTGGTAATGTGGGGGGAGTCACAGGGACCCCTGTGTAGGCTCAGTCCACCGGGAACATCGCGAATCAGGAGAGGAGAAAGGGGCCCTCCACGTGCATGGTCCAAGAGTCGGTTCGCTGTGCAAACGCAGCACGGGTCTTCCGTGTAGAGGAGAAACCTGTGAGCTGTGAGCTCGCGGTTGTTTGGGGTCACAGGTCAGCCAGCATGGGCCTGACTGAAAAGACTTCATCAGGCCAGCCTCGAGACAGCCACAGCAGGTCGAAAGGCACACAGGGTTTATGCGTGCCATCAGACAGGTAGAGGGGAGTTGGGTTTTATGCAGGGGAAGCAGGTCTGAGGGCTTACGTAACGTAAGGCTCAAATCACCTAAGCCAGTCTCCCTTTGGAAAGAAAGATAAAGGGCGGGGTCGCCTTCACAGTAGACTAATAACTATAAGCATTATAGCAGATTCTCGGTTAAATTTTCCCATTATAACTAATGGTTCACAGAAGGCTCTCTCCTCTTTCCAATTAACTGCCTGCTAACGATCACTGGGTTTTGTCGCTAATCATATTTTATCCCAAATAGCTTCTCTAGGGTCACCACTTAATGAGAGCAGAGATGTCTCTTATGAAATATTTGTTAAAAGAGCATAAGAATCAGCGTTTAAAGTAACAGCCCCGGGTCCCTTCTACCGCATATACACAAAAGAGGTTCTCGTGTTCCAAGTGGACAGCAGGCATTTCCGCTTCCCTGTAAATCTCCCTAAACCTCGCTAGAAACCCACTCCCTACGTAGCTGAAATTTTACTGGCAATTCACTCAGATCAACAGCCTTTGAAATTACAGGGCCGTTGATAGGTTTTGCTCATTGCAGGTGGAGGAAGGAGGTGGTTCACATTATCTATACCATTGTGCACAAGGAGAAATTTTATTACTATTTCTACCAGCGTAGTTAAGTGTTGCATAGGTCAGATTAGCACTGCCTTCAGCCTCACTGTACTAAGGAAATGTGATGGTTGCCCAGAGGGAGGACAGGTCGATTTCAGTGAAGAGCAGGATTGATGGGCAGCAGATCCAATGGGACTGGTTGTGTATGTGAGAGCCAACATCCCTGTTGGGTTGGTCAGGGCCTGTGAATTCTCAGTTGTTCGACATTCATTATCTCTACCTTAGGAAGATGCTAAAGGGCTTCTCAAAGAAGGAAGCGGGCAAGCTGGGGGGAAGACATCTGTGCCCTATTGGCTTTGTAAGGTCCATCGGAGGCCACTGAGAGAATGTACCAGAATTCCCTGAAAACTGTCCAGCCCTATGTAAGGGAAAGGTGTTCTCAATGCAGGCTCCTTGAAGATATATATCAGAGATGAATAAAATAGGATTCCTGTTCTCAAGAAGCCTGTAGTCTAATTGGGTCACAGCCACCACTAACCCATATAGTGTTTTGAGCAGGTAAGAAACATGTACCATAAGGGACTTGAGTAGACATTTCTCCAAAGATAAGGAAATTGCCAGGGTGCCTGGGCTGTCTCCGTCAGTTAAGCGTCTGACTCTTGATTTCAGCTAGGGTCATGATCTCAAGATTCATGGGTTCGAGCCCCACATCAGGCTCTGTGCTGACAGAGCAGAGCCTGCTTGGGATTCTGTCTCTCCCTCTCTCTTTGCCCGTACCGTGCTCGTGTGCACTCTCTCTCTCTCCCTCAAATAAACTGGAAAAAAAAATTTTTAAGAAAAGAAAGAAATTGCCAATAAGCACCTGGAAAGGTGTCGAGTGTCATTGGCCATCAGGGAAATGAAACTCAAATTCACAACAAAATACCACTTCATGCCCACCAAAATGGCTCTAGTGAAAAAACAGTAAATAACAAGTGTTGATGAGGATGTGGAGATTGGAGAGCTCTTACACATGGCTGGTGGCAATGTAAAATGGTGCGTCCACTGTGGAAAATAGCTTGGTGGTTCCTCAGAAAATTAAATGTTGAATTGCCCTATGACCCAGAAATCCCTCTCCTTGGGTGTATGTCCAAAAAAATGGAAAATGGGTGTCCCAGCAAAATCTTGTACATGAATATTCATGGCAGCACTATTCACAATATTCAAGAGTCGGAATGAAGTCAACTGTCCATGAGCTGAAGGATGGATAAGCTTGTGGTATATCCAGAGGGATGAAGTCCTGAAAATATGATGCTCAAGTGAAAGAAGCCAGACACAAAAGGCCACATACTGTATGATTCTGGGTGTTTTTTTTTAATGTTTATTTATTTTGAGAGAGAATGCGAGAGTGTGGGAGGGGCAGAGAGAGAGAGAGAGAGAGCAGGGTGGGACAGAGAGAGAATCCCAAGCAGGCTCTACACTGTCAGTACAGAGTCCAACACAGGGCTCGATCCCACAAACCATGAGATCATGACCTGAGCTGAAATCAAGAGTCAAGACGCTTAACCAACCGAACCCCCCCCAGGCACCTCCCCAGTGTATGAAATATCCTGAATAGGCAAATCCAGGCAGACAGAAAGTAGACGAGTGGTTTCTGGGGACCGCACCAAGGAGAAAATGGGGAGTGACTGCTTAGTGGGTATGGGGTCTCCTGGGGGTGATGAAAACGTTCTGGAACTATATAGTGATGACCTTCACACAACAGTGTGAATTGTATACTTGTGAATTGTGGTAGTTACTGGGGCGATTTGTAAGTTACTTGTGCTTTACCACAATACAAAGAAGAGGTTCCTGTTTCTTGGGTGGCCAGCGCCCCCATCAGGGCCAGCAGTGTAGGAAGCAGGACTTCAGTCTCCCCCACTCCCGGGGCAGGGTATGCCGTGGTGTGGCCATTATCAGATAGCCTCAAAGTGCTGCCTGACACCTGCAGGTGAGAGAGAGCACTGTGAGCTGGGACAGGCTTCCCAGGTGAGCCCCCCGGGGAGAATGGGCAGGACTTAGTTAGCAGGTGCAGGATGGAGTTGCAGACAGCAGGAAATCGCCAGGCAAAGGCAGGGGAGCCCGGTAAGCTTTGGGGTGGGGAGGGGTCCAGCAGTTCAGTGAACTGTCTTGGGCAGATGGGGGTTTGGTCTTCGTCTCGCAGGGCAGGACCCGCAAACTGATTGTCGCGGGGGTGGTTCGTTGTGGGACAGGCCCAGTGCGTGAGCAGGTTTCCCTCAGGATGCCTTCTTGCAGGGGCACCTGGGTGGCTCAGTCCGTTGAGCATCCAACTCTTGATTTGGTCATGAGCTCACGGTTGGTGAGTTCGAGCCCCACCTTGGGCTCTGTACCGCTAGTGTGGAGCCTGCTTGGGATCCTCTCTCTTCATCCCCCTCTCTCTGCCCCTCCCTGGCTTGCGCTCTCTCTCTCTCTCTCTCTCAAAATAAATAAATAAACTTAAAAAAAAAAAAAAGAATGCCTTCTTGCAAAAAAAAGTCACATACTCTTGAGCCACGGGCCGGACTGTTCCCTGGGTTTTATATCCACCTCTGCTTTAGAAAGATATGCTCCCCTCCCATTGGCCAATGGTTCGTTTTCTGTTTTCTACCTAGAACCAAAAAAAAAAAAAAAAAAAAGGAAGGAAAGAAAAATGAACTTGCGACCTCAGGATGTTCTGGCTTCCAAAAAGTATGAAACTATACAGTTCCATGGAGTCAGAGTTCCGTGGGGACAATAGCCTTTGCCCTCCCCTCTCCAGAGAAAATGGTCCAATTTGAGTAACTTACAGAATGTTTCGAGTCCCTGTACAACAGTGGCCTGGAGAAAAAGTTCCCCACCCCTGACTTACCGGCAAGACCAGGCTTGCAGAGTCCCAGGACGAGGTGGGAACAGAAGCCAGGCTGGAGCAAAGCAGGGCCCAGCTGATTGCAGGAGCCCTGCAGAAATTCTCCCAGTGCAGAAGGCTGATTGATTAATTAGAATGCTAATCGATTAAGGAGAAATGGCGCCACTCAGCACAGGGGAATGCTTGTTCTCATTAGCTATGACTTTCCGAGAGAAGAAGCCACCTTGAGAAAACACCGAAGGGGCTTCGGTGGTGGGACGTGTGGCCTCAGAGACTTGCAAGTTGTAGGCTCCTTCCGATGGGACACTTTCAGATGTGTGCTTTGTGGTTAAAATGGGGACACTGCCCAGTGGGAACCTGCCTGCCGGCTATTTGGGAGCCCCCTCTTCTGGACACCGCTGGTACTACACTTCCCCTGCACAGTTTGCCCAAAGCCTCAGGATGCTTTTATCGTGACTTCCCCGTTCTCCGTTTCAATCTTCTGTAATAAAGTCAGGGCTTGAAAATTAAGATTTTTTTTTTCAGCTGATCACTGTACGGACTACCTTTTGCAGGTTATAGGCATAATCACAGTGTTCTTTTGAGACCTGTTACTATTTCACTGGTATCTTTCAGCGTCCTTGCATCGGTCCCTGAGAGGAAAACGAAGAACATTTTCCCCAACTTTCAGGGGAAAGTAACAGAGATGCGGCAAAGTAATTGTACCATGTTCAGAAATTTGTCGTAGCTTCCTAGCCTGTAGCTTTAACTCATTTCGGTGCGTCTGAGTCATGTGCTGCGGTGGGTAGCTTCTAGAAGGGTCCCCGTGGGTGGTTAACCCTTCTCACGGTAAGTCAAGAATCATTATTCCAGAAGGTGTCACTTCCTGGCCTTATATCAGTATTTGGGGAAAGTATTGGTGGAAAGGGGACTCTATCTTACTTTTTCACCCAAAGCAGCAAAAATCCACATTGTGGATTTTTGAGGACAGGTTTAATTTCATCCAGGATGATGGTACTTTTCTATTAAGTTTATATATTTATCTTGAGAGAGAGAGAGAGAGAGAGAGAGAGAGAGAAAACCAGCAGGGGAGGGGCAGAGAGAGAGAAGGAGACAGAGGATCCTATGCGGGGCTCAAAATCATGAACCTTGAGATCATAACCTGAGCCAAAGTCAGACCCACCCAGGAGCCCCCAAAGTGATGTGAGCCCACCCAGGAGCCCCCAAAGTGATGTGATTCATAAGTCAATTTACTGACGCGCTTTACTAAACGTGATTTCGGGTACACATTTGAAGGAACTTTCTTATGACTCCATCTCAAGATGAGATCGTATCCTTTCTTTTTTTTATTAAGTTTTTCTAAATTTGATTTTGAGAGAGAGAGAGAGACGAGAGCACGAGCTGGGGAGGGGCAGAGAGAGAAGGGACAGAGAATCCGAAGCAGGCTCCAGGCTCTGAGCTGTCAGCACAGAGCCCGACGTGGGGCTCGAACCCACAAAACGTGAGATTCTGACCTGAGCCAAAGTCGGGTGCTTAACTGACTGAGCCACCCAGGCGCCCCGAGATCGTATCCTTTCTTAGACCCCCTGTTGGTTTTAGCTTAGGGAAGCCTCCTCACCAAAACATAGGCTTACTTACATCTTCCTCTGCGCTGGGAAGGAAATGCTCCTGGAGCCCCTTCCAAGATTCACGACCCTCCTTCTAGAGTGATGCACCTGTAGTAGTTCTGTTGGATAAACACCTTAATGCCCCAGGATCTCTGTGCATGGTGCCTCTGCTGTGTTGTATTTGTGGGATCCGAGAAAGCCCATCAAACAGACCCCCTTCGTGATCTACCCATGACGTCAAGCCACCCCCACCCCCACCCCCTAAAGCACGTGCCGTTTCTCCACCCCCCTCTGCAGTCCAAGTCCTTGAGCGACAGTAAGAACCGCCACAAAAAGCCCAAGGACCCCAAGCCCAAGGTGAAGAAGCTCAAATATCACCAGTACATCCCCCCAGACCAGAAGGCCGAGAAGTCGCCTCCGCCCATGGACTCGGCCTACGCCCGGCTGCTCCAGCAGCAACAGCTGTTTCTACAGCTCCAAATCCTCAGCCAGCAGGAACAGCACCGGCTCAGCTACCCTGGGATTCACCAAGCTCAGCTCAAGTAAGTCGGGAGAGCCTGGCGGGGGGTGGAGGCCATGGGCAGAGGTCAGCTGGCGAGGGCTTGTGCGTGTCTGAGGCACCTGCCGGCCGGCACCGGGATGCCCCGTGAGTCCCGGATTGTACCGGGTCCTCGTCAGGTGGGTGTAGAATGGGACTCCGTGGAGAACCCGTGCCCACGTCTTCAGGAACCTGAGGCTGGGAGGAAGCAAAGAAATCAGTGCCCCAGTGAAGGGAACCGGGACAAGAGAAGGGATGAGCACTCTCAGACTGAATGGTGAAACAGAGAGGAGAAACCATGCGAGAATGGTCTTGTTTTTTAATAATTGATTTTTTTTAAGCTTATCCATTTATTTTTGAGAAAGAGAGAGCAGGGGAGGGGCAGAGAGGAAAGAGAGAGAGAGAGAGAGAGAGAGAGAGAGAGAGGATCCCAAGCAGGCTCCACGCTGTCAGCGCAGAGCCCGACATGGGGCTCGAACTGACAATCACGAGATTGTGACCTGAGCCAAAACCGAGAGTCGACGCTTAAGAGACTGAGCCACCCAGGTGCCCCCATAAGAACGGTTGGTTGAATTCACTCAGCCCTTATGCTTTAGGAAGCAACAGCGCTGAGCGACTCAGTAACAGCCCCCGAAGATCGACTCCTGGACCCTGATGGGGGCGTGTGACCTCACTGTGGGTCACCATTTAAATGGGCATCCCTTTCAACTCTACAGGTGGGACATAGGTTCCCTCACCTGTCTCTGTTCAGCGTCCGATCAGGTTGGCAATGATGCTGAGTGCTGAATACAGTCATGCTCTACAAGGCGTGATGGTGCCCCCACGGGACAGTGCACCTGCTCAACCATAGGTGGACACGTCCTCTCCCCTCGGCCAAAGTCTCTACCACTCCCTCCTGTCTCCCCAGAACTCAGCTGGAGTTCACTTGCCACGTGTCATGGAGCCTGTACTCTTGTCTTCCTCACCCAGCCTCTTCTGCCGATTTATTAGTTGCCCGATCCTTGCCGGCAATTAGCTTGTGACCTGATCTCAATGCAAGTTGCCCAATCAGGGTTCCGGCCACCCAGTTCCAATGTGCTGGGGAGGCTTTCCCCACATCGCCAAGCTCCGACCATTCCACTCAATTCTGGCACTGTCTACCTAAACATGGCATCAGATCCCACAGGTTAAGGGCTCAGTTCTACAAGACTTCCAGCCTCCTCCCCCAGCTTCAGATACCAATGGCAAGTCTAGAAGTTGTGACCTGGGCTTCTGGTTGGCCCGGCTATAGGTCAGAGGCTTCCATGACTTCCTCCTTGGGTTCGATTAATTTGCTGGAGTGGCTCACAGAAATCAGAGAAACACCTTATTTACTAGATCATTGGTTTATTGTAAAAGGATAGAACTCAGAAGCAGCCAGAATGAAGAGATGCCCAAGGCAAGGGATGTGGGAAAGGGTGAGGAACTTCCTGCCCCCTCCACTCCCCCTCGTTCTCCACGTGTTCGCCAACGTGGATGCTCTCTGAACGCCATTCTTTTAGGTTTTATAGAGTCTTCATTACAGGCATGACTGATTAAATCATTGGCCATTGGTGAATGGCTTGACCTTGAGCCCCCATCTTGTCTCCTCAGAGTTCAGGGGGTGGGACTAAAATTCCAACCACAAATCATAGGGTTGGTTCTCAGGCAATCGGCCCCCACCCTTCGGTGACCCAGGGGCTTTCACCAAGTCGCCTCCTTAACATAACAAATGGCACCTTTGGGGCTCCTCTCACTTACAAATTCTAAGGATTTTAGGAGCTCTGTGCCAGAAAGAGGGTAGAGGGCCAAATATGTAATTTCTTATTGTACATCACAGTATCACACCCCCATATGTGTATCTGGCCATGTTTTAAGGGCCCTTTTTTGTTGTTTGCTTTTCAGGGAACCAAACGAACAGATGGTCAGAAATCCAAACTCCACTTCAGCACCACTGAGCAATACCCCTTTGTCTCCTGTCAAAAACAGCTTTTCTGGACAAACTGGTGTCTCTTCTCTCAAACCAGGCCCCCTCCCATCAAACCTAGATGATCTGAAGGTAGAGGATTTGGTGTGATTTTTTCTTTTCTTTTTTCTTTTCTTTTCTTTTCTTTCTCTCTCTCTTTCTCTCTTTCTTTCTTTTTCTCTCTTTTTCTTTCTCTCTCTCTCAACAAATACAACAGATTTTTTTAAGCTTTTATTATTAATCTCTGCACCAAGCGTGGGGTTCAAACTCACAACCCTGAGATCAAGAGCCTCATGTTTCACCGACTGAGCCAGCCAGGCACCCCAACAAATACATCAGTAGATTTTTAACACCATTTTTACCAACTGATTTCTTGAGTAAACTAGTGAAAGGGAGAATGTATGGGGGAGACTTAAGTAAGTGACAGAATTTTATTTTATTTTTAAAATGTATTTATTTTGAAAGAGAGACAGAGAGTATGAGTGGAAGAGGGGCAGAGAGAGAGAGGGAGAGAGAGAATCCCAAGCAGGCTCCACGCTGTCAGGACAGAGCCCGACGCAGGGCTCAACTCATGAAGCGTGAGACAATTACCTGTGCAACCTCGGGCTACTTTCCTAATTTCTCTACATTTTAGATTGCTTATTTGCACAAATGAGTTATTGTGAGAACCCAGTGGAATCCTATGTACATGATAGAGCTTAGCACAGAGAATAGCTGTAAGACTGATGTGACCTTCCAGAATGCTCTTAGAGCTTCGCACGGAGAGGAACTGTAAGATTGACGTGAGCTTCCAGAATGCTCTAAGCCAGTGGTCAATTCCATGATGAACTTTTACAGCCTCTGGTGAAATGAAAAAAGTAAGAATCACGTAAAGGGCTCTTCATAAATCTGAGTGTGTTCAACACACCTGATTGATCTTTATTCCAAGTATTTATTTCCTCCCGATGTTTTCAATGCTGAAGATCCTTTCTGTTAGGGAGCAGTGACAGTAGTGGATGGAAGGTGGGTGTTTCTAGTAGAGTTTTGTTTCTTTGTATTAAGCAGGGGTGTTGTTAAATAAGAATATTAGTCTTAGTTGACAAGGTGAAATGTTGGTAACCCTATGTCCACTGCATAATTGAAAACGATGTACGGTTCTGTGAAATCCCCAAATCTGAGAACCTCTGCCCTGAAATGTCACAGCAACTCGTTAAGTGCTGTGTGTGTGAGAGAGAAAGCCATTTGCTCCGGATCACAGACCTCACGGAGGTCACAGAGGATCACATGACCTTGGGCTTTGAGTTGAACCTGGTGCGTTTCAGAGCAGTGCTCAGAACGGGCATATTCATATATATTCAGCCATCCGGTGTTAGCACAAGAACTAAAGAAGGTGGTTGAAATGCCTTTGATTCCTGTAATGTGTGAGCACACCTTCTCTCCCTAGTGCCTCACTCCATTTTCTGTGGTTACACCTGTTCGCCTGGTTTCTGCCCCTGTGTTACTCTCTACCCTCCCCCAAGGACCTTATCAGTTTTCCCCAAAACATCAGATTCCTATAGGTCCCCAGGGCCTTCACCATACCGGTCTTTCTCCGTCCCTGTTTGTCTCCCTCATCCCCATTCTCAGCCTTTGGTCATTATCTGCTCTGGGGGAAAGGTAGGGTTGGGATTTTTTCGAATGAAAGAAAATTAATTCTATGGCTGCCAAGGGCCAACACCAGTCACTTGATAGCAATCGCTCCTCTGTCTCTTCCACTTGGAATAAAAAATGCTTAGGTTTCACTGAGATTGTTTTAATTTTGCGTCCATAAACCTGGAGGAGGATGCCAAGCTTGTGACAATGCCCCCCGCCCCTGCCGAGCAGTGGGTCACCCACCCTTCACTCCCCACGTCATAAATCCATGGAGGTAAAAGTAGGTCCTGTCACCTAGAAAGCAATATACTCAATGCAGTAAGCCAGGCACGAAGGGACAACTTTTCTATGAAGAGTCTGCTTTATAGCAGGTGCCTGGCGAAGACAAATTCATAGCGACAGAAAGTCCAATGGCGACTACCAGGGGCTGGGGAGAGGAGTATGCGGAGTTGGTGTCTAACAGATACATAGGTTCTGTTTGCGATGAGGAAAGAGTTCTGGAGATGGATAGTGGTGATATTTGCACAACAGCATGAGTGTACCGACCCCAACTGAACTTCATACTTAAAGGTGATTCAATGGTAAAAATGTATGCTGTACATCTTTAACCACAATAAAAATGATTTTTCTTAAAAGTGGTCTACCTCAGGGGCGCCTGGGTGGCTCCGTCGGTTGAGCGTCCGACTTCGGCTCAGGTCATGATCTCGCAGTCGGTGAATTCGAGCCCCGCGTCGGGCTCTGTGCTGACAGCTCAGAGCCTGGAGTCTGCTCTGGATTCTGGTTCCCTCTCTCCCTGCCCCTCCCCAGCTCACACTCCGTTCTTTCTGTCTCTCAAAAATGAATAAATGTTTAAAAAAAATTTTTTTTAATAAAAAAAAAAAGTAGTTTACCTTAGGATGGGAGCTTGGGTCAGGTAGATCCGGAGTTGGCTTGGCCCCAGACAAAGCACAGTCCAGGTGTGATGTGCCATCTGGCAGAGTCCCCCAGAGATGGCTTCCTCCATGTGCACGTGCTCAGAACGATTGGCTGGTTAGAGTTATAGTAATTAGCACGGGTACGAGGAAATGATGACCGTAGCAGCTACCTTTTTTTTTTTTTTTTTTGGCGTAAACTATCGGTCGACCATCCTATATAGATTTGCTTCCACTTTCCACCGTGCAAGATACGTTTTAAATGTGAACATACAAATCAGGACCTCAGAGAAGCTGAATGAATAATGCATCACTCCTCCTCCTAGTGTTGATATTTACGTGTCGTGAGTGCTATACGGTGGTTTTCTGTATAAGAGAAAGATATCGTTAATAAACCTAATACCGAACCTGATAGCACAGGTGAGAATAGTGGGAGAAATACACGCGTTCCATCAGAACATAGGTGGATGTGCAAATCTTTTATCTTCGTGAATTTTCTCCCTCGCCTGTGGAAGCCATCCCAGTTCCATGTGGTCATTTGACGGCTTTGCCTTGTGCTTCCAGAGCCCACAGGCTGAATGCTATGCAAGCTAACCAGCTTGTAAATGATAAAACTGGGGGGTTGAACCTAAGTGAGTGATGTTTTTGTCTTTTTAGTGTTATTTTATTTTAAATTCCAGTATAGTTAACACACAGCGTTAGTATTAGTGGCGGGTGTACAATATAGTGACTCAGCAGTTCTGTACATCACCCAGTGCTCATCACGACGGGCACACTCCTAAATCCCCATCACCCGTTTCCCCCACCCCTCCTCCCCGCTGGGAACCATCAGTGTGTTCTCTATAGTTAAGAATCTGTGTCTTCGTCTGTATCTCTGTCTCTGTCTCTCTTTTTTTGCCTTTGTTTTTGTTTGTTTCTTTCTAATGCCACATATGAGTGAAATCAAATGGTATTTGTCTTTCTCTGATGGACTTACTTCACTTAGCATAGTACTCTCTGGCTCCATCCACGTCATTGCAAACGGCACAGTTTCATTCTTTTTTACAGCTGAATAATATTCCACTGTATATATACACACCACCTCTTCTTTATCCATTCATCTATCGTTGGACACTTGGGCTGCTTCCATAATTTGTCTGTTGTGAATAATGCTGCTATAAACATAGGGGCGCATATATCCCTTTGAACTGGTGTTTTTGTGTTTTTTGAATAAATACTCAGTAGTGCGATTACTGGATCATAGGGTGGTCCTGTTTTCAATTGAGCGATTTCAGAGGTTTTGCTATTGTCATTTGAGATGAGGGGAGGGACAGACAGAGAAACCTTAATTGGACTTGACGACTGGGTGTGTGGGGAGAGGTGCCACCTGGGAGTGTGACACTGGGGGCAGAAATTGAGAGGGCAGAATGGGGATCTGATCTGAAGGGATGTTGGCAAGTGCATTCCGTTTGGGGAAACTGAGTCACGGGTACCACCAGGACAAGCGAGGGGAAATGTCTAGCCAGTTTCCACACAGTTAGAAACACACTGCCGTCGTTCAGCTCAACTGTGCTGTCGGGCTAGGCACAGAAATTTTGGAATCTAAACATTAACACAAGCGGGGGGCACCTGCAAGGCTCAGTCAGTTAAGCATCTGACTTCAGCTCGGGTCATGATCTCCTGGTTCGTGAGTTCGAGCCCTGCGTCGGGCTCTGTGCTGACAGCTCAGAGCCTGGAGGCTGCTTCGGATTCTGTGTCTCCCTCTCTCTCTGCCCCTCCCCTGCTCATGCTCTCTCTCTCTCTCTCTCTCGCTCGCTTGCTCTCTCTCTCTCTCAAAATAAATAAACATTAAAAAAAAAATTGGAATTGTTTGCATAGTGGGTCAGTTCGAAATACAGGACTGACTGAAAGGAAGAGCAAATGGAAAGAGTGGGAGGGAAGGAAGGAGAAGAGGAATAAAGGAAGCAGGTGATGTAATCATATCTTGGAAAAGGAAGAAGTAAGAGGAACTAATAAAGGTGACCCTTAAATCAGGCAATCCGAAAGATAAGGTAATGAAGGTGGATGTTCTCCCAAAATATTCACATTTTGCAGAATAGGGATAAAAGGGGAAAAGCGTTGAGAAAAGAGTTTGACTTCTCATTAAAAAGTTATACATGGGGGCGCCTGTGTGGCTCAGTCAGTTAAGCGTCTGACTCTTGGTTTTGGCTCAGGTCATGATCTCATGGTTCGTGGGATCAAGCCCCGCTCGGGCTCTGTGCTGACGGTGTGGAGCCTGCTTGGGATTTTCTCTCTTACTCTGCCCTTCCCGTGCTCACACTCACTCACTCTCTCTCTCTCTCTCTCTCTCAAAATAGTTATACCTTCAAAAAAGAGTTATACATGGTAACATCACAGTATGTGCATTTTTTTTTGCATTTTGTTTCTAACAAACTGGAGAGCCAGAGAGCATGGGAGACAGACAGGGAGAGAGAGAGAAATGGGAAATTTAAAAACTGGGAAAATATGAAAGATTTTAAGAAATAATTGTCCGTGCGTTTTAGTTCTCATAATGGTCTTTTATCTGTGTGTTTTTTGTAATGTACTTATTTTTTAGAGAAAGATATAAAAATATTTACAGATTCAATTATATGATTTGCTTCAACATAATTCAGGAAATGTGGAAATGGTTTGGGGATTAACTGAACCCACACTGAACATGAATTGATCATTGTTGAAGCTGGTTGATGGGTACATGCGGCTCACTATAATTTAAAATTTTGTCAACTTTTGTGGATGTTCAAAATTTTTCATACGACATGGTTGAAAGAGTTATCAGGGAATAAAAGACCTGTGAATGTAGGAAAGAGGTGTATACAAACCTTTGTCCCAACCAAGCCCACACAGCCTAATATTCTGAAACATAAAGTAAACTGAACCCAACAAGTATTCATGTTATTTCAGAATATGAGCTGCATTATTTAATGATGTAGTTTAAAATATTCAGTGCCAGAACAGAGCCTAAAAATAAATGTAGAACTCATTAATTTTAAGGAACTCAAAGTTAAAACAATAATGGGTTGCCATTTCGCACTTTTTCAAACCAGCAAATCTAAAAGAAAATGATAAAACCATACCAGAGAGAGGAAGAGGAGAAGGTATATTTTTTGCCTGTGGTAGTGTGAGTTGTGGCGATCCTTTTAAAATAACTTTTAAATGATTGTAAGGTGGTAATATATTTACTATTGAAGCGTGACAATGTATGGAAAAGTAAAGAGCATTTTAAAAGATAATTGAGGGGCGCCTGGGTGGCTTTGGTTCAGGTCATGATCTCATAGTTCGTGAGTTCGAGCCCCACTTTGGGTGAGCTCAAGCCCTGCTTCCAGTGAGCTCTGCTTTTCTCTCTCTCTCCCTGTCCCTTCCTCCCTCCCTCTTCCTCCTCCCTGTCTCTTTCCCCCTCACTCCCTTGTGCCCTCTCTCTCCCCTCCCAAAAAGATCATTGATTCACAGCATTGCAGATCATATTTCCTTATAGACTTCAAATGCAGATGCACATGTTTTGTTTGCAAAGTTACTGTTGTCAAGTAATTCTGTAAAAGCATGAATTTCTGGCATGGTTTTTTGTGTAACGTACCATGAGCCTTTTTCATAACTTTCAATATTCAACTAACATTTTAATTTTGATTTAATTTTTTTAATCTTTATTTACTTTCGAGAGGCAGAGAGACAGAGTGCGAGCGGGGGAGGAACAGAGAGAGAGGGAGACACAGAATCCGAAGCAGGCTCCAGGCTCCGAGCTGTCAGCACAGAGCTCGACGCGGGGCTCGAACCCACGAACCGCGAGATCATGACCTGAGCTGAAGTCGGACGCTCAACCGACTTGAGCCACCCAGGCACCCCTCATTTTTATTTTTAATAGCAGCACATCATTCTACCACCTAGTTAATATTCCTCTGTTGGGCACTTAACTTGCTTCCAAAGTTTTTCTATTAAAAATGTAATTTGCACATACATTTATTAAATTTATCTGATTATCTCCCCAGGCTAAATACCTGGGAGTGGAATTCGTGAACCAAAACATATGAATATTTCTTGGGGCAGCTGGGTGGCTCAGTCAGTTGAGCGTCCCACTTCAGCTCGGGTCATGATCTCGTGGTCTGTGAGTTCGAGCCCCACCTCGGGCTCTGTGCAGGCAGCTCTGAGCCTGGAGCCTGCTTCACATTCTGTGTCTCCCTCTCTCTCTGTGTCTCTCTGTCTCAAAGGTGAATAAACATTAAAAAAAAAAAAAACCCACAACATATCAATATTAAAGTTCTTGCCAAAGAATTCATATTGTGAGATGTCTGTACTGAATGTGCCAGAAAATTGGAGGAGGAGCCAAGATGGCAGAACAGCATGGAAGTTTTTTGCGTGTCTCACGTCCATGAAATACAGCCAGACCAACACTAAACCATCCCGAATGTGTGTACCAATCTACTGCCAGAAGCAGTGCGCTAAGGCAGCATTTACCAAACGTGAATGTGCACACTGAGTCACCTGGGGCTCTGGATAAAATATAGGTCCTGATTCAGTAGGTTATGGGGAGGGGATCTGAGCCTCTGCATTTCTAGCATGTTCCCAGATGCTGTTGGTGCTGCTGGTCCAAGGACCACGCTTGGAATAGCAAGGTGTTTTAAGAGCTTTCTTTAAAAACATTTTTATTTGAGGGGTGCCTGGGTGGCTCAGTCAGTTAAGCATCAGACTCCTGATTTCGGCTCAGGTCATGATCTCGTGGTTCATGAGTTCGAGCCCCGCGTCGGGCTCTGTGCTGACAGCTCGGAGCCTGGAGCCTGCTTCGGGTTCTGTGTCTCCCTTGCTCTCTGCCCCTCCCCCACTCATGTTTTCTCTCTCTTTCTTTCTCTCTCTCTTTCTCCGTCAAAAATAAATAAACATTACATTTTTTTAAAACGTATCTTTTGTTTGTGAAGCATTGGAGTATGTCCATGACCCATTTTGGGGTGTTGGTTTATTTGGGGGGCGTTATTAAGCACATTTGGTGCATTGAGCTTTACTGACATTTTATTATTTGCCCTGCGATTTTTTTTGTCTGAGATTGCTATCTGCGTTTGCATTTTCTTTTTGGTGTTTTTGACTGATAGGAGTTTTTGTTTGTTTGTTTGTTTTAATTTGAAAGCATGAGCAGAGGAGAGGGGCAGAGAGAGAGAGAGAGAGAGAGAGAGAGAGAGAGAGAGAGAGAAAGAGAAAGAATCTTAAGCAGGCTCCACACTCAACACAGAGCCCAACACGGAGCTCGATCCCACAACCCTGGGTTCATGACCTGAGCTGAAATCAAGAGTGGGGCGCTCAACTGACCGAGCCACCCAGGCGCCCTGGAGTTTTTGATTTTTGCTGTCGGTATTTTTATGGTCACTTTCTTGGCTTTCAGGCTCAAAAGATCTTTCCCTACAAAATATCAGAAGAGTATTTCCCTTCCCTATATAGTCTTCTAGCTGTTTTAGGGCATTAACATTTAGATATTTAATGTTTCCTGTTTTAATTACAAAAGTGATATCTTATGTGAAATATTTAGGGGCTAGAGATAAGGAGAACCACTGTTAACATTTTGGGCTAGCATTAGCCATTTATTTTCATCTGCAAGCATAGTTTAAACACACACACACGCGCACACACATAAAGGCACCTCGGTGGCTCAGTTGGTTAAGCGTCCAACTTCAGCTCAGGTCATGATCACACCGTTTGTGGGTTCAAGCCCTGCGTCGGGCTCTGTGCTGACAGCTCAGAGCCTGGAGCCTGCTTCAGATTCTGTGTCTCCCTCTCTTCCTGCCCCTAGCCCACTCACACTCTGTCTGTCTGTCTGTCTGTCTGTCTCTCTCATCCAGCAATTCATACTATTTTTCACTTAATAATATACCATAAACAGTTATTCATTATTGTATGTCAGCAAATACATATAGCATCAGTCTTAAGGGATTTAGACATTCCATCATTTGTAGGCACCGTCATTAATTTAGTTCCTGTATTTTTAGGTATCTGTAGTTTATAATTTGTGAACATTATAAAAAATGCAAGGATGAAATAATTAGATGTGAATCCACATAATAATAATAGCAAACGCTTACACCAGTTACCATTTGCGAGACACTTTTCCAAGCACTTTACAAATGTTCAGCCATTTTAAGCCTCACAAAACCACATAAGGTATGATTCTCTCCATTTTATAGAAAGGGAACCAAGGCACGGAGTGATCACTGAGCTGGTAAGAGGCAAGGTCAGGATTTGAATCTATGTTCTTTTCTCCGTACATACTCTCTGTCTCAGTATATCCAGCCAGTTACTAAAATTAGGACAAAAGTGTTCATGTAGAACCATGGATCTCAAAAACTGGTCCAGGGACCAGTGATCAGCATCCCCTGGGAACCCGTTAAAAATGCACATTCTCGGGGTGCCTGGGTGGCTCAGCTGGTTAAGTGTCCAACTTCAGCTCAGGTCATGATCTTGCAGTTTGTGAGTTCGAGCCCCGCGTCTGGCTCTGTGCTGACAGCTCGGAGCCTGAGCCTGCTTCGGATTCTGTGTCTCCCTCTCTCTCCGCCCCTCCCCTGTTCACGCTCTGTCTCTCAATAATAAATAAATGTTAAAAAAAATTTTTTTAAATGCACATTCTTGGGGCACCCGTGTGGCTCAGCCAGTTAGGCTTCTGACCCTTGATCTCAGCTCAGGTCTTGATCTCAGGGTCATGAGTCCCAGCCCCGAAATGGGTCCCTCACTGGGAGTGGAGCCTACTTAAAAAAAAAAAAATGCAGGGGCGCCTGAGGGTGGGTTAGTTGGTTAAGCATCAGACTCTTGACTTGACTCATGATCTCACAGCTGGTGAGTTTGAGCCCCCATTGGACTCAGTGCTGGCAGTTGGGAGCCTGCTTGGGATTCTGTCTCTCTTTCCTTCTCTCTCTGCCCCTCCCCCACCTCAAAATAAATAACTTAAAAATATAAAAGTAAAAAGTAATTAATTAAAAAAATACACACTCTCAGCCCTTCACCCCCACCCCAGCGCCACTGAAGCAGAAACTCAAGGCCGGGGCCGGGGTGTCTGTGCTGTAGTCTGAGGACCAGTGGTTCGGGCACGTGCTCGGGTTGGAGCACTAGGGACAGAGAGAGCCTGGTAGAGAGAGTGCACTCACCTAGGAGCAGAAGACCAGGAGTCTCCACCTGCTTTGGGATGATGGGTTGCCAGCTGATGGCCAAACCCAGGCAGAGATCAGTTTTCTCATCTACAAAATGGGGACAAGGACCAGGCTGGGGCTTGGAGGCTAATAGAGTAGGTGACCCCTATGGTTCATGTGAGCTCTGCATTTCGAGCATTCTGGGATGCTAATTTAAAGCTAATGGGGCGCCTGGGTGGCGCAGTCGGTTAAGCGTCCGACTTCAGCCAGGTCACGATCTTGCGGTCCGTGAGTTCGAACCCCGTGTCAGGCTCGAACCCCGTGTCAGGCTCTGGGCTGATGGCTCGGAGCCTGGAGCCTGTTTCCGATTCTGTGTCTCCCTCTCTCTCTGCCCCTCCCCCATTCATGCTCTGTCTCTCTCTGTCCCAAAAATAAATAAACGTTGGAAAAAAAAATTTTTTTTTTTTTAAATAAAGCTAATGTAATAAGGGGCGCCTGGGTGGCTCCGAAGGTTAAGCCTCCGACTTCGGCTCAGCTCACGATCTCACAGTTCGTGAGTTCCAGCCCTGCATCGGCCTCTGTGCTGATGGCTCAGAGCCTGCAGCCTGCTTCGGATCCTGTGTCTCCTCTCTCTCCGCCTCCCCCGCTCGCATTCTGTCTCTGTCTCTCTTGCAAATAAATAAAACGTTAAAAAATTTTTTCAAAACAAAACCTAATGTAATAAGAAATTAAAAATAAATAAGTCACTGTCCCTCAACAGCTCACTCACCACGCCCTGGTCTCCCTGCAGGTGTCCGAGTTGAGACAGCAGCTTCGCCTCCGGGGCCTGCCGGTGTCTGGGACCAAGACGGCGCTCATGGACCGGCTGCGGCCCTTCCAGGACTGTTCGGGGACCCCTGTGCCCAGCTTCGGTGACATCACGACGGTCACCTTCCCCGTGACGCCCAGCAGCGCGCTGCCCGGCTACCAGCCCTCCCCGCCCGCCAGCGCCTTACCCAACGGCTTGTACCACTTCGGCAGCACCAGCTCAAGCCCCCCAATCTCGCCCGCCTCCTCCGACCTGTCGGCCGCGGGGTCCCTGCCGGACACCTTCAACGACGCGTCCCCATCCCTCTGCCTGCACCCGTCCCCGGCCCCCGCGTGCGCCGAGGAGAGCCCACTGGGCGGCCTGGGCGCGGGCCCCCCGGCCCCCGAGCTGGACGCGCCGGACTCGGAGAAGGACAAGATGCTGGTGGAGAAGCAGAAGGTGATCAACGAGCTCACCTGGAAGCTACAGCAGGAGCAGCGGCACGTAGAGCAGTTGCGAATGCAGCTGCAGAAGCAGAAGAGGGGCCTCGGGCCCGAGAGGCCGCCCCCCTTCCTGGCCGTGCCGGTCAAGCAGGAGGACGCCGTCCCCAGCTGTCCATTTGCGCCCCAGCCGAGACCTGGGAAGAGACCGGGCCCTGCTCCCTGCGCCTCCGAGGCCCCGGGCCGCCCCGACGCCCTCCCCTCCACGTTTCTCAGCCCCCAGTGCTCCCCTCAGCACTCCCCGCTGGGGGCCGTCCAAAGCCCCCAGCACATCAGCTTGCCCCCGTCCCCCAACAGCCATTACTTCCTTCCCTCTTCGTCGGGGGGCACGCAAGGAGAGGGTCACAGGGTCTCCTCACCTGTGGGCAGCCAGGCATGCGCGGCACAGGTAAGAACGCCTGGGCCCGGTGCACCCAGCTTTCTGGAAGTGGGGTGTGGCTTGGCAAGGCTAAAAAGCTGACTTTGCAAGTTTCGGTGGGAAGGGTTGACCAAAAGCAACTTCTGGACTCTGCCACCGTCCCCAAGCCTTCAGGGTGGACCGGACCCCCTTCTCTGAAATGGAGGTTGGCAAAATTGCCTTCCGGAGGGCTAGGTAATGAGTGTTTTGGCTTCTCTGGGCCATGTTGGTCTCAATGGGACCCTTGTGGCGTGAACTCAGACATCTGCAAGTGAGTGCATGTGGCTGTGTTCCAATAAAACTTTATTCACAAACGCAGGTGGTGGGCCAGATTGCCACAACCCCCGTTGTCAGGATTCGTCGGCATAGAGCCTTAGTGGGGGCCAAATCAATTCATCGAGAGAGCCAAAGGGGGGGAGCTACCAGACCTTACTATTCGTTGCACGCATTGGCTTGCATAGGGCAAATAGTTACTGACCGCCTAGCATGTTGCAGCCCCTGTTCTGGTCTGTCTCTGGTCTGAACTAGCCAAACAAAAATCCCTGCTCTCGTGGGAAGACAGACAGTAAATAAAATAAACAGGTAAACTATACAACATAGTAGAAGAGGATGCATCAGGTGGAGAAAAAGGAGGCTGGGATGGTGGGACATTTGCAGATTTGCAACTTTAAGTCGAAGGTCTAGGACCATTTGAGCAAATCTTTGAAGGAGGTAAGGGAGAAAGCCTTTGTGAATATTTGGGGTGAAGGTGTTACAGGCAAAGGAAAAACAGCAAGCCTAAGGGCCGTGAGGTGGGGGAATGCGCGGAATGTTCAAGAATCGGAAGGAAGGCCTGTGTGGCCAAAGCGGAATGAGACGCAGTTGTAGACACAGCTTACGGGAGGAAATAGTTCAAAGACTAGACCAAGGTGATCATCAGAGACTTTCCTTGTCCGTGAAGCTAACGAATTATTGGGAAAGTCTACCGAAGTCTACCTGAGAAAGAAACTTACATCATCAAAAGTTCTGAAATCGGTGAGAAAGGAAATAGGAAGAAGACTCACACTGGTGACCAGTGTTAACAAGCATGCATCTGAGTAATCTCGTTAATTTTCACCATGACCTCATGCGCTCTAATGCCTTTTCCTTTCTTTGCCACGGTTTACAAAGCACTCTTTGAGGATATGAACAGTTACACGATATTACATGATAAAAAGATAAAGAACAATATAGAATAACATGTCTGATCTGGGCTAATGGCAGTTAAATGCTGCACAAAGCACTGGGGAAGGCAGGGGGACGCGGGTTAGTCACAAAGGGCTAGAAAGGTCCAGGAAAGTTTTTGCAAAGGGGTTGGACTCAATGAGAAGTGTAGACTTAAAAAAGGAAAGTTGGGGGCGCCTGGGTGGCTCAGTCGGTTAAGCGTCCAACTTTGGCTCAGGTCACGATCTCACGGTCTGTGGGTTCGAGCCCTGCATTGCGCTCTGTGCTGACAGCTCAGAGCCTGAAGCTTGCTTTGGATTCTGTGTCTCTCTCTTTCTCTGCCACTCACACTCTGTCTCTCTCTTTCTCAAAAAATCATTTTTGAGAATGAATACCTTTAAAAAATTTTTTAAACGAAAAAGGAAAGTTGGGAAAAGAACATTCCATGTAGGAAAAGGTAGGGAGGTACCATGCACAGGGCACACAGAGGGAAGTCCGTGGCAGTTACTGGAATACAGGCTTTTGAAAGAAATAGTACCTGACTTGGTTTCGGGTGGAGACCCTACACGGTGGATGCAGGGGAGGCATGGAAAGTTTTTGAGCAGGAGGTGATGTGCACAAAGCCAGATTTGAGACATCGATCGTGGGATTAAGGGAGGTTTGAAAAGCTAAAACAGCAGGGCAGGGACCAGGAGTCTCAGCAAATGTTGTCCAGTATGCTGCTGGTGACCAACGAATGCATTGCTTCTTCCTTTCAGAACTCAGGGGCACATGAGGGCCATCCTCCAAGCTTCTCTCCCCAGCCTTCCAGCCTCCACCCCCCTTTCTCTGGAACCCAAGCAGACAGCAATCATGGCGCTGGGGGCAATCCTTGTCCCAAAAGCCCAGGTGTCCAGCAAAAGGTAGGCACCTGGACAAAGGTCTAAACTTTGCCTCTTCTCTCTTCTGTGGCCTCCAAATGATGAGGCTCAAAGGCAGAAATAAATGGGGCGGCTCAGTGAGTTAAGCATCTAACTCTTCATTTCCGCTCAGGTCATGGTCTCACAACTGTGAGATAGAACCCAGGCTCTGTAAGGTCGGGCTCCACACTGGGCATGGGGCCTGGGATTCTCTCTCTCTCTTTTCCCTTCTCCCTACTTGTGCGTTTTCTCTCTCTCTCTCTCTCTCTCTCTCTCTCAATTAAAAAAAAATTTAAATATCTAAAAAAAATTGGGGTGGGGGTGCCTGGTTGACTCCATTGGTTAAGCCTCCAACTTCGGCTCAGGTCATGATCTCACAGTTTGTCAGTTCAAGCCCCATATTGGGCTCTCTGCTGTCAGCATGGAGCCTGCTTCAGATCCTCTGTCCCCCTCTCTCTCTGCCCCTCCCTGCCACATGCTTTCTCCTCTCTCAAAACTAAATAAAACATTAAAAAAAAAATAATAGAGGAGCTCCTGGTTGGCTCAGTTGGTTAAATGTCTGACTTCGGCTCAGGTCATGATCTCACCATCAGTGAGTTGGAGCCCCGTGTCAGGCTCTGTGCTGACAGCTCAGAGCCTGGAGCCTGCTTCCGATTCCGTGTCTCCCTCTCTCTGCCCCTCCCCCCTCCTCTCAAAAATAAACATTTAAAAATTAAAAACAAATTATAATAAAATAAAAATTTCACAAAAGGCAGACACAAATGACATTTCGATAAAAACAAATCCACTTGGAAGAGAGTGAAATGGATGTACAGATATAAATTAGGGTGTTCCAGGGAGCCATTTCCTGGGGTCATTCTAGAAATCATGAGGACTAAAATGAGCACGGTATGTTTGTGAAACAACATGCATGGCAGACAAATCAGTTTCCATGGAGTTGAAGACTGGAATAGAGGCATGCGGGAAAACAGTGCTTGAGAAAGAGGAAGGTATGTGGATCTGTGGAAAGGTCTAGAAAGGTGCAGAGAATTCGAATCACAGTGCAGTATCTCGGTGGAAAAAGGCAGAGGTGGTACATACCAGCAGGTGGAAATCAGGGATGTGAGAGAGCCAGGATATGGGAAGTCCCAAGGACTAAGGAAGAGGTAATAAGGAGGCCAACAAGATGGCCACCATACAGAAGTGCTACCTGCTACAAGTATGGACAGGGCGTCCTTTGGAGACAGAGACCCTGAAATGGCCCAGGCACTCCATAGAACATGGAGCTCACAGTACACAAGGCTGGTCCCTGAAGAGCTACCCCAACAATGTCTCCACCTCTCTGCAAATGTACCAGTTAGGAATGAAATGTCCTGAGGGGGTAAAGTACTCTGGGAATTCCTGGGTGACTTCTTCCTGTTGGACTGGACTCTTACTTTATTTCCTTTGCTCCTAAGCAAAGGTGGTTCACTCTAGAGGGGGAAAAGAATCTGTTGGGCTCCTGGGTGACTCATTTAAGCCTCTGACTAAGATCAAGGCTCAGGTCATGATCTCACAGTTTGTGGGTTCGAGCCCCACATCGGGCTCTGTTCTGACAGCTCAGAGCCTGGAGCCTGCTTCGGATTCTGTGTCTCCTTCTCTCTCTGCCCCTTCCCCACTTACACTCTGTCTTTCTGTCTCTCAAAAATGGATAAACATTTTAAAAAAATGGAAAAGAAGAATCTGCAAGGTTCCCATCGTATCATGTCTCCAGCAATATGTCCACAGTCATATGTACTATTAATACACTGGGGTTGTTTTCTAAGCCTTGGCTCTTTTTTTCCTCTCAAATAAATTCTTTCTCAAAATTTAGCTTGGAGTTTATAAAACAGAAGCAGTCCCATTTCTTCTTTTTTTCAGAAGTTTAAAAGCTGTATTTTTTTCATATTATTATTATCTTAATAGAATTTATTGTCAAGTTGGCTAACAGACAGTGTAGACAGTGTGCTTTTGATTTGGGGGGTAGATTCCCGTGATTCATCGCTTACATACAACAGCCAGTGCTCATCCCAACAAGTGCCCTCCTCAATGCCCATCACCCATTCTCCCCTCTCCCCTGCCTCCCCCTGCCATCAACCCTCAGTTTGTTCTCTGTATTTAAGAGTCTCTTATGGTTTGCCTCCCTCTCTTGCTGTAACTATTTTTCCCTCCTTCCCTTCCCCCATGGTCTTCTGTTAAGTTTCTCAAGTTCCACACATGAGTGAAAACACACAGTATCTTCCTCTGACTGACTTATTTCACTCAGCCTAATACCCTCCAGTTCCATCCACATTGCTGCAAATGGCAGGATTTCATTCTTTCTCATCACCGAGTAATATTCCATTGTATATAGAAACCACATCTTCTTTATCCGTTCGTCAGTTGATGGACATTTAGGCTCTTTCCTTAATTTGGCTATTGTTGAAAGTGCGAAGCAGTCCCATCTCTGACCCTTGAGTTGACTTATCTTTTTCTGCATCTTACTCCCACAGATGGCTGGTCTGCACTCTTCTGACAAGACAGGGCCAAAGTTTTCAATTCCTTCCCCTCCTTTTTCCAAGCCAACATCAGCAGTTCCAGAGATAACACAGCCTCCATCGTACGAAGATGCAGTAAAGCAGGTAACTACAGGTTTTGTTCTCTGTAGAGAAACAGGTTGCCTAAATGGGCGTTGTTTCTCATTATTCAACTTCGGGCAGTCTTAGGTGCCGACATTGAGTGCATTGGTGCCCCCCCTACCAGGATGGGCAGAGTTTCTAGATGCTACTTGTAGAAAGGTAGTGCACGTACAGTAAAACCTTGGATTGCAAGTAACTTGCTGTGTGAGTGTTCCACAAGACGAGCAAACATGGCTAATAAATTTTAACTTGATAAACGAGCCATGTTTTGCAATACGAGTAGTATGTGACCCTGAACGTCACATGATCACAACTGAGCCAATGGTTCTCTCTCTCTCTCTCTCTCTCTCTCTCTCTCTCCCCCTCCCTGTCTCTGTCTCTCTCTGTCTCTCTCTCTCTCTCTCTCTCTCTCTCTGCGGGATTGTGGTGATCATCTCCCATGCTCGGATGCTTTGTCTCAGTTCACAGTGTTTGGCAGAAAGTGATTTTCCAGAATGTTGGAAGGTGCCCACAACTGGCATTAATGTATTTTTTGTCACTTTGAGTCACCTATGGACAGTCCTTTGCTTTTCCATCCAAGAGCGAGCCTAGGAATGCTGTGCTCCATTCTAGGTCGGGCTGCCTGCAGATAGAGACCCTTTCCTCTGCTGCTTTATGGCCAGTTACACTAAATACAGTATAAGACAAGAGTTTATTAATACCGTACTGTAGTCAACTTCCGTTAGTGATAGTGAAAGTCATCCTACGCAGTAACCCTCTTCTCTCTCGTCTCCCTCACACCAGCCACGAAGGTTTTGAAAGTAAGTGCAGGTGAATTTGTTTATTTTCCTTTATATTTTATATTCTCTTTATTATTTTGTATTATATTACAGTATTGTAACCATTTTTACATGAATATTTTTGGGTTGTGGGACAAATCGTCTGAGTTTCCATCATTTCTTGTGGGGAAATTCACTTTGACATTACAAGTGCTTTGGATGACAAGCATGTTTCCAGAACAAATTGTGCTCGCAAACCAAGGTTTGACTGTATATAGAAGGCTGACGGAGAAGAGGCTGGGCTGGGCTTAGTACCAACACCAGGTGCCTGGACTTGGTACTGCCAACAGCCATCTGTCACTGCCACTAAGGTTGGACAAGTTCTCAACTTCCCTTATGTGAAATAGGGTCCCTATCTACTTTGTAAGGGTTCTCTATAGCGTATCACCGACTACATTGTCTGGGCACAGGATAGCTACTCAAATATTTGAGAGCAGTTGCCAGGCTGATACTTTGTGAGTTTCTTCTTAGTTTCAAAATCCAATGATCTTGGCAAAGTATTGATGACTGTCGTATACTCTACCGTCATTTATGTTGGGAAATTATCCAAATAAAAAGTAAAAACCAAAAACAGAGAGAGAGAGAGAAAAAGAGAGAGAGAGAGGCACTAAATGATCTCACATTTCAAATGGTTTGAGCCCGGATGAAGTATCAGATGGCCCTTTGTATGTGCCCAACCTAGCAAGGACAGTCTACGTCAGCTGCCGCATGCTGGTGTCCCACAGAGCCAAATCGGCTTGTAGTTGAGTCTCACTTGGCTGCAAGAGTATTTTTAAATGTCAGGAGATTTTATGCAAAAAGTGGGCTTTCTCACTTCGGAAAAATGAGAGGATCTAACAATGGTGGGGCCACGTTTCTGCCAGAGGACAGTCGCCTGAAACAAAGTATCCGCTGCGTCTTTGAACCACAGCATGGTTCCTGCATTTTATCCCTTCTTTCTTGTTCTATATTGGGCTCTTTTACATTACCTGTCAGACCCTGTGGAATCTCATGCCTCCTGGACTGGCAAACGATTCATTCTTTGAGCAGGGCTCCCATCCGTGTTGATTACTGATGCCTCTGTTTATTTCAGAGTGGGCTCTCAGGGGAGTGGGATACGTATGTGTCTCTCTTCCCCCCATTTCCTACCTACCCCTGGTATCTGTAAGCACCAACCGATCCTTTATGGCTTCCAGAGAAAAGAAAATGGTCAAGCAAAGTGGACTTCCATCAACAAGACTCTACCGAATCATTCAGATGAACCACAGGGAAGGGGTGTGGACACTACATGTGTCAATGGGTTCCACAAGCTATTGCGATGATGCCCTAGGAAAGTATGAGCCACGTTCTTGGGCCACAACCACAGCACCCAAACAGGAAGCAAATCCAAGTCACTTCAGAGTGGCCAAAAATGGGTATACTATCTGTGGATTAAGATGCCTCGCTCCTGGAACGGAGGCCTCTCAAAGGACCGGACACGCTCTGAGGGATGCTGCTGGGAGCACTCTGCCTTCTTGTCCCCTTCTCTTGTTGTAGTCAATTGTTTCATTCAGTCCTTTTCCTGTCTGAAATTAACCTTGAGCTTCAGTCGCACAGTCGGTTACCGTCTTGCTCATGGCCGCTTCATTCACAAATGGTGGAAGCATCCCGTTAGTCTGCTGACAGATGAATGGTTATCCAAAATGCAGTGAACACACACAATGAATGCTAGTCAGGCCTAACAAGGAAGGGGATTCTGACAGGTATTGCAACATGGATGAGCCCAGAGGACGTTATGCTCAGCAAAGTAAACCAGTAACCAAAGGAAATATACTGTGTGAATCCACTTATAAGAGGGATCTAGAGTTGTGAGATTCCTAGGAACAGGATGCAGAACCGAAGTTGTCAGGGGCTATGGGGAGGAGAATGGGGAGTTCGTGCTGAATGGGGACAGTTCCAGTTTGGGAAGATGAAAAGTTCTAGAGATGGATGGGGGTGAAGGTGGCACAATAACGTGACTGCAGAGGCACCTGGGTGGCTCGGTTGGTTAAGCGTCTGACTTCAGCTCAGGTCATGATCTCGCGGTTTGTGAGTTCAAGCCCCGCGTCAGGCTCTGTGCTGGCAGCTTGGAGCCTGGAGCCTGTTTCGGATTCTCTCTCTCTCTCTCTCTCTCTCTCTCTCTCTGCCCCTCCACCACTCATGCTCTGTCTCTTTCTCTCAAAAATAAATAAAGGAAATAAATAAATAATGTGACTGTAAGGTATGCAATGTCACTGGACTGTCTGCTTGAAAAAACGATGAAGATGGTAAATTTTGTATTGTATTTTTATCACAATTTGAGGGGGAAAAATACCCTAACCAAACCTAGTTCAAAAACCTGTAGTCCTGTTCCTAATGGTTTCCCACAGAAGAGGGAGCCAGCCTTCTAACCTCTCCGTTCTCTTCTGCTTAATTTGCGACAGCAAGTGACTCGGAGTCAGCAGATAGATGATCTCCTGGATGTCCTCATTGAAAGTGGAGGTAAGACTGCCCGTCTTGCCCATTGGAACGCCCGGTACCTGCATGTGCTCTAGACAGTGGACCCTCAGGACCAAGGTCGGATGCTCACCAAAAGCCATGGATGGGTAGAATATCTCTGCGTGGGAGCTCTCCGTCCACGCTGGAGTGGGGGAAAGAAGGCACAATGGATGATTTGTCCCCCTGCTCAAAGAACTTGCTCACCAATCATTTGACCCTATTTACCCTACTTCCCTAAGTGTTTTGCCTTGTGACTCCATTTCTCTTGGCTCTTCTAATCCCAGTCTCCCTATAACAAGAGAGCAGATAAAGCAAGTTTTGTGCCACGTCCTCGAAATGAAATTCAATCAGCGATCTCCCACTGGATGGTCTGTTCAGGTGCAGACATCATGCACGCTTGCAACAACACCAAAAAAATGATCAACGTGTTCTTTTGGGTTCCTTTGCAGTGATTCATTTATTAGCTTTTAAAAATGGGGGCGCCTGGGTGGCTCAGTCGGTTAAGCGTCCAACTCTTGATTTCAGTTCAGGTCATGACTTCATGGCTGGTCGTGAGATTGGGCCCCTCATCGGACTCCAGGCTCAGCGTGGATTCTTAGGATTCTTGGAATTCTGTTTCTCCTTCTCTCTCTGCCCCCCCCCTTCTCACATGCATGCACGCATGCTCTCTCTCTCTCAAAATAACCATAAAAAAATAATAAAGTTTCTGAGAAGGAGTAGGCAGGCATTTACTGGCTCAATGCTGCACCAGACAAAGACTACCTTTATGGAACTCGCAGTCTGGTAAGGGAGATGGAAAACAGGAGAGTGAACAGGCAGTTTCTCCATTGTGTGTAGCAAGAGTAAGAAGGAACAGGTGGTCACAGGAGTCTGTATCTTTATAACTTTTGTGATGGAAAGATAAGAGGGACTATCAGACACCCCCCCCCATATTTCTTTTATTTATTTATTTGGGGGGGAGCAGAGAGAGCGGGAAAGAGAGAATCCCAAGCAGGCTCTGCACTGTCAGCACAGAGCCTGACACGGGGCTCGAACCCACAAACCATGAGACCACGAGCCAGAGTCAGACGTTTAATTGATTGAACCACCCAGGCGCCCCCACCCTTATATTTTTAATGAAGTGTATGGCCCAGTCAACAAAGGTGAGGGTGCAGGAGGGGAGCACGGGAGATTCAAGCACAGAAGAGCAATCATGAATCAATCACAAATGAATGGAGTTTCCTAGAGAAACACAGTGGGATTGCTATGCTGTGTTGAGTGCCAGCTGTAGGCTGGTCACCTTGAATCTAAAGTGAGACCAGCCAGCTCTGTTGTGTCATTTTTCTCTTGCAACCAAGATTCATTCAGGTGTGGAGTTTTGCCAAGGGAATATGGGGCAAGGGGATTGAGCATATATGGGGCGCCTGCGTGGCTCAGTCGGTTAAGCATCCGACTTCGGTTTAGGTCATGATCTTATGGTTCGTGGAGCCTGCTTCGGATTCTGTGTCTCCCTGTCTCTCTGCCCCTCCCCCACTCGTGCTTGCCTCTCTCTCTTTCAAGGATGAATAAACATTAAAAAATAATTTTTTTAAAGGTACTTTAGGGGCACCTGGGTGGCTCAGTCAGTTGAGCATCCGACTCTTGATTTTGGCTCAGGTCATGATCGTGGGATCGAGCCCTGTGTCAGGCTCCAAGTTGATCATGGAGCCTGTTTGAGATTCTCTCTCTCCCTCTGCGCCCCCACCCCGTTTGCACGTTCTCTCTAAAAAATAAAATAAAAATAAAAATAAAAAGTACTTTAAGTCTATCCAGCTCTTAAAACCAAGATGGAGTCCTTCTATGTGACCTAAAATAAGTTAATTATCTTAATCACCAGAACCTGTTCCTTCCTTAATATTTATCTTGGGGCCAACAGGTCAAAACAGGTCAAAAAGCTAGAGATGGCCCTTGACTCCACTCTTGACTTTGTACCTCCAAATCTAAAACACACTGTCAGGGCATCTGGGTGGCATAGTCGATTAAGCATCCAACTCAGCTCAGGTCACGATCTCACGGTTCATGGGTTTGAGCCCCGTGTCAGGCTCTGTGCTGACAGCTCGGAGCCTGGAGCCTGCTTCGGAGTCTGTGTCTCCCTCTCTCTCTCTGCCCCTCCCCTGCTCATGCTCTGTCTCTTAAAAGTAAACAAACGTTGAAAAAAAATTTTTTTAAATAAAAACAAAGATCCCCACTGTGTAACATCTCCATTGGTAGTAGTGTAACAATCCCCATTGTGTTTTGCCAACAGAAATGCCAGCTGATGCTAGGGAGGATCATTCATGTCTTCAAAAAGTCCCCAAGATAGCCGGGTCTTCCCGAAGCCCTAACGCCGCCCTCTCCAAACCCTCATCTTCAGGAGGCCAACTCTCCTTTGATCATTATGGTACCGACAGTGATGAGCACCTTGAAGTCTTATTAAATTCCCAGAGTCCCTTGGGGAAGGTGAGCGATGTGGCCCTTCTAAAAATCGGGCACGAAGAGCCTCCTTTTGACGGGATAATGGATGGATTCTCCGGGAAGGCAGCAGAAGACCTCTTCAGCGCGCACGAGATCTTGCCAGGCCCCCTCTCCCCGATACAGACTCAGTTTTCACCTTCCTCTGCAGACAGCAGTGGGCTGCGGCTAAGCTTCACCGAATCTCCTTGGGAAACCATGGAGTGGCTGGACCTTACTCCACCCAGTTCTACACCAAGCTTCAGCTCCCTGGGCCCCAGCGGCCCCAGCATCTTTAACATTGATTTCTTGGACGTCACGGATCTCAATTTGAATTCCCCCATGGACCTTCATTTACAGCAGTGGTAGATAATGTCTGATGAAGAGGTGCTTAGGCAGACCCATGGGGATGCCATGGGGAAAATCACACAACCAAAAACGCTCCTATCATCCAAAAGGAGGAAGAGGTAGGCGAGGAGAAGGAGGAGGAGGAGGAGGGGAGAAGGAGAAAATTAAAAAGACACGATGGAGACTTCTGTGACAGTCAATGAGAGCAAATAGGAGTCTTTAGATCTATGTAAAATGTAATATTTACCAACGTGCAGTAACTGTTCATGATTTCAGCTGTGCACTCAGATATGTGATTTCTGAGATCAAGAATGCCAAAAAAAAAAAAAAAAACCTAAAATTCTTTCACTGCCTTTTCAAACACCAGTGTTTTTGTAGCCCATAATTTTTCTCAGGCATTGTTTGGGCGTGATCGCGCTTCGTATGCTTTTCTCGTGAATTTATACTGTGGAAAGGAAATGTAGCTCTTTTGGAGTACAGGGAGTATAGCATAACCATCAAAGTTTCTGGAAGATTCACTCAGTGGTGGAGGCTGTGTTTCAGCACCCCCTTCCCTGTCTTTCCAAATAGAAGTCAGGCCCGACTTCAGTTGGGTGCTGGAGATAGAATAGAGGGACAGAGCCAACCCATTCCCAAGGAAGTGGAATTAGCTCGGTGTCTCTTGGCCACAAAGCTGCCCCATTGGGGTGGTTCCAATTCTGGACCCAGGATTCCATGTGGTCACTGATAACAATGAACCTATGTTTGGTCCACCCAGAATTTCCCTCTTTCTCAACCAGTAGCCCAATCACTCCTGCTGTCTCTGTGGTGATAAGCACCACAAAACAGCCAAGAACCTGAAAGCAAACAAAAACCAAAACCCCCTGCCATATGGAACATTCCCAACACAACCCCCCTTTAGTTTCAAAGACTGGAGATGATCCCATGATCACATGGGAAGAACATCTCTAGCTTCGGGAAGCCATGGCGGGATCATTCAGACAAGCTATAGAGAACACTGTTTCACGTGTCATGAGAATAAACACGATGGATTACTATAGCCGGATGACTAATTATGGAAGTCCAACTTTTCTTGGAGGGTGGAAGGGGGCCCACCTGTTTTATCTTCTCCCACTGCACTTTTCTTTTAAGATACCAATCTTTTCTTGCTCCCCTTTTGAAACTCCTTCTTTTTCTGCCCCAACTTGGACAGGAGAGGACTCCAGATCTAACAAGGTGCCATACCCCTAATAAGCCATATTTTAAAAAGCTAAAACTCCCAGGCTCTCCTGGAGAACTCATTCTCCATATGCATAATTTGCTTCAAAAAGCCGAAAGAGTGTCCTTGCAGTGAGGGGGGAAGGATAACCTTGGGGTCCTCCGTCCCAAAGCTCATTCTTCAGTCATTTGATTTACTGCAGTCATCAATTTGGGTGGTTCAGGGGAAATTCGAAATTATTACGTTGTAAAAATAGATGTGAACGATATTTACCAGGAGAGAGGATTTCAGGTCTTGGTGGTGAAAGGAAACAGAGTCGCACATGGAAAACGAGGGAAGGAAGAAAGACAATTTTTCTCGTGTGCGTTCCTCATTATCTTGTGCTTTTGCTGGGAGTTGTTTTCAGCTCAAGTGGCAAGGCAGTCTCTCTAAAGCTCACTGTGGCTCCCAGCTCACCGTTTTCTAGTGTTGCATGCTGTAGAAAGTAGCTATTGCTGGTTTGGTTGTTGTTGTTGTTGTTGTTGTTGCTGTTGTTGTTTTAATTTAAATCACTAAGGCACTGTTTTCTTCTTTTGTAAAAAAAAAAAAAATTCACTGTGCACTTACGGAGAAAATAACCAAAAATGTTGTGATTTTAGAAGTTCTCTCTTGGAGAAACCAAAGATTTAGAAGTCATTCCATTGTTACCTTGTAAACATGTGTGAACACAGAGTGTTTTTGGTGACTAGTAATCTGAAAGCTTCCAGAGCTTATGGGGGGGCAGGGTAGGTATGCATATGTGTTTAGATATATACAGATGCATATGTCTGTGTGCATATGTGTGTGCATATATACAGGGATATGTATATATCTATACATATATGTGCAGTTGTGTGTCTCTTGAAAAGCAGCGACACAGAGTCCTGTACCAAAAGCCTTTGAAGCCCCAGTTTGCTGTGAAATACTTGGCCTTTGTCACTACGAGTTCCCGATTAATCAACCAGACTCTACGTTGCCTCCCTGTGAATGACTAACAGCTCCAGCTCGGTGACTCACAGCCACTTGCTTACCATGAACACGCTCATCTTGACAAAGAATACGGATGTGAAAAGACAGAACTGCTCCCCCATTAGTGATACAGTCTCTCGTAGAAAAGCATCAAAGGGCCATGAAAATCGTTTTTACATTCCTTGATCTGCATTGTGCTTTAAGAGATCCACGTGCTAAATTCTGCATTTCGCGGTTCACGTCAGTCATCGGAACCCAAAATCTAGAGGGGGAGGAAAGAATCCCCAGTGTTTTCTGTGAAGCCGAGGATATGGCGAAGAAAACTTTGTTCGCGCATTCCTCACGTGTGCTTATCCCTCAGAGGTCAGAGTTTTATTTTGGATCTTGACGAAGCTTGCTGGTCAGCCCATGTTTCATGTGCCCACGTTGTACCATTTGTATGTTTATGTTTTCTCCCTTTGCTGCCTTTGGAAAACAAACTCACAGTGTCCCTACTCTGAGACTCTGGCCTGAGCGTTAATTATGGTTCCCTTTGGGTATTTCTAGCAGAAGGACTAGACTTGGTCAGGAGGCCGCTGTGCTTTGTAAGACTGTGCACTGTCACGGAGACCTTTTTAAGATATTACCAGCACCGATACGCAAGCATCACAGCCGACAAGAGATACTTGCTATTTCCAACCAACACGCTTCACACAGAGCAGACCCTGGATTCTTGGCCTCAGCCCCCCTCCCACAGGCTCCACACCATATTTGCTGTATCTCTCCGTAGAGCAGAAGTGAGATACACGGTAGAAAATCAGGGATATAGCTGAGAAAACATCGAAGAAGTTGGCTGCACCCAGCGGATCGGATAAACCATGCTAATTCATCTGTCTCCTGTTGGGAGTGTTTAAGTTCTTTTAGACTCTAAGGGCGTCCTCTTTTCTGGGGACCAACCAACCAGGCATGACTGGCAGATGGACAGAAGAGACTTCTGAAGATGGCCACCAAGTTTCTTAATGCTCATAGAGCCTGAAAACAACCATGGGTCGTTTTCTTGAGGCTCCTGGGACCCCCGTGGTGAAGCAGACCTGCAGACACAGACGTTTGCAGCCAACGCCAATGTTGCTGCAGCCACATGGGTTCTAATGGTAGTTACCAACAGACTCTGAAAATTCATCTGTGCAAATACTTTCGTTAAGCCAGTGCTTAGTAGTATTAGCCCTGCTACTAACAGTGTTATTGAGACAACATGCATTCTGTTATAAGGGGGAGAGAGAAGAAGGGAGGGAGGGAGGGAGGGAGGGAGGGAGGAAGGAAGGAAGGAAGGAAGGAAGGAAGGAAGGAAGGAAGGAAGGAAGGGAAGAAGGAAGAAAAGGGAGGGAAGAAGGAAGGATGGAAAGAAAGAAGGGAACAAGGAAGGAAGGAAAGAAAGGAAAGAAGGAAGGAAGGGAAGAAGGAAGGAAAGAAGGAAGGAAGGAAGGATAGAAGGAGAGGAAAGGAGGAAGGGAGGAAAACCAAGAGTGTCTCCACCTGAATAGTCAGGGGTCTGTGCACTGGTGGCCTTAGCCATTCAAAAACATTTAGTTCCAATCTGGAGGAAAACAAAACAAAACAAAACACCCTACCCTAAGCATTCAAGACAGTCCTTCTCAAAATTTATTTAAGCTCCATCTGCTCTTCCAGAAGCAAATGCCAGTCTGGCTGAAAACGCCCACATCAAGTTCACTCACCCAGTGGACAATTCCCTGACGTATGACCTACGCAAAAGCACACGAATCCCCAGACATCCACTACTAAACTGATAAAGTACAGATAGTTCAGATTCCGTGATGGGGAGCTGCTGTTCATGTAAGGAAGAACACTGGGAATGTCCTAGCCCCAAAACCAGAAACCCCTTAGCTCTGAATTTTTAAAAAGTGGGGGGAGGGGCTTCGTTTTTCCAGAAGGGAGAGTAGAGGGCCCCTTCTCTGCCAAAACCTATCACCTGCACAGACATTTTTTTTTCTTGTCTCTGAGATCCAACAGCCATAGCATAGCACTTGGCGATCTTCCTGTATCTTCCACCCCTGAGCGTTGGTTTTCATTGCTAGATACAGAAGCCCCTTGAAAATCAGGAAAGGGTCAAGGAAACCTCTGTCTTTTTTTCCATTCACTGCCTTTGGCTTTCATAGCAAGCTCTGGATGCAAAAGGGACACTTCCGGGGGAGGGGTGTCCGTGGGGAGCCACCACCCCTCAGGAGGAAATCACTTGGCCGTCCTCTTCAGGGCTTCATTCCTCATAATGGGAAGCCCTCAAGGGCTGGCACGCAGTTTGCTTGCCATCCGGTGTGCGAGAACTCAAGAGTGAAGACGGTCTGGGGCTTTCCTTTCCCTGTAAATCCAGTATAAACCATCAGGGGGGCTCAGATGATGAATTTGCTAGTTCTTTCTTAGATGGATGATATCACCAAACACACAGAGTCCAGGTCCTGAAACAAGATGGTCCTATGGTTCCAGGGCTGCTCAGGGTTGTGTTCAGGAGCTGGGTTTGATTCTAGAAGCCACATTTTCAGAGGACCCCTGGCTAGGTGGAGTCTATGCCTGAGAAGATGATTTCAAGACATGGAAAGATCTGGGAAGAATTTCTCTATCATCTATCTGCCAGGGACCCACTGGGTTCAATAACATATAAGTGAGCTCCCTTTTGATTCTAGGGTTTGGCAATTCCCCAATGGATTAGGATGAACCAAACTCCTGACCATCTCTTGTGCTTCGTATAACCACCTGCTCCCATCATGGATGCTGGTTAATGTGAGTTTCCTCTATAAATGGTTTCCCAGCTCCCAAGTGTTTATGGAAAGGCGGAGCATGATGGTGGGGATCCTGGATGCTATTCTAGTGTTTTCCAAAGAAAGAGAACCCACACTGCTCCCTGGAGCTCCCCTCCAGTCGGCCTGCAGTGAGGAAAGAGGGTGATGCATTGCTGGGTGCCTGAAGCCCTCCCTTGGTGAAACACAAAAGAAACGCTTTGCAAAGCAATCAGAAAAGCCAGCGTATGGTTCTCTGTGGGACCTGCATATTGTTTTCACTTTGGTCTCCTTTGCTCAAGTATCCATTACCAGAAAGAAACGTGTGTTACCAGGAAAAGAAGCAATAGCTAAAATACCAAAGTTGGCATGTATTCTTTTTAAAAAATATATAAATATATTTTTAAATAAAATGTTTTATTTTGAAAAAGACCTGTGAGCTTTTTTCCCCACCCTGATTGTATGATATCCCAGGCACTGTACCAGGCCCTCTACAGGTGTTTTTGTTTTTTTTTTCATTGTGTTCTCACAATGGCACCTTGAAACTATGATTATTACGCCCATTTTACATATGAAGAACTGGAGGTTCAGAGAGGCTAAGGAAATTGTTTAAGATTCTATACCAGGGAGGTGGGGGGGTGGGGCACCTGACTGGCTCAGTCAGTAAAGCATGTGACTCTTGATGTCAGGGTTGTGAGTTCAAGCCCCACATTGGGTGTGGAGCCTACTTAGTTAAAAAAATAAAAAAAAATTCTATACCTGAAATATATTGAGCCAGCAGTCAAACTCTTTTTTTATTTCCAAAGTCCTTGATCTCAAACAGTGCACATCTCTGCATTTGTCACTGATGACACTATTAAAATGAAGACTTTTGTGGAAAGGAGCAGACTCTCCTGTCACATACAGTGCAGAGTCTGATGTGGGGCTTGAAACCACAAACCATGAGATCATGACCTGAGCTAAAACCAAAAGTCAGATGCTTAACCGACTGAGCCATCCAGGTGCCCCAAGAGACCTCATTTTTGACTTGATCACCTCTGTGAAGACCCTATCTCCAAATAAGGCCACATTCTGAGGTAACAGGGATTAAGACTTCAATATATGAATTTGGAGGGGAGGCACAATTCTACCCATAATGGGAAGCAAACGGGCCATGCCACGAGGAGCCTCCTAAGGCATACTGAGGAGTATGAACTTACAGGCTTTACCAGTATGAGCTTTGGGGCGCCTGGGTGGCTCAGTCAGTTAAGCATCTGACTTTGGCTCAGGTCATGATTTCATGGTTTGTGAGTCTGAGCCCCACATGGGGCTCTGTGCTGACAGCTCAGAGCCTAGAGCCTGCTTCTGATCTGTGTCTCCCTCTCTCTCTGCTCCTCCCCCACTCATGTGCATGTGCTCGCTCTCTCTCTCTCAAAAATAAATAAACATTAAAAATTTTTTAAAAAGTATGAGCTTATGAAGCATGATCTTTAAACCAGTAGGACATCAGTGAAGAATTTTAAGAAAGAGCTATAATAATCTTTCAACACTTTAGAAAGATAACTCTACAGCATGGAAATGGATTCGAATGGCAGGATAAGGGAAGGCCAGCCCAGTCAATTTTTGTGAATGACTATGATAAATCATTGGTGCCCTACTTACTCTGTAGACACGAGAGCTTAAAGGGAAATGATGAGTAACCAACAGACTGGATTTAGAATAATGCTGGGCTGGGAGCGGGGTCTGAGTGAAGGTGGTTAAGAACCCATTGCAGTAAACCAGCCAACCAGCAGGTAGTAACTCTCCTAAGAAAGTGGTAGTGGGAATAGAGAGATGAAGTTGATTTGAAACATGTTAATAGAATGGAAAGTATGAGATCGATCATCGGGTGTGGATAGTAAGGAGGATTCGGAGTGGGAGGGATAGCTGGATGTTGGATGTTGAGTGCATGTTAATTCCATTCACAGGGGCAAAAGGCCAGAATGAGGAGTAGATACTTGATAGGAAAAATCGTGAATTTGATTTTTGAGGGTCTCGTGCCTGTGGGACACACACACATCAAAAGTCTTCACTAGAGGGGTGCCTGGGTGCTCAGTCAGTCGGTTGACCATCTGATTCTTGATTTTGGCTCAGGTGATGATCTCGAGGTTCGTGGGTTCGAGTCCCCTTTTGGGCTCCACACTGAGCGTGGGAGCCTGCTTAAGATTCTCTCTCTCCCTCTCTGCCCCACTCATGTGCTCTCTTGCTCTGTTCGCTCTCCTGCTCTGTCTCTAAACTTAAAAAAAAAGTCTTCATTAGAGAGGTCTAGAACTCAGAATGCCTTTGCAAAAAAAGTCTTCATTAGAGAGGTCTAGAACTCAGAATGCCTTTGCATGGACATTTAGACACAGGACTATCCCACACACAGAAGATAATGGACACATGGTAATGGCTTTGATCTACACAATGTATGCAGTGAGAAAAAAAAGGGGGTGCCATGGAAACCCAGCAGGTAAGATATCAGCAAATGAGAAAGGAAAGGGAGTGGCTGAAAAATCAGGAGGAAAACCAGGAGCTGGCAGTCCCCTAGACACTGAGGTGGGAGAAAATTTCAGGAAAGAGGGAGTCTTTAATCATATCATATTTAATGCCGCCATGTTCCATAAACAAGGGCTGAAGACTGTTGCTTGATTTTGTAATAAGGAGGCGGTTGTTAACCAAGGTGAGAGCATCGTGGGGGCAGGGGTGTAGACTGAGGAATAAAAGGAAGTGAGGAGGTGGAGACAAAGAATCCAGGCATGCATTTCAAGAAGTATGACAATGTGGGGAAGAAGACACACATGGCCATGGCAGACAGTCAAAAATTTGAAGGACTTATTTTCAAGAGGATAGATATTTGAGCTAATTTAAAAGCTAATGAGAAATAGGTAGTATACCCAAGAGGGAAGGTGGTGGAGAATGGTATTGAGGTTGAGTTGCCTTCGAGAAGAGGGGAGAAATGTCTTTTGGGACAGGAGAGAAAGAGGAGGGTGGGCGGAGATGGGGGTGTGTTGACAGGCGTGGTAGGACACCGAGGGAAGTTGTCAAATGGTGGCTTCCATTTTATACTTTGAAATGAGATGAAGAGACAATGTTCATCTGTTGGGGAGAAGAAGAATGGGGTAGAAGTTTAGTAAAAATAGAGAAAGGTCAATTGAAGAGCAGTAGAAAATGGAAGAGAGAGCTGATCAGGACCCCTAGAAGGATGCCTAGGACAAAGCTGGGAGACCAGGCTGGAGATCCTCCCCACTGCATGATGGGGGGGACTTTCCATTAACAACATCAGTAGCCCGGCAGTGGAAGTAGAGACAGCAGAGGGGTAGGTGCCTCCAGCCAAATAAGGATAATAAATTCAGATTGGAGACAAAGAGGTGAGGCTCAGAAACTAGACATGAGCTAATAAAATTCGGTATTGACTAACACAGTGTTGTTCCAATACTGTATTGGTCATGATTTTCCAGACAAAGAGAACCAATAGGATTATAGGTAGGTAAGTAGATAGATAGATAGATGATAGATAGATAGATATAGAGATAGTGAACTAAAGATAGAGATCTATGTAGATATCTCTATAAAATATGGATGTATCTATAAAGACATATATTTATAGATCTATTGGGATATACAAATGTATGGCATCCATATAGATGATATAGAGATACAGAGATTTATTTTGGGAATTGGCTCACGCAATTAGGGAGGTTGAAATATACCATTATATGCTGTCTGCTAGCTGGGAAACCAGGAAACCCAGGAAATGTAATTCAGACTAAGTCTGAAAGCCTGACACCGGGGGAGCTGGTGATACAAACCCCAGAGTCCAAAGGCCTGAGATCCAGGAGTTCCGATGTACAAGAGCAGAGAAGAGGGATGTCCCAGCTCGAGAAGAGAGAGAGAATTCACCCTTCCTCTACTTTTTGTTCTGTTCCAGGCCTTCAACAAATTGGATAACACCCACCCACACTGGTGAGTATGGCTCCTCTACTCCGTCTACTGAATCAAAGGCAACCTTTTCCAGAAACACCCTCACAGACGTACCCAGAAATAATGTTTCACCAGCTACGTGGGTGTATCCCTTCATCCAGTCAAATTGACACAAAAAATTAAGGGCACCTGGCTTTCTTCAGTCAGTTAAGTGTCTGACTTTCGATCTCAGCTCAGGTCTTGATCTCAGGGTTGTGAGTTCAGGCCCTCCCTTGGGTTCTGTGCAGGGTGTGAAGCCAACCTAAAAAAGAAAAAAAATCGACACACAAAATTAATCATCACAAAAAGTGGAGACAGGTAACGGCCTCCCGTTCTAGCTCAAAGTGGAAACTTTGATTCCACACATGCCTAGATTATACGAAGTCCCCTGTATCATCCCAAAGCCCACATCACCTCCAGAAGTCAAGAAATGCCCTTGCATCCAGTAATGGAAAGAAGGACCCACTGTTCCTGGCTTTTGTTGTAAAAATGGAACACAAGTGCATATTCTTTGGGACTAGAGAATCCTATATCCACGAAGACGGGTTGTTTTGAGTTGCATCTTTGCGCTTCCCACCCTCCAGGCCAGGGAGTTAGAGCCACAACTGCTGAGTGGGAAGTCCAGGAACTTTCCATTTATTACCGCTATCAGCCCGAGGGGCCCCTCGGGAAGTGTGGTCTTGCTTCCTTGGTCTCATGCTCAGACAAGGGACCTCCAGGCCAAAGTCAGCTCAGACTTCTCCAGCCTGGGGAGCTGCTGTTCTGAGTAACGTGGCCCTCTAGATGGGCATGCTGGATCCTGTGTTCTTGTTCTCCTTCCAAGCCTCAAGCCGGACTCAAGCCCTCTGTGTTTCTGCTGCACAGCAAACTGATAAGGGTTCGCACTGACACTTCCCAAGGGAACAGGTCTGGCAAGGACAGCATCCAGTGGTGGTGATATAATTTATCATCTAGATCATCTTTATCATCACTAGGTGATATAATTTATCATCTAGATCAGAACACTTTTGCTCAGGACAAATGCTATAGTCAACGGAAGGCCAAGACAACCAGCATCTAAGACTGTCCCAGGCAAACCAGGACTATGGTCACCTTAACTATAAGCCACCTGAAGGACCTAGAATGTCCATCCACTTTCATTTACCCCCAAATGTTCAGTTGACATGATGCAGGGGCCAGGCCACCAGTCTTATCACCTTTTAGCATATCTTCCTGCCCTGCATAGGTACCTACCCTCCGACTTCTATTACCATCAGTTTGTTTGCCTGTTTCTAACTTTATGTAAATGGAATCAAATAGAATATACTCTTCCGGATGCCATGTTTTTCTGCTCAGGTTTTTTTGTGAGATTCATCCGTGTCTTCACCCACTATCAGGTGCAGCAACAATGCACGCATTTTCCTTGCCGTATGGTATTCCACTGTATGAATTTATCACCTTTTATTTATCTGCTCACAGAATCTGAAGCAGGCTCCAGGCTCCGAGCTGTCAGCACAGAGCCCGACGCGGGGCTCGAACTCAGGAACGGTGAGATCAGACCTGAGCTGAAGTCAGACGCTTAACTGAGCCACCCAGGCACCCCTTTTTTTGTCATTTTAGAGACAGAGAAAGAATCTTAAGCAGTCTCCATGCTCAGCGTGGAGCCTGATGTGGGGCTCGATCCCACGACCACAGGATCATGACCTGAGCTGAAATTAAGAGTTGGACGCTCAACCAACTTAGCCAGCCAGGACCCCCTACCTGCTCTCCTGTTGATGGACATTTCGATAGTTTCCAATTGGGGGCCATTAAAAATGTTGCTCTCTGATATGGACATTCTGGCTCATGCCTTTTGTTGCAAACAGGTACGCATTTCTGTAGAACACGTGACACTGTCGACAGGTGATGGGGTGTGCATTCTGCTGAGGTTTACCCAGTAATGCGAAAACAGTTTCCAAAGTGCTCGTGCTGATCCCCCTCTGTCCGAAATACATGAGTTCCAGTTGTTCGGCATCTTGGTTCTACCAGTCTTTTTCGACTTTAGCCATTCTGGTCTGTCATCCATTTTTCTTTTGGGTTTTCTGCCTTTTCTCTGTTGGACTGTAGGATCCTTTATATGATCCAGAGTTGAGTCCTTTGACTGTTTTGTACATTGGAGATAACTTCTCGCACCCTGAGGATGGCTTTTTCTTTCTCTTCATGGTGTCTTCTGATAGACCAAAGTCCCTAATCGTGAGGTACCCCCATTCACCAGTATTGTCTTGAAGGTGAGAGCTTTTAGAGTCATGTTTAAGAAACCATTGTCGACGCCAAGGTCACGTAGACGTTGTTCCGTCTTGCTCTTTATTTCGATTTTTTTCGTCTCTTTTGGAAAGACCGATTTTTTAGTAATAAAGTGTCTGATAAACCTTTTCCAGTCATGACGTGTTTAGAAATAACTTTCTTTCGCCCTTGTTTGTGAATTTTGGACCAGACGTAGACTTTTTGAGTTGCACCTGAGTCACAACCTATTTCCATCGGAGCTCTGGAAATGTGGCTGAACATCTTATTAGCATTGAGTGTTGCATGTACCAAGAGAATCAGATTCTCTTCTCTTTGGGGACAACCCTCTTTTCTCTCTGAAGAGTACTTATATACATTTGTATCTTTCTTTTGTTGCTGTTTTTGGTTTGGGTTTTTCGTTGTTGTTTTTTTTTTAATTTTTTAGTGTTTATTTATTTTTGAGAAAGAGTGAGCACAAGCAAGGAGGGGCAGAGAGAGAGGGAGACACAGAATCAGACGGCAGCAGGCTCCAGGCTCCAAGCTGTCAGCACAGAGCCCGACGCGGGGCTCGAACTCTCAAACCATGAGATTATGACCTGAGCTGAAGTCAGAGGCTTCACCGACCAAGCGACCCAGGCACCCCACTGTTTTGTTTTGTTTTGTTTTAATTTTTTTTTCAACGTTTATTTATTTATTTTGGGACAGAGAGAGACAGAGCATGAACGGGGGAGGGGCAGAGAGAGAGGGAGACACAGAATCGGAAACAGGCTCCAGGCTCTGAGCCGTCAGCCCAGAGCCTGACGCGGGGCTCGAACTCACGGACCACGAGATCGTGACCTGGCTGAAGTCAGACGCTTAACCGACTGCGCCACCCAGGCGCCCCCACTGTTTTGTTTTTTTAATTGACATGTAATTGACATAAAACATGATACTGGTTTCAGACTTGCAAAATAATGATTATGTATATATTGATATATGTATATATAATGATATACATAATGCTATATTTAAATATTGCAATATGGTCACCAAGAAAGTCTAATTACACTCACTCCATACGTAGTTATAATTTTTTTTCTTGTGATGCGAACTTTTAAGATTTATGTTAGCAACTTTCAAATATACAACACAGTACTTAATTTTGAAATTCAGAAGTTTTTACCAGGATATGTGTAGGGTTCCCCCACACACACCCACTCCCCAACAGTAACATTTTCTGGCACTTAGTGAATTATTTTAATTTTGACCAGAGCCTTCCTTCAGCCCTGCAAAATGTTTTTCTAGCATTTTTAATGTTATTTCTTCATCATCTGCTGTGGAAATTCTATGACATATTTTTTGAATGTCCTGAAAAAAGATTCCATGTTTTTGTGGGTTTTTTTTTCCTTTTCCCCTTCATTTCATTGAGTTACCTACTTTTTCCTCGGAATTTTGAGAGCCTGCTTCTAGTCTGTCTTTTAATGCACCCATTCAATTTGGGGGCAGTATCCAGTCTGCTATTTCCTGCCTCTGTTGCAGTTAATTAACTTGAGAGTCATGGATTTCTTTATCCAAGAACTCTTTCTTGTTTAATGAGGCTCTTTTTCATGGCAACCCACTCCTGTCATATCAAAGCGATGTTCTCTCAGTTCTTACCAGGCATACAAATTGGACTTTAAAACTATATTGCCCTTGGGGCGCCTGGGTGGCTCAGTCAGTTAAGTGTCCGACTCTTTTTTTTTTTTAACGTTTATTTATTTTTGAGACAGAGAGAGACAGAGCATTAACGGGGGAGGGTCAGAGAGAGGGAGACACAGAATCTGAAACAGGGTCCAGACTCTGAGCTGTCAGCACAGAGCCCGACGAGGGGCTCGAAGTCACGGACCGCGAGATCATGACCTGAGCCGAAGTCGGCCGCTTAACTGACTGAGCCACCCAGGCGCCCCTGTGTCCGACTCTTGATATCGGCTTAGGTCATGATCTCACAGTTTGTGGGTTCGAGCCCTCCATTGGGCTCTGTGCTGACAGTGAGGACCATGCTTGAGATCCTGTCTCTCCCTCTCTCTGCCCTTTCCTCGCTCACTCTCCAAAACAAAAATGAAAACAAAACCCCAACCCCCCCAAAAAAACCCCAGAAACAACAAACAAACAAAAACAACCCCCCAAATCCTATATTGCCTTACTTCCTACTTATTCAATGGGGGGCATTTCTCAGAATTCTCAGATTAGCTTCCCTGTTTCATAGAGGTTAAATAGCCTGCAATTAGAACACAGGTGTTTGAACTAGACAAACCTGCGTTTGAATCCCAATTGTGACACTTAACGGCTATTCGCCTAAACCCTCTGAGCTTGGACTTACTTGATGGACATCCTAAAACCCTCATCTCAGGGGTGCCTGGCTGGCAGGGTCTGCTACTCTTCATCTCAGGGTTGTGAGTTCGAGCTCCATATCGGTGGTAGAGCCTACTTGGGAAAACGAACAAATAAACCCTCATCCCAGAGTTCCTTTAAGGATTAAATAAGATAATATATGCTGAGTGACAGTTGACCCTTGAACACCGCGGGTTTGAACTGTGCAGATCCACTTATACGTGAATATTTTTCGGGAAATATATTGGAAATGTATTTTGCAGATTTACAACAGGCTGAAAACAAACCTCGCCAACAGTATAGCCTAGAAATACCAAGAGGAAAAGAAAAAGTTAGGTATTATGAGAATATGGTATATAATACATATCACATACAAAATGTCTGCTGATCCTGTTGGTGGGAATGCAAACTGGTGTAGCCGCTCTGGAAAACAGAGTGGAGGTCCCTCAAAAAGTTAAAAATAGACCTACCCTATGATCCAGCAATAGCACTGGTAGGAATTTACCCAAGGGATACAGGAGTGCTGATGCATAGGGGCACTTGTACCCCAATGTTTATAGCAGCGCTTTCAACAGTAGCCAAATTATGGAAAGAGCCTGAATGTCCATCAACTGATGAATGGATAAAGAAATTGTGGTTTATATACACAATGGAATACTACGTGGCAATGAGAAAGAATGAAATCTGGCCTTTTTGTAGCAACGTGGATGGAACTGGAGAGTGTGATGCTAAGTGAAATCAGTCAGTCAGAGAAGGACAGATATTGTATGTTTTCATGCATATGTGGAACTTGAGGTAGAGAGGTCTGGTAGGTCCAGATTTGGTGGCTGAGATGGTGGGGGAGGTGGTCCAGAAGAGATGGTGTGCATCTTCATTTATTTCCACCCCCGCCCCCAAAGAATAGTAAATTCTGCCTGGCCAGTGCTCCCCTCACTCAAAAATCACCCATGCTGTTCTCTGCCAAAACTGTCCGTGGAAACTTTCTCTATTTCCATGAGTAACATAGAATTTCTCCATTACCTTTGATGAGTTATTTCAAAATGACACTGGACAAAGAAATCAGTCGAAATCTCCTGGCTTTAGGTAACATTGTGGTCCCGAATGTTGAATTCAAAATTTAGTATAAATAAAGGGAATTAACACATGAAAGTTTTTGGTGAAAATACAGTTGAGTATTTCTATTGTTTGGTGCTAGGGGAGATTTCCTAAGCAATAAATCAAAGGCATTAAAACATAAAGGAAGAGATTGATGGATTTGACCACATTAAAAATATAAAATTCCTGGAAGAGAAAAGTCAGCATTAGAGATCTTAGGAGGGAAAGGCCAAACTGGAGAAAACCTTTGCCATAGACACAGCAGTATTAATATAATTAATATAACTAACAAGCTTTTAAAAATCAGTAAGAAAATATGGAACCCCATTGCAGAAAAGTGGGCTGGGGACATGACGAGGTCAGCAGTCAACTGAAGAAGAAAAACGAAACAGCCAAGAAACATGCTGGCAAACTGTTTCAATGTGATTTTTAAACATGCAAATCCAAACGGAACTAGAATGCTATTTCTCATCTACTCATCTGGCAAGATTATTAACAATGGTAATAGTGTAGGTCAGGGTGTGGGGAATATGGAAAATTTATGCACAAGAGGTGGGTCTGCAAAATGTTTTCATTTTTTTTTTTTATCTAGAGGAATAATTTGGCAATACAATAAGAAGCTTAAAGATATAGTGCAGAAATTCTTTCATTTTGATCTTAAAGAAATAGGTATGTGTATAGTTTTAGGCACCAATGTGTTAATTGCAGAGCTATTTGGAATAACAGAAGAGAGGACAGGACATATGTCCTAACAAGCGTGATTCCATTTTTGAAGTATATTTATAAATTTATAATGTTATCTTGGTTGGCAAGAATATGCATGGTGTTCACTTTTTATCTGAATTATTTATTCTTCACCAAATACCATTAAAATGTATGTGCCTTTATACATACACACATATACTGTCAGATCTTGTTCATTAACATTTTATTAGTGAATTAATTTTATTCATAATTTTTATATCCATTTTTATAAGTGAAGTTGATGTGTTGTTTTTGTGTTTGTGCTATCTTCATCAGGTTTGGTAACAGGGTTAAGCCAATTTCATAAAATGAATTGGGTTGCCTTCATTCTATTTCTGTGTTCTGGAACACTTTAAATAGCAGAGGAATTAATCTGTTCCTCGAATCTTTTAAAGAGCTCCCCATAAAGCTATCTGGACCTGATTACTTTGGGGAGTGTTTCTCTGTGACAATGTTTCCAATTTTTTCAGGGTTCTTGGTCTACTCATTCTTGCCAACCCTCCCCCCCCCAACTTTTTAAGTTTATTTTTATTTATTTTGAAAGAGAGAGAGAGAGAGAGAGAGAGAGAGAGGAAGTGGGGGAGGGGACAGGAAGAGAGAGAGGGAGACAAAATCCTAAGTAGGTTCCACACTATCAGCTCAGAGTCTGACACTATGAATTTGAACTCACAAACCTTGAGATCATGACACGAGCTGAAATCAAGAGTTGGAGGCTTAACAGACTGAGCCACCCAGGCGACCTTCATTCTTGCCACCCACCTTTGAACCATCTCAAGCAAGTGATGTTTCCCTAGTGAAAACAGAGCGTATTTTAAAATAAGTAAACATAAAATTTCAGAGGTAGTCTCCCCTAATTTTTATGTATTTAGTTTTGCACGTGTGATTAAATCCTTTTTCTCAGTCTCAAGGCCATCTGTTTTTCTTCTTTTCCCCTTTCTTTAGATCTATTCACTTCATCCATCTTTTAAAATAACCCTCCCTAAAGTGGATTTATCAATTACGTCTTTAATTTCAGCTGTGGTCTGCATCAAGCTTGCTCCACACCTGTTTGTTGTAGAGCCCAAGGTGAGAGGGACAATGGGCTCCTGGGTGAAATTCTTCTTAGGCGGAAGAGGTGAAGAGGACGAGAGGGAAATGTATAAAGCTCCTCAATGCAAAGGCTGGAGGTATGGTGCATGTCCCTTTAACCCACATGCCATTGGCCAAAGCGGTCACACTGTCAAGTCCAAAGTTACTAGGTAGAGACATACACCCCCGCCCGTCATTAGGCTTTGGCAAAGGTATAGATCCAAGGGGAGCTGAAAAATTGGATGTGGTTCCCTCACAAAGATAGGAACATCTATCACCTTGTTTAAAAGAGTCTTTTTTTTTTTTATGTTTATTTATTTTTGAGACAGGGAGAGACAGAGCATGAATGGGGTAGGGTCAGAGAGAGAGGGAGACACAGAATCTGAAACAGGCTCCAGGCTCTGAGCTGTCAGCACAGAGCCCGACGTGGGGCTCGAACTCACAGAGTGCGAGAACATGACCTAAGCCGAAGTTGGACGCTTAACTGACTGAGCCACCCAGGCGCCCCTAAAAGAGTCTTTAGACTAGGTATGTTTCAGTGGTGTAAATTTTATACCTGCAGAGAGAAAGGTGATCGGAATCTGAAAAGGATACACAATATCTTTCATTTATAGTGTAGCACTGAATGTTATTTTGAATGTTAGGCACACCCAGGTCAAAAGCAATGCATTGAGCAAATAGTTCGGTCAGTTCACTGGCTCCCCAAATTTATGGCTCAGAGATTCTATTCTATAACCAACCCCCCCCCCCCCCCCATATAGTAGGTGATGAGAGTGGCTTGGAGAGACCAAGTAAAATGACTGGCCATACTTATGCTGAGCATGTCACATCTTGCTCGGTTTTCTCTGTTCTGCTGGATTCTGTATTTTGAATTCCATTCTACAGATTAGCGCTCTCCAAAAGATTTATTGTGGCGATGGAGATGTTCTATTTTACACGAATATGGTAGGCACTAGACGCTTGGGGTCTTTGGTTATTAGAAATATGGCCGGGGGGAACCTGGGTGGTTCAGTCCATTGAGCATCAGACTTTGGCTCAGGTCATGCTCTCACAGTTCGTGAGTTCGAGCCCTGCATTGGGCTCTGTGCTGACAATGTGGAGCCTGCTTGGGATTCTCTCTCTCTCTCTCTCTCTCTCTGCCCCTCCCCGACTTGTGCTCTTTCTCTTTCTCTCTCTCAAAATAAATAAATAAACTTAAAACAAAATGTGGCTAGTGTAATTGAGGAACTGAAGTTCTAATTTTATTTAACTTTATTTAAAATTATGTTTAGGGGCGCCTGGGTGGCTCAGTTGGTTAAGTGTCCGACTTCGGCTCAGGTCATGGTCTCACGGTTCGTGGATTCAAGCCCCACGTCGGGCTCTGTGCTGACAGCTCGGAGCCTGGAGTCTGCTTCAGATTCTGTCTCCCTCTCTCTCTGCCCCTCCCCCGCTCATGCTCTGTATCTCTCTCTCAAAAATAAATAAATGTTGAAAAACATTAAATTATGTTTAAATAACCCTGTATCTCTGCTGATGCCCATGTTGGGCAGGGCAAACTCCAGCAAATGTTTGGATTCAGATTGTAGATGCTAAAACCCCTCTAATTCAGAGCCTCCTAAGTGGCATGTCAGATTTCAAAGAAAACATATCTCAGTTAAATAGTACTACAACGTTGTTGAAGCAAGTGAGAAGCCCATATGTGGTTGGGCAAAGCAAGTCATGTGACCGAACTTAAAATCAATATGAAGCAGGAAGTGGAATCCTTCCATAGATCAAAGTTGAGCATATAAGTAACAGAATCTCATTTCTTCTTTCTCCTCCTCCTCCTCTACTTTTCTTCTTCCTCCCCCCCTCCCCCTTCCCCCCTCCTCCTGCAAATGAACTTAATTTTAAGTCTATTCTTAGTTTAGATCTTTTAGTCTATTTTTTTGAATTTAATGTCAGATCATTCAGGGCTTTTGTCCTTCACATCTTGGCCATCGCAGCCTTCTTGTCATCTTCGATCCCAACAGAAGAAACACCCAGCACCTTCGGGTACTTTTGTACACCCTCGCAGCACACATTCAACAAATCGTTGCACGTGGCTTGGTGCAGAGAACTCTGCTGCCACCACAGGACTGTGGTTTGGGTACCCAGGCACTCTATGTAGACATCTTTACTGCTCCTCTGCCTTAAAAGGCACAGGGTCTCCGTGAACTTAGCCACTGCTAGGTTCACCTAAGAAGTGGTGCATAGAAGGTGCATTCCCCCTCTGTGATATAGCTGCCTCCAACCTGCCAGCACCCCTCTGAAGTTTTTTGTGACCACAGGAAGGAGCCAGGAGCAAGTAATCTTCCTTAGAGAGACCATCTGTAGTAGTCAGCTTACGCTGGATTGTGCTGCAGTAACAAATGATCCCCAGACCCTGTAACTTACAAAACAGGTATTATTTTTCACTCCAGCCAGCTGGCTAGGACTCTGATCCACAGCAGCCCTTAACTGGGTCATAGCTGGTCTTCCAGCAGCGTGAAAAAAGGAGGAGGTGGGGATTACAAAATGACTCTTACAAATCTGCTCAGAAGTGGCGTAAATCACTCCATGCATATTTTATGTCCAAAGAGAATTTCATGATCGATATTTTTTTAATGTTTATTTATTTTTGAGAGAGAAAGTATGCAAGCAGGGGTGGGGCAGAGAGGGAGGGAGACACAGAATCCCAAGCAGGCTCCAGGCTCCAAGCTGTCAGCACAGAGCCCGACACAGGGCTCGAACTCATGAACCATGAGATCATGACCTGAGCTGAAGTCCGACAGTTAACTGACTGAGCCACCCAGGTGCCCCCCGCCTTTAAAAAAATGTTTATTTACTTTCAATCTTGACCTCACTGGGAAGGTCAAATATAATCCCCCTTCATAGGTACAGGCAATGAAAATTTGAACAATAATCAAATCTGTCCGAGCATCATCTACTTTTCCTCTCCCTCCGTCCCCTTCTACGGCCCTATCGTCATCTTCAACACCTCAGAGCCAGCGCGTACTTTATCTAGAAGAAGCAGGATAGTGTGTTCTTCAAACTGTACCATATTTGGTACAGACCACTAAAGTTCCAACGCCTGTATTCTTCAAACTCAAAACGCTTTTCTTTAGAAAGTCTGTTCTCACGTGTGTTTCTGAAGCGTGCTTTGAAAGATCAGATGAGGAGACCTGATACCCCCCTTTCTCTTTTTTATTCCGCACTGCCATCCCTTCCCTGGGTAGGAAGCAGAAAAACACGAGCTGCTTCCCAAATGGAGGAGAACCACATGGGAGAACAGGAAATATGTGAAGAAGCCATCAGTTAATAAAATGCACGCTAGCAGGGTAGGCTGTGTCTGTGGAGAAGTAGAAAGTTCCCTTTTCGAATGGAAGTATCTCCAGATTGAAGACCGAGACTGGCGTGATATTGGAATTGTCTACCGGAGTTCCCTGATACTAGGGATGTCCAATAGAACTTTCTGAGATGATTAGGAATGTTCTATATCTGCACTGTCCAGTATAGCCCATGTGGTTATTAGGCACTCACAATGTGGCTAGAAGGACTGAGGAGCTCAATTTTTTTTTTTAACGTTTATTTATTTTTGAGACAGAGAGAGACAGAGCATGAACGGGGAAGAGTCAGAGAGAGACGGAGACACAGAATCTGGAACAGGCTCCAGGCTCTGAGCCATCAGCACAGAGCCCGACGCGGGGCTCGAACCCACGGACTGCGAGATCATGACCTGAGCCGAAGTCGGACACTTAACCGACTGAGCCACCCAGGCGCCCCTGAGGAGCTCAATTTTTAATGTTTATTTAGTTTTGAGAGAGAGACAGAGAGAGACAGAGAGAGCAAGTGGGGGAGGGCCAGAGAGAGGGGGAGGACAGAGGATCCCAAGTAGGCTCCGTGCTGACAGCACAGAGCCCCACGCGGGGCTGGAACTCGCGAACCGCGAGATCATGACCTGGGCCGAAGTCAGACGCTTAACCGACTGAGCCACCCAGGTGCCCCTGAGGAGCTAAATTTTTAATTTCATTTAATTTTAATTAACTTAAATTTCAATACCCAAATGCAGTTGATGGCGACTGCATTTATCGGACATTGCAGTTCTAGATGTTAGAGCAGAGACAGCGTTGCTAAAAGTCATACAGTGGGGGCACCTGGGTGGCTCAGTCGGCTAAGCGCTGGATGCTTGGTTTTGGCTCAGGTCACGATCTCACGTCTTCATGGGTTCAAGCCCCGCATCGGGCTCTGGGATGGCAGTGTGGAGGCTGCTTGGGATTCTCTCTGCCCCTCCCCCACGTGCACTGTCTCTGTCTCTCTCAAAATAAATAAAACACTTAAAAAAAAAAAGTCATACAGTGACCTTAATGCCTCTCTGTTATGTATACATATAAAAACCAGGCTACCCCCTGGCTTTTAAAAATATCACAAAGTGGAAATAATTGCAGTTTCTATAAAAACTATATTGACTTTATATGCAGAGCCCAGTTGGTTAAGAGCAAATCATGCCTTCCCTTATTAATTGGCTGGAGTTGCCTGACCTAGTAAGCGGAGGCTAAATTCACAATTAATTAAAGATTTCATGTTCATTCAGCCAAGACTTGCCTCAAACCATCTTTTGTTCAGCTGCCCAGCAAGACACTTAGAACCATATTTAGGCCATCTTGCATCTATAATCAACATATGCAAAATATACCATCTCAAAGAAGTTCTCTCATTGATCAGATTCGTCATTCTATTTCGGAAGAGCATTTTGCTCTATTGTGCAAAGTGTAATCATAGTGGTAGGCAACGAATGTATGACATAGAAATTTATATGTTATTTAATTATTGGTAATTTAGCAGAGAGTTATCTTTGCTTATCTGCTGGGCAATATTAAAGGTCTATTAGAGAGGAGAACACGGCGGCTTGGAGAGGTTGTGTAATTTTTTCCAAAGGTTATATAATTGGGTTTTGGAATTCTAACATACGAACTCGTGTCTGATCCAAAGCCCCTACCAGCCAACAATACTAGTCTTACCTGACAGGTGATGAGAAAAACCGATTTGGAATCACCTATCTGTTCTGAAGCACGGAGCCTGCAGAAAGTCACAATCCCTTTTCAAAGAGTCAACTGATCCTAATGGAGGAGTGTTGTGGAGCACCCTCCAGGCCTGCCACAGCTGTTGCCCCTTGGTCCCCTGGAGGTGGAAGGGAAATGGGAACGGCTACGAGGCTGGGATGTAAGCCACGCAAGGAAGTCGCCCCAGTCAAGCCGCTGGCGTAGACACGATGCTCCGATGATCCTACCCTTCCTCTATCTGGGCTTCTGGTTACTTACTCGGTGTGGTGAAAATCAAGGATGAAACTTCTGTGACGCCTGCCCTGCAGGGCCGAGCCCCGGGCCCCAAGCTTAATTGTGCACCTCAACAACTACCAGGTGGCCTGACGCAATATTATGAGCCACGTACCCGCCGGCCTAAATCTTCTTCCCGTGAATTCAAAACAGCAATGCCTCACATTCACTTAGAATACAATGAAAGGCAGATGCTCGCTTTCCTTATCTGCTGTTGGAGTCCTGGTTCCACTTTTGCTATTTTTAAAGCCGCGAAACCTTTCCCTTCCTGGGGTGCCACAGCGCAACCCCATCCCCCCGCCCCCCCCCCTCCCGGACCCCGCCCGGCGACGTGACCGGCCTCCACCTCCGCGCGCCTCCGTCCTTGCAAAACTTTGCACGCGGCAAGGTGGGCAGCGGGGGCAGGACTACAAGTCCCAGAATGCACGGCGTCCGCCGCACAGGCGCAGCGGGGACCACCCGGCCAGCCGGCCAGGAGCCTGCGGAGCCTCCCGGGTCCCCGCGCCGGAGAGGGGCTGGGGGGCAGGCGGCCGGGCGGACCTGGCGGGCGCCGAGGGCGGCCGCGGGCGTCAGCATGCAGGCGCGGCGGCGCGCGTGAGGAGGATGCGGCAGCGGGCGCCGCGGCGGGCGGAGGAGTAGGCGGCTGTGCCCTGGGGAGGCAGCCGCGCGCGGGCCAGACGGCTCCCGGAGGCTCCGCAGTGCCGCCGCCGTCGCCCGGGAGGCTCCGCGCGGGAGCCATGTAACCTGCGGCGGGCTCCGGGCTGCTCCGTCCTCGCCCCAGCTCCCCGGCCAGCGCGGCAGCGGGGCCACGATGAAGAAGCAGTTCAATCGCATGCGCCAGCTGGCCAACCAGACGGTGGGCAGGTAGGTTCCCCCGGTGCGCGCCCGCGAGGCTGCAGCCGCCGGGGCGCGCAGGTGATGGAGCCCGCCCGGCCTCGCGACCTCGCTGCCTCCGCTCCCCGCCGCGCCTTCCCCCTGCTCCGGCCCCTGCGGGACCGCGCGCGGGCGCGACCCCTCCTCTCGGAACTCCCCCGCCCCCGGAGCCCTTCGGGGGCTCTGCCCGCTGCGCCCCGGCTCCGGTTGCCAAGCGCGAGGTGTGACGCATCCTTTACCTGCGTCCCCAGCTGCCCCTTCACCCCGTCCTCCCTGCCTTTCCCCGGGACTCCCTCCTTCGCCCCTGGCCGCCTGGCTTCCTGGAAACAGGTGTTTGCTCTGATTGTGCTGGAGGCAGCCGACCCGCAGTGGCTTCTCCGAAGATTCCCTCCCCTGCGCCGAGTTCAGGCTTCTCGGGGGTCCAGGGCAAGTGTGGGGCCTGGTCTTCGGCTTGGCAGAGCTTGAGCCCGCCCCTCCTGCCGCGTTTGTTTTCTGGGACTATGACTGTACGAGATTCTGGATCTCTTTATCGGCCGGGTTTCTTAAGGCGATAGGTGTTGGAGACGGGGCTCCGGAGGGGTGAGCGGAGAGGGGGGCAGGGAAGGTGCTGCTGGAATGGCGCTGCTGTGGGCTGGGTCCTAAGACCGATTTCAGTGGAGGGAGGGAGGCTGCAGAAAGGGAGGTCCAACTCCTCTGGAAGATGAGATAAGCAGAGGATCACAGCCAGGTAGGGGAAGGGAACCGAGAGGCCCCACAGTCGGGGAGAGCCAGGCCGGGGAAAGCTGCAGGACCCAGCCTGCTGTCATCGCGGTGAAATGGGCTACATCTGGGCTAGTGTCTCCGGGAGCCGCTCTGCAGGGTGCCAACATCTATTAACCGTTACATAAGGATTCTGGTGGGTCGCTTCCAAAGCTAGACGTGCTGTGAACACGGGGGTTGTGAGGCTGAGGGGGGTTTTCGTGGACCTCGTCCTGGCCGCCGTGGCACAGGAATTCAGGTGTGCAGCCGTAAAGCCAAGTGGAAAGCAGAGAACCCAGCCTCGGGTGCAGTTCAAGTGCAAACACATCGAGGGCTCTCCACTAGGTTTACCGGGAAACCAAATACCTTTCTTGGGTGGGAAGTGGAGCCTGAACTGGCATCTGGTAGGGTGGGGGTGGGGGTATCCCTGGGCAAGAGGGGACCCTAAACTCCCAGGTGAGCATACTGCCCCAATTACGGTGGGCATCTGAGGGCAGGGGATGCGGTGGCTTCTTACGTTTTCAGGGACTCCAGATGGTTTCCAAGTAACAATGTCTAAAATTGCCTTGGATTCATTTCCCTTTCCCAAACACATGTGCTTTAACATGAGGGGGAATTTATGAATAGCAGAGTCAGATTAGCCCAGATTTCTGGCATGGTATCGCCACAGATATAGCCTCACGTGGGCTGCCTTTTGATATGTTGGACACTGAGACCGTGTTTTCCCGTATAGGTCGTTGAGCAAATGATAGTCCAGCTGACCTGTCTTTGATATCTGGATTTCTGCCTCCCTCTGTGGGCTGGCATCAGGCATCCCGACAGACCACCTAAGCGATCAGGAGGCTCCTGGCCGTAGACTTGGATTGCTCGACTCACTTGGTGTTGGGGTTTCAGCTCAGGGCTCGAATGGGAATGTAAGCAAGGTGTTTAGGCTTCCTCCCTGGCGCCCTGGAAACCAACCATCTCTTCTGCCTCTTTGCAGGACTTGTCTCAGAGTGGTAAGATTTGTGAACCTTGGGCATAAAACCTTTTTTTTTTTTTTTTTTTTTTTTTTTACCCTCATCCACAGAGGGAATGACAAAGGAACACGGGGAGTTGGGTTTCAGAACCGGTGACTGATCTTACTTATTTAAGAAAGCGCATTCTCAGAAGTCCAAGCAGCTGGTCACCAAGAGGTACTTTCCACCCGTCTGTTGGGACTTTGGTGGATCCCAGCATGTGAATGAATGCTGTCTGTCTGTCAGATGGCACCCTCTATGTTACGCACCAGGGAAAGTGAAGGCCGGTCCACCACTGTGTCTCACTGATAGGTATCCCTTTTGGTGACATTCATTTTTATTTATTTTTAAGTTCATTTTGAGAGAGCGAGCAGAGTGAGGAAGGAGCAGTGGGAGAGGGGGAGAGAGAATACCAAGCGGGCTCTACGCCGAAAGGCTCTCCCTCGGATGTTGAGATCATGACCTGAGCGGAGCTCAAGAGTGCGATGCTCAACCGACTGAGCCACCCAGGCGCCCCCCTTTTGGTGACATTTAGAGTGAACTTTTTAAAGCCAAAGTCCGTTCGTGACGCTTGACTGTTTAAGAGTTTCCAGTGGCATCTCATTGCATTAGCATCGCAGATCTTTCCAGGGGCCTATCGGCCCTTACCGACTTGATTCCTCTCTGTCTTCCCATGCTTGGTCTGTTGAACCCGATCTTCGTTCACTGTATTGACAAGATGAAAACCGTGTACCGTAGGGTCCACCCCGATAAATCAAAGAGGCAGCATTTACTTTGTCTTATTGAGAAAGCAGTGAGGTGCGGGATCCTAACACCGCTTCTTAATTTCTGGAGTCTGTAGAAGCCACAGGATTGAATGTTTGGAATTGGTGGATCGATTTATGCAGTTGCTCTGGTGAGACGCTGGCTTCTCGTCCTTGCGTGTCTGGGAAGAGACGGCTTTCCTGTGTTTGAGGGAAGACCAGCAACAAGTTTGAGGGTTATTCCTCCTCGCAGCTCTTTACCCCCTCGCCTTCGGTAAAATTACGGGTTCTGGAGATCTTCTGAACACAGAAGAGTTAGGGACTGGATGAGTCTCCTTCGCGACTTAGGAGTTGCCGTACTTAAACGTCCTCTGTGGAGTTACTAGTATTTTCTCTCGAAGTGCTCACACCTGAGTGCAGAGGGCATCAGCAACTGTGAAGAATTTATAAAATCCACCGATCGCATTTAACCGGGAAGAGAGACGACTCTCTTCCCGCAGCTGCTTGTTTCGTTTCTGCATGGGTTCTTTCTGCTTTGAATTTTCTCCTTTCAGTGCCTTCCTTTCCCTCCTCCGTCCTTTGGGAAGCCTTCCCTGGCCCCGCAAGGCTGGACCCCCGTGTGCCTGACACTGCGCTCAGCACTAGGACATGCCAAGTGAAGTGTAGCTACAAGCATCTTTGGGCAAATGCTGCGGCCATTACTGGGTTACCTGTACTATGGCACGCACTCATACATTCACTCATTTCTTTCTTCCCTCAGTAAACATGTATTGAGTGTCTGCTAAGTGCCGGGCCCTGCTGTGGTTCAGGAAACCTTAGAGTGTGGAGTAAACAAAATCTCTGTCCTCTTGGAATCTGTATTTTTTTTTTTTTTTAATGTTTATTTTCGAGAGAGAGAGAGCACACAAGCAGGGAGGGGCAGAGAGAGAGAATCGGAAGCAGGCTCCAGGCTCCGAGCCATCAGCACAGAGCCCAACGCGGGGCTCAAACTCAAGAACTGTCAGATCACGACCTGAGCCCGAGTCGGTCGCTTAACCGACAGAGCCACCCAGGCACCCCTTGGAATCTGTATTCTAAAGGCATGCTGTGGTGACATCGTATCGCAGTTTTTATCTTTGCTCGTTTATTTTTCCCTCTAGACTTCAAGTTCGTTGTGGGCAGGGACCCTAATGCCTAGCAGGTAGTAGGTTCTCCAAAATTCTTTGAGAACCGGATCAATGAGCGAGCAAAAGGTCCAGGTGTCCTGGCCGGGGAAGTCACGCAAAGTAGTTCCAAGGCCCGAGTGACTCCTGACACGGTGCCTCTTTCATACTGTGATGGAGTGGGTGCCTTGAAGACTGGGTACAGCATCGCTGCTGGGCTTTGTTAAGACAGAACGAGGTTTAAGGGGGGAATTCGTTCTTGCCTGATTTATACGCCAGTTTGTACCTTCGAGAGCATCTGTTGGCTGCTGGGGTGAGAGGCACCCTGAACGGCATCCAGCGTTTTTCTTGGAGGTGGTGCTGGTTTGTGTCAGGAGGAATAAAGCCGTGAGCGGGAATTTAGAGATGCACCCACAGCGAGAGACGATGGAAGTAGAACCGGCACCTTGATCTGGGGAGGAGGAAATTTCCCCCCCCACCTCTTCCGCCTCCGGTCTGCACCGTGAGGGTCCCAGTGGCGCCCAGCTCAGAACTGTGAGAAGGGCGAAGGGAGGCTGGCTCACATCCAGTGCTGAGCAAATGGTTGATGAGGTTCATTGTCCTAAGAAGCATGAAGGGCTTTTTAGATTTTGACAGCCATTGTCCAGTGGTGGCAACGAATGGGCGCTGTGCTCCTGTGCGTGGTGCGTTGACGGGTGACGTTCACGGTGACTGGGAGTAGGCGAGGGGCTAGGAAGTGTTGGGGGGGAGGCTTGGAAGTTCAGGGCTGTCGGGTTGGCTTATTCGGTTTGGGAGGCTACGAGCTGGGAGGGGAAGACAGAGCTTTGTCTACAGAGCCCCACTTTTCCGTTTCTAGACTGCTCGGCACGCAGCCCCGAGTGGACTTGGTTTCTGGTGCACGGCCTGGCTGAGTCCCTTTGCCGCTGTGCAGCTCTCAGAATATGACTGCAGCAGCCACTGGTACCCAGATAGATGCTGAGGATGCAGAGAGAGCCTCTAGGTCAAAAACAGCCAAGCCAGTGAGGATCTTTTCCTTGAAGGTTTCTCTTTGAGACACGGCCTTGCCCATCAGCAGGCCTCCTGAGAGCCGTGACCCGATCAATAGGACATCAGGGAGAAAGTCAGAAGCCATTCTAAATTAGTCATCAGACCGCTCCATTCCCCACCTATGATCTCCTGTGAGTTGGACCCAGTAGATGGACGCAGGCCCTGCCGCGTCTTCCTGTTAACCCAGCAGGGTCGGGCAGACCCAAACCTGTCCCCACAAGGAGCACCGTGTGCATTGATTCGGTCTCAGAGCGAAGTTGTCCGTCGGAGTTCCGTGGAAGCCCATGCCTTGCCACCTGCTCTGGTGTGCATATGCGAGATAACAGAACGTACTCCCCACTTGCAGAGCACGCTAGCAAATCTGGAAGGAATATTCTCTGCCCGTGTCTTCTGAGCTCCTTACTGTGCAGATCTGCTGCCTCTCAGCCTTCTGCCGGGCTGTTCTCGGCAGTCTGTGTGAGGCTGCCTGGGTTTCCTGGAGGATGCTGTTATCCCAGACCTGCAAGTCATTGTGAGGGACTGTTCACCGGCAATTAATGACTTTCCTTCCCGCTTTACCTCCGCTGAAGAAATATATCAATATTCATTAGTGGTTTTCATGATGGGTGATAGGGACCACTTTTTTTTTTCCCCTCTAGGAAAAGTGGGTCAGTAGCCCTATGAATAAAGCAGTAATTTATGGTTGTTCTTTTTGGAGGGGATTAGTAGGCAATCCCTCTCATTGATAACCCAGAACAGTTCATTTCAAAGGCTATATTGATAACGACAGCCAGTAATGAAATCGTGCTTGCGCTCAGTGTCAGGTGTAGGCAGGAGAGAAAGGGGCTCTCCTGTGGGGCACTGGGCATCGGAGTAAGCTGGTACCCGGAACCCCACTGGCTCTGGGAAGCGTGTGGCCATCTAGCAATTTAAAACTATCCTTTCTGTCCGCGAAGCAGATGTTTTTGCTTTCGGTTTCCAACTTTAGAGTTTATTTTTAGAGTAAATGTTTATTTTCCCACAGAATTCAATTTACTTTTTTTAACTTTCTTTTTGGTTATATAAATGCTATTTGTTTATGGTAGGAAAGTTATAAACTTATAGATGGGCAAAACGTAAAACAAAACAGTGGTCAGTAATCTCACTACCTGGGGACTACATTTAATATTTTGGATATAATTTTCTAAGTTTTTAATAGGCAAATATATGTTCTTAAAAAAGAGATAGAGATCATATGGTGTATACACTGTTTTGCAACCTGCTTCTCCCCGCCCCCCGTGTATTACATCTTGAATATCATCTCGTGTCAACAAACTACAGTATAATTTTTCAAGGGTATGTAATATTCCATTATGGTCAACCAATTTCCTTTTGCTAATCACATAGCAAATACTTTTCACTGGCTCACTTTCCTAGGATGAAGTCTTAGAAGGGAAATTTCTGGGTGAAAGAGTATGTGAGTTTTTAAGACCCCATGAGTATATATTTTATATATAAAAACATACACGCATATTATATGTACATTCTCGGTAGAATTGCCAATTTCTTCTCCCTAGCCCTCTTTGCTTCTCTTTTAACTTCAGTGAGATAGAGCATTTGTTTAAGTTGACTCGATATTTCTCACCTTTTCTGAATTGCCTGCATAGGTCTTTGCCCCATTTTTCTTAAGTCACGTCATAACTGGTTTTTTTTATTTTTTAGGTAATTTTTAACATATTAAGCATGTATGCGCTTTGTCATATGCCACACGTATACCCCTATAGTTTTTTTGGCCTTTTGTATTTTGTTTGATGTCTTTTATAGTATTTTGTAATCTTAAGTCTATCAATTTACGGTTTGTGCTTAAATATTATGATGAGGGATGTTTTTCCCAGCCTGAGATGACAAATATTTCTACATTTTCATTGCCATTTACATAATTTAATTTTACCATCAGATTTTATTTTATTATTTAAAAAATTTTTTTCAATGTTTATTTATTTTTGAGAGAGAGACAGAGTGCAAGCAGGGGAGGGTGAGAGAAAGAGGGAGACACCGAATCTGAAGCAGGCTCCGGGTTCTGAGCTGTCAGCACAGAGCCTGACGCAGGGCTGGAACTCACAGACCGCAAGATCATGACCCGAGCCGAAGTCGGACGCTTAACCTACTGAGTCACCCAGGGGCCCCTACCATCAGATTTTAAATTCATCAGTCATTAATTTTGGTGCATGACATGACTTAGGTGTCACATTTAGTTTTTTTTTTTTTTTAAGTAAGTAGTTACCCTACTATCAAAATGAATAATGTAATTCAATCCCACTGTATTGAAATGTCATCATGTACTAAAAAATTTCATCTACTTGGATCTATTTCCAGGCTTTCTAATTTGTTCTCTTTACCTGTCAGTTGGCAGGAATGAAAGATAGCCTCACCTGCCCAGGGGAGCAGCTGTGGGTTGCTGTCCCATGCTTTGGGTGGGAGGAGCTATGGAGTTGGTCTGGTTCCCAAATCTCAGCTTCATCCAGGGCAACTCCTCGGCTTGGCATTTAGAAATCAACAGCTTTGGGGCACCTGGGTGGCTCAGTCGCTTAAGCATCCGACCTCGGTCAGGTCACGATCCCATGGTTCTGTGAGTTCAAGCCCCGTGTCGGGTCTGTGCTGACAGCTCAGAGCCTGGAGCCGGCTTCAGATTCGGTGTCTCCCTCTCTCTCTGCCCCTCCCCCGCTTATGCTCTGTCTCTGTCTCTCAAAAATATATAAACATTAAAAAAGAAAAACACCTCAACAGCTTTGCCTGTCTTGTGGTGCCTTCACCTCAGCTAATCTACCAATTACTCCCTTATAAAATAGAATTGCTTATATTTCCCTGACTTTGCTTGTCTGTTTATTTTTTTTTCTCAGCGTTTTTTATTAAGATGGGGGAGACTGACAGTTTTACACCAGTGAGTATGATGAGACTTCTTCCTATCTGGCAATAGGATACGCCTGTTCAAGTCTCTTTACGATCCTATGAAATAGTTTTGTTCGTTTAAGTCCTGCAGAATTTTGCTTTTGTTTTTAGGTAATTTGTCATTGTCATTACTCTTGACTTAATGCTGGGAATCTTTTGTTAAGGTCTATTTTTTTCCTCTTTTTTGGTGGAGAGTAAAAAAGTTACTGATTTTTTTTTTTGTAATTAGCGTAACCACCACCGTCATAAACATATCTCCTTATTTTTAAATACTTTTAAGTTTATGTATCTTGAGAGAAGGTGTGAGCAAGTGGGGGGGGGAGGGAGAGAGAGAGAGAGCGCGAGCGAGCTGACAGCACGGAGCCCGATATGGGGCTTGGTCTCACCAACCATGAGATCATGACATGAGCCCAAATCAAGAGTCGGATGCTTAACCAACTGAGCCACCCAGGTGCCCCGCTTTTTAAATTTTATTTATTTAATGTTTATTTACTTTTAAGAGAGAGAGTGCGCGCGCGCGCGCGCGCACACACACACACACACACACACACACACACACACACACACGTGTGAGTGGGGGAGGGTCAGAGAGAGAGGGAGACACAGAATCCAAGCAGGCTCCAGCCTCCGATTTCTCAGCACAGAACCTGACATGGGGCTCAAACCCACATGCCGTGAGATCATGACCTGAGCCCAAGTCAGACACTTAACCGACTGAGCCACCCAGGTGCCCCCAGGCACCCCGCTTTTAAACACTTTTTACAAAAATTGAGGCTATTGAACTTTCTAGGTAGACATGCATATTTTCTGCAAATAATCATTTTGCCTCTTCTTCTCCAGTATTCGTATTTATTTTATTTTTTTGTGTAATTGCGTTGTCTAGGACTTCTAGAACAGTGTTAAGATACTGGAGCAGTAAGTGGGCTTCCATATCTCCTTACTGTCTTCCTTGGAAATGCATGACAGCTGGTTCAAGAGATCTTGTTTTTCAATCACATTACCTATTACATGATTTTATGATGTTACTTTGGGTTTTTCTTTGGTGCCAAAGTTAAATTTGATTAACTATATTCTCAGGGTCTTTAAAGATCATCATATCTTTTCCCTTTTAACTAGTGTATTCACTTGATAATTTATGATGTAAATATTTATTGAGCACTTACTATGTCCCAGACATTGTTTTCATTCTTTTCACTGGGAATACACCAGTGACAGGGTACCTACCCATGAGGACCTTGTGTTTTATGAATTTGACCCCCTACTGTTTTCTAATATTGACCTTTCTGTGCCTTCCTGTGCCTTCCTGCAGTCACTCTTATTTGACTTTAATTTGTTTTGTTTTGTTTTTTTTTTACAAATACTACATTTAATTTACTGGTAGATTTAATTTATTTAATTTGTTGTTTTAGGATTTTGGCATTCACTATTCATAAATGAGAGCATCGAGTTTTTTTTTCTTTGGCTAACCCTGCCAAATTTTGATAACATTGTACAATGAATTGCCCACTGCATTCTTTTTCTGTGCAGTGGTGAGGTTAAGGAATTACATGTTCTTTGAAGGTTGGAAACAACTTTTCCAGGACATTTTTTGGAGATAGTTCTTTGACAGTTTTCCCAATTTCTTCGTTGGACTATTGATGTTTTCTGTCTTTTCCTGGGTCATTTTTAGTAACATAGTTTATAGGAAGGCATTCATTTCACTGTGATTTTAAAATTTAATAGGATCTTTTCTGAGTATAGAATTGTATCTCCTTTATCATCCTAATTTGCATTTCTTTTTCTTTTTTTCACCTAACTAGCTTTGCCAGAGGGTTTGCTTTCCTCCACATCCTGTAGAATCACCTCTTAGGTTTAATCTATTCTTTTCTTAAAAAAATTTCTTTCTCGGGGTGCCTGGGTGGCTCAGTCGGTTAAGTGTCCAACCTAGGCTCATGTCCTGATCTCACGGTTTGTGAGTTCAAGCCCTGTGTCGGGCTCTGTGCTGACAGCTCAGAGCCTGGAGCCTGCTTTGGATTCTGTGTCTCCTCTCTCTCTGCCCCTGCCCCACTTGTGCTTTGTCTCTCTCTCTTTCTCAAAAATAAATAAATGTACCAAAAAATGTTTTTGGGGGTGCCTGGGTGGCTCAGTCGCTTAAGCGTCCGGCCTCGGCTCAGGTCACGATCTCACCGTCCGTGAGTTCGAGCCCCACGTCAGGCTCTGTGCTGACAGCTCCGAGCTTGGAGCCTGCTTCGGATTCTGTGCCTCCCTCTCTCTCTGCCCCTCCCCTGCTCATGCTCTGTCGCTCTCTGTCTCAAAAATAAAAACATTAAAAATTAAAAAAAATTTTTTTTAAATAAAAAAAATGTCTTTCTCTTTAGCTCTTGATTGGTGTTTTCTTTTTTCTGCTTGTAATAAGTTTTGCTTTTTTAAGTATTTTTTTCCTTCTTGATTTCCTTGGGCTGATTGTGTTCTTTGACTAGTCTCTAGTCCTCCGTGTTGTATTCCAGTAGGTCAGGCTCTGCTATGGTCACGTGTGACTTCTGGCACCTCAGTGGCTAAATATAGCCAAAGGTTATTTTAAGCTCATGTGAAACGTGAAGGGGGTCTGGGGACTTCCAAGGACAGCTTTCCATCATGTGTGATTCAGGGATGTGGTCTGATTCCTTCCCCCTTCCCCCCACCCCCCTCCCCCCTCCCCCGCCTCCTTCATCTCAACATGTGGCTTTCAGTCACTGCTGAAGGTGAAGAGAGAGCGCAGAAATGCCATCCTTGCTCTTAAATGCCTGGGCCTGGCATTTACAAATGGCACCTATGCTCATATTTCATTGGGCAGAGCTTGTCACAAAGTCCCCCCAGGGGTATGACAGGAGATGGGACGTCTACCGCTGCTGCATAACCAGAAGTATAATCTCTCTTCTCTCCCACTGCCCATCTTTGAAGTCCTGCGTGTTCCCCTGTTCCACACGGTCCCCTCTGCCTGCCCTGCCCCCCTCCACAATTGTGCCCCCATGAGAAGGTCATTCTTTCTCTCCACCATGAGGGGGTGGCTGTACATTGTCAGAGTCCTTTATAGGAAACAGATCCATCAGAGGGGGGCATCTTTAGGGTAACAAAGTTTTCCCTTACCGATGCCCAGTAATGATGTTTCCCTTCCTATTTCTCATGCCAAGATTTGTTTTGCGTGTGTGTGTGTGAGTGTGTGTGTGTGTGTGTGTGTGTGTGTGTATTTTTTAAGTCCCTCCTACAATGGGGAAAAGATTAATGAGGAGAACGGAAATTCCCTCTCATCTTGCCACACTGGAATGTCACCGACTTTATGGGATTGTTGCCAGGGTTAAATAAGATAACAAATATAATACCCTTAGCATAACCCCTGAGGAATAAAAAGCACTCAATAAATTGTGGGTATTACCACTAACCCTTGCTGTGCTGCAAGTCTTTTTGATGGGAGGCCCTTGTTTTGATCTTATTTAGAGGCCTGAGTGCCTGAAAATTACAGCCTGAACTTCATAACCATTTGTCTTATGGTCCCAAATCAAACCCAGTTTTTCTGTTTAGTCACACAGGTGAAATGATCTTGAAACACCAGTAATACTCATGGTCTCATTCATGTAAAACCATCAGGACTTATAGTTACCGTATGACTTAGAGTGTTCTAGGTTATGCTGCTGTGACAGAAGCCCTCCAAGTCTCGGTGGCTGGTAGGCACTGGGCGTAGTCCTCCCAAGCACCCAGGCTGCCATAGCTCTGTTCCACACCTGCCTGTCTGATGGCGGAGGCAGGAAATGACATGGCTCCTCGTGTTTTCTTCTGGAAGTGACATGCGTCATTTCTACTCACACTTCATTGGCCGAAGTAAATCACCTGGCCGCACCTCACTTGAAGTGGGGCAGGCAAAGGCTAATCCTTCATGGACCCAGAAAGGGCAGAACCACAAAAGCCACAGCTATGTCACCTGTAGCCAAGAGCCAGGCTATGTACTTCATAGGCATTATTTTTATGGACTCATTGCGACGTCTGTATGAAGAGGGTGTTCTTTGTAGCCCTGTTTTACAGGTGGGGAACGGAGGCTAGAAGTGGCCGACCAAACAAAGGGCAGAGCCAGACTGGAGCTGGGTTCCTAAGTAGGTCAAGCACAGGCAAATACTTCCTCTGGTCGGCTCTCCCCATCGGTGGATACTTCAGATTAGGTGGGTTTGCAAGTGCTCATTAACTGCTCTTGAGTGGAATGAAACTAAAAAATGTCACATTCATTTAAGGTAATGGGTATCGTGCATGCAGCCTTAACCACAAAGAGCATACAGTGAAATGTCTGCCAATAGAAAATTCTTCTCTGTGTGTCCTCACTGCAGTTTCAGAGAAAGGGTAAGAGAGCACCATTTGAGAGTGTTTTATTTTATTTATTTATTTTTTTATTATATTTTTATTTTATTTTATTTTTTATTTTATTTCATTTTATTTTATTATTTTATCTTATTTTGTTTTATTTTGTTTTGTTTTATTTTATTTTTTATTTTATTTTATTTATTTTTATTTTTATTTTAATTTTTTTATTTTATTTCATTTTTATTTTATTTTATTTTATTTTATCTTGTTTCGTTTTGTTTTATTTTATTTTTTTAGCTCTGTGCACGATGTTGAAAGAAAGCATCTTGGATATCTGCAGAAGCCCTTAGAGACTCCTGCATCACACATTAAGCAAAGAGACCTTAAGAAACAGGAATATGAGAAGCAGACAGAACTTTTAGCTCCGACTCCTGGTGCATGTTGTTGTGATCGCAGACCTAATGTGTATACTCACTCGTGAGTCACTGTCGTGACTGCTCTTTACCGAGCGTGTCCCGTGACACGCACTCGTAGGGTGCTTTGCAGACAGCCCGGCTGAATCCTCACGACCCCTGGTGTATGTTGTAGAGTTTCCTCATTTTCTACCCGAGCCTCAGAGCAGGTGCGCCGTTGCAAAGGGCGGCAGCCGAGATTTGCTCCCAGACTCGCTGGCTGGGACACGGATGTTCTTTACGACTGTACTTGAGTGACTGTGCAGTAGGGGAGAAGGTGGAAAACACATCTAATATTAGTGGAATGATTGATTCATTGTGGCATCTATGACTCTAACAATCTCTATTTCTATAACATTTAAAAGAATTGAAGGGCTCAAGAGAAGTGTTTAAGAAAACAGGATACAGAAGTCCATACAGAGGAGATTGTACAGGGTTAGAAAAGAATTGCATAGGAAAGACTGGAAGGGTTAGCGTGTGGTATTTATCTCTGGGCAGGATTATGAATGATTTGGGTTCTTGCTGCTTGTTCTGTTTAAGAGTTCCAAGTTCTTTAAACATGTGTTCTAATGTTTGTTTATTTTTTGACAGAGAGAGAGAGTGCAAGCATGGGAGGGGCAGAGACAGAGGGGGTACAGAGGATCTGAAGCGGGCTCTGTGCTGATGGCAGAGAGCCCAATATGGGGCTTGAACTCATGAACTGTGAGATCATGACCTGAGCCAAAGTCGGACGCTCAACTGACTGAGCCACCCGGGGGCCCCTTTAAATATATTTAAATGTTACTGTTAAATAATAAATGTTAAATATTATTCAATATTATCTTCATATACTCAATATATACTTATGTGTTTGTATTTATGTAATAAAATATATTAATATATTTAAAATAGATAGATATAGATGTATATGTATATAAAACCCTCTCAGGGCTCAAAAGGGAGCAAAGGTAAAATGTAGCTGGAATTTCTCATAACGATGTTTTAAGTTCAGGGTCCTGGAAGGTCTAAATAAATATGTTTGACGTTCTCTCGAGCCTTGGTTTCAAACATGGGAAACTTCTTATCTTTATGCTCTGGAAAGGACATGAGGTCAGATCTCATTTTATAGAATAAAATAGTCTGCCCTTAGGAGCGATATGCCGGTAGCCTTGCACGGTTGCTCACTGTGAAGACACAGAACATTTTGATACTCGGTCTCCATGACCGGGGAGGCCGAGGAGCTGGTGGTTCCCCATGACAGCTTGGGGTTCTCTGGCTGCAGCCCCAGAAGTGGAGTCCGGCCAATCTAAGCAGAAGAGGAGATTGGGAAGGATGGGCGTGGTGCATAGAATCGGAGTGACCTGGTAGTGCCCCTGGAGCAGGACAACAGGACAGCCTCTTCAGAGGCCACCTCATTGAATCCCTCCAGTGATGCTATCACAGAACAGAGTTCACTTGGTTTGGTGTGCATCACGTGACCTGACCATCCCTTCCGGGCAGTGGGAGGGAGGGTAGGAAGCTGTCTGGAGTTCATGTCCAAAGACCGCAGTGTGGGCAGAGGCTGTTCCCCAAAGGAACATCAAAGGCTTGTTCTCAAAAGACCAGGAAGGGGTGATGGCCGTTTAGCATGGCAAGATGGTGACCGTCCTGTAGTCTTCATGAGTGCCAGAGGTCTGCCAAGTTACCGTGATCTAGAGAACATGACCCCTGGTGTTCAGAGAAACCGTCTTCCGCCCCTGCGTCTCCAGTCAGTTACTCTGAATCTGTCACTGAATTAAATTTACCCATGTCTTCTTTTTCATTTCCGAGTCTTAATTATAGTCTGTGTCTCCGCCCTTGACTCTTGCGGTGGCCTCCTGTTTGTATTCTTGCCTTCGATCTCCTCTCTCCGACTTCCTGCAGCACTGGCCAGACTATATTTTTAAATTCATGGACAGAAGAATGTCCTTTTCCTTCTTTATCAGGTTTTGTTCTGGGGTGGGGGGGGGTGGTGCTAGGACTGTGGGAAAAGTGACAGACCACTGCAGATTCATCTCACAAATGTACGGTCCACGTTTGTATTTAAGGCTTTGAGAAGTCCTGCAGTAAGGAAAACCATTGGCCGTTTGTATCACTTAGAATGCTTTGAATTTTAGCAGCAGATGTCCACTCAGCGTGGCCTAAACAATAAGGTAACTTTATTTCAAGTGACAGGGTGTCCAGAGGTCGGGAGAGTCCAGATGCCTTGTGATTAGGGGACCTGCTGCCTTACCTTCCATTTTCCTTTGCTGTGCCTTCAGCTTTGCATCGGCGTCTTCCTCAGATTGGCCTTTTTCCTGGTCAGAATACAACTGAAGGTCTTTGCTTCCTTGCTCGTAAACCAAACGGGAGGCAGGGGAGGTGCTATGGTCTGAATGTCCGCGTCCGCCCCTCTCCCACAATCCCCACAGCTCCTGCCTTGAACTCCTGATCCCCGAGGTGATGGTACTGGGAGGTGGGGCCTTTGGGAAGTGATTAGGTCATGAGGGTGGAGCCTTATGAATGGGATTAGCACCCCTATAAAAGGGGCCCCAGAAAGCTCCTTTGTCCCTTCCACCCCGAGTTAGAATACAAAGGCACCATGATGATCCAGAAAGTGGACCCTTGTGGGATCAGCTGGCCCCTTGATCTTGGACTGCAGCCTCCAGAACCGAGAAATACATTCCTGGTGTTTATAAGCCACTCAGTCTATATGGTGTTCTGTTAGAGCAGCTCACATGGGCTAAGAGGAACAGCCCACATGGTTCCAGTGATGGAATCAGAGTCCTTTCCTCCAGTCTGAGCCCATTCATTCACATGTTTGCCATTGACCATTAAAACAACATGCTTTGTTGTTGACCGTTAACCCATGTCGGAGGGAAGGGATTCTGACTGGGCTCTAGCCCAAGTCTTTGTTGCTTTGTTTTTTATTTTTTTTTTTAATATTTATTTTTGAGATAGAGCATGAGCCGGGGAGGGGGAGAGAGAGGGAGCCACAGTATCTAAGGCAGGCTTCAGGCTCTGAACTGTCAGCACAGAACCTGATGCAGGACTCGAACCCACGAACTGTAAGATCATGACCTGAGCTGAAGTCTGACACCCCACCAACCGAGCCACCCAGGCGCCTCTCCAGCCTGAGTCTTTGAACTAGTCACAGGCAGGGGAGGCAGGATTATGGTGACTGGCTTAGGGCCATTAAGAACCTTTCTGGAGTTGGGGTGGGGAAGCTCTAAGTCTGGAGACCTTCACGGGGAGGGACTGATACCTGGACAAAATCAGACTTCTGTTCACAAGGGAGAAGGAGCAAAGCATTCTGGGTAGACAGAAGTGCCCACTGGCGCTCGCTCAACCCACCATTTTGACTATGGAAACCATCTCCCGTGGAACGTCTGTGCCTTAAATTAGAGTCTGTTGAATGCTGTCATGGGGAACGTTTGTCTGTAAAGTTTGAATCCTACTTTGGCCACATCTTTACCTTTGATCCAGCCTTTTCCTCCCCTTTCTGTTTATCAGAACTGTTTTTCTTGGATTCCAGAGCCCTGGTTCATATCAATGTAGAAAACGTGGTGTATTGTTTTGCGTAGGTCTATTGTAATCTTTTAGTCTGGTGGCCTGGAGATGCCCCAGCACAGTATCTGGAATATGGAAGGGACTCTAGAACCGTTTGTCACTTTCACACTCCTTCATTCATTTATTTAAAATTTTTTTTTTAAATGTTTTATTTATTTTTGACAGAGAGAGAGAGACAGAGCATGAGCAGGGGAGGGGGCAGAGAGAGAGGGAGACACAGAATCGGAAGCAGGCTCCAGGCTCCCAGCTGTCAGCACAGAGCCCGACGCGGGGCTCGAACTCACGGACCGCGAGATCATGACCTGAGCCGAAGCCGGACGCTCAACCCACTGAGCCACCCAGGCGCCCCTCATTCATTTATTTCAATGTCTATTTATTTTTGAGAGGGAGACAGCGCACAAGCAGGGGAGGGGCAGAGAGAGAAGGAGACACAAAATCCAAACGGGCTCTAGTCTCTAAGCTGTCAGCACAGAGCCCAATGCGGGGCTCGAACCCATGAGCCATGAGATCATGACCTGAGCCGAAGTCAGATGCCCAACCAACTGAACCACCCAGGCAGCCCTGTCTCGTTCACGCTCTTGTAGCTCAGTTGAGATCCGCCTCTTGACGGTGTTGACCTCCTTCCTTTGTGGGTCCACGGTGCCGTGCTTGTCCTTCTTTATCCCTCTTGTTACCCTGCTTTGATCTCTGGTTGCTTCTGCTGTTGGTTTTTTATCTACAGGGAGCGGGGCTGACTCCTCTGTGCCCTGTGTTGTTGTCCACGGTGCTTCACAAACAGCGGGGGCCAGTCCTCATCAAGGTGGTGGTAATGAGGCTGTAGGCATGGCTCAAACAGGAAGTCAGTCATGACGGATTTTTTTTCTTTTAATTGCCACACAGTCAAGGTTTCCCATGCTCAGTGGGTAGCTGTGGGCTTGTAATCTTGCCTTGACGATCTCCCAAGATTTTATTACACTGGCAAAAATATGACACGGCTTTAGGATTGGTTCCTAGCATATTGCCTTCAATCTGAAAGTATGATTCTCTAATTATGACTAGAGAGTAGATATGGGCTCAGACCTATGACCCGTAATGACCTGTGACCCCATACCTATGCCACTGCATAGTCATTCATGCCAGGAGGAAGGTGTAAGATGTGACAACTTAGTAAAGAAACCATTCATCCAACAGATGTCTATTGAGCACCTGTCACTGATTGGGTCCTTGGGAACCAGATCCCGAAAATAACATGCAGAATGTTTATTAGGAAGTGCTCTTAGCATCAGGACCTATGGCAAGGACTAAAAGGAAGTAGAACTATGGGGCTCCTGGGGGGCTCAGGTCATGATCTCGTGGTTTGTGAGTTCCAGCTCCATGTCGGGCTCTGAGTTGACAGCTCAGAGCCTGGAGCCTGCTTCGGATTCTGTGTCTCCCTCTCTCTCTGCTCCTCCCCCCTTGTGCTCTCTCTCAAAAATAAACATAAAGAAAATTTTAAAAAAGGAGGAGGACTAGGCAGAGAGAGAAGTTAAGCTGTGATGTCCCAGCAAAGGCCTCAGCTGGTTCCATGTTTCCTGCTGGAGCTTGGGTGTATCTTCAGAGTTGTGCTGAGTTGGGGAGAAGAAACTGAGCTCCTCTCTGTGTTGATCAGACCTTGGAATTGGGCCTTCCCTGGAAGACAGACCTTTAACCAAAGCGATGCCAAGGGGTAGACAGCTGAGGGTAGTCCTCTGGATGTGTTCTAGTAGCTAGGGAATAAGTTCTTCCTTCCTAAAGGGGAGTCAGGTGCCCACTGTACCTGACATGTGCCAGATCTTCTGCTAGAAGCATGAGCGGGACTAGGAGAGCAAATAAACAAGCCATCACAATTCGCTTGGATGATAAGTGAGCTGTTGATGGTAACAATGAAAACATAACTGGATTTGGCTGGAGTGGGGTTTGGGAGGAAGTCCCGCAAGCTGCCCCCTGAACGGAGAGACACTTTTAGGATAAGGCAAGTGGAAACGATGTGGATCAACAGCAAGGGGTATAGAGTGCGGCTCCTTGAAGGAAGTAAAAGTAAGCTCTCTGTGTTAGGAATGTCCCTGGGAGTAGGGATGAGGCTTGTAAATAGGATGACCGTCTTGCCCAAACAAGGACATCCTGAGAGTGATTACAGAATTCATAGGGTCAGAGCGGCAGGTACAAACCTGGGCAAACTTTCTAGTGACCCTCCTTGTAAGACATGATTCAGTAGATTTGGATTATTTTTATTTTTATTTTTTTAATGTTCGTTTAGTTTTGAGAGAGAGAGAAAGTGTGTGAGCAGGGGAGGGACAGAGAAAGAGGGACACACAGAATCCAAAGCAGGCTCCAGGCTCTGAGCTGTCAGCACAGAGCCCAACGCAGGGCTTGAACCCACGAACTACGAGATCATGACCTGAGCCAAAGTTGGATGCTTAACCGACTAAGCCACGCAGGCGCCCCTATGATATTGTTTTAAATGAGTTAATACAATCTAGTACTTAAAATAGTGTCTGGGACAGAGCGAACCCTCAGTAGGTGTAAGATACTGCTGTTACTCCTTTGAACAGAGGAGTCGCAAGGTCAGATTTGGGTTTTAGAATGACCGGTCTGGGTGCAGAGTGGAGACCTGAATGGAGGGGAGCAAGCCTGGTGCCGAGAGACTAGCTAGGAGATGATACTGCTGATTAGGAGACTAGCTGGCAATCCAGTTGAGACAATGAGGGTCTGGATCAGATCTGTGGGCGTGACGAGGCAAGAGCTGCAGAGCTTCCAGAGATACTTAAGACGTTGAGTCAGGGGGCCTTGGTAGAACTTGGGGGGGCAGCAGGAGAGAAAGCTGCTGAGGTTTGGGTTTGGGCAAAGTGGATGTGGGTGCCAGTCACTGAGAAGGAGCCTGGGAGAAAGGCACGTGGGAGTCAGTAGGCAGTGGGGATGAGGGGCTGGAGCTTGGGAGAGAGGTCTGGGGGGGTGATGGAGCTGGGGATCAGCAGCAGGCGGGTAGAACTGAAGCTTGGAAATGGGGTAAGAAGAGCCCGTTTTAAGGTGGAGTGTTACCCGGAGGGGAAAGCCTTTCTCCACCCACTGTGTTAGTTTCCTGCAGCTTCTGTAACACATTAGCACGAAGCGAGTGGCTTAAAACAACCCCACAGGATTCTCTCACTGTTCCAGAGGCCAGGAGGACAAAACCAAGGTGTGGGCAGGGCCACGCTCTCTCTGAAGGCTCTGTGGGAGAATCTGTTCCTTGCTGTGGTGTAATAAGAAGATCTCCTCTTGGTTCCTTAGTTCTTGGCACAAAGACCCAAAAATCCTTGGAATTTTTTGAGTGATAGTTATGCTTTCTTATGCTAATGAGGTGACTCCCTACACAGCTTTGGGATGGGAGCTAGTCACCAGAAAGACCAACCACATGATTAAAGGGTTGGCCCTTGAAGCCAGCCCAACCTCCAGGGAGGCAAGGGGAGCCAGGGTTCAGTGCTGCTGCCCATGGCTTACTGCGTCATGCCTACAGAATGAAATCCCATATAAAAACTCTGGGTGTTGAAACCCAGTAGAGCTTCCTAGTTGGGGAAGGGCAATATATTGGAAGGGCATCCAATGTGTTGGAAGAGCATCTGGATTCCATGAGGAGAGCTCATGGAAGCTGGATGTTTCTCCCCAGCCCACCCCAGACCTTGCCCTGTGCATGTCTTTCGTGTGGTGGTTCTGAGCTGAATCTTAATCCACACACATAAAGTTCTACTCCTAAGTATAGTGCTTTCTTGGGACCTGACAGGGTCATGGGAAGCCCTGAATTTGTAGACAGCTGGGCAGGATTATGGATGGTTTGGGGACACTCAAAACATGTGGCTGGCATGTGAGGTAGGGGCCGTGTTGGGAAGTGCTGTGTCCTTAACTTGTGGGGTGTGTGCCAACCCTGGGGAGTTAGTATCAGAGTGGAATTGAATTGTAGGACATCTGGTTGGCATCAGAGAATGGTGTCAGGGCTTTCTTTTAGCTTCTGCTGGTACCAGTAGTCCTTGGTGATCCTTGGCTGGTAGACCCATCCTTCCATTCTCTGCCTCTGTAACCACATGTCCTTCTCCCTTTGTGTCTCTTCCTACTTATAAGGACACCAGTCATATTGCTCTAAGGTCCACCTACTCCAGTACAACTTCATTGTAACTACACCCGCAACAACCTGATTTCTAGATGAGGGCACGTTCTGAGGTTCCTTTGGTTAAGACTTCATCAGGGGCACCTGGGTGGCTCAGTCGGTTAAGCGTCTGACTTCAGCTCAGGTCACAATCTCGCGGTCCTTGAGTGCGAGCCCCGCATTGGGCTCTGGGCTGATGGCTCAGAGCCTGAAGCCTGCTTCCGATTCTGTGTCTCCCTCTCTCTCTGCCCCTCCCCCATTCATGCTCTGTCTCTCTCTGTCTCAAAAAAAAAAAAAAAAAAGTTAAAAAAAATAAAAAAAGACTTTATCATATCTTCTGGACGGGGTGTGGGCAGTTCAACCCACACCACCTACAAGGCACACATTTCCCATCTCACAAACAGTATTTTTTTTCTGTTTGCTTTGTGCCAAGTGCAGTGGCATGGGGGTCATGAGGCAGACAGAGGTAAGTCCGTCCGATAACCTTGCCCTCAAGGGGCTTGTATTCCAGTAGGGAAAATTAAGACAGGAGCACACTGTAGATGTTGGAGGTTGTTTTTTTATTTTTAATTTTTTTTGTATTTTTTTAAATGTTTATTTATTTTTGAGGGGGGGGGGGAGGGAGGGAGGGGCAGAGAGAGAAGGAGACACAGAATCCGAAGCAGGCTCCAGGCTCTGAGCTGTCAGCACAGAGCCTGATGCGGGGCTCAAACTCATGAACCACGAGATCATGACCTGAACTGAAGCCGGACACTTAACTGGCTGAGCCATCCAGGTGCCCCAGAGGCTGTTTTTTTACTAATACCCTAAGATGGAATGAAATGTCAGAATGATAGGACAGTCACTTAGGGCTTTAGTTGCATATCAGGTGTCAAGGAGCAAAAGGTGATGTAAGTTGGACCCTGGAAGGAAGCATGGAATTCTGACGGATGGAAAGGAGGGAAAAATATAAACGAACATTTAAGATAGTGAAGTGCACTACAGCCAAGGGGACGTGCAAATCCAAGATATTAATCTGGATGCATATAGAATTTATTCTTCACATTAGAGTAAGAGACATGCACATATGGAACAGTAGGTGAATCGAATAGAAGTGCCCTGGGGTGCCTGGGTGGCTCAGTTGTTAAGCATCCAACTCTGGACTTTGGTTGTGGTCATGATTTCATGGTTGTGGGATCGAACCCCACATTAGGCGCCATGCTGAGTGTGGGGCCTGCTTGAGATTTGCTCTCTCTCATTCTCTCTCTCCCTCCCTTCCTGCCCCTCCTCTGCTCATGCGCTCTCTCTCACTCACTCACTCACTCACAAATAAATATTTAAAAAAAAATCGAATTGCACCGATATGCAACCATCTCTATGATACACTGGTGAGGGCAAGGAATAGGATGCGGAAGGAACCCTGCGTGCGGTATTCGACGTCAGGTTTTAGTGTATGGTAAATGATAGGCTCCCAAACACTCGTAGTCACCGTGCTGGTAAATGCACACAACATCTTGGGAGAATGTTAAAAACTTGCCGACAGTGCCCCTTGGTAACTTGGGAACAGGAGACAGAGGGAGATCGCATTTCTCCCAGGAACCATCAGTCACAGTTCAGGGGGGCACAAAAGCATAGTCGCGGGAAGGTGGTTTCCCCTCCACCGAGACCCGCCCGTGGGCAAGCGTGCCCCAGAAAGCCGCAGAGAAGCTGCCAATTCTCCTGGCCCCGCTGAATGCGGGTGTCCTTGTGGAATGGGACTCACTCATTCCCATCACTCCTGTCCGTGGCTCCCTAGCCCCAAGACCTCAGCTCTTTGGGGTCAGGTTTTGGGAACTTCTTTGCAATATTCACAAGAATGGTTGCTGTTTTCCCTATCAGGGTTCCTGATTGCATTGGGTCTTTTTATTGCTGGCTGAAAGAGTAATTATCTAGGTAGTATTGGTCTGGCTTTTAATGCTCTTTTTCATAAGCCTAATATTTGTACAGGACACAACCTCATTGGGGTCTTTCAGATTTCTGGTACAACCTCTCTTGGTGGTGGGGGTCACGCCAAGCCACACAGCCAATCCCGTCATTGTACATAAACCCACCAAGATTGTTTTGGAACTTTTCTGTGCCTTGAGCAGATACAGAGGCTGGGCTGAAAGACAGAGGAGCTCAAAATATAAATACGAGTATGTATTAGTTGGTTCTTCATTTCCGTCTGGTCCCCTCTTCCTGCCAGGTACCCTTCTTGTTTTCTCTGTTCCTTTATGTCCTGCTCTTTCCATATTTTCACTTCTGATTTCTTCTTTATCTTTTTTTTTTTTAAACCTTCTTTACCTTCTACAGATCTTAAAGTGGTAGATATTCTGAATCATGGTTAACTGTTTGTCAGGGTCAGATCATTGTGAGAAAGCCATTCAACTTCCTTGCCCACCCCACCCACCCCCACTGCATTGGAAACCTGGTTCCATTTCTCACAAGACCCCTCCCACCTGCCCTTACTATGCATCTCCTGGTTTAATGGGAAATGAGGATAAAGGACTCTGCTGTGGTCTGTTCTTTGATGTTTTTAAAGAAGATTGTCACCCTGCCTTTCTTGATTGTCCTCTGTCTCCTTGGATGCTGTGGAATATAATAGAAGAGAGAGAAACATTGCCCCCTTAGTGGTTATCCTTGAGGCATTGAGAATGTGCCTGTTGTATTTCCTTGCAAACAAACCCCCTTATACCTATCCTGTGAGAGAAATAAGCAGTTTCCTCTCATATTCAGTAAATGTTTATTGTGTTCAGTATTGAGAAAAATGCAGAAATAGTCCTGGTGGGGGTAGAAACAGCGAGAATAGTGAACCAGAGAATGTAGCGTGCAGCCAAGAGGTGCTGACTAAAAGGTCAGAAAGATTTTGGGTGGGAGGATAGAATGATCACGAAGACGATAATAAATGTGTAAACTCATGCAGTTAGAGCCCCTATGACTCCATTTTTTAAATCTTTTTTAATCTTTTAAAAATTTATTTTGAGAGAAAGAGACAGCACACAAACAGGGGAGGGGCAGAGAGAGAGAGAGAGAGAGAGGGGGGCAGAGAGAGAATCCCAAGCAGGCTCCACACTGTCAGTATAGAGCCCGATGTGGGGCTCAGTCCTACAATTGTGAAATCATGACCCCCATGACCTAGGGTCACACCCTGAGCCAAAATCAAGAGTCTGAAGCTAGGGGCGCCTGGGTGACTCAGTCAGTTAAGCGTCGGACTTCAGCTCAGGTCATGATCTCACAGCTCAAGGGTTTGAGCCCCGCGTTGGGCTCTGTGCTGACAGCTCGGAGCCTGGAACCTGCTTCGGATTCTGTGTCTCCCTCTCTCTCTGCCGCCACCCCCTCAAAAAAAATGAATAAACATTAAAAAATAAAGAACGGACGCTTAACTGAGCCACCCAGGCACCCCCACCCCCATGACTCCATTTTATAGGAGTGTGAACTAGTCAAGAGAAGGTAAGAGATTTGCCCGAGTTTGGCAACCAGAACCCAGTTGAATCCAGGCACTGCCAAGTCGCGAACTGGCCACAGGCCCGATACAAATAACACCACCAACGTTCTGAAATTCTCTTTCCTCTCCTCTTGTTGCTTGAGAAGCTTCGTGGAGGAGGTGGAACTTGAAAGGGAGACTTCGAGAGTAGTTCAGAGTTAAATAAAGAGAAGAGCAGACAGTCTGTAGGAAGGGGACCCAGCATACACACGTGGGAATAGATGTTGTATTTGCACAGCAAGTGGGAGTGGAGGGCTTCTTAGAAGGGAGTGTGTGTCGTGAAGCTTGATGAAAGGTCAGGTGCTGGGGGAGACCCGTGTTGGGGAGCTGGGGAAGCAGAGTCCATTGGGTGAGAGGTGGTCTGTTAGACAAAGAGGAGCGATGGCAGGTGGTTGAAAAGGAGTGAGGTTAATAGTGTGGTTGTTTTGGAATAGCACTTTAGCTGCTGTGTATGGGTAGATTGAAAAGGGGCAGCCTAGAATGAAGGAGGCCAGCCGAGAGAATAGAAGCAAACCTGGTTGAGCCTCAGGATTTTTAGGCAGATTTGGTTGGCTGGGTTTTCTTTGTCATTGTTGCTATTTTATTCATCTTAAAGCTGTGCATTTGAGCAAGGAGCACAACCTTTTCCAGTTGAAAAGGTATAAAAGTAACCCTACAGCCCTTTGCTGAAACTGCTGCATAAGCGTTTAGTCTAAAAGAGGAGGAAGTTTTAAGTTAATCTGAGTAGAATGTGATGAGAGATTATATTAGAGTAGCAATGACACATATCTGTCCCTGCCATTCTAAGAATAAAGAAGTCATAACAAGTCTCTGAATATGATAATAAGCCAGGAAAATTGGAAAGAAGCTCTAAAGTATAAATATTTTCAGATATGATTGTCTATGTAGAAAACCCAAAACCCTGAAAATAATAATAAGAGTTTATCAAGGCCGTTCCATTCAAAAGAAAGAAGTGAATATATTAATATCAGGTGCAGTAGACTTCAGATCAGGGAAAATTACAGGAATACAGGAAGACTGTACCTAATGATAAAAGGTTCAGTTTCTCAAAGAAGACATAATAAACCTAAATGTGTATGCACCTGAGAATAGAGGTTCAAAATGTGCAACAAAATGGGGCGCCTGGGTGGCTCAGTCGGTTAAGCATCTGATTTTGGCTCAGGTCATGATCTCACGGTCTGTGGGTTTGAGCCCCGCTTTGGGCTCTGTGCTGACAGCTCAGAGCCTGGAGCCTGCTTCATATTCTGTGTCTCCTTCTCTCTCTGCTTCTCTCTCTGCTCTCTCCCCCGCTTGTACTCTGCCTCTCTCTCAAAAATAAATAAACATTAAAAAAAATGTGCAGCAAGAAGTGATAAGAGAGTTGAAAAGAGACAAATTCGTAGTTCCATGGGAACTTCAACATTCCACTCTCAGTTGATAGAATTAGTAGATAACAAATTAACAAGATTCTATAGAAGATTCTATAGAAGATTCTATAGAAGAACCATGTAACACTATAAACTAACTGATAAATATTTGTTGCGCTCCACCCATTAACGAGAGGATGCATATTCTTTTCAAGTGTCCCTGAAACACCACCGTCAACCAAACCTGGGTCATAAAATAAATATTATATTAAAAAATTTGAAATCTTACAAAGTATGTTCTCTGATCATAATTGATTTCAACTAGAAACAGTAACAGAAAGGTAACTAGAAAGTTCCAATGTTAATACCCTTAAAGACAATCCATAAGCTAAAGAGGAAATTTTGTGGGATATTTAAAAATATTTTGAATGAATATGAAAATACAACATATCAAAATCTGTGGGATGCAGCTAAAGCTTAGAGGGACATTAATAGCATTAAATGCTTACATTAGAAAAGAAGAGTCTCTAATCAGTCTCTAATCAGCAATCTAAGCTCTTACCTTAAGATAAAAAAAAGAAGTACAAAATAAAAACCGAATCAAACAGAAAGAAGTAGTAAAGAGGTGAATGGTAATCAATGAGATACCAGCATATCAGTAGAGAGGATAACCGAAACCAAAAGCTGATGCTCAGAAAAGATCAATAAAGTTGACCTAACAAAACTAAGGAAAAAGAATAAGACACAGTTGACCACTATCAGGAATAAAAGAGAGGCTATAACTACAGACTTGACAAGTTATTAAAAGGATTAAAAACAACTCTGCACATACTTTGGACAACTTAAACTGTACTAGTTCTTTGAAAGCTACAAATTACCAAATTTCACCAAAGAGACACATAAACTGGAATAGTCTTACATCTATAAAGAAATTGAATTCTTTCCAAAAACAAAACTGCAGGTCCAGATGGTTTCACTGGTGAATTCTGCAAAACATTTAAAGAAATAACATCAGTTCTACACAATTTCTTTCAGAAAATAGACAGAATGCTTCCCACCTAGCTAGTGAGAGATTCAGCATTACACTGATAACCAAACCAGAGTCATTACAAGAAAACTACAGACCACAGCCCTCTTCAATGTAGATACAAAAATCCTCAAATCAATAAATGAAATACAGCAATATATATCAAAAGAATAATACACTATGACCAAGTGGGCTTTATCTCAGGAATATATGATTGGTCCAACTTTCACAAATCAAGGTGATCTCCCCCATTAAATTCAGAAGAAAAAAAACAAATGCTCATATCAACTGATACAGCAAAAGCATATGACAAAATTTAAAATCTATTCATGGTTAAGTGTATTCTCAAACTAGAAATATTAGGAACTTGAATCTGATAAATGGTATATAAGGAAAACCTACAGCTAATATCATATTAAATCACATGCTTTTCTTTTAAGATTGGAACTATTGCAGAGATGTTCTCTTTCACTTCTATTCATTCTCATACTAGTGAGCCTAGTCAGTGCAATAAGGCAAGAAAAATAAATAAAGGATAAACAGATGGGAAAGGAATAAATAAAATTGCCCCATTTGTAGATGACATGATTACCTATGGGTAAAATACTGAGGAATCTATGAGGAAGCTCTTACAACTCGTAAGTGCACTTATCAAAGTCTCACGCTGCAAAGTGAACATACAGAAGTCAGTTGTATTTTTATATACTTGCAGTGAATAATTGGAAATGAAATTTAGAAAACATACTTTAGATAAATCCCACAAAACATGCGGGCTCTACATGCTGAAAACTACAGAACAATGATTGTATTCCAGTTTGCAAGACTCAGTCTAGTCGTGTCAGTTCTCTTGTAACAGGTCTTCTTTTGTGTCTGGCCTCTTTCAATATACTGTTTTTGAGATTCATCCATGTTGTATGTATCTTCCTTTTTAGTATTCCATTGCTCAAATATACCCATAATTTGTTTATTTATTCACCTACTGGTAGACATTTGGATTGTTTCCAGTTTTTGGCTTTTCTGAAAATATATGCCCTGAAAATTCTTAGAGAAGTCTTTTTGGGAACATATGCCTTTGTTTCTTGGGATACATACCCACAAGTATAATTCTTGGTCAGTTGTATTAAAAAAAACTGTCAAACATTTTTCCAAAGTGTTTGTATCATTTTATACCCACCAGTTATATACGATTCCAGTTGCGCTGTTACCTACATCAACACTTGGTATTGCCACTCCTTTTGATTTTTGTCACTCAGTGGGTGTGTAGAGGAATTTCATTCTGGGTTTAATTTGCATTTTCCTACCAACAAAAGATGCCAAAACCTTTTCATGAGCTTATTGGAGCATTCACATATCTTCTTTTGTGAAATGCCAGCATAATCTTTTGCCCATACTTAAATTGAATTCTGTGTCTCTTCTTTATTGATTTGTGGGGTCTCTTTATATATTTTGGATAGAAATCTTTTGTTAATTGTATTATTAACGTTCTGCCAGTTGCTGTTCTTTTTCTACGTTCTTGATGTCTTTTGATGAATAGAAGTTCTTAATTTTGGCAAAGTGCACGTTATCATGTTTTCTTTTATAGTTAGTAGTTTTGTATCCTATTGAAGAAATCATTGACTATCCCCGAGACAAAATATTCTTCAGTATTTTCTTCTAGAGACTAATTATTTACCTTTCACGTTTAGGTCTGTAATCCACCTTAAATAAATATTTGAGTGTATTTTAACATAGGGACCAATTTTATCTTCTTTTCCAAATGAGTACCCAGTTTCTCTAGCACCATTTTATTGAACAGCCCATCCTTCCCCCCCACTGTATTACACTAATCTGTCTGTCACAGTCAGTTGACAGTAAATGTGGGTCTGTTTCTGGACTGTGATTCTGTTGCAGTTTACCCATCTTTTACAGGTTTTAAATAATTCTTTTGTAACTACTCAATATTTTGTAACACATTTTAAAATCGTCCACTAAAAATAAAAGAAAAAAGTTACTGATTATGGGAGGTGGAGACTATTTCATTAAGACTTACGTTATGACCTGGGAAATGGATTATTAAACTCTTGTGCCTGCCATTATCATGAGAACACAAGAATAAGGTGGTGAAGCTGTAAAACTACTAGAAGATAACAGAGAAAACCTGGATGACCTTGAGTGTGGCAAGCCTAGATATAAAACTAAAGACATGATTCATGAAGGAAATAATTGATAAGCTGGGCTTCATGAAAAGTAAAATTTTCTGTGCTACAGAAATTCTCCTGACAATGTGTAATGTCTATATAATCTTTTGCCCATACTTAGATTCTGTGTCTCTTCATTATTGATTTGTAGGGGTCCTTTATATATCTTGGATAGAAGTCCTTTGTTTACATTATTAACAACGCATTCCACTAGTTGTTTGCTTTTTCCACCCTCTTAATGTCCTTCGATGAACAGAAGTTTTTAATTTTGACAAAATGCAAGTTCCCATTTTTATTGTCTTCATGATGTCAAGAGAAAGAGAAAACAAGCCATAGACTGGGAGAAAATATTTGCAAAAGACACACTTGATAAAGGACTGTTATCCAAAATATATAAAGAACTCTTAAAACTCAACAATAGGAAAACAACCCAGCTAAAGAATGGGACCAAAGATCTTACACCTCACCAAAGTAGATATATAGATGGCAAATGAGCATATGACAAGATGCTTCACTCCATAGGTCATTAGGGAAATGTAAATTAAAGAACAGTAAGATACCACTACACAACCATTAGAATAGCCAAAAAGTGAAAGAAGCCAATCTGAAAAGTCTGCATAGTGTACGATTCCAACTATAGGATGTTCTGGAAAAGGCAAAACTATGGAGACAGTAAAAAGATCATTGGTTGGTAGGGATTTGGAGGAGGAGGAGGGATGAATAGGCAGGGCACAGAGGATTTTTAGGGCAGTGAAAGAATGCTATATGTTACTATAATGATGGATATATGTCATCATTGAGTTGGACCCTTGTCCAAACTCATAGAATATACTGCACCAAGAATGAATCTTAATGTAAACTATGGACTTTGGATGCTAATGGTGTGTCAATATAGGTTCATCAGCTGCAACGAATGGACCACGGTTGATTCATAACAGTATCTGCTGCCCTGCACAGCTAGATTTGGCTCTCTATCTCCTTTGATTCACACAGTCTTTTAAGTAGAAATCTGCCTTCCTAAAATCTATGAACTTACACTATAGAACTTAGTGTATAATTTATATGCTATAATCTCTTCTATAATCTAGAGAACTGTTCTGTCTGGCAGTCTCTCTTGACAGTGACCATCACCCACAGGTTGTTTCTTGGGAGGGCATCATAGTCTTTATGATAAAATGAATCTTCAGAGTCCCACGTTCCCTTAATACTTTTCTTCAACTTGACCATCAAATCCTCTTGAAGTACTTCCTGTGATCTTTGTACCTGCACCTGAGGAGGTGAACCCTGTTGGAGGAAGTGACTCAACAAAGCAGGTTGGTACCACTGTGAGTTCTTTACCACCCAACTCAAATGGGCCCCCGTCACTGCTTTTGACTCCTTCCGTTTGTCAGATAATTTTGTGTTTTCATTTTACAAAACAGTAGTATTTTTCTACTGCCTTAAATGTCTGCCTCCTGGCACTTTCTCTCATGGCCACCCTCACCTACTTCCTAGAGAGAGTTGAAGCTCTGTTAAATGGATGGGAGAACCTTATTTTCCACTGTGAGGTCAAAGACCACCCACATCTGTAACCATTTCTCTCTTCCTCCATGTTCTAATGGAGGAAGTATCCTTATTTCTCTTTTCTTCCTATGCTTCCATCTGTGCTCTGGGTCATATCTCCTCCTGAACCTTCTCATGCCAGCAGGGATCCCTTGTCTCTCCTGTACATTCAACCACTCTTTCACGTAATTGGTTCCATCAACAATTGAACATGTTTGGTTCCTTCCATCTCAGCAACAAACCTCCCTTGACACTCCCCAACCCCCACTTCCCTCTCCTCTCCAAACTTTTTGGAATGACTTGTTTGTGTTCATTGCCTCCATTTCTTCACCTCACACGCATTCTATATCCCACCTTATCTGGCTTCTGTCCTTATTCCTTCCCCAAACCATTCTGCCTGAACTCTTTAAGGTACCAAAAGGACAGCAGGTTCCACATTGCTAAATTCATTGGACATCTTTGAGTCTTTATTATTCATTTCTTTAGGAGCATTTGGTATTGTTGATCACTTTGTCTTGAAAGGCTGTTTTCTCCCCCTTGACTTCAATGATACCATATTCTGCTGGGGCTCTTCCTGTATTTCTGGCCACTCCTTATCTGTCTCCATTGCAGGAAATAATGGATTTCCTCATAGATCGTTCTATAATCTCTCCCTATGCAATTTCCTTCATGCCCTTGGCTTCAGTGATCATTCTGTGCAGATGACTCACACTTACTTCTCATAAGTCTTCTTCGAACTGCAAATAGTGGATCCACAAGACTTTCTAAGCCATGGAAAAGAATTTGAATTGTGAGCAAAGGAATAATAAGATTTTACTGACATTTTTCCAAGATGACTCTTCCTGCTGTGTGCAGAATAAACAATAGAGAGGCAAGAGTGGAAACCTCTTATGAGGCTAATATCCAGAAAAGAAGTCCTGGGGTCTTGAAGTCTTCAGTGAAATATTCAAAGGTACCTCATAATCAATACTTCCAAGGCCTAATTCATGACCTTCTACACAAGCTTCCCTATTGTACTGTCTTCCATCACCATCTGTCCAGTTGGATTGGTCAGATACCTTGACTCCACCTGTCTTAGTAGTTGGGGGTACTATAATAAAATGCCATAGACTGGGTGGTGTATAAACAACAGAAATTTATTTCTTACAGTTCTGGAGGCTGGAAGTCCCAAGATGGAGGTACCAGTGTGGTCAGGTTCCTGTGAGAACCCTCTTCCTGGTTCATAGGTGGCACCATCTTGCTGGTCCACACATGGTAGAAGGAGCTGAGGACCTCTCTGAAGCCTCTCTTAGAAGAACATTAATCTCATTCATGAAGGCTCTGCCCTCAGGACGAGATCACTTCCCAGAGGCTCCACCTGCTAATACTACCATCTTTGAGAGTTAGGATTTCCACATAAGAATTTTGTGGGAACACAGACATTCATATGTTAAGCACGACATTTTCTTTCCAATTCACCATTATGCATTCTGGTCTCCTTCCACTGTTTCTTCTACAGTAGCTTTAGTAGTTTTCAAAATGCAGGCTAATTTTTTTTTTTTTTTAAGTGCTTTCACATCACTCTGAAGGTAATGACTAAAAATTTCAATATGTTTGGAACATATGGAACCTCCTATAAGGTCCATATAAAGTTCTCCACAGTCTGGACTTGAAGAACCTCTGAAACCTCCTTTCCTACCTCCCTCCCTTTTTTTTTTTTTTTTTTTTATTTTAGACCAAGCAGGGGATAGGGGCAGAGAGAGAGAGAGAGAGAAAGAGAAAGAGAGAGTGAGTGAGTGTTGTAAGTAGGCTCCACACAGAGCCTGACACAGGGCTTGATCCCATGACCCTGGGCTCATGATGATCTAAGTCAAAATTGAAATTTAGAGTTGGATGCTCAACTGACTGAGCCATCCAGGTGCCCCCTACCTCCCTCTTTTTGCTTCTGCACTGCTCTAACTTCTGCTTGCGCTGCTCTCTGCTACCCTGACTACTGTTGCCCACGCATCTCCTATTGTTCCAGAATCTTGGCTGAAGTGTCATTTTTGGTGAAGATTTCCCATAGCACTCAACTCCAGTTTAGGTCAAATTCTCTTATTATATGTTCTTGTAGAACCAGATTTCTTTTTTGTAGACTTACCCTAGTTTCCAAAGATATACTTATCTATAGAGTAATTGGATTAGTGTCTTTTTATGACACGAAGGATTGTTTCCATCAGAGCTCTGCAGAGAAACAGAATCAATGATATATATGTATGTAGACAAGAGAGAGATTTATTTTAAGGAACTGGCTCACGTGGTTGTGGGATCTGACAAGTCCGAAATCTGTAGGGCGGGCCAGCAGGCTGGAGACCCAGGGGATAGTTGATGTTTCAGTCTCACGTCTGAAGGCAGTCTGGAGGCAGAACATTTCATTCTTCCTCAGGAGACCTCAGTCTTTTCTCTAAAGACCTTTAACTGATTGGAAGAGGCCTACCCACATTATGGAGAGTGCTGTAAGCTGAATGTTTGTGTTCTCCCAAAATTCATGTGTTGAAACCTATTCCCCGATGTGATGGCATTTGGAGGTGGAATCACTGGGAAGTGACTGGAGGTGACGGTGGGGCCATCATGAACAGGATTATTGCTCTTATAAGAGAGACCCCAGAGAGATGCCTCTCCTCTCCTGGCACATGAGGACACAGCAAAAAGACAGCATCTGGGAACCAGGAAGTGGGCCCTCCCCAGACGTGGCATCTGCTGATACCTTGCTCTGGAACTTCTAGCCTCCAGAACTGTGAGAAATAAATCTCTCTTGTTTATAGGCCACCCAGTCTATGGTATTTTGTTCAAGCAGCCCACGTGGACCAAGACAGAGGGTAGTCTGCTTTACTTAAAGTCTACTGATGCAGATTTTATTCACATCTAAAAAATACCTTCCCAGCAGCATCTCGACTGACGTTTGACCCAAAACTGGGTACCATAGCCTAGCCAAGTTGACATAAAATTAGCCATCAAAGGGACCATGTCTGTCTTAGCCCAACATTGTATGATCTGTAGAAGGCTCTCAATAAATATTGATTGGATGGATTCGGGAGTGTTGGATTTCTAGATTTTCTGCCTGCAGCCAACACCAATGTGGGTAACGCACTTCATGGCCACATGCACACTGTTCTTTGGAGTCATTCTCTGCGTTCATTCTAAAATATCGTGTTGCTAACTTTTGATACAAGAAATATCTGTAATTTTTGACAAATTTGCTTTATAATTCATTTAGTCCCTCTTAGCTTGTTTCTTTACAAGCTCTTAAGGAGTCTCATAAGGAAACCTTACCAGCCACTTGACTTAATTATCTGGTTTGCTCTTCTCCAGTCTTCCCCTTTGCAACTTTTTCCTGTTTTCTTGGGTATAGTAACCAGAGCCAACTTTGCCCCAGTGTAACTGGACCATGACTTTTATTTGAGGAGGTAATTGCATTTTTATTTCCCAGTGCTCTTCAGTTTTATTGGCCATTTTGACTACAGAGGCACATTGTGCTGAATTTTCTGTTTCTAAACCCAAAGTTATTCTGGCCCCATCTCCAGAGTTTTCTATTTCTGTCGTTGGTGCCAGACACCGAGACAAGCATGCTTGGAGTCATCCTTGACTTTTCCACCCCCAGTGTTCCCATTCAATTACAAGATTCTCTTGATTCTTTCAGGAAAATAGGATCCCTCAAAATGGATGCTTTTATTTTTCCATTTCTTCCAGCAAGCCCTCATGGGCTCGTGCATAATAATAGATTTATTAGTGGTTGTTTCTACCACGATACTCTCCCAGCTTCACCTGCTGTAGCCATCAATGCTACACGAATCTTCCTAAGCATTAGCTTGAGTACACTTTCTTCTCCCCAACACCTGACACTCAGTCACTACTTTGGAACTCATTTGGTGGTCCTCCTTATATACCAGATAATCCAAACTATTTCCTGGCTTTATTGGACTTTCAATACAGAGGATTAAGTTACTCTAACCTTTCTGATCATGGCATATAGCATCTTTGGTCTGCCGAAGCCTATTTTCTATTATTTATTGAATCCCCCTCTGCTCTTTCTCTGTAGAAAGAGTTTGAATGTATTGTCTTTCATGTCTATATGTTCTTATAAGCTGTGTGATGTCGTTTTGGGGTATTTTAATTTACATGAATTGTACTCTAGGTCCTATTTGGTTTTATATACATCACCACTTTTCAGATATTGATTTGAATATTTTTTGTAAACGTTTACTTGTTTTTGAGAGAGAGGGAGGGAGGGAGCAGGGGAGGGGTGAAGAGAGAAAATTCCAAGCAGGCTTGGGATAAAAGGCCTTTGGAGGAGAGGGAGAATTGCTGGCAGGAGACTTATGACTGGCTGGGTCACGGTGGTTCTCATTGGCTGGGTCACGGTGGTTCTCATTGGCTGGGTGGCAATGGTTCTCATTGGCTGGGTCACGGTGGTTCTCATTGGCTGGGTCACGGTGGTTCTCATTGGCTGGGTCACGGTGGTTCTCATTGGCTGGGTGGCAATGGTTCTCATTGGCTGGGTCACGGTGGTTCTCATTGGCTGGGTGGCAATGGTTCTCATTGGCTGGGAGTTGCTGGGCAAGGAGGAACTCTTCCTTCTGCTTTCAGGGTCTTAAGCTTCCTCCTTTTTGGGAAAGCCTTCTTCCTGCTGAAGTCTGCAAACAGTAGCAGGTGGTGATGTAAGAGAGCTCCCAATTCAGGGCTTCCTGACTCCCATTTTAAATGAGGTTTCCTTTGTTCATTTTCACAGGTGCAAACTACCTGTCTAACCTAACCTTGACTGTTTTTCTATCTAATAAAGCTGGTGTGTTGTGCCTATTTCTCTGTATGTTTCCTGTTGCTGTCCTTTATCTAGTGACTTCCTTTTTCTCTTTTTATCTCCCCCTCATCCTCCAAGGACCAGAGTACTTCCATCACCCTTTCTGATGCTCCCAGCCTTTCAGCAGCCCTATTTTTGGCTTCCTGTAGCATTTATAGTCTGTTTCACTCTTTGACCCTTAGCACTGGCTATGTTGTGTAATTATTTACCCCCATGTACATAAGTGTCTAAGGAGCCTTCCTTGGGCCTCTCCCCCAAACCTGCATTTTAAGCCTCAAGCATAGTGCTTTGAGTTTATTATAATAAATGTATTATAATAATAAATAATAAATAAATTTTATTATAATTGTTGATGGTGATCATTTGGTTATATCATACTCACCTATGGTCAGAATAACCTTTTCCTTGTTATGATCACACCAAACATTCTCACCTTAGGCTTTTGCACTACGTGTTTTCTCTCCTCTGAATATTTTTCTGCATCATACCCACAAGCATTTTTGTTACCTATAGTAAATCTTTGTTCAAATGTTACTTTCCTGCCCTATTTAAAACTGCAGTCACAGGGCTTCAGCATTCACAGTCTTCCCTACGTATCCTGCTTTATTTTTTCCCCATGGCACCCATCACCTCTGTACTGTGCATATACATTAAGTTTAATTTTTTCTATCCCCCACTGTAATGTAAGGCCCTCCGAGGTAGAAATCTTGGTGTTTTGTTCACTGATGTATCATAGTGTCTAAAAGAGTAACATAGTTGGCACTCAGTAAATATTAGAATAAGTGAATAAAATCAAATACAACAGCTTTCAATTAAGAACTTGCCCTGCAATTTAGCATTTCTACCACTGTGTGGCAGCAAAGAAGTACTGCTTGTAGAAGCCCTGGGGCGTTTGGGTTGCCAGGAGAGTGAAATCTTTTCTCAAATATTTAATCAAATGCTTTCCTTCTTTGTCAAAAACGGCTAGGAGTCTTTTACATACGTGTTTATTTTTTAAGAGAGACAGAACACGAGTGGGGGAGGGGCAGAAAGAGAGGGAGACACAGAATCCGAAGCAGGCTCCAGGCTCTGAGCTGTCAGCACAGAGCCCAACGCGGGGCTCAAACTCACAAACTGAGATCATGACCTGAACCGAAGTTGGACATGTAACCTCCTGAGGCACCCAGGCTCCCCGAGCTGAACTACGAGTCTTTTTGCTGATTGCTAAATTCTCTTAGGCCAAGGAACTTATTTCTTGTCTTTCGATGTTTTGCTGAGAAGATCATCCCATATGCTCTCCGGTGCTGGTGACAAGACGCCTGCTTCCTGTGTTCATCCCTGGTTCTCTGATAGTCTGGGCTCAGCCTCTCAGCTGTGTGTGTCCCTTTTAGATTCAGGGGAGAAGCAGGGGAAGACAGATTTCTCAGATTGTTAAATCTACACTTTCGGATTGTTCGAAATCTAATGCCTCATGCTTCTTGTCACCATCTGGGATTCCCCCCTCCCACCCCCAGTCTGTGTTATCTTCCTTTTCTGCTGTGACCGTGAGGCATCAGGAAGGTGTGGTCAGATTGGCTTCTAGGTCCAGCTAGTCACTAATTGCCTTGGCACCTTGGGCAAGTCATTGTGCTGCTGGGGGTTCTAGACTTCCCTTCTGTAAAATGGGGGAGTCAGGTTAGGTGCCCAGTAAGTTTTTTTCCTTCAACGGCTAAACAAATAAAAATCTGTGAGATATGTTCATTTGGGGAGGGGGGGTTGTGTTTTGTTTTGATAGGGAGCTATTCCAGACAGCTCTCATCTGGTGTTTTGCTTCATTTACACACAGTGATTAATTTCCGCACCAGCTTAGCCCATATCCCTCGGCAACACTTAGCAACTGCCCGCTCTCAGAAAGGGGTTGGGTTAGGTGGTTTAAAGGGACATCATCCCATATATGAGAGCAGAGAGGTGAGGATAACCTGGATTTCGTCCGGGGACACATCTTCTAACTTTGCACTTAGTTTTCTTGAAACGTGTTGCATTGCCGTCTTTGGTTTTTCATTCACCTGCCAAATCTCGTAGAGCCCTCTTGGAGGTTTATTCCTGTTGGCTGTCTTAGGAATTATTTACCGAGCGCTTTCTGTATTCCAGACGTGATCCTGAATTCACGCCATCCCTTCCCTTCTTTCATTGCTCAGCACCTCTCGTGAGGTGGAGGGTGGCATCTTCTTCTACAGATTCAGGGTAACATCTCGAAGTCACCCAGTGACCCAGCTCAGCAGCCAGAGCCCGGCTGCCTGCTTGCCTCCTGCTATTATTCCTTCTTCCTTTATTTCCAAATTATTGTTATACATTTATTTAAATTTCCACATTCTTTACTGTTACCCAAGGAAAGTGATATGGACAGATCTTAATCACTGGTTTCTTTTTTTGTTTGTTTACTTGTGTCCCTTTATGTATTTATTTTTAATATGAAATTTATTGTCAAATTGGTTTTCATACAATACCCCGTGCTCATCCCAATAGGTGCCCTGCTCAATACCCCTCACCCACCCTCCCCTCCCTCCCACCCCCCATCAACCCTCAGTTTGTTCTCAGTTTTTAAGAGTCTCTTATGTTTTGGCTTCCTCCCTCTCTAACCTTTTTTTTTTTTTTCCTTCCCCTCCCCCATGGTCTTCTGTTAAGTTTCTCAGGATCCACATAAGAGTGAAAACATATGGTATCTGTCTCTGTGTGACTTACTTCACTTAGCATAACACTCTCCAGTTCCATCCACGTTGCTACCAAAGGCCATATTTCATTCTTTCTCATTGCCATGTAGTATTCCATTGTGTATATAAACCACAATTTCTTTATCCATTCATCAGTTGATGGACATTTAGGCTCTTTCCATAATTTGGCTATTGTTGAAAGTGCTGCTATAAACATTGGGGTACAAGTGCCCCTCCCTATGCATCAGCACTCCTGTATCCCTAGGGTAAATTCCTAGCAGTGCTATTGCTGGGTCAGAGGGTAGATCTCGTTTTAACTTTTTGAGGAACCCCCACCGTTTTCCAGAGCGGCTGCACCAGTTTGCATTCCCACCAATAGTGTAAGAGGGTTCCCGTTTCTCCACATCCTCGCCAGCATCTATAGTCTCCTGATTTGTTCATTTTAGCCACCCTGACTGGTTTCCAAAACCAAATGTATTTTTCCTCATCCCAGATAATCTTGTATAAGACAAGAGATTCAGTGTCACCCGGAGGAAAGAGAACATTCCAAACAAACCCTGGTGGCTTCAGGGTCCAGTCTTTTGACGAGTCTAATTTAGAAAGGACATCTCAAGCCGGGAGAAAACATTTTCAACTAGCGTGTAAATGGCCAAATGGTGTTAGTATGAATTTTAGTTGGCAACCCAAAGCCCGGTCGAGTATAGGATTACTCAAGCCCTTAAGACCAAGAAAAAAATAAAAGGCACATGTGTATGTGTAGGATCCTTTTGGTCATGTTCAGACAGGATGAAAGATAGGAGGAAGTGTCAGTTTCTGAGTTTCATGAGGAAGAGGAGAAAGGATAAGCTGACTCCTTGGAATGGATGATATGTGTTGGTGAGTAAAAAAGGAGAAAACGAGACTTCTCTATTACTCTTTGCTCTGATCTCCTGAAAAGAGTGATCTTCTGACTTAAAAGGGTACAATGACCTTTAGTGATTTGAAGGGAAAGCCTCAGATTTTGTAAGAGAAACTTACCTCATTTCTACCATTGTTACCTGTCCTGGTCCGGTTGCCAAACATTGGCTGGTAAGTTTTTCTTTACTTTTATTTAAAAAAAATTTTTTTTTTAATGTTTACTTTTTTTTGAAAGAGAGAGAGAGAGAGCGATCGGGCATGAGCGGGGGAGGGGCAGAGAGAGAGTGGGAGACACAGAATCTGAAACAGGCTCCAGGCTCTGAGCTGTCAGCATAGAGTCCGAGCCAGGGCTCGAACCCACAAACCATGAGATCATGACTTGAGCCGAAATCGGATGCTTAACTGTCTGAACCACCCAGACACCCTGGTACATTTTCTTTAAATAATTTAGAAAAAAAAATTTTTTTTTAATTGTAAAACCTGTAATTCAACATCTTAGCCCTTTTTTAATATTTATTTATTTATTTATTGTTACACGTAGGCTCCACACCCAACATGGGGCTTGAACTCACGACCCCAAGTCCTGTGCTCTCCCGACTGAGCCAGCCAGGCACCGCCCCCTGCCATCTTAACCGTTGTTAAGCCTGTAGCTCAAGAGAACTAAGCATTCCAACATTATTCTGCAAGAGATCTGCAGAGTATTTTCATCCTGCAGAACTGGAACTCTTCCCATTAAACAGCTTTTCATTTCCCTCTCCCGCCCACTCTTGGTAACCGCCGTTCTCTCTGTCTGCATGGATCTCACTAGCAGCATTTGTCGCACTGTGTTGGGCCTAGCGTCTCACTCCACATGATGCCCTCAGAGCCCATCCATGTTGGAGCAGGTGACAGGAGTTTCTTTTTTTTCAAGGTTGAATAAAAATTCTGTTTCTGTAAACGCCATATTCTGTTGATCTGTTCATCCGTTGAGGGACACTTGGGCTGCTCCCACTTCTTGGCTGTCGTGCACGGTGCTGCCATGAACTTGGGTGTGCAAAAGTCCCTTCAAGATCCTTTTTTCAAATTCTTTCGGGTAGATACCCAGACGTGGGAGTGACTGGTGACTTTTAATAACTTGTTGATAAGGGCAGAAAATGCTTGAAGACACAGAGTTGGAACAAAGTCATGCTAGTTAGTCCTTTTTTTTCTTCTTCTTCTAGACATTTTAAAAAATGTTTTATTTTGGGGGGAGAGGGGGACAGAGCATCTGAAGTAGGCTGTGTGCTGACAGGCTCACAGCAGTGAACCTGATGCAGGACTCAAACCCACTAACCCTAAGATCATGACCTGAGCCCAAGTCAGATGCTCAGCTGACTGAGTCACCCAGGCACCCCTTTGTTTCCTTCCAAAGAGAAGAGGGTAGTTCTTTAAAAAATGTATAGTTGGGGCGGGGGGGTGGTGGGCCTTACTCTAATCCCAAGCAAGATGCTGGGACAAATGAATGAGTGGACTTGTAGGAATTTAGAAAAGGAAGCAATGGTCTTTAGGAGGGAGCCTGGGAAGAGGAAGCATAAGTTATGGGAGGCTAATTGCATTAAAAAAAAAAAAAAAATCAGGTCACTAGGCCTATAGATGTGGGCAGATGGTAGAGGTGATGAATGTAGATGGTTTTGGCAAGAGCAGATGTTGAGTCTGTCGACAGTACGAGGAGGTGCATGGGATGATGGTCTCACTAGCATGGGTGGTAACTGGAAAAAGACCTTATTTTATATAGAGGGCGTGTCTGGAAGGTAGGAGTGGGGGGGGGGGAATGGTTTATGGTACTGTGCTATGACGGCCATGCCCCTATTTGTGGATGGTTTGAGTAAATCCGATTCACAATTGCATATTTGAAGATGATTAACATGCTCCATTCAGAACTCACCTTTTCACTTCTCCCGAATCTTCCTCTTGCTCACAGACTTTCCCACTTGTCCATCACCTTATGGGTACCTTAAAAATAAGGTCCATACCTCATTTTTGAGAGAGAGAGACAGAGTCCAAGCTGAGGAGGGGCAGAGAGAGAGGGAGACACAGAATCCGAAGCAGGCTCCAGGCTCTGAGCCATCAGCACAGAGCCCGATGCAGAGCTCGAACCCATGAACTGCAAGATCGTGACCTGAGCTGAAGTCGGATGCTTAACCGACTGAGCCACCCAGGTGTCCCTGGATACCCGCTTTTGACACTTTTGAACAGGTTACTCTGTTCCTCCCCTTCTGTCTCGCTTTGATACATCAGTGAGGTGTTTTGTTGTTGTTCATTTGCTCATCATAGTAAACATTTGAGTGACATTTTATAAAAAAATATAAACATTGTATTTGAAAAAAATTTATTAAAAAACAATTCTTTTGCATGTCGTATTTAAGAATAACGCCTAGCATTACCTCAAGACCTGGTGAGATGTGTTTCCCCAGAAAATATTATTAAGTGAGGGAAGAAGTCTGTTTGTGTCGGTATGTATGTTCACAGTCGTGTTGAAAATCCCTGTTAAGTATTGAAAGTCTGAAAGAACGTACCTCCAAAAGTTAAGAAAAGGTGTGACTGTTTCAGATGCTGCTTTTTTCTTTGGCAATTTCTTGTGTTTTCCAAGGGGTCCACTTGACTTTTGCATAGATTCATCTTTGGCTATTATGTCCTTCCTGCACCTGAAATCGGGGGCCTCTGCATTCAGAAAGTACCCTAGCGCTCTGTATTTTAAAGTGAATTAGTCCTGTGTTTGTGGGGAGGGGTGGAGACATTGGAAGTGAGGTAGCCTCACTAGGAGAACTCCTTCCAAATCGGAAGTTTGGGTGCAGGGGGGATTTGGGAAACCCCTCCCCCCAAGCCCTCCCTTTCTGTTCCAGCTCCAAGTCTTTGGGTTTTTTTTTTTTTTTTGGTATTAATTTTTACTTTATTATTTATTCATTTATTTTTATTTTTTTATTCTCAAGTTAGTTAACTTACGGTGTAGTCTTGGCTTCAGGAGTAGAACCCAGTGATTCATCTCATACATATGACATCCAGTGCCTATCCAGAAGAATGCCCTCCTTAGTGCCTGACTTTGTTGACTTTGAGTCTCTTATGGGTTGCCTCCCTCTCTGTTTGTATCTTATTTTTCCTTCCTTTCCCCTCCCCTATGTTCATCTGTTAAGTTTCTCAGATTCCACATATGAGTGAAATCATATGAGATCTTTCTCTGACTGACTCATTTCGCTTAGCACAATACCCTCTGGTTCCATCCACGTTGTTGCAAATGGCAAGATTTCATTCTTTTTCATCTCCGGGTAGTATTTCATGGTAGATATATACCACATCTTCTTAATCCATTCATCAGTCAATGGACATTTGGGCTCTTTCCATACTTTGGCTGTTGTCGATAGTGCTGCTGTAAACATTGGGGTGCGTGTGCCCCCTCAAATCAGCATTTTTGTATCCTTTGGATAAATACCTAGGGATGCGATTGCTGGGTCATAGGGTAGGTATATTTTTAATTTTTTGAGGAACCTCCACACTGTTTTCCAGAGTGGCTGCACCAATTTTCGTTCTCACCAACAGCCAGTCCAGCCCCAACTTTTAAAACTAGTTTTACCTGTACTAGGTTCCTTACCTTACACCCTCGCCACCAAGCCTTCTTTGATTATATTCTATGAAAATTTTACTAGTGGGGTGACCACAGCAAAGAAGAGATCTGCAGCTAGGCTGTTTATTTAGCAGTTGACAAGCTGACTCATCAGTTAAAGATTGGCCATTTGTCATGGTCTGGCCCAGAGCCTCTTACTTCTTCCCAGGGGCTCACCTTTATGAAGGTGGTGATCTTCCTGTCTCAAAATTAAGGACTGCTGTCCTGCTTCTGTGTATCCTGTGCTCCTTGAGTGCCTCCTGGTCCTCAAAAGCGGGTGGGCTTTCTCCTCAGTCACCTTCTGGGTCCTTCTTGACCACATCCTGTGAGCTTTACTAGTAGTAGTGAAATCCAATTTGCTCAACAAAATTAAGTGCAGTGGTTTAATCCGCTGAGACTTGGTCCCACACACCTTTTATTTCTATGCTTGAACTTGCTGGGGATTATTTGCAGATTCTTGGCTGGACTACAGTCCACTTCTGAGTCTTTAAAACCAGATGAGCAGAAGGCTATAAAGATTGACTAGAGGTATTTCACCAATCTCCCTGGGCTTAAAATGTTTTTTTGGTTGTTTTTTTTTTTTTTTTTTTTTTTTTTTTTTTTGGTGGTTGTTAAAGAATGGAGAATTCCATACTTCCCACTGGAAGGATATTACGTTTTGCTTTCTTCCCGACTCCTCTTCTGTTTCCAGATTAGACCTCATCTTCACACAGGTCATGTTTATTTCCAAATACGGTTAAGATGTTAACCCAGAAATAAAACCGGTGAAGCCCTCACTCGTAGGGGTAAATAACACGCTTAACTTTATTCGTCCCGTGGCCCAGATCAGAACTCACCTAAAAAAGACAAGACATAACCACTATTCACTCTCAAATATTTATTTTCTCAGTGGCAAAAATTTGTTTTTATTTTTTTGCTTCCTAAACAATTGCAGAAACTCAAGATACATCTCATTCCAGTTATTGGGTTTGCATTAGCAAAAACACACCTTCATTGTTCTTTATGGAAACGCAGCATAAATTTGGCCTTCGTGTCATTTGCTGTGGGGGCAGTCATTACACCGTGGTCTCTTAGTCCCTTCCGTGATTTAGATTTTCAGTATCGTGATTTTTTTTTTGTCATCACAGAGTTTAATCATAAACACATTTTATTCTGTATCCCAGTGTGATCTGATGTGTTTTAATAACCTCTTTGTGTAGCCTGATGCCAGTGCCCCTTACTTCTTCAGCCCGGAAGTGTGCACAGGGTGAGTCTGTTTACACCTTCAACGTAAAAAGAACGGCAAATTCGTTGCACATCCAATGACCCACAGGCCCGTTGGTGGGCCTCTGCTGATCTAGGGAACCGGGGTCAAGGAAGGGACTTAGGTTTGTCACCAGTTGGGGACTCATCCCAGCAGTTATTTAGTTGTTTCCTTTGACCCCCAGTTTCTTGGGGTACCACCTTGCATCCCAGGCACCTCTCCTCCTTCCGTCTGATGGGAACGAAGTGTGGGTAGCCTGTGAGAGCAAAGTAGGGTGAGCAAGAAGTGGTTCTGGGATGGCTCATGTGGGTTGTGACTGGGGCAGATGAGGGATTCTATTCAGGGCCACTGTGAAGGGGACTCCAGGTTCTGCCAACCCCAGGTGCTGCCCTTGCGGGAATACCTGTTCACAGCAGGGACATAAATTGACTCCAGAGGACACAGGTGGTGAATCCTGGGTTCTTAGCGGAGTCATGGAACTGCGGGTGAAGCCCCATCCGTGTCAACCCGCTGATGCCCGCAGTATACCCTGACCTGACTGGTCCCCTGGTCACTTGTCATTGTCACGGACTGTGACCTGGCATAGTACCCTCAACGTGCGTGTGTGTGCACGGTGGCTGGCGTGTGCTCCCTCCGGCAGCTGAGGGACCCGTGAGTAGGTGGAGCAGTGTGGACACGTCTATGTGTTCGTCTGCGGCTGCTGCCCACTGGAGCTCCGGGAGCCCCCTCCAGGAGGAAGTCTTCAGACCGTGCAATACCCAGTAACCTTAAAATAGTGTACTTGAGGAAGGGGTGCCCTTTCCAGTCCGCACAGAGACAGGTTCTGGGCCCCTGCTGTCTGGCTTGTACATAGGAAAGCAGAGCTCGGTGCCAGCACACGACAGAGGGAATTTACCTCGAGAGGGAGGGCGCAGCACTAGGAAAGTGGGATCGCCAGTGACTTTTAGGCTCTTCTTCAAAATGGGGTCTTTGCAGGGACACCCTTTGAGCCCTTTTCATTTCTCCGTCTTAGCTCCCGGGATCCTGGGCATATGCCGCTTAACCTCTCTGAGCTGCATCTTTTTCATTTGTAAAACGAAGCCCATTGAGGCATGTTCACTTTTTGTTTCAAAGGTGTGAAGTTTATGTGATTTTGGGGGGGGTGGGAGAGGAAGCTTCTTAAAAAATACAAGGTTCAAAAACTTGTTCTTATGCAAAACTTCCAAACAGGTGCGATTATATGAACGTGTTGGAGAAAGAGCATCCAAGGTAAAGGGACTAGAGTGAACAACCCAAGGAAGTTTGAAACAGCATAACCACTCTGGGGAAATAGAATAATTCTGCATGGTCTCTGGGGTTAAGAGAATATAGATCGTGGTGCAGCCATGGCGTTCAGCGTGAGCTGCTGCTACTCATGCCCAGATCTGATCCCCAAAGTTCCGATGCTCTTTTTTTTTTTTTTTTGATATTTATTTATTTTGGGGAGAGTGCAAGCAGGGGAGGGGCAGAGAGAGGGGGACAGAGAATCGGAAGCGGGTTCTGCGCTGATAGGCTGACAGCAGCGAGCTCGATGCCAGGCTCGAACTCACGAACCTTGAGATCATGATCTGAGCCCAGATCGGATGCTCAACCGACTGAGCCACCCAGGCGCCCCTTGACGTTCTTGATAGGAGCTGCAGCCTGCTTACTGGAGTTTTTAAAGATTCCCCAGGTGATTCAAATATGCTGCCAGGGTTGAGAACACTGGTTCTGTGTTCATTCGTTCTCCAGCTTCTATGTCCAGAGTTTGATTCAGTAGGTCTAAAGGTGGACCCCCAAAATTGTATTCGTAACACGTTTCCAGGTGCTGCTCACGCACCACACATCGAGATCCACTGGCTTAGCCGATGTGGGTGTCGCGTGATGCTGACCAAACCCTGAATGTCCATCCCTGAGAACAGAAACACAGCAAGGCCTCAGAACACGTTTCGGAAAATAGGTGTCCCAAACGTAACAGCAGGTGGGAATTGACGTACAGCAAACCCTCGGAGTGTGACAGCGCAGGGTGACGTGCTGTGTAGATACAGCCCATTTAGCACTTCAGGGAGCACACACCGTCCCACAGGCCACCCAGGTATCTGATCACTGCATCACCCCTAGATGCAGAAGGGCAGAGGGCACTCGCAACTCTGAGACTCTGCTGGAGCAGCAGTTCTGTGCGGAGGTCAGGAGGGGGGAATTTGCTGTTTATCCCATTCATCCAGCCCTTCCGTCTGATCTCAGCCCCGAGTTTTCAGCAACTGCCCGCCATGGAAGCCGTGTTTGAGTAACTGCTGTTGTGTGTGTCTTCTGCCCGAATGTCTCTTCTGCTTGGTGTGGCGGATGGGAGGTTCTCCTGGGACTTGGCCGGTCTTGAAGTCTTCTGACCTTTTCCTAACGCTGATGTCTCTTCCTGCCTTCCTGTGCCTTGCCACCTGCTCCTTGCTGCCTTTCTGGAGCTCCTCTGGTTTCTCCGGTGTGTTTCTCCATTCCTCCCACACTGCTGTCACACACACAACTTGAATGACACCAGTAGGGTGTCCTACAACTCAATTCTAATTGACTCCGGCTACCTGGAGATGGGGTCAGATCCCACAGGTGGAGGGCTCAGTCCCACAAGACTGCCTCCTGGCCCCATACTTAAGATGACAGCCACACGTCCAGATGGTCTCCTGTACCTCTGACAGACCAGCTACAGAGTGGAGGTTCCCATGACCTCCCTCCTCACGCTCCATTAATTTGCTAGAGCAGCCCACAGAACTCAGAGAAGCATTCTCCTTATTAGATTACTGGTTTATTTTAAAAGGAAATGACTCAGGAACAGCCAGGTGGGAGAGATACACAAGATAAGGGATGTGAGAAAAGGCTCAGAGCTGTGCTCTGAGTATGACACTTTGCTCAAATTTCTATGCATTCGCCAATGAAGAAAACCCCATCCCTTTGGGTTTTTATGGAGGCTTTATTACATAGGCAAGGTTGATTAAATCATTGGCCATTGGCCCTCTCCGGACTTTGGGGCATAGGTCTGAAAGTTCCAATCCCCTAATCACGTGGTTGGTTCCCATGACAACCAACCTTCTTTTGAGATGGGGTCCTGAAGTCACCCAATGAACATGACAAAAGACACCTTCTTTGCTCTCCTCCTTTAGGAGATTAGGATGGGTTTTAGGAGGAAGGCAAGATACGTATTTCTTATTATAAACCACAGTATCACAGTCTGCCAGCACTTTTCAGACTCATGGCCATCTGCCACAGCTCTTGTGTTCTGTTGATATTTGCTATCTGTTCATTCATTTGAAGGACTTTTTCTTTTATGTCTTTGAACGTGGCTATAATAGTCCTTAAAATTCTTACCTGCTTATTCCAGCATTCAATTACCTTCTTGGTCAATCTCAATTGTTTAACGTTTCTCTGGAGCTGTGGTTTCCTGTTTCTTAGGTCTAGTAATTTTGATTATTATCCTGGATGTTGTGAAGGACATAGTCTAGGAACTGTGGATGCTGTTACATTCTCCCATTGAGTGTCGGTTACTTTTTTGTAGGCATTCTTGACTGAATTCAGACTCAAAATTCTGTCTTCCCTCCGTGGGCAGTAGTTGAAATTTCTATTTAGTGTATTTAGTCGTAGCTGGGCCCTTTGGAGTCTGCTCTATGAATGCATAGTTCAGGAGTCAGCCAGAAATGTGGAAGGTTTGAATGCAGATTTGGGGATACCCTGCTGTGATTCTGTGATCCCCCCACCCCGCACCTTTCAGCCACTGGAGTGCCTTGAACTCTTCTGTGGTTCTTCAGGGCAACAGCACTGACAATTTCTGTCAAGTGTTAGCTGCCCCTTGTGATGTAGGTTGTGGCCTGTCTTTAGGCAAAAACTATAAAATGAGAAACTTCCCTGGTTCCATTTCCTTCTTTCAAGCGTTGAACTTTCAAATTTTGCTTGCCTGTGGGTCATCTTTCAAGGGACTGTTTTGCCAAGGGTTTATAGTTATCTGTAACTATAGATGGGAAGGTTGGTCTGATAGGAAATAACCACACCATTCCCAGAAGCAGAATTGATACATGCTTTTATAAGATTTGCCAAGAATCCAATAAAACTAAGGTGACGGCCACCTTTTCACAGACCTGGGCTCAGATTTGCTTCTTCATTCTGAGTTCTCTCTGTCCTCAGAATTCAGAGCTTCTCTTTAATTCTGAATCCTGTAGGGTCTCCAGAAGATTGCCACCTAAAAAAATGTCCTCCCTGCCACCCCTTTTTCCTGAGGCTTATCCTATTAACCAGTATCGTGTTCTTTATGGCATTTGTCAGGTCATGACATTCTTGGGTATTTGTTTTGTTTTGTTTTTTAATCACCTGGGTCTTTGCTAGAATGTAAACCCATAAGGACAAGGACATTGCCTTATTCTTCACTTTATGTTCCATGCCTCTAAACCTTTGCACATAGTAAGCTCTCACTGAGTACTTTTTCCCCAGTCTATTGAGAAATAATTGACTCAAGTGTTTATTAGGTGGGTTAATGCTTCATGGAACTCTCCTGCTGAGTCACAGGATATTTATCCTTCTCTGGAAAGGCCGGAAGTGGTTAAGTATCCCTCCATTTGTGATTTTTTTATTCCTTTAGAAAAAAAAATTTTTTAATCTTTATTTATTTTTGAAGGAGAGAGAGACAGAGTGTGAGTGGGGGAGGGGCAGAGAGAGAGACACAGAATCTGAAGCAGGCTCCAGGCTCTGAGCTGTCAGCACCGAGCCCGATGCGGGGCTCAAACTCACAGACTGTGAGATCATGACCTGAACTGAGGTCAGACGCTTAACTGACTGAGCCACTCAGGCGCCCCAATTTTTTTTTAATGTTTAGTTTTAAGTGGGGGGGGGGGGGGGGAGGAGCAGAGAGAGAGGGAGACACAGAATCCGAAGCAGGCTCCAGGCTTTGAGCTGCCAGCACCAAGCCTGACCTGGGGCTCAAACTCACGAGCCATGAGATCATGACCTGAGCCAAAGTTGGACACATAATGAACGGAGCCACCCAAGCGCCCTGTGACATTTTTATTCCTAATGTAACTGTAATAACAGCTGCCCTTACAGATATTTAGGCTCTCTGCTCCCACCAGCACACACACAACTTAACTCAGTAATTCATAGACGCTCTCCTTTCAATGCACCAAGTGTCAATGGAATGCTCACTCTGTAGAGTATTGAGCTAGTCCCTGTATGTTAGGGAAAATCTAAGTTTCAGAGGGTCATAAGAAACAAGTGGAAGACAGGGTTCCTGGATTTTAAAAAATCTATTTACAAAAACATATTTCAACATAGATTTAGTGGGGCACCTGGCAGGCTCAGTCAGTTGAGTGTCCAACTCTTGAATTCAGCTCAGGTCATGATCCTGGGGTCCTGGGGTGAAGCCCCATGTGGGGCTCCCTATTGAATGTGGAACCTGCTTAAGATTCTCATTCTGTCTGTCTGTCTGTCTCTCTCTCTCTCTCTCTCTCTCCCCCCTCCCCCTCCCCCCGCCCCTCCCTTGCTTGTGCATACTCTCTCTCAAAAAATAAAAATATAAATAAATAATAAATGAAAATAGATTAGTGAAAACGTTTGCCCTTCTTTCCAAACTCATTTTTTTTCCACCCTGTTTTTAGGGATATGATACAGGAAGAAGAGTGTTTTCTAGGGAACATATTTAGCTAGCAAATAGATCAATTTAAGGACACTGGAGGGGTGCCTGGGTGACTCAGTCAGTTAAGTGTCCGACTTCAGCTCAGGTCATGATCTCGAGGTTCGTGGGTTTAATCCCCACTTTGGGCTCCTGTGCTGACAGCTCAGAGCCTGGAGCCTGCTTCGGATTCTGTGTCTCAGTCTCTGCCCCTCCCTCTCTCATGCTCTCTCTCAAAAATAAACAAACATTTAAAAAAAATTTTTTTAAAGAGGACACGGAAGAATGCAGACTTAGATCCACTTAGCTTGAAATTAAAATCTTTGCTTTTATCTTTAAATTGTGAAACAAATACGTGGTAACTTTTTTTTTTAATAGTGCAAATTAAAAGTGTAACATTTCCCCAACTCTGTAACTCTCAGATCCCCCTTCCTGGAGGCAACAGTTAACTACTTTTAACTGTACTTAGGACACTGAGCTTGATACATCTGTGTGTGTGTGTGTGTACTCTCCCCCCTTTTGAAAAACATAGATACATGCTGTCTGCATTTGTGCGTATGTATTATACATACTTACATATGCTAGCCCACGTGAATACGTTGAACTTCTTTATGACTATGTGGTATTTCCTCACACTTACATTCCTTACATTGCTATGTAACAATGCATCAATCCAGTCCCCTACAGAAGAACACTTTTGAAACAAAATTATCTGAGGCTGGACCAACAGCTCTCAAAGAGGAGTAATGAAGATTATTTTTGCAGTGGTTCTAGTTACCCTGACAACCTGAGACATCTTCAAATGCCAGAGCATCTCTCATAATGCCGTTCTTGGAGCTGAATATATGAGTAAAAGAGACAGAATTGGAATTAATGAAAAGACTAGATCACAGCGTACTTAAAGTGATTTCAGCTGGGGAAGACTTTTATTACTTGTTTCCTCAGTTGCTTTCACAAGGTGGTTGAAATTCATTTTGACTGCCTGTCACTCACAATGTTGACTCCTGCTGCAAAGCAGTTTAAAATGATCCGTCATTCAGGGGAAAACCTTGATGGTGCCACGGTGGAGCTGAGAAATCTTTCTTGTGGCACTTTTAGGTTGTTTCAGGTTAACCCACTAAGCGACCCGGTGCTGATGACAATCATTGAAGTGATAACGCTGTTAATTGTACCTGAGCCCTTTCCAAACGACATCTTTTTTTTTTAAATGTTTATTTATTTTCGAGATAGAGACAGAGTGTGAGCAGGGGAGGGGCAGAGAGAAAGGGAGACACAGAATCCGAAGCAGGTTCCAGGCTCCAAGCTGTCAGCACAGAGCCCGACGCAGGGCTCGAAGCCACGAACCATGAGATCATGACCTGAGGCGAAGTCAGACAGTCAACGGACTGAGCCACCCAGTTGCCCCAAACTACATCTTTTACAATCTGTCTTTAGCTTGGTATAATGCACCCCAGTTTGATCGATCTAATTTGATACATAAAGTTCTTGATGTGCACATATCTCTATATCTTTATATGTGTGTATATGTATATATATATGTGTGTGTGTGTGTATATCTTTATATATATGTATCTGTATCTTTATGTATCTGCATGTCTATATGTAAAATAATTAGGGATAACAGTACAAACTGATTTGCTACAAAGTATGTGTGGCCATAACTATAAAAATGCTAACAGATCACAAGTGGTAAAGGGAAGAAAGCTGTCTGTCCAACGTGTTTCAAAAGACACTTTGTTTCAAAGACAGTTTCCCCAGGATGTTAACATTATCTTATACCAAGTAATTGGAGCTGAACACAAGAGAAACTGACACGGCAGGACCATACGTAGGCAAAGAGGAGTAAGCAGCCAGTCATGATACCCATTCTTTTTCCTTGGCTGGCCTGGGCCAAGTGATTTGTCTTGGAAGGGCTTGGGTGGGAGCACTGTGGGGCAGAGGGTGACCTCCTTGATCTTTGTGCATTTAGCTCTTTTCTCCATAACTTAGTGGGCTAAGTCCTCCCCTACCCCTTCTTCAAGCTACGTCACTGTGTGTGTGTGTGTGTGTGTGTGTGTGTGTGTGTGTTAAAGACCTAATCTGTATTTTTTTTTAAATGATAATTTGGGGTTGGTAATGCTTTGCAACTCTACTAGTATCTTTTTTTTTAATTTTTTAATGAGTGTTTATTTTTGAGAGAGAGAGAGAGAAAGAGACCCCGCTTATGAGCAGGGGAGGGGCAGAGAGAGAGGGAGACAGAATCTAAAGCAGGGTCCAGGCTCTGAGCTGTCAGCATAGAGCCCGAGGTGGGACTCGAATTCACAAACCATGAGATCATGACCTGAGCCGAAGTCAGATGCTTAACTGAGCCACCCAGGCTCCCCTCTGCTAGTGTCTTTTTTAGGGTTGCTGCTGGTTATGTTAATGCTCTGGTGACAGCATAGACTAGGCTCCCCCCAACCCCATTTTTCCTAGAACCGTACTTTTACTGTGCTGTGTTTCATGCTGCCTGGTTTTTCAGAACACATGCTGCATTATAGCAGACGCGTGTGCATTATATAGCTATGAGTGACATTGAGGTGATCAAACAAGCCGTATAGGGTATCACTTAGAACGTGATCTTGACTAAAGACAGGTAGCAGTCTGTTTCTTATTATCTGCTACTTACGAGACTAGGATGCCATGGAAGATGCGAAGATACGAACTCTAAGAGTGGAAAATGTGATAACTGCTTTCATGCTTTTTGCGAAGGAGAGCCTGGATATCCTTCTGTCGAATAGGATAGTAATAATAACTTTGAATCAAAGGGCACAAGAGCCACTTTTCAAGTTGCCGTCTCTCCGGGACTTCCTTTACTGCCATATGTGGTGTAGATTTCAAGCTTTGGAAAGGATTTGTTACTCCTGCCTGGAAACACGGTGTGGTGCTTAGAGCACGTCAGCATCAACCCGGTCATTTTGCACTTTTTATTAAATTGGTTGATTGGGTAGGAAATATGAGTATCCTTCAAGTATTCCTGCTAATACATTTTTCCTGTAATTGATGCCAAAGCTAGAGGTTTCCCCCCCCAACCCCCATCAGAAGATCCTTCTGGAAATTGGTTACCAAGCTCTCTGTAAATGTTCATGAAACCTATACTTAACATGCTTCTGCAGTTCCTGATTTGCTTCGTCATCTCTACCAGATGTTAAGGTCCTTGAGGGCAGAGAACATCTCTTTTGGACGGCGTTATATGTTCTTAGAACATACATGTGTATTAGATTAAATGATGACTAGAGTTCAGCATGCAGATTCTAGCCCAGAAATGAGTATTCAGAATCTAGGTGCAGAGATCATTAACAATGCATCTTTTGGGGCACCTGGGTGGCTCAGTCAGGTAAGCGTCTGAATCTTGGTTTGGGTTGAGGTCATGATCTCACGGTTCATGAGTTCGAGCCCTGCGTCGGGCTCTGTACTGACCGCACAGAGCCTGCTTGGGATTCTCTCTCTTTCTCTTTCTTTCTGCCCCTCCCCAACTCATGCTTTCTCTCTCTCTCTCTCTCTCTCTCTCAACCTAAATGAACAGACTTAAAAACTTTAATGCATCTTTTTTTTTTAATTTTTTTTTAATGTTTATTTATTTTTGAGACAGAGCATGAATGGGGAGGGTCAGAGAGAGAGGGAGACACAGAATCTGAAACAGGCTCCAGGCTCTGAGCGGTCAGCACAGAGCCCGACGCGGGGCTCGAACCCACCAACCGAGAGATCATGACCTGAGCTGAAGTCGGACGCTTAACCGACTGAGCCACCTAGTCGCCCCTTAATGCATCTTTTATGTTAGAATGAATACTTTCAAGGGTCTTCATGTCTGAGATCTTTTCCTGAAGGGTGTGTGTGGGTATGTGTGGGTGTGGGCTTTTCAGAGTCTATTTGAAAGCATCGGGGTGAACCGGGCTGTATAACCCAGCATTGAATCTGCCTGTGTGCCCTTCCTCTCTGTTCTGTCCCCTGCCTTTCCAGCCTGACCCTGTACCTATCTGTGAGTCTGTCTGTGGGACAGTGCTTGATGCTTTCTGTGCTGTTTGTAACCTTGGCTTGTTAACCTCATTCTGACGGTCTGATGCTGGTTTGAGTCCTGGTTGCTACCTGGAACCTGATCTCTTCTGACGTAAGACACGTAACCCAGTCTTTCCCTCTGCTTTGTGTTCTGTTTTATCATTAGTCTCTAGTGTTTTCACCTTGGCTGTGTCTGACCCCACTTAGCCCTCCATGTGCTCAGTGAGATTGCCCAAACCCAGACTCCAAAAGGTTCTGACGATAAAGTCAAACAGTATTTGCTAATTGTTGGCTTTCTTGAATATTTATCCCCACCAGGTCCAAAAGTAGGATGGTGTTTGTTACAAAAGAAATGCAACCTTTTTTTCATTTATAGCTTTGCTTGCCTTTTCTTAGGCAGTATTTGATGGTGCATGACAGAGTATGACACGGCTGTCCAGGAAGCGTTCGTTTGCGTGACTGATCTTGCGATGATTCAGTTTGTCTATCACTGAAATGTTCATTTTCTCCAAGACTGAAAAAGAATTGCCCGTAAAAGAGCATTCAGATTTTCCTTAGGCTGCGGTTCAAGGCACCAGACGCCCTTTCCCTGCTAGGGTAGACATTGGGAAGCATTGCCAAAGTTGAATGTCACCGACATGTAATGCCTCGTCAAGGGATAAATCAAATATAAATGTAAAAGGATCAAATTTTAGAGTCGAGAAAACTCAGAAGAACGTGTTCCAGCCAGCTCCATTTTACAGATGAGGACATAAAGTCCTAGGTGAATGGAGTAAATGGCCCAAGACCCAACCCAGAGCTGGCTGATAAGGAGCCTGGATGAAGTCAGGCTCTCACAGTGACAGAATTTTGTGTAGCCAGTGGCTTTTCACTGCGTGTGTTACAGATGAAGGAGCTCTAACTTTAAAATAAGTACGGAGCAGAGCAAAATGTTTTAGAAATTATAATAGCCTTACTCCATGTCATTGGCCCATAGGGATCCTTTGCCCTGTTGTATGTAGTGGGTGAAACTGTCTTTCTCTGAGCCCCTGTGGCCATGGACAGAGTCAGGAGAACATGAGGGGCTTTCTTGGGCTCTAAAGATCACCGTCGGCTGGTTTACACATCACCCTGGGGAGAAGGAGAGAGAGAGAGCCCATGGGCTCCATACTGTATCACCTTCCTTCACCTGCCCCGCCCCAGCATACCCAGCCTCACCACCACCTTGTTGTCTGGCTGGAGACATCAGCACTGATCCTCGTCTACCTGGGTCACCACAAAGTGCCAAGACTCCAAAGAGTTGGCTCTGCTGTGTCCCTAAGACCTGGGTCACTTCCTGATCCAGAGGAGGTGCTCCCTAGGTTTATAGTGAATGAATGACAGTTTGGCTAAATACAGAAGCATCTTGTAACCACTGAGAATCGTGCATGTAAATGATGGTCTGGAACCTAGATGAAACTCAGAAGACCTAGATTTTGTTCCCCACCCTGTCCTTGAACAGTTGTGATATTTTGATTTGTGATGAGAAATCTGTATCTGGTTTTTGTCCCCATGTTTGGCATAGAACTCCTAAAACCCTTGGACTTTAGCAAGTGACAGGAGCAACAAAGGTTTTGGTATTCATCACAAACCCTTTTCCACCACATCTGACTTTATGTTGAGGAGATGACTTTTTTAATAAACACCTTATGATCATCTTTCTATTTTATTATTTAAAAACTTTTTAAAATGTTTACTTATTTCTGGGGGACAGAGTGCAAGCAGGGGAGGGGCAGAGAGAGAACGAGACACAGAATCTGAAGCAGGCTGCAGGGTCCGAGCTGTTAGCACAGAGCCTGATGCTGGGGTCCAACCCACGAAGCACAGGATCATGACCTGGGCTGAAGTCGGACGCTTAACCAACTAAGCCAGCCAGGCACCCCTTTTTATTTTATTGTAAATGTTTATTTATTGGGGGGGGGCAAACAGAGAGGGAGAGAGAGAATCCCAAGTAGGCTCTGCACTGCCAGTGCAGAGCCTGATGCAGGGCTTGAACTCATGAACCTTGAGATCATGACCTGAGCCAAAATCAAGAGTCAGATGCTCAATTGACTGAACACCCAGGTGCCCCAATGAGGTGACTTTTTGAAAGCCCCAAAGGATGGGGGCTGGTTGCCAGGGTGACCAATCATGTGATTGGAGTGTCAGAACTTTCAGTCTCCCCCCACCCCCCTGACCGTGACCTCTGGGAAGAGGAGAGGGCTGGAGGTCGAGTCAATTGCCCATGACCAGTGATTAATCAGCCATGCCTGTATAGTGAAGCCTCCTCAAAAACCCAAAATGATTGGGTTCACAGAGCTTCTGGAGGTACTGAGAAGGTGATACAGTCAGACTTTTCGAGCTCTGAGCTTTTTTTTCCCCTGACTTTGTCCTAGGAATCTCTTCTACCTCCTTGTTCCTGAGTTACAACCTTTAAACCTGTAATCCAGTAAGTAAAATGTCTCTAAGTTCCGTGAGTCCCTCTAGCAAATTAATGGAGCCTGAGGAGAGGCTCATGGGAACCTTAGGCGGCAGGTCGGTCAGAATTGCAAGTGACAGCTTGGACTTGAATTGGCCTCTGAAGTTGGGGGCGTGCCATCTTATGGGACTTAATCTGTGGGACCTGATGCTCTCTCCAGGTAGCATCAGAATTGAGTTGAAATGTAAGACCCCCAACTGGTGTTGGAGAGAATTGCTTGGTGGTGTCAGGAAAAACCAGACACACACGTGCGCACATGCACACACACGCGCACGCACACACACACACACGCGCGCGCACACACACACGCGCGCACACACACACACACACACACACTGGAATTGGAATCAGAATGGTATTGATGTATCAACTTGGGGGGTCATTTCCTCTCTGCTCTGGCAGTAACGTGCGAGGGGTGGGTGAGATGACCCACGGCGTCCCTCTCAGCCGTCTTGCTTCTGTGCTCAAACATCCACATAATGTGACTCTGAACAGCTTTATCAGCACCGCGACCAGAAAGCCTGGATTCCTCAGGTCCTGCCTCTTCAGGGCTCTTCCTTGCTTATGGTCAAGGCTGGTAGCTTCGTTGTTGCCTCTCTCTGGGTCCCTCCTGCTCACTTGGCCCAAGTTCCAGCCATTGGAATTAGCTTGGGTTGCTTATAACAGAAAAGTCCTTGATGGTATAACTGTGAACCAAATGGGAGCCTTGGGGCATCTGGGTGGCTCAGTTGGTTAAGCATCCAACTTCGGCTCAGGTCATGATCTCACAGTTTGTGAGTTCGAGCCCCACGTCGGGCTCTGTGCTGACGGCTCAGAGCCTGGAGCCTGCTTTGGATTCTGTGTCTCCCTCTCTCTTTGCTCCTCTCCCACTCACGTTCTTTCTCTCTCAAAAATAAATAAACATTAAAAAAATTTTTTTTAAATGGAGCCTTGACAAAGGCAGAAGCTTGTTTTTCATGTACAGAGAAGTCTGGCAGGTAGGAAGGCTACCCCTGGTCATGAGGGACCTACAAGTTTCATCACAGACCTGTTCCCCCACCTAGGCTGTCATTGTTATGTTCGAAATAGAAGCAGGGAACGACTTTATCAATAGATGCCATCTATTGGAGAAAACTTCCCAGAAATCAAGTTGTGTGTGCATTTGACTACATCTTGTCCAGCCAAAGTAGGGGCCATGGCCATCTAAGTCAGACGGAGGTTGGGGACTATAACTTTTTTATGTATTTATTTTTGAGAGAGAGAGAGAGAGAGAGAGAGAGAGAGAGAAAACGGGTAAGGGGGGGAGAGAGAGAGGGAGAGAGAGAGGGAGAGAGAGAGAGAGAGGGAGGGAGAGAGAGAGAGAGAGAGAGAGAGAGAGAGAGAAAACGGGTAAGGGGGGGGAGAGAGAGAGGGAGAGAGAGAGGGAGAGAGAGAGAGAGGGAGAGAGAGAGAGAGAGAGAGAGAGAGAGAGAGAGAGAGAGAGAGAATCCTAAGCAGGCTCTGTGCCATCGGCACAAAGCCTGACACAGGACTCCAACCCAGGAACCGTGAGGTCTTCGTGACCTGAGCTGAAATCGGATGCTCAACGCTCAACTGACTGAGTCGCCCAGGTGCCCCCAGGGGACTAAAATCTTTTAGTGCAGGGGCAGCGTCTCTTGCTGGAAATCTGTGGTCCTCGCAGTGAGCTTCTCTCCATTTCCTGCGCTTTCTTTACGTGATTCTGGTTTCAAGGGCATAGAAATGAGTTGGGAGCCCCCCTGCCCCCCACCCCCCATCCCTGTTCTTGGGAGTAGTTGGAGTAGATAAGATTGCAATTACCTACGCCTTCACGCCTTCACTGGGTGTTCAGCTCGCCTGCAACACCATCTGAAGTGGGTGAATTGTGTCGCTTTGTTTTCGGGAGCAGTGATGATGCAGGGGGTAGTGATTAAATTTACCTCACTGCTAAGTCTTTGCTTTTGAAGATTTTCTTTTGGCAGGTTGAGTAATTTATGTGTTTCCAGAAATTTCTTTTTTTTTTAATTTCTTTTCTAATGTTTATTTTTGAGGGAGAGAGAGAGAGAGCATGAGCAGGGGAGGGGCAGAGAGAGAGGGAGACACAGAATCCAAAGCAGGCTCCAGGCTCTGAGCCATCAGCACAGAGCCCGATGCGGGGCTCGAACCCAGAACTGTGAGATCATGACCTGAGCTGAAGTCAGACGCTTAACCCACTGAGCCACTCAGGCGCCCCTAGAAATTTCTTTTAAACAACTCTTTTTCATTCATAATGTTGGTCATTTCTGCCTTTACTCAGTTTTTCTTAGTTTTTCTGAGCGATTTGTCTGTTTTATGTTGTTTCAAAGAATCCGTATTAGCTTTGGTGGATTCTGTTATTGCCTATAGTCTCGTTTGCTTTTATATTTCTATAAATATAAATATGTATAATTAATGCACTTATATGCATTTATATATACATTTATAAGTAATACATGTCTCTATTTTTTTTTAATTCTGTTTGATTTCCTTCTAATGTTTTTCATTTTTGAGAGAAATGGGCACTGATTCATGGGCAGGTAGATTAAAAAATTTTTTTTCATGTTTATTTATTTATTTTGAGGGAGAGAGAGATCGTGAGCAGGGGAGGGGTAGAGAGAGAGAATCCCAAGCAGGCTCTGTGCTGTCAGCACGGAGCCCGATGTGGGGCTCCACATCACGAACCATGAGATCATGACCTGAACCGAAATCAAGAGTTGGATGCTTAACCTACTGAGCCACCCAGATGCCCTGGTCAGGTAGGTTTTTGGTTTTGTTTTTGTTTTTTTGTTGTTGTTGTTGTTTTTAAACAAAAAAGAGTGTTGCAGTATTACGCACCAGAGAGTCTGTCTAAAATGAGCAGTGGATTGATTGCCCAGGGCTGGGCTCCTGTCAGATCTATCAGGGGATGGGAGGGGACAAAACATAGACTGGAGGAAAGGGATCCGAATGAATGCCCAGGAAGTAGAGGTGAGCCATCCACGAGAAGAGCTTGGCCGAAGCAAGACAGAAATACACACGTGAGGAGGGCTGGGAGGAGCAGGGAAGACAGCAGGGCAAGAGAAGGATGTCATGTCAGGAATTGTTTTGGGTTTGACCTGCAACCCCTAGCGGCAGTCAGGTGTTAATTACCCGAATCCGCTGTCTGCAGAATCCTCCCCGTAGAGGTGGTGAGCCAAGCGTTTCCTCCGTGTCCTCTGTCACCGAGGCCACTTTGTTGCAAACCTGTTCTCCTACGTAGCTGCAGATTTCCTGGTTCCTGACATCAACTGCCAGCGCATGCTACCCTCTGCCTTCCTCCCTCCTCTCCCTGTGGGTTTGCCCGCTGGCTTCTCACCCACCTCTTACCCCAATTCCCTATGCGTTCCCACTCCCCTCATGCCACTACCCGCCCCCCCCCAACCCTGACTTCTCACTCCTTTTATCACTGATTGCCTCTGCTCTGTCCTGATCGTGTCTCAGTCTCCCCCAGGCCATGCTGCCCTCTGCTGCTCCTTGGGCTGCCCATGGCCTGGCGTCAGTCAAGGGGCAGGGTGGGGAGGAGGCAAGGTCTCTTTTCCTCTGGGTGCGGCAAGGGCAAGAGGCTAGATTTGGAAGTAAATGCAGTGTACCCTGGTGCTCGTGGGCAGGCAGGCGGGAGCCTTTACCAGATGGCCCCTGTCCAGATGGAGAGTGGCAAGGGAGGACGCAGGCAGAGGTTTTAAACAGCTTTTGCAGCATCAGCAAGCAAGGAGACTGGGCCCTGCTGGCTCCTTGTGAGCCGGGAATCAGCGTGTGTTTGTAGCGCTCTGACCCGCAGTGTTCTCTTTCCCCAAAGCGTGCGGCATCCCTGAATGGGAATTTAGGGAGCTAATGGCAGGGGGACTGGTAGGGGAGAGCTAACGAGCTGGAAGTTGGGGAGGCAGGCATCGGTGAAGGGATTTGAAGGTAATGGGACACCCCAGGACGGTGCACAGAGGGGTGTTCGGTAAGCCTGGGATCTCAGGACTCCTAGGTCCTCATTTCCTTGTCCAAATGAGGCCCTGCCTGCTTGCAGAAGCCCCATCTGGGCTTCCCTGCCTTTTGTTCTCTGGCCACATCACACTCCAGCAGGATGACCTTTGTAAAAACTGTCACCGACAGGCCACACCTCCTGAAGCTGTCATTCAGTTGCTAGGCTCAATGTTTTACATGCCTTGACCGCCATCTTGCTTCATTGACCAAGGATGCAAGGGCATCATCATTACCTGTTGTCATTGGTACTGTCCCAGGCTGTGAGCATGCTCTGTTATCTACAAAGCCTGGGATAGACCAAGGAGGCAAGCTACTAGATATTTCTAGAGGAGCAGGAGGGAGGGCAGGGAAGTTCCGAGGTTAGAGGTGGAGCGGTGTTGGAAGGCAGTCTGATGGAACAAGTATACGAACCCCAAAAGTGAACAGTCTGTTGTCCATTTAGTTATGTCTGTCTGATTGATGTAGTAGCTTTAAGGTCTCCACCAGCTTACCCAGTAGGACTACTTCCTGGTAAATCATTATCCTTTGGGGTGAGGGACAGTGGTTCCTAGGGGACCAATTTCGAGAATGCTTATAGAGCCTTTTTCAGGTACCACAGCTAACTCTTGGACCTCCCTTGTGGTCTTTCTGGGACCCCAGCTTTGATCACTGACTTTGCCCCAAGACCACAGCCTCCTCAATCCCCACTTGAGGGAGGAGCCTTGCTTCCTACGTTTGACTTCCTACCGTGACAGGTGCACCAAATACCAGACATTCCATCAGAGCTCTTCGGTTCTTGGTTCTTACAAGATGTGTAAGTGTGCACGCGAACCCAGAAGTTAAGTGGGAGAGGCATCTGAATGATTGAGATCATTGTTAGAAACCGAGAGTGATGTCTTTATGGCACCATTCAGAATTTACTAACTCCTACCAAAACTTTTTTTTTTCCTGATGATTAAAGTATAGTGTTCATTGTACGAAAATTATAAGCCCCAAGTGGAACGCCTGGGTGGCTTGGTCAGTTAAGTGTCTGACTTCGGCTCAGGTCATGATCTCTCAGTTCACGGGTTCGAGCCCCGCGTTGGGCTCTGCAGTGACAGCTCAGAGCCTGGCTCCTGCTTCAGATTCTGTATCTCCCTCCCCCCCTCTCTCTGCCCCTTCCCTGCGTGTGCTCTCTCTCTCTGTCTCTCAAAAATAATAAATAAACATTGAAAAAATTAAAAAAAACCCCAAGAGTATGAGGGAAACATGTCACTCCGTGCAATTGCCAAGCTGTATCTGCTAACAATAGTTTTGGTGTGTTTATTCTCATTGGTTTTCTCCGTACGTATATGTGTAGTTGTCTTTAAAACTAAATCAGGGTAATGTCATATATAGATTTGTAACCTTTTCTCCATTTGACAGTATTATGAGACCTATGCACAGAGGTGAAGGGACAAGTGATGGTGAGGATCATTGATACTATGAAAACCCGGAAGCATTGGAAATGTCTGTGCATTGGAGAAGGGTCAAAGAGATACTGATGATTTATTTCTACCACGTGATGAAATAATTTTAACGCGGCTGATGAAAGTTGGGTCGACCATGTGTGTAGACACACAGAAGGGTCTCTAGGACGTGTTATGTGGGAAACAGCAAGTCACACAACAGTGCAGACAGTAAGAACCCAGTTACATAGAAAAGAAAAAGTATATCCTTGAGCTCACATGTGTGTATGTGTGCATAGTATATAGGTAAGGGACAGGAAGGGTAGATTTCACAGATTCCTCCCAAGGAGAGGTTCGGGCTAGGGGTAGACGGGGAGAAGGGTCTTTCACATTTCACCTTGTGCTTTATAAATGCCCCGGAAACCTTTGCAAAGAGGAATCGGTCATTTATTTCGTATATCGCAAATATTTTCTTCGAGTCTGTCATTTGTCATTTATTGTCATGTCTCTTCTCCTGTAGCAGTTTAAGAAATTTGTGTCACGAAACCTTCTTATATCATGCTTTCTGAATTTGGAATCGTGCCGAGGAAGACCTTTCTCACTCTGATTGAACATTGCCTTCATTTCTTTTTTGCCCTTGGTTTCGTCATTTTTTTTTTTTGCAACGAATTATTTATTCCAGTTGATATTTATTTTTCTGTGTAGTCTAAGTAATGGAATGCATCCAAATGGATAAAATTGTTCCAACACCATTGATTAAACAATTGACCGATCCGATTTTATATTTTCTAAATTCCCATACATATTTGGACTGCTTATTCAAATTTGTCTATAATTAGGGGTCTGTGTGTCTACAGAAGCTCAATTAAGTGGCCCATTGATGCTGAAGACTGGAGAGATACTTGTGAGATGAATTATCTAGCAGAGCCTGGGCACTAAATGAAAGCCACAGCTACAACACAGAACCACGAATAAAAATAATGGGGGCGCCTGGGTGGCTCAGTCAGTTAGGCATCCGACTTCAGCCCAGGTCATCATCTCCCAGTTCATGGGTTCGAGCCCCACGTTGGACTCTGTGCTGACAGCTCGGAGCCTGGAGCCTGGTTTGGATTCTGTGTCTCCCCCAACTCTGCCCCTCCCGCCTTGTGCGCGCGCGCGCACTCTTTTTCTCTCTCTCTCTCTCTCTCTCTCTCTCAAAAATAAACAAACATTAAAACAATTAAAAGAAATAATGGAGCGTGGCTATAAGGCTTTGAAATGCACGGGGTAGGGTGTGTGGGTTAAAAAGCACCTACTTGTGTTAATGTCTGGGCAAAGCTCTGTATTGCAAAAGGCAAAACAAAACAAGACAACCCAGAAGCTGCATTCAGGAAAGGGGAGTTCGTTCATTGTAAGTCGCCAGCATCAGGCACGTTCGGGGATTAGCTAGGTGTCATGGCCGCAAGAGATGAGCTGCCATTGGGAGCCAAGAGGCCACATCGGCCATGTTATCCTGCCCTCTGCCCTCACCACTTCTGTTTCTGGGAGTTTCTCTACATATAGACCATTGAAGCCTGACAGGTCCAGCTCCAGCTAGCTGTCCTCTCCTGTCTTAAAATCCCAAGAAAACCCACTTAGTCCTGATAGCTTCATCACCACCACTGCCCCCGCTCAGTTCTGGCTACAGCGATGGGAGTTGTCGCATTGTCTGTGGGGTGGCTGCTTCCAGAGATTTTAGGGTAAATGAGGCCAGAAGACTTTGGGCATGGCAACTAAAGTTCCTTCCTCTCTGTTTCCTCATAGGTCCCCTGAGAGCTATGATTTTCTGTTTTTTAAACAGCAGTCAGACTATATATAGCAATATACCAAAAGCTAGCTTTAAGCAACTGTGAAGTAGGTGAGGTTTATTTTTGCATTCTGTTCTCACTGTCTTCCACAGTAGAAGTTTCTGTGGAAGACACTGGGGATTGCCAGCATTTCTGAAGTTCTTAAAAAGCTATGATAATGTGGACGTTCTGCCAGTGAGCTTTGAGCTCAGAGTGGGTTCATCATCTGCCTCTCTAAGCTTGGTGACCTTGGACGAGTTGTGTAAAACTCGCAAAACCTCAATTTCCCCATCAACAGAATGATGTTATTAATAGTCCTGACGTCAGGGGTTGTTGTGAAGGTTTCATGAAGGTCAAGTTTTAACACACCGCAGGGTACTTGTGAGGGCTTGATGAATGTTTCTTTTGGTGGTTTTATTTTATTTTTTAATGTTTATTTAGTTTTGAGGGAGGGAGGAAGGGGGAGAGAGAGAGAGAGAGAGAATGAATTAATGAGTGGGGGAGGGGCAGAGAGAGAAGGAGACACAGAATCCAAAGCAGGCTCCAGGCTCTGAGCTGCCCTCACAGAGCCTGACGTGGGGCTCGAACTCACAAGCCGTGAGACCATGTGACCTGAGCCAAAGTCAGTCACTTAACCAACTGAGCCACCCAGGCACCCCTCTTTTGGTGGTTTTTATGAGTAAGGACACTGCCTGAGATGATCCTTTCTCTGCCTTTTCTGTGGATCCCTGTGCCTTCCCCAGATTTGGAGATTGACTTTCTGTAATGTGTATTCTGAATATAACCTATCATTAGAAGTATAATAATGAATACACCTTTTTTAAGAAAAATCTCCTTTCCCCATCTCTTGCCAGATTATATATATATATATATATATATACACACACACACACACATATGTATATATATACATATATATATACACACATATATATTTATTTGTAAATATATATATAAAGTTGCCTTTTTTGAACCTCAGTGTCATGCTGTTAATTAGCGACAGCACCATTTCTGAACCTGAGAGGGGTGTCCTCTTTTCCCAGCCCCTAATAATCCACTTCCTGCCCCTTCCCCTGGAAGCTTGTTCTTACAAGGACGAGATTAAATCCTTCCTGCGAAGTCCTGAGTGGCTGATGACGTCTAAAAGGATAACCTCTTAAGCCCCCAAAGGATCAAATGTTTTATGTGGTATTTTCGGTATCGCTCCCCAGTGTTTTGAAGGGGCAAGGAATGAACTATCTTGAAATACCAAAAGTCACCTTAGATGGGACTCAGGCGCTTAATTAAATGTGAATCCAGCCCCCATCCGAAAAGGAAGTTTCATCCATTTGCTGGTGCCTGCGTTGGCCAGACCCTAAATAGAGCACTTGGGTTCATTAACTGCTGACTTGGAGAACCTACGATTCAGGACAGATTAAATATTTATTATTAATGTTCAGACTCCAGCGTTAGGAAGTAATAGTTTGTCAAAAAGCCAGATGCATGGACACTGGGGACCAGGAGGTATTGGAGTTGACGAAAGGCCAGATAAGATACAGTAGGTTGGCCCCTCTCCGCATACGTTGATGGTGCCGTAGACTAAATATTTGTGTCCTCTCCCAAATGTATATGTTAAATCCTAACCTCAGCATGATGGTCTTTGGAGGTGGCGGGGCGCGCGGTGGGGGAAAGGGGGCTTTGGGAGGTGATTAGGGCATAAGGGCAAAGCCCTCATGAATGGGATCAGTGCCCTTATAAAAGAGATCCCAGAGGAGCTCCCTAGCCCCTCCCACCAGGTGGGGACACAGCCGGAAGATGGCTGTCTGTGAACCAGGAAGCAGGTTCCCCCCAGACACCGAATTGGCTGGTGCGTTGGTCTTTGACTTGCCAGTCTCCAGAACCGTGAGGAATGAATTTCTGTTGTTTATAAGCTACCCAAGTGTGTGCTGTTTTGTTAGAGCAGCCCAAATGGACTGAGACAGGTGGCTGACAGATACTTGCCGTTATGTGTCTGCTCTTTGAGTGTTTTTTCCCTTAGTAAGAGTGGACTTCTATTCTTTTTTTTTTTTTTTAATATTTATTTTTGGAGACAGAGAGAGACAGAGTATAAGCAGGGAAGCGACAGAGAGAAAGGGAGACACAGAATCCAAAGCAGGCTCCAGGCTCTGAGCTATCCGCACAGAGCCCGATGCCAGGCTCGAACTCACAAACTACAAGATCATGACCTGAGCTGAAGTCAGACGCTTACCCGACCGAGCCACCCCGGCACCCCTAGTTGCCTTTTCTAGGAAATGACTCATACCCTTTTTTTTTTTCTCCTATAACAGGACGCCTTCTCTGCTAAACTTTACTTGTTATTTATTTGGTTATATCCTGCCCTGCACCAAAGGGAACTTGTAAATTTATTCAGCACGTATCATCAGATGTTGCTGAAAGATTGTGTCCACTTCCGGGCAGATCCGGTTTGGGGACACCAGGGTCCCTGATAAGCACCATGCACTCAGCCGCCATTAGCGGGTTGGGGTTTGCCACTGTGTATTCTGATTGCCCTTGTCACCCCTGTTGCCACCTGTGCTTGGGACCCTGTGGGTTCTCGCTTCTCTGTATTTTGAGACGCCGTGCTTACTCCAGCCTGGAAGGAGGAACAGGAGTAAGTCTGATGCCAAGTCTGTAGTAAGCCTTTGGCTATGTATTAGCCCACAGTGTGTGGGCACAGGGATCTTATGAATGGAAACTTCCAACCAAGTCTGCGATTCTAAAAACACCCGGGTCAGCCGAAGAGAGAAAATGTGTGCACGGCTGCCGTATCTCATTCCTTGTCCTTTCCCTGCCCTGCCCTCCATTCGTGGTGATGGGACTCCCAGATCCCCCGAGCAGAGCCCCCTACTCACCATCTCTACAGGTGCCCGAGAGGGTAGACTGGGAGAGCCAGCCGGTTGCTGGCGAGGTGTGTGAGTCATCGGCTGGGACCCTGCCAGTATGTGTAGGGCCTTTTGGATCAGACTGAAATAATCCTTCCAGGGGTGCCCAGGTGGCTCAGTCGGGTGAGCGTCCAATTTCGGCTCATGTCATGATCTTGCGGTTCACGAGTTCGAGCCCGGCGTCGGCCCCTGTGCTGACAGCTCAGAGCCTGGAGCCTGCTTCAGATTCTGTCTGTCTGTCTCTCTCTCAAAAATAAATAAATGTTAAAAAAATTAAAAACTAAATAAAATAGTCCCGCCAGGCCCCTGTTCCTGGCCTTCTGGGTTTTACTTTGGAAGAAGCAGAGAGGGGCACATCGGGAGGAACTAAAAAAAAGAACACCAAAAGGGTGCCTGGGTGGGTCAGTCAGTGAGCGTCTGAGTCTTGATTTCAGCTCAAGTCATGATCTCATGGTTTCATGAGTTTGAACCCCGCATCGGGCTCTGTGCTGACTGTGTGGAGCCTGCTGGGGATTCTTTCTCTCTGCTTCTGTCTTCCCCTCCAGCGCTTGCTCTGTTCCTCTCAAAATAAATACACTTAAAAAAAAAAAAAAACAATACAATACAAAACACCAAAGACAGGGAGGTCCTATGGATTGAGTCATGGCCCCACCCAGAAGGTGTTGAAATCCTGACCGCCTCCCTGCCCCGACCCTGTACCTGGGAATATGACCTTACTTAGATTTAAATTTTTTTTTTAATGTTTCTTTCTTTTTCTTTTTTTTTTTTAATGTTTTTATTTTATTTTTGAGAGAGAGACAGAGTGCAAGCAGGGGAGGGGCAGAGAGAGAGGAGGCAGAATGTGTGAAGCAGGCTCCAGGCTCTGAGCTGTCAGCGCAGAGCCCCACATGGGGCTTGAACTCACGGACTGCGAGATCATGACCTGAGCCGGAGTCAGATGCCCAACCAACTGCCACCCAGGTGCCTCAAATGTTTGTTTATTTTTGAGAGACAGTGACCAAGCAGAGGAGGGGCAGAGAGAGAGACAGAGGGAGACACAGAATCCGAAGCAGGCTCCAGGCTCCGAGCTGTCAGCACAGACCCCAACGTGGGGCTTGAGTTCATGAGCTATGAGATCATGATCTTAGCCAAAGTCGGACGCTTAACCCACTGAGCCACCCAGGCACCCCCAGATGTGACCTTACTTAGAAACAGAGCCTTTGCATGCGGTCCAGTTGAGATGATGCCATTCAGCCATGCCTTGATCCTCTGTGCCTTGTGTGTGCATCCTTGTACAGGGGGGAGATTTGGGACGCAGTCAGACATGCCTGCGTAGAGGGAAAACGATGTGTAGACACAGGGAGAATGCCATCTAGCAGCCCCGGAACGTCTGAGGTGACCAGAAGCTAGGAGAGAGCCTCCCTCACGGCCCCGAGAAGGAGCCCACCCTGCCTACCCCGTAATTTCAGCTTTCTGGCCTCCAGAACTGGGAAGCCATAACTTGCTGTTGTTGAAGACGCCCTTGTCTGCTGTGATACTTTGTTAGGAAAGTCCCAGGAAAATAATGCAAGAGCTCATCCCAAGTCCCAGTAAGAGGATTGATGCCCCCCCGCCCCCCATCTCTTCCTGGCATGAACCTACTGCCTCATCACATCGGGTCAGACCCACAAGTTGACCTTGCCATCATCACTTACAGCTTCCAGATTGCTTTCCTGTGCACATTTTGAGTTAGCACCCAGGGCCCAAACATCGCCCCTCGACTCCTCTCTGGTAGTCTCTCCACACAAGTGGGCCACAAGTAGGTCCCTCTTTCATTGCTCTTCTTTAGATTTTTTTTTAATGTTTACTTATTTTTGACAGAGAGAACATGAGCGAGGGGGAGGGGCAGAGAGAGAGAGAGAGAGAGAGAGAGAGACACAGAATCCAAAGCAGGCTCCAGGCTCCGAGCCATCAGCACAGAGCCCGATGCGGGAGTCGAACTCACCCACTGCGAGATCATGACCTGAGCCGAAGTCGGACGCTCAACCGACTGAGCCACCCAGGCGCCCCTTTCATTGCTCTTCTGATCACAGGGTACAGCTTTCTGTTGGGAACATCTGGACTGGTCTCCCACAAGCAGAGTTTCCCTTGTTCCAGGGGTGAGAATTCTGTCTCTTCCTCTCCCCTGGATCCTTATCTCTCACTTGCCTCTTAACATCTCAGGTTCTCCTTAGTTCTTCCATCTCTGAAATGATGGGGTTGGGTGGACAGTATGTTCTTGGTGTCTACATTATGAATATTCATTAAACGTCTGCAGAATGGCCCAGCTGGCGGAATCCTTTGAAAGGCCTTTCAGCCCAGTTTCCTCACTTAGGAACTGAGGGAATGAGACCCAGAGAAGCTAAGAAGCTTCGCCAGGGAATGAACAGCTCTGAAACAGCCTGGAGAAAACAAGGACTTCTGATCGCTAATCCCATTATACCACATTTCTATAATTCCTTGACCTAGTTAAATGAATTCCCCCAAGTTTGTGAAATCTAGTGTCCCTCGCTGAGATAACTCCAGATATTTGAGTCTCAGCCTGAGAACTGACATAACATTTAGCATGTCTTCTTTTGCTAAGTGTATTTTTAGCAAAGAAAACTATTGTATTTTGCCAGTTTCCTTCCATTTCACGTCTCACTGACAGTCATTGCAGTGCCAAAGAAGTAGATGGTTCTAGAATCTTCTCAGAGCCATCCCTGAGACCAAGCAGAGATCCGGAGACAACACCCAGATCCTCGGGAACTGTGAAAAATCCGCATCAAAGTATAAATTCTGGAGGATTCTGGGGAGGAGTTGGTCTGAGGGCATGTCCCTCCTTTCTTCTCTGGAATTGTGTGGTGAACAAATAAAATGAGGGCTAGTTTGATTATCTAATGCGGTATAACAAACCGCCCCCAGACTAGTTGCTTAAAGTCACAATGGCATTTATTTTCACTTGGATTTGCTATTTGGTCAGGGCTCAGAGGGGGATAGCGCATTTCTGTTGCACTTGACATTGGCCACAATGGTTTAAATGCTGAGGCCGGTATCCTCTGAAGGCTCACTTACTCTCCTGCCTGTAGGTATGTGCTGGCCATCAACTGGGACCTTTGCTGGAGCTGTTGGCCACACACCCACACGAGGCCGCTCTGTGTGACTTTGGTTTCCTCACGGTATGGTGGCAGGGCTATAGGACTGAGCATCCCTATGCCCTGGCCTGGGATGTCATTTCTGTCACGTTTTATTTACGGAGAAGGTCATAAAGGCTCCCCCAATTTCATTCTAGAGGGCAGAAATAAATTTCACCTCCCGACAGAGCAGTGGAAAGGCACTGGCAGGGCATACAAGATTGGAAACACCTCCATTTTGAAAACTACATCTGCTGTTAGTGGCAGAACTTCAAAGGTTGTGTCTGAAGGCAAGAGCTTACTTAGGATATCCAGGGATGGGAGGCAGTGCTGCCCTCAGTTTAAAATACAGCTCCTGGGGAGCCTGGGTGGCTCAGTTGGTTGAGCGTCCGACTTCGGCTCAGGTCATGATCTCGCAGTTCATGAGTTTGAGCCCCGCAGTGGGCTCTGGGCTGACAGCCTGTTTCAGATTCTGTGTCTCCCTCTCTCTCTGCCCCTCCCCTGCTCATGCTCTGTCTCTCTCTGTCTCAAAAATAAATAAAACATTTAAAAAAATTAAAAAGAAAAAGAAAAAATACAGCTCCTGTTGAAATAGAACTGAATAAAGAGACAGAAGAGGACTTTAATGCAATGGCCTCTCGAGGAAACATGAGTACAGTGTACAAAACAAAAAACAAAAGTCCCACAAAACAAACAAACAAACAAACACAAAACCCACAAAAAAATAAAAGACTTTATGGAACTAAAGCATTGTTTCCACATTATAAACTCCCCCCCCCCCCCAGATGTACTAAAAATATAGTCACTGCCAAGAACATTAATTACTGTTCTGGAAGGTCAAGAGTAACAGACACCTCATCCCACAGAATGAAGACATTTCGAGGCTAAAAAACCTCTGAGGGAAAAGATAAGAAACTTGGAGATTAGATCCCAGACCTAACATAAACACTTAAAGGAGAAAAGGGGACCACAAAGAAGAGGACCAGTAGTTAAACAACAGTAGGAGAACAGTTCTCTGAGCTGAGAAGTCAGACAGGATCAATGAATATTTCAAGCTACGTGTCTAGGCATTTCTGGTGGAGCTTTAGAATGTTGTGGATGAAGAGAAAGTTTTACTTCTCTGGACAGGCAGAACCAAAAGAATTAAACTGATACCAGACTACTTAGCAGCTCTAGAAGGTAGAAGAAAGACCACAGGGCAGTGTCAGTAGACTCTTTGGGACAAAAAGGCTGTGATCAGAAATCTTTTATCAAGTCCAATCACCACTCATTTTCAAGATTAACACACGAAGGCCTTGGAGTTTATATGTATGTAATTTATTTATTTGAGAGAGATTGTGCTTGCATAAGCGGGAGAAGGCAAGAGAGAGAGAAAATCTCAAGTAGGCTCCATGCTTGGCATGGAGCCCGACATGGGGCTCAGTCCCATGACCATGAGATCATGACCTGAGCCAAAATCAAGAGTTGGACGCTCAGCTGACTGAGCCATCCAGGCTCCCCGTTGTAACTTACTGCCTGTTAAGGGCATGGCGGCCTCAGAGTTTACTATCCATGTAACTTAGCTGTGGAAGATGGCTGGCAAAATGGCAAATCCAATAGAGGTCTCTAGACACTGGAGGACAAGAGGGTAGGAAAGAGTGGTGAGCAGTGATCTTGTGATGAGTGTATAGCTTAGCCTAAACCGTTGAGATCAGTTTTACCAGGAATCTATAGTGCGCGTCAAGTCATAATTCTTGCAACAGAATAGACAGATGGTAAGGGGAGAATCTAACGGTAGCCTAAAGTCAAATCTCCACCAAACTCGGGAACGGGTGGGGTCTGACAAGAGGAGAGGGTGATTGGAAAAGAAAACGTGTTCTAAATGTTTCCTTTCACAGATCACGGGAGGAGAGTGAGGAAGTAAAACAGGTTGGTGAAGGGGTCATAATTATCTTCTGATGTGTTAATTGAGGAAAATAGGTTCAATTATGATTTTACAGATACAGAAGTTCCTTTATGAATTGAATTGGGGTTCTCCTCTCCTCCCCCGGGTAGTTGCCCTCCATCAGGGAGAAGGCTTGCAGAAAAGATCTGTATCTCATTATCTACCTTGATATGCTTGACCCTGGGCAAACATAGGTTTGGATCACTTTGCCTGGAAAAGTTTTCTCCGTGAACTCTAACCCAGGAGCCTCATCCTTACCCTTGCTCTGCACCCCACAACGTCAGCCTGGACCCTGGTCTGCCTAAGGTCATTTATGGCTGCACCTTCACCTCGAAGCCTTCCCATGTGGCTTGGGGATGGGGTCACACTTGAGAAAGAATGTAGGATTATAGGAAGTGGGGGGAGTGATGTAAAATGGGCACCTCCCACCCACTAGGAAACAGGACAGGTAATAGTTATAAGAAGGATTGAACAGAGCAGTTGCCCGAAGGGGTCGTAGGGGGTGAGGAAGGACCCGGCAAGCAGGGACACCAACGTGTTGCCTAAAGGGGGGCTCTTCTCCCTTCCCATGCAGGTAGTCAGGGAAGAGCCCCCTTCTTAGCAAAATAATGGTTCATTGCTCTCCCATAGCCCTGCCTGCCAAAAAATGCCAAGGGCAGGAGGCCAGGGAAGAGTAAGTCCATGTTTGTGGCCATAGCGAATTGTCTCCGAACCTGGGTAAAGCTTGCACATCACACAGGAACTGTGCCCGGGATATTTGGCCATCCTCAGTGTCACAGGCTTGGGCCTTGGAGACCTATACTTGTGAGCCACTTTCCGTTGGACTGGATCAAGAGTTTATTTTTAAAACCGTGCCCAGAACCACAGACCAGAAAAAGACCTTGGCAAGACATTGAGTCTTGTCCTTAACTTCAGAGAGAATCACACTTTAAATGCCACCCCAGTGAACCTTTCTGCAATGACAGGTATCAAGAAAAACGCTCTAAAGGAGGGCTTGGAATCCATTTGCCCTCAGGAAGCCTTTCTCCTGTTTCCACATCACGCCCTGCTCCGTCAGCCACCAGAGCAGAATACTGCTGTGGTCTCTGACAGAGGGTAAAGTGATTTGCGTACGTCACACTGTTTACTCAATTCTGCCGCCCCTAGGTCATGTTCTAACCCACCTTGAACCCATAAAAGTCCCCAAACTCTCGGAATTCACAGTGACAAAGAGAAGGTTCAGGTGGAAGATGTGTGATGAGTGGGGGCTGCCGGGACAAAGTGCCACCGACTGGGAGCTTAAACAGCAGACGGTCCTTTCCCCGTGACTCTGGAGACTGGACGTCTAAGCTCCAAGAGCCTGCAGGTCTGGTTTTCCTTGGAGGCCTCCCTCCTTGGCTTGCAGACTGTCACCACCTTCTCCCTGTGTCTTCATAAGGTCTTCCCGCTGTGTGTGCCTGTGTCCTAAACTCTTGTCATGAGGACACAGGTTGTGTTGGATAAGGGCCACTAGTGACTTGATCTTAAGGTTATCACCTCTGTAGAGACCTTGTCCCCCAATACTCCCACACTCTTAGGGACAGGCGATTGGGACCTTCAACACGTGAATGTGGGAGGGGGAACACACTGTAGCCCGTAACGCACGCAGAGATCAGGTGACACCAAGGCCGCTGTATTCACACCCCAAAGCCACTTCTGAAATCATGGGGAAACCTATTCTTTGCAACCCTGGTCCATGTACGATGAATTGTGAGAGATTGAGAAATCAAAAAAGACATTTGAAATAACTCATTGAGATGCATAAAAATATAAGTATCATATATTATTAAAGTTAACTAGTATTAAATAATATTAGAATATATAATTGTACGTAACTTTATATATCGTATACATGCTGTTACCCTAATGGAGCATGCAGTTATTGACGGGATACAAGACAGTCATGTTTAAAGACTTAAGACATTCGAGGTTGAAATGCCTTGTTTGTTGAGAAGGGAGTAGTAATCTTGGGGCTCAAAAGTGCCCTTGGGAAAGGCTGATATTCTTGGAAGGACTGAAAGGAAGTAATGTAGAATTGGTAGGGCTTGGATTAAAAATTTAAAAATAATGCCTGGAGGGACGCCGGGGTGGCTCAGTCGGTTGAGCATCCGACTCTTGATATCGGCTCAGGTTGTGATTCCGCGGCACCGTTGTGGGATTGAACCCCGTGTGGGGCTCTGAACTGTCAGCATGGCACCTGCTTGGGATTCTCTCCCTCTCTCTGCCCCTCCCCTGCTTGTGCTTCAATGCACATGCATTCTCTCTCTGTCAACATAAATAAACTTAAAAAAAAATAATGCCTGGATATCTTGGGAGCAGCAGGAAAATTCCCCCTTTAAAAAAAATTTTTTTTTAACGTTTATTTTTGAGAGAGAGACAGAGCATGAGTGGGGAGGGGCAGAGAGAGAGGGAGACACAGAGTCGGAAACAGGCTCCAGGCTCTGAGCCATCAGCCCAGAGCCCGACGCGGGGCTCGAACTCATGGACCGCGAGATCGTGACCTGGCTGAAAGTCGGACGCTTAACCGACTGCGCCACCCAGGCGCCCCACATTTATGTTAATTTTTAAAGGCTTTTCTTTTTAGAGCAGTTTTAGATTTGTAACAAAGCTGAGAGAGAGGCATAGAATTTCCTGCAAACCCCCTGCCCCCACACAGGCATAGCCTCCCCCATTCTCAGCATCACTCAGCAAAATGGTACCTTTTTTTTTTTTTTTTTTTTTTTTTTTTTTTTTTTTTACCGAGGATGAACCTACATTGACACATTCTAATCGCCCAAAGTCCATAGTTTACCTTAGAAACAACTTGATGTTGTATATTCCATGGGCTTGGACACATGTCTAATGATACCTATCCATCCGTATAATATCATGCAGCATTGTAATAAGTACTTTCACTGCCTTAAAAGAGTTTTTATTTTTTTAATTGCGGTAAATTCACACAACATGAAATTTACCATCTTAGCCATTTTCAAATATGGAATCCAGCAGCGTTGTCCATTCACGCTGGTATGGTATCCTCACCCCATCTATTCACCCTTTATCTTGCAAACACTGAGCCTCTACCCCCATGAAACACTAGCCCACCCTTTCACTCCCTGCCCCCTGGCAACTACCTTTGTGATGCGTTTTATAATACTTACTCTGTGCATCCTAGAGGAGTTAGACGGTTGAAAACACCAGGAGCAAAGCTGAGGAACTGACTACTAACATTTTGACATATATGTTTTTTCCCTCTGCATATCCATACATGTAACTTTTTACTGCACACATTGGCTTGTAGCCTTTTTCCCTTAGTGTATGTTCAGTAACTTTACATGTCAACATACGTCATTTTTAAAAAATATATTGTCAAATTAGCTGATATACAGTGAGCACAGTGTGTTCTTGGTTTTGGGGGTAGATTCCCATGGTGTATGTCCTCATTTAAAGAATTTTTTTTTTTTTTTTTAATTTGAGATAGAGCCAGTGCAAGCCAGGGAGGGGCAGAGAGTGAGAAACTCTCAAGCAGTCTCTGCCCCCGATGTGGGGCTCGATCCTACAACCCTGAGATCATGACCTGAGCCAAAATCAAGGGTCGGATGCTTAACTAACTGAGCCACCCAGGAGCCCCTGTTCTCATTTTTAATACTCACATGGAAGTCCATGTATTTAAACAATCCCCTTTGGATTTGGAGGGGGGTGGGGAATCTAGATTTCCCACCCCCCCCCCCCACTATGTCCATAAAAGCAAAGGGCTGGAGACAAAAGATGAAGTCGAAATGTAGACCTCCATAAACATTGCCCTGATGACCTTTCTTAGAGTTAAACCTCTGTCTACACCTTCCGTTGTTTCTTTAGGATGAGTTCCTCCATTTCAGTTAACTTTGAGGACGGTTTTCTACATTTTTAGGCTTTTAATGCATATTGCCAAATTATACCGTTTAATGATTCTGTGGACGGGCATGCCTATTTTCTAGGGTCCCGGTCCTTAAAACACAAATAATAGTAGATGAATGCGGTTTTAAAAAACCAAGTTGTAGAGAAGGACTTACAATGGAAAGGTACCAGCCCTCCCACCATGGTGCCACTCTCAGCCCTGTTCTCTGGAGGCAATTGCCTTTAATGGCTTCTGTTTTTAGTTCCTCCGGTGGTTTGCCTCCTACATCCCTAAACAAAGGCTTATATTGATAGTTCTTGCTCATACCCACATACACACATGTTACACACCATTACTTCCCGTCGGGGAGAGCAGGCCTGCTGGATTCTGTCACCCACGTTCCTCTCTGTACCCAATTTTTAAGTCCACGTAACACCATTTTTCTTGCTCTATTCAAGCCTCTCGGCCACGGATGGTCCCGTTTCCCTTGACAGGCTTTAGGGAGCATTAATTCACCTCTCCCTCTCCAATCCTAGCTTCTATCTACTGTTTGCTTCTTTCTCGTACTGTCCTTCCCTCCCCTCCCCTCCCCCCCTTCCCTCTCCTCCCCCCCCTTTTCTACGTTTCTTTCTCTCCTGGGCTCCTCGTCATTAGGTCTTGGATGCATTGTCCATAGGTCGATTCTACAAGTTCAAAAGTCAATTAAGTGCTTCTTTTATGGCTACTTACTGAAATGTTGTTGATTGCAGAACCAGATACTACCGTCAGTTACATTTCCTGCTCTTCGGGTCCCCTGTGGAGACACCTGTTCACATGGAGGGGGGATAGAGCCATCACTTTTCTTACATTCTATCCGTTCTTCAATCCGTGCCTCATTGTACTTTGATTCATATTTGAATCCTATCTTTCTTGGGCATTTCCCACCCCCCCCCCCCGGAACTGTATGAATTACCTTTTGTCCCTTTTTCCTAATGGGAGAATCCTACGCTTTCAAACATTCCAACTCACTCGTCCCCTCTGTTATTTTGAGTGTTCTCTTCACGTTGGAGGCTACCGAATTCTGACGTGGATTTACTGCTTTCTTAGCCTCTTGCAGGGCTGGCCTCCGGGACTTGGCACCTGCTGCTGTCCGCTTTAACTCTCTCGTGTCTTACCGGGCTCCTGTCTTATCCTGATTTTGCTGAAGTGGGTCCTCCGAAGTTGGACACTTAACTGACTGAGCCACCCAGGCGCCCCTCTGCCAGCTCTTTACAATTTCTTCTTCATTTCCAGTCTGTGGCTCACAGCTCAGACCCTTGTAGTTTAAGGATTTGAGTGCCTTTTCAGTTCTAGGAAAATCTGTCTCTCTTTTAAAATAATTTCTCATTCGGGGCTCCTGGCTGGCTCAGGTGGTGGAGCATACAACTCTCGATCTCAAGGTTGTGGGTTCGAGCCCCAGGTTGGGTGTAGAGTTGACTTAAAATCTTAAAATAAAAATTTCCCATTTCCCTTTTTATTTCCCCCCTATCTTCCCCTCCCCACCCCTGGGCAACTTGTATTATAATTTACTATCAGCGGTTTTTCCTGTGTTCTGAGTCTTCTTTTGCACACTACTCTATTTTTCGTTTATAGGTGTCTTTTTCTTCCTGACGGTCTCCTAAGAAGCCAGTTAATCATGCTTTTTCGGTTCTTCCTGTAAGCATTCTCTGTGCCTCACCAGAATGCAGCTGTCGTGCTGGTTTGAAAACATAGATTTGTCCCAGTTTTGGAATAACTTTGTCACTTGTTTTCTCCCCATTTCTCTCGGTCCTTAATTCCTAAGGGGGAGCTTTCCTCTCCTTGATCTAATCCTCTATTTTAAATTTATTTTTTATTTTAATTTTTTAATGTTTTTTCTTGAGAGAGAAAGAGAAACAGAGAGAGAGAGAGAGAGAGAGAGAGAGAGAGAGAGAACGCACACAAGTGGGAGAGGGGCAGAGAACGAGGGAGACACAGAATCCGAAGCAGGCTCCAGGTTCTGAGCTGTCCGCACAGAGCCCGATGCAGGGCTCGAACCCATGAACCGTGAGACCATGACCTGAGCCAAAGTGGGATGTTCAAGCCACCCAGGCGCCCCCCACCCCAAATCCTCTATATTATAGCCCTTTATTGCTGCTAGGAGAATGTCTTTGGGGGTTGCTCAGCCGTTTTGGACCTTCTCCCGTGTTTCTGCCTGACAGATCCCACCCAGCCCTCAATGCTTATTAGTGCCACCCGTCAAATTCTTTCTCACCAACATCAGCCCCTTTTCCTTTGGTGTGTATCCTGGTACAGCTAGGCATTCTGTGAAGACCTTTGGGGAAAAGTTAACAATGGCCCTAAAGATTTTTAGACTAGAGAACCATGGGCAATTTCAGGAATAACAAATAATTATACTTTTACTCAGGGTAAAATTACTCGTAGGATGAGATCCTCCACTGCCAGCGTAGTAAGCAAGCTAGGATTATATTGAGCTATCGTAACAGAGAATCCACGTAAGATGGCTTTGGACAGAGTTTATTTCTGTCAGAAATAAGTCCGTGCGTAAGTGGTGGTTAGTTGGAACGGTAGCTGGATCAGTGACTCAGTGATGTCAGGACCGATGTCTTGTCATTTCTCTTTGCCATTCCTTCTTGGTTACAGAATGGCTGCCACCGCACTGGCCATCTATCTGCGTTCAAAACAGGAAGAAGCGATGAGCTCAACAGCTGTGTCCTGTTGGTTTTTAGCAGGAAAGCAGAGCTTTTCTGGATGACCCTGTAGCACACTTCTGCTTTTGTCTCGCAACCTGGGACCAAGTCTGATGGGTACTTCTAATTTCAGGGGACTTTGGGGACAGTATTGACTTTCTTCCTTCTATGGTGGGAGGCAGCAAAGAAGGCAGTGGTGGATAGTGGTTTTAGGAGAACCATGTAACAGAATGGTTCCTCTACCGTAATGAGGAAAACGGGGCAAGACAGTGAGAAAAAGCATTTGTGCCCAATTGTATCAAGGTTGCACTTTATTTTATTATTATTTTTTTTAATGTTTGTTTATTTTTGAAAGGGAGAAAGAGAGCACGAGCCGGGGAGGGAAAGAGAGAGAAGGGGACAGAGGATCCAAAGCAGGCGCTGCTCAGCCAGCAGTGAGCCCAGTGTTGAGGCTCAAACCCACGAACCGAGAGATCATGACCTGAGCTGAAGTCAGATGCTCAACCAACTGAGCCCCCCGGGCGCCCCAGGCACTCTTTTTAATAGGCATTTAGAGAGTGCAGGCGTCCCCTGCTCTTTGAAAATTCTCATTGTGCCACTCTGCTCTTACAAAAGACCTCCATGAATACCTATCTTCGCTAACTGAAAGAAATCCAAACATCACTTTTGCATTTATGAAAAAAAAGGTAAAAAAAGAAAGTAGCACCCAGCTTTTGTTTTGCAGCAAACCATTAACAGAGGCAACACGCACCCCAGGCAGCGAGAGTGACCCCGCCAGGCTCCCTCCCAGGAACTCAGCTTCTCATCATCAAGCTGCCATACCTTTGAACTCCCGTCTGTGGCCCTCTGTGCTTTCTCTCGATTTATGTGTTTTTATTTATTTATTTTAATGTTTTATTTATTTATTTATTTTTTTAACGTTTATTTATTTTTGAGACAGAGAGAGACAGAGCATGAACAGGGGAGGGGCAGAGAGAGAGGGAGACACAGAATCTGAAACAGGCCACAGGCTCTGAGCTGTCAGCACAGAGCCCGACGCGGGGCTCGAACCTCACGGACCGGGAGATCATGACCTGAGCCGAAGTCGGACGCTTAACCTACCGAGCCACCCAGGCGCCCCATGTTTTATTTATTTTTGAGAGAGCGCAAGTTGGCGAGGGGCGGGGGGGGGGGGGCAGGGGATCCGAAGTGGGGGCTCCGTGCCAAGGGCAGCAAGCCTGATGCGGGGCTCAAACTCTCGGTAAGACCTGAGTCGAAGTCGGATGCTCTGAGCACTGAGCCACCCAGGTGCCCCTCTCTCGATTTATTTTGTGCCTCTGTTGGCAAGATGTGTCCTACGGTTTGAGAAAAGTTCGAGAGAGGTTATTTCTTGGGTCTGGGAATGGCTGGAACATTTTTCCCACGTAAATTCATGCTGCTTCCCTTTACCCCATTTCAGCTGCTGAAAGCCTTCACAGGAATACCGTGCGATAGGACACACCCGTTCCTGCAGGGTCTGGGTACTGTGCTGGTGCAGGGGGTGCTGAGTCCTCATGGGGCTTGTCCTTGAACAAGGGAAACTTAGGTGTGCCTGGAGCCTGGATCTCATCTGGCAGGGGAGGGGAGGGGAGGGGAGTGACCGAAGGCAGGGCAGGGGGTGTAGAAGATGGGGGCAGCTTAGAGAGCCTTGAAGAGATCAGTCTGGGGAGTCAGAGTGAGGTTTTCCCAAGCAGGGATTTTTGATTTCTTCCATACACCAGTGTTTCTCAACGTGTTTCAGAATCATCTGGGAGGGGGGGCTACTTAAAGCACAGATTGCCGGACCTTGCTCCCAGAATTTCCGTGCAGGCGCTGGAGAATGTATATTTCTAAGAAGTTTCAAAGCGATGCCGCTGCTGTAGGTCTGGGGCCCACCCTGTGGCATGTTATACTAAGGCGGTGACAATTTACAGTAACCTCATTTTCTCATTTAAAAAAATGGGTATAATAAGACTTTCTAGGTTTTAAGGAATGAGTGCCTGGATGAATTCTATTTTCTGTGGTGTTTTTTTTTTAATGTTATTTTACTTAAACTCTTTTTAACATTTATTAATTTTTTGAGAGACAGAGACAGAGCGTGAGCGGGGGAGGGGCAGAGACAGAGGGAGACCCAGAATCTTTTTTTTTTTTTTTAATTTTTTGTAATGTGTATTTTTGAGAGAGAGAGACAGAGCATGAGCAGCGGAGGGACAGAGAGAGAGGGAGACAGACAGAGACAGAGTACTAGCTGGGGAGGGGCAGAGAGAGAGGGAGACACAGAATCCGAAGCGGGCTCCAGGCTCCGAGCTGTCGGCCCAGAGCCCGACGTGGGGGTCAAATCATGAACCGCGAGATCATGACCTGAGCCACTCGGGAACCCTGATGTATTTTCTGTATTCTTGATGCTGTGGCACCTGCAGCCTCGCCGACCCACCGAGGCCCCCTCTCATTTCTAGAGATAGCAAGCAGGGGAGGGGCAGAGAGAGAGGGAGAGAGGGAATCCCAAGCAGGCTCTGCACTGTCAGCCCAGATGCCGACGCAGGGCTCCATCCCGTGAACTGTGAGATCATGACCTGAGTCTAAATCAAGAGTTAGACGCTTAAACTGACTGAGCCACCCAGGCAGCCCTATATTTATTTATTTATTCTTTTGACCCTGGGATCAAGACCTGAGCTGAGATCAAGAGTCGGACGTTCAGGGGAACCTGCCTGGGTAGTTCAGTCGCTTGAGTGTCTGAGGTTAGCTCAGGTCATGATCTCCTGGGTTCATGAGTTCAAGCCCCTGCATGAGGCTTGCTGCTGTCAGCACAGAGCCCGCTTAGGATCCTCTGTCCCCCTCCCTATGTCCCTCCCCCACTTGCACTCTCTCAAAAATAAAACAGTAAAAAATAAGAGTGGGAGGCTTAATCAGCTGAGCCTCCCAGGTGCCCCTTTCCTGGGTACATTTTGAAACAGTAACACATTGCTTATGGCTGGAGCACTTATCAGAACACCTCGTAGGCATCAGGCAAGAGGGAGCCAGGGAGGCATTTGGGGAAGGATGTCTAAGGACAGCGCGGATGACGAATGAGAGGTTAGGATGGTGGAGGTGTAGACGTCAGTTTTGAGCATCTGGTGGTAGTTCAGGGTGGAGCCCTACAGGGCTAAGCCTGGGACTGTGCAAATAGAAAGGGAGTGACAGAGGCTGTTCCACATTTCCTAAAGTATGTTTGGCACCAGGAGGTACTGGTTACTTGGTGTGATGCATATTTTCATATGTTTTATGCAGTTGGGAAATGATGGGCTAGCTCACATTAAAGTATTTCATTTACTGCAGGCCTTCTCAGAACCTTTAATATTTTAATAAGACTCCATTAATGGAGAATATAGTGTTCAATGTTTTCCTTAATTGTCCACTTCAGTGTCTTATGAGTCTGTTTTTTGCATGGGAACACATTTTGAGAAATGCCACCGTGACCGAACAAGCTCACGTACAATGGCAATCAAGATTTTTTGTGGGTGGTGTTGTTCTTCTGAAGCTCATAAGTAGAACAATGCACAATTTTTAGACCAGTTTGCCAGGGTTCTGTTTTGCTGTAGTCTGTTGATGTAAAAAAATAAGAGGTAACTTGTACCCAGATGTCACCTACAGAGTGCTTGTCATCCTGTGGAGTGACTCATCCCCTGAAAATGGTAGTGTTCATTGTCTTGATAATGGATGATGTTCTGTCTTTCATTTACAAAGATGAGGCCCAGAATACCAGGCTTCCTAAAAATAGCATCACCCGTTAGCCCACCTCCCTTCCTGGAAGATTACCTTCCATTGGTCAGTCTTTAATGCTCTCTTGAAATGCTTCTGGAGTGATGGATGGAAGTCTCAGAGGAGTGGAAAATTGGGCTAAGTGACCTTCCTTGCTCCTTCCAACTCAATATCGATGAGTCTTTCAATAAAACATATTCCAGAATGTTCTTAAATGCTTTTGATCGTCATAAATAACTTTTATGGCCCCAAATTAAAAAAAAAAATTAACGTTTATTTATTTTTGAGAGACAGAACAGAGACAGAGCACGAGCAGGGGAGGGGCAGAGAGAGAGGGAGACACAGAATCCGAAGCAGGCTCCAGGCTCTGACCTGTCAGCACAGAGCCCGACACGGGGCTCAAACTCATGAACTGACCTGAGCCAGAGTCACTCTCAACCGACTGAGCCACCCAGGTGCGCCTGGCCCCAAATTTTTAAGGGCAGACTTGAGCAGAATTTGTCTCCAGCACAAGATACTTTCCTTCAGAGGACCAGGGTTTGTTGCTTTCTTATCAGCCGTGTAGGTACAATGTTTCTTATTGGTTATTTTAGTTTTCATGTAGTTGATGTGTGGGTAATTGCCATAGCTAGCTGTCCAGATGCCCTGAAACTCAGCTCTTTCTTTCAAGCAAAAAGTAGTAAAAAGTTTAAAGAAAATGTTCATATACATAAAACTTATATTTGTATATCTGTATAATAACATGCATATTTTATGTGTGTATTATATATATTGTTTATATGTGGTATATGCTATGTTATATATATGGTTTATATATATGGTATATGATATATATGGTGTGTGTGTGTGTATGCATTGTTATTTTTTAACCAGAATATAGAGAATCAATGGGCATAATTATTTTTGTTTGTTTTTAGTCTTGTGGGATTGTGGTAATCATTTATAGAAGAATATGCTTAATACTTAATGCTTGGTTTTTGTTATTTTGTTTCATTATCTACTATTTAATACATAGATTACCTATATTCTTATATGTTCTGAAACATTAAGAGAGCCATGAACCTACTGCACACATTTAGAACCAAATCATGACCAGGACACGTGGGTGGCTCAGTTAAGCGTCCGGTCTCGGCTCAGGTCATGATCTCATGGTTCGTGAGTTCCAGCCCTCCATCGGGCTCTGTGCTGATGGCTCGGAGCCTGGAGCCTGCTTCAGATTCTGTGTCTCCCTCTCTGTCTGCCCACCCCCTGCTTATGCTTGTGCGCACTCTCTCTCTCTCTCAAAAATAAAAATAAACATCAAAAAAATTTAGAACCAAATCACTATCAATTATGCTGAAGTCACCTGTGTATCCCTCCAAATCCAATGTCCCTTGTTTTCCTGGAGAGAACCACTACTTGAAATTTTGTGATTACAGTCTTGGGTTCTTCCCATTTTACTACATCTGTATTTATCCCTTAACAATATGTTGTTGAGTGATGTTTGGTTTTGAGCTCTATGCGAATGGTATCATTTAAGTAATCTTGCTGTTAGTTATTTCCCCCATTCAACATTGTACCTCCAAGAATCATCCCTTATTTGGGGTAAATTTTATTTCACTAATTATTACTGTATGATATGTCATTATGTGGCTATATCCCAATTTCTTTATTCTCTCTTAAGTTTTAATTTTAATTCCAGTTAGTTAACACACAGGGTTATATTAATTTCAGGTGCACAGTATATTGCTTCAACACTTGTGCACATCACCTGGTACTCATTTCAATAAGCATACTCCTTAATCGCCCCATCACCTATTTAACCCCTCCCCACCTCCCCTCTGGGACCCATCGGTTTGTTCTCTTTAATGAAGGATCTGCTTCTTGATTTCTCTCTCTTTTTTTTCCCCCCTTTGCTCATTTGTTTTGTTTCTTAAATGCCCCATATGAGCGAAATCACATGTCTTTCACTGACCGGCTTATTTCGCTTAGTGTTATACTCGCTCCATCCATGTTGTTGCAAATAGCATGATTTCATTCCTTTTTTAAGGCTGACTAATCTTCCATATGACTTCTTTATCCATTCGTCAGTCGATAGACACCTGGGCTGCTTCCGTATCATGGCTGTTACAAATAATGCCGCTATAAACATAGGAGGGCATTGTTCCCCTTTGAGTTAGTATTCGTGTATTTGACACCCAGTAGTGAGATTGCTGGATCATAACATCATTCTGTCTTTAACTTTTTGAGGGCCCTCCTTACTGTTTTCTGCAGTGGCTGCACCATTTTGCCTTCCCACCGACAGTGCACGAGGGTTCCTTTTTCTCCACATCCTCGCCAACACCTGTTGTTTCTTGTGGTGTTGACTTTGGCCGGTGTGAGGTGGTATCTCATGGTGGTTTTGATTTGTATTTTCCCTGAGGATGTGGGATGATGAGCATCTTTTCATGTGTCTCTTGGCCCATCTGTATGCTTTTGGAGAAATGTCTGTTCATGTCTTCTGCCCATCTTTTAATTGGATTATTTGCTTTGGGGGAGTTGAGTTTTATAAGTTCCTTATATATTTTGGATACTAACTCTAACAGATATGGCATTTGCAAATATCTTCTCCCATTCCACAGGTTGCCTTTTAGTTTTGTTGACTGTTTTCCTTCGCTGTGTAGAAGATTTTTATTTTTATTAAGTCCTGACAGTTTATTTTTGCTTTTGTGTCCTTTGCCTCAGGAGACATATCTTCAAAGAAGTCTCTGCAACCAACGTCAAACAAGTTATTGCCTGTGTTCTCCTTTAGGATTTTTATGGTTCATGACTCACATTTAGGTCTTTCATCCATTTCGAATTTGTTTTTGTGCATGGTGTAAGAAAGTGGACTTGTTCCATTCTTCTGCATGTTGCTGTCCAGTTTTCCCAGTACCATTTGTTGAAGAGACTGTGTGTTTTTCTGTTCAGTAGTCTTTCCTACTTTGCCAATGATTAGTTGACCATATAATTGTGGGTTTATTCTGGTTATTTTCTATTCTCCTCCATTGACCTATGTGTCTTTGTGCCAGGACCATACTGTTTTGATTCCTACAGCTTTGAAATATAACTCGAAGTCTGGAATTGTGATGCCTCCAGCTTTTCTTTTCTTTTTCAAGATTTCTTTAGCTACTCAAGGACTTTTGTGGTCCTGCACAATGTGCTGTTGGTATTTTAAGTTTATTTTGAGAGAGAGAGCATGCACGTAAGCGCGAGAGGGACAGAGCGAGAAGGAGGGTAAAGAGAGAGAATCCCAAGCAGTCTCGTGCTGTCAGCACAGAGCCCAACGCAGGGCTCAAACCCCCAAACCATGAGATCATGACCAGAGCCCAAATCAAGAGTTAGACGCTTAACCAACTGAGCCACCCAGACACCCTGCTGTTGGTGTTTTGATAGGGATTGCATGAAATATGTAGATTGCTTTGGGTGGTATAGACATTTAAACAATATTTGTTCTCCCAATCCATGAGCATGGAATGTTCTTCCATTTCTTTATGTCACCTGCAATTTCTTTCATCACTTTCTTTTTTATAGTTTTCAGAGTACAGATCTTTCGCCTCTTTGGTTATGTTTATTCCTAGGTATTGTATTATTTTGGGTATATCTTTATTCTCTTTTTGATGGAATTTTTTTCCCCTCATTTTTAAATTTTTATTTTGCAAAAAAAAAAAAAAAATCTCACACAAACAAAAAAACTGCCAGGAATGTTTTATAAATGTCTCCTGGTAAATGTGCAGGGGTTTCTGTAGGATAGTGTTTGTTTTGGAATGCAGGTTCCAACTCATTAGTGATAATGGAATCGATTTAGTGAGCATACTAGAAAATATTAGAGCGCATCAGACATAAAGAGAGTAAACATTCTGTACTGTTTTGTTAAAAGATGTTTGGGTACTGAGTTTCAGCCTTAAATGTACAAGATAATGACACATGGTTTTCTACAATGCTGTTAACAATTTATACTTACCGTAGTGCTTTGTAGAGATTCTCATTCCTCCATATCATCACTATTTGGAATTGTCAGACATGCATTTTCATCAAACTGGTAGATATAGAATGATATCTCTTTGTAGGTTTCATTTGCATAGTCCTGGTTCCTAACGAGGTTGGCCGTGTTTTTATATATTTGTTAATCATTAGAATTTTCTCATTTAAGCAGTGCCAGTCTTCAGCCTGTTATACTGTAGAGGTGATTTATTTTTTTTTTTAATTGACTTTTGGGAGTTCCTGATACAACCTGAATTTTAATACTTCAGCAGTTACATACTTTTTTACATATATCTTTCTCCATTTTCTGACTTTCTTTTTAGATATTTTTCTCATCTACTGTAACAAGTTAGTTTTCATGTAAATATATTTATTATTCTTTTCTTTTATGGCTGATCTTTTTTTCTCAAAGTGTCATTCCATGGTCAGAAATACAAGATATGCCATATGTGTTTTCCCAGAAGTTTTAACGTCTTGCCTTTTAAGTCTTTAATTCTTTGGGACTTGGCGTTTATGCATAATGTTGGGTAGAACTCTCTTTTCTTTTCTTTCTTTTTTTTGCAGGGGGTGGGGGATATGCAGTTGACCCAGCACTACATATTGAATAACACCCCTTTTCCACAATCTGGGATAACACCTCTATCTATCATTTTGTGTGTGTGAGTCTGTTCCCCAACATTGTCTTCTGTTCTCATGTTCAGTGTGAACACTGATAGAATCAATACTATCTTAATTACTCTGACTTGAGTAAGTTTCAGCGTCTGGAAGTGAAGTTCCTCCAACTTATTCTTCCTGCAGATATTCGTGTTTTTTTCTTACATCTTGCATTCCTTATAAGTTTAAGATTTAGCTCATTAACTCAGTTTTAAGTTAATATTGAAACTTTTTTATTAGGGTTGCATCGGCATAAAGAGAACTGATATCTTTACAAAATTAATTCTTTCCATAAATATAGTATGTCTCTCCATTTGTCTTTTTAATGTCTTTTACTAATTCTTTCTCTATAAGCTATTGCCAGTCTCTTATTAAATGTATTCTATATTTGTTCCATGTTAAATGATTTTTTAAAATTAGTTTTTCTTAGTATTTGCTGACTATATTGATTTTGTTATATTGCTTTTATAGCCAGCTATCATTGGAAACTTAGATTATTTTAAATAACTTATTTTTTTTAACATTTTCATTTTTGAGAGACAGAGTACGACCCAAGGAGGAGCAAAGAGAGAGGGAGACACAGAATCTGAAGCAGGCTCCAGGCTCTATCTAAGCTGTCAGCACAGAGCCTGCTGGGGGGCTCAAACCCACGAATTGTGAGATCATGACTTGAGCTGAAGTCAGACGCATAACTGACTGAGCCATCCAGGCACCCCAGTTATTTTCTATAACTTCTATAGGTTATATTAGTTTAGGTTCTTTCTCTTTAGTTTTTAAATCTTCTATTTTAGTTGCTTACTTATAAGCTGGGTAGAAAGCGATAGTGGGCATTTTTGTCTTATTCTTGACTTCAAAGGGAATATTTTTAACATGTTCCCATTAAGAATAATGTTTTATAGGTATGTTTGGAAATACATAAGGATTTTCCTTAACATTTTTAAAATTTTTTCCTGAATAGGCATTGAATTTTATTAAATATTTTGTCTGCATTGCCGGAGATAGTCATGGTTTATCATTTAACCTGTCAGCGTGAAGAATTACACTTGCAGATTTCTAGTGTTAAAGCACTCCTGGGACAAGTAGCTGACTCAGTCAATGGAGCATGTAAATCTTGATCTTGGGGTTGTGAGTTCGAGCCCCATGATGGGTATAGAGATTACTTAAAATCTTAGAAGAGCCTGGGTGGCTCAGTCGGTTAAGCGTCCGACTTCAGCTCAGGTCATGATCTCATGGTTTGTGAGTCTGAGCCCCATGTTGGGTTCTGTGCTGATAGCTCGGAGCCTGGAGCCCGCTTCAGATCCTCTGTGTCCCTCTCTCTGCCCCTCCCCCGCTCACAAGTGCGCTCTCTTTCTCTCAAAAATAAACAAACATTAAAAAAACCACAAAAGTAAAGTCTTAAAAACCCACAAAAACCACTCATGCAGTCTAGCAATTTATCTGATTTGCTCATAATGTGCTAATTAATTTTGTTTAGGGTATTTGCATCATTGTTAATATACAGAACCAGTCTATGATTGATTTTCTTTGCACACCTTTGTGTAGTTTTTGTAACACGTTATATATTTGTCTCTTAGAATGAGCTGCGGGTGTAGCTTCTTTTTTTATTCTTTTGAAGTTTGCAAGTTTGGAAAGAAGCATTTCTTGGAAATTTTCTTGCTAAACACCTTGGTCCTCTTTTTCCCTCGTGGAAAGATATTTAATTGCTGCTTTAATGTTTTTTAAATGTTTATAGGACTATTCAGGCATCCAATTAATTCTTTTTTTTAATGTTTATTATTTTTGAGAGAGAGAGAGAGAGACACAGTGTGAGTAGAGAAGGGGCAGAGAGAGAGACAGGGAGACACAGAATCCGAAGCAGGCTCCAGGCTCTGAGCTGTCAGCACAGAGCCCACCTCGAGGTTCGAACTCAGGAATAGCGAGATCATGACCTGAGCCAAATTTGCACTCTTAACCGACTGAGCCACCCAGGCGCCCCTGGCATCCTATTTATCCTTGAGTCACTTTGTGCTTGCTTTATTTTTCTAGCTATTTGGCCATTTTGTCTGTTTTCAAATAAAACTGTTCATCACTTTCATTTATTGTTTTCATCTCTACGGTATCACAAACCTCGAGATCATGATCTCAGCCGAAATCAAGAGTAGTACGCTTGACTGACTGAGCCATCCCAGCGTCCCAAGTTTCTGTATTTTTTTTAAAGTATCACTTTGCTGACAAGTTGATACGCAGTATTTTAATTGTTTTTCAATTCCAAATATTTAAAAAATTCTAACACCTTCATTTTGACCTATGAGCTATTTAGAATTGTTTTGAAGTTTCCAAATCTTGCTTTGTTGTTGTTGTTTTTTAATTTTAACTTTTTAGTGAATGATTTCAAACTAAATTGCACCGGGGTCAGAAAACATCATCTGCAAGGCATCTGTTTCTTTGGGGTTGATCGAGAAGAGCTTTATAGGCTAATAAGTGGTTAATTTTTGGAAATGAATTCTTGTGTGCATGAGAAGAATTTATATTCTATAGTGATGATATTCAGGGTTCCATGTATGTTTGTCAAATAAATCGTGTTGACTTAGGTTTTTCAAATCCTCTGTATCTTGGTTAACTTTTTTTCTGCCTACCTCTCATTAATTAAAAGGGAAATGCTGACATATCAATTATGGTACATTTTTTAAAGGCTTCCCTGACGTTCTGTCAGTTTTGATTTATATACTTTGTGATTCTAAACAGGTACATCCAAGTTTCAAATTCTCATAGCCCCTAGATGAGGTAGACTTTTATCATTATATTGCAATCCTCTCCCCCTTTTAATGTCGTTTTTTGTTTTTTCTGTATTTTATTTTATTTTATTTTTATTTTTATTTTTATTTTTATTTTATTTATTTTTTGCCTCAAAGTCTATTTTGGCCAACATTATTATAATGTTAATTAGAAATAGTCTGGTATGTTTTTTTTCCCTGTTTTTCTCTTTAATCTTCCTGATTGTTTATGTTTTAGATACAGTTCTTAGTTTTTAAAAATCTAGCTCTATGCTAATTCTCTTTATTATTATTTATTTTTATGCTGAACATGTTTAGTGTTTAACTGGCGTGTTTAGGCCTTTTTTAAAAATGTTTATTTTTGAGAGAGAGACAAAGAGAGTGCCAACCTGGGAGGGACAGAGAGGAGGGTGGGGAGAGAGGGTGCATGCAGGCACAAGTGAGGGAGGGGCAGAGAGAGAGGACAGAAGATCCCAAGGGGGCTCCACGAAGACAGCAAAAAGCTGGATGTGGGACTCTCAGGAACCCCGAGATCATGACCTGAGCCAAAGGCAGACACTCAACCAACTGAGCCACCCAGGCGCCCCCAGGAGCTGAGAATACTTAACTCCCCTCCCTCATTCACCTCATCCTCCCTCATTGACTTCTGCTATTGTCTATTATCTCGATTTTCTTTTAAAAAATTATTTTTTTACTTTAAAAATTTGCACAAAGTAAACCTTATGTTTTCGTTATGGTTCTTTGAGTTTTAACACACATGGATTTGTGTGACCACCAGCACAAACAGGATACGGGGCAACCCATCACCTTAAAAAATTCCCATTGGAGGGGCACCTGCGTGGCTCTGTCGATTGAGCATCTGACTCTTGATTTCGGCTCAGGGCGTGATCCCAGGGTTGTGGGATCAAGTTCTGCGTCAGGCTCCATGCTGAGCGGAAGATTCTCTCTCCCTCCCTCCCCTGCTCGCACACTGTAGGTTTTTTGGCATTTTCTACATAGACAATAATGTCATCTGTAAATAGGGATATTTTAATTTGTTCCTTTCAGATCTCTTTGGTTTATGTTTACTTTTCTGGCCTTACTGCACTGACTCAGACGCGTAGCACTATGTTGAATGAATGTCAAGTACAGACATACTGGCCTTGTTCTTGGTTTTTGGAAGTCAAGCATCTCATCTTTCACCACTAACTATAATGTTAACTGTAGGATATTGTTTTTGTTTTGGTTTGTTTTGTTTTGTTTTACACATGTTATTTAAGTTGAGGACATTCCCTTCTATTGTTAGCTTTCTGAGAGTTTTCACCAAGAATGGGTTTTGAATTGAATTGCATATGCTTTTTCTACATCTATTGATATGATCCGGTTTTTCTCCTTCAGTCTGTATTTGAGATGATGGATTACACTGATTGATTTTCAAATCCCTGGAACAAACCCACCTTGGTCATAGTAAATAATTATTTTTATATATTATTGAATTCTTTTGGTAATCTTTTCTTAAGGATTTGTACATCTATATTCATGGGGAATATTAGTCTACGGTTATCTTACTTTTAATTTTATTTATTTATTTATTTTTACTGTTTTTTGTCTAGCTTTGGTATCAAAAGAATATTCGCTTCATAAAATGAATTGGGAAGTATTCCCTCCTCTTCTATATTCTGTAAGACATTGTATAGAATTGGTGTCAATTCTTCTTTAAACATTTGGTAGAATTATTTTGTGAAGATTTTGCGGGGTGGGAGGTAGTTAATCGTAGAAGTTCAAATTCCTACTAGTTACAGACTATTAAGATTGTCTATTCCTATTGGGTATATTATAGTAACTTTTTTTTTTGAATAATTAGTCCATCATATATAAGTTGTCAAATTTACATGTGTAAGGTTGTGCAAAGACATTTTGAAATTTACAGTGTTCTGTAGTGATATTTCCTGTTTCACTCCTACTATTGGTGATTTGTCTTTTTCTTTCTTTTCAGTCATGCTACAGTGTATTTCAATTGTCCTTAGTTTTTTAAAGGACCAGATCTTTCTTTCATTGATTTTTCTCTATTATTATTTTTTTGTTTTAAATTCACTCATTTCTGCCCTTATCTTTATGATGTCCTTCCTTTGGGTTTATTTTAACTCACTTTTTATAGGTGTTGCAGTAGGAACTTATATTTTAATTTGAGAATGTTTCTTTTTCTAATGTGTGGATTTTAGTGCTACCAGTTTCCCTCTTTAGCACTGCTTTGGCTGCATCCAACATTTTGATACATGGTATTTTCATTTTTATTCAGGTCAGTATTTTTTATTTATTTCTTTTGAGGCTTTCTCTTTGGCCCATGGATTATTTAGAGGTGTTTCATTTAGTGTCCAAGTATTTGAACTTTCCAATATTTTCTTCTTATCTTTCTGTTACTGATTTCTATTTTGACATCTTCTGTGGTTGGATAATGCATTGTCTATGATTTCATTTATTTCAAGTTAATTGAGGTTTGTTTTATGACCCCAGATGTTGTATGTTGTGTATGTCCCATGAGCCCTGGAAAAAGTATGTGTCTGCTGATGTTGAATGCAGTGTTCTATAAATGTCAGTTAGAATCTATTGGTTAATGGAGTTATTGTGTCCTTACTTATTCTTCCTAATTTTGTATATCTAGTTGGTCTATCAATAATTGAGAGAGGAAGTATTGATGTCTCCAGTTACGAATGTGGACTTGTCTATGTGTCCTTTTAGTTCTATAAGTTTCTGCTTTATGTATTTTGCAGTATTGTTGTTTAGTTCATACACACTTGGGATTGCTATGTCTTCCTATTCGATTGATCTTTTATGAATATATGATTCTCCTTTCTGTCGCTAGTCATTTTCTCTGTCTTAGAAGCCTACTTCATATGTTAATATGGGTACTCCTGCTTGCTTTTGACTTATGTTTATGTAGTATATTTTTCTACAATTTTACTTTCAACCTACTTATATAATTGTATTTGAAGTGAGATTCTCATTCGACTCAGGTCATGATCTCACCTTCCCAAGTTCGAGCTCCATGTGGGACTCTGCTGACAGCTCAGAGCCTGGAGCCTGCTTCAGATTCTGTGTCTTTCTCTCTACCCCTCCCCTACTTGCACTCTGTCTCTCAAAAATGAATAAACGTTAAAAAAGAAAATAATCCTTTGAAGTGAGATTCTCTTGGACAACATTTTTAACCTACTCTGCCAATCTCTATTAACTGGTATATTTACACCATTTACATTTAACATAAGTATGGCTGGTTTAGGGCTTACGTCCACTATTTTTTATTTTATGTTTGGTTTTTCTCTTTTTCATTGTTTTGTTTTGTCTTTCCTTCTGGGTTAGGTTACATTTTGATTTCTCTATAACGTGTTTGAGTGTATCTTCTTATGTAGCTTTTTTAGCCGTGGCTCTGGTTATTACATATACATAGCTTATCACAGCATACTAGTATCTTTATTTTACCAGTTTCAGTGAAATCTAGAACCTTTACTTCCCTCTATGTCCCTTTACCCTCTTCCAAATAAAGTATCATTGTATTAAATATTTCCTTTACATACATATAGAGCCACATACACAATGTTAATAAATTTTTTGCTTCAACCATTAATATAGGAAACTCAAGGGGAGAAAGAAGACTATTTTATTTACTATTTTTGACCACCAGGTTCTTTTTTCGTTCCTGATACTTGAAGGTTATTTCTTTTACCATTTCTTTTTCTTTGTTTAGAACTTCCCTTAGCAGTTCTTTAAGACGAGCCTGCTGATGACGCGTTTTGTTAGTTTTCTTTTATCTGAGAACGTCCTGATGTTTTTCCATTCCTAAAGGATATTTTAATTGGATTGTAGGTTAGTTATTTTCTTTCAGTACTTGGAAAATGGTGTACCACATCCCTCTGTCCTCTGTAGTCTCTCATCAGAAATCTTCTGGAATTTGAGTTGTTTCCCCTCCATTAGTAAGGTATCATTTTTGTCTCACTGTTGTCGAGTCCTTCTTTGTCTTTCGTTTTCAGAAATTTGACTGTGAGTCTTGGTGAGGACTTCCTTGTGTTTGTCCTGTTTGTATGTGCTCAGCTTCTTGAATATTACATCTTTTGCCAAATTGGGGCAGTTTTCAGCCATTATACCTTTGGGTATTTTTTCAGCCCCCTTCTTTTCCCTCTTCTGGGACTCTGATGACATAAACATTTAATCTTCCACTATAGTTCCACAGGTCCCTAATGCTTTGGTTTGGGTTGTTTGTTCTATCTTTGTTCTGTTGTTTAGACTGGGAAATTTCTCTTGTGCTTTCTTGCAGTTCACAGATTTTTCCTCTGCTTTCTCCATTCGACAGTTGAACCCATCCACCAGGATTTTTTGGGGGGGGGGGGGCGGTTATTTTTGAGAGAGACAGAATACAGAGAGAGAGGGAGACACAGAATCAGAAACAGGCTCCAGGCTCCGAGCTGTCAGCACAGAGCCCGACACGGGGCTCGAACCCACAAAACATGAGATCCTGACCTGAGCCAAAGTCAGACCCCCAAACGAGTGAGCCATCAAGGCACCCCCTCCCCATCTACCAGGATTTTTAACTTAGATTATTACAGTTTTCAACTTTAAAATTTTCATTTTCTTCTTGTTTATATCTTCTGTTCTGAGACTTTCTATTTTTTTTTATTCATTTCAAGCACGTTCATAAATGCTTATCAAAGCATTTTCTTGGCGAATGCTTTGAAGTCTTTGTCAGATAATTCAAACGTCTCCGTCATCCTGCTCTTGGCATTTATTGATTGCCTTCATTCAACTTGGGATCTTTCTGGTTCTTGATAGGATAAGCAATTTTTTATTGATACTTGACTATTGTCTTATATGATGAGATTCTGGGTTTTATTTAAACTTTCTCTTTTAGCTGACTTCCTCTGATCTCATTCTAGCAAGGGAAGGGAGAATTCTGCTTTGTTACTGCCAGGTGGAAATAGAAGTCCTGGTTCCCCCCTTGGCCGTCACTGGTTCCCACACCCCCAAGAGGGTGATGCCTCTCATTACTGCTGGGTGAGAGTGGGAATTCTGGCTCCCCATTAGGCCTTCACTGATACCGCCCTGGCTGGGAGTGGCTCATTATTGCTCCCCACTAGGCTTCCATTGTTGCCATCCAGAGGGTGGTTTTGTTACTGCCGGATGATGGTGAAAGTCTCGACTCCCCTGGGCCTCCCGTTACACCGCGTTCCCAGAGGAGGAGACAGAGGCTTTGTCAACACAAGGTGAGGGTGGATGTGTGGACCGCTCATATGGTTTCCATTGTTATAGCTGAGCAGTGACAAATGTCCCAGCTCCATACTCAAACGTCTCTGATGCTACACTGGCCGAGAGGAAGGGGAGGATTGGGTGCTTTGTTATAGCCAGGCAAGGGTGAAAGGCTAGGTGCCCTTCCCAGTGTTGGCTGGTGTGGATGGGGTAGGACAACGGTTTTTTCTTCTGTAGCATTTGGCTGGAGTGAGCAGTCGTTATCTATGAACATTTTCTATCTTGCTAGGCTGCTGCCTTCCTGATCCCCGGGCTACAGGGACCTGGCTTTTGTTGGACTTTTTATGTCTGCACTCACTGGTATTTCTGTTCCCAGCTTCAAGTGTGGAATATGTGTGGCAGAAGTCCCATATTTCACACCATGCCGTTCGTTGGGTCTGGTGGTCACTAGCCAGTCTACGTTCTGTCCGCCTTGCAAAGTCTTCTGTTTTATACGGAAAGCCCCAAGGTTTTGCTTTTAGTTAGTGACAGGAAATAGGTGAAATGTGTTCCCTCCGTCTCCCCAGGAGTGAAAGTCCTGGCACTAATGTTTCAGTGTATCATTAGTTCTTCAGTATTTCATACATATGTTGCCATCTTTGAGAATTCTGGTCGTTGAAGTTCTTCAGGCTCTCCATATATTGTGTTTTCTTCCTCTGTACCTTGAGTGTTGATCATCTGTTTTCATGGGAATTTGCAGTTTGTATGTGTGCGTGTGAGAGGGAGAGAGTGACCCCCAGAGAGACAAGATGACAGAGAACACGCCCACGGGAGAGAAATCACTGACCGAACCTTATCTCTGAGATTCTCTAGACAATAAATTAGGAATGCTTTGCGCCATATAAGATTTGCATTCTCCCCTGATGTGGTGCAGGGGTTGTTAAGAGGTTGGGGGCACTTCGGCCCGTGTCCAGGTTCTTTCTCCAGATGTGTTCATCTCGGGTTCAAGCTCCCCCACCCCCACTTTCTGGCAGGGGCGCCTAACGCTTGGTTGCCAGATCTGAATGGTGGCATTTGAGTTTATCACTAGGAATCCATGTTTTCTCCTTGTTTGCTGTTTATTGATCCCTGGTCAGATTTCTGTTACTTTTACTTGCTTGTTTGGGGGAGGCCATGGGGTACAAGTTGGGGAACATGCTTAATTCTGTTACTTAAAAAAAAAAAAAAAAAGATGTCTGGAACAGCAGAAATGGTTTTGCTGTCCTTCATCCCGGGTCGAGATGGTAATAGACTCTTCAGAGGATCTTACTTGCCAGAGTATTTAAGGTTCCCAGTAAATGCCAGTATGGTCTGTATTTTCTCTTGCTAGAAATGTCCGCTAATAATGTGTGTTCTTCTAGTCTCACCATGAGCAGAGGAAGTGGGGAATAAGTACGAGACTGTGTTCTTAATTTTTTCTTTTTTTTTTTCTTCACTGATATATTTCTCAATTTTCTCTTTAGGGCAGAAAAGACTGAAGTTCTGAGTGAAGACCTTCTTCAGGTAAGGTTGTCACAGGCCCCTTAGCATATAGACATGAAATATATCTTCCCGTTAAAACTGAGTCGTTCCCAGTGCCCGTTTAAACCGCTTACACTGCTCCTCATGCAGTCTGTTTAGATACAGCTTCTTTCCCTTTATGATATTACTTTATTTTTTTTAATGTTTATTTACGTGGGGTTTTTTTTAGGTTTTTTTTTTTTTTTTTTTTTTTTTTTTGAGAGAGAGAGAGAGACAGAGACAGAGTGTGAGCAGGGGAGGGAGGGACAGAAAGAGAGGGAGACACAGAATCCAAAGCAGGCTCCAGGCTCTGAGCCATCAGCACAGAGCCCGATGCAGGGCTTGAACTCATGACCTGAGCTAAAGTCGGAGGCTCAACCGACTGAGCCACCCAGGCACCCCTATATATTACTTTAAATACCGGTTTAGGTAAGACTTTTCAGGAGACCTGGCTGTCATTTCACTGCGGGGTCACAGAGTCTCCTCGTCTGTGATTGTCCCTCCCTCCCCCCAGCTCTGGTTCTCCAGCGTTGGGTGTTGAATCCCCAGCAGTGCTTGTCTCTGCACAGACACGGGGTAGGCTCTTCTCCCGCGGTTGCCCAGATGGATGGCCCTGCTTCTCCTGACCTTGCCCTCACCTGGTAACCCCGCCCGCTGCTCTGTGTGCAGGTGGAGAAACGCCTGGAGCTGGTGAAACAAGTCTCCCACAGCACGCACAAGAAGCTCACCGCATGTCTCCAGGGCCAGCAAGGGGCCGAGGCTGACAAGCGCTCTGTAAGTACCCCCCACACCCTGACCGCACCACCCCGGCAGCTTAAACCTGGCCATCGGAGGACAGGGGTCCCGCTCCTGGGGCCATGTTTGGTTACGCTGTGTTTCTACGGCCATTTCTGTGTCTGAGGGTTGACGTGTCCTGTGTTTCTGCCGTGTGGCAGCCCCTTCCCACCCCTCCCTGCCCTTGAACCCTGCCCAAGGCATCTTCCTCCACCCTCAGCAGGCAAGACCCTGTCCCTCTGTCCCTCTCTTTGTTCTCCCCAGACGGGAGCAACCAGGGTGTGCTTGGGATTCCACGGTTAGGGAAGCTCTAAGCTGTCTTCTCTCTGCTTTGTCTCACTTACAGCCTCCCTGTGCCTCCAGAGTATTTAGGATCCCATGGAAAAAAATCCCCCCTAGGGCACCTGTAAAGACCGTTGTGAAAATTATTTTCCCTATAATGAAAACTTCATTTTATTTGTTTATTTTTAAAGTGTATTTATTTTGAGAGAGACAGAGACAGTGCGAATGGGGAAGAGGCAGAAAGAGGGAGAAAGAGGGAATCCCAAGCAGGCCCCGTGCTGCCAGCACAGAGCCCGACGCGGGTTTCGAACTCCTGAAACCGTGATATCATAACCTGAACCGAAACCAAGAGTTGGAGGCTTAACCAACTGAGCCACCCGGGCACCCCTTCCCTGTAAGGGAAGGCTACCGAAAGGTTAATAAAGGTTAATGAAACCTTGAAAGAGAGCCTGACGAATGAAGGTATCCTAATGTCTTTGTGTGTAAGCTGCGTTAGTAACAAGAGGCATTGCCTGTTGCGATCCTGTTGAATAGTCCTTGCTGGAACCAGTCGTCTCTGGCTTCCCTCCTGACCTCCTCCCCACCCCCAACTCCACCAGAGATTAAAACAAATTCTTAGAGGTTCCATTGGCTTTATTTCAAGGACTCTGCCATCTAGGAGGTTTTGATCCTCCTTGAGTTTATGGTCAACATGCTTGGTGTCTTTCTGTCTCTGGCATGCAGTTACTGTTGACCTCTGCTTCCCAGGGGTCTTCCTGAGCCTCCCACCCCCAGCTTAAGCGGGCTCATGTTGAGTGACTGTCACGCGATGTGTCCGGATGCTCCATCCCGTCTCATGCTGCCATTCTAGAACGTTCCCTGTCAATCATTCCATCTTCTTCCCAGTGCTCGTGGCTTCTTTCTTAACATTCCCAGAAGGAATCACTTATGTGTGATAGAAAGAAAGACAATATTCACAGGGTTTGGGAAATATCTGTGGAAGTAATTCTGTGTGTATCCAGTGTTTTAGCAAGGGGCACCCGAACTGTCTAAAGGGAGAGTCTGCAGGGGCGCCTAGGCAGCTCAGTCAGTTAAGTGTCCGACTTCGGCTGAGGTCATGATCTCAAGGTTCGTGAGTTCGAGCCCCGTGTCGGGCTCTGTGCTGACAGCTCAGAGCCTAGAGCCTGCTTCACATTCTGTGTCTCCCTCTGTGTCTCTGCCCCTACCCCACTCAAGCTCAGGAGTAGCATCCAAATGTTACCACTAGGGGTTTGAAAGTGGCCTTTGGTGTTGGTAGGTTGATTCTTGCTAGACCTTTTTTTTTTTTTTCTCCCCTGGGATAAGATAAAATTGCCTAGACCTGTAGGGTTTTAATTGGACTGAGGGTCTTTGCAAACTGTATCAGTTAGGAGGCATTTGGCTCCCCACGTGTTCTAAAATATATTAATAGGAAATTTAAGATAGGGAGAGGCCACCAGGTTAGGGGATCATTGGCATTGAAAAGATAAGTTTGATGGGGGAGGGAGACACTATGTCACGGAGGGCCACACGGGGAAACACCAGGGTCAGACAGGACAGAGAGCAGCAAATGCATGCAAGAGTTGATCGTGCTTTCCCTTGGAAGGAATAGTTGAGGCAGGATAAAGAGGCTTAGAATTGGCCGGATTGAGTAACTTCAGCAGGCTCTGGGGCACGGGGCCATCTCTAATGTCTGGTACCTGGCTCTGAGGTGGTTAGGGCAGGTGGATGGTGGATTGGACAATGAGAACCCCATAAACGAACGCGTTGCGGTGCAAACTGTGGGTTGGTTGGTTTTCATTTGAAAGGCACAGTCAAGGGTGAATTGTTGACTGTCTCTGAGAACTGGCTAACCCGTGACTCCTGGGTGGCTCAGTCAGTTGAGCATCCAACTTTGTCTCATCTCACAGTTCGTGGGTTAGAGCCCCGTGTTGGTCTCACTGCTGTCTGCACAGAGCTCACGTCAGAACCTCTGACCCCCTCTCTCTGCCCCTTTCCTGCTTGCACTCATTCTCTCTCTCAAAAATAAATAACTGAGGGTGGCTCAGTTGGTTGAGCATCCGATTTTAGCTCGGGTCATGATCTCATGGTTCATAGGTTCGAGCCCCACATCGGGCTCTGTGCTGACAGCTCAGAGCCTGGAGCCTGCTTTGGATTCTGTGTCTCCTTCTCTCTCTGCCTCTTCCCTGCTTGTACTCTGCCTGCCTCTCTCTCTGTCTCTCAAAAATAAACATTAAAAAAAAATGATAATGGGGGCGCCTGGGTGGCTCAGTCGATTAAGTGTCTGACTTGAAACTCAGGTCATGATCTGGCTGTTCATGAGTCCAAGCCCCTGTCGGGTTCTGTGCTGACAGCTCAGAGCCTGGAGCTTGCTTCAGATTCCGTGTCTCCCTTTCTCTCTGCCCCTCCCTCACTTGTGCTCTGTCTGTCTCTCTCAAAAAATAAATAAACATTAAAAAAAAAAATCAGCTAACCCTGGCAGAGGTGGTCCCCCCAGGGTCATCAAGGCACCAGATGTCAAAGCCTCAGATTATAGCAAATACAAGACATAGTTAACACACTGATTGTGACTTTTGCATAAAGGATCTTACTTATCACTTAATGAGATGTCTGAGGTAGTGGGTCCCGAGGTATATTCATCAGCTTTGGGCCAGCATGTCTGCGATGTTCTTGTCCCTCCTAGTAGTTGTAACGTGGCTGCTGTGGCTCCAGGCATCACATCTTCATGTTAACCCCATCAGAGGCAGAACACGTGAGGGTGGTATAGAAGATCAACTATCTTTGCATGCTTGTTTCTGTTTTGTTTTTATCGGGGAAGAGAAAAGCCTTTCCCAAAATAATTTATTTTATGTTGCCCTAGCTGCAAGGGAGGCTAAGGAGGGGACTACGTGTTGGGGAGAAATGGTGTTGCCTTGGCTGGCCATGATTCGCTAGCTGGGACACAGGTGATGGGGCTGCTGTTGGCGGGGGTGGGGGGGGGCACACAGTGGCTGTTGTCAGGCCCTGAGGATTACAGTGATCACTGTACAAATTGGACACCCCTCTGGTCGACCTGGAGGAAGTCTGTGCTCAATACGGGGGCATTGCTCAAATACGCATAGGTCAGTGATTCCACAGCATAAATTTCAAGCATCTGATTTGGTCATTCATTTCTTGAGCTGATCAGTCTTCTCGCGTCCTCCTGGGACCAAATATATGATCTGGTAGGAGAGAAAGTCAGAGAGCTATTTTAAATATTGAACAGCCTCAGACCGGCCAGAAAAAAATGTCCAAGGCCGTGACTCAAATCCATTTTTCCAGTTTTTTTTCTGAAGTAACACATCCAGGGGTTTAATAGGAGCCATGGTACTTGTTAATTGCCTCATACTGAAATATGTGCTCATTTCTCTGAGATTATTAGGTCAGGAGATGTGTCAAGATCCAAGGAACAGGCAAAAAGAAAAAGGGATTACAAGTGAGAACCTTAACCGTGTCTCCCTTTCTCTGTGCCCCTCCCCTGCTCATGCTCTGTGTCTCTCAAAAAATAAAATAAAACATTTAAAAAAAAATTTTTTTTTTAAAGAGGGGGGTGCCTGGGTAGTTCAGTCAGTTCAGCGTCCGACTTTAGCTCAGGTCATGATCTTGTGTTCATGGGTTCGAGCCCCACATCAGGCTCTGTGCTGACAGCTCAGAGCCTGGAGCCCACTTTGGATTCTATGTTTCCCTTTCTGTCTGCCCCTCCCCTGCTCACGCTCTGTCTCTCTCTGTCTCTCAAAAAATAAAACATTAAAAAAAATTTTAAGTGAGAAACTTAAAAAAAAAATAGAAGAAAATGGGGAAGATTGGGAGTGAAGAAAGTAATGAGCTAACACCAAATGAGGAAGGTAGGTGTTCAGAGAGGGAGATGTAAATACAGAGAACAGACTGATGGAGGCCAGAGGGTAGGCAGTAGGGGGATGGGTGAAAGGGGTGGAGGGCAGAGGGAGGTCCAGGCTTCCAGTTATGGGATGAATAAGTCACAGGGACGACAGCCTGGGGAATAGTCAGTGGTGTGGTAATACCATACAACGGTGACAGTGCGCATAGATAACGTGCATGGGTATAGGGGTGTCGAATCACTACATTATGCATCTGAAACTAACGTAACATCGTCTGTCATCTATACTTCTGTAAAAAGAGAGGGAGAGGGAGAGGGAGAGAGAGGGTCAAGAGATGGTCCTTGGGGAATAAGGCCAGCGGAAATGAGAGGTGGAGTCCTAGAGTCTCAGGATGGGAAGGGACTTTATCCTGGAAGGTGCACAGCTTTTTATTGGAGCCCATGGCAGTTTGTTGCTACTGGTCACTTTTTTTTTTTTTTAACGTTCATTTATTTTGGGAGAGCGGGGGAGGGGCAAACAGAGAGGAAATCCCAAGAAGGCTCCATGCTGTCATCACAGAGCCTGATGCAGGGCTTGATCTCACGACTGTGAGATCATGATCTGAGCTGAAACAAAGAGTCGGACGCTTAACTGACTGGGCCACCCAGGCACCCCCTTATTTGGCGCTTGTTTTTAAACAAGCTCACTAGTTGTGGGTTTTTTTGTTTTTTGTTTGTTTTGTTTTGTTTTTTTGAGACAGAACAAGAGCAAGTAGGGGAAGGGCAGAGAGAGAAAGGGAGACCCAGAATCCGAAGCAGGCTCCAGGCTCCAAGCTGTCGGCACAGAGCCCGACGCAGGGCTCGAACTCACGAGCTGCAAGATCATGACCTGAGCCGAAGTCGGACTGCTCAACCAACTGAGCCACCCAGGCGCCCCCAAGCTCATTAGTTCTTAGCAGTTTAGTAGTTTCCAACACTCCAGCCTTACTGTATACCTGAAAGCCGGGGCTGGCTGTCACACGGAAGCAGACAGAGAAGTGGAGTTTGGTTGGCACTGTCTCAGTGACCCGAGCAGGATTATTCAGTGGGTACTGAGCTAAACCAGATTCCTTATGTGGGATGGAGACTAGAGAAGATACGAATCAGGTTGCCATTTTGCTTCCTTTAGTCCAGGCCAATAGCTGGTTAATTCATTGGTTTCTGAGACCGTCAGTATAATGAACATGATTGGTTTTTCACCGTCCTTGTCTTCTTCTGTAGGGCATTCCCATTCAACAAGCACACTGTTAGGAGGAGCCCTTCTCCACCTTAATCACTAAATACTTGGAAAGGGCCATGTCTGCCACGTGAAGCCACACTTAATGCCGCGTGCTGAGCAAACCCAGCAAGATCCCTGTTCTCTGGAGGCTCACAGTCTTGCAGGGAAGCAGCCATTCCATGGAGTCAGTAATTAGGCGTCACTAGGAATTAAGTAGTAGAGGGTTTCTGTGAGGAAGTGGCCTTTAAGGACAGCAGAAGGTAGTGGCACCAAAAGAGGTCAAGGTGCCTGTAGGACAGGGGATGACATGTGCAGAGTTTTCAGAGACAGCAAGGAGTCGGGGGCATTTTCGAGAAACACGAGGGGGTCGTAGAGTATGGATGATGACAAGGGGAGAGGCAGGAAATGGGACAGCGGGGACCCCATCTCACTGTGTAGGCATGGTAAGGATTTGGACTTGATCTCTAAGAGCAGTGGGGAGCCAGTGCTTTAATCAGGAGCAGCATGGTCTGATTTATTGGCAGTTGCGTGAAAAACGGGGCGGTGGCTATGGCGGGGCATATGGGGCAGGGGCCCCAGTTGTGTGGGGCAGGGGCTGTGGTGGAAGTAAGAGAGAGAAATATGGCGGCGATCTTTGGGAGATACACCAGGATCAGGGGAAATGGAGAGAAATTGGCGGATGTGGTAGATACACCATGTAGAGCATCCGGGTCTTGAATGGACATGGGGGTTTGAAGAGTGAAGAGGGCTTTCGGGGTCTCTCTGGCTCGAGCGACTCTAGACTCCATAAGATTTGATGAGATCACTTAAGGAGATAGATGGCCTTGAGTCAAGAGCCCCAGGACCTGCAACATTTTAAGCCCTCACTGGAGGAGGATCTAGCAAAGAAAGGTGGAACAGTCAAGAATGGTACAGGAAAACCACCTCCTTGACTCCTAGACATTACCCTTTATTTTTCTCTTTCCACACCCAGACTTTCGGGAGGGCCCACTGTCTTCCTTCAGACAATTTCCACGTGCTTCAGCATTTGCCACCCTCGTCCATGCGGGCAGGCATCATCTCTGGCCTGAACATAGCTGTTCCCGACGGGTCCCCCACTCTCCACTCCAAACCCATCCCCGTTATAATCCACTGTCTACAACAGAGATCAGACGATGCCACCGTCCTGCTTCAGTCCCACCCAAAGATTCCCATTGGAGAATAACATTTGAGCTCCTCACCCTGACCCTTGGGCCCTAATGATACGCCTTCCCCTGCATCTCTGAGCTCAGCTCTTGTTCCCGCCCGCTGTCTTCATTGTCCCAACGGCACTGACCTGTTGCAGAACACGGGCGTGCCCGCAACTTTTTTATTTTTCGATTCTCAGCTCCTAATTAGGGTTCTCAGCACCTAATGTGTTCGTTCCCTTCCTCCCCCAATCACATCACCTCATTTTATTTCCTTCATCGTGTGTAATATGATTATCTGAAATCCTTAAGATCGTTCCCCTCCACGGATACATGAGTTCCACAGGAGCAGGGATCTTGCCCATCCATCACGACCGCGTTTTTAATGCCTAGAACAGGGCCCGCCGTAGGGTAGGCAATGCTAAAAATACATCTGTGTCATGAATGGATGGCCCAGGAGTATTTTAGGCACAGGACCCGCCTGATATGTCAGCAAGCCAGTTTGAATCTTTCCTTTTCTCTCCAGAAGCAAGTTAGCATCATGATCTTAAGCTCTGGAAGCTGACCACCTGAGCTTGAAGCCCAGGTCCGCTGTTTCCTGATTATACCTGACCTTGGACAAGTCAGTTAGCTTTGTATATCTCTTGCCTTCTTCATTTGGTAAGAACAGTAACGATTTTCTACCCAATAACGTTGTTTGAGAGCTCAGTGAGGTAATGCGCAGGAATGCCTAGCACAGTGCTTAACGTAAGTAAATATTCAAGAGGTGTAACCCACTGCCATTATTGGGGCCCCACCGTTCAGCTGAAATGACCATTGACAACTACTGAGCCCTGAGCAGCCCGTCTGGGCTGTGTCTTTTGGGGAGTGAACTCGGGAGTTGCCTGGGCTTGGAATCAGCAGTTTTCAGGACTAGAGGTACGGGTGTGTATGTTGGGGAAACAGAGTGGATATTAGGATTAGACTTTTTGTCTCTTAGTCATTCTACAAAGTGTGTTGATTGTTCCTGAGATAATTTTAGAGGGAACAGTCATCTCAGAAAAGTCGATTTGATGACTTCCAGACCCTGGAACATTGTGGCTTCCCTAACCTTAATTCTTAAGGTTCTATCAATCCTCTAGAATTGGGGGGAAGTTTATTTTAGTTTTTTGTAATGTTTCTTTATTTTTTGAAAGAGAGAGATGGAACGAGAGTAGGGGAGATGCCGAGAGAGAGGGAGACACAGAATCCGAAGCAGGCTCCAGGCTCTGAGCTGTCTGCACAGAGCCCGACAAGGGGCTCAAACCCACGAACCATGAGATCATGACCTGAGCTGAAGTCGGACACTCAACCAACTAAGCCAGCCAGGTGCCCCAGTAGAGGACTTGTTTAAATAAATGTTGTCGTCTTCGTTCAGTGATCTATGTATCCGTTAGAAACAGAAAGAAAGAATGGGCCAGCTGTGTGTGTCACCATGGGAAACGGGGCACACGGTATCTCCACACCAAGCAGAGAGCAAGGCGGAGAGTCGTGTATGTTGTATGACAACATTTGTGGGGGAAAATAGAGCCACTAAGAACAGACACACGTGAGTATAATGGATCCACTTAGAATCTTTGTGGAAGGGTACACAAAAGTCTGGTCCCTGTCACTGGCTGTCTGGTGGCAAGAGTCACAGATGCACTGGTTGGTGTAGCCCTTCTGGTGACTTCATGCGCCATGCCCATGTATTTCCTGTTCCTGTTCAGTTTACTGTAAGTCCAGTAAACTGGCCCTTGTACACAGAGGGCAAGCAGAGACCAAAGGAAGAGGCAGACAGACCGCTCCAGGTTAAGTAGGTGGCAGGTTTAATAAGGAAGCTTATTCATGTGGTTTGTCTTGGGTGGTCATAAGACCAACAGATCCCCTCCCCCTCTCCAAATCTTAAAAGTTCATAAAGAGACCTCAACTAGGGTTTGGTCGCGTAGACTGTCCAGATGGTCTCAACAGCACCTTACTTTACTCTCCCAGGGCTGTGTCCTTAAGGCAGCTTGCTGGTTGAACGAGGCAGGTGGATAGAATGTTCCAAGGACAGGGGAGTGGGCGAGGAACCTCCCGATTGCCTGGGTCCAGTGCACGGGTCAGTCAGCAGTCCCATCCTCTCGGTGACCTCCTCCAATAGCTAGCTAGCTAGCTAGATATGACCAAGGACAAGAGAGAGAGAGAGGAAGGTCATTCTCCCCATTAAAAATCTTAAGAATGAAAGGGCCATTGAAACAGGAGTCCCTGTCACTGTGTGATACTTTGTCACTGACTACTACCCTCTCTGCCACCTGAAAGCATCTCAGAGGCATTAGTGAGGGTGTTAAGTGACCAGGAATGGCTGGAAACTTATGTTGCTTCCCTCGCACAAGAGCAGGACCCAAAGCCCTACACTTCAGGCTGGTTTTTCTAGTCTGCATTTTGCAGAAAAGATGTTTGGCTGTCCCCACCATCCTTCCCCGAGACTGGTTAGCTTCATGATCATCAGTGGCTGTTTTTATTATGTTGGTCTTGACCCTTGTGCCTCTGGCCACCCACAGGCACAGTTTCTTGCTCACTGAGACCCTCTGATGGGGCTAATTGAACTAATCTTTGTCTATAGTTAGAAAAACTTGAGTCATCAGCCAGTAGGTATGTTTCTTCAGCGGATGTCAACCTCCTGGCTATTAGAAGACCTCTATAGTCTGATACAGGCACCGTCTCTCTTAGCTTTCTTCCTTGTCACATTTCAAAGAAGGATTCTGAACAGCTGAGGTCCTGCCCTAAAGCCGGGGGTCATGGGACTTGAGGTGCTCAACACAAACCAGAAGAGATCGATACTATGATTGTTCTGTCTGCATTCAAGACAGAGCATCTCTGCTGGTTGATTATTGGGATATTTTAGGACTTTACGTATTGAAGACCTTTCTCTTTAAACCAGGTTTCTCAGCCTCAGCACTCTTGATGTTTTGGGCCGAGTAATTCTTTATTTCGACGGAGGGGCGGGGGTGCTGTCCTGTGCGTGGTAGGATATTGAGCAGAATCCCTGGCCTCTATCCATTAGACGCCAGAAGTGTCCGCCATGTTGTGATAAGTGAGAGTATCTTTGTGCATTGCCAAACCTCCCATGAGAACAGAGGGCAGAATCACTCCTGATTAAAAACAAAACCAGGGGCTCCTGGGTGGCTCAGTTGGTTGAGCGTCCAACTTCGGCTCAGGTCATGATCTCAGGGTCGTGGGTTCGAGCCCTGCATCAGGCTCTGTGCTGATGGCTCAGAGCCTGGAGCCTGCTTCAGATTCATGTCTCCCTCTCTCTCTGTCTCTCTCTCTCTCTCTTCCCCTTCCTCGCTCACGCTCTCTCTCAATCTCTCAAAAATAAATGAACGTTAAAAAAAAAGAACAAGACCATAACTCCTGGTGCCTCTGTGAGCATGTATTATACCTGCTTCACTCTTTTCTTCTCTAACTACCTTAGACACTTTTTTAAAATGTGCTTTAAATAACTTTTATAAAAGGTGATGTTGGTGGGGGGGGGGGGGCACCCAGGTGGCTCTGTTGGTTAAGCATCCGACTTCGGCTCAGGTCAGGATCTCACAGTCTGAGTTCGAGCCCGCATCGGGATCTGTGCTGACAGCTCGGAGCCTGGAGCCTGCTTTAGAATCTGTGACTTTCTCTCTCTCTGCCCCTCCCCCACTCACGCTCTGTCTCTGTCTCTCAAAAATAAATAGATGTTAAACACAATTAAAAAAAAAAAAGTGATGTGGAAATACATTTCCTCATAATGTATTGTTTGCTGCACCTTTTCTTAAGTCTCCTGAAATTTCTACACCACAGCCTTGTAGGACAACTAGAAGGTGATGTTTAAGTTTGGATGTGTTAATACTGAGTTGCCCAGTCTAGTTTTTACCAAGAAGAATGTCCCATTTTATTTGAAGTGACGAGTAATGATTTTGTCCCCTGCATGGAAGGCGTCTGACCCCACTGGAATGGACGTGTCTAAGCGCAGGGAGAGGGATACATGTTAGACCCAAGGAAGGCCTTATCCACACACGTGTCTTGGGCTCTCTCTCCCTGGATTTACCTCAGGACCCACATGAACTTCCAGATCACTCTTGGGGCTTGACCTGCCTCCCCATGTCTTCCCTGGGGACACATTAGAGTATGCAGATTTCCTGGGGGTGTTCAGATCCGTAAATTCAAGTGGATGGAGCCCTAAAAACTTGTTTTCCTGCTTGATCCCACTTACAAGCCATTTGGATTTGTCTGTCTCAGGATTGAGTTAGTTTAGTTCAGTTTAATTATTTTTTAACTTATGTTTTTAGAGAGAAAGCAGGGAAGAGAAAGAGAGAGAATGTTAAGGAGGCTCTGTGTTCAGGGCAGAGCCCAACTCAGGGCTCGACCCCACGACCCCGGAATCATGACCTGAGCCAAAATCAAGAGTTAGGTGCACAGGGCGCCTGGGTGGCTCAGTCAGTTAAGCGTCCGACTTCGGCTCAGGTCATGATCTCATGGTTCGTGGGTTCGAGCCCCACAGCGGGCTCTGTGCTGATAGCTCAGAGCCCGGAGCCTGTTTCAGATTCTGTGTCTCCCTCTCTCTATGCCCCTCCCCAACTCATGTTCTGTCTCCCTCTGTCTCAAAAATAAATAAATATTAAAAAAAAAAAATTAAAAAAAAAAAAAAGAGGTGCTCAGCTGACTGAGCCACCCAGGAGCCCTATGGATTGAGTCATTTTAATCCGATCACGCTCTTAAATCCTCCGAGGGTCGTCAGACGCCCTCAGAATGAGACCTCGGTGCCTGCTTCTGGGGGAGAAGGCCCTCTACGATCTGGCCTCTGCCTTATGCTCTACCCACTCCTTGTCACTCACTCACTATGCCCCAGCTGCACTGGCCTTGGTGGGGACCTTAGGGCAGCCATATTGGTCCCACCTCAGGGCCTTTGCACATGCAGTTCCCTCTACCTGGGCTATTCTTTCTCAAGTCTCTTTGAGGCATGGCTGACTCTCTCTCCCACGTGGGTTGCATCTTAAATGCCACCCCTTCTGAAAGGTCTTCCCGTATCACGGCTGCACACGTCACCACATCCCACTCCCCATTGTCCTGATTTCTGCTCTCCCTACCACTTCCAACTATTTGAAATGATCCCTGTCACGTTTTGTGCATTTACTATTTGTTTCTCTGCACGAGAATACAAGTTGAGTGATGGTAGCCAAGCTCTTTGTGTAGCAACTAACACAGGAGGCTCTGGGCTGTGTGTATTCCTACACTGTGTGTGCTACCCTGTGGGCCAGAAGATCTGAGGATATGCTGCTGGTTATTTATTTGCTTATTTATTTTGGAAAGGGGCAGGGGAGGTAAAGAAAGGGAAGGTAGAATCTCAAGCAGGCTGCATGCTCAGTATGGAGCCCGAGGCGGGGCTCGATCTCACGACCCTGGGATCGTGACCTGAGCTGAAATCAAGAGTCAGCTGCTCAACCGACTGAGCCCCCCGCCTGCCCCCCCCCCACCCCCAGGCACCATGGTGTTGGCAGTTCCCAGCTTGTTGTTGTCTGTGTGTGTTGGATGGTTCAGGCTCAGCAAGGAGAGAGCTGGTCACTTACTAGTAAGGAGGGAATGGGTCGTGCTACCCTACTGTGGGTTTGCCAAAGTTGGATATTTCATTTAAATAGACTCTTACGATACATGCCCCGCGTCTGGCTCATTTCACTTAGCATAACGTTTTCGAGGTTCCCCCGCAGCTTATGTCAGCACTTCGTTCCTTTTTATGGCTGAATAATATTCCCTTGTCTGATTATACCGCTTTTTATCGATCCCTGCGTCAGGTGGTGGACGATCAAGCTGTTTGCGCCTTTCGGCTGTTGCGAATGGCGCTGCCGTTCTCATGCACGCACATGTGGTGTGTTTCTTTTGACCATCTGCTTTCAATTACTCTGAGTGGAATTGAGTAGAATCGCCAGGCCGTATGGTAATTTTGTGTCGTTTATTGAAATGTTGCCACGCTCCGCAGAAGCGCTGCCCCATTTTGCATTTCCACCAGCCCTGCTTCATGAAGCTCAGCATTTCTCTACCTGTTGACCAAGGCTCCGCCTGCTCCCCGATACTTTCTTTCTGGTTGTTATCGTTGCCCTTGCCATGCTAGTGGGTATGAAGTAGTATCTCTTTGTGGCTCTGATGCAGATTTCCTTCGTAACTGATGACGTCAAGCGTCGGCTCTGATGCAGATTTCCTTCGTAACTGATGACGTCAAGCGTCTTTCATATGTTCAGAGGCATTTTCTGTCTTCTTTGGAGGGTGCCTTTGTTTTTATGCTTACTTTCTTCTCATTGTCACTGTATGTGAACACTTTTCTCTCTCCCTCCCCCTCCCTCCCTCCCTCCCTCTCTCTCTCTCGACCATAAGCTGCCTCGTTTATAAAATGGAGCAGTGGTACTGACCTTTGGAACTTAAAGCATTGTTCAAGTCATTGTTAACATAAGTTTCAAATCTTGTCTTTTTTTTTTTTTTCTTGCTGTTATTCCACTTTATTTTCATTTTTTAGAGAAAGCGAGCAGGGGAGGGGCAGAGAGAGAGAATCCCAAGCAGGCTCCAGGCTCAACGCTCAGCCCAACGCAGGGCTCTAACTCACAACCATGACGTGATATGAGCCGAAATCAAGACTTGGATGATTAACCGACTGAGCCACCCAGGCGCCCCTATCTCATTGTATTTTAAAATGCAGTCTGGGGGCATCTGGGTGGCTCAGTCAGCTAAGCGTCCGACTTCAGCTCAGGTCACAATCACTCAGTCCCTGAGTTTGAGCCCCGCGCCGGGCTCTGTGCTGACGGCTCAGAGCCTGGAGCCTGTTTCAGATTCTGTGTCTCCTTCTTTCTCTGACCCTCCCCCGTTCATGCTCTGTCTCTCTCTGTCTCAAAAATAAATAAACGTTAAAAAAAAATTTTTTTTAAATAAAAATAAAAAATAAAATGCAGTCTGTTAACTGTAGGCTTATTTTCCAAATTGGCACATTTTTTTTTTAAATCTCTTAAAAAAAATTTTTTTTAACGCTTATTCATTTTTGAGAGAGAGAAAGAGAGAGACAGAGCATGAGCAGGGGAGGGTCAGAGAGAGAGGGAAACACAGAATCCAAAGCAGGCTCCAGGCTCTGAGCCATCAGCACAGAACCCGACGTGGGGCTCGAACTCACGAGCTGTGAGATCATGACCCGAGCCAGAGTCAGATGCTCAACCGACCGAGCTATCCAGGTGCCCCCTAAATGGCACCTTTATTTCAGTTTTGATTTTCTGAGTTTTGACCTGTCTGTGTCTAATCCGTCCTTGTATGCTATGAGTGTTTAGGTTTTAAACATATTTTAAGGTCGGTTTGTATCTTAACTAACACAGCATTGAGGCAGGAATTTGACTTTCTGCTGTTTTAGAGTAGGCAGGTGGCTGTTGGAGTGGTTTTCATTACAACATCATCGTCGTTGTTGTTGTTGTTCTTTTCAGAAAAAGTTGCCTTTGACAACACTGGCTCAGTGTTTGATGGAGGGGTCAGCTATCCTGGGAGATGACACGCTTCTCGGGTAAGTGACACCATGTGTGGGTTTGTACCAAATCTGCATAAGTCCCCATCCCTGAAAAGGGCACCAGAACTTCTCAGGGATGCACTGAGGACACCTGAAAGTCTGGCTGGGGCTTGGGTGCGAAGAAGAAAGGGTTTGCCAGTGAGAAAAATGCAAAAAGCCCAGGGATCGAAGTCATCTTTTCTGTGCGGTGAGGCAACTTCCCTGGGGGAGAAAATTAGCATACTAAGCACACGACACTGTGGAAGGACAGTTGAAACCCCCAGGGCTCCAGCGGAAGCAAATGGGAAAGCTCTCCATGTCAGATGTCAAAAATTATAGGATTCCGAGAACAGCCCTGGCTGATTTGGAGCTCACAATGAAAACAAACTAAAAATAGAATCGTGAGGGAGAATCAGCAGGCACCGTCAGCAGGAGAATCGGGTCCCTAGGAACTAAAAAATGGTAGGATAATAGGGAAAATAGGAAATCATAATGTCGATATGAAGCAACTGTTCTTAACATGAAGCTGAAAAATTAGGGACAGTGCAGGCTTTAGCAGCACGTGCCCCCAAATCAGAACAGTAGACATTAACATGGCCCCCAGAAACGGGTAACACACACACAGGTGGGTGAAACATTCCATATTTTTAAAGAAAAGTGTTTTTGGAACTATGTGTGGTGACACATGTTAACTAGACTTCTCATGCTCTTTGCACAATATATACAAATATGGAATCATTGTGTCATGCACCTAGAGCTAATATACCGTTATACGTTGATTATATTATGTATGTCAATTAACATGTAAAGACAAAATAGTCCTTAACAAAAGAATCAAGTGATATGGAAAAAAAAAAAGAGAGGGAGAGAGAGAATAGAATCAAAGAAAAAGCAAATAGGACTTTTAAAAATTCAAATCGTACTTAATATGATTTAAAAACGTGAGGCAAGCTATTGGCGAGGATGCGGGGGCGGGGGGGGGGGGGAAAGAAGCCTTGTGCGCTGTGGGTGGGAATGCAAACTGGTGCCACTTTGGAAAACAGGATGGAGGTTCCTCCAAAAGTTAGAAATAGAGCTACTCTATGGCCCAGTAGTCGTGCTATTGGGTATTCACCCAAAGAAAACAAAAACCCGAATTCACAAGTGTGTATGCACTCCTGTGTTTGTTGTAGCATTGTGTACTATAGCAAGTATTCGGAAGCAGCCCAAGTGGTGTGTGTGTGTGTGTGTATTTATATGTGATGGAATATTACTAAGCCGTAAAAAAGTAAGATGTTGCCGCTTGTGATCATGGATGGACCTAAAGGGTTTTATGCTAAGTGAAATAAATCAGACCGAGAAAGACAAATACTATATGATTTCATTTACATGTGGACTCAAAAACAAACAAACAAAGCAGAAACAGACCTATAAATATAGAGAACACACTCATGGTGGCCAGAGGGGAGGGGTGCGAGGGCCAGGCTTCCAGTTACAAAACCAGTCACAGAGATGAAAGGTGCAACATAGGGAATTTTAAAAAGCAGGGGGAGGAGGGCCTGGGGGGCTCAGTTGATTAGGCATCCAGCTTCGGCTCCAGTCATGATCTCACAGCTCGTGAGTTGGAGCCCGTCATCGGGCTCTGTGCTGACATCTCGGAGCCTGGAGCCTGCTTCAGATTCTGTGCCTCCCTCTCTCTCTGCCCTTTCCCTGCTTGCGCTCTGCTCTCTCTCAAAAATAAACGTTAAGAAGTGTTTTCTTTTCTTTTTTTTTTTTTCCAACGTTTATTTATTTTTGGGACAGAGAGAGAGACAGAGCATGAACGGGGGAGGGCAGAGAGAGAGGGAGACACAGAATCGGAAACAGGCGCCAGGCTCTGAGCCATCAGCCCAGAGCCCGACGCGGGGCTCGAACTCACGGACCGCGAGATCGTGACCTGGCTGAAGTCGGACGCTTAACCGACTGCGCCACCCAGGTGCCCCAAGAAGTGTTTTCTTAAAGGTATCACATTTCCGTGTATAGTGTGCATGTTGGAAAAATGAGCCACCACACAGGGAATAGGATGGAAAACCTGTAAACTAGTGAAAGGATGTAAAGGGAAACCGATAAAATAGAAAACACCCCCTAGGAGGGGCTACACGAGCAGCACCCAAGAGAAAAGCATAATAAAGGGCAAACAGCAGGTGAAATTGAGAGCACTTACTGGGTCTGTATCTCTAGTTGTAAAGGACGAAATAACCTCGACTGCTCATAATCTGGAGAGTCGCAGGTGGATAAGACACCCACGCCGTTTCAGAGACTTGCCCAAAACATAGTGACACAGGTAGATTGAAGGTCAGGTGATGAGGGACACTCAGGTAAACATGACAGACTGAGCACAACCATCTAATAAACCTGGAAAGGCCTGAAAGCCAGGAAAGAAAACAAGAGTTGGCGAAAGCTGTAAAGGTTCTGGATGGTACTGGTAACTGACCCGGTATTAGCGGGTCTCAGAAAGGGGACTCCGGAGCCAGAAGTAGGCTCTGCAGAGAGCCACATCCCTTACGTCCCGAAATGCTCACTGGTTCAGGGTTGCTGGCCCTCGGGACCTCTAGAATGGCGAGGGATTGCAGTTAGGCATGCGCATGAAAAGCTAGTCGGGTACCACTTGGACGGTTCACATGCAGCCCTTATCCACAGCCCTGGGAGACTCTCATCCCCTTGTGCCCAACCCCAGCAGAAGAGTCTGCAGCTTTGTTCTCTGGAGGGGGTAAAGCAGAGTGTCCCCCGACTGCGGGCACCATGTAAGGGTCTCAGGCGTTAAAGTGACTGATGAATACTGGATGCTGAGACTCTTCATGTCTCTTTCCCCTGACCTCTGCAAGCCTCCCTAGGCCCGTGCTCTTTAGGCAGGAAAGTAACAAGAGCCTGGCAAATGTGACCAGCCCAACAGGAATGGACTAAAGATCAAAGATATTGGAGGGGACACTGCTCCAATTAATATGACCCGGCTCGACCATCCTACAGACGATCTCAAAGCCGATAGGCTTTCTTCACGTACTCCCAGCTTTGAGTCTCCACTCTTTTTTTTTTTTTTCATGTTTATTTGTGAGAGAGAGAGAGAGAGAGCGTGAGCAGGGGGGAGGGGCAGAGAGCAAGGGAGACAAAGAATCTGAAGCAGGCTCCAAGCTGTCAGCACAGAGCCCGATGTGGGGCTTGAACTCACAAACCACGAGATCATGACCTGAGCTGAAGTTGGACGCTTAAACAACTGAGCCACCCAGGCGCCCCCAAGGCTCCACTCTTAAATATAGACAGGCGTCCCAGATCTCCAGACATTGGAGGGAAGTCTGACCTGAAACCTATATACCAAAACAATTGGGGGTGGGGGCAGGGAATGTAACTGGGGAGAAATAGATACCACGTCAGGAGGAGATACTTTCAGGAAAATGCTTCACATAACGTTGTCATGTGATCAGAGAAAATAATGCGTCCGTGAAATAAAAGGATGTTTGTCAGTTATATCTCAATAAAAAAAAAAAGTATTTTAAAAAAACACACAACAGCCCAGAGTGTCAATTTAAAAAAAGGGGGGGAGGGCAGGGCACCTGGGTGGCTTAGTCGGTTGAGCGTCCGACTTCCACTCAGGTCATGATCTCACGGTTCATGGGTTCGAGCCCTGCGTTGGGCTCTGTGCTGACAGCTCGGAGCCTGGAGCCTGCTTTGGATTCTGTGTCTCCCCCTCTCTCTGCCCCTCCCCCGCTCATGCTCTGTCTTTCTCTCTCAAAAATAAACAAGCATTCAAAAAAATAAAAAAAAATGCTTATGGGGGTTCCATAAGCTTGGTTTTGGTTCAGGTCATGATTTTGCAGGTTCAAGAGTTCCAGCCTTGCATTGGGCTCTGAGCTGGCAGCGTAGAACCTGCTTGGGATTCCTTCTCTCTCCCTCTTTCTCTGCTCCTTCCCTGCTCGTGCTCGCTCTCTCTGTCTCATAAATAAACTTAAAAAAAAAAAAACTTATGGAAAAATACTCTGAGATCAAAAGCAAGCTCATGGAAACAAAACGTACAACTTTTTTTTCAGTGGTAGGTTTAGAAGATAAAGTGGAAGAAATTCAGAGACTAGAAAAACATGACCATGATGTGGAAAATAGAAAAGTTGGAAGATTGGCAGGTGAATCCAGGAGGTTTTAGGCCAGAATAGCAGGACTTCAGAGAAAAGGAGAGGAAGAAATAATCCTAGCAGTAATAGTAGTAGTAAGAAAGGAATCCGAGAGAGTTTTCCAGAACCGAAGGGCATGAGCTGTTCTATTGAAAGGGCCCACGGAGCTCCTGGTACAATAGAAAAAGTTGAACCAATGCCAGGCTCACCACTAGTGAGGACCGAGTGACAAGTGAAAAGATTCTACAACCTTCTGGAGGAAAAAAAAAAATGTCATAGACAAAGTCTCAGAAATCTGAATGCTTCCAGATTTGCCAAGATCAACAGTGGAAACAGAAGTTAATTACTGTGGAATGCCTTCAAATTTCTGAAGGCGTCTGATGATCAGTGTAGAATTCAGTATCCTGCCTCACTGTCAGTCAACACTCAGGGTAATAGAGGAGAATGTTGTAGCACACAGGGTCTCAACAATTGCCTTCCCAAGGGGCGCCTGGGCGGCTCAGTCGGTTAAGCATCCGACTTTGGCTCAGGTTGTGAGCTCACAGTTCAGGGTTCGGGCCCCACATCAGGCTCTGTGCTGACAGCTCAGAGCCTGGATCCCACTTCAGATTCTGTGTCTCCCTCTGTCTCTGCTCCTCCCCTGCTCATGCACCGTCTCTGTCTCTCTCTCTCTCTCTCTTAAAAATGAATAAACATTAAAATTTTTTTTTTTAATTGACTTCCCACACACTCTCTCAAGCTGCTTCAGCAAGACGTGCTCGACAGTGAGGGAGTGACCGAGAAAGAGGTATAGACAGAGGACGTGGGAAATAAGGTCTGTCCAGCACAGGATAGAGGGAGGGAGAATCCCAGGTAATGGGGAAGAAAGTATGCGGGAAGATGGCCATGCCCAAGGATTGAAGGAAAACTCAATCCAGGTTGACGCGGGTCCGGGAGAGAAGAATTCGAGAAGTTGAAATTCATTCACATCCAGCGTGATTCAGTTTCTTAAGACAGAAAGTAGTTCGTGGTGGAGGGTTTGGGGTTCGAGCAGGTCTGTAGAGAAATAAACACGCAAACCGAAACAAGGCGATTATTAACTTCACAGAGAGGACACATACACAGCAAAGACCAGTGATCGCAATATACGACTCTGAATCAAACACATGGGGTCAAAAATATAGTGCAAATTCTAAAGGTCTCTAAATACGTGCAGGGAGGTCAGGTGTAAAGGTAGCTAAATATTCACTTTCCACAGTTGGCAGTTAATAGCCAGTGGTTACAATTCAACAACAAAGTAGCATCAGGAGCATAGAGGTAAGTAACAGACAAAGTAGGTCAAAGATACCATTAGAAGAAGAAAACAATGATCCTAAGCCCACGACCTGGAAGTTGCCATTTGCAGCAGATATGAAATAGAATGTGAATCCACTCTGCCTCCACACACGTATTTTTAAGTATATATAAGGAACTCCTACAAATAAAATGAAATAAATAGATCCGGGTACACAAATAATCAAAGAACATGAACAAGCACATCGTGGAACAGGAAATCCTGAATGGCCCCAAACACGGAAAGATCTTCAGTCTCTCCGGGAGCCAAGGAATGCGAATTAAAGCCAGGAGGGGGTAATGTTTTGCACCCACCAGTTTGGCAGAAATTAAATGCCTTACTGGTACCGAGGGTTGGAGAGAGCGTGGAACGTTGGGAACTCCTATTTGCACTGGCGAGAGAGAAGTTAGCATTCTCACTTTAAAAAGCAGGTATCTAGTAAGGTTAAGGGGATGTGTATCTCCTCTCCTTTGCACAGAAAAATTCTCACATGCAAACAGAGACCATGCACATATGTCCTGCAGCTCTGGACGGAATGGCAGTGTTGATTATGGGAAGGGTTAATAAATGGTGGAGTGAAAGTACATACACCAGAATGACTTAATTCTGTGGATATCGAGACACATAAGCCCCAAAGATGATGATGCATGAAAAAAGCAAGCAGCAGATAGGTTCAGCCTAAAACCATTGCTGTGAACTTGTTTCTTTTTTTTAATGTTTATTTTTGAGAGAGACACAGAGAGACAGAGACAGTGTGAGTGGGGGAGGGGCAGAGAGAGAGAGAGAGGGAGACAGAATCCGAAGCAGGTTCCAGGCTCCGAGCCATCAGGACAGAGCCCCACATGGGGCTCAAACCCATGAACCTTGAGATCATGACCTGAGCCTAAGTCAGATGCTTAATCAACTGAGCCACCCAGACGCCCCCTGATGTGAACTTGTCGTTCAGGTGGGGCATTGGTATCATGTATTGTATGTGACCGCTTATGTGTCATTAAAGTGTAAACATAACAGGAAACATAGATACATACTAACTGAAAAGTAACAGTGGTCTCTTCTTATACTTTTATTGATTTGTAAAAACTTTTTGCGTGAGTTTCAGTTAGCACGGTACCATGCAAAAGGAGGACTGTCTGTATACCCATTCAGGGGGCATTAACATCCTTGAAATAACGTATCGTCTCATCTAGGAATATGGTATATAGCTTTCTACTCATTCAGGTCTTCTGTTATTTGCTCACTGCGAACACACTTTTGTAACGCTTTTTCCATTCCAACTTTCCACTGGATAATTGTTCATTCTCTACAAAGGTAAGTTGTCACGGCTTAAGAGAAGGGGTTTTCTGTCTCTAAGAGCCTCTTGCAATTGAAGCTTTTGGAATGTGTTTAAAGATGTTGGTTTGTTCGTGTATCAGTTATAGCTGGTTTTCCAGTGCTCCGGGCAGATAGAAGCATCTGGGTCTTAGAGGAGTGTGCATTCAGCATGCATGAGTCTGTGCTCCCCACACCTCTCTTATATTTCCCTACATGTTCCCTTTACTCCAGGCACACGGTAGGTACTTAGCATCATTTTAAAAAACTGAAAATTTCAGGGGCGCCTAGGTGGCTCAGTCGGTTGAGCGTCTGACTTCGGCTCAGGTCATGATTTCATGAGCTCATGATTCATGAGTTCAAGCCTCATATCGGGCTCACTGCTGTCAGCCCGTCAGCGCAGACCCCTCTTTGGATCCCCTGTCCCTCTCTCTCTGCCCCTCTCCTGCTTGCCCCTTCCCAAAAAAATAAATGTTAAAAAAAAAAAGCCCTGAAAATTTCAGAAATGCAAATGAACGGAGCACGTTGGTCAGTGTTGTAGCAGGGGAACCAGCCAGTGTAGGAACACCATCCCCTGAAAGCTTACCCAGCCTTGAGAGGAGGATGGTGGTTGCAGGTGACCTCTTGCCTTCTGGGGTTTTCAGCCTGGCTTCCCCCTCCTGTTGCAGGAAGATGCTGAAACTCTGTGGAGAGACCGAGGACAAGCTGGCTCAAGAGCTGATCCACTTTGAGTTGCAGGTGGAGAGAGACGTGATTGAGCCCCTGTTTTTGCTGGCCGAGGTAAGCAGCGGGGATGAGGCCGCCCGCGCTGTGAGACTGTTTTTCACCACGATGATTACTGCCTGTCCGCGTGGTCAGGATTCCCTGGTATGACAGCCCCGTCCACTGTTTGTCAGCTCTGTCTCCTGCTCATACTCGTCTCTGTCGGCGTTCCTCTGGGGAAGGGAATAAAGCTGGCACTGTACCTCCTTCCCCACCAGGGTCTACACTGCTATACTGTCCCTGCCCTCCACCTATCTCTAGTCTTCACTGAAATGAAGGCAGCCCTTCCTCAGAAGGAGACTCTGTAGGGGCTCACAGGTTATGTGTACATGGATTTATTTGATTTGATTTGATTATTTTTATTGTACTTTATTCATTTTATTCATTTATTTTATTTTATTGTACTTATTTTATTCATTTTATTTTTTCTTTTATTTATTTACCTTATTTTTATTTTATTTATTTTATTTTATTATTTTATTCTTTTTTATTTTAATTTATTTTTATTTTATTTTCGTTTTATTTTATTTTTTATTCTATTTTTTATTTTATTTTATTCATTTTATTTTACTTATTTTATTCATTTATTTTATTTTATTTTTATTTCACTCATTTTATTTTTTCTTTTCTTTTATATTATTTTATTTATCTTATTTTATTTTGTTTTTTATTTTACTTTTATTTTCTTCATTTATTTTATTTTAATTTATTTTTTTTAATTTTTGTTTTATTTATTTTTTTATTTTATTTTATTCATTTTAGTTTAGTTTATTTGCATGAATTCCAGTGTGGTTAACACACAGTGTTATATTAGCCTCAGCTGTACAACATACTGATTCAACAATTCTGTACGTTACTCAGTGTGCCTCACAATAAGTGTGCTCTTGGGATGCCTGGGTGGCTCAGTCGGTTGAGCGTCCGACTTTAGCTCAGGTCATGATCTCGCGGTTCGTGGGTTCGAACCCCGTGTCGGGCTCTGTGCTGACAGCTCAGAGCCTGGATCCCACTTCGGATTCTGTGTCTCCCCCTCTCTCTCGGCCCCTCCTCCATTCACATTTTGTCTCTCTCAAAAATAAACAAACATTAATAAGTGTGCTCTTAATCTCCTTCATCCCTGGATTTTAAAGGGTGCTAAATAAAAACGATTTTATTACAAAGGCACCTTGAGGTCTCTGTGACGATTTTGCTGGCTTCCACCAAGTAAAATTGTGTGTCAAGTAAGAAAGGAAACGCTTGGGGGTTGTATTTGCCTTGAACCCCGGACCTCCCCCCGATTGCCTCTAGTTGGTCCTGTAAAACCTCCCTGGGTACCATCCTGCCCGGCTGCCTGCAGTGATGTAAATGCTTTACATCTGCACAGTTTGTTCTCCAGTAGCTACCCATGGCCATTGAGCTCTTGAAATGTGGTTAGTGTGACTGAGGAATTCAGTTTTTAATTTTGCTTAATTTTTGCTCCTGAGAATTTCTTTTAATTTTTTTTTTAAGATGAAATTTATTGTCACATTGGTTTCCTTACAACACCCAGTGCTCATCCCAACAGGTGCCCTCCTCAATGCCCATCACCCACCCTCACCTCCCCCCACCCCCCATCAACCGTCAGTTTGTTCTCAGTTTTTAAGAGTGTCTTATGTTTTTTTTTTTTAACGTTTATTTATTTTTGAGACAGAGACAGAGCATGAACGGGGGAGGGGCAGAGAGAGAGGGAGACACAGAATCTGAAACAGGCTCCAGGCTCCGAGCTGTCAGCACAGAGCCCAACGCGGGGCTCGAACTCACGGACCGCGAGATCGTGACCTGAGCCGAAGTCGGACGCTTAACCGACTGAGCCACCCAGGCACCCCGAGTCTCTTATGTTTTGGCTCCCTCCCTCTCTAACCTTTTTTTTTTCCTTCCCCTCCCCCGTGGGTTTCTGTTAAGTTTCTCAGGATCCACATAAGCGTGAAAACATATGGTATCTGTCTTTCTCTGTATGGCTTATTTCACTTAGCATCACACTCTCCAGTTCCATCCACGTTGCTACAAAGGGCCATATTTCGTTCTTTCTCATTGCCACATAGTATTCCATTGTGTATATAAACCACAATTTCTTTATCCATTCATCAGTTGATGGACATTTAGGCTCTTTCCACAGTTTGGCTATTGTTGTGTTCCTGAGAATTTAAAATGATGTAGCCACCAGGAGCTAGACGCTACCATATTGGATTAGCATTGCTCCAGACCACGTCTGGTTTCCTTCCCGGACTGCCCCCAGCACCTCCACATCTCCCGATGCAATTTCTGTGACAGAATATATGGGCAAATAAATACTTGGGTGCCTAAAAGTATTCAAGGAGAAAATCCTATATATGGTGGTTTGACAGAGATCAGCTCTAGACTTCCCAGATACCATCCGGTTAGAGGCCATTGCTCAACCAACAGCATGCGTGAGAGGCCCTTCTCTCTTCATAAAGGTGGTTTGGGGTCCCAGGCAAAGCCTGACTGAAACCCAAGGGATGTGTTTGACCTGGATGCTGAGGCTCACTTAACACCACCCAGATGTCCCTGTGACCCTCCAACTTTGCTTCTGGGGGCAGTGATGACTCTGGGAGCCCAGGGCCACATCTTCTCTTACCTGCCAGGAGTTATTAGCCCCCATACGTCAGTCATCCCTGCTCAGAAGATCTTCTTCCCGTTTCTCCCTTCTCTATAAAAACCATAGCCTGAGATGATGCTGGTTTCAATGTACAGCCAATTTTCCCTTCGAAATTCTCACTTCCTGTCCCACTTTGGCTAAGCCTGGACCCCAAATCCCACACCCCGGGATGTTGAGAGAAGTCATTTTTTTAGAAATAAAAATAGAAAAAGAGCATCCACATACACCCACTACGGAAGAACTTGCTGTAGCCGAGCAAAGCCATGGCTGTGTTTATTTGGTCTTTATTTTGGAAAAACTTCTTACTGAATTTCTATAAAAATATGTCCTGATTGCAATCCTCATCGGATCTCAGGTCTCCTGAGACTTGTCTCCGTCATCCGCCTGCTGTCTGTTTTGAATTAGGTCCATGTGTCCACTCTTTCTGCTTTGCTCTCCACTTGTGACCCTGGTGTGGAGGACAGAGCTGGGATTGAGCCCCCTTTTTTTTTTTGCTGGCTGAGGTAGGAACAAGAATGAGGCCAGGCATCAGTGAGCAGAGCAGAGCAGAACCCCTACAGGGTCTGGGTGATGGGGGGCCTGGCAGGTGTCCGGTGAAAAAAAGAGCAGAGGTCAACTCAGGATCAAGAATCAAAGGTTTCATCCGGAAATAAGGCTTGGGAGCCCTCCACCACACTTGTTGGATGGCTGGCTGTCCGTGGTTCTTTAAGAATTTATCTGCAACTTGGGGCTCCCAGGTGGCTCAGTCGGTTAAGCATCCAACTCCAGCTCAGGTCATGATCTTGCGGTCCGTGAGTTCGAGCCCCGTGTCGGGCTCTGTGCTGACAGCTTGGAGCCTGGAGCCTGCTACGGATTCTGTGTCTCCCTCTCTCTCTGCCCCACACCTGCTGGTTCGTTCTCTCTCTCTCTCTCTCTCTCAAAATAACATTAAAAAATTTTTAAAAATATATATATCTTAAAAACTAAAAGAATTTGTCTGGAACTTCAGTTTGACTATGTCTCTTACCTTCTGTAACCACAGGTGGAAATCCCAAATATTCAGAAGCAGAGGAAACATTTAGCAAAGTTGGTGTTGGATATGGATTCGTCACGAACAAGGTAGAGTTTCTCCGCTTTCATTTTTGCTTCTTGGAAGGAATAGTGATCATATTTGAGGGGGGTGGCGTGTAGGGCTTTGCGTGTAGGGGTTTGCATGTTGAGTATGTTTTCATTGACTAAGTTTTTCCGAACACTCGCAATGTGCCAGGCACTGGCAATAAGAGTCATGAGTCAGAGACATGGGGTCCCTGCTCTCTTGGGGGCTGAAGTCTAGTGTGGGAGACAGAAACCCTAGATGAGGAGTGAACATGTGGTGATTTCGGGCAGCCGTGAGTCATATAAAGAAGATGGCACTTGGGATGCCTGGGGAGCTCGGTCGGTGAAACATCCGACTCTGGGTTTCAGCTCGGGTCGTGATCTCACAGTTCGTGAGATCGAGCCCCATGTTGGGCTCTGTGTTGACGGTGCGGAGCCTGCTTGGGATTCTCTCTCTCTCTCTGTCCCTCTCCTTGCTCATGCACACGCTCTCTCTGTCTCAGTCTCTCAAAATTAATAAAAGAAAAAAGAAGAAGATAGCACAGTGCAATTTTGAGAGAGAATGATGGAGAAAGGAAGGCAACAACATTAGGTAGGGTAAAACAGAGGAGGCTTTTTTGGAGGAGGTGACACTTGATCTGGGACACAAATGACGAGGTAGCCATGCAGAGATTGGGTGCAGAAGGATTCATCACAGCAGGAAGAGCACGTGCAGAGGTCCTGAGGTGGGGAGTCAGGCTGCCATATCCAGGGTACCGCACGAAGGCAGTGTGGCTGGGGTAGAAGGGGCCAGTGGTGCAGCTGTCCCCTCTGTAGCCGTGTTGTGAACCCAAGACTATTATGAGGGAAGCACCATTCCCACTGTGCTGTTCTCCTCCGGCACTGTCTCCCAGAAGCCCCCAGAAAGCGCCTGTTACAGCAGAGCTCCAGAGGCTCCGAGATGCCACCATTGACTCTGGCCTCCTTTTGTCCCAATGGCGCGTATCCACCTTTCTAATCCTTGCACTGGTGTGTGCGCCCAAGCTCACACCTCGAAGGAATGTAGGTTCACGAATACGAATGCGGAAGGCACATTTTGGTTCGACTCTAGGCCCTTTGGGCGGTCAGTTTTAATCACCTGCACAGCTCTTTTTTGATTTTCCTGAGAAAAAGAAACAAAAACAAACCCAGAATAGACGGATCTGCTTGGGCCAAGAGATGCAATATAGAATCCTGAACCAGGAATCTCTGGTGAGGTTCCCAGATCCAGGCCACCTGGTTAGGTTACTCAGTCCACCTGCCCCCCGAACTCCAGTGCCCTCACCTGCCCACGGGTAATAACGCCACTTGTGGGTTGACTTGAGGATTGTTTTCAGTGTCCAATGAGATCACGTTTATCCCTTTTTTTTTTTTTTTTTTTAACACTTTGCAACTGCTTTACAAAAGGAGGCAGCTGCGGTAACTGGTTCAGACCCTGGAATTCTGCATCCGGACCAATAGGAAATGTACGCCAGTCCCCCAAGACCAGAAATAGAACGGGTCGTATCAACAGAGACAACAAAGATTTCTTTAGCTAATTTTGTGTTTCCCAGACTCCCAGTCCACCTGAACGGTTTTGGGGGCATCTGGAGCCACACATCTGGTAAAAAGTTGATTCACTTCTTCCCAATGAATCTGTTAGAAACATTGTGGAGCGCTCCCAGAAACCGAAACGTGGTAGCCCCTGCTGTATATGTACTGGCTACACCCTGAAAGTGACCCGGACAAAAGCAAAGCCAGTGCTGTTAAATCCCGTTGCCTACGGAAGGTGGTGATGCTGACACTCTTCTTCTGTTAAGAAGGAAGAGGAACAGAAAGGTTGTCAGAGCTATTCTGACCCGGATCTGAGGCTCTCTCCTTCCCCCCCCCCCAAAGTTTACGTATATATTTTGAGAGAGAGAGAGAGAGCATGAGCAGGGGAGGGGCAGAGAGAGGGAGGGAGAGAGAGAATCCCAAGCAGGCCCCATACTGTTAGCGCGGAGCCTGACGCAGGGCTGGATCTCACGCACCGTGAGATCATGGCCTGAGCCGAAATCAAGAGTTGGATGCTTCACCAACAGAGCCACCCAGGCGCCCCCTGAGGCTCTCTCCTTAGCGTATGTGGAGGAAACCGAGCAGGTTGTATGGGGAGTATTCATTTGGCATCGCTCACGACTACATGCCTGGGTCACATACAGATGCTCCCATGACGTCAGCATTCAAGACCCACATGTGGGAGTCACACAGGAGGAGGAAACACATGCTGTTGGTCCCACTGGTAGATGCCTTGCTCCTGGGTTTGTAGAGTGATTTCCTTCTGTGGGGACCTGGTTCTTAGCTCAGAGGGCTTCTCTCTGCTTCTGTAAGGGAAACCTGAATTTCCAACACGGAGCTTCTGGTTGGGGGGCCGGATGCTAGTAGCATCAGGGGCTCGCAGTTGCTGTCTCTACATTCGTATTTTTGTTCACTCTCCTTATGAGATGGGGAGTGCGTGGGCAGTCATGGTCCATGTGGTCACATGGTGTGTTTTTGATGGTGACACCAAGTGGCGTAAAGATTCTGAAACCATAGAGAAGCATCGTTAGGAACCTGCTTTCCATGATTTAATGAACTCTGCCATCTAATGAACTCTTGCACATTTCCAGCCCGTCATCTCTTATATGCTGGGATTCGGGGAGGAAATCGCTGCCTCCCCTATCCAAATCTTTATGCCTCTGAACTTCAGCTGAGACCCTTCACAACCCTCGTTGTTTCAGAAGCCAGCCCACCCCCAACTTCTGCCTTTTCCCTGACCCCTGGCTCGTCAGCCCACATGAGGACTGCATCCCGAGAGGCAGCAGTGAGAGTAAGACCAAATGTTCAGTAGCAAGATCACCAGCCGCTCTTCTGGAACAGTTGGGTTCTCCCTGCCCTGATCTCCACCCCTCCCAGCCTCCCCGTGTGGTCAGTTTGCACTTCTGTTCTTTGTGATGTCCTTCTTCTGATTATTAGACCTTTCTTTAGTCTTGTTTGTTTGGTCCTTCATGAGTTACGCTCTCCACTGTGCAGCATGTCCCAGGTGGACACACGCTCTTGATCATTGTGACTAGATCTTTGAATTCTACTACAACTAGGGTGAGTAGTGTCAAATCCACCTCATTTTTCCAGTGTTTAATTCGAATTCGAGGTGTGTCTTTACCTCTATCCGAGTATATCTGGTTTATCTGTTTCAAAAGCCAATTTGATAAGCCTTCATATCCTCAGAGAAGACCAAAGCTGAGTAAAAGATTGTAGATAAGGAGGATGGAGGAAAAACTCAAGGAAGCTTTACGCTGGATTAAAGATGCGAATTGAATTGAACTGAATTGAATTGAACTGAACTGAACTGAATGGAACTGAATTGAATTGAACTGAACTGAATTGAATTGAACTGAATGTTATACAAATGTCTTTTCTGTGATAGGTTTGGTTGGACAATGGTTACAGAAGGAGCCCCATTCCTTTCCAAAGTCTGCCTCATTTTTTTTCTGGGCATGTATCTAATATCAACCCTTCTGAGTCCAGAACACGTCATATTTCTGCTGAATTGATGCTTCTGGGTCCCACTGTGGACTAAATTGTGTTTTCCCTCCCCAAATCCATATGTCGAAGCACTAATCCCTACTGTCTTTGGAGATAGGGCCTTTCTGAAGTAATTAAGGTGAAGTCAGGTCGTAAGGGGAGGGCCTTAATCCAGTAGGGTTGGTGGCCTTATAAGAAGAGGAAGAGAGATTTCTTTCTCCCTCCATGCTCAGAGGAAGGGCTGTGTGCTGAGGAGTGAGGAGGCAGCTCTCTGCCAACCAGCAACAGAGCCCTCCCCAAACCCAAACCTTGCCAGAGCCTTGACCTGGGACTTGCAGTCTTCAGAACTAGGAGAAAACCAATTCCTGTTGTTCAAGCTCCCAGGTGTGTGGCATATTATCATGGCATCCTGAGCAGATTAAGACACCTGCCTTCTTCAGAAGCAGATAAACTAATAGAAATAAAGCAGGAGAGTTTGGGGAAGGATCCTGAGTAGCTCATGGAAGTAAGGAAGTGGCTAATTAGAAGTGAATTCTGGAGCTGTGGCCGATTTAAGTACCTCTGGAAGAGAGGGCAAAAGCTGTTCTTCATCTGTCACCTGTGCTCTCCACATACGGGCCTCTTCCGTCCATTGTCTTCATGGTCCTCTAGGCTCATGTCTCTTCAGCATGACCCTTGACCCTTTCTAGTTCTAGAAGTACAAAGGAGAGGCTCGTTTGTCCGGACTTTGCTTACATGCCACTTTCTTGGCCTGTCAGTTGGTCACAGTGATGAAGGGTGGGGGCACGGGGTTGGTTTGCATCAGGGACCCTCATCTGGACCGCTCACGGTGAGGGCCATGCCAAACTGGCTGCTCTCTGGGGCCCACACATCGAAGCAGGAGTGGGGCAGGGCCTCACAAAGCAGAGGATGACAGTGACACAGGAAAGGGGGAGACTGGCCGGAGGAAATAATAAATGTCCCATTACAGGAACATTCCCGTTCTGAAAAGTCTTCCTCTTGACTTCCAGTTGCTTTGAACTTCTGCATTTGCCCTCTTGACCCTCCTCCTGATCCTTAAAATCTCATACCCTTATTTCTGGCCCGTTTCTCTCCTCTCCCCTTCATGAAAGCCAGCCGGTATTCTGTCTCCACCTCCCCCAGATTGTATAGTGATGACATCTTTCCCAGCGAACGATGGTGTCCCAGCAGACCTTTCTGCTCTGCAAATTTTAAAGCTCACGCTTCTTGGTCAAGAATCCCTGTTTTCTTCTCTTGACAAAGCAGGACAGTTCTTGAGTTTATTTATAGAACAGGTGGCTGGCAAGACGACCGTACCTTGAAATTCACGGTTAAGGTCTCTTTCCCCGGCAGATTACTGTCCATACACGTTTCTGTGTTTTCCTTGTCATTTTATTCTTTATTTCCACAGTCTCATTCCACATCTTATCACTACTTTGTGATCTCAAAATAGGTGATTTATCTATTACGAATAAAATTCCCTATAAAAGGAGGGGAAAGAGTAGGATTTTTACCTACCAAGATGTGGGGGGTGCCTGGTTGGCTCAGTTGGTTGAGCATCTGATTCTTTTTTTTTTTTTTTTTTTAACGTTTATTTATTTTTGAGACAGAGACAGAGCATGAACGGGGGAGGGTCAGAGAGAGGGAGACACAGAATCTGAAACAGGCTCCAGGCTCTGAGCTGTCAGCACAGAGCCCGACGCGGGGCTCGAACTCACAGACCGTGAGATCATGACCCGAGCCGAAGTCGGCCTCTCAACCGACTGAGCCACCCAGGTGCCCCGAGCATCTGATTCTTGATCTTGGGTCAGGTTATGATCTCACGGTTCGTGAGTTCGAGCCCTGCACCAGGATCTCTGCACTGAGTGTGGAGCCTGCTTAAGATTCCCTCCCTCCCTCCCTCCCTTCCTCCCTCCTTCTCTCTCTCTCTCTCCTTCTCTCTGTCTCCTCCTCTTCCCTGCTCGCACATGTTCTCTCTCTAAAAAAAAAAATAATTAAAAAATAAAAAAAAATTACACACTCAGAGGAACAAATAAATAAATTACCAAGATGTGGGCCAAGGGGTAGAATTTATGGGGAAAATAGAAGGAAATAAGGAAGAAAAGAAAGGTAACCTAGGAAAATGTCCTCATTTTAATACACCCATTTAAGTACAATTGTTTTATTTTTTAATCTAATCCAGATCTTTGAAGCCATAAAAATCCATGTCTGCAGTCACTTCGTTTACTTATTTTTTTCACACCTATGTTGCTTAGTTATTTTTTCGTTAGGTAGCATGAGCCAAATGGTGGAGATATATATAAATATATATATATTCTTTTTTTTTTTTTTTTTTTTAAGTAGGCTCACGCCCAAGGTGGGGCTTGAACTCACAACCCTGAGAACGAGAGCCACATGCTCCACTGACTGAGCGAGCCAGGCGCCCCAGAGCTTGATCTCATAATCTACCCTATTCATTATCAGTGATCTAAATTACATCCATGGAGTCTCCTATTTTATTTGACAAGCCCTACGACGCTTTATTTTTAAAATTTTATTTTTTGTTAAATTTTTTAAACACTGAATTTATTTTTGAGAAAGAGAGTGAGATCGGGGGAGGAACAGAGAGAGAGAGAGACACAGAATCCGAAGCAGGCTCCGGGCTCTGAGCTGTCAGCACAGAGCCCGACGCGGGGCTGGAACTCACGAACTGTGAGATCCTGACCTGAGCTGAAGTCAGTCGCTTAACTGAGCCACCCAAGCACCCCATCCACAACACTTTAATACTTTGTTTCAAATGCTTAAACAAACCTCCGGATGTCTATTAAATGTATCCTTTCTGTAGGACAAACCATTTTATGAGAAACAATTCCCCAGGAATTTGTATTAATCCTTATATGTTAGTTTAGATTTTGAAACATCTTTGAGTAGAGTATTTCCTTTCAATTTTGCCTTGAATTCTTTTCTTGAGTGAGGAATGGTTCCCAAGACCTGTGTGTCCATCTCTGGACCTTCAAGCCAGCTTGACGTCCCAAAGCCTTTTTAAGTAATTTTCCCGTGAATGCATTTCTCTAAGGAATACAGAATCCGTTGTTGTTGTTGTTTTTGTTGTTGTTGTTATTTTGCTAATAGCAAAGATGACTATTATTTCCTCTTCTTGTGTCACAGCCTTGGACCCCTCTGTATGTCCTGAGGGTAAGAAGAGATTGTGACTCTCAAAGTGAGGGTCACGTTATCTTTTGCCTTTGTGTTGGATGGCGTGAGAGCCAAATGGTACCTGCAGGGCCGTCCAGTTTGGTCTGTATGCTATTGGCCTATATGGTGTTTGAGAGAAATTATTTAGGGGTGCCTGGATGGCTCAGTCGGTCAAGCATCCAACTCTTGGTTTCCACTCAGGTTGTGATCTCACGGTCTGCGAGATCGAGCCCCACGTCAGACTCCGCGCTAACAGTATGGAGCCTGCTTGGGATTTTCTCTCTCTCTCCCTCTCTCTCTGTCCCTCCCCCACTTGCCCCACCCCTCAAAATAAATAAATAAATTTTTAAAAAGTATTTAGGGGTGCCGGGTTGGCTCATTTGATTCAGCGTCTGAGTCTTGCTTTCGGCTCAGGTCGTTATCTCATGGTTTGTGAGATCGAGACCCGCATCAGGCTCTGTGCTGACAGTGCAGAGCCTGCTTGGGAGTCTCTCTCCCTGTCTCTCTCAAAATAAACAGATAAACTTAAAAAAAAAGAGAGAGAAACTATTTAACCTGTTGCCATATTTCATCAGGAGGGTTCCTGTGACAGTTGCTAGCTTCTCTTGGCAATTGAGACATCTGGCAGCTTGGGCCCCATGAGCCCCCCTGAAACACAGCTGCACTGCAGTCTGGGCAGTGACCCCCACCAGGGCCCCCTTCCCCTCGCTGCCCCTCCCCACCCCGGTTTTCAGGCCGGTGTTAGACTGCAGACAGGTGTTGGCTGTCCTGACGTCCTGATCACACGAGGAACCCGCTGCTGACCCCGCGACACCTGCTACCATCTAGGGTCATCGGAGCCTTCCTTCTGGGGGGGGGGGGCTGCTTTGTGGGTATCTCCCTGATAACGCCAGAGCAGCAGCTTCGCCACCCAGCCTGCCCCCAGCGCCTGCCTCCAACGGCGGGTCTTGTCTGCGAAAAGAGAAACGTTTAAGGAAACATGAGCGCCGCCTCTCGATGTTGACAGCAAGCTTTCCGTGCTGACTGGCAGAGGCTTTCGCTTTCAGATTCGTCTTTGATCTTAACTGCCCGTGCTCTCAGCTCGCCACGGTTTTTCGGCTGCAGTCAAGTCATTGAGCGTTGCCAGACTCGGAGTCCGTGGCGCAGTCAGGGGCCAGAAAGGGACAGCCAGCCCTGTGCTTCAGAGGAAGTACCGGTGGTGGTCCTGTGTGATCCCTGGTGTTCAGGGGAACGTGGGGGACAATCCGGGGAATGCCCGCCCTTGTCCGAACGGGGCGGCTGATCCTCTGTGTCCAGCAGCTACCGCCCGGGGCCTCCTGGGGAACGTCCCTAACCGGCCCTTCCCTCGGTGTCCCCGTGATACCCCAGGGCTTGGCCTGTCTCACACGTCTCCTCTTTTTGTCCTGTTTTCCACCAGGTGGCAGCAGACGTCGAAGTCTTTAGGTTTGTCCGGCAGCTTGCAGCCCGCAGGTGCCAAAGCTGACGCCCTCAGGGAAGAGATGGACGAGGCCGCCAACCGAGTGGAGATTTGCAGGGTACCCGCCCCCCCCACTTTGCTCCTCCTCACCGGGACAGATGGGGGAGCCCTCAGGGAGTCCCTGATTCTTCACCGGAGTTGTAGGAAAACCCTAAGGGTGAGGTCTGGTTGACCTGAACGTCCCCAGGCTTGCCCACGGGCATCCCCAGAGCCAGGATGAGCCCTAAGAGTTGGGGCTTTGTGCCCCCCCCCTCCACTTTGCTCCTCCTCACGGGGACAGATGGGGGAGCCCTCAGGGAGTCCCTGATTCTTCACCGGAGTTGTAGGAAAACCCTAAGGGTGAGGTCTGGTTGACCTGAACGTCCCCAGGCTTGCCCACGGGCATCCCCAGAGCCATGATGAGCCCTAAGAGTTGGGGCTTTGCGCCCCCCCCACTTTGCTCCTCCTCACGGGGACAGATGGGGGAGCCCTCAGGGAGTCCCTGATTCTTCACCGGAGTTGTAGGAAAACCCTAAGGGTGAGGTCTGGTTGACCTGAACGCCCCCAGGCTTGCCCACGGGCATCCCCAGAGCCAGGATGAGCCCTAAGAGCTGGGGCTTTGAGGTGACCTAGACTGGGGTGGGGTTGGTGGCAGTGGTGGGTTATCAACAGGGTTCCTGCGTGGCTGGCAAAGAGGAAATGGCCTTGGCCTCCGTGCGAAGCGTTTGTAGGGCGCTCTGAGTCCCACAGGATGGATTCCGGGCTGGAAAGAACAGTCGAGAATCTAGACCGTAGGCGAACCTTGACTCACTGCCGGTATTAAATTGTTTAGCTTCTGGTTCACCCTTTAATGCTCCCTGAGCCCTTTTATCCGTCTCTCGCCTCCCGGGACACAGTTAATGATGACGCTGGAATGCTGACCGAGGAGATAGTCATGGACGAGAGACGTTCCCTCTGGTTTAAGAGAGAGGAATGTCTCGTTCTGAGGAGTAGGTGTCTTGGAGCTGATAGGCGTTAATTGGCAATGTGCCGTTTATGGAGCTCTGTGTCTATGCACATCTGTATGCATGCGCTCAGGTCCGTTTGGGTTCAGAACCGGGGAACAGTCTATGCACGTCTGTATACGTGCGCTGAGGCCCGTTTGGGTTTAGAGCCGATAAACAGTCTATGCAAATCTCTCTACGTGCGCTCAGGTCCATTTGGCTTTAAGTCCAAGGAACATTTTATGCACATCTGTATGCGTGCGCTCAGGTCCGTTTGGCTTCAGTGCGAGGAACAGTCTATGCACATCTGTACTCGTGCGCTCAGGTCCATTTGGGTTTAGAGCCGACAAACAGTCTATGCACTTCTGTATACGTGCGCTCAGGTCCGTTTGGGTTTAGATCCAAGGAACAAGCGTGTCGTGTTCCTGGAAGTATGCTGGGAACCAGGTGTCTTTATCTCCTGCGCTTTTAGCGGAGAATAGCCACTTTGCATGCAGCCATCTCTGATCTTTGTGGCCTTTTCTAGTCTCGGCCGCTGGCCCGTGGGCGCATCCTTTTACAGCGCAGGTGGCTTTGACCTTGCATTCAGGTGACGTTCAGGGTCAGATAGCATTTCTCTCTGGAAATTAGCAACACTGGCCAATCTGTCAAGGACTCATGATCTCTCCATCTGCAATGCTATGGAATCCAGCAAAGTAAAACTTTGAAATCCTTCATCAGATCCAGGACTCCTCGTGAGTAAGTACAGCTCATTTGCCATCGTAACGTGGCAATGTGTTCCTTAGGTAAGAATCTTGTTTCTTGGGGCACCTGGGTGGCTCAGTCAGTTAAGGGTCTGACTTTGGCTCAGGTCACGATCTCGCAGTTCACGAGTTCGAGCCCCGCGTCAGGCTCTGTGCTGACAGCTCAGAGCCTGGAGCCTGCTTCAGATTCTCTGTCCTCCTCTCTCTCTGTCCTCCTCTCTCTCTCTGTCCCTCCCCTGCTTGTGCTCTGTCTCTCTCTCAAAAATAAATAAAAACATTAAAAAAACCCTTTTTTTTAAAGAATCTTGTTTCTTACAAAATTATACCTTAACACACAAGAGACGGTGGTGTCGAGGGGGTGCTGGATAAGACTATCCAACTACATCAGAACAGAACTCTAATACCTTCATTGGTCCATGCCTTTTTACAATTGTTATTTTTACCAAAAACTATGTTAGTTTCCTCTTCAAGGGTTAAAAAAGTGATACAATTTACCATAACCAGTGAAAAAGTACAAAAACATATCAAGAAAAGCACCAGTAATTCCCCCCCCCCGCCCCATTCCTGCCCAGCAACCCTTTTGCTTCCAGAGAGGATGACCAAGTCCCCCTGCTCACCGATATTTATTTTCAAATTTGTTTAATGTGTCTTTATTTTTGAGAGAGAGAGAGACACAGCATGAGCAGCGGAGGGGCAGAGAGAGAGGGAGACACAGCATCTGAAGCAGGCTCCAGGCTCCGAGCAGTCAGCAAAGAGCCCGACACGGGGCTTGAACCCACAAACTGTGAGAGCATGACCTGAGCCAAGATCCAAGAGTCAGGGGCTGAACCGACTGAGCCCCAACAATCTTCGAATTGGTGTGTTTAGACCATTGATGTTTAAGTGATTATTGAATATGGTAATACCTACCATAATTCTTCCTGTTTTCTACTTGTTTCTCTTCTTCTCTGTTACTATTTTTGCTCTCAGAGTTTCTGCCTTTTGAGGCTTCACTTTAGCCTTTCAGGTGGCTTTGCTTTTTCTCCTTTCTCAGTCTATTAATTATACTTTTCTTAGGGTTTACGTTTTTAGTGGGAGCCCATTTGCAATATATATTTATAACGCATCCAAGTCCACTTTGGAAGAGCTGTTTAGCATTTCCCATATAGTGCAAGTATGTCTCAGTGAGAAAATACCCCTGGTTCCTTCCACTGACTTGTACGTAAGCATTCGTAAGCACAAGTGTGTTTATATGACTGTATCCATGTAATCATACACCGTGCAATCATGTGTGTTTATCTCAATGCATGGATACGTTCACATATGCGTAAATACATTGTTGCTTGCAAATTTATCCTGTAGATTAAGCATGAGAAAAATAAAAGTTTTATGGTATCTTCACTTAGTCCTTCTCTAATGCTCGTCCTTTCTTTGTGAGTGTCTGAGTTTCTGACCTTTACCTTTTTCATTCTGTCTTAAAGAACATTTTTTTTCACACATTTCTTATAAGACAGGTCTGCTGGCAACAAATCCCGTAAATTTCTTCAAATCCCTTTAAAAAAAAATTTTTTTTTAATGTTTTACTTATTTTTGAGAGAGAGAGATAGAGCATGAGTAGGGGAGGGGCAGAGAGAGAGAGGGAGATGTAGAATCTAAGCAGCCTCCAGGCTCTGAGCTGTCAGCACGGAGCCCGATGTGGGGCTCAAACTCATGAGCCGTGAGGTCATGACCTGAGCCGAAGTTGGGCGCTTAACCAACTGAGCCATTCAGGCACTCCTCTTTAAGTCCCTTTTGAAAGTAATTTTGCAGTGTATGGATTTCTAGATTGGTGAGCTTTTTTTTTTTTCCCCCTCTTCTCCATACTTTAAATATTTTACTCTACCCTCTTCTGGCTTTGCATGTTTTCTGAGGAGAGGTCAGATGTAATTCTTATCTTGTGTTCTGCTAAAACTTTTTTAACCTCTGGCTTCTTTCAGTATTTTTTCTTTGTTTTTGATTTTCTGAAGTTTGAATATGCTATGCTATGCCTAGGTGTCTTTTTTTTTTTTTTTTTACTAAAATCCCTAGTATCCCAACTCAATCTTGCTAATATTTTTTAATTTAACTATAAGAACGGGGTGCCTGGGTGACTCAGTTGGTTGAGCGTCCAACTCTTAATTTTGGCTCAGGTCATGATCTCACGGTTCATGAGATCAAGCCCCACATTTGGCTCTGTGCTGACAGTGTGGTACCTGCTTGGAATTCTCTCTCACCCTCCCTCCCTCCCCCCCCCCCATGTAAATAAAAACTTAAAAAGAAATTCTTTTAAATAAATTTAACTATAAGGAAATACAAACCCAGAATTAATTTTAAACTGCAGAATTTATCCTAAGGAAATAATCGAGACGGGTGCAAATCTATACGAACACATGCTTTCCAAGTGTTGTAATGAAAAATTAGAAACACAGTATCCAGCAACAGACTGGTTGGTCTGTTCAATATGTGGTCCATTCATACATTAAATGTCATGTGACCGTTAGAAAGATTGTTTCTCTGGGGGGGGTGGGGGGGGGAATAAACTGCAACATGGTCTGGTCCCATTTTTGTAAACCAACCATACAAAGTGTGGGACTGATGAAAATAGATATAATGTGAGCAGACATCACGTGTGTTTGTGGCGCTCTGTCTGTGTGGTGGGATTGCAGGTGAACTTGGGTATTTACTCCGTGTTTTTTCCGAGCGTGGATTCATCGCGAAAGCAGAAAACAAATGATTTTTAAAACACGTTAAACTCTGGTGATGATTGATTTTTCTTTTCTTTATAAAGGAAATTTGCTCATGATTCACATAAATGGAAATTGGATTTAGTTTTCACTTTCTTTTCTTACAATTCGGCTTATTTGGGACTGTTGTTAACTCAGTAAGATGGTAATCCGATTATACCTTTAAGAAATCCTTTCGTGTTCCTGAGGGCGCCCACAGATGGTCTGTCTGACTTTTCCAACATCATCTTTTGGCACAGCTCAAATGCTGAGTCATCGAAGGTGTACCATTTAGTCTTTCAAGGGGTCCCTGCCTTTCCTCTGTGTGCTGAGCCATTTTCATCATTCGACCCTTTGTTTTTTCCCTGCCTTGACCTACCTCCCTCACGGCTGCTGGTGATGGATGCCTCCTGACCAAAACTGCCATAGGCATGGCAGCTTAAATTGGTTCCTCTAGAAACTGCTGGCTTCAGCAGTCCCACAAAGGCTTTCATTGTAGGAGAGGTCTGGTGAGGGGGAGCTGAGGCTTAGAACCCATTTTACCTGGGGGCGCCTGGGTGGCTCAGTCGGTCAAGCGTCCGACTTCGGCTCGGGTCATGATCTCACAGTTCGTGGGTTCGAGCCCCACGTCGGGCTCAGAGGCTGGAGCCTGCTTTGGATTCTGTCTCCTTCTCTCTCTGCCCCTCCCCACTTGTGCTCTGTCTCTCTCTGCCTCTCAAAAATAAAGTAACGTAATAATAAAAAAAATTAAAAAAACAAAAACCATTTTACCCATGGGGAAAATTACCACACCTTCATTTCTCATTCAGCAAATAGTTCCAAAGCCTCTGCTGTGCAAAGCACATTTAAAACCGTGGAGGACGGGCAGGTGAGATCCTTGAACTCTTTCTTGGTAGCCACTCCCCCCAAATTCAGCACTTACCTAAGATGTTTAGATGAGAACTCCATGTGACGTCGTGCCTGGCACCTAGATTCTTCCCCACGAATGTTAATTCATTTCTTTTTAAAAATCTTTTTAGGGGCGCCTGGGTGGCGCAGTCGGTTAAGCGTCCGACTTCAGCCAGGTCACGATCTCGCGGTCCGTGCGTTCGAGCCCCGCATCGGGCTCTGGGCTGATGGCTCGGAGCCTGGAGCCTGTTTTGGATTCTGTGTCTCCCTCTCTCTCTGCCCCTCCCCCGTTCATGCTCTGTCTCTCTCTGTCTCAAAAATAAATAAATGTTAAAAAAAAAAATCTTTTTAATGTTTATTTATTTTTGAGAGAGAGAGAGAGACAGAGACAGAATGAGTGGGGGAGGGGCAGAGAGAGAGGGAGACACAGAATCCGAAGCAGGCTCCAGGCTCTGAGCCGTCAGCACAGACCCGATGTGGGGCTCGAACTCACAGATCGTGAGATCATGACCTGAGCCCAAGAGGGACACTTAGCCCACTGAGCCACCCAGGTGCCCAGAATGTTAATTCATTTCTTTCCTCTTTCTTCATCCTTTGAAACTGGACCGCGTGTAGCATTGACTGATCTGTGCTTAAAGCTCTCCAAAGAACAGATTTCCCTCTTAACTCTGTGCCTTGTAGGTACAAGAACGCTTCAACAGTGTCTGCTTGTCCAGGGTCCTGGAAAAGGAAACAGATCCCTGCGCATGTTCCAGTGCTCTCCCTGAGCCTGGCTTAATTGGCAGCTGGGGGGGAGGGGGGCTGAGGGTTGTGAGGTTGGTGCAGAATGCTTGGTGGAAAGGGGGGGCAGTCCATGAAACAGCCTCTTCCTGAAGCACGTGGTGGCTCGCCTTCCTTCATTCAGCACCTGGATCCGCTTTCTAGGGCTGTTCTCATAGTTTCCGCAGCTCACGCGTGATAGGTTCTTCTCTGCTCAGCTGAGCGTCTCTTGTAAAGATCTGTCTCTTGCAGAGATCTGGGAGGAACTCTAGAGACCACCTGACTTGGGCAGACAAGTCCAGAGACACGACAGGCTAACAGACATGCTCAGTGATGGAGTCTGTAGTCCTGCCCAAAACATACCATTAACTGCCCCCTTGCCGTGGGCGTTTCCATGGAAGTGACCCACTCTCGAAAGAGAACGCACCCCAGACTCCGATCCAGCAAGAGGCCACTGCCCCCTGACCCCGCGGAGAGCTGGATGGTGCAGGACGGTCAACACCCCGAGACTTGCGCATGACGTGGGCGGAGCCCGCGCTCTTCCCAATGTTGAATCCGCAGCCCTGCTTTGAACCGGCTCAGCGGTCTTAGCCACCTTCCCCCCAACTGTTGTGTTTCCACTTCTCGCCCAGACGCGGGTGACCAACCAGTCAGTGTTGAGGATGAAGGAGAGCAGAGCGGTTCAGGGATCAGGGAGAGGAAGTGGCAGGCCATTTCAGGGAGGGCAGGAGCGCCCCTTGTCCTCGGAGGGGGTGCCGGCCGCGGAGATGTGTGGAAGTGATTTGCACATCACTCCCCCACACCAGCCTTCCTGACTCTGGACTCTGGCTCACGTGTTACAATCCCCGGGGAGACTACCGGCCTAGGTGTTCTTTTCACACTTACTCATCCTCTGGAGTCCTGGTTGGGAGACACAGGGACGCCCATGAGAAAACTTGGCCATGTGTCAGGAATTATTAAAAACGGGATTTCACAGTGGTGAAGGCTCCTGCTTCCTTCAGCGGTGAAGGCTTCCTGTGATGTCTAGACTCACGCGTTAGCTGCTCGGTTGTTTTATGTTTGGCCTCAGTGCTGCGTTTCCCCTCCCGCAGGACCAGCTCTCGGCGGACATGTACAGTTTTGTGGCCAAAGAAATCGACTATGCAAACTACTTTCAAACGGTAAGGGTCCAGAAAGGTAAGAGCCCTTAAAATTTGGTCCCAAGAGGCAGGGTGCGGACAGGAAGGAAAGGGGCGTGGAACCAAATGGTGGAACACGCTATGGGGAAGAATATGGTATTTAATGGTTCTGTCTGTGAATAAATCCTGTCTTCTATTTCCCTTTGCATGGATTTCACTAAAAACCTAAGAGTAAAACTCAACCCATCCGTCCATGCAGATGATTGCAGTTCTGTCGTCTGTAACAGTGGCTCTCAGGGGTGATTTTGTCCCCTCTTCCAGTGGATGTCTGGCCATGTCTGCAGACGTTTGGGGCTGTCACCATTGGGGGAGGTGCACCTAGGGTCAGGAGTGCTGCTGAACATCTTACAGTGCACAGGACAGCCTCCCACAGCAAAGAGTGACTCCATCCCAAATGTCCGTCGGGCCAAGGTTAAGACGCCCTGGTCTATCATAAACAGGGAGCTTGGGAAGCAGATGATAACCCCCCAGCAAATATTTGTTTTTCATTTCGATCTTGGCCAAAGACCATGACAAGTAGGTAAATGATGATTAAGGTGACCTCTCGTCGATGAAAGCAGATTAAGAAACAGGTCTGAGTCACCCATACTTGAATAATCTGGTCCAAATAATTAAGACCCTGGCTCTTTACCAGGGTAAGTGCAAGGCAAGTCAAAAACAAAACAGAACAGGGGCGCCTGGGTGGCTCAGTCGGTTAAGCGTCCAACTTCGGCTCAGGTCATGATCTCACAGTTCTTGAGTTCAAGCCCCACGTCAGGCTCTGTGCTGACAGCTCAGAGCCTGGATCCTGCTTGGGATTCTGTGTCTCCCTCTCTCTCTCTCTGCCGCTGCCCCGTTCGCGCTCTGTCTCTCTCAAAAATAAACGTTAAAAATAGTTTTTTAAAAACAAAGCAGAGCGAAACAAAACCAGCAACAATTCAAAACACTTGAGAGAAAAACCCCAAGTTAAAAATCCAGGTTAAGCTTGCCTGCCTTTAACTCTGGGGGATAAGATGCAAACTTTAAATGATCCAGGAAGTGATGGGGTGATAAGGAAGGAAGGTAAAGAGGAGAAGGAAGAGGACTGGAACATTTACGATGGAAGCGTAGTAGCAGAGGCAAGGGCCGGTCACAGCTGTGATCGGCGAGTGGTCCAGACATTCAGATGAATCCCTTCCATCCTGAAAAAGCACTGATAAGCATATTCCTTCCAACCTGGACGGTTTATTTAAAAATAGCAGCACGTTCACAAGTTTATTCCATCGGGTATATGTACGGAGGTAATATTTTAAAATTTCTTAAATGAATGACCTTTTTGACATTCCAGAGCCACCTTGGACTGCCTCCTTCCTACTTATGGACCATTTATTCTGGTGCTCGGATTTTTTTTTTTTTTAACTCATGTTAGTTTTTAGGTTTCACTCGGAGGTCAAGGTTATCTACTGTCCGCGTCGAGCATTTAAACAGAGCGGTTTCCTCCCCTTCCCCTGGCGCACACACACCCGATGGCGGGGTGGGGGGGGGGGGTGAGGATTCGGAAATGGTGTTGTTCCCTGGGGTTTGTCTGCCCTTATGGACACTTCAGCCGCTGGTTTAGCGGTGGGATGGTCAAAAGTGGGCAAATTGAAAGAATTTGATTTTTGGGGTTGTATCACGAGAGCCAAAGCCATTTCACCACCAAGGGACTCACAGAGGATGCTACATCAAGCCACACACGTTTTCTTTTCTTTTTTCTTTTTTTCAGTTTGTTTTGAGAGAGAGTGAGTGGGGGAGGGGCAGATGGAGAGGGAGAGAGAGAGAGAGAGAGAGAGAGAGAGAGGGAGAGGGAGAGAGAATATCCGAAGCAGGCTCCCTGCTGTCAACGTGGAGCCTCATACAGCACTCGAGCTCACGAACCATGAGACCACGACCTGAGCCAAAACCAAGAGTCGGTCGCTTACCCGACTGAACCACCCGGGCGTCTCAAGCCACACGTTTTCTGATCACTTACATATCAAACCCATTTTGCAGAGGGGTGCCTGGGTGGCTCAGTCGGGTAAGCGACTGACTCTTGGTTTCGGCTCAGGTCATGATCTCACAGTTCATGGGATCGAGCCCCATGTTGGGCTCTGCACTGACCACACAGAACCTCCTTGGGATAGTCTCTCTCTCTCCCTCTCTCTCTCTCTGTGCCCCTCCCCAGCTCGCTCGCGCGCTCTCTGTCTCTCTCAAAATAAATAAAAAACTAAAAAAAAAAAAAAAAAAAAAGCTGTATAAACTCACCTTACAGAAACCAAGATCCATACAGACTAGCATACAGCTCGGTCTTCCAGGGAAACGGAATTTCCAGGCAAATCTCTAAGTGCGTTTCCCACTTGTGTTTTCCTATCACTTTCCTCCCTTTGCTGCTTTTGCTTGGAGGATGGGGTGCCAGGCGAGGTCCCGTCGCCGTGGAGGCTAGCTCTCCGTGTCAGGCTCCCGGCCTGGGGTGGTCCCCCTGTTCCTTCGTGGTTCTCCGGCTCCCCGAGATTTCCACCTCTGGCGAGTTCTCTGCTGCCGAGGCTCGGTGGGGGAAGCATGCCGCAGCCGTCACATTAGGTGGATGAGAGAGCAGGGGACTCGCGCCTCCTTGCAGGGCACCCCGCCGGGGCCAGCCTCCTGTGCGCCCCACCCTCCCGCGAGCGATAACCTTGTCCTTGTGTCTTCTCAGCTAATAGAAGTGCAGGCGGAATACCACAGGAAGTCGCTGACGCTCCTGCAGGCTGTGCTGCCCCAGATAAAGGCACAGCAGGGTGAGTGAGCTGGGGGGTGGGGGAGCCCGAGTGCCTCGTGAGCCGAGACCGGTCCCTGTCTTCCAGCCCCCACCTTACGCTCTCTCAACAGAGCCACATCTGTTTATTTATTTTTTTAATTTTTAAGTGTATTTATGTCGAGGGAGCGGGGGGAAGGGGCAGAGAGAGAGAATCCCAGGCAGGCTCCATGCTCTCAGCACAGAGCCTAATGTGGGACTTGAACCCACAAACCTGAGATCACGACCTGAGCTGAAATCAAGAGTCGGATGTTTAACCGACTGAGCCGCCCAAGCGCCCCGACAGAACCACATTAGGTTGAGCTTCTGGAACTTCGAAGGCTGGTGCCTTGATCTAATGGCGCACTCACACACACGGCCCCCACGACGACGAGACGAGTTGGGGGCTGTGCCCCATGGAGGCAGGCCGGGCAGTCTGGACACAGCTAGCCAGCCATCTGCCCCACCCAGTCCTGTCTCCCTCATCCCCAAACCACAAAAACGGGGACCTAACTGGTCCTCCATGTGTTTGATGGTCAGGAAGATCTGACCGGAGGGCAGACGTATTCGAGCACAAGTGACCTTCGCTAACTGCCCACTGGCCTCTCTCGCTTGCCCCGCTCAGAGGCCTGGGTAGAGAAGCCTTCCTTCGGGAAGCCCTTGGAGGAGCACCTCATGATCAGCGGCCGGGAGATCGCCTTCCCCATTGAGGCCTGTGTGACGATGCTGCTGGAATGTGGAATGCAGGAGGAGGTAGGTCTGGGCGCGGCTCGACCCCACCTGAGCAGGGGTCTTCCTCCCTGTGACCGAGCCTCCAGGATCTCCTTCTCTCTGGCCCCCAGCCACGCAGACGTGTGACGATACGGGGCAGCCCCCTCCCTCCCCAGCACACACACTGGTCCTGCTTCCTCCCATAAGCTTTTACTTTTCAGAGAGGGAAGGAGGCTTGTGGGAGGTGGATAGCACTGGCCTGAGGAACTTCCGGCCACACCCCAGGATCCCGTCTTCATATTGAGCAGGACGTGGCCATGCTGCGGCTGCTGCCTCCTCCTCCTCCTCCTCCTTCCTCCTCCCCCCTCCTCCCCCTCCTCCTCTTCCTCCCCTCTTCCCCTCCTCCTCCTCCTCCCCCCTCCTCTCCCTCCTCCTCCCCCTGTCCTCCATCCTCCTCCACCCTCCTCCTCCTTCTCCTCCCCCCTCCTCCCCCTCCTCCTTCCTCCTCCCGCCCTCCTGCTCCTCCTCCTCCTCCCCCCTCCTGCTCCTTCCTCCTCCCCCTCCTCCCTCCTCCCCCTCCTCCCTCCTCCCTCTCCTCCCTCCTCCCCCCTCCTTCCTCCTCCACCCTCCTCCTTCTTCTCCACCCTCCTGCTCCTTCTTCCTCCTCCCCCCTCCTCCTCTGCCTCCTCTCACCTCCTCTTCCTCCTCCCCCTTCCTCCTCCCCCCTCTTCCTCCCCCCTCCTCCTCCTTCTTCCTCCTCCCTCCTCTTCCTCCTCCTCCCCCCTCCTCCTTCCTCTTCCTCCCTCCTCTTCCTCCTCCTCCCCACTCTCCCTTTCCCCCTCCCCCTGCCTCTTCCCCCTCCCCCTGCCTCTTCCCCCTCCCCCTTCCTCTTCCTCCTCTTCCTTCTCCTCTTCCTCCTTCTCCTTCTCCTCCTCCCCCCCTCCTCCTCCTTCTCGTCTTCCTCCTCCTCCTTCTCCTCCCCCTACTCTCCCCTTTCTCTTCCCCCTCCTCCCTCCTCCTTCTCTTCCTCCCCCTCCTCCCCCTTTCTCCTCCCCCTCCTCCTCCCCCTTCCTCCTCCTTTCTCCTTCCTCTTCCTCCTCTCCCTCCTCCTCCCCCTCCTCCAACCCCCTTCTCCCCCTTCCTCTCCCTCCCCCCTCCTTCTCCTCCTCCTCCTCTTCCTTCTCATCTTCCTCCTTCTCCTCCTCCCCCTCCTCCCCTTCCTCCTTCCCCTCCTCCCCTTCCTCCTCCCCCTCGCCTTCCTCCTCCCCCCCTCCTCCCCTTTCTCCTCCCCCTTCTCTTCCTTCCTCCTCCCCCTCCTCCCCTCCTCCTCTTATTTTCACTGCTTTATAAGCTCCCCCATTTCAAAAATAGACCTTTTAGCCTTTTTGATCACAACTCTCTCATAGCCTGAAAACATGATTGATAGAGACGTTAGGAAGCACTTCTTAAGAGCCACATGTGAAGACGTCTATGGGAAAGCGGCGACTGTCGTTTTATTGCTGCGTAAACCATTTCCTGGGAGGCAGCCCTCACGTTTGGTTTCTTCTGTAGGCTTATTTTGAAGTCTCAACAACATTTTCCTTTGATCTGACCAGCCGGTCGATATTCAGGGCGTGCCAGGCATTTATCTCCGAGCAGAGTATAAAAGGGGACGTGGTGGCTTTCGAACTTACTGGTTCAAAACCTGATTAATTCGGAACAGTTGCAAGTCTGTAAGCGAGCACGGGGTCCCATGCGGCAAACTGAGGGCTGCACAAGACAAGGAAGCCAGTGAATGCTCAGACGCGCGTTGGCCCCCTCTTCTGTGCCAGGCATGTTCGCACGCCGGCCATTCCAGACGAACCACGTTTTAAGTGCTGGCCGTTTTCATGTCTGTTATCGGTTACCAGATGAAGGGGTCTGTATGGTCCCTGAGCCATAGCTTCACGGTGGAAGGTAAACTGGGTTGTTGTTGTATTGTTTTCCCCCCCTTCACTTCTTGGAATTATGGAAAACCTGAAACACGTAAAGACAAGATGATGAGCCTCATCACCCAGCTTATGGACGGTCCCGTTTTGTCTCTCCCTCCGATCCTGCCCCCCAACGCCTGCCTTGGATAATTTGAAGCCAATCCCAGACCGTTCTGTGATTTCATCTGTAATATTTCAGGACGTTTCTCTAAAAGATGGGGAATGTGCAATAGTTCTGTATAACCCATAACTTAAAAATATCATGTGCAAAACGTAAAAATAATTTGTTCATATCTTGAAGTATAACATTTCCAAATTATCAAAACACACTCCAGATGCCAAGAAAATTCAATGATAGACACAGATTTTAAAAAACACACACACAAGAGATCAAGAAAAACACAGGACTTAACATAAAATATATTATGGAACTACAAAAACATTATTTGTTGTGATATAAATGGCCACCACTCACTCTTTAAAAGAAAAGAGGCTTGGGGCACCTGGGTGGCTCAGTCGGTTAAGCGTCCGACTTCGACTCAGGTCATGATCTTGCAGTCTGTGAGTTCGAGCCCCACGTCGGGCTCTGGGCTGATGGCTTAGAGCCTGGAGCCTGCTTCCGATTCTATGTCTCCCTCTCTCTCTGCCCCTCCCCCACTCATGCTCTCTCTCTTTCTCTCAAAAATAAACATTAAGAAAAATTTTTTTTAAGGAACCAAATAAAAAATCTATAGGCTTCTATTTGACGACCCTACTCCCTTCTCTTTGATGTTGTCCATCACCAAATGCTATTGGTTTTCCTCCACGGTAGGGGCATGGTTTTATGACGATCCAACCCATTTCTTTAACACATGCTGTAGCTTGCTCTTGGTCACAGCAGCCTTATTGATGCACCAGTCCAAACGTGTATGGAGTCCTTGCATACATGCCAGAGAGCTTCGGATATCTACTTAGAAGGGAGTTAGCGATCTCAGCAGGCCAGAAACTCAGTATTTCAGACCAGGAACGTTTTCTTCCGAAGAAAACTTGGAGATCTGAACCATGGCCATGAAAGGTTGAAAGGCCGATTCTGCCAGCCCGTTTCTCACCCCTGGGGGTGGCATCACAGAATGTAAGGAGCCGAGAAGCTGAAGCCAAACTTTTCATCCCATGCGTGACTTGGGGGTTCGCTTCTAACTCTGACCTGTAATCGCCCCTCCGCACACCCGTCTTCTTCTCTTTCTCTTCAGGGCTCACTTTTGAACAGAGCACAGTGGTTCACTTGGAAGACAGGGCATTGATTCAGAACTTGAAGAATGAAACCCGGAGGGACCAAAGGAGGCATTGCTCCCTCACAGACCATCCCTAGTTTGCCCGTCCCCTGAGGACATAGACTTTGTCTCTCAAGTAGAGCCCTGTGTCTCCCAAAACACACACACACACACACACACACACACACACACACACACACACTCACTCACTCCATAGACCTTTTTGTGTTGAGCTTCCTAGCCTTCCACGTCTGATCACGTATCCCTTCTCCAAAATATATCTTAAATACAAAAGAACAAGAAGTTGGGGAGTGCCCAGGATTCATTAACTCAACAAATACTTACCAAGCCAGAATGACGGGTCACCCCATCCAAGCACTGGGGACACAACAGTGGGTGAGGCTCAGTTCCTGCTCCAGAGTTGCTTACGTCTAAAGGAGGAGCAGACATTCAGAGAGCAGGCAGCTGCCATATTGGAAAATGGTGATGGGAAGAAGGCAGCAAGGAGATTTTGGAGGAAGGGAGTGGGGAGACTTCCTGTTTGTTCGCCTTGCTCTTGTGCCCTTCCCTTGAGTTACGGCGCTGTGCGCTGACCCTCTGTGCTGTCGGCAGGGACTCTTCCGGGTGGCGCCGTCTGCCTCCAAGTTGAAGAAGCTAAAAGCCGCCCTGGACTGCTGTGTGGTCGATGTGCAGGAGTACTCAGCAGACCCCCATGCAATTGCAGGTGGGCGCCCACCTCCCCGTAGCAAGGTGCTCCCTTGGGCTGTAGAGGCTCACGGGGAAGGGATCAGCGTGGAGGGCCTGTGGTCACATGACACTTGAACCAGTGGCTCCCAACGTGCTTTCGATGTGTCCTCTCAGGCTCGGTTTTAAGCCTGGTTGCTCGGGCCCCTTGAAGAAAGTTCTCCCCAACGTGCCAAGAGAAGACAAGGTGTTGGTGGGAAATAAAAGGGGGAAGCGAGCGTGATTGGAAGCCCAGGTCCCACCGCCATGCCAGAGCCTCCGATCCGTGCACGTGGGAAACCACATGAGGGTCAGGGAACCCATCCCCACATGTAACCCACATGGGTGATGCTGGCTGGTAGAACTTGTCTGTGCCAATGGCAAGTGGCTCCTAGCCGATGTTGTCTTTGTGTCCAGGAGCTTTGAAATCTTACCTCCGAGAGTTGCCAGAACCTCTTATGACCTTTGAACTCTATGACGAGTGGATTCAGGCTTCCAAGTGAGTACGCCACATTTTTGGAGTGTGCTGTTGGTTGGAGTTGATTTAAGTATCTGCTGAAATTATGAAAGCCTATGTATGCCTTACGAAAGCTTATTAGCCTGTGATCTTACGACTCCACTTCTTGGTATATATCGTGGAGAGATGCTCGAATATGTGCCCAAAGAGGCATGAACAAGGATGCCAACGACAGTGTTATTTGGGATAATGAAAGCCTAGAAGTTAGTAAAGCCTCATTGGTGGGGAATGTGGGGCATGGCCAAATAAATTATGGTGTATCTGCCCTGTTAACATACTCCGCAGTGCTTAAAAGCTCTGTTTGAGCCACTGCTAGCATGAAAAGATAGGAAGACATACTCTTCAGTGAAATAAAACAAGTTAACGAGGACACGTATGATGTTCTGTTGTTTTAAAAAGGAAAAAAAGCACAACATACTCAAAGCAGTACAGTTTTAGGAGTGCTCCATGTAAGTGTAAATGCATAGAAGGTTCTGGATTGTAGTGCTTCCTTCTGGAGAGAAGAGTACAAAGGAGTGGTCACAGAGCCTTGACTCTTATAATCGTTACATCTATATTAATAACAGCTCATTAATAGCTAATATACGGGTGCCTCAGAGGATCAGTTGATTCAGCGTCCAACTCTTGATTCGGGCTCAGGTCATGATCTCACAGTTTGTGGGATTGAGCCCCACATGGGGCTCCACCCTGACAGCACAGAGCCTGCTTGGGATTCTCTCTCCTTCTCTCACTCTGTCCCGCCCCCACTAATAAACAAATAAACTTTAAAAAAATTGCTAATATAAAAACATAATCTCTGGTCAGTGGGCTGGTCTCTGCTGGATGCTTGAGAAGGGACATGATTTCTAGAACTCTCTAGTTGTGGGTTTAGTCTCAAAGCACAGCCAGCTTAGCCTGTCAGAAGGATCACTGGAGTATGTTTATGCTTCCTTGGGCCCTGAAAAAAAAAACCCACTGGCCGAGAGGTGAAGCCAGGCTCATCTGTGTGGTGTTCTAGAAGGCTGGCTCCAATCAAGTTTCAGAGCGCCATGGTTTTGTTTTTTGTTGTTTTTTTTTTTTTTTTTTTTTTTTTTTTTTTCAAGGTGGAGTAGAGACTGTGTATCAGAAAAGCCTGGCCGAGTATCTGGCATGTGTAAACATCTCGCTGTGGAGAGTGGGCGTGAGTTCCGTGACAGTATTAATCACGAGCCATATCTCTGTCCCGTGTTTACGAGGGGCTCGCTGCTGTTATAAGCTCACGATACGCTTTTAACTCATTTGTCACAGTAACCCTTCGAAAGTGGGTTGTGCTATTTTCCCCAGCTGATGGAGGAGGAAGTCGAGTAGAAGAACAGGTGTATGACGTATGAGGGCAGGTTCCCTGGCATCTAATAAACGGCGGAATGGGATCCGGTTCAGGAACCCAAGTGCTCATGTCCGGTACTTGCCGCCTCTCTGGGGCCACCCCATGGTCTTAGGGATGAGGATAAGCGAGACTGTATCCTTCGATGGAAACTGGCCCTTCTATTTCCTGACTGTACGTGTGATCTTGATGACATATGAGCTAGAGAAGGGAGGCAGCCAGGCCTTCAGGTTCTAGCCAGGTCTTGGCATCGTCTGCCCTCTCCCCTCAGACGCTGAACTGAGAGCTTGAGATGAACCAGACGCTCTGTTGAGCGCTTTGTACAGATGCTCCTTTAAACCACTCATGCCAACTGCGGGCAGAAAGTACTCCCATGACCCATTTTACAGATTAGGAAAAGTGAGGCCACATAGAGATTCAGTAATGGGCACCAGATTGCGGGCAGGGTGGAGCTGGGTCTTTAACGGCCTCCCTGCACACGACCCTCTTCGTCCAGCCTTTGGTCAGCTTGCGACCAAATATGATCTGTTAACCTTTCCGTTTCTAAATGGGACATTTGGTCTTCAGTTTCCTAGTAGAAGTGTGTTTTGGAGAATGCTTACCTCTTCCTCAGCCTGAAATGAGGGAAAACCATGTTTCTTGCCATGGTCACGATCTGTGGGAGGACCTCCCTGCCTTGGGCCCCAGGCCAAGGGGTCAAAGCTGGGCCCTCACCCTGCTGACATTTTCCCTTTTAATTTTTTTGGGGAAAAGATTCTTTGAGCAGAAAGGCCTTCCTCACCATGTAAACCTTGATGTAGATTTTCAGGAGAAGCATATACAAACTGTAGTCCTAGAAGCAATTTCTTTTAATTCTCAGAGGGCTTACAAATAAAGTAAAATAAAATAAAATATAAAGTAAAATAGGATAAAGTAAAATAAAATACAGTAAGAATACCTATCTATCAAGGGAGAGAGAGGGAATCTCAAGCAGGCTCCACACTGTCAGCACAGAGCCCGACACGGAGCTCGAACTCACGAACCGCGAGATTACATCCTGAGACAAAGTTGGACGCTTAACCGACTGAGCCACCCAGGCGCCCCGATAGTTGGTTTCTTATACCCACATAGTACGATGACTGGTTAATACGATTGCCAGTGAGATTTCATTGCTTCAAGCTCAACCAGTGACTTTCCCATTTATTTCCCAGTATTCAGGAGCAAGACAAGAGGCTTCAGGCGCTGTGGAATGCTTGTGAAAAATTGCCCAAGGCCAATCACAACAACATCCGGTAAGTGGATGGATCCTGGAGACACGGGATCAGAGTTATTGAGGCCACAGACACTTGGCTTCCCGGCTAATGGTCCTGGTAACTAGCATGCACAGCCTTGTATGGGGTGCCAGGCACGGTTACTGCACAGGCTCTCTTTCCACCCTCAAACAACCCTGCCATTTTGCAAATGAAGACGCAGAATGAAGGGCACTCTATGACTTTGGCGGCCATTGGCTCAGGCAGTTCAGTTCTTTGATTTGCAAGAAGCAAAGCTTAACAGAACCTATTTTAAGATCTTGTGGTTGCAACAACGTGGAGGGAACTAGAGGGTATTATGCTAAGCGAAATTAGCCAGTCAGAGAAAGAGAAACATCATAGGGCTTCACTCATATGTGGAATTTAAGACACAAAACAGATGAACATAAGGGAAGGGGAGCAAAAATAATATAAAAAACAGGGAAGGGGACAAACCATAAGAGACTCTTAAATACAGAGAACAAACTGAGGGTTGCTGGTGGGGCATTGGGTGGGGGGATGGGCTAAGCGGGGGAGGGGCATTAAGGAGGGCACTTGTGATGAGCACTGGGTGTGATATGTAGGGGATGAATCATTGGATTCTACTCCTGAAATCATTATTGCACTATAGGCTAACTAACTTTGGTGTAAATTAAAAATAAACACTTTAAAAAATTTAAAAAGGGGCGCCTGGGTGGCTCGGTTGAGCGTCCAACTTCGGCTCAGGTTGTGATCTCACAGTTTGTGGGTTCGAGCCCCCCATCAGGCTCTGTGCTGACAGCTCAGAGCCTGGAGCCTGCTTCAGATTCTGTGTCTCCCTCTCTCTCTGCCCCTCCCGCTCTCTCTCTCTCAAAAATAAATAAACATTAAAAAAAAAAAAAAAGCCAAGAGCACACTTTATACACTGTATGTTAGCCAATTTGACGACAAATTATATTAAAAATAATTTTTTTAATTAAAAAAAAAATCTTGTGGGTTTGTCGCAAAGGTAGGTGTTCAGGTGCACCTGTGGGAAGCTGACCAAACATGGAGCTGGTTGGCAGACGTGTCCTTGAGCTGGTCTGCACGGAGATGGAGACCGGAGAACGTCCTCCGGTGATCTGGCACTTCGCTATTTTCCACACGTCTCTCACTGTTGCTACGCCTCGATTTCACTTCCCGCCGCTCTGCGGATCTTTTCTGCACCTTCACACTCTCTGCTTCCTTATCCCTTTGGCTTGCCAGCAACTTCTCCTGGCCCTGTCACCTCTCCTCAGTGCTTCCCCAGATGCAGATTTTCAGCGTCAGTGCCTGTCTCCATCTGCCTGAGTATTTCCGCCTTCCTGTTAAAAATCCCAAGAGCCGACGGTGTGGCGGACCCTTAAAAAAATTAAACATAGAGTTACCATACGATCCAACAGTTCCACGTCTGGGTATATCTGTATGTGCCCGATGAATTATTCGAAAGCTGGGACTCGTTGCTCGCACACTAATGTTCATGACAGCGTTATCCGTAATAGCCAAGAGGTGAAATCAGCCCAAATGTCCATCGATGGCTAACAAACAGAATATACATGTAATGCAATATTCAGCCTTTTTAGGAAGGGGATTCTGACACGTGCTACTACATGGATAAACCTTGAGAACCTCGTGCTAAATGAAAGAAGCCAGACGCAAAAGGACCAATACTGTGTGATTCCACATGTATGTGGTACCTGGAGCCATCACGTTCACGGGGACAGAAAGCAAAGGGGTGTTTGCCAGGGCCTGGGGGAGGGGGACAGGAGCCGGGACGTTAGCGTTCAATGGGGACAGAGGTTCTATTCTGGAAGCCACAAAAGGTCTGGAGGATGGTGGTGATGATTGCTTTCCAGTGCAAAAGTACTTAACACTTGAAAATGATCAAGGTGGTAATTTTTTATGTATATTTTACAACAAGCACGGGCGCCTGGGTGGCTCGGTTGAGCGTCCGACTCTCGATTTTGGCTCAGCTCATGACCTCACAGTTCGTGGGATTGAGCCCCATGTTGGGCTCAACACTGACAGCACAGAGCCTGCTTGGGATTCTCTCTCTCCCTCTCTCCCTCTGCCCCTCCCCTGCTCACATGTGCCTTCCCTCCCTCCCTCTCTCTCTCTGTCTCTCTCTGTCTCTCTCTCTCTCTCTCTCTCAAAATAAGTAAGTAAACATTAACAAAAAAAATCCCAAGAGTGATCTAACGTATGGCTCCTTCAATAGTTCCTTGAAATAGAAGTCCTATACTGTTGTGTCCTCTTGGTGGGTGCAGTGTCGTGGTTGTTGGTGTGTTTGTAGAGTCCCACAGCTATCACCCCTAGTTTTTAGACCATCTCAATCGCCGCCATTAGCAGCCGCTGTTCCCGTTAGCAGCCACTCCCCATCTCCCCCCAGCCCAGCCCCCGGCAAACGCTAATCTGCCTTCTCTGTCTCTGCGGAGGTACCTCTCTGGAAACTTCCTCTAGGTGGGCTTGCGCAACATGCACAACATGAGGTCTTTCGTGTCTGGCTTTTTTCACGTAGCATCGTGTCCTCAAGGTTCATCCATGTGGTAGCGTGTGTCGGTATTCTGTTCCTTTTCGTGGGTGAATAGTATTCCGTTGTACGGACAGACCACGTTTCATTCATCCGGTCCTCCCTTGCTGGACATTTGGGTGGTCTCCACTTCTTAGCTGACTTAATACTGTGTACACCTGTGCACAAATGCGTATGTGTGGGTGTATTTCTCTTGGGTACATCTCCAGGAGTGAGTACCTGGCTCGTGTGCTAGCTCTGTGTTTAACTTCTTTTTTTTTTAATTTTTTTTAATGTTTTTTATTTATTTTGAGACAGACAGAGCATGAGCAGGAGAGGGGCAGAGAGAGGGAGACACAGAATCCGAAGCAGGCTCCAGGCTCTGAGCCATCAGCACAGAGCCCGAGGCAGGGCTCGAACCCACGAACCGTGAGATCGTGACCTGAGCCGAAGTCGGACGTTCAACCGGCTGAGCCACCCAGGCGCCCCTATGCTTAATTTCTTTTTCCATTAGCTCTGAAAGCCCCCCTGAGGTTAATCCCACCCCTAGCATGTGGAGGTCCCTGCCGGTGACACCTGGACACTTTGCTTCTCACCTCTGCACACGGGGAGGGTGGCAGGCAACTGAGGTTTGAAGAACAAGAGGGACTTTAGGTCACTAGATAACGGAGTCAAAAGGAAAGATGGGGAATTTCTCTGGCCAGGGTTAGGTGATGTAGATGTTGACAGGTAGCCGCGTCCTGGTATATGAGTCTGTCTGTCTGTAAAGTATTCTCGTGTCCTCTTCCATGATGTGTCTTCATTATAAGGCGGGGTGTATGAGTCTGGCTGTCGGTAAGATGGGCTGCGGGGGAGAGAAGTGTCTGCCCTGTGCTGGGGGAACACGGCTGGGGCTGAGCCCTGGTTCAACCTGGCCCTTGTGACTCCCTTTCAGATACTTGATCAAATTTTTATCCAAGCTATCAGAATATCAAGATGTGAACAAGATGACTCCCAGCAACATGGCAATTGTGTTAGGCCCCAACTTGCTGTGGCCTCAAGCAGAAGGGTGAGTATAGGGCAGAACACGCGAATGGGTAAGGTATGGGGCGGGTGGCAGAGGGCACAACCGGGGCCCCCAGCATATCATCGGCCTCATTTATTTGCCAAGTTCTATTTCTCTCTTGGCCTGCTCAGGTTTCAGACTCAGGAGGAGACCCAGAATTCTGTAGCTCCTTCTCCATGATGGTCTCAGAGCTACGGGTCTGCAGTGAGGGTCTTCTCTGAGCTAATCTGAGTCAGCACCAGGCCAGGCAAACTGTTCCAGGCCTTCCTGACTCTCTCCGAAGAGCGCACATCCCCAGCATCTGGACCTGGGGGATAGAGGGCCGTCTCATAAGAGAGAACAGAGTTGGAAGGCAGACAGTTTTATGTATATTATCCATTGACGTGTCTCCTGTAAGGAGGCCTTTTGTGGTTACCCCGTTCTGAGGAAGGGAAGGAGAGGCTCAGAAAGGTCAAGTGCCCTTGCAAAGAGAAAGCCTACCCTTAGACCTAGGTCTGCAGGCTTCCAGCCCTGGGCTGTGGGGCCAGACGTGCCTCCCCGCCCCCGCCGGTGACCCAGCCCTGCCCCCCTCTGCTCTGCGCTGGCAGGAACATCACGGAGATGATGACCACGGTTTCACTGCAGATTGTCGGGATTGTCGAACCCATCATCCAGCATGCAGACTGGTTCTTCCCTGGAGGTATGTGGCGGCATTGAGGTGTGGGGGTGGGGAAGAACCAGAGTGCTACTGTGGGTGCAAGACTTTATTCTTAAGTTTATTTTTAATTATTTTGTAAGAGAGGTAGTGAGCAGGGGAGGGGGTGGAGAGAGACACGGAATCCCAAGCAGCCTCCACACCATCAGCACAGAGCCCGACGTGGGCCTCAGACTCACCAACCGTGAGGTCACAACCTGAGCCAAAATCAAAAGTCAGACACTCAACCGACTGAGCCACCTAGGCGCCCCTCGAAACTTTTGAAACCAAAAGTGTTTGTTATTAATGCACCTACACAAACGCGCGCGCGCGCGCGCACACACACACACACACACACACACACACTCAGGTAGGGTGTGGACAGTCATGTCAGTGTCTTACTGTCTAATCCTTGGCTAAGTAACAATTGCTGTCCATTGCCTGCACCAACCGTGTCTGTGGATTTTACTGGTCTCACATCCACACCGTGGTGTCTTCATATCTGTGAATTATGAAATGCTGGGGCAGAAAGGAAAGCGAGATCGCCTGCTTTCATAGATGCCGCATAGATCTGAGATGCGCATGAATTTTTATCCAGGGCTCGGCGATCCCCCCGGGTGCCATCTTTTTGTTACTCCTTTTGTGTGTCCTTTGAGTTGCCCTCAAAATGTAAAGGTGAGGCTCAAAGGCAATCAGGTTCTTTTTTGGATCCGGTTCAAAATTAGGCTGTAAAGGTGGCTCGCTCGGGTGATGCCTCATAAATGTTCAAAAAGCAGCATAGCAGAAGGGGATAACTCTGAAGGTAACAGCTTTTGGGAGAGAGCAGTTGCTGTACTAATTTGTTTGTTTTCAAAAGAAAAAAAAAGAACACTGTACCTTGTGTTTAGTAAACATTAAGGATGTGCTTTGGCTATGCTACAGGAAACAGTTTACCTCCTGTGAGGATAGAATGTTAATAATTCTGTGCTCTGTCCATCAGCAGTAATCACTCAGATGATCAACATGGAAGAAGTTTGATGGTGTTGACTTGGTTTTGTGTGTTTTGACCGTGAAGGTTCTTAACTGCTAATGTCCTAAGAGTTCTGTCAATGACATCAAGTTGAGTGAGGGTGGGAAATCGGCATAAAGAAAGAAGGGAATAGGAGTCTAAGGCATAACACTGTAAGTTTGTGGATGAGTGGATTCATTTCTGTTGCAGATAGGAAATGGCGAGGGAAGTTTGGGATATTTCTGATGTCACTTGATCACCAACACCACCTCAGTGACCTTAGTGAAATCTCTGCTTCCAGTCCTTCCTAATTTTTTCTCTTTGGTTTTCCAGAAAGACATCATCATCACTAAAAATAATGATCTTTCCTCTTATTTCATTTTCTTGACTTATTCCATTGGCCAGCTTCTCCAACAGCGTTAAGTAACAGTGGTGATTGTAGGCATTGTCCTTTTTCCTGATTTAATTAAGAGTGCCCTGGTGTTTCACTTTTAACCATGAGGTTTGAAATGGATGATTTTGTCTTTTTCAGAAAATACCCTAACTGTTCCTTGTTTAAGTTTGGGTTTGTTTTTTTTTTTTAATCTTTTTTTACACTTATTTATTTTTGAGAGACAGAACACAAACAAGGGAGGGGCAGAGTGAGAATAAGCCACAGAATCCAAAGCAGGCTCCAGGCTCTGAGCCATCAGCACAGAGCCCAAGGCGGGGCTTGAACTCATGAACCGTGAGATCATGACCTGAGTCGACGTCAGATGCTTAACTGACTGAGCTACCCAGGCACCCCATGTTGTTTTTTAAATCACAAATAGAAATTGCTTTATTAAGTGCCCATCATATTAATGTGAGAGGTGAGCAGTTGTGTGCACCTGCTGATGTGATGAATTATGTTAAGATGAATTCATATCAACAGGTGACCTAACATTGAACCGCGGGACAGAGTTTTCTAGGGGTGAAGTGTAAATGAGAGCCCATCTCTGCTCATATCTCTCCTGCCCAGGAAGGGTGTGACGGACCCATAGATCACGTACACCTATTTCTTTCTTCCCCACAGAGATAGAGTTCAACATCACAGGGAATTATGGGAGTCCGGTACACGTGAACCACAACGCCAACTATAGCTCAATGCCCTCCCCAGACATGGACCCCACTGACCGTCGCCAGCCCGAGCAGATCCGCCGGCCCCTCAGCGTCGCCACGGATAATATGATGCTGGAGTTTTACAAAAAGGATGGGTATGACTTAGTGTGCCTTTCTCAGCGTTGGGGGTTGGAGCCGGGAGGGGCCGAGAGGTAACACGGAACCGGATTGCCAGGCAGGGCACCCTCTCTGGCAGCAATTTAGGGGATTTGTAGCAATCAAGCTGTTGCCTCCTGCTTGAGGTTTTCCTCTGTGCTGTTTAGATTGAGTCCCTTGGCTCGCTTCCCTGGCTTTAGGGGCAAAGGTAAGTGCAACCTTCTGAAATGAGGGTTGTGATCGATACTCATTAGTTATCATCAAAAGAAGGATAAAAAAGTCGGCCAGCAAGGGGAATTAAAAGATGGGAACACGCTTTATGTTTTGACTCCAAATTTATCAGCGTACGTCAGCTCTCAAATCCTAAACGGTTCCTCGTTGACGATGGCTCTGCTCACCTGCATTGTCTGTCAACGTTCCTGCACGAACAGCGCCTTGAATGCACGCTTTTACGTTTCCAGCCTCGGTCTCTTTAAGACCGAGAGTAAAACCTACAACCTGACGCAATCTGTGTGTCACCTGTCAGTTTCTAAGACTTTTTCCCGTCTCTTATGATGGACGCCTATACCTCCTGATGCCACAGTCCCCGGGGGAGACTCATCAATGCCTTCCGCTTCACTTGCATAGGAATGACCCCCTCCACGCTGCTGTGAAATCAGTTTCCATAATGTGCAACTGCCTCCTAGGATCCCCAAAGCAAATAAAAGGGGCATAAACGTGTTTTCTAATAAGCATGGCTGATTCACGGTGAGCGTCAGCCACGACCGTGAGGACCGCGCACGGCCGCAAGCCGGGGGCCTCCGCGAAAATATGTCTCAGAGAAGGATTGGGTTGCATCGTTGGTCCAGGGAGTCAGTCAAGTAAACTTCGGTTAAGAACGGAAAGTTGCCGCCATGAAATCAAAGGCAGCAACTGCTCCTTTGAGCCGGACCAGGACTGTAAAGCGTTGGACGGGAATGTCAGAAATTCAGATGACAGAAGCGTAGCAGTCACAACTTCCGTCTCCCCGACAGATCACGAGGCAGCCAGAAAGGCCCGCTTGCTTGAAAGGCATCTGGCCGGAAGGGCTACAGACGGAAGGTTGGAAACCAGGAACTGTAGGGGTGCGTGCGTCTTACCACGCGCCCCTCTTGTTTTCAGAGCGGGGACCTAGACCTGTGTCGTGGGATTGACAGAGGCATGCTCAGAAGGGGCCAGGATCCCTGCTTACCTCCTTACCCACCAGACTCTTGCTGTGCATTGTGTCTTGTGTCTTGATCACCTGCTCTGTGTGGTTGGTTGTTCTCCAGCGAAGGGGGAAAGAAAGACTGGGAATTCTTAGATGCTGCAGGGAGTAGGAGAAATTCCTTAAATCTATAAAAAAAAAAAAAAAAAGCATACTTAGAATCTGATCGTTGCATTGTAAGAGAAAGTCAGAGAGACAGAGAAGAGACAGACAAGTGCATATTAGCAGGTGCCTCAGATTTTGTTTTTAATCTCAGGCGAAGCAACTATTCCTTTGTGAAGTTCGTTGAGCCGAGGGGATATACCCCGGAGGGTGAATTCTGGACCTGGCTGGGTTCTGGAGAACTCCTTGGGTCCTAGTGTTTCTCCATCAGAGTTGTGTAGCTCTGTCCTCCCTGCCAGACCCTGTCTGGTTCCAGGCACCCATGGAAAGCAATCCAGATGCCATCCATGGGAGAGTTACCACTATGGAATCTTGGGACAAAGTCCACCGGGCCCCCAAAATGCACAGGAAGTTGCAGAAGCTTGAATGATATTTTATTTATTTATTTTTCATTTTTTTTTTTTTGAGTGAGAGACAGAGTGCAAGCGGGGGAGGGGCAAAGAGAGAGGGAGACACAGAATCTGAAGCAGGCTCCAGGCTGTGAGCTGCCAGCACAGAGCCTGATGTGGGGCTCGAACTCACGAACAGTGAGATCACGACCTGAGCCGAAGTCTGGTGCTTAACCGACTGAGCCACCCAGGTGCCCCTTGAATGATGATATTTTAAGCCACTGCCTCATCTCTGATGACATTCTGGCATTCGAGAACTTTGTAAATGAAATGCCCCTTCTGCATACAATTCTGACTGAAAGCCAGAAACTGGCACCTTTAGGGTATAGGGGATGCACTATGCGAATTACTCTTGGCACCCTAAACGGATACATTTATGAATTGTAAAATTTGTATTGGGGCGCCTGGGTGGCTCAGTCAGTTAAGCATCCGACTTCAGCTCAGGTCACCATCTCGCAGTTCGTGGGTTCGAGCCTCACGTTGGGCTCTGTGCTAACAGCTCAGAGCCTGGAACCTGTTTCGCATTCTGTGTCTCCCCCGCTCTCTGCCCCTCCCCCTGCTTGTGCTCTGTCTCTTTCTCTCAAATATTTTAAAAAATTGTATTAAACATTAAATTAAGCAGAGGGCTTCCCAGCTTAGGGTAATGGGGTACTGGCACAGGTGTTTTAAGGTTCAGTAGGCTTACAGATGATCAGATCTTAACTGGCTTTAACAGAACTAGAACCCCAAGGTTGTGAGTAAATGTTCTGGGGGAGAAGAAAGGAATTTACGTCAGTTGAGTCCCTGTGTTGTTTTAGTAATAGGGGAATTCTCCACGTTCATCCCATTTCTGAGCTCCTAAAATCTATGAGACACTTATTTTGTTTTATTTATTTTAATGTTCATTTATTTTGAGAGAGAAAGCACACGAGCAGGGGAGGGACAAAGAAAGAGAATCCCAAGCAGGCCCTTTGCTGTCAGTGCAGAGCCTGACACGGGGCTCGAGCTCACAAACTGCGAGATCGTGACCTGAGCTAAAATCAAGAGTCAGACGCTTAACCAACTGAGCCACCCAGGCACCCCAAATCTATGAGACACATGTTAAAGTCTCCAAACTACCCCTTGAAACACTGATAAATTAAAGCTCATTTTGTCAAAGCGTTTTGGTGAAGTTAAAAAACAAGACCACCAATTGTATGTCAATAACGCCATTACTGAAAGGAAGGAAGGAAGGAAGGAAGGAAGGAAGGAAGGAAGGAAGGAAGGAAGGAAGGAAGGAGAAAGAAAGAAAAGAAAGAAAGGAAAAAAAGGAAGGAAGGAAAGAAAGAGGAAAGAAGGAAAGAAAAAGGAAGGAAAGAAAGAAAGAAAAAGGAAGGAAAGAAAGACAAGAAAGAAAGAAAAAGAAAGAAAAGAGAGAGAGAGAGAAAAGAAAAGAAAAGAAAAGAAAAGAAAAGAAAAGAAAAGAAAAAAAACTGGCCAATACTTAGAAGAAATGGTGAGTTCCCCTTCAGTGCCAGCAGTGTGTTTCTGGCTGATGGCTCTCTTGTCCCAGACATTATTCAAGGTGGTTCACCCCCATCCCAGCTCCAGGCTTTGGTCCTGATGCCTCTGATTCAGGATGACTTAGAAAACAGAGTGTCTTTAGTAAGACCTGGAGGCAGATTTACGAGCTCACATCAGCCTTTTTTCATTGTTCTGGTTGGCAGAATAATGACACCCCCCCCCCCCCCGCCCAAAGATAGCAGGTCCTGAACCACGGAACCTGTAAATATTACCTTAATTGGGAAAAGCGTCTTTGCAGATGTGATTAAAACGAGGACCTTGAACTAAGGGGATCACTCTGGATTATCAGGGCGGGCCCTCAATGCAATCACACGTGTCCTAAAATGTGGAAGATTTGACATAGGCACACAGAGAAGGCAAAATGCAGAAATGGAGCAGAGAGAGATCTAAAGATGTGGCCACGTGCTAAGTAGTATGTGCCACCAAATACTGGAAGAGCCAAGACGTAGCCTCTGTCCTGGAGCCTCTAGAGGGAGCAAGTCCTGCTGACACCTTGGCTTCGGCCCATTCCTACGGATCCTGGACTCCTGGCCTCCAGAACTACGAGAGAATGGATGTCTGTCATTTGCCAGCTTTGTGGTACTTGTTATAGCAGCCACAGGGCCCTAACACCTCCCTTCGCCGCAAATGCGTGCCGGGTGCGTCATGGTGAAAATGGCGGCAGGTGCTTGGTTCTCCTCCCACTGGGAATTGAAATCTAGCCACGCTCCCTTTGGCGATGATTTGGCGTCCGTGACTTAACTAACAGAATGTGGTGGAAGAGATCTACCAGAACTTCAACAGGGTCAGAAAGAGCCCTGTTGATTGTGCCTGGGTCTCCCAAGCACTCGCTGTTGGAACCCAAGTACCTCGCCGTGTGGGAGCCCAAGCAGCCACTCTTGGAGCCCAAGCGCTCTCCACTCTTCTCACTGGAGAGAAGTGAACCCCCCCCACCCCGCCTTCATCCCCAGCTGAGCACCGAGCTGACAGCCAGCACCCAGTAAGGGAATCGTCTCGGGATGTGTCCTCACCAAGCCAGACCATCTCAGCTAGTGCCGTGTAGAACATACAAGCCGTACCTGCCAAACTCTGCCAAAGGTGTGGATTTGAGACCCAGATAAATAAGCTGGTTTGTTTCGAGGGTGGCTTCTTATGCAATAAAAGCTAAAACATGCTTTAAAAAAAGAATACTGCTGTCCTAAGGCCCCAACCCCATTCCTCTAGGATGATTTAATTGGCCTGGGCTGGGATTCAGGCATTGGTGGTTTTTTAAAGGTGTCCTGGCTGATTCTAACATGCATCTAGGGCTGAGAACCACCGAACCACAGAAAGATTTTGCCATTCTGAATAAAGAACTTGGCAATGATACAATTGAAAAAAAAATTTTTTTTAAGTTTATTTATTTTAAGAGAGAGCACAAGAGGGGGAGGGACAGAGAGAGAGAGAAGGAGAGCGAGAGACTCCCAAGCAGGCTCCACGCTGTCAGCACAGAGCCCTGACGCGTGGCTCGAACTCACGAACCATGAGATCGTGTCCAGAGCCAAAGTCGGATGCTTAACCGACTGAGCCACCCATGCGCCCTGGTCCTATCAGATAGTTTATGTGAACCCTCCTGCCTAAAGAGTTGGCCAAGGTGTCTACACTCTCTTGCCCATTAGTCAGGAGGGACCCAGGGGCCCTGAGCATTTGTCAGATGCATGCATCGGCAGGGTCTGCACAAACTCACCTGGGCTGGTCGAGAGGCCCGTGGACAGGCCAGAGGCAGGAAGAGAAGTGACGTCAACAGCGGAGCCTCCCTGCTCGCTCACGTCGCTCTGATGGCTATGGTCCTCCCCCTTTGTACTCCCCTCTGCCTCTGCTCCCAGCTCACTGCCTGTTATAGACTTGAGAGACCTCACCGGTACCAACATGGCCCATTCCGTACACACCGGGTTCCCTGCTGTCTGTTAACTGCCTTCTGGCTCTGGCTCACGCTCTCCTCACTTAACCCTGCCGGTGGCACATCTGTCCCGCTGCCTCTGCTCAGTTCTAGCCTCTTGGGTCCCAGCGGGACAGCAGTCTGTCCACAGAAATCCCAGTGGCCTTGGCTCTTCCGACTCAGAAGACCAACATGTGGCTCCTCCTCCAAGTCTTAAAACCTGACGTGCCTGTCGCCATTTCACTTGTCCCACGGCGGTCTGGTCGTCAGAGGTGTTCTATCAGCAGCCCACAAATCTACGAGGATCTTTCCACCAGAGCTCGTGATCTCCTTTAGAGCTCAGCTTGGTGCGCAACACATCCTTAGCCTGTGTGTGACAGCCACTCTCTGATGGGTCTTGTCCCACCCGCCTGGACCTTCATCTAGATGTTCAGCTCGGGATAGGCGTCTTTAATTGAGGAGGTCCAAGAGCAATGTGAACGGTGCTTTCTGGAATACTGGTTCCGCTGTTGGTCGTATTGGCTTGGGAGTCTGGGGTCTAATGGACTCCTAACACACACGATTCAACACACGGAGACCAGTTGGTTTAGCGTGTGACCTCTTAGAGTCTGTCATGTGTCACAGATCTTCCTGAGGGCGCTGTGGCGTGCTCTGTTTCCCAAATTCATTAAATCGAAGTCGGCGGTCGCGTGATAATCACAGCTAGTGGTCCAAGGGCCTTGCTTCTGTAATTGCGGCTATCAGGTGTTCTATAGACGCTGAAGGGGAGGATGAACAGCGAAGGCAGCGACCCCAAAAGATGTGTCGTGGATGTCTGTCTGGTGCGTTCCATTTTATTTCCGATAGAACCTGAACCCTTCTGCAGACGAGCTCACCTAGTCATCCTGGGTATCAGTGGGAAAGTTGACTCCTATTTTGGATTTGTACTGGCCAAATGGACCTTGGAGAGGTAAATTCTTGGCCCAGGCCCGGGCCGAGAAATGTGGCCAGATGACTCCAGCCTTTATTTGTACTGGGGAGGTTACGAAACTTTGTTGTTAGGTATTTAAAAAAGGGATCATCCCTGGAGGGACTGGAAATTACCCGAGTCTGGCCTTCCCAGGTGCGTGTAGGCAAGGGTAAGTCTTCGGATTTTTAGGTTTCCTGTCACTCACCATGTGGTGACCCCCAAGGCCCCTGCCACTGCTTCCTGGCCCCCAAGTGTATCTTAAACATTCCTTGAACTTGCAAGTCTTCCGTGGATGCCTGGAGAGCCACCCAGATTCCCCAGGGCCTCCCGTCTGATGACAGACGCATTTCTTGTCTCCTCTACCTTGGCCGGCTTTTGCCCAATGCAACTGATCTTTAGAACAAAAATCAAAACCTTCCAGATCTCTGTAGACTTAAAATACTTCAAAGCCATATATTAGTTAATACCTCTGGCTAGGATTGTCCCTGACCAGGGATCCAGGAGCTGCGTGGCAGCTAGCTGCCCTGCAGAGGGGAAAAAAAAGCAACAGCTAACCCGTGACGATCTACCTATTCTTTTTACTTTTTTTTAATGTTTATTTTTGAGAGACAGAGCATGAGCAGGGGAAGGGCAGAGAGAGCGAGAGAGAGACCCAGAATCGGAAGCAGGCTCCAGGCTCTGAGCTGTCGACACAGAGCCCGACATGGGGCTTCAACCCACGAACCGTGAGATCATGACCCGAGCTGGAGTCGGACGCTCAACCGACTGAGCCCCCCAGGCACCCCTGTAGACGTGTCCTTGCAGCTGGATTTTCCATCTTTCAGACTTGGGTTTTTTCCTTCCCTCCCCCTACGGAGGCAGTCCTTTGTCTCTTCATCTTTAAGATTCTGGCTTTTAGGCTTTTCCTGTGTGGCCTACCAGGTTACAGGCTTTCAAACAAGAACATCACTTCCTTTCCTGCACCAAGGAGACATTTATAGGCCTGACCTTTCCGTTCTCTCCGTCCACCCACCTTGTGGGAGAAGAAGAAGCCTTACATACTCTGAACATGCGGCATGTGAGCTTTGGGGTCAGGCTCTCTCCAAGTTCAAATTCTGGCCCCGTGACCTTGGGAGGTCACCTAATCTCTGACTGCCTCAGTTTCTTGATACGCAGAATGGGGAAATGATAGTAGGCACCCACCTGAGAGTTGCTTTGAGCATTAAATAAAATTTGGCTTATGAAGTGTTTAGAACAATCCTCCGTACGTGGCCAGCGTTAGCTGCTTTTAGCACACAGGCTGGAATTTTGAGTGACGTCGTGCCGTTTTTAAGATAGCGACGTGCCTGGGTACGCTTCTCCGTCCATGAGGTACTCTGACCAACCCCTTCCTTTCCACTCACTGGGTGGATGGTGTTCCATCTCACTGAGAACACCTGAAATGGTTTTTTGGCTCCACCCGCTGTGGGCATTCGGGCTGGTTCCGCAAGAGAAAATGCACTGAAGCCAAAATGGACTGGCCGAGGACCGAGGAAGGTTGCCGGACGTCCCCCCCCCAGCCCCCCGCCCGGGACGTGGAAGGCCTCTGTGGGGCGGAGTGTTGTGGCCATCTCTGCCCGAGTCCCCCGCTGCCCGTCACAGGTTTTGCTTCCCAAAGAACCCTTCAGCCAAGACGACCCCTCTTCTTCCCTTCTTTCCTGCCCTGACGACCCGGGCTAGGCAGTAAGACTTAGGGAGGTGAAGGATCCCCTCTTTATTTTTCTATTCCTGGCGCCTACAGTCATCCAAGGAGGCTTTCAGCATCCCGCCCTCTGATGCCCACATGGGCCCACCTCTCCAGGTTCCTGGAAGACTCCAGAGCCTGGGGAAAAGGGACTGTATTCCTTGTTTGTTCCTCTTATGCCTACCAGAGAACCCCCCACCCTGATCTCTGGGGTTTTGTTAGGAGGGGGAAACGATCTCATGGCAGATCCTGTGGACTCGGGTGACGTGACCCAGGTGGGGTCTTCATGGTATCTCCATCTCCTCCTGGCCGGATTCACTGTCTTTACTTCGTTCTCTATGAAGATTAAGAAAGAAAAGGCTGTACTTGGCACCTGCAAGGACAGAGCATCATCATTGTCAAGGCCACTGCTAGTTGGTTTCTTAGTAGCTGCTCCGTGGTTTGTACACAGTGTCCTGCTTGTTCTCGACGACCCTGAGGAGGAGGGGGCAGGGTCATTATCACTCCCATTTTACAGAGAACAAGCAGAGGACGTGACACGTTAAGTAACTCACCCATATCACACGGTAATGAGAAAAGCTGGGATTCAGACCCTAAAGCCCGTTGCACTTGGCAAACCAGATCACCAGGGAGCCTGGTATCGGAGGTTGCCGATGCTGGAAGATGTCCCTGGAAATAGAAGGCATCCCCCAGGAGCCCTGATCCTGAAGCCCATGCCCTGCCCTGCTGCACCCCCCTCCCCTAAATTGGAAAGATCTTTTTTTTTTTTTTTTATGTTTGCTTTTGAGAGAGGGACAGAGCATGAGCAGGGGAGGGGCAGAGAGAGAGGGAGACAGAATCCGAAGCAGGCTCCAGGCTCTGTTGCTGACAGCTCGACGCAGGACTCGAACCCACAAACCTTGAGATCGTGACTTGAGCCAAAGTCATCCATTTAACTGAGCCACCCACGGGCCCCTGGAAAGATCCTTCTAAGTAAAAGAGCACTGGGTAAAGAAGATGGGGTGATGGGCAGACAGACATCCTTAGCCACCCCCCCCGTTGGTCGCTGTGGCAACCATCCTGCCTGTGTGTCACCCTCACCTACCGCCACAGCTAAGCCCTGTCATTTCCCTTCCTCTGCTGAGACTAAGCCTTTTGCCCTTTTCATCCTGATAATTTCTGGAGCCTAATACTTCTCCCCTGCAGTCCCCTTTAAACACCAGGGTGTGCAGCTGGACCTTGTCCTAGAGTTTCGAGTGGCCTCCAGGAGCGATTCTGGAGCTCCTGGAGAAGGTGCTTATTTATTGGGGGGGGAGACGGGGGCTTCCTCAGACCCAATAGGACTTGAAAGCTAGTAGGTCCTGGAAAGAGACCCAGGTATCCAGCCCCCTAATCCCCCAGGCGCCCTCCACGGGAGATGAGAAATAGTAACCACGACACGGGACGCGAAAAGACCTCCGGGGATCTTATGGAGGGACAAGTGTCAGGAAGCTGTCCCCATCCTCGTGTGTGCTCTGCTTTTACTGACCCTGCTCCATCCTGAGGCACGTTTCCTTCAAGGACCCAAATCCCACCTGCAACAACCAGTCTAGGAACTTGAACCTTTTGTTTGTTTGTTTGTTTGTTTAATGTTGGTGCTCGTGTCTAAAGTTAAAGCCCTTTCGGGGTGGACAGAATTCACGGTAATAGGTCTGTGCTTCTGACCAGGGTGGGTCAGAGTAAGCACAAGATCACCCCCATACCCACACCCCCCTGTGCAGATACACGGCAGACATGGAGGCTGGAAGGTTTTCTCGTGGCACAAATGTTTGCGTCTCCCTAGTACTGGAAATAATCAGGTCTTGGCTTAGACGGCGAAAGTCTTGACTTCACACCACGGTACCAGTTACCTCCTAGAGCGACGGAAAGAACTTACAGCCTTCTAAAACTTTTTTTCTTTTAATGTTTATTTATTTGGGGGGGAGAGAGAGAAAGCGTGAGTGGGGGAGGGGCAGAGAGAGAGAGGAAGAGAGAGAATCCCAAGCAGGCTCCGAGCCGTCTGCGCAGAGCCCAATGGAGGCTCGACTCGCGAACAGTGAGATCATGACCTGAGCCAAAATCAAGAGTCAGATGCTTAACCAACTGAGCTGCCCAGGCGCCCCAGAATGAATAGCCTTCTAAACCATGTAACTTGGAAGCCGGCAGATGGCAATTTCCACCGATTTCTTTCTTCTCCCTTATGACACCCTCTCCCCCCAACCCGTACTCCTACCCACACCAATATCAGCCCTCCAGATTCTCTCTCTATTCACCTGTGAGCTTGGTAGGATACAACCTTGGCCCAATCAGAAGAGTCGCTCGAACTAGAGAGGCCAAGTCAATTGAAAGCATTTCACGGCACCGTAAAGGCCCCACTCTCAGACCCCGACCCCGGCAACCTGTGTGTCCAAAGGAAGGCATAGTTTTTTTGACACTAATATCTGTATGTTTCTGTCCCTGCAGCCTTAGGAAAATCCAAAGGTACGGTATTCTCGGGTAGCCACGAGGTCACGTTCAATCTCTGAAAACAAAGCAAGCCATGCCTTAGTGAGCTCCGTGAGAGGGTGAATGTGCCGTGTTTGGGTGCTTGGCCGGCTTTAACGGAAGCTGTGGCTCGGTGGTTAAAAGCGAATCGGAACCCGGAGTGACCAATAGGCACGATCAGCCCCTTCCCTGCGGCAGAGACGAGCGGCTGGGGCCTGTAGGGGTTGCAGCCGGGCCAGGGTCCTGGGGCCAGTGCGGGAGTCCGGACTCGGGCCTGTGCTCTAGACCCCAAGTGACAAAAGGAAAGACGGACGTTTAGATGTGTCCTGCTGGTCAGTGCCATGTTCTAGTGCGATGCTGCTCCCTGCCCTTCTCATCTCCATCTCTCACTCGTTGGGGGGGGGGGGGGGGAGGGGGAGCGAGTGCCCCCAGAGAGGCTGCATTCTGCTCTGGGGGACAGCTTTGGAGTCCACACGCAGATCTAAGGCCAGCTGGCTTTGGCAGAGGGTGGAAGCGCCGGGGGCCGCTGGTGCGCGCGGCTGGGGGACCCCGGAGCCTCCGGCAGGGGGCGCGGCGGCGGCCCGGCCTCGCTTCCCCGGGGCGCCCAGGAGGGTCGCTAAGGCTTCGCTGCTGTTCTCCCAGCGGACGTGCTTGAATGTGTCCGCCGCGCGGGGGAGGGAGCCCCACCCCCGTCACGCGCGGCTAAGCGGCTGTCTTTGTGTCCCTCGCCAGCATGGGCGTGCGGGTCATGGACACGTCCTGGGTGGCCCGAAGAGGCTCCTCGGCCGGCAGGAAGGCGTCCTGCGCCCCGCCCACCATGCAGCCCCCCGCGCCGCCCGCCGAGCTGGCTGCCGCGCCTCTGCCTTCGCCGCTCCCGGAGCAGCCCCCGGACGGCCCCGCGGTGGCGGCGGCGGTGGCGGCCCCCTCGCTTTCGCCGTCGGGCTTGGGGCTCCAGCCCGGGGTGGAGCGCACCAGGTAAGCCGGGGGAGGGGGGGGGCGGGCTGGCTGCGCGCCTGCGCGGGGCGGGGGGGGGGGGGTCGCTGCACCCGCTCTGGGGGGGGCCTCTGGCTGCTGTGACTTTCCCAGTGCCTGAGCCTTCGTGTTTGGCTTCGCGCGTCACGCCGGCACCTGCTGATTCCCAGCTCCCCGGATTTTCAGACCGAGCCCAGGCTTCCCAAGAATAGCATTCCCTCCCCCTCCCCCACTCCCTCCGCCAGCAGACGGCCAAGGTGGCAGCTCTTAAAATCCGTGAGAGATCGAAGCTTCCCGCTCTCCTGTCCGCTTGCTTCCTGGGCTGTAAATACGTCCGGTTTCGAAATACGGAGTTTAAGTATTTCTCCCTTTCTCTCCTCTGCACCGTTCTCACTGCCTAGTTTCCCGGGCGCAGATCGGGGAAGTTGGAGAGGAAGTCGGGTGGCCTCCCTGGGCCTGGTGGCCCATGCAGCCTGCTGCCGGGTGGAGTTTCCATTCTTTCCAGGGGGGGAGAAAGCAGACCAGCTCAGGGCGCCGCCAGTGCAGTGAGCATTTATGGAGGACTGGGTCCATCCAAGGAGGAAACGTGTGATCGATGCTCTTCGGGCAGTCCCGTCCCAGCGACGGCCACCCCGGGGTCACAGGGGAGAGAGACTTTGGCCCTTCCTCGTCTGGCCCTTCCTTGAAAGGGGTATCCTAGAAGTGGGAATGGCACAAGACTGCTTTGCTGGGTGTTTCCATGTGTTCTGGGAAAAATCAGATGCCTCTGCGTTCTGTTAGGGGACACAGCGTTCCCCCATGGCTGCTGCTGCTGGAAAAATTTTGTTGGAGACTTCGGGAAGCCAAACTTTTATTTATTTTATTTTATTTTATTTTACTCTATTTTATTTCATTTTATTTGTTTTGAGAGAGGGAGAGAGAGAGAGAGAGAGAGCAACCAGGGGAGGAGCAGAGAGGGAAAAAGAATCCTAAGCAGGCTCTGCGCTATCAGCATGGAGCCCGATGCGGGGCTCAAACCCACGAACCACCAGATCATGACCCAAGCTGAAACCGAGAGTCGGGCACTTAACTAACTGAGCCTGAAGCAACACTTGGTGCTAAACACTGTTTGGCGTAGAAACAACATTTCTAGGAAATGCCCCTCAAAGGTGGATTCCCCCAGCCTCTGAAGGTGTCCCGGAATGTCACAGCTGGGTGGCCTTGAGAGTCGCTCACGGGCAGGGGACATGACCCGCTGGATCAGAGTAACCAAGAGGCCATTCTTGTCTCTCTACAGCCATACATCGTACCGTCCCTTTCTCTCGGGGTAACCAGCTGTCGCTTTCCTTTGGGCACCAGCGTTTCTGTTTGTCTCCTACCTCTCTCCTTCTCTCCCCCACGTGGATTCTTTCCGGTACAGACGGGTGTTCCATTGGAGTTTTTGGTTTTTTCTGTGTTGTGGACATTTGCAGCTCAGATGATGTTGCCTCCAGTTGCCAGATTCCTATTACGCGCCACCCCCCCCCCCCAGCTGCCTCCCCAGGATGTCAGGCCCTTCCCTCCTCCCTCTGGCTTGCTCGAGCCTCTCCGTGCACCCCCCCCCCACCCCAGCACGCCCCCTCCCCCAAACCTCCAGGCCTGGCGGCTCTCTCCAGCCAGGCTCAGCCTCGGCCTCCCACTCATGTGCTTGGCATTAACTCTGACCCCAGACTCTGCTTCCCGCCCCCTTTGTGCCCCAGCTCGCTGAGTCCTGTGTCCCCAGAACTAACGTGTCCTTGAGCGGGCCCTTCCCTGGGCCTTCTCCATGTAGCGCTCCTAGTAACCACCTTACACCCCACGTCTCCCCACTGGGTCAGCTGCACCTGTGCTAGAGAGAAACCAGCAAGGCTAGTAAGTAGGTAAAGACTTGTTTCTGGGGGGGGGGGGGGGGGGGGGCGGTGCATCAGCTGAGCGGGGCAAAGATGTGTGAGCTGCTTGGTCCCTACATTCCATGGGCAGGTGTCTTACCAATCTTAAGGAAGAAGAGTCTGGAATCCCCCAAGAAGCAGATTCTTTGCTACTTTCGTGTTTTCTTTTACTGTTTTAATGGCGGTAGAGGTGGAAGGAAGGATGAATAGATACTTGGCCTGAATACCTGGGTGTCTGGTGACGTTGGGTCTGAGGAAGAATAAAAGACAGATTCTTGCCTCACCCGAGTGAGCCAAGGGCGCTCGAGGGTTTCATTGTTTTTGTTAACAGCACAGAGAAAGGAGTTGCCCTTCCAGACCCTCTGGATGAAATGGCTTTTTTGGGGGGCGGAGAGGGGACTTACCCACGTGTGGTTTGAAACCCCCCCCCCCCCCGAGAAGGGGGAGAGTTTACCACGGCCTTGGACATGGTTCTCCGTTCACTCCTTCACGCGGGGAAAACCAGTTGTACTTTGGCATTTGCTCTCCCAGCCCCGGCCCCTGCCTCCCAGCCCTTCTCACCGAACCCCGGTGGGAAGGGGTGCCATATCTGTAGCTCTCATAGTTGGGGCCTCGAGATAGATTTAGGCTCTGTCTCTTGTCGTGGGGAAGAGGTGGCCAGGGTGAAGGACTCAGGTTCCCATCCCCACACCCTACCCGAGGGCATCAGAGTCCAGGCGGTTTCCTGTACGGCTGGCAGGTAGCTTACACCCTGGTTTGCCAGGGGCCTCCTGGAGCACCACGTGGGGAACCCCAGCAGAGGGGACATCTGGAGATCAACTAGGAATGTCTGCCTTGGAGGGCGTAGTGGGGGATGGGGCGGAGAGATGAGCTGGCCGTATATCTGCTGTCCCTATTCTGTGGCGTGGAGTAGGGTGTCTCTTAACATGCACTTGATGCTTAGGACCATGCCTGGCGGAAAGCCAGCAGTGAAGGATGAATCCCCTTTGGGACACGGTGACCCAGGTGTCCCTTTGTCAATTCAAGGGACGTCAGAGGCCCTCACTCCCATTGGCCCTTACGCCGCCTAAGCCGGGGGGCCTGGGACTTGAGCTGGCCACATTTGGAAGCACAGACGAGGACTGTGTTAACCCTCCCACCTGCTGGGACTCGCTCGTCCCCAGGATGGGTTCCAGAAGCCCTACTCGGCTTGGGGCTGTGGTGGAGGTCAGGGAAATCAGCGGACAGCCACGGCCACAAGGCCCCGCAGGGAGCCCCCATGTCACACAGTGACCCAGGGAAGCCCTCTTGGCCCTGCTATGCCGTGGACACAGAAACACCAAGAGCAGCTAGGTGTTCCCATGTCAGGGTGTCCAAGAACCCCCGTGTCGATCACAGGATAGAGTGGAGATGCTCATGGTCTCCTGGTGGACAGAGGGCACAGGCATGGAGAGGGGGCTGGCAGTGGGGGCCACGGATGTGGAGATGGGAGCAGCACCCAGGCCCCCAGAGCCCAGGAAGGGACGGTGGCCTCCAGGAGTATCTCTGAAGGCATCATGAAGGGCGTGGGGCAGACCGGAGCTGGCCCGGAGGAGCACGCGGGACTGCGACCCACAGGCAGACGCTGCACCTGCCCAAGTTCAGGGGCTTTCTTATCCTGTGTGCTTCTATTCCAGCGCTTCGAAAAGCAAGGAGCTTTCTCCTGGATCTGGGCAGAAAGGAAGTCCAGGCTCCAGCCAGGGGACGCCCTGTATGGGGACCCAGCCAGGGGCCCCACCAGGCGCCAGCCCCAGCCAGCCGCCCCCAGACCAGAGCCCTCACACTCTTCGGAAAGGTACGTCACCGCCACCCTTCGCGTGGGTCTCGGGCCTGGGACACTGCCTGGACGCTTGTGTCCCTCGGCGGGCGTGGATATTGAGAAACCGCGGACTTAGCGAGACGTCCCTGGGCCCGGCGTGAGAGCTTTTGGAAGTTAACCAGCTCTGAGAGGGCCCACTTCATATTTATTCCTTCTTCGACTCATTTGAACAGTGTACCCAGGGCATCGGTTCTCGTACACTAAGACCTCTGTGTAGACGTCATTGCCCAGGATGGCACGGGTCTTCAAGGACCCTTCCAGGCCCTACCACCATCGTTTAAGATGCTATGTGGCATCTTCGGCAGGAGGCCAGAGACACTGGCGCACAGCTGCCTACCCCTGGGATCATTTCTGGAAGGTTCCACAGATTGTTTCTGGAAGGTTCCCGAGGGAATCGGGACTGTTTCCACAGGAGTCCTGACCTTCCGTGTTTCTGTTTGGGAAGGCGGACCCATGAGCCACCCAACCCAGAATCTTCCGTGGAGCGTACTGTAAAAGGCCCAGTTATTCTCTCTGGAATGACTTTCCGGAAGCTAACGAGCTGCTCTGTGGGGACATTTCATAAATGGGGAGCAGCACGGAATGTGTACTTGTCCTAACCTTTTTTTGGTTTTTTTTTTTAATTTTTTAAAAAATGTTTTTGAAGTTTATTTATTTTTGAGAGAGAGACGGAGTGTGAGCAGGGGAGGGACAGAGAGAGAGGCCGAGAGAGAATCCCAAGCAGGCTCCGTGTTGTCAGCACAGAGCCCAACGTGGGGCTTTGAACTCACGAACGTGAGACTGTGACCTGAGCCGAAACCAAGAGTCAGACACTCAACCCACTGAGCCACCCCGGCGCCCCAAGCTTTTTTGTGTGTTTTTAAGCCCCCTTCGTCTTTTCACACCGTGCCTCCAGCTTTATGTCATGGCCCAGTCCCGTCTCCACCAAGGAGTGGTCAGTGTCATCACAGACATGGTGCCGTCACCTGGCACTCCCCTCCCCCCAGCTTGTGTTCGAGCCTCGGTGCCTAGGGTCTCCGCTCGCCGCCCACCCGAGTCAGTCCAGCAGCAGCCACTCCGCCGTCGAGAGCCCCGGCTGTCCTCGCGGGGGCTGTCCGGCTGAGCAGTGGTTTTGTTACGGGTCCTGGTTGCTGCTCTCATGAATGATGCTGTGTAACCACTACAACCCTGTGCGGGATAGACTGCCCTGCCTGTTGTGTGGAGGAGGTTGAAATAAACTGCAGTGGGTAAGACGCGGTAGGGACCTGACCCCAGGTTGGTGAGACCGTCCCTGTCCACTCCGCACCCCGGCAGAGCCCGGGGAGCGCATTAGAATAGATTTGGTTCCAAGGTGGGGGGTGGGAAGCGGGGGTAGGGAGAAGAGTCCTCGGTGCCTCCTGGAGCATCTAAAAGGCAGTTTCTTCTGGAATCAGCGCTGCCCCCAGCAGCCCTCACCTGATTCTGCCACGTTAGTTAGTGATCGCTTTCTCAAAACGTCTGCACATCAGCGGGGTCATCCAAGTGCTGGATTTTGTCCTTCTTACCGGTTCATCTGTAATTTGTAAAGTATCTGCCATCCCATAGCACGGTCAAGTAAATAAAAAGAGGGGTTGGGGCAGTATGCCAGGGTGGTCTTTGCCCAGAGGGTACAATTCTCGAGAGAAAACCACGTGGGAGGCGAGTAGACAGGGTTCCGAGGAAGGACCGGGAAAGGACAGAGAAGGCGAGAGAGACGCTGGGCTTCTGCGGCCAGAGGACCCGGGGCATCGGTCGCTCTGCCAGGAGCCGGGAGCCAATGGGCAGGTTCAGCCAGAAGTCCCCAGACGCTCGCCCCCGCCCCCCTGCCCAGCTCCAGGGTCCCCCGTGTCTCCAAGTGAGCTCTGATCGTCCTTGTCGGATCCCGTGTCGCAGACTCCCCCTTCCCAGTGCACTTTGGACACCTGTCACCTCTCGGAAGCCACGAGAGGACGCTGGGCAGCCGGCCACTGGCCGTGCGTGGGCAGCGCGCTCTCGGGCTTGGCTGGGGCCACGTGTGCGTCACGGCAGGGATCCAGGGCGGAGGAGGAGAGACTAGCGCAGATGGGAAGGCAAGAAAGCTTGCGGTTCTGGGTGGATCTCTAAAAGCTGTACCGGCTGCGCGCGGGGTGGCGAGGGCGGGGGGAGCGTAGGCCAGGGGGTGGCGAGGCTGGGCCGACAACAGGCACGCGTCACAACCTCGCGTGTGTATGTTCTTGCGTTTTCTCTTCCAGTTTCCAAGAAGCTGGCACCCATCCCGCCCAAGGTCCCCTTCGGCCAGCCGGGGGCCGTGGCTGACCAGTCTGCCGGCCAGCCGTCCCCGCTCAGCCTGTCCCCCACGCCCCCGAGCACCCCCTCGCCCTACGGACTGAGTTACCCTCAGGGGTACTCCCTGGCCTCCGGCCAGCTCTCCCCGGCCGCCGCGGCCCCTGCGGCCCCTGCCCTGGCCTCCCCCGCCGGCTTCACGAGCGCCGCGGCCAAGTCTCGGCCCACCCCCAAGCCCCGACAGAGACCCACGCTGCCGCCCCCTCAGCCTCCTACGGTCAGCCTGCCGGCCCCGAGTCCGCAGTCCACGGAGCACCCCGTGCTGGATGGCGTGGCCCCCGGGGAGAGCATGTCTACAGGTAACCGAGCCGCGGCGCCCGCATGCTTTTCCGCGCTCAGCTGGCCGTGCCCGGTGGACGGGGTCACTGGCGCCACTGTCCGTCGACAAGCTGCGCTGGGGCCCGAGGAGCCCCCCCCTCCCCCGCCACGAGGTCAGTAGATCCAGATTGTCCCGCGGGAAGCGCTCCCGATGGCATTTCTCCCCGTGGAACCCCTGCCGGCACGGGGTTCCGATTCCGGATTCCCTTCGGAACCTGGGGGCTGAGCACCGAGTCCTCGGGATGGGGCTTCAGGGGAGGGTGGGGCCGGACTGGGATCCAGACCAGCCGGCGCGTAAGCGCAGGTGAGTGTACTGGCCGCTTGCCTCGGCCAGAGCCCACGTGCAGGCGCAGTTGCAGACCCCGATCTTGAGAACGGAGGCCGAGAACCAGAGGCGGTGTTTCCCTCTTAAGGAAACCAGCCTCGTTAGAAAAATGCGTTTCCAGCCGCGCTCAGGGGAGGGTGGGTTTCAGGAAAGATGCGTATTCCCGCCCCGCCATCCCGGCTCTTTGAGGTGCTTGTCGGACGAGCCCACGACCGCTCCATTTAGTTTTGCTTGAAGTTTGAAAATTAAAGATGGAGCTATCCCCGCCCCCCGCCCCAACAGAGAAAACGTAAAAGCGCGACATCACGAATGCCGCATTCAGCAGAACCCGTTTGTGGGTTGGAGAAAGAGGGTATTTTTGAAACGTCTCCTCAGGCGCGCTCGACCACGTGACGTTAGGGACTCTCTGCGGCGGCCGCCCAAGTCCTTCGAGCGTTTTCCTCGGTCAGGGAGGCAGGCAGGGCGCCGGGCCGCATCTCGACCTGGAACGGGGCCGCGGGCGTGTCTCTCCTGTGCCATCCCAAGGAGCAGAAGCCGAGGCGGCTTGGGGTGTGCGTGCACATCCCCCGGATTCACGCGCACAGCACGCAGACCCTGCGCAGACACGAACACATGCCCCACGTCCGCGTCCACGTTACGTACCAGATTCCTACACATGCGTACACACCACACCCAAGTGCACGTGACCTGTGCACCTACCGCGTCCACACACTATACCTTGCACGCGTCAGGGGTCCTAGGTCTCAGGGTCCCTGCGATTTCCGACGGGGATGGTAGTTTTACCCGTTCCCGCCCCCCTCCCCCAGGAGTGAGGTTTTTTCCCACCTGGGTCACGAGGGAGGGCGAGCCTGCGGGGTCCAGCGCCCTTGGGCTTGTCTGATCCGAGCGGTTGGGGCGGGTCGGGAGATTGGAACGTTGCGGGGAGCAGCCTCTGGTGCTTTGGCTTTATTTTGGGGTGTGATTAAGGTCCGAGGTACAGCCGCTGACGGCTGCCCCGAGGCTTGTAAAAAATACAGGAAATTCCTCCCTGAAAATCGACGGTGAGTGCCGCCTCCTGCTGGTAGCTGACGGTGGTGATGCCTCCACAGGGGAGGGGGCCCGGGTGACCCCAGGAGCTCGAGGTCACCCCGAGTCGGCCCGAGGGGCCGCTCCTCCAGCCACCCCAGGGAAGGGACGCGGGGTGGCATCGTTGATGCCGGAAGCAGCGGAAGGAGCTTGGGCTGCCCCTGGACAGAGACGGACGGGTGGTGACACCATCAGAGGACAAATTGGGGGGCCGAACGTGGGCAGTGGAAGGCTCTGAGGGGCGGCCCCCACGCCGTGGCGTGTCCGTGTTCTTTGCAGCACGCTGTCGTCCTGTCCGTCCGCACGGGCCTCCTCTGTGACACTTGGGGCGCGGCCCGACGGACTGTCCTGCTCGGCGTAGTTTTTTGTCCCGTTCTTGTCTCATCGTGTTTATTCCTCTCTCCGAATCCTGTCGTTGTGTTCCTGCAGCCGTGTGACGGGAGGGCCGCGGTTGCGGATGCGCGTGAGGGGGATTTCAGGGTAAGCGGCCCCCCGGGGCCACGGCGCGCCCGGCTCTGCATGTGGCTCCGACCCGCCCGCATGGCAGCTCCACTCCACGCCCTCCCCGGCCTCGGGGACGCCCGCGAGCCCCTCTGGCTTTCGGGGGACCGCTGGCCTCGTGGGGTCTGGCTGGCTTCGCGCTGGGTCCCGGGGAGGAAGTCCGCAGGCAGGCTTAGCCGCTCCCCGCACCTTCTCCGCCCCCACCCCCACCCCCAGGCACCGGGCGCCCTCTCCCTGTGGTTTACGAGTGCAGGCGTGACAGCGTGGGCCTTGGCTCGGGCGGGTGTCCCGTGAGGGTCCCGCCCGGTGCTGCGGGGATGGGGTCCCCATGGCCGTGAGGACCCCTGGAGGACCCCCACTTTCCCACGGGGGCTCTAACTTGTCCTCTGGGCCGACGCAGCCGGCGAGGCCCGAAGAATCCGCCGCGGTGGGTTCAGCCTGGGCTTGTTCGCCCCAGTGTCTGCGGCCGGCCTGGTCCTTCCTAACTCAGGGTTTGGGGAGCATTCCCCCCGGTTTCTGCCCGGTCTCCTCTGCCCACAGGGACTAGATGCTCAAAAGTAAAAGCGAGGAAAGCCGCTGTTCTGGTCTAAGAAGGGGCGGCTCTCCCCCTGGGGGCCAGCCCTCCGTGGAAGCTGCCAGGCCCTTGGTCCTGTGGAGACTGGGGACAGGCACAGCACGAGGGTGTCCTGGGCCCTCCTCCTCCCCCGCTCCGGGTCTCCTAACAGATGCTTCTGAGGCTGTCTCCCCTCCCCGGCAGTCGGTGGGGGCTCCTGTCCCCCCCCCCCCCATCCTGCCCCCGGCCAGTGGGCTGCCTTCCCTCCGGGCTCTCAGGGAACAGTCGGGTCAGCAGCCAGCCTGTGATTCCACAGCCACACCCGCAAGGTGACAGGACGGGCTTTCGAATCTGGACAGAAGGCTGCAGGGTAGACGTCCCCAGGCGGGGCCATGACGCATCCCCAGAGGCAGGGGGAGCTGAGCCTGGGGCCCCCTCTCAGTAGGATGAAGACGGGCTGGAAGGACGCTTTGAGGACCGTTTGGGGGGTGGGGTGACAAACAGAAGGACGTTTGTCCCAGAGCTTCTATGTTTGTCCGTCCGAATGTCTGTCTGTCCTTGGGCTGAATGTTGGTTTCAAAAAATACCCTAAAGAGCCCCCCCTCATCCTCCCTGCCCCACCCCGGAGGCTGGCCCAGGGCCACCCCTTCTAGGAACACGTCCCTGTCCTCCAGGCTCAGGTTGAAGGCAAGGCTGTGTGGGGCCAGAAAGGAAGCTGGCTAAGGGGGGGGGGGGGGGGGTGAGGGGAGGCGGAGCACCCCCAGGGCCTTCGTTCTGCCCCGTCCCCCGGCCACCCCCTGGGTCCACCACCTCCCGTGTGCACCTAGCTACCGGCTCTGAGGAACCGCCTGGGCTTGGGGCCCGCAGAGGCCCCGAGTTCCGCATGCTGAGCCCGGTTTCCTCGGGCACAGTCTTCCTGATCGGCTCCCAGAAGGCATGATCTTTCAGTGCCCGCAGTAAGGACGTACCGGGAGGTGAGCAGCTGTCCTGGGGCCGACGGGGGGGAGGGGGGGGGGTGGTCTGTCCCCACAGCCTGAGGTCCCTGAGCCCTGCCCCGAAAGCCACCTCCCCTCGGAGAACGGAGCTGGAGGGCGTCAGCGGGGCGCGGCCCGGGAGCTGCGGGGCTCTTCCGTGAACCGCCCCCCCCCCCCCGCCCCCGCGGGATGGGTTTCGGAAGGGGTCGGGGTGCTCCGCTCCCACAGGCTCCGGGGGAAGGAACAGAGCAACCCAGGCCCACCCCGAACCTGCGGTGGGCGGGAGGCCCCCGCCAGCCCCTCAGCCGCCCCTCTTTCTGCCACCTTGCAGATCTCGTCCACTTTGACATCCCCTCCATCCACGTAGAGCTCGGGCCGCCGCTCCGCCTGAGCCCCCTGGAGCACGCGCGGCGACACTCGGTGACGGAGAAGAGGGACTCGGAGGAGGAGTCTGAGAGCACCGCCCTCTGACCCGCGCAGGCCCCGCCCACCACCCACCCTGGAGCGCCCCCTGGGCTCGCGGAGCGAGCGGCTGTGCGGTCACTGCCAGCGAGGCTGGAGTCGTGCGCCAAACTGTCCCCTCCGGCCTGCGTGGCCGGAGTAGGTGCAGAGTTCGTTTGTTCCCCGGGGTGGTGACTTTGGCCTTTTGTTTGATCTTTGCCTTTTGACTTTGTGCCTATTTTGATCCACTTTCAGCCCCCCCCCCCCCCTCCCCCGGGCTTGCGCGTCAGAAAGGTCGTTTGCAGCTGCAGGCTGGGGGTGCGGGGAGGGTTGGGGTGCCTGGTGCCACCCGCGGTTGCCCTCCCAGGCTCTGACAGCTCGGGGGGCGCCCTCCCGTCACCTCGGTGACTACAGGGGACCCCCCCCCCCCACAGCAGACTGGCTCTGGGATCCAGAAGTCGTGGCAGCGACGTGCGCCCACAGCGCAAGTCGGGGGGGGGGGGGGGGGTGGGGGAGGCAGCCGGTGTACAACCTGCGGCCGCCCTGACGCGTGGGCTTTAAAGTCAATGGCTTAACACAAAATCTGCTTCCCTTCCTAAGGGTTTTGCTTTTCCCTACCGTGTGACCGAAAGCTCCCGTCACTACCTTCTCGTTTTATACTTCTGAATTTCTAATCTGATCTTGAGGGCCCCTGGACGGCGGAGGATGGCGCCCCGGCCCCGCAGAAACCTCCGCCGACAGTAACTACCCCCATACCACCACCACCCCCCACCCCCACCCCCCCCCCCCCACGGCAGGTCGCCTCTCCTTCCCGGAGGCCGTAGGGAACAGCAATAATCGCACGAACCCGAGCAGCACGCAGGAAGGGAAGGTGGCCCTCGGCGACGCGGGGCAGGAGGCACGGCCCCCCGGGCTGCGGTCAGCAGTGGGGCGGGCCCGGAGGACACGGGAAGCCCAGTCACACTTGGGGATTAAGGGAGTGAGACGGCATCGGGTCTTGCATGCAACTCAAAAGTTCCGATTTTATCCGTTTAAAATCGATGCGATCTACCTATACATGATATAATGTTTGTATATATGAAATCTATATTTGTTGAATTTGAGCCAAACTAAACCCATGTATAGGTGTACAATGAGAAATTCAAATGCTTATTTTCCCCCCCACACGGTGTAAAGTAACCCTCCCCGCTGGTGGGATTTTGCCACTTTTGATGCTAACAAACAGCTTTGCTCACTTCTGGCGAGGACGGTTCAGTACCCAATTTGTAACGGAGCCCAGGGGTTGAAAGTTACCTTTAAATACATGTACAAATAGTTGTCAAAAGTAATGTTATTAAAATAGATTTATTATCCCTGAGCGTGGCCTATCTTCCTGTTTTGACGATCAACTTGCCGGGAACATTCCTCCTCGGGAGGAAACCTGAGACCAGGGCTGGGCAAGGCTACATCCTTGGTTTCACTTTCAAATCTGTGTGTTCTCCTGGGAGGGAGAAGACACAAATAAATACCAGACTCATCTTTGAAAATTCCCTTGGTTTCCAAGCACTAACCTCAGCGTTGTTAAATCCCACAAGGAGGGCAGGAGAGCCAACTCGGCGTCAGATTTCTCATGACTCCAGGGTGGTGAGGGGGTCTCCCCCGAACAGTGGGAGGACCCGCGTCTTCCTGAGCCGGCATGGCTTGACTTCTGTCAAAATCCAGGGCACAGAGGGGTGGCCACTCCCTAGGGACAGGCTCCCGAGGTCCTCGCCGTCGTCGGAGCTGACTTCCAGGTCACCCTGGGTTGGGTGCAGGGCAGGGAGACGCCTGCTCAGCGGCGTTAAGAGGACGAAGCAAAGCACTTAGGTTCCACGCGGCATCTTTACTGGGTTCTGTCTTTGGAAGTGGTATTTCTGGAGTCTCGGGCACTCAGACACTCACGTCCACGACGCGGCGTTCCTGGGACACGGCTCGCCTCGGGTGTGCAGAGAGAACGCATTGGCTGCGGCAGGCATGGGCACGCCGTTTTTCGTGACTTCCTTAAAAATTGGCTTGTACCGAATTCCACCTGTCCGTTTTTCCATCCGGCAGCCTCACGTCCCAAGGCCGGGCTGGGCCCCGCAGAGGGCTGCCCAGGGGAGCAGACCCAGGGCCACCGCACGGAGGATGCCAGCCTCCCGAGTCCGGGGTCGCTCTGGGTCTTCACTGGGCCCTGACCTTCTTGCTCTGAGGGCTCTGCGGCTGCTCCGGGAGGGCCCGTTTCTGCTGGGGCGCCCCATCCTCGAGGCCGCCCACCTCCCCGGAGAGGAGGGCCGCCCGCGCCAGCCGCACCCCCCGCTTCTCCCTGCGCCCCTCCATCTCCTCGATGTCGCCGGCAAACAGGGCCTGGAGCGGGGCGATCAGCTTGGAGACCGTGGCGGAGTCCCCGAAGCAGACCTGGGAGGGGAGCGGAGAACAAGGACGTGCGTCAGGGTCAGCTGCGCGGAGGGAGCCCTCTGCCGCGGCAGGTGCCGGCTCGCCCCCCACCCGCCTTCCTACCAGCGGGAGGAGGACAAGGCCGCGGGAGGAGGAAGCCCTCTAGGGAAAGGGGCCCGGACAACCCTCTCGTGGCCAAAGGAGCAAAACCGCACGGGGGTCAGGAAAGGCGAGGCTGTCCGTCCTCACTCAGAGGGACCGGAGGCCCCAGGCTGGCCTCCTGGCCAGTTGACGAGAGAGAACACCGACTCCCCAGCAAGTGCCGAGGCGCAGATGACGCGGCTGTGGGGACGGCCGGGCCTGACTCCTCAGCGACTCCAGCGGCCAGAGACCCCGGTCCGGCCCGAAGGCCCCGGAGAAGGTCGGCCTTGCCATCCTGCCGGGGCGGGCCACGGCGGGAGGATGGACAGACCCCCCTCCTACCCAGAACCCCCCCCCCCCCCGTGCAAGACCCACATGCACAGACCTTCATGTGGTCAAAGGCGATCCCCACTTTCTCGTTGAAGCCGGGGCTGAAGAGGGGGACCTTGGCGTAGCGCTGGCTGAAGTGGGTGAGCATGGTGAAGCCCGCGTTCATCCGCACACCCACGCCGATTGCCTGAGACGTGGTGCTGCCGACAGAGGGCACACGTGAGGCCGGCGCCCAGCGGAGGGAGACCCCGTCGCACACAGGCCCCGGGAAGGCCGGGTTGGGGGGGGGGGGGGGGCTCCTCCGTCAGTGCCCCTACTGCCTACAAACTCTTCCTGAGGGCTGGATTCTTCGCACACGCCCCCAAACGGAGCCCAGGCCTGGGCTGGCGTCAGGGCGCCCGTCCTGAGGGCAGCGAACGGGCAGGGGGCTTCTCGCTTGGGGTACACAGTCTTGTCACAGCAGCAGCCCGCGACCCAGGCGGGCCTGCACTTCCCCGGGCAGCTCCCTGCTGTGGCTTCTGTTTCTGCCACCATACGCGCAATACTCGATCCCCACCCCGGCTAGCGCCCTGACCAGACGGCACTGCAGAAATGAGGGCAGGAGCCCCCACGGCCTAGTGGGAAGCCAGCTGGCCCCGTGTCACGGTGCCTGGAGAGCACAGTCGTTCCCTTTGGGGCTGACGCGAGGTGGCTCCGAGTGCCCCCGGGGAGAAGGGAGCGGCTCATCAGTCTCCCCTACCTGTGCGTCTTTTCCACGGCCTCCTCCTCCAAGCCGTCCTCCAGTGTGGCCTCGTGTATCAGGAGGGTGGCGTCCTTCCCTAGAGAGGAAGCAGCAGACACTGGAGCAGAGCCCTCTGCCTGAGAAACGCTGGGTCCCAGGTCCACACCGCCATCCGTTCCCCCGCCCACACTCGCCTCCACTCACCCATCTGGACCAGAGCCTCGCAGGGCATGGTGTCACCCGAATAGACCAGCTTCCAGCCGGACGTGTGGACCAGCGCGCAGCCGAAAGCATGCTTGCAGTGCCGGACCAGGCAGGTCTGAAACTGAAGGAGCGGCTGAGCGGCCTCTGGCTGTGCCCCCGTCACCCTCCCGCCCGCGGGCGCCCCCTTACCTCTCCCAGATCACACGCTTCCAGCAGCGAACCAATCAGCCTTTCAACCTCGGGGCTGGGCACCTCTGCCCCTTTCTGAAGGCATTTGGCAGGAATCAGGCTGGGAGAAGACAGAAGAGTTTAACGCAAGCGTGAAAAAACAAATGTCATGGGTTTTTTAAATTATTTTGAGAGAGGGGGCGAATGGGTGGCTCAGTCGGTTGAGCGTCAGACTTCGGCTCAGGTCATGATCTCGCAGTTTGTGGGTTCAAGCCATGTGTTGGGCTGAGCCTGCTTCAGATTCTGTGTCTCCCTCTCTCTCTGCCCCTCCCCTGCTCATGCTCCGTCTCTGTCTCAAAAATAAATAAAAACATTAAAAAAAAATTATTTTGAGAGAGAAAGGGAGGGCAAGTGGGGGAGGGGCAGAGAGAGAGAGACAATCCCAAGCGGGCTACCACTGTCAGCACAGATCCCGACTCATGGCTTACTCTCACGAACAGGGAGATCATGACCTGAGCAGAAATCAAGAGCCGGTCACTCAACCGACTGGGCCACCCAGGTGCCCCTGGGTGTTACCTTATGTTATGTTAACGTGATTCAAAGTACAAGTGTCTGGCTAGAAAGCCCCAAAAGCGTTATTGTAACTAAAGTATTTAAATCAGTAACTAAGAGAAGAGAGTTGTCATTTAAAAAGAGCCAAACCAAGCCCCGAGGCCTCGGATGAGGGCCGAAGGAGGCCACAGTGAGGGCACCGACCCCAGGCACAGGGACTCCCTCCCCGGGTCGCCCCTGCTCGCGCGCCGGGCCCTGGGCCGCTTTCATGGAGAAGTGCGGGCGGAAAGCTAGGAACTAGAGCAGAACCGAAAAGGCTGGGCTGAGATGCAACGCGGGACACCAACACGCGCGCGCGGGAACCGTCGACGGTTCCTGTCCTGGAGTCAAAGCATCCCTACCCCGTCGCCCGCCGCCGGGGGCCCAGTCCCGGGGAAGGCTGCGGGGTCCCGGCATCTCGCGAGGGCCGCGGCCGAAGGCGGCAGGTGCCGACGCTCACCTGACGTGGTGCAGGATCCGCTGGCACTGGTGGTGGTACTGCTGGAGCCAAGCCCTGAGCTGGGTCGGGGCGACCACGGGCAGAGGGTGACACGGCCTTCCCAGAGATGCCTGAGGCAAGGACACCCGAGGGAGCGCCAAGTCAGGGACGGGAGCTCAGGGTGACAGGAGATGTGGCCGAGGGGTGAGCCAACCAAACTCAAAGGACAATAAAAGTGCGCGCGGCACTTACCAGGGCTCGCTCCCTCTGCAGCAGAATATTTAGCAAGCCCTGCAGGGGGGAGAAGGGGACACGGGTCAGCCACGTCCGGAGTCCCCTCCGCCACGCCTCGTCTGGCTTCTGGCGTCCTGCTCTTGCAGCCGCTCCCACCTCCCTATCAGCCACAATCCGTGGGCAGCGTGACCAGGGACAGGGCAGGGGTCTGGGGTCCCCACTGGTCCTGGGAGGGCCCCTCAGGGCAGGCAAGCCGGGTGAAGGCTGACAGCGGGACCTTGTCCAAGGCAGTGCACCGAGCGGAGCGACTGCACCAGCGAGAGAAGAGCCAAGGCCCTGGGCACATCTGGGCACAGCAGGAAAGGAAGGTGGGTAGCGCGGGCCAGAGCGGCACCTGCCCTCCGCCGGGGTCCCCCCGCCGCTCACCGTGTGGTGATCCGCGTGCAGGTGGGACACGAACACAGCGGCGAGGGTGCCCAGGACCCTGTCCACCTCGTCTCCGTAGTGACGGCACAGCTGCCCGAACGTGCCTTCGCCACAGTCCAGGAGGAGGGACCTGTTGGGGCTGTGGACGAGGGTGACGGTCACGTGGCCGGGAAAGGCCCCTGGGGCCCGCAGGGCTCCCACGTCCGGAAGAGGCGGGGCGAGCGGCTGCGTCCCTCCCACGCCTTCCCACACCTCTCGTGCGCTGAGAGGCCGAGCCCAACGCCACGGCAACTCCGGACGCCAGAGCTCATCGCACAGAGGCGGCCACCGGCCACGGAAACCCCTGAACACACACAGTACCCAGGGCCACGCGGATGCTGGCGCCCGGCTTGTGAAACGGGAGGACAAAAGCATCTACTCGCAAGGAGGCCCCTCGGGTTATCGGAGCTGAACCCGGCAACGGCCCCCGCGGCCACACCAGCGCCGGGCACGGGTGCGCACGCGGGGCAGCCGCCCGCTGTGCTTCCGGTCGAGCAGTCCTGGCCTCCTCAGCCCGGGCCGCCCCCTGCCCGGCAGGGGCAGGACAGGCAATGACCGCCGGCGCAGGGGGGTGACCGGCGGCGGCCCCGCTACTGCCGGGGAGCCGCTCGCGGAGTCGGGCCCCGGGTGCTTCCATCCCGATGGCCCGTCTCAGCCTCTGCCCCCCGGGGAGAGGCCAGTCTCCCGCAGGCCTTCGTCCTCCTCCGGGAGGGGCCGTCCGGCAGGGGGCGCTGTGGCCGGGCTCCGGGGAGAAGCCCCAGACACACAGACACGTGACCTTCTGGGCAGGGACCGCGTTGCGGAAGCGCCTCCGGACGAGTCGCGTCAGGCTCAATGCCACTCGGGGGGGTTTCGGGAGAAGCCCCTTCCACGGAGCCTCTCAACCCCCAGAGGGAGGCCTGGCCGCCTGACTGCTCTTCCGGGGTCCTATGGAGTCCGTCCCAGATGCGCGCACGCTTGATGTCAGGGCGCGCCTCGTACGTGCCGTGCGCACTGGACGCGGCTGGCGTCCGAGACGAGCACGCACGGTCTCAAAGCGGGCCCGGGCCCTCACAGTCTGACTTCCTCCACGGACGCATCTGCAGACGCACGGCCCGGCGCCCGGGTTAACCTCTCTGCGGGCGAGGACGCCGGCCCGACCCAAGAGAACCGAGTCCGGGGGCCGAGCACGAGCCGGGCGCACCAGCCCGGCGGCCGCTCCACGCACCAGCAGTCACCAGCTCGGGGACAGCACGGCGCAGCGATGAAGACACCGCCTCACACTCCGGAGCTGCCGCGACCGGCGGTGGGAACTAGTAGCCTCTCTGAGCGTTGGTTTACCGATCAAGGCAACGGGTGGGCATTGCTTCTTAGGGTTAACGTGAAAACTCGGCGAGATGGTTTCTCAGCAAAGCACACGGCAGACGGCGGGGCCGGCTATTTTCATCAACAGACAGCGCAAGGGACGAAGCCCGGTGAGTCGCGGAAGCGCCAGCTACTGAGGTTAATCACAACACGCATCAGCGCCCACGACTCCTCTCCCCGGCACCCTGGCCGAGAGGACGCTCCATCTGCCCCGGGCGGCGGGGCAGGGGTTCTGTTTGAGAAGTTGGGGCGGTGCCCGGCGGACGGGGTTGGGGGGGGGGGGGGCCTCCAGGAACGCAGTACCTTATGTTGACAAGCGTGGCGCTGACGTTCCGAATCTTCATCGGGATGGCAGACCCCGTCCCGAGGAAGATGATTTCTGGATACTGGCTTCCATTCTCTATGGAAACACACACACGAGAAAGCCCATTTCTGTGGGTCCAAAGTGAGCCGGCACTCAGCCACGAGGGGCGTTAAGTCTCGCTTCCCAGGAGGGGCTGCGGATCCCACCTGGCAGGGCCTCAGGAGGCGAGGCCCCCCTCCACTGGCTGTTTGGGCGTCAATAGCTGTCTGGGAAGAAGGGCAAATAAATCCCACGGCCCTTCCTTGGAAAGAAGTGCTCCTGGTCCTTTACGAAAGGAAGGGGCCTTTACGCTGTGAATCGTTTACCTCAGGGGGCGGGTTCTGCCTGGCATCCAGCTCTTCCCACCAAGAGCTTTACAGGGGACACAAGCAGGCTCAGAGGGGACGCACCGCACGCAGGCTCTCTCCAGAGGAGGCGGAGCCAGAACCAGAGTCTAGAGAGACTTGATGCTTCCGAAGCCGAGGCCCCTTGTCAGCCAGTCTGACCAGCTCCACGTGCACGGCCAGGAGCCTGATCCGGGTGGATCTTTCACACGCAAACCAGAAATGCAATCACAAACCCAAAGCAGACAGACGGGAAGGCTACTTCTGGGGACAGGAGCCCCTATACCCGCCCAGGTGAACTTCCATGCAGAAACTGTAGCGGGGGGCGGGGTGCCTGCGTGGCTCGGTGGGTCAAGCATCCGACTCCGGCTCAGGTCGTGATATTGTGGTTCATGGGATCGAGCCCCACATCAGGCCCTCTGCTGTCAGCGCAGAGCCCGCTTCGGGTCCTCTGTCTCCCTTTCTCTCTGCCCCTCCCAAGAGCACACTCGTGCTCTTTCTCCAAGATAAACAAAAACAAAAACCTCAGAAACTGCAGTTGGGTGGAAGGCCATCTGGCCCCATGAACGCCCACCCGCTTTCTGGACCAGCGTTCTCCGCTTCTATCATTAGCTGAAAAGCACCCTAGAAAAACCAGCTCCTGCAGCAAAGGTCACCAAGCTCCCCCCCACTGCTCTTGCTGACGGCACAATGGCGAGTGTCACCCAGCAAGGTGGGCGTCGTGGCCAAATCTCTTGTGGATCCTCAGCAAAGCCAGGACCGGATCCCGAGTCGGCTCGGCCAGGGTTCAGAGCTCTTTCCGGAGGCCGGCAGGAGCTCCCAGGCCCGCCGCACACAGCCACGTGCCTTGTAAAGAATGGCCGGGTGCCATCACCAAACACTCTGATGCACCTGGTCTTGGCGGGAGGGCAGGCGGCAGGCACGGGCACCGGTGTTCTCAGAGAACACGCGTGACGTCACTAGCCCAGGTCAGAGGGTGCCTGCCGACCTCCTGCTTAGCGCTCCGAAAACACCAGCGGCCAGCAGAGGAAGGCTGTTCTGGGGTCTTCCGCTCACCTGCGGGGGTCGGGCCGTCCTGCACAGCCTTCCGATATTCCTGCACACTTTCCTGGAAGTTGGGGAGCTCCAGGGCCTCGGCGATGAACTCCTCAGGATTGCAGTTAATAACCGCATCCCTGCAGGGAGAAAACCGTCTCAGGCGACCGGCCCGGGCGTGGCCTCAAGCAGACACCCGAGTGGATGTCTGGAATTGACTTATGGACGCGACCCGCAGAAAGTCCTTCACATCAAGAGTGAAGGCCAAGTGCCTGAGACCCCGGGCGGTCCTGTCCTCCTGCCGTGTGGACGCTTCCTTCTCAGCCTAGTCGGGGGGTGGGGGGGGGGTCTCAGAGCAAGTTCTGAATAGCTTCAGCCCCTCACGACATCTCAGCTCAAAGTCTCACGAACCCAACACGACTGACATTCGGGGCAGGGTCCTGCGCGCCACCCCGACCTCCACCCACTCGAAGCCACTGGCAGCCCCCAGGCCCTCCCGGGCTGTAACCACAAAAAACATCTCCAGACGTTGCCTGACGTCCCTTGGGAGCCAGAGGAAGGGAGGGGAGAGGAGCAGACGGCCCTGGTGGACACGCACAGCCCACGAGCAATGGCTCGCCTGGTAACAAGTCTTCAGAGCCCAAGAACCCTGTGGAAACGCAGGCCTTGACTGATGCGTTTCTCGCGAGGCCCCAGCGATGCGACGTGGCTGGTCCCGCCACGCTGACAGGCAAGCCTCCGTCAGCGGCTCCCCACCCCGACCGGGCGCTCGCACAGGGAGGCCGGGCCCGGCTCCCCAGAATCCGACCCGGGAGGCCCGGGACTTGCACCGTGCGTGGGCATGAGGCGCATCTGGGTACCGGCTGGGCTCAGCTTTATGAGCCTTGTGTGCAGAGGCTGACAGCAGGCTCCGAAATCTGAAGACCGCACGGTCTGTAAAAAGCCCGAGCACTCGTCACAAGAGCACACAGCGTGCAGTCACAACACAGTGGACGGGAAGCTTCAACTCGCTTGGGATTCACTTGGACGTGAGAGATGTGTGGGCGGGAGGCACTTCCCACGGTACTGGCTGGACTGGTAGAGGCTTTCCTGCCGGCAACTTAATGCTCACCGAGTGCCCTCCGACCCAGTAACCCCACACCTGCGAACCCCCCTGACGGAACAGAGTTCTCCTCAGACGCTTGCCTATAACACACTCGATGCCTCAGTGGAACAACACAAAACTAGAAACGTCTAAAATGAACAAACACCCCATCTGCAATGCCATTAGAAATCCGGTTACCAAAGACCACGCAATGACTCAGGAAAAGAAAGACGTGTCAGGTCACAGATCCACATACACACTTTTCAAAAGGTACATTCCCTGCTTGTTCCAATTTAAAAACAGAATGTTAACCATCAATTTCTCTCATCTCGGGGACGAGATGACGGGTGACTAATTTTCTCCGTCAAACACACGTTACTTCTCTGATGTAAAACAAGGGACACGTATGTGTCCCTGTCGTCATGGGGAAGACTTTGCAAAAGCTTCGTCGCTGGCCTCACCCTCCCGCCTCGACCCAAACCAGAGCCGCGTGTCCTGGTGACTTTGCTCTGGGACGCAGCCACCCCCGTTCATTTACTGCTCGTCCGGGGCTCATCTGCAGCAAGGACAGAGTTCAGTGCCCGAGACCAGGCCACGTGGCCTGCACAGGCTGCAGTATTCACTACCTGGCCCTTCACGAGGAGAGCCTGCCGCTCCCGCTCTAGACCCTTCCATCAGCTCAGAGTCGTCCTGACCTCTGCCACTCCCTCCGAGGACGCAGCTGATACTTGAGGAGGCACTCGCCCCGGACGGTGGGCACACGGGAAGCCGGGACTTCCTCCTGGAAGAGACAAACCCCACTGTGTGGAGAGAAACCGAGCCGAGGGGCCGGGCTGGGCTGGGGGACCGTGTGGGGCACTACCTGGCGGCAGGGGGTGGCGAGCGGGGGGAAGATGTCGGGGTGGATGAGGCTGAGCTGCGTCTGGATCTTGTGGCTGCGGAGATTGTGGACGGACGAGCAGCTCTCGTTCAGGACCAGGTGCTGGGCGGCGGGCCCGAACCTAAGGCAGAGACGGCGTGTTCACGGTGCCCTGCAGGGGGGACCCCGCTGCGGGGACAGCAGCGACACCAGTGCACGTAGGTAGGTGGAGGGGCTCAGAGAGAGGAAGTCGCACTGCTCTGCTCGGAGTCCAGTGCTCTCTGCGGACTGGAAAGAGTCCAGAAGAAACCAGAAAGCTAAGATGTCAGGCGCCTACATAGGGACTGGGAAACAAAATGGAGTTCAGGGTAGAAGAAAAGGCACCATAAAAGGAAAACAGACCACGTGTGTTAGGGCTCAGGCCCTCCTCCAGGAACAGAGGGTGACAACGAACCGGCTATCCAGGAAGGAGCGGAGGGGGCGCCTGGATGAACAGGGGGCTGGGGGGCTGGAACCCCACCACGTCACCCTGCGCTCAGAGCTTAGCTCCGACACCACCTGGTTTGGCCCCGCCTGGTGCTGAGCTGGGCCGGCATGGAGCGCCCTCTTCTCCCGGTCCCGAGCGTGGGCAGATGGCCACCTCGCAGGACGGGATGAAATAGCGAGGCACCAGCACACTGCCTGTCACATGCTGGGTGTCCAGTGACCTGAGGCTGCTGCGCTACACTGGCCAGTCTCTTCTTTAGGACTCGGCCACGGGGTCATCAAGAGCGGGCGGTGCTCACTGGGACACGGAGTGTGCGGGGACCCCACTAGCTGCTGGATGTGTGCGCACGGCGCCACCTAGTGCCAGCTGTTCCCCACGCGGGGCACAGGTGTCTGCCGGGGGAAGGAGGGGAGGACAGACAGAAGGCACAGGGTCCTACCTCTCCATCCACTGCTGGTACCTGGAGTCCGCAAGCACACGCTCCGGGGCCATGTGAACCACCAGCGCCACGGGGGCCTCGGCATTTCCCTGGTACCTGGGGGGAGGGGAGAGCGGTGTTTTGCTTCGGACAGTGATACAGGCTCACAACGTTCGCACGCGGTGCCTGTGCAGCCGTGGGGGGGGGGGGGGGGGGTGGCGCTCGGCTTGCTCTCCCGGTGGGTGAGCACAGGGAGGGCACCAGCTGGCTCCTCTGGTTGGCTCGGGGGCTGCCCGCCAGGCCTTCCCACGGGCGCCGGAGACCATCCCCATCCCCTCCGGCCACAGGGGCTCGGACCTATGGAGCAGGACAGAGGTTCTCCAGGCCTCTTCTTGCTCCCACCCCCCATCTTTCACAGCAGCTCCCCCCATAAATCTCGGCACCTCCAGGTCTGCCTTACTGCCCGCCTTCCAGTAGACCCAGGGCACAGGCATGGGCCGTTACAATGGTCTGTGATTCCACTGTCCAGAGAGAGAGGGTCACTTTCTAACATGCTGATGCATTTCCTTCCGGTTCCCGTAAAAAAATTCACACAGTATTTTTAACCTATCCTTCCCTTCCGCGCACGCGCATGCACACAGACAGACATACGGACAACACACACACACACACACACACAGAGCGCACGGGGTCGTGTGCTTAAACCTCACAGCACTGCCTCAGCGCACGCACCAATCAGCTCACAGGGACTCCAAGTAGCTTTGCCGCCACGGCATGACTGAAACGCAAAGCCTGTGCCAGCCGGGTACCCAGAGTCGCCCAAGGAGAAAAAGCAGGTCTGAGGAAGAGCTTCTCACACTAACCTGAAAGAGTTAGAGCTGCCCCAGAAGGTCTGCTGTGATAAGCAGCATAAAACGACTGAGTGAAACACGTAAATCAGAATTAGGAGCAGGAGAAATACACGCAGAAGAAACCACGAAGGACGGGAGAAAGAGGAAAGCACGGGCGTGTGGGGCAAAGCTACCCGGGATGACAGCCGACCTGAAAACGGGTCCCGCATCTTTGCACGACAGGAGACGACGGAGCCCAGGCCACCGGCATATCAGGAAAAAGGTGTTCCCAGACTAAGGTTCCATCCCTTAACACAGACCCCTGACCAAGACTCTCACACACGTCAGACCTGCCTCAACAGATTCAGTGCAGGCAAGTGAACAATTTATGAGCTACAAATAGTCCAGGGGCGCCTGGGTGGCTCAGTTAAGCATCTGACTCTTGATTTCGGCTCAGGCGCATGGCATCGAGCCCGGCAGAGGGCTCCGTGCTGACAGCACAGAGCCTGCTTGGGATTCTCTCCCTCTCTGCCCCTCCCTACTCACGCGCACGCTCACTACGTCTCTCAAACATAAATAAACTTTAGAAAAAGAAAAAAAGGGCTGAAAACAATTCTAGAACCTGTCCTAGACCTAGCACCCCAACCAACCGCTGATCTTCTAGTCTGCAAGGGCTCTCCGGGTCTCAGTCTTCCCTAATTTCACTCACACGCTTGCGTACTCCACAAAGCCCGCTGACTAGCAGTCCCTTGGTCCATCCTGCCAGCAGGGGCCTGACCCCGGCACTTGGAGCTGGGAGCACGGGCTTCCCAGACGCGGCTCCGTGCCAGGAGCAAGCACGGGCCAGGCAGACGCCCTCCTCCACCCCGACGGCCCTCGTCACCTCTTTAAGGTGGCGTTCTCGCAGACGGGCCAAATGAATCCTTCGTCCGGACACTCCACCACAACAAAAGCAAGGCCGGGATCTGGAGGAGTACAGATCTCTTCAGGCAAAATCTGCAAAACAGCGGGGTGATGACTCCGAGGGCAGAGCCCCAGCTCAGCAGACATGCAGGGAACTGCCAACCGCACAGAATCCCTACGGAACACGCACGGACCAGCGGGAGGATCGCCGCCCGCCCCCTTCCCGCTCGCGCTGCTCCTCTACACGTACGCAGACTTGGAGAGGGCACTTCAAACCCAGAGTGGCCATGAAGCCGGGCAGGACAGTCAAGGTTCACTCGGGTTTGTGGCCGTTGGTTCTGACATTCTCAGACGCCAGAGAAAACACCCTGGTTAAGAGCACGGTGGCGGTCCTTTGGGCCGCGTGCCCCAAGCCCACCCTCAGGGGGTCTGTCGTATGTCCGACAAGGGAGAGCACCCATCCCGTGAAGAGGAGGACCCCCAACCCTAACTAGACGCTCTGCATTTACACCCAAACGTGGCCAGCATGGACACGCTTCCCTCAAAGTGAGCTCTGTCTGCGGGGCCCGGGCCAGAGCACGGCTGTCCCACGTTCGGGCCCCCACGGGGACTGCAGACACATCACGGAAACGGGCGCCTCACCTCCCTGCCCTCGTAAGTGACGCTCCTCCCGTCCTTGACAGCAGCGATGATGGGGGCGATGGCAGCCGTCCCGCTGAAAAGAGGAGGCCAGCCACGGGTGAGCCAGGCGCTGCGGGGACACGGGCCCCCCGCCCACCCCCGGCCGCCCGGCCACTCACACGGGGAGGCCCAGCTCCTTGGCTTTGAGCACCAGGAAGTTTCCTTTCTTCACGTGCAGCTGCCACAGACAGAACGCAGACGTCATCTCAGTGAGGGAGGAGGAAGCTCGGCTTTAACCACTTTTCTTGGGTTTTAACCATCTTTCTGGTTTTATGTTTTTAGTGTGTGTGTGTTTTAATGTTAATTTATTTTTGAGAGAGCGAGCGTGAGACGCAGAGGGGCGGAGACAGAGGGAGACAGAAGATCCAAAGCAGGCTCCACGCTGTCGGCACAGAGCCTGACGTGGGGCCCGAACCCACGAACCGCGAGATCATGACCTGAGCCGAAGTCAGACGCTTCACTGAGCTGCCCAGGCGCCCCTGGCTTTGCTCTTTAATTTCGGTTTCTTTCTTACCGCTTGATGAAGCACTCAGGTCCGGTTATTGCTTTGAAATGAAATACACCATATGCCACGCTACATCCTGAAGAAGTCACTGATTCTCAAATACTTTAGGACTAAAAGCTGAACGACTTTGACGTTAACTTATTACAGATTAATAAAATGCAATCCATTTCCAAATCAAAAGTATCCTTCAAGCGTCCTTGAGAAGAAACAAACACCTTTCTGTCTGATCATCCCGTACTTACCATTTAATAGCTAACAGAGCGTGACCAGAACCTTGTCTAACAGAAATGATCGCACAAATCCCTACAGGACCCAGAACCGTGAGGGCAGTGACAGGCACTAACGTGGGAGTGATCTTACCCCTGTGGTTTTCACAAACCCGTAACAGGGAGCTGCTTTCATCCTGGAGAAGAGTTGTAATGAAAAATGCCCGACATGCTCTTACCATGCCAGAAGGACAAACAACAAATCCCGCCCCCAACCCCGATAGTCACCCTCCTGTACTTAAAAAACATGTACGTTCACTCTACGGATCTACGTGTTTCATATGTAGTAATGAAAAGTCAGAAACGGCGTAAAAACTTAATAAATCTTTGACTACGAAGTTCTACTTGGTTTTCATTTTCTTCCTTAGATCTTTAAAAGGGAAGTAACTCTGAGGGCAAAGCCTACAATTTGGATCCTTGAGTCTTACTGGGACTCTAGAATTTTCTAGGTCGGCAAACATTACCCTAGATGAGGGATTACAGCTTTAGTGCATGTAACACAAAGATGATGAGCTCAGATGACGGCCTCAGACGTCATCGTCTGTGAAAACGTGACCTTCCCTCCACAGACCCTGATGGGCTTCAGGATGGAAACTATGTCCCTAACATTTACCAGCGACTGGCAGACTAAGGCAGGCAAAACCCCTCCCTCTACTCCAAGCTGACTTCAGCCCACAAGAGACATGCGCCCACCTGAGGGCACGGAGTGTGTGGCAGGCAGCGGAGAAGCAGAACGCAATCCCATGAGGCCCCGCGCTGGCACACGGCGGTCTGAAGCCCATGCTCTCCTAGCGGAGGACAGCCCGAGTCCCAGGCCCTCACACGTAGGGCCTCTTGCCTTCGACCTCCCACAGCCTGCACCAGCTCAGCTGTGCTGCCGTCCAAAGCCTCAGCCGGGCCCAGACCGGGCAGCAAACAACAAAGGAGGGGACACAAGGGCCGGGGGGGCCATAGCCCACAGCCTCGGGAACGGCGGCCCAGCCGTGGCCAGGTTTACATGTGGGGGGGCGGCCCCACCACACAGGGCACACTTCATCACGCTCCATGGCCTCTACTGAGAAAGGAGGGAAGGACCTCATACAATTTACAGATTACCGTATAAACCTACTTTAAAAATTGGGGGCACATAGGTGGCTCAGCATCCAACTTCGGCTCAGGTCATGAACTCACGGTTTGGGAGTTCGAGCCCCACATCGGGCTCTGTGCTGACAGCTCAGAGCCTGGAGCCTGCTTCGGATTCTGTGTCTCCCACTCTCTCTGCCCCTCCTCTGCTTGTGCTCTCTCTCAAAAATAAACATTAAAAAAAGTTATTTTCCTGCCTAAAAACTCAGAGATACCCAAGTAATAAGCCTATCGACAATAGTACCTAACTTATAAAACCTACTATTACTTAAATAAATTGACCAGGGTGCCTGGGTGGCTCAGTCCGTTAAGCAGCTGACTTCAGCTCAGGTCATGATCTCGCATTCAGTGAGTTCAAGCCCCACCATCGGGCTCTGTGCTGACAGCTCGGAGCCTGGAGCCTGCTTCAGATTCTGTGTCTGCCTCTCCCTCTGCCCCTTCCCTGCTTGCACTCTGTCTCTCAAAAATAAATAAACATTAAAAAAAAATTATTTCAATAAGGTTGACAGAAGTAATACAATCAATGATCCTGCAACTGATAACTATTACTACTGACCTTCCAGAAGTGTTTTCCCTGATTGGTGTTATAATTTGGATGAAAATTACAAACCTATTTTAAAATCAACATTACTTCTCAAAAACCAATGAAAGCCCACAAAAAGTCAACACATGTAGCTTTACCACAGATTAAAGTGTTCGCTACACTTAATAAAACTTTAATGCAAAGCCCTACTAAAAATAGGCCATCAGTCAGGTTTTTAAAATACTCTATTGTCATAAAATTTTCACAGAATCGGACCAACTTCAGATTTGCAGACACAGGCCTCAGTGAGTGCTCGCCGGCATTAAAATGCGTCTAGCTCGAGTGGTTTAACAGCTACGGTAAAACCATCTGAACTAAAAGAGAGCTGAAGGAGTCTGAACGGAGGCCCGATTCCTTTGCAGGAATACAAAGCCACATTTCTGAAGTGCAAGACGCCTGACTGTTCCCAAACACAAACCAGCGTGTAGGCAGAAGGGCTCCGTTGCTGGAAGGGCGTTTGAAAGTACATAAAATTATAGGTGGCAGATGGAGACACAGGGGGTCTGTGCTCCTTCTGGGCACAGGGGACTCGGGAGCTGCCACCTCAGAATCACAGGACAAGCACTGATGGAAGGTCACCACACACGCTCACTTTTGAAAGCCCACCGGGGAGGCGCTTACCTTACAGACAAAGGCTACGACCAAGGACGGGTCCCTGCCACGCTTTCTCTGGCCGACACCTGAGGAAAACCGAATGTGGTCAGAACAAGGCCAGTGTGAACCTTCTCGGGCTTCCCAGGTGGATGGTCATCCGAAGTCTGGCTTCGTGCAAAATGGAACGGACACAACCGTACGAGACAAGGGTCAAAGAAAACCCTGGTATCCTTTCTGCGGCAGACCTGGATGTCGTCCCACTGGCACCGAGATCGGAGCAAACAGAAAATGCAAACTGCCCACCAGAAAAACTAGAAATGTCTGGTGAAACGTTTCAAAAAATGACAGTGTACCCAGACGTGGAGAAGAAAAAGCCGTAATGTGCTTTATAAACAAGGGTAAGAATACGCGAACGAACTCGAAAGTAAAAGGCCTGCAGGGAAGATGCACCTGTGCCATCCACACCAGGGTGGCGCACAGGCCAGCCCTTCTGGGGCAGCAGGCCCGACCAGGGCAGAGAGAGGAACGATCGGCCGCACCCGCCGTGGTCCCACGCCTCCAACACCTCTACTCCTGGGATTCTGACTCACTTTCTCAGCAGCCTGTCGTTCTGGAGGAAAAGGGGCAGAGCCACTCACTGATAGGACCCATGGGCTTCGTGCACTTGTGAAAGATCACCTCGCGTTAACGAAGGCTGCGAGAGGCTGCGTACGAACCCATCTGCCGGAGCCTGCTCTCCGCCGGGTGCACGGAACACAGTTTGGGGCCCAGCCAGGGCCGGGGACTGGCCCTAGAGCTCCACACGGCCACCTTCACCCTCTGCCCACAGGCCAAGTCCCACACTGACAGAGAAGCGCTCGTTTTACACACAGGCTTCTTACGAAAACAATTCCAACCTGCAGCAGGACGGGGCAGCAGATAAAGAAGCCAGCATTCTCGAGACCGCATGCTGTTGGGTTTAAATAGCATTACCGTCTGCAAGATGCTGCTCGTTTTCGGTGGATCCAGAATCCGAAGACTGCCCTGGACTGAGTCTTTCTGGACTCTGAGACGGCTGGCGTTCTCCACGCTTCTGCTCGCCTGGTTGGCATGGAAAACAATCAGACCCCACGCCACGGAGGTGAGCTCACGGCCAGGAGCCCGCTGTGCATACGGGTCAGTACCGGAGTGCCCACTAAACAGCCTGCCTCCTATGACAGTGACTGGGTGCCTCCCCACCCGGGTCTCTGACCAGGCACCACACCCACCCGGGTCTCTGGGCCACAGGACCTTTTGATCCCCTTCCCATGTCTGCTCAGCCGAGAGCCCTGACCACGGCAGGGACTCAACAGTGTCTGCGGACTGAAACGCAGGCAGGCAGCAGGCTGGTTCACGCACCGGCGCCACCCTCCGCGAACAGACCTAGGCCGACCGTGACAGCGCCGTGGGAGGGCCGTGACTTTGCAGCCAGTTAAGTCTCCAGGCCAGTAAAACAATTCGCCATGCTAAGAGGCCGGCTGGGCCGCTGTCTCGCAGAAGCCCGCCCGCTCCCCCCCCTGCACGTTCCTTATCGGCCCTAGGGGCTGGGACAGCCGGCCAGCTTGGGCCACACAAGCTCACATCAAAGCAAACGGTCACGTGCCAGGAAGGGAGGAATAGAGAGGGACACACATCAGGCCTGGGGGGGTCGGGAGGGGTCAGGAAAGAGAGGACATCTGACCAGGAGTGAGCCAGACAAGGCGGGCTCTGATGCGACCAGCCGTCTCACTGGGCCCCAAGCATGTCTGCCTCTGCTCAAGACATACACCCACCTCCCTCCCGCACACACAGGGGCCGTGCAAGCTGCATGTCCAGGCCAGGGCCGGGCTTCCTGGCCCCCTGCGGGGGGCTGTCTGTCCTCTGTGTCCCTTGAGCACCTGGCAGGCCTCGCTGTCAAGGGAACGTCCCTAGTACCCTGCGTCCTCCTCGCCATCAGCAAAACCTGGCCTGGGGTGTGACTGGCCACAGATGAGACACACGTGGCGGGGCCTGACAGGCAGACGGTCTCTAAGTCAAAACCTTGTCGTCCGACCCTGGGACTCGCGAAGGTTCACGGGACCTTCTGAACTATTCACAACACTTCTATTAGTATTAGTGTTTATAAACAACGCCTTCCTAGCGCAAACCCCTCCAGCATCCCATCATGAAAGGAGTGCTTACATCCGTGGCAAATAAACCCCAAGCGATAAACGTGCAAAACTGACAGGGCAGATTATGATGTCCCAAAGTACAATCACGATGGTTAGGAGTCTGGTGAGGTTGTAAACTCCTGAAGGGCAGGAACCATCTCAATTCTTCCACTAAATTTCCTGATCGTATCGAGAACACAAAACCAGGCACACAAAGCCAGTACTCGAGCATTTTCTATTTTCGCACGCCCCTTTCCTTAACCGGGACCTACATGCCTCCCTCCTCCCAGGAAACAGGGCTTTTGTACTCACTGTATATGGGGATCTGGAAAACTGTCATGGTCTCATCCTTGTATTCGGGTGCCGAGTGGGGCCGCACGGCTGTATGAAAAAGACCACGGGGCAGTGACTGCACTGAACAGAGGCACTAGGGGAGGAAGAGCCTTCCAGATCACCAACCACAAGCAAATGGTTTCCCTTGGGATTCTGCTGGGAAGCTACACTACAACCAGAATTTCTGAGTAAATTACAAATTTTAAGAAAGAAGCACCAATGTATTTTCATTGGCCAATGCTACACTCAATGAAAAAAATGTATTCTCACTACCTGCTTAAAAAAAAAATTTCTCAAATGTATTTTTTTAAATTTTTTTTTAACGTTTATTTATTTTTGAGACAGAGAGAGAGCATGAACGGGGGAGGGTCAGAGAGAGGGAGACACAGAATCTGAAACAGGCTCCAGGCTCTGAGCTGTCAGCACAGAGCCCGACGCAGGGCTCAAACTCATGGACCGTGAGATCATGACCTGAGCCGAAGTCGGATGCTTAACCGACTGAGCCACCCAGGCACCCCAACAATTCTCAAATTTAAAAGGCATATGTTAACACACGGCCTCGTGACACCAAAAGGAATGCATCATCTCAGCTGTAAGAACCACCATCCGATGTGACATAAGACGTTAGTGTTTCCACTGAAGATGAGCATCAGGGGCGCCCGGGGAAGCTGGGCTGGGCATCCGACTTCGGCTCAGGTCCTGATCTCCTGGTTTGTTAAGTTAGAGCCCCAAGTTGGGCTCTGTGCTGACAGCTCAGAGCCCGGAGCCTGCTTCGGATTCTGTGTCTCCCTCTCTCTCTCTCTCTCTGCCCTTGCCCTGCTCGTGCTTTCTCGCTCTCTCTCAAAAATAAATAAGCTTCAAAAAAAAAAAAAAAAAAACCAAATGATGTTTGAAGAGGAGTGTTAACAAACCAGGGACGCAGACCCCCTGGGGGGGGGGGGAGGGGGGCGGGGGCCCTGCTGGCATCGTGGGCTCCGCCTCGCCCCAGGAGGAGGCCACCTGCCTCCCAGCAGAGCCCAGCTGGACCGAGTAGCATCTCTAGCCTCTACCTGGGGGCAGGAGGGGGCGCGCAGAAAAGCGCAACAGGCAAGATTTAAAAAATTCATCTCCTGTTGATGAAGCACGGGGTTTTAAGGTTTCACGGGGTCCAATTTTTATGGTTTCTCCTTTGAGAGACTGGGGCAGACAGAAGGCAGAAATGGCCGATCACGAGTCAGAGGCAGAAACGTACCCAGGTCTATTCCCTTCAGCGGACCAGAAAATGTTTTGATAGCTTCCAGGTATTTTTCCTACAAAAGAGAAAGAAGGAAAGCAGCAGTTCCGGCGGCGCAAACGGCAACGGGCAGTTTGCAGAGAAGTCAACGTAAAAGCCCAGTAAGTATTCTGAGCCACCTTTGCAGAAAGAGTCACACGGTGGCCGCTCTACGCTAGAAGCCAAGGGTTCAGCGGTGAGCGGGGGACGCGCTCCCCACCCTCGTGAGACATAAAATCCGGTGACAAAACTGAACCGAGGCAGAGCACAAACCCCCGGGGAGTGGCAGCCGTGCTGAGGGTCTGCAAGAAGCCCGTGGGACGCGGGGGCCGGTGTATGGCCCGTCCGAGAATCAGGCAGGCTCCTGAGCAAATGTCCTTGCGACGGGGCTCTGGGGGCTCAGAAGGAAAGCCCTGGGACGGGAAGGGGCTTCAGGGAAGAGCTAAGAGGGGCCCGCAGAGCTCCAGCGTGGGGACCCGGATACGGAAGCCAAGGGTGGGCCAGAGCCGGGACCCACAGCGCTCCCAGGCCCTACTGCGGGGGCGGCACTGTGCGGGCTGTGACTTGCCTACGGGTGCGTCCCCACCGCGTGGCGGGTATGAAGCTGTCATGGAAAACACGGGTAGGAGACAGACGGCACGAAGGCCTCGAGGACAAACAAATGGATGGATTCGAGGCACTATTTTGGAGACAGAATTAACAGCACCTGGCGGCTGCCTGCCTTTCATGTTAAGAACTGGGAAATCACGATGGGCACACCACTTCTCGGCAGTGTGAAGGGGCTGCGTCGGAAGGTACGAACAGGTCTGAAATGTGCGCGCGCACTTGCTACCGAACATGTAAGGAGCTGGCTTAGCGCTTTACGTGCGTACCTCGCGGAACCCTTCGCAACTTTACGGAACATCACAGCCATCTGACAGAGGCAGAAACTGAGGTTCTAGGAGATACAGCGACTTGTGCAAGGTGACACAGCCTCTTTAGCTTGAAAGGCGGAGGGTTCACTCCACCGTCAGTTAACTCCGGAGGGCAACAGGGGAATTTGCAGAAACGGAAACGGCTCGCAACTCACGTTAAAAAAAGGAGGGGTTGGCCTTGACAGCTAGTCAGGAGAGACTCACCAGCTGTGGAGGTCCCGAAAGCACACACTTTGGGAGCCCGGTTTCCTTTAAGGTGAGAATCATTCCTGGAAGGAAGGAAGGAAGGAAAGAAGGGAGGAAGGTCAGCCATCTCCTCACCGTGCCCGGAAGCTGCCACCAGGGGGCGCACTCCTCGCTTAACCAGCTATTTATCTCCTTGTCCTCGTTCAGGCTTCAGTCATCAAGGGCCCCGTGCAGCAGTGACGCCTGCTGGGGGGTGTAAGGTGACTGTAGCCATCACCACCACACCCTCCGGTTTACTGGCACGTTTCTCCAGTCCAGCAACTCGATAAACGAAGTGGATGGTAACGCTTGGGAAGCGGCATGCGTGTTAAAATCTGTCCTTCTGAGTCACAGCTTTTCATGCTGCAGCTGACAGGGCGAGCATAAAAAGAATTCCAGCGCGCAGGGGCCCCTGGGTGGCCCGACTTCAGCTCAGGTCATGATCTCAGGGTTTCTGAGTTCCAGCCCTGCATCGGGCTCTGTGCTGACAGCTCGGAGCCTGGAGCCTGCTTCTGATTCTGTGTGTGTGTGTGTGTGTGTGTGTGTGTGTGTGTGTGTGTGTCTGCCCTTCCCCTGCTCATGTTCTGTCTCTCTCTCTCAAAAATAAGCATTAAAAAAAAAAAAAAAGACAAAAGACTCCAGCTCCCGTGGGCTCAGAAGATGGGCAAAAATGAACAAACAAAAAACGAACAGGGCAGGCTAAAAATCCCAGACTTCCCTCCAGCCTCTAACTTCAGAAAGAATATACTTACCACACAGCCCCCCAACATTACACCAGTGCATTCGGGTCAGGAATATGTTATCCAAACGAGCCACCTTCAACCTAAGAAAGACAGAACACTTGAGCAACACAGGGACCCTCTGTGCTGCTTCAGAAGCACTCCTGTCTGTCACCTCGGCGTTCAGGGCCCACAATCACCACGGTGGACTCACTTGTGCTCCTGCATGAGTCGCTGGACGCCTTCTCCACAGTTGAAGAGATACCTACAGGACACACGTTACGCAAGACATTCAGGAGATGCTACTCTGTAAAAGCTCTGCCACCGTTTTACATGCTTTACTGTTCGCTTCGAGAAAAACACACGTTGCGCTCCTGGGCTGCATTTCTGGCGTGAAGATGCTGCTTGGGAACGAACCCTCCTTAGGGGAGCGGCGAGCAGGGGACTGGGGGCCTGTGTAGCAGGCTGGTGCTGGAGCGAGATGGGTCCTCTCCCCCATCACCTCACCAGACCTGATACCACCCCACACGCCAACCATGAGGTCCCGGTGTCGGGGCACACGAGAGGTCGTGCGGCCAAAGTGTGCCACGAGGGGGCTCGGGGCCCAAGGGTTGGAAAGAGGACGCTCCTGCCCAAGTGTGCAGCTCTCAGGGTCCCCCGGGAACCCCACGGCCGTGGGGGTGTAGGGCATCTGGGACCCCCCGCACCCCCCAAGGGGCCAAGCTCGGCTGCAGCAGCGGAACTCCCCACGGGTGACGCGGAGACACCGCAGCCCCGAGGGTGGCCGGGGCGCGACGCGACGAGGAGACGCCGCCTAGGCCCGGCCGGACTCCGGGGCGGCGCACTGACCGGTTGTACTCGGAGAAGACGTAGAGCGCCGCGCCCACGTCCCGGCCGCCGGCTGCCACCACCTGCAGGTACACGGTGTTCGGGCCCCCGGGCTCCCACGCCGCGCCACGCTTCTCCCGCGTGCGCAGGTGCCGCAGCGGGTCCTTGGGCGGCCGCTGGCGGCGGGCGGGTCCCTGCGACATGGCGCGCCCGGCCGCGGACCGCAGCAGCAGCACCGAGCGAAAAGCCCACATGCGCCGGCCTCCGCCCGCGCTCCTAAGGCTGCGGGTCACTGGGCTCCTGGTGCCCCCCACGCCCCGCCCCTCCGCCCCGCGTGGCGGGCCCAGCCAATCAGAGCGCCGCGCGTCGAACTGCCCACCTACGCGAGGCCACGCGTCCAATAGCGAAGAGCCTTGCCCCTCGCGGCTTGTCAATTGGGGACGGCCATAGAGTGGGGGCATACTAGAGCGCCCCGAACGGCCCCGCCCCCTATCTCTTTCCGGCTTTCCGGGCGTCGATTCTTTCCGGAAACTGTTTAGCTTAGGGCGGGACTTCCTGGAGCGCAGAGCCGGAAAAAGCCACCTGGCACAGGAGCCATTCTTGGGAGTTTTCGTTGGGTGCCCGGGGCGCTTGATCCCTTTGTCCACGGGTCGTGGCGTGCCCCGCTAGGCGAGTCAGCCCTTGGAACTTTGGTTCGTTCTTAGTTGTGGTGGTTGTTAGGATGAAATGTGAGGGGGTAAATTCTAGAGAGCGTTAGCGTAGGCGCCTTCGCTAATTTTATTTCCAGTGATTCGCATGAATGAATGCAGGCTCCTAACGATTGCTTTATTATCTTTGGGGGAGAAAAGCAAGAATAATCCATTAGGGGTTAAGAGAACAAGTCCTGGAGCAAGAGGGTCTTGGTTCGTTTGTTAATGGGGTGATCTCGACCTGTCTGAGCCTCAGTTTGCTTATCTGTAAAGTGGGGTGGGGGTAGTTACAGTTATCTATGAAAGGGCGGGCCTACGCCGGCCAACTCCATCTTGTTCTGTGTCCTTCACCTTGACCACGCCTCCTCCCCTTGAGTAGCTCACCTGCCTAACAGGACTCGGACCCTTCCCCAGCCAATGGGCTGAGGCCACAGCCATTACGTCACCAACTGCCCCTAGGCCCCAATAAAACCTTGGTCCTTTTGAAACTCGCTCTCTCTCCCTGGTATCTCACCGCTGCGTTGGTGCAGGTAGGGGATTGAGCTCGAGCTAGCTCGAATAAAGGCTCTTTTGCTTTTGCATCGGATTCGGCTCCCTAGTGGTCTTTGGGGATCACGAATTCTGGGCATAACAATCTACGCCAGATTTTTATAATTAAAGCGCCTGATAATATATTGAAAGCACTTTAAGTGGCGCCGACACAAAAGAGGCACTCAGTTAATGGCAGCAGAAATAAAAAGTAGAGTACTTCAACCCACGCAAAACATATTGGAACCAACGACAGGTGGCTAAAGAGATGCTGGGCAGGGACTTCGCAGGAGTAAGTGTCCCAGGACCAGCCCTTTGCAAAGCAGTAAAAGGACTTCCTATCCCCTCGCATAGCTAATGAGGATTTCTCCCTGAGAGAGAGCTCAGTTAAAGCCACTAGAGATACAAGGAGCGCCCTCAAACGGGCAAGATGATTTACCCAGGAGCTCCACGCAATTATGAAGCTGGTTCTATGGAAGGTTAGGGCACAACTGTGTAAAAATACATTTTGTGCTTGAAGTCCCCTTCCTGGTGAGGGTCAGGAAAACTGCAGATCTGCTACTGTAGAAGGCTGAACTTCTGAAAAGATTATGGTACTACCATCCCCCAAATTCATGCAAAATAGAAACAACACTCAATCAACAAAATGAAGAGGCAACAGACAGAATGAGAGAAAAGATCTGCAAACCAGGTGTCTGATAAAGGGTTAATATCCAGACTACATAAAGAACGCCTACAATTCAATAGCAAAAAAAAAAAAAAAAAAAAAATCTAGTTTAAAAACGGGCAAAGGGGCACCTGGGTGTGGTTCAATTAGGCTCAGGTCAGGTCATGATCCCAGGGATGGTGGGATCAAGCCCCTTAGCAGAATTCACTTGGGATTCTCTCCCTCCCTCTCTTCCCCTTTTCCCTGCTAGCATGCTCTAGCATGCTCTCTCTCAAATAAAAAAAAATTTTTTTTAAATGGGCAGAGGAATCATTTTTCTTTCCGAGGAAAACCTAAAATGGCCAACAAGTACATGAAAAGGTGCCAAACATCACTAATTGTCAGGAAAATGCAGATCAAATCCACAAGACACCACCTCACACCTGTCCGAATGGTTTTTATCAAAAAGACAAGTGTTGGTGAGGACGTGAAGTAAAATGAGCCCTTGTGCACTGTCGGTGGGGGTTTAAATTGGTGCAGCTACGAGGGAAAACAGTACGGAGGTTCCTTTAAAAAATTAAAAATGGAACCATAGGATCCAGCCATCCCGCTTCGGGGCACACGTCTAAAGAAAAGGAAATCGTCGTCTTGAAGAGATACCTGCACCCCCATGTTCACTGCAGCATTATTCACAACAGCCAAGACGTGGAGACAACTTGGGTGTCCGTTGGTGGATGAATGGATAAAGAAAATGAGATATATATACGTATATATCTTACATCTTCATATATATATAATTTACATATGTGTTTGCATATAAGATATTTATGTAACAATACATAGTATATGTATTAATAATATGTAAAACATTATCAGTCATAACAAAGATTTGCAACACCATGGGTGAACCTTGAGGGCATTCTGCCAAGTGTAATACGTCAGAGAAAGACCTACTGTATGATGTCCGTCATAGATGGAATCTAGAAAGAATTGAACTCAGAGAAACAGTAGGTTGGTGGGTACCAGGAGCTGGGGGAGTGAAGGAAATGGTTGAAGGGAGTCAAAGGGTACAGACTCAGTTACAAGATGAATAAGTTCTGGGGTGGCTCAGTCAGTTAAGCGTCCAACTCTTGGTTTCGGCTCAGGTCACGATCTCGCAGTTTCATGAGTTCAAGCCCCGTCTCGGGTTCTGCACGGGCAGCACGGAGCCTGCTTGGGATTCTGTCTCCCTCTCTCTCTGACCCTCCCCCTCCTTGCGCGGTCTGTGTGTCTCTCAAAATAGATTAATAAACTTTAAAGAAAACAATACGGTATACTTGAAAGTTACTAAGAGAATAGATCTTAAAAATTCTGAGAACCACACACAGACACACAGATAACTGCGAGGTGATGGGTATTAGTTACATGGTGATAATCATTTTGCAATACATACTTGCATCATCTTGTTGCGCACCTTAAAGTTACACACTATTATAGGTCAATTATATCTCAAGAAACCTGGCAAGGGGGACAAAATAAACTATTAAACTTTTTTAAGTTAACAAGTGCAATGTATGCTGATTTTTCCTTTGATGACTACTTTGATCCTTTTTTGAAAGCGTTAAATTCCACAGACTAAAGTAAATTTTTGGCTCTCTTTTACTGGTTCCCTAGGCTCATATCTGTCAGGTAATCCCAATAGCTTAAAAAATATCGGAAGAATCCCTACTGGTCATCTATTTGTATAAAATCCCAAGAGATGGGTGAAAAAGTTAGGGAAAGCTGGCTATCAGGTCATTTCCAGGGCATGGTATGCCTTTCTGTAATGATGCTCTGGGTCATAGGTTTATGCCTAATATATGAAGACCGAGGTAACTTGCCCAATCGGAGGTTATATTGGAATGACCCCCGAGAACAGGTCTTGGTCAGTCTCATTCTCTGCTGTATCATCAGCTCCTAGGATAGGGCCTGGGTTATGGAAGGCAAGTAATAGCAGGAAGTTAGGAAGAACCCGGTTGTTTAAATGAATTTATGTCCTTGCAATTGAACAGGGCTCGAAATTCAATCAAGACCACAACAAGGGTGTTATCAGATGGGATGGTCTGACTGGTACTTTGAAAAAAGATCTTAGAACAAGAAGATGTTCCAAATTTTTTTTTTATGTCTTCATTTTTGAGAGAGACAGAGTGCCAGTGGGAAAGAAGTAGAGAGAGAGGGAGACACAGAATCCGAAGCAGGCTCCAGGCTCTGAGCTGTCAGCACAGAGCCCAATGTGGGGCTTGAACCCATGAACCGTGAGATCATGACCTGAGCCGAAGTCGGATGCCTAGCAGACCGAGGCACCCAGGTCCCCCCTGACTGGTACTTTCAAAAGTGTAAGTCAGAGAGTCAGACAGAAGAGTCTCTCCAGATTTGCTAGGGTAGAAGGAACCTGACGTCAGGGCAACAGGGACAGAGGGCTTTCCAAATTCAGCAATCCCAGCAATTTATATAATCCAACGAGTTCCTCTCGCATTGAACCTCTTTTCTTTTAAAGCGTGCACTTCTGGGTGTGCAAACAACCCAAAACTCATGAGGCGTGAAAACCATCTCCAGTCATTGTAACGCTTACCATTTTGCTCAACGGGGATGGCTCATCTCTGTCCCTTGTGTTGATTGCCATGGTAGCTGAATGGATGGAGAAGTGTCCACCATTGGCCTCGCTCACCTGTCTCGGGCCAGGGTACACCTCCAGGGAGACTCTACACCTAAATCATTCTCCTTGGACAGTCAGGGTGAGCTTCTTTACAGTGGTGGCCAGTTCCCAAGAAGGCGAAAGTGGAATGTCAGGGCTTCCGAAGGATTAGGCTCAGAGGTCAAAGCAAGTCACAATCCGACCCACCCAGACTCAAGGGGAAGGGAGACAGAAGTATCAAAGGCACTTGGAACGGAAGAGCCCATGCTTCCCCAGAGGCGACTGAACTCCTTACCCATGAAGATGTGGCCATGGGGCAGAATAAGGTGGCCAGCCAATGCTGGTGTAGGTGTATTTCTGTAGCTGGTTAGATATAAACGTGTAATTTACAACTTGGGTCTCCGGAATCTACACTTGTAGATATGGTTGCCATGAGTGAGTCCCCTCACCCCAATAATCTCTCTTGTGTACCTCACAAATCTTAACTTCCACACCCGCAAAGCCGAGGCAAATCCTGAGCTCCCACAGCTCTCGTAATCTGACCAAGGGACACCTAATCTGGGGACCCCAGGCACCCGCTGGGCCTTCCCCATACAATACATTCATTCATGTATTTATTCAATCAACGCATGGAGCTTATATTAAGTTCTAGATACTGTGCCAAGATGCTGGTGTGCAGACATAGGCTTACCACCAAGACCCTCAGAAACCTGGTGTCTTCGGGGCTGGGATGGGGGTGTGGCCCCAGAGCAGAGGAAAATGTCAGAAGGGAATGTGGACAACGATGTTCTTGTCGGCGCTGGGGTCTAACAGGTGTTCCCGGTGTAGACCCCTAGGAACAACACCACAGATTTTTTTTTTAAGTTATGGGGCACCTGGGTGGCTCAGTCAGTGACGGGTCCAACTCTTGATTTCGGCTCAAGTCATGACCTCACCGTTTGTGAGTTCGAGCCCCGAGTTGGGCTCTGCACGGACAGTGTGGAGCCTGCTTGGGATTCCCTCTCTCTGCCCTTCCTCCCCCTCCCTCTGAAAACAAATGAGCTTTAACAAAAAACAAGTTATTTTGAAACAAACCACAGAGTCTTCCAAAGACAACTTATATTGCCCTCAAATTCCTCAGCAGTTTCTCAACCTACCTATTCTCTGTCACTAAGAACTTGGAAAGGGTTCAAGCAGGAATTTCGTAGCTTAGCCTCCCAGCTACATTCTCCGGGGCTAACCCCTCCCCCACCCCAGGCTTTGCTTATTAATCTAAGCCTCTGCATGGATTACCTCATTTAATACCACTCACAAATCTGCTAGGATGCAGTTGTGCCCCCATTTCACAGAAGGCGAAACAGGCTCAGAAGCTTGATAGCTTGTTTATTGTCTACACAACCGACTTCAAAGCCTGCAGGCTTAACCAATAACATTCAGATGGTTTGGCCTAGGCTCATTCAGGGAGGGACTCGGATTTAAATGTTGCTGGTATTTCTGCCTGAGGTTACACGGTTCATTCGTAGTAGGATTGAATGAAGGTGCTTTTCGTACAGCTTTAAACTTGTGGGCCCTAACTGGATTATACTGTCTATACCACAGGTCACCAGCAAAAGGCCAGGGGCCAAATCAGCCCACCATCTGTTTTTGTAAATAAAGCTTTATTGGAACATATCCACACACTTTATTTATGTGTTGTCAATGGCTGCTTTGACCCTACCACAGACAGTGACGGACCCCGAACTTTGACGACGTGGCCCTTCACAGAGGTGGTTTGCGGATCCCTCGTCTATACTGTGGATTAATTTTTTTTTTAGTGTTTATTTTTGAAAGAGTGCAAGCAGAGGAGGGGCAGAGAGAGAGGGAGAGACACAGAGGGACAGAAAGAAGTAGAGAGAGGGAGACACAGAATCCGAAACAGGCTCCAATCTCCGAGCCATCAGCCCAGAGCCCCACACGGGCTAGAACCCAAGAGCCTTGAGATCATGACCTGAGCCGAAGTCGGATGCTTAATTGACTGAGCCACCCAGATGCCCCCCAAAAAAGCTCTGCACTAGATTTTAACACAGCAGGAGTCTCAAACAAAAACAACTGGCTTAGCCTGCGTCAGGCTCGGCCACAGTTAATGCCTCCTAGGCTTTATTCATTTTCTATCCTCAGCATCAGGCACAGTGCCCAGACTTGGGGTGTGGGGTTCTCCGTAAGAGCTGAGGGCACAGAGGGCCCACCGACTGTCCATTGGCTCCGGCTACCAAAACAGAATACCACAGACTGGGGGGCTTGAACAGAAACTTATTTTCTCACCGATCTGGAAGCTGGACATCCGAGGTCAAGGTTGTAAGGGTTGGTTTCTCCCGAGGTGTCTCTCTTGGGGGTCTCCAAATTTCTTCTGATAAGGACACCAGCCTACCATCATGGGCTCATTGTAATGTAATCACGTCTTTAAAGACTCTGAAAACATTTTGAAATCCTGGGGATTGGCGTTGCAACCTATGAATTTTGAGGGGCACAGTTCGGCCCCTAACAGCTCACTCTGACCTCTTCTCCCCCTGCCCCTTTGTACCTAGAACCCACACCCCAGCTCTCCCTTTATCTGCTGCCCTGAACATTAGAAGGGAGAACTTCGGGGGCCCCTCTCAATAGGATCCCAGCTGCTAAATCTGAACCCGAGTCTGAAACGAGGGAATTCAGACTCTTGCCTAGAGGCGGGCAAGAGGCTGTAAAACACCTCCCTCTCTGCTTTATCGGAATATTCGCAGGTGTAGGGAGGCCAGTCCTAACACTTACCTAGAAGGTGAGCTCAGCTGGCACTGGGCGGAACAGTTAAGACTTCTGATTATCAGCACACCTTCTAGATCTTTCTCACGTGGTTAATGAAACATCGTCTGCGTGGCTCCTACAATCTGCCGGCCCTGTGGGCTCTGCCTCCAGGTGTCAGGGTCAGAGTGGGGAAACCTGGTCCCAGGGCAGAGTCGGGTCACAGCAGAGATGTCCTGAGGCGTGTGACGCCCGCCCTGGCCACGAGGGGGCGTTCTGGGGCCACAGCCTCTACCTGTCCTTAGGGCTTATACCAAGAGCTAAGCCCTTTGTGTTTCCAGTAAGAAGGAAGGCACCATATTTCATTCACCAAGAGCTTGTGGCAAACGTGAACCATAATATTTTGGCCCCACCAAGTTATACTGAGATTTCAAACCTACGTTGAACACCCATCCATCCACCCAGTACTTCGATCCCACCGTTAACACTTGCCACCAACATTCGCCACACATGCTTTATCACCATCTATCATCTGCCCATGCTTCTGTCCATCCCACAATCCATGTAAATTTTACATGCTTCCAACAGAGCAAGGCACATTGTTCCGTGATATTTTCCTCTTCTTTTGGGTCTCCCCTCTCTCCCTTCAAACACCTCGTGAGCTACCTTTAATGTCCCCTGAAGGCTGTAAGACCTGGGGGTGGGGGGAGGGGTGGGGACATGGCTGCCTGGGGCTTCTGGGCACATGGGTCATCAGACCTAGATGATGAGAATCCCAAATCCCTGTGGCCTGATGACTGGGAATCACATAGTCCCCCCCCTCCCCCCATTTGCCTTAATAATGTGTCAGCTTAATCTATACCCCATATTATGGACTGAATTGTGTTCCCCCCAAATTCATACACTGAGGCCCTAACCTTGAGTAACCTCAGGATGCAACTGTATTTGGAGATACGGCTTTTCGTTAGGTGTTTAAGTTAATGAGAGAAGGGGCACCTGGGTGACTCAGTCATTTAAGCGTCCAACTCTTGGTTTCGGCTCACGTCATGATTTCATGGTTTTGTGAGTTCGAGCCCGGAGTCAGGCTCTGTGCTGGCAGCTCAGAACCTGCTTGGGATCCTCTCTCTCTCCCTGACCCTCCCCTGCTTGTGCTGTCTCTGTCTCTCTCAAAATAGAGGGTAAATTAAGTGTAATGAGGCCACCAGGGTGACTGTGACAAATACGTGTCTGTGGTTTGAGCGCCCCCAGCCTTTGGTATTTTGTTACGGCAGCCTGAGCAGCGGAACATGAACCTGACTTGGCCCCAGGGAAACCCCGGGGGATCCTGCCACTGTGGGGCCTGAATTTTCCACTAACTCCACATAGCGGCTCAAATGCAGGTGAGAGAAAGAGGGTTATTTTCGCACAGCTGATTTTTGTCGCTGTTGATGGAAGTCCTATCCGGTACACAATTAAACAACCGATTTGAGGGGGTGTGTTAACGATGGGACGCTCTGGGGACAAAAGAGTGGTGTCAGGGGTGGCTTCTCACAGAATACGTGCCACTCGTGGCATTGTGAAAAGTTAACAGGAGATTTCCAGAACGGCAGGATGAGGAAAGCTGTTCCAGCCGAGGGAACAGGTTGGAGACATGGAAGACGGGAGTGTATCCGAAGAACGACCCGAAACGGTTCACTGAGTGCGAACTCCGTGATCGGCAGGCTTCTGTGAATTTAAATGCGTAAATCATGCCACATTCACAAGCGAGCCTGCTGGGCGTGTGCTATTATCATTATACCCATTTCACAGAGGCGAAAACTGAGGCAGAAAGGGATTAGCCTGCCGGAGTTTACAAAAGGCACGGAGCCAGAATGCAAACCCAGGTTCCCGACTCCCCGTCTCCATCACCGCTCCCCCCCCACTTCCCTATTTTGCATTCCAAACAGCAGCCATCACTGGAGCCTAAATTCAGGATAAAGTAGGACCAGGAGGTGTGCCTGGAAGCCAGCAAAAGTCAGATGATCAGGAGCCCTGGCGGTTTAACGTTATGATGCTGAAGGCCAGGGTTACTCAGGCTGGGGTCCCCAGACCCCTGAGAGGTGGTTGATTTACTCTGGGGGACCTGGGACTTCCAGACGAATCCTTCAGATGGCTCTTTTCCTTTCAAAGCTCTTCTGAAGTGAATAACACAATCACCACTGGCCTCAGGAACGGCTGCCCACCTCCAAGCCTGCATCTCCAAAGGGGCCGGGATTTACTATTTCAGTTTATTTATTTATTTTGAGAGAGAGGGGGAGAGAGAGAGAGAGCCAGAGAGAGACAGAGCATGAATGGAGTAGGAGCAGAGAGAGAGGGAGAGAGCAAATTCCAAGCAGGCTCTGTGCTGACCCAGCGCAGAGCCTGATGCGGGGCTCGAACTCACGAACCATGAGATCGGGCACGACTGGAGCTGAAATCAAGAGTCGGGCGCTTGACCGAATGAGCCTCCCGGGCACCCCCACGGTTTACTATTTAATTCTTAGCCCCCCGCTGGGGTTGTCAGCTGCATTCTGAGGGACTTCGACGTAATTGTTCCAGGCAGTGGGGTTCCTCACATGGCTGGAGTTTGAGAAACGCTACAGCAGGCTCCTGAGGGAGTGGACACAAAAGCCTGGATGCTGGGAACACAGGTGTGTCGGGTGTGGGGGCTGCTGATGGCCCCGGGTGTCAGGAGTGGCCCAGGGCGAAGCTGGGCATCTCTGGAGGCAGCATAGTGCCCTCAGGGATCCACGGAGTTTGGGTCTTGGGCATGAACTAGACCAGCCAGGTAACATGGGGCAAGCTTCGTAGCTGCTCTGGACCCAGCTCCCCGGGATTATAGGATTATAGGAAGGATTATAGGAAGGATTGTATAATCCTATAAGGATTATAGGAAGCAGCAGAGGTAAAGGGCTGAAACCGAGCAAGTAGTGATTCGAAGTCGTCTCTCCCCGCATCCTTCTGTTACCCCCTCCCCCTCCCCTCTCTCTTTCCTTCTTCCTCCCTCCTTCCTTCCCCACCTCCCTCCCTCTTTGCACTGGAGTCTCATCCTGGATTCTGACAGGACGCAGGGGTGGAGCGGGGGATCCAGGAGATTCAGGAATCAAGGGGGAGCTCCAAGGCTTTGGCCTGGGTAAGCGCAGATGGTCCTGCCTTTGGTAGGACAGTGAAAGGCAGAGAGAGGAGAGTTCCATTTGCGTGGTGCTGCCTGTGGGTTGCCAATGGCAGACGGCAGACCACCGCACGCGTGACCAGGGTTCGAGAAGAGTTGAAGGTTGTCAGTAGAAGATTGGGATCCCTTCACATTCCGATGTTCCTTGAAACCCTGGGGCTCGCTGAGATCTCCTGGGGGGGGGGGGGGAGAGTCTCTCCGGCAGGCAGCGGAGAAAATGGGGCCAGAGCCGGCAGACCCGGGAGACATGGCAACACTCCCAGAGCCGAAAAACCAAAACGGAGAAGGGACAGCCAGAAAAGGGGGCCCGGGAATAAGCCGCCAGTGAGTCAGATCGAAACGAGTCAAACACGGACCCTCCCAAGGAAAGAATGTGGTGAAGAGGGCAAATTCAAGCTGGCAAATGCCAAGAGGTTGGGCTCCATCAGGACAGGGGAGGGGCCCCACGTGGCCACACGGTCCCCACTCCGCACACACCGTCAGGAGATCCTCGCATATGGCCCCCCTTGCCACGGCTGCTACCTCAGAATCCTTCTTAACACTGTTTCAGGATATGCCACCACTCGTAGATTACAGATGGCACGCACTCTGGATCTATTGGCCTCTCCTGATAGAATCCAGTCTCCTGGTTTTGTGGATGAAGAAACTGAGTTTCAGAGAGATTTACTCTCCTAGAATTTCACCAGAAGACATCCAGGAATTCTGCCTTTCAGTCCAGCAGGTGGCCCGGCCCACGGGAAAACCGTTTACGTGGGTTCCATGATGATTTTGTGGAATCACCTGTGTATTAGGCTTCTCCAAAGAACCAATACTGTGTGTGTGTGTGTGTGTGTGTGTGTGTGTGTGTGTGTGTGTAGGAAGAGAATGATTTATTTTAAGGAATTGGCTTCCATGATCATTGAAAGTGGCAAATTCGAAATCTGCAGGGTGAACCAGTGGGCCAGAGACATAGAAGAATTATAATTGAGTCCGAAGGCCTCCTGCTGGCAGAATTCCCTCTTCCTCCGGAATGCTCAGTTTTTGTGTTTGTCTGTTTGTGTTTTTCCATGCAGGCTTTCGACTGATTGGACACGGCCCACCCACATCCTGGAGAGTCATCTGCTTTACTCGAAGCCTACTGATCTAAATCTTAATCTTTTCTTAAAAATGCCTTTACAGAGGGGCGCCTGGGTGGCTCAGTCGGTTTGGCATCTGACTTCAGCTCAGGTCATGATCTCGCGGTCCGTGAGTGTGAGCCCCACGTCAGGCTCTGTGCTGACAGCTCAGAGCCTGGAGCCTATTTCAGTTTCTGTGCCTCCCTCTCTCTCTGACCCTCCCCCGTTCATGCTCTGTCTCCCTGTCTCAAAAATAAACGTTAAAAAAAATTTTAAAAAATACCTTTACAGAAATATCCAGAATAACGTCTGGCTAAATATCTGGGCACTGTGGCCTTACCAAGTTGACACATGAAGTTAACCACATATTGGCTTAGATTGGCTCATTTTAGGAAATTGAATTAAAAGTAGTCCTGTCTGGTGTGAGGAGGAAAACTAGAAATGGGGAGACTCATCTGTGCAGTCTGACTGTCCCTCGCTGAGGAAGCATCCCACAGGACACTTGGCTTTGACGATCATCGAGACATCTGAAATGTAACTTAGTACCGTGATAAACGCAGTCATGGCCACAATTCATCAACCACCTGCTGTATCCCCAACAGCCTGCTAAGCGCTTGATTTTCAGGGATTATCTCCTTTGGGATCCCCCTGGCCCCTCTCTGGGCTCTGTTGCCTCCCCAGGACTGTGACCCAGGAAGCCAGCCACGGAACCTGTTTCTTGGGGACCCATCCGTGATTCTGGGCCCGTAGCCACAGACTGGAGGACGTTTCTCAAGAGGGATGGTGGGACAGGAATGCCTCCTCTCCTTTGGGATCCTGGAACCACAGCCCAGAAGGCTTCTTTGTTCTCTGCTCCCCGTTCTGCCTTCCATGAGTGGCCCCCGCTGCTTGGACAGGGGTAAGAGCCAAGGCGGAATCTCTGAAGGAGGAAAAATCCATTAAAAATGCAAAGACAGGGGCGCCTGGGGGGCTCAGTCAGTCAACCATCCGGCTCCTGATTGTGGCTCAGGTCACGATCCCAGGGTCGTGGGATTGAGCCCCGTGTGGGGCTCTGCGCTGGCAGCGTGGAGCCAGCTTGGGATTCTCTCTCCCTCTCTCTCTGCCCCTCCCCTGCTCATACTTGCTCCATACTTGCTCGCTGTCTCTCTCTAGCATAAAGAAAAGAAAAGAAACGTAAAGACATTATCACACCTGGTTCGTGAGAGTCAACTGGGGGCGTATGTTCAGAGGACTGCTAATACCGGACTGTTGTTACTTGAGACGACTACAAGCTTCTGTTTTTGTAAGAGAGGAAAGAAACCTCTTACAGATCTTCTCGAATGCGGCTTTCCGTCCGTATTCATGTTCCTTCTCCCTCCCTACCCCACCCCCATACCTGAAGGGAGATGGGTGACAACGGCTGTGCTTTGCAGCTCAGCTGGTGCAATGCCTGGACAGCAGCCAGTGGCCTGGGTTCAATCTACTGATAAGTCATCAATGTCTCTCTCGCCCAAAACATCTGGTTTAGGACCCTGAGTTATGAGCTAATATTAAATATAAAATTTTATAGCATCACATATATAACACTGTTGATTGGAAACATCAAGAAAAGTAATTGACTGGAGGGGACTCAGTGCGACCAGCTGCTCGAACATCTGGATGGGATCCAAGGGGCCTGAGTTGAATTCCCAATCCGTCCATTCTTTCTGGTCTGGGATATTAAAAGATTTCGACTCTCTTTCGTGGGGATGCTACTTTTTCCAAGCGCTTTCTATACCGAAACGGGAGCGCGCGTTTCCGTTTGCTGGAAGACACCGAAATAAAAGAATTACAGTTTTTGTTCTCCGTGGCATCCGCTCGTTAGATGGGTATCGGCTTGGGGGACTTCCTTAGCCGCAGCCTGTAACCAGCCGTGACCACTTGGTGGCAGCGTACCCTCATTTTTCCCTCCATCTGTTTTGCAGCTGAGCCGCGCAGGAGGGGGAAGTGTTCCTACCCGTCTGGGGCTTTGTTCTCAGGGGGCTTCACTTTAACTTAGTTGCCCACAGAATTCCTTTGCCGACTGCCTTCCCGTGACCCAAACCCCAAAGGTAACCGAACCTTCGGGTGATGCTCTACGTTCCGTTTGCTGAACAGTTGCTTCCTGCCAGAACACGGTGGAAGATTTGCCCATCTTCCCTGATGCGTTCGGGTCCAGGATTTAAGAAGGGCGGCGATTCCTTTAAGGGCATCTTCTTTCAAGCCGAGTCTTTCCAGGGAATCAGGCACAAAGCGGTTTGCACCTCGTGCGCCAGCTCAGATTGGTTCAGAGTCGCGGCTCTGGGTGTTGTGTTAAGAAGGACTCTGAGGCCCTACCGTCCGGGCTCAGAAGGTGGGAATGCTTTGCTTGATCGGCAATGTTGGCCCAATACTCGCTACCCTTTTACTTTACCATGCGATTTGGGGAGGGCTGTGGGAGGTATCTGGCAAATGGCATCATCCTGATCTGATCTGTCTTATTTTTTTAAGGTTTATTTATTTATTTTGAGAGAGAAAGAGAGCACGAGTGGAGGAGGGGCAGAGAGCCGGAGAGAGAGAAGCTCAAGCAGGCTCTGCACTACTCTCTCTCTCTCTCAAATGAATAAATAAACATAAAAAAATCCAAGGGGTGCCTGGGTGGCTCTGTCGCTTAAGCGTCTGACTTCGACTCAGGTCATGATCTCATGGTTCGTGGGTTCAAGCCCCACGTCAGGCTCTGTGCTGACAGCTCGGAGCCCGGAGCCTGCTTCGGATTCTGTGTCTCCCTCTCTCTCTGCCCCTCCCTGGCTCGGGCTTTGTCTCTCAAAAACTAAGATACAACATTTTTAAAAAGTTAAAAATCTGTATTTATAGAAGCTGGCATTCTGAAAAAGATTCACGGAGAGCAGAGATTCTCAACACGCCGTCGGATCCCAGTCCATCAGCATCAGCACCCCCTAAACGCTTGGTACAAATGCAGATTCTCAGGCCCCATCCCAGACCCACTAAATCAGACCCTTAGGGGTGGGGCCCAGCTGTCTGGTGCTGTAACAATACCTCCCCGGGGATGTGGATGCCCACTTAGGAATTTATGTATGAATGGCAGGGGTGGTGACATTCTGGGTGGCCATAATAAGGTAAGCCCTATGATAGGGCCCTTCAGTGTGCTGTGAGGGCACGTATCAGGGGCATCTCACCCACCTTGGGGTATGGGAGGGGAAACGGGGACGCAGATAGAAAAGCCAGAGTAAAGGGTAAAATATTAGAACAGAAAAACATACCCAGGCAATTCTGAACTTCCATTTTCCTGCTCTGAATCGCCAATTTTCTGAAAACTACCTGTGCACTTCACCCGACACCCTCTTAGGTGGTGTCGGGCCATGGGGGGTGGCCCTACAGAGGTCAGGCAGGTGCAGCGGATCAGTGACCAGGGAGGACGAAGAGAAGATAAGGCAAACCGGAAACCCAGTGACGGTCCCCGTTCCTGGGGACTGATGCTTTCAGAGATGCAGGCCTGCCTCGTGGCATTGGGATGGGTTTTCAAGCGAGTCTGGAAATCTAGATTTTTCTGTGAGGTTTCCCAGGAGATATTTATGCACACTCCGGAGGCCAAAACAAGAGATGCGCGGAAGCCGAATCTGGGCCCCTAGGCACGCCTGGCCTTTTTGAGCCTTGTTTCTATGATCGCCATCTAGTGGTGACAGTGGGTTGGTGCAACCTTTATTTTTCCTTGGAGCCAAAGGGACAAATTTCTTTCTCCTCCCCTCCCCTGCCCCCTCCCCCCCCCACCCCCGCTTCTTAAATGTGGGTTTTGGGGCGCCTGGGTGGCTCAGTCGGTTGAGCGTCCGACTTCTGCTCAGGTCATGGTCTTGCGGTCTGTGATTTCTAGCCCCGCGTCGGGCTCTGTGCTGACAGCTCAGAGCCCGGAGCCTGCTTGGGATTCTGTGTCTCCCTCTCTCTCTCTCTGCCCCTCCTCCACTCATGCTCTCTCTCGCTCTCTCTCTGTCAAAAATAAATAAACATTAAAAAAAATTTTTTTTAAATCTGGGTTTTGATGCCCAAAAAGATATCATTAGGACAAGGTTTAGAGTGCCAACCCTATGGTCATCCTCCTCCTTCCCCTTCTGGAAAGCCCTTAAATTGGGGGGGAGGGCAGTGCTGTCCTTGAGGCCCTGGTGGGGTTTGTGATGACAGCCAGGCTCCAGCACCTGCTGTCGGTCCCAGCCAACCGAATGAAATATGACAGGCACTGTGACCTTGTCTGGGGTCCAGATCCAAAGTCCTGGAATGGACAGTAAGGATATACGGTTCTATAGGCAGAATGGGCAGGCCGGGCCGCATATCCGGATCCTTAAGGCTTTTCTAGAATGAGCTTCACGGTGGTCTCTGAACCTCCCTCCCCCCTTCCCCGAAATTGTAGGCAAAAGTCTGTGCTGGCCTATTCTTCCCGGGGAGAGCTTCTGGCCTGAGTCAGAGCCTCAAAGGAGCCTGTAACTTGGGCAGCAGAGGGGGAGACGAGGCTGCAGCATGGGTTTCTCAAACCTCAGCGGCTCGGAATCCTTTGCAGAAGGTGCTCAGCCGGGCCCCTCCCCAGTCCGTCTGTCCTAGAAACTCTTGGAGTCCTGCTTTCACACACAGAACTCTGACCAAACAAACACACAAGCAAACACAGCTCCATGATGTCGAAGTCTCCTAACTCCACCCTTTGCTATGTTGAAAACAGTTGAAGGATTCTGGGCAGCAACCGTTCATTTTGGACACTTGACTTTATGCTTTTCTGCTTAGAAGCCAAAAGACAACAAGCTGGCCTTTGAAGGAGGGGGAGCAGGGAGTGTGATCGGGTCTTAACAATGGCAGATGGTATCCAGGGTAACGAAGTGGCCTTTCTCCCCATTTCCCTACCACAGTTCTTTTTTTTTTTTCTTTAAGTTTATTTGTTTACTTTGAGCGAGCAAGGGAGCACGAGTCAGGGAGCAGCGGAGAGAGAGGGAGAGAGAGAGAATCCCAAGCAGGCTCCATCCACAATGTCAGTGCAGAGCCCCACGCGGGGCTCGATCCCACGAACCGGGAGATCATGACTTGAACCGAAATCAAGGTGGCTTAACCGACTGAGCCACCCAGGCGCCCTTCTCTCCACACATCTGCCACGGCCCTAGAGGAGGCTCAGAAGACCCACATGGATTGGTGCTAAGGGACATCTTCTCCATCGTCCTTTGTGCTCCTTAACAGGGATGGCGTTTACAGTTTGACTAAGGAATAGCTAAGACCCCTTCAATTGTAAGAGTCTCTGAAACCTCAGATTCTGTGTCTACCTGCCATTTCTGGTCCCCAGCTTCTGCTGAGACACTTGTTTGACACAGCAAAGCACCATCGTGCAAAGTGATGGCGCCCTCATCACAAGATGGATGCCTGGCTAAGAGCATTTCATGTGTCGTCAGGAGTCACGGTGCTCTGTGAAGTCTCCTGGGGGTGATGGGGATCCAGCTCCCCACCCCCATCCGTGCTGCTCATGGAAGCTTCCGGCATTCTTGGGTGACTAGGGCTTCCTGTGAACCTGACTGGAGCAGCAGTTGGCTTTCAGAGGCTGGACCTACAGTCTTCTTCTGTCTTCTCTCTTCTGACTCCCTGTTTCCCCCTCTTCTGTTTGGACCTTTCCCTGTCCACCTTGCAAAATGAAAAGATCGATCTTTGCCATTCTCTGCCTTTGGAGGATGTTGTTGGAAAAAGCGGGAAAATAAACGTGAAAGGGCTTTGAGTTCTGAGCAAGGCCGGTCCTGCAAAACAGATGTTGGGTGGAATTTTCTAGATGACAGAAAAATGTCCCAAGACTTGGGCTATGCGGTAAGGTAGGGGGCAGGTGCCTCCTGTCTTGGGAAAATGGAATTTCAGGAGAGGAAATCAGTTTTGTCTTTGTCACCTCTCTGCCCTGAGCTAGGTGTTTGGGCGGAGGGGGAGAAAGGAAAAGGCTGGTTTGATCCTCGTTCCCCTTGGAAATAGGCAAGAGGGATGTCTCAGCACCCTGGGATAGAACACGTACACCAGGGAGGTCCTGGGTTTGCAGAAAACTGGGCAGCACACTGGGGGGACATAGCTGATTCCTCTCCCCGCTCTTCCTGGGTGTCCCAGCCTGAGATGGCAGAGGCAGAGGTGAGTGGGGAAGGAAGGAGCCCTGGGTGGGGGGGGGGGGGGGGTGGGAAGCAAAATGTCCCCTCTGCTCTTGCCCCTGCCTGGGCAGAACGAGGTATGGCCTGGGGCACACCTCTTCATCTTTCTGGGCCTCCGTTTCCACACCTGTGGAGTGTGGATGTTGGACCTGATTCCCTAAAAATATCAGGACCCAGCACTCATGCCTTTCTGCTTAATAGGCAGAATGAGTGAAGTCTGAGAAATTGAAGGAACTTTTCTTTTTTTTTTTTTAATTAAAAAACTGTTTATTTACTTTTGAGACAGAGAGAACACAAGCAGGGGAGGGCCAGAGAGAGAGGGAGACACAGAATCTGAAGCCCAATCCAGGCTCTGAGCTGTCAGCACAGAGCCTGACGCGGGACTTGAACCCACAGACTGTGAGATCATGACCTGAGCCGAAGTCGGGCACTTAACCGACTGAGCCACCCAGGAGCCGTGGATTGCCATTTCTTGTAGAAGATGACCTCTGCGTGCATGAAAAATATCAACATCAAATACAATGATGTTTCCTCCTAGTCATTTTTCATCCCCTGACCCCCGCTGCGCTCCTTGGCTATAAATTCCCACTTTTTCTTGTTGTGTTCCAAGTTGAGCCCAGCCTCTCTCCCCCACTGAGGTGGTCCCTACATCTGTCGAGATAGTCTCCCTTAAATAAAGTCTTCCTTATCGTTTTTAACAAGCGTCATGAATAATGTTCTCATTAACACTGGTGGTGGGTTGCTCGTTATTCAAGACCACGGTCAATGTTAACTGCTTCTAAGGAGCCTTTCCTGACGGTTCACATCACTCCTTCTCTGAACCTCTTTGTTTTACAAGTTTTAGTGGAACTTCTAGACATGGCCACAAATCATTGTAAATACTGTGTAATATGATTCTTCTAGTAAAGTGTTTTCAAACTTTAAAAACACGTTGTGGGGGGGTGGGCGGGATGCCTGGGTGGCTCAGTCAGTTAAGCATCTGACTTTGGCTCTGGTCATGATTTCGTGGTCCCTGTGTTCGAGTCCCATGTCGGGCTCTGTGCTGACAACTCGGAGCCTGGAACCTGCTTCGGATTCTGTGTCTTCCTCTCTCTCTGCCCCTCCCCCGGATGTGCTCTCGATCTCTCTCTCTCTCTCAAAAATGAATAAACATTAAAAAAAATTTTTTTTAACACATTATAGAATGCAGGATTCATTATAAGAACCAAACCCTACGCGTTGTAGGAGGAGCCAGGCAAGCACACGTCCAGAGAGGGGAGATTAAGAACCAGAGCAATGTTCAGGAGCAGCCCCCCTGAAGCTCGAGCAGGGCGGCGGATGACTCAGGTTTGACAGGGCCCTCTGGGAGTCACGTGTGTCTCAGTGCTAGAACTTTCCAAATTTTCACAACAGTCCATGGTAAGAAATCCCGTTTCTATCAAGATCCTGTAGAAGGACACATACAAACACGCGTATGTGCAACCACGAACAAAGCTTCCACCAAAAAAAAACAAAAAACAAAAAACAAAAAAAACACTTATCCCTACTACGTGCAACCGTGATATAATGTAAAATAGATCTGGTCTTTGCCCCTGGTTCCTGGCACAGCAGTTCCTAAAATCCTTGAAATTTCCTGAGTGAGTGTCTTTTGTTATTCACAAGGAGCCCCCTTCAACCATTGCTGAGTTTATGCTAATGAGGTGACTCTCAGGCGGACCCCCAGATAGCTTCAGGGTGGGGCCTGGTCGCCGGGGGAACCAATCACAGGGAGGAGGGTTACAGTTGCAGCCCCACCCTCTGAACTGCCTGCAGGGGGGATGGGCTGGAGATTGAGTTAATCGCCAAAGGAAAATGATTTAAAATTTTTCTTAAATATTTATTTCTGAGAAAGAGAGAGAGAGAGAGAGAGAGACAGAGCAAGAGCGGGGGAGGGGCAGAGAGAGAGGGAGGAACAGACTCCAAAGCAGAGGCTCTGAGCTGTCAGCACAGAGCTCCACGCGGGGCTCCACCTCATGAACTGCGAGATCATGACCTGAGCTGAAGTCAGATGCTTAACTGACTGAGCCAGCCAGGCGCCCCACCAATGGAAAATGACTTAAACAATCATGCTTGGTTAAAAACAAACAAACAACAACAACAACAACAACAACCAACAAAACCCTCAGAATAATGAAGTTTGGGGAGTTGCTAGGTTGGTAACCACATCCAGGTACTGGGAGAGTGGGAGTGGTCCACTTATCAATGCCATAGGGACCCGTCCCCACCCGCCCCCCCCCCTCCACTGTACGTGCCTTTCCTCTGGCTGTTCATTTACATCGTTGATAATAAACTTTTATCAAGGCTGTTTTTGGTCCTGTGAGTCATTCTAGAAAATGCTCTGTCTCTCTCTGTCTCAAAAATAAGTAAACGTTAAAAAAAAAAAAAAATAAATAAAAATCAATAAATAAAACACTGTAATCTACTTGAGGCTTTTTCAGAGAAAGAGCATTGCTGGGGTGCCTTGCTGACTTAGTTGGAAAAGCATGTGACTCTTAATCCCCGGGTTGTGAGTTCGAGCCCCGGCATTGGGTGTAGTGATTATTTAAATAAATAAAACTTCAAAAGGGGGGGAAAAAGTAGGAACATTGAGATTTACTGGACATTTCCAATACCTAAGAGAATACGCAGGACAGAAATGCCACACTGTTATATAAGTTCATGGAACGTATCATCGAATGAATGAATGAATGATTTTTAATATGGCCCTCGCGGGTTCAAGTTTCAGTTTTATATAACTACCCAGGGACATTCAGACCTAATTAGTGTGGGTTTGTTCTTCAGATTCAGGCGAGTTTCACCCACTGGAATTTTAATTTATTAGTTCGTTGTGGGCACCGTGCTGAGCGGGGGGGGGGGGGGGGGGGGGGGGGGGGGGGTGGGTGTGACTGCTGTCAGTCCTTAGGGAGAGTTGGCTTGCCAAGTGCAAAGTTCATCACAGGGCCTTTGTTGTTTCTGGGTGTTATTTCCTTCAAGGTCGATCAATTGCCCTTTTTGATCTTGAGATGCTTATCTGCCAGGGGCGTGGCTAGGGCGGCTCCTCCCCTGATTTCTGAGCGCTTCACAAAAAGAGCTGCCTTATAGCCCGTAAAGTTCACTCTTTGAACAGCTATGAAGACCTCACAGGTCTCCATTCTCGGTGGAGATTTCGGGAACACACCCCAGTCTCATCAGCAAGGGGCGATGCTGAAAGGCGGCTTAGCCCTGCAGGTGGCGGATTGCACCGATGCGGTGCTATTCGTCATTACCTGCAGTTTGAGAAGGTGACGTTCTCTGACCTTGTCCTGAAATTCTGGGGCTTAACCCTGTCCGAAGCCCGTTGACCCTTCTGCACTGAATGCACACAATACGTAGTTGCTGAGTGATTAAGTTGATATTATCAAGCAAAGTTTTGATTTGCGACCTACCCAGTCTGACCCGGCAACATCCCGGTCCCAAGGGCTGTTAGGATGGTCAGTGGGGTCGGTCATCTTTACCCAGGATGGGTGAAGACCTCTTCCCCCACTGGGTCTGAACCTCCAGCTTAATTCCAACTTCACCTAATACTCAATACAGATTTCCTGAAACACACGACCGATGCATGAAACACACCCTTATTCATTTTCCATGGTGGAGCCCATAAAATTGCATTTTCCTGCCTCTTGCAAAGACTGTCACCCATCTGGTTTAAATTTGCAAATTGCTGCCTGCCGAGAAAAGGGTTAATGATGACTGGGAGGGAGAATTCTGTTTCCTTGGGCTGGGCTTTGTAGGAGTCCAGTTCCGCCCCCCCCCCCCCCCCCCCGGAAGCTAAGCCCAATCAGAAACAATCTAGGGGGCCTACGAGGACTTCCGGTGAGCCCCAGCAGGATTCTATACCCACAGGACCAACGTGGCCCTGAGATCTGGAAACTCAGGTCACAGTAAGAGCATCAGTGGCCGCTGCAGCATTGCTGTTCGAGGAACCTCTGCGGGGAGTGAGTCTCCGTGGCCAACACAATAACAACTAGCACTTTAGTAATGAAAATCACATCTCTGTAATTGTGTAATATACAGACTTAGGACTGTAACATGGCTCATCCCAATGCAATACAAATAGGGCGCAGAATTCGGCCTCATGAAGACAGGCTTCTCTTTCAAAAAAAATTTTTTTTAACGTTTATTTATTTTTGAGACAGAGACAGAGCATGAACAGGGGAGGGGCAGAGAGAGAGGGAGACACAGAATCTGAAACAGGCTCCAGGCTCTGAGCAGTCAGCACAGAGCCCGACGCAGGGCTGGAACTCACGGACCTCGAGATCGTGACCTGAGCTGAAGTTGGATGCTTAACCAACCGAGCCACCCAGGCGCCCCCAGGCTTCTCTTTCAGACGGGCCAGTCCCCAACATTAACTCCCTCAAGTTCCCCTTTGTGGTGTCCTCCCGAAACATTTCCAAGAATGTGACCATCTCCCACAAGCAAAGAGGGACCCTCGGATGTGTGGGCCAGGACGCTTTCCAAAATTATTTCCTTAAGGGCTTGACATGAGAGAGGAACTCACGTGGGGCCAAAGAGCCCATTTTTCCGAAGGGCCGAGCCCTGGAGACAGTGCATCTGGAAAGCTGGCCGAGCTTGAAGGAAGCAGACGTGTGTAAATCTCACTGGTACGATATTTAAGAAAATGAGCCAGGATGTTTGATCACTTCATGTTTTATGTGAATGCTGTAATGGTAATACAACATCTTCTTTGGCTGTAAGCACCGTTATTATCCGCGTAAGAAGGATGATAAAACGGGGTGGTGTATTAAAATGCAATTCAGGACAAGGCGTTGCTAGAGTGCCCACTAGCAATGGGTCCAAGCTGACGCTGACGCCAAGTCTTCTGATCCCAAGACCAGCTGGGGGCTTTCTACCCCACCACACCAGGTGAAGAAGTCATTTCCTATTATGCCTTTCTCCTGCCCATAGATTCAAGGAATGCCACAAAGTAGCGTCGGAACCCCCACGTTGAAAGTTGAAGGTGGAACGTGATTTCACGGATAGTCAGCACACAAGTAGACTCTATTTGCGTTAAACCATCCCTAAGATGAGATTCATACAATTTAACTCCACCACCTCCCATCCCCCACGTCCCAGTGACTCAGAATAATGGGGCACTCCCGCTCTGCTTTCAATATTTCCTCCCATCTTCCATAACTGTGTTATTCAAAGTACGGTGTCCAGACCAGCAGCATCAGCATCATCTGAGGGCTCGTCCACAAAGCAGAAGCTCAGGCCCCACCCCAAATGCAGCGACTCAGAATCCGTGTTTTAACAACAGCCCCAAGTGATGCCTGTGCATGTCAGGGTTTGGGAAACCCTGCATCTATCACGCATGCTTTTGCTTGGTGCCTCCTGCTTTATGTAGTGGGTTGTGCGGTTCACAGGCAAGGAGAGGAGACAAGGACAGACCAGGCAGAACGTTCTTACCTAGGTGCCTCACTTTTCCCGAGGACCGAAGGAGAAGTTATACCGGAGACGGGCCATGATGGCGGAAGGAAGGGCCCCAGAAGGGTCTGGAAACACAGAGGAGCCTGCCAGTAGCCGCCTGCAGACATCTGGTTTATGGTCGCTGTGAAGGAAACAGACAGGGATCCAGGATTTTGGAAATGACAGGCATTCCGAGAGCCTCTCGCTTATCTGCACTTTGGGAAGTATCCTTGGGGAAACTGACCATGCCTATAAACAAAAGACCTGCCGGAAAACGGAGGCTGGTTATTTCTTCCCTTCGTGTCTGGGCTCCTTCCAGGGGTGAGACGGATGGCTCCCCCAGTCCAGGGTCAGGAACCCCCCCCCCCCCATCCCCCGCCACCTCTAGGCTGTGCGTTCACTTGGTTCCCTCTGGAAGCTGAGAATTTATGCAGCCAACACCCTGGTTCCTTCTCTTGTGTGTCTGAACCCACCCCCCCCCACCCCCCCCCCTCCTTTTCCACCCCGTGCTTCCCGGCTTGCAACTTTGCTTTTTACTTATTTATTTACTTATTTTTTTGACAGGAGCTGCCAGATGTCAAATCGCTTCATATTCTGTGGCTTCGAGATCCAGGCAAACGTCCATGAAGGGGAGGATTGTAACCACCGAAAGTCGGTGTGAATGTGGGACCCTGGATTCTGTTGTGGGCAAGGACGTTGAGCAATGTCAAATGACTCTCCTGGGAGCCGGTTGTCAGATTTTTGGTCTGTTCGGGAAACGTCTGCCACATTTTACATCAACATTTGCAAACGGCAAGCGAGTGAAGTGTTGAATTGTAGCAATGAGTGAGTGAGACGAATGGACCACGGTGCCAACGGCAAACCAGCTTGGGTGACAGAAGTTACTCGTGGTTTTAATGCTTTCGGCTGACAGAACGTTTCTGGTGTTTTGCTGCAGAGACTATAAATCCCATCTCAATGTCGCCTGGAGCCACCGAATGTGGGAATGTGGAAGCCTTTATAATGTAGATGGTGGGTGGGAAGAAATGGGTGCTTCTTGGCCACCTGCCATCACTCTTTAATTTGATTTAATTTAATTTATTTTTTTAAATGTATTTTGAGAGAAAGAGAGAGAGAGTGGTGGAGGGGCAGAAGGAGGGAGGGAGAAAGAGAGAGAGAATTTTAAGCAGGCTCAGCACGGAGCCCGATGTGGGGCTCGATCTCATTGTGGTATCATGACCTGAGCAGATATCAACAGTTGGACACTTAACTGACTGAGCCACCCAGGTGCCCCTGCCATGACTCTTTGTTTCAAGGTCCAGAAGGGTCAAAGCTGATATAATCACGCCCTTATTCAATATCCCAGGGTTTGTTCCTCAAGGGCTCAAAGCACTTATGTTATCATCACTATGACTTTCAACTCTTTAGGACACTGCTCAGACTTAACCTTGTCCTTGCAGCCTCCCTCCCAACTGGGACCAGTGTCTCCTCATAGCTTCTGCTACATCGTGCCCGGTTGGCCAAGTATGTGGGCCAGCCTGGCCCAACAGCGAGGTCCGACTTTCCTATAAGCAAACCACTCAGCCACGCACCCTCCTTCCGTTCATGCCTCCACCACGTTCCCCAAAGAAGAAACGTGAGCTCAGGTGCATCACTACACATGTGTCTACGAAGGGGCAGCCTGGAGTTCGGGGTTCCCGGACCCTGCTCTTTTCTCCACACCTGTGGTTCTCAAAGCAAGCCCTGCATCAGGCTCTGTGCTGATGGCTCGGAGCCTGGAACCTGCTTCGGATTCCGTGTCTCCCTCTCTCTCTGCCCCTCCCCGCCTTGTTCTCTCTCTCAAATAATAAATAAGTAAACATTACAAAACTCAAATGCTGTTGTGGAGATTGAATAGTAAGAGCCAACACTGAGCTCTCACTCTGTGCCAGATTGATGTGCTAATCTCATCTATCCGCACAGAGCCCCCTGCTCACCACGACCCTTGGAGGCAGGTACCATCACCACCTGCCTTTGACAAATGAGGACACTGAGGACCAGGGAGGTGAGGTAGCTTGCTCAAAATTCCATGTACTGCATGGAGAAGCTGGGTTCCGAACCCCAGGGGTTTGACCCCAGAACCCAAGCTCTTCCCTAAAGTCTCTCCTACTTGGCACATGCTTATTGAATTGACTCTTACCATTGGGACCCTCCCGTGTACCGCAGGGAGGGGAAGTCTAAAATGTCACAAAGGGGAGAGCTGACATATGCGGCAGCTTAGGGGGAATAGAGAGGGCTTGGGTTTCTTTTAGAAAGAAAGGCAAAGTGTATTCTCAAGTCCCCTTAATTTCCCTCCTGATAGATCCAGTTATCTTAACCTCCAATAAATGGCATAAATCTACACAGCAGCGTTGGTTCCAGAAGGATCTAAACGTCTTGAATTCTGCCTCCGAGGGTGCAATGTTCTAGGGGTTTGAGGGGAAGGGTTAGTGACTGAAGGGAGAGGGGCGTCTGCAGGTTAGGGCTCCAGCAAGATGCTTGAACCACTCAGGATCCATACAACTTTAGCCATAAGCCACTTCCCTTCTCGGGGCCTCGGTTCCTTCATCTGCAAAATGGGGATGATGATAATCGCCATCCGTGTCATTTGTAGGCAGCTCGGATGAGACAGCAGCCACCCAGAAGTGTCATAAACGAGAAGTGAGACGTTCCAGGTTCTCGGCTGTGACCACCGGAAAGTCGCCACGTGGGGAAGGCAACGAGGAGATGCCCGCCCGGTCTTGACTCTAAACAGACATGAGATTCTTTTTCTCTCTTGTTTGTTTGTGTGTCTGTTTGCTTGTTTAATGTTGATTTATTTATTTTTGAGAGAGGGCACAAGCGGGGGAGGGGCAGGGAGAGAGGGAGACACAGAATCCGAAGCAGGCTCCGGGCTCCGAGCTGTCAGCACAGAGCCCGACGCGGGGCTCGAACCCACGAACCGTGAGATCATGACCTGAGCCGAAGTCGGAGGCTTAACTGAGGGAGCCACCCAGGCACTCCATGAGATTCTTTTCTATGCATGCTTCCTTCCCCAGGACAAGTGCGTGTGATTTCTCAGCACCTAGGGCAGCCTGCAGGCCTGTTCCTCTGGGTTCATGGTCCTTTTATAGCACAGACTCTCTAGGAAAGCGGCCCTAGGAGACAGCAGCAGAAATCCCCTTAAGGATGCCATCCTGTTTTGCATCCCAACCCTCCCGAGCTCAGCCCGGGATTTATAGACTCCCAGTTAGATCTCTGGGCTTCCCCCACCTCACAGCCTCCCCCCCCACCCCCTCCCACCCCGTCCCTTCTCACCCATCCCTCTTCAGGCACCGAAGGCCTTTCTAAAATGTCTTCGCTTTCACGTGACACCAGCCCTGAAATCCCCCGTTCCAAATAAATGAGAAAGGGACCCCCTCCCGCCAGGTTTTGCTCAGTGCCCCGGCCACACACCAGGCCACCCAAGCCAGGATACAATTTCGAGGCGAGGAGGGGTGCATGTGTGTGTAATTGCTTCCTGAGAGGAAGACCATGAAAACTTTGCTGCAAATGAGGTGTTAATGATGAGCGCCACAGGGTGTGTTACTGGAGCAAAGTCCCATCTGGATTGACTACATTAAGTTGCTTCTCAGGGACGTGGCCCTTCCTAGAGTGGCTTCCCCTTTGGCTGGGGAGCGGCCCGCAAGAGGAAAACAAAACTAAGCCAAGCAGGCAGACAGACTCCTCCCTCTCCCCCCACCCCCGCCCCCCATAACTGTGATGCTTTACCTGCAGGGGTGGCTCGCAAATCTTGTGACCAGATCTACAGAGGGATTTCCTTCTAGGAAAAGAACCTGGGGACTTTGTTGGATACACCGCTCGCTCTCTCGGCACCGCAGGTTAGGCACTGGATGAGGCATCAGGATACCTGGAGTTCAGTGTGAACTTGGAGGTTCAGAGGAAACCGTCACTTCGACAAAATCCTGGAAAAGTTGTAAGAGTAGGAGATTTCACGTCTATATATTAGGTTGTGTTTTGTTTTTGTTTTAATATTTATTTTTGAGTGAGAGAGAGAGAGAGAGAGAGAGAGAGCAGGATAGGGGCAGAGAGGGAGGGAGACACAGAATCTGAAGCAGGCTCCAGGCTCCGAGCTGTCAGCTCAGAGCCTGACATGGGGCTTGAACCCACGAGCTGTGAGATCATGACCTGAGCCAAAGTCAGATGCTTAACCGACTGAACCACCAGGCACCCCGAAACAAAGATACTTTAATATAATTTTGCTACAGCCAAAATTTCTTATAAGACAGAAAAGTACTTATTTTGACATAAAATCAAGTTCTCGAATATGCAATGTGATATATAAGAATGTTTTTTGTCGTATTTTGATTGCTGTCCTAAGTTGAAAATATATGTTGGGATTTAAAAAATTTTTTTTAGTGTTTATTTATTTTTTGAGAGAGAGAGAGACAGAGTGTGAGTGGGGGAGGGACAGAGAGAGAGGGAGACACAGAATCCGAAGCAGGCTTCAGGCTCTGAGCTGTCAGCACAGAGCTCCATGCGGGGCTCGAATTCATGAACTATGAGATCATGACCTGAGCTGAAGTCGGACGCTTAATCGACTGAGCCCCTCAGGTGCCCCTAAAATAGGTTTAATAATACCCGTGCTACCTCATTTTAACCTTACAAAAACTCTCTCATGTGACAGCTTAGATCCATGAAGGACAGCATTTCCAGGAGCTGGAGTCAGAGTTCAACCATGACATTTAATTCAACCTCTCCCTTTTAAAGCTAGGACAATCAGCTAGATGTAAATGGTGCTAGTGAGAGCTTCCCCATGGAGGTGAGACCCACCTGGGGGCTTCTGTGGTACTATCAGAGAAGTGACAGTTTTGACAAAGTAGCTCCTCCCCCCCCCCCCCCACAAATGTCATATTACTGGTTCAAATTTGGACTTCATTTCGGCCAACCCACTTTGCCCAAGTAAATACAAGAGTTGCCTTTATCTCGTTAAAAGGCAAAGAGAAATTTCTAGAATGCTTGCCGAATGGGGCAAGTGGGAGATGTTAATGATCTCTACATGCTCTCAAGTAAAGGCCTGATGTTCACCGGTGTTTGTCTGCTTTCTGAGGAGGGATTTGGCTGTGGAGTGCGGTGGTGAACACAATCGGATATGTTTCATTAAGACTGCGCCTCTGTCTTTTAATTAACTTCTTGTTCCTGTCTTTGGTGAAATATTAATTATTTTTTAATCATCGCTGGGATGCACTTTAAGGAGAAGCAGCTGGAATCATCCAACCTTAGTTTCATTATACAGAGAGGTGTTACAATAATTAACTTAATTAGCTTGTCACCGCTTGCATAAAATATGACTGTATTTGGAAAACAGATATTGCTTTGCTGATCCAAGGTTAATTAAAAAATAGAGTGTGCATAAGGTCAGGTTAAATGGGGTTGTAGCACACTGGTATCCGGCCAGCAGGACGAAGAATGTTTCCGGAGGGGGCCAGGACCGGAAACCAGCCATGGCACTTCTGAAGCCATCTGGGAGAAAACCAACATCATCAAACCCAGTAGGCTGCCGTTCGCCTACGGCGTTCTTTTCTTGCTATACATTGGGGTTCTTACTAGGGGGTACGGGTCCTTGAGCCTTCACGGGGCAGACAGGGAAATCAATGAGACACTTTGTTTAAGTGGAACATGGTTCTTTGCGGTCTCTTGAGACATAGGTGTACCTGAATGCAAGATGGTAAGACCAGGAAAGAAAGTTCTGGGCGATACGTAGCTAACAGTTACCGAAGGTACCGAGCTACGTGACTTACATGAATAACTCACTTACCTCACCACAATCCTATGAGGCAAATAGAATTATCCCTATTGTAGGGCTGAGGAAACTGAGGCCCAGAGAGAGTAAGTAACTTCTCCACGTTTACCTAGCTAGTTAGTAGCAGAGCTAGGATTTGAACTCAGGTAGTTTGTCTCCAGACGCAATGATTGTCTCAATCATTGCTTTTGAATGGAACATTACTCACCATCCGCCTTGTCATAATGTGAATGAAAATAAGGAGGGTTTTCTGGGATTGGGGTGAAGGGTGGGAAGGACACTCTGTAAACCACAGACTCACTCCTCCAGAAGCTAGATCCCTTGCAAGGAGAAATCTGATACTAATCCCAAGTATTCAACCCTAATTAAAATGCTGGTGAGCTGGTTTGGGTTTGGGAGAAGAGTTTTGCTCATTCCTTGTCAATCTGTGGGTGTGTTTAATGCGTATAACTGTTTTTGTTTTGTTTTGTAATTATGCGTCAGTCCATTAAAGTTTGACTTTGCCCCACACTCTGTCAAGCCTCCTGACAACTCATTTGTGGGAGTGAATGGGCTTCATGGAGAAATTTATGGCTTTGGAGACATTGAGATAAGAGCACACTGCATGTCTCGCAAATGGCTTAGCTCATAAGGGTCGAGCTGTCCAGAAAATAATGGAAATCTCAACCTGGGATGGCATCAGCCCTGAAATGTTTACTGTGCTCTTTGGTGATTGAAAGGCGGATTTCATATTCAACAGATGCTACCTGCATTATGGACGGAGTTGGACTATGATTGACCCGGAACATTTGTTCCCATTTCTAGAAAATGACCTCAAAATCATTTGCTCTGATTCCTCGCCGACTCCTCCTGGGTCTGATTTCACCTGCGGGTTTACTGACTTTCTCAATTGGAATGACTTAAAACTTATTTTTAAACTCAGCTATTTGCTCAGCCATGCTATTATTTTTCTTCAGGCTGTTATTAATTTCCCCTGGAGTGACGTGTGGTTTGGACCAGATCGTGCTGATGTGGTTCGTCATGTACGAGGCTAAATGTAGGACAGAAGCTTGGGAATGAGGGAGAAGAGAACGTGAACAGAAAAAGTCAGTTAATATTGTCGCGGCTCTGAACCCATGGGTCATATGCTGCTAATATTTGGGGTCAATACTGTCCTTTTTTTTTTTTTTTTTAATCTGCAAGGTGAGAAGTAACATGAAAATAGAAGAAGCCATCATAGGGTTCCCGTACACAGGAACACACATAGAATCGAGAAGAAACAGTCCTAAGGTGCAATAGTACGTACAGTATATGGTCCCTCACTATGGAAATAGCAGTGTCTGGGCAAAGGAACACCACAGAGAAAGTTCCATGGAGGAGGCAGCGTGGCCCCCAAAATCAGACACTCCAAGGCAATCTTTTCCTTGAGTTGATTGGACAGCGTAGATGGCGGAAAACAGGTGCCCAGGGGGCACCTGGAAGGTGGTCCTTGAAAGACGGATGGATTAACAAACCATGGAACATTCATCAATAATTCTACCCAGCAGTAAAAGGAACAGGCTGTCGCTATGCCCAATGGCATGAGTGGATTTAAAAGGCCTCATGATGGGGTGCCTGGGTGGCTCAGTCAGGTGAGCATCTGACTTGATTTCTGCTCAGGTCATGATCTCACAGTTCATGGGATCAAGCCCCACATCGGGCTCTGTGCTGATAACATGGAGCCTGCTTGGGATTCTCTCTCCCCCTCTCTATCTCTCCCTGTCTCTCCCTCTCTTTCTGCCCCTCTCCTGCTTGCTCTCTGTCTTTCTCAAAATAAATAAACATTAAAAATAAACAAATAAATAAAACTAAAAGGGCTCATGGTGAGTGAAAGAAGCCAATCTCAAAAAATGACATGCTATATAATTCTATTTACATGATATTCCAAAAAAGCCAAAAGTATGTGATGAAAGACCAGTTGTTGCCAATGGGTAGGGTTGAGGTGAGGGTCTAACTTGCTAAGAGGGGCAGCATGAAGGAGTTTTGTGAGAGGACACAATTATCCTATATCATTCCTGTAGCGTTGTCTACACAAATCTTTACTTATAGAATTGTACACACACAGGTACAAATTTACGTTAACTTGAAAAACAAGTATTGAAAGGTCTTAGAATTTTAATGAAATGATTTCCACATTTCTATTCTAACACTGGCTTAAAACAATTTTTGCAAAGGGGCACCTGGGTGGCTCAGTCGGTCAAGCGTCCAACTCTTGGTTTTGGCTCAGGTCACCGTCTCACGATTCGTGAGTTCAAGCCCCGCATCTCGCTCTGGGATGATGGTGCAGAGCCTGCTTGGGATTCTCTCTCCCTCTCTCTCTAAACTTCCCCTGCTTGCTCGCTCTCGCTAAATAAATAAATGAATAAATAAACTTTAAAGAATTTTAGAAAACCAGTTTTCACAAAGATATATTATGCTTCTTTCACTTTAAATGGGTGCCATATTACTTTGCATCTAAGGGTTGTCCAGGGTTTACCACCGATAAAAAAAGGCTAGAAGGCTTATAGGGTGTGCTAGTTCCTTGGGGGACCCCTGTCAATGGAGCCTCAGGGTAGGCATGCAGGCAAGTGTCAGTTGGTAGACACACTAATCCCAAGGGAGCGCCCCTAAATGCGTCAGCCCAGCTTTCCTCAAACTATGCCTCTACTGGGCAAACAATGACCATGCAAGGGGATGGGTACAAACATGACTGTTCTACGGGGGAATTCAGTCACCTCAAGTAGTGGGGGCTTACCAAAAGTGGACACAAGCATGGAACCCCAGTCAAGGAGGCTTCCAGAAGAGCAGGAAGTCATGGGCGTCTAAGATGCCTCAGTCGACTTCCTTAGCTGGAGCTCGTGAGTCTTTGCTCTGTATTCTACCACGAGCTGAAATTCAGCGGGCACATGTCTACTACTTCCTGTCTAGTTGCTAACTGGTTTATTCCTTCCCCCTGATTCTTCATATCCTTTATCTACCCTATAGGTTTTGTTCACTCCTAGAGGCTGCTTTCCTCTGGCTTCAGTCATTGCTACAATTATATCTCCGCTCAGCTATCCCTGCTAACTGCCTGTTTCCTGCTGCAGTGAATGGGACCCAGCTCATCTTTTTGTGTCTATCTTCTTCCCAGACTGCTGACCAGCTCATAAATTGGCTGAATTCAGTTTCAAGGGCCAGCTCCGGGTCCAATTAGCTGTCACTAAGTGTGGGGATAGTTCCCCTGGCTTATCTCACGGGACAGCTTCATTTGGGAGAGGCTATGGGCTTGGAGGCAGTCTGTTGGTCTTGTCCTAGTACAGTATCCCACGATTAGCAAACCACTCAAGACAGAACATGACAGAACGCTAAGTTTTGTTTCAGAGGCGATGTTTCCGTGCCAAGAACTACAAAGATGCTGGGAGTTTATCCTACTCGTCAGCTACTAGGCTAACCTATCACTATTTCCCGGATGTTGGCAGAAGACCCAAGTCGGAGACGGATGGGTCTGGGTCAGAGACAAAAGCCTTTGGTAGGGCCCCGCAGGCTGCAGGAGCTCCAAGCTGCCGGCAGTTCCCTGGAACACTGATGTCTCATTGGGGGGTGATGTGGATCAGCTAGACGGATGCCTTCGCAAACGTGCTTGCATTAAAGAAGAGGAATCCTGAGCTTGGGGACTGAGTGTTTTGAAGGCTTGTTCTTGGGGCACCATGCAGAGGCCAAGAGATGAGGGAGTGGCTCACTGCAAGAGCCCAATGAGAGCTGGTACCGTCCAAGGGCACCCTACGATGGGGCAGTCGCTGCGCATCCCACACCCCGCTGAGCACGCTGGGTCCCATTCCCATCCCGGGGCCTCAGCCTTGATCTCAGGCCAGTCCATCCATCTCGATGGGGACCCTAGAAAAAACTTCCCCACCATTTCCTTCATTGTTGGCCAAACTCCAGTCCTTCTCTTATGGGGGGGTTTATCCATCTTTTATGCAAGTGACTTGGGGGTTCAAGGTACAGAGATCCTGTGCCTGTTCTGGAAGACGGGCCATTTTCCAGGGGCTTCTTCTCCTAGGTATCTGTAAAAGCCAGACTGATGATCAGAGCTTCCCTTTGTGGAGTGCTACCATAGACCAGGTAGTGTGTAACGTGATTGATTTTCACAGCTCCGCGAGGGCAATGATTTTCTTATCCACATTTTATTTATTTATTTACCTACTTACTTATTTAAGTTTATTTATTTATTTTGAAAGACAGAGCAAGTGGGGGAGGGGCAGAGAGAGAGAGAGAGACAGGAGCGAGAGAATCCCAAGCAGGCTCCGCACCGCCAGCGCTGAGCCTGATGCAGGGCCCGAACCTGTGGACTGTGAGATCGTGACTTGAGCCGGAATCAAGAGTTGGATGCTTAACCGACTGAGTCACCCATGTGCTCCCACCTCCCTGCCCCCCCCGCCTTCCGCATCCATATTTTATAGCTGGGGCAACTGATATTTACAGAAGCTGGGAAATTCTTAAGGTCACATAATCAGTAAGCAGCAAGGCCAAATTTTGAGCCCAGTGCTAGAGGGTGACCAACCTTTCAGCATCCCCCTTGTATGTTCTTGGGTGTGGACAGGCTTGGGTCCCTTAGGACGTTTCTGCTGTCAGCTGAATGGAGCAGCAGGGCCATGGCGGCGGGGGGGGGGGGGGGGCGGGAAGAGCTAAAATCGGGGCCCCTCTATCTCTTTCCCAGGGTCATTGGGATATCCAGAGGTACGTGAGAGTGCTTTATAGTCAGTCCACAGATAGAAGGGATCGCTGCTATTTGCTCTCAAATATCCACAAATACAGGCCCTGACATCTACAGGGGCTCTGTGCTCCCTGGTCAATCAGACAACAAACTTTAATTTCTGGGGGCCGGACGGATTTTCTTTTGATGTGTCCATTCTCGATACGGTGGGAAGGGTGGGGCGGGCTGGCTGGACTCAGCAGAGTCAAGTCCTGGGACTGATAAATGAACAGCCAGCAGAGAGGAGAGGCTTGTATTCATGCCCGATTATTCTGTGCTGGTCTCGGGGAGAAGCTGAGCTCCGTGAAGACAAAAGGGGTGTTATGTGACGGCCCTCAAGAGTTGTGGGGGGAGCCCCAGGTACGGGCATCTGGCAGAACTGTTCTGGCCCCGACTCCTTCACTCGCACTCAACTCCAGAGGGGTTCTTAAGAACACCGAACGCCCAGCAGCTCAAATAATTTTTCATGCTGAAGGCATGCCTGGGCCTGCCTCCTGGGACGGAGAGCTGGGCTGGGAGCCATAATGAGTAGCAAATCTGCCCGGATTGGGGCACACACGACGTGATGAAAAGCTCTGACAGCAGATGAGATAAGCCAAGCCGAATGGGAGCAGGGCGGCTGATCCCACCATGCCGGCGTGGCGTCTATTAACTCCAGCCTTCCTTCCCCATCACTCACACACGTTTTCTTTACTCTCTGCCCATCCGTTAAGGAAACTGTTGTTGGCCAAGTAGCATTGACCAAAGCCCAGGGCCATGACTCTGGGGAGGTGGTCCCCGGTGAGCAGGGATATGGGGCAGGGACATCTGGAGGGGCCCTCGGGGAAAACACAGGACCTCCAATTAAGTACGCCTCAGTCTGGGTGGCCAGGCACACCCACCAGGGACCCACATCACCACTCCTCCCTCACGCCAACCGTGTTTTCAAAGCAGTTCACAGCACTTTGCACTCGTCAGTTGTCAAAGAACTCCCCTTCCGATATTAAAACTCATTCAAATTTATTTAAATGAAGAAGACACCTATAATCTCAGGGATGACTGCTGCCTCCATTTGGGCATGTGTCTTTCCAGTATTATGACTGGACATATCCATAGATAGATAACAATCGGAGCAAATTCCAGGGGCACCTAGGTGGCTCAGTCGGTTAAGCGTTGGACTTCGGCTCAGGTCCTGATTGCACGATTTGTGAGTTTAAGCTCCGCATTGGGCTCTGTGCTGACAGCTCGGAGCCTGGAGCCTGCTTCGGATTCTGTGTCTCCCTCTCTCTCTGCCCCTCCCTGCTTGCGCTCTGTGTCTCTCTCTCTCAGAAATAAACATTAAAAAAAAAAAACAACCAAAAAGTAAGATGAACACACAGTTGACACACAAGGTCACATTAGTTGCAGGTGTACAAATAGTGATTGGACAGCTCTAACGTTATGCTCTGCTCACCACAAGCGTACCCACCACCTGTCACCCACCATACGATGCAATTTGCAACACCACTGACCATGTTCTCCCAGACATACTTATTCATTCCATAACCACAAGCCTGGACTTCCCTCTCCCTTTCGCTCATTTTGCCCACCACCCTTCTGGCAACCACCAGTTTGTTCTCTGTATTTATGGATCTGTTTCCACTTTTGTTGTGTTGTTCACATTCTATATGTAAGTGAAACCACGTGGGAATCGTCTTTCTCTGATTGATTTCACTTAGCGTCACGCCCTCTGGATCCACCCATGTTGTCACGAATGACAAGATCTCCTTCTTTTTTAGGACTGAGTAATATTCCACTACAGATAACATATAAAAATAATTCCATGTATATATTTAAATATATGTTTTCACCAACATGAACACTTATATATTATATAGAAATGTACATACACTGCATCTTCTTTATCCATCCATCTATTTGCACACTCTTTCATCGTGTGTGGGTACAACCACTTTTTAAAACCATTTTTCCAGGGGCGCCTGGGTGGCTCAGTCAGTTAAAGCTTCTGACTTGGGCTCAGGTCACAGTCTCGCAGTTCATGGGATTGAGCCCCACATCGGACTCTGTGCTGACAGCTCAGAGCCTGGAGCCTGCTTCCAATTCTGTGTCTCCCTCTCTCTCTGCCCCTTCGCTGCTCATGCTCTGTCTCTCAACTATAAATAAATGTTAAACAAAACAAAACATTTTTCCGGGGCTCCTGGGTGGCTCAGTTGGTTGAGTGTCCGACTTTGGCTCAGGTCATGATCTTGAGGTCAGCGAGTTTGAGCCCCGTGTCAGGCTCTGGGCTGACAGCTCAGAGCCCAGAGTCTGCTTTGAATTCTGTCTCCCTCTTTCACTGCAACTCCCCTGTTCACTCTCTCTTCTCTCTCTTAAAAACGAATAAATGTTAAAAAAATTTTTTTAATTAATTACAACCATTTTCCCATAAATAAATACATAAAGCCATTTCTCTGAAGTTCGAGATTCAAACTATTGCCAGTTTGTCATGACCATAACAATGATTTGGTGAACTTTTTTTTTTTTAAGCTTTTTTTTTTAAATGTTTGTTTATTTAGAGAGACATAGTGTGTGTGTATGCGTGTGTGCGTGTAGGGGAGGGGCTGAGACAGAGAGGGAGAGAGAGAATCCTAAGCAGCCCCCAGGGCTGTCAACGCACTGTCTTTCTGGAACCATGAGATCATGACCTGAGCCCAAATCAAGAGTTGGATGCTTAACCAACAGCCACCCACATGCCCTGATTCAGTGAACCTTCTAAATGCTAAATGCTTATTTGCATGTATGGTTACTTCCTTCCTGATATTTCCAGAGCAAGTTACTCTTCTTTTCAGGTCTTTTTCATGTCTGTAGCAAAATTAACATCCAGAAAGCCTGAAAAACTTTATACCCCTCACAAGCAGGGCATTACTCAAACCGAACAGACAGTTTAGAAAATTCTTACCCCTTTGAGCCCTGAAGCAGTATCCTCTCAAAGATGTTTTGCAATGCAATTCTCAGATTTCTGGCAGCTTTGACAACTGTTTGTATTTCTTTTGTGACTTGCTTTTGCCGAGCTTTTACCTGGCATGCGTATCTGTTTCTAATTGATTCATACAAGATCTTTACATGTGGAGGAATTAAGCTGCTACCACATAACTTACAAAAGCTTGTTTGGGTTTGTTGTTCGGTTTTTGATTTTTTTCCTGTACTTACAAACAGTGTAAAATTGCATGTGGTTGAATCTCTGTTTTTTTTTCCTTAGATTTCTGCCCTTGATAAAACACTTTAGCTCTGCCTTGCTAAAAATTATATAGAAACGTGTACCGCGTTTTATAGTTTTTTTTTTAACGTTTATTTATTTTTGAGAGAGAAAGAAACAGCATGAGTGGGGAAGGGAGACACAGACAGAGAGGGAGACACAGAATCCGAAGCAGGCTCCAGGCTCTGAGCTGTCAGCACAGAGCCTGACGCAGGGCTTGAACTCATGAACCGTAAGATCATGATCTGAGCTGAAGTCAATCGCTCAACCGACTGAGCCACCCAGGTGCCCTTATACTTCTCATTCTATTTTATTACTCTGTCTTCCTAATTTGGTGCCAGTAACATATTGCTTTAATTATTATCCTGTATATTACATGTTAATATTTGTGTGGTAAACCCTTCTTGTAACTCTTTTCCATAATATTTTTGGCTTTTCTGCTGTGCATATTCTCGCATATAAATGTTTAAACAATCTGTGAAGTTTCAGAAAATAGGCCTGTCAGAGTTTTACTGGCATCATCAAGGTAAATCTAAAGTTGTGAAAAATTGACATTTTATCCATATTAAATCTTCTCATCCATAAATAGGGTCCATCTTTTTTTAAATGTTTATTTTTGATACAGAGATAGAGAAAGAGTGAGGGAGGGTCAGAGAGAGAGGGAGACAGAAAATCCAAAGGGATTGTCTGCCCTGACAGCAGAGAGACTGATATGAGGCTCGAACTCATGAACCCTGAAATCATGACCTGAGCTGAAGTCGGACACTTAACTGACTGAGCCACCCAGGTGCCCCTGGAAATAAGGTACATCTTTTAATGTATTTTCATTTTGAATGTCTCTTAGTAAAGTTTTTCAGTTGTTTTCTTTTTTCTTTTAATTTTTTTAAATGTTTTTATTTATTTTTGAGACAGAGAGAGACAGAGCATGAGCAGCGGAGGGTCAGAGAGAGAGGGAGACACAGAATCTGAAGCAGGCTCCAGGCTCTGAGCTGTCAGCACAGAGCCCGACGCGGGGCTCGAACTCACGGACCGTGAGATCATGACCTGAGCCGAAGTCAGACGCTCAACCGACTGAGCCGCCCAGGCGCCCCAGTTGTTTTCTTGATATAGACCCTGAATATTACTTACAAGTTTCATTCCCACTTGGCCAAAAATATGGTTAAATTTTTGTCCTCAAGATAACAAAGGGGCTGTGGCTTCTAGAGCAGGATGATTTGGGCTGGGAGCCACATGAGAAATCACATCTTCTGGACCGGGGCACATGATGTGATATTTTAATCTTTTTATCATTGTTGTGAAGGAGATCTTTAGATAGCACTTTACTTCGAACCAAATATTGGGGGTCTGTAGACAAGGCAAAATGTTCGAGCATTTATTTTATAATTAGCCTTTACTTGCTATCTTATGTTATTTTATGTGGGTTGGAGATCTTGGGCTTTGCAAAGAGATAGTCATTTCTTTGCAAGAAATGTATGTCAATATTTAGACTGTTTCCTTCTTTTTCTTCTTGTAGAGCAACAGACAGACCTGGGGTAAATCCCGACTGTACCACCTAGTTGCTCAAATCTTCTGCAATTTACCCCAATTTCTGAGGCTCAGATTCCTTGGTTATAAAAAGGGATAATGATACCTACTTTACAGGGATCTTCTGAGGATTAAGCAAAACTTTGCCTGTAGAGCACATAGCCCAGTACCTGGCACATACAATGGCTATTGTTGTCTGATTGCCGTTGGCTGGAACTCCTAGAACCTCACATATTAACCATAATGGTGGGCATCAGGCTGTGACGGCAATAGATTCGTTGCTAAATAGAAATACCAGGCACTCTTCGTGATGATGTTGATGATGATGATGATGATGGTGATGATAACTAACGTTTATTAACCATCTGTACCCCATTCAGCACATACGACATGAAGACGTTATGGGAAATTGCCCCAACATCTTGTAAACTTGCTCTCAATCATATTGTACTGTATTTTATTTTATTATTTTTTTAACCAATCATATTGCTTTCATTCATTTATTCCGTCATTCAATCGACTCCTTTACCAATCATTGGTTGAGCCTGCAGTGAAGCTCTTTTTTCAAAATTTAAAAAAAAAAATTTTTTTTAATATTTATTTTTGGGACAGAGAGAGAGCATGAACGGGGGAGGGTCAGAGAGAGAGGGAGACACAGAATCCAAAGCAGCCTCCAGGCTCCGAGCTATCAGCAGAGCCCGATGCAGGGCGCGAACTCATGCATATATTATAGTGCTGTTGCGTTTACCATGATTTTCCTCATCCATTCTGTATGGACTACCTGTCCTCACTGAAAGCAAAGAATCAGGGGCAGGGTTTGTGATGGGACAGAGAATGGGACTGGCCTTCCTCCAGTGAAAGATCATTCATTCAACCATCATTTACTGGTTGCTAGTAATCAAAAGGTGAATCAGTTGGGGGTCTTGCCCTTGTGTCGTGCATAGCTGAGAAAACTGGATGTGAAGGATCATTCTACCGGAACAATACACACATGTTATGAGACCAGAGAGGCAGGCTTGTAAAGGGAAGCAGGGGACTTGCCAGCCCCTTGTGGGAAGGGAAGGAGGCCGGCTGTTGAGAGGGCGGGAGCTGACATGGGGCTGAGTCGGGAGACCGGGTGGGTAAGAGAGAACAAACACGGGATCGGTAGGAATAAGTCACGCAAAGGCACAGAGGCACACTGTGAGCATGATTGCTCAACTCACTTGGAAGTGTGTTCTTCTCCAGGGAAGCAGAATTGCCAAGAGGTGGGCTTTGTGAGCGGAGTTGATTTGATCAAAGTCCAGAAATGAGAGCTTTTCTTGGATGACTTAATGAGGTCCGCAGAGTAAAGAAGGGAAACCATTGTGTCTTGGTATTAACAGTCATTGCCATGGTAGTTCCTGGAGCAAAACAAAAGTAAAGAGAAGACTGGAGACAGAATGAATTTGGCGGTTGATTCATTTGTCCTCTGGGGTCAGTTTCCCCTGCTTTCTCCTCTCGGTACCCTGTTTTCTTCTCAGTCTCTCTGTTTTTCTCTTTCCACCTTGTCTTTCTCTCCTCCCAGAACCTCACTCTGGAGCGGGTTTCTAGGCTGGTGGACTTCTAAAAACACTGGTGAGGATTACTAGTTAGTGCAATACGAGAAGATTATATAACTTTGTCCCTCCACTCATACACGAACGATATACACAGGAAGGAGATACCCCCTTGGCCTCTATTACTTGCCGGTGAATCCAGAATTTGGCGGTTGATTCATTTGTCCTCTGGGGTCAGTTTCCCCTGCTTTCTCCTCTTGGTACCCTGTTTTCTTCTCAGGTATTTGGGTCTGGCAGGCTATTAGTGGGTGGAACCCACAGACACAAGGAAGTGATTTGATGGGCTTTCTTCTGGGCTCATGTACAATTTCTTTAAATTCCTTTTGATCCTCTAAGATCCCAGCAGCCAACTCTGGTTAACATCACTGAGAAGTGGGCTATACCCGGAGCCATCCAGGGAGCGAGGCTTCTCATGTGCCAAGCGGCAGGCAGGCGGTCCTGTCTCCCTGCCTGGAACCAGAGGCACCCTGAGAAGATTCAAGCAAACAGAAGTGGCCAGTCGGATCATTACCATGTGAATTCGATCAGCGTTTACATCTGCACAAAGCGTTTCATGCCGAATCAGCCTCTTGAAAAATTCCATGGTTATCGCCCCATCCCCTAGCTCGAATGGCACTAATCCTCAGTTCTTATATACCGGATTCTTGATTCGGAGCCTAGTGAGAGCTGGAAATGAATCCTCTGCTGAAACTTAAGCCTGTTCTTCTGAAAGTCCCAGTGATGTGTTTGGAACAGAACTACCACCAGGGCACGCTGAGGGCTTGTGGGACACGGGGTGAAAAGTAGGCAAGTAGAGGAGGCAGGGGGAGCCCCAGACTTTCAAAAAGGGACGGCTTCAAACAGTAAGCAGACACGGGAGCAGGTAGCAATTAGGGTCTCAACATGTGCAGGGCTGGGCTGTTACCCTGAGGGTCCCCCCTCCCCTTCAGCTTTGGATCAGGCTTGCCAAACCGTGCTTTTGATGGTGTGGTGAGTCTTACGAATGGAAATGACATATACATAAATCCAATACATGTAAAACAGCATTTTTTTTTTAAATTTTTTAATGTTTATTTATTTTTGAGGGAGACAGAGAGAGTGGGTGCACGTAAACAGGGGAGGGGCAGAGAGAGAGAGGGAGACACAGAATCCGAAGCAGGCTCCAGGCTCCAGGCTCCAGGCTGTCAGCACAGAGCCCGACGCAGGGCTCGAACCCATGAACTGTGAGATCATGACCTGAGCCGAAGTCGGACGCTTAACCGACTGAACCACCCAGGCACCCCAAACCACATTCTTTATGAGTATGATCCCAGGCTGGACACATTCCTTTTTTGGATGGGATTAGCTAGACTAGTTCAATCAAGGAAGTATTGTAATTCTAGTGTATCTTTGGGAGTTTTTTTTTTTTTTTTACATTTGCATTTATTTATTTATTTATTTATTTATTTATTTATTTATTTATTTATTTATTTTCAGTTCTTCCCTCCCATTTAATTCAGATACAATTGACATATAACATTGTGTGAGGTTTTTTGGTTGTTTTTTGTTGTTGTTGTTGTTGTTGCTTTGGTAAATGTTTATTGTTTTTTAAGAGAGAGAGAGTGCAAGTAGGAGAGGGGCACAGAGAGGGGGGGCAGAGGCTCCAAAGCAGGCTCTGTGCTGACAGCAGAGAGCCCGATGTGGGGCTCGAACACATTAACCATGAGATCAAACCCAAGCCAAAGTTGGCCGCTTCAACGACTGAGCCACGCAGGTGCCCTTAACATTGTCTAAGGCATGCAACATAATGATTTGATATGAGTATATTGGGAAATGATCACTATGGTGAGTTTACTTAACATCATCACTTCACAGTTAACCAATTTTATCGCCCTTAGGATGAGCCCTTTGAAGATCTGCTATCCTAGAAACTTCCAAATATGCAATATTGGTAACTATGGCTATCGTGTCGTACATTACATGCCCAGAACTTATTTATTTATAACTGGATGTGTATACATCTTGACCACCTTCACCCAATTCCTAGTATTTCTTTTTTTTTTAAATTTTATTTATTCTGAATGAGAGAGAGAGAGAGAGAGACGGCAGAGAGGGAGAGAATCTCCAGCAGGCTCTGCACTGTCAGCACAGAGCCCTATGAGGGGCTCGAACCCACGAACCGTGAGATCATGACCTGAATCGAAATCAGGAGTTGGACGCTTAACCGACTGAGCCACCCAGGTGCCCCACCTCGGGTTTCTTAACTGACATTTTAACTAACTCAATGAATGTGAGTGAGGTATTTGAGCTATGTGTACCAAGTCTCTCCATGTAGACAGAAAGCTATAGATTAACAATATAATTAAGACTAATTGTACCTTCCTGAGCGCCTGGCTCCAAAAGATGAAAAGCAAAGATTAGCATCAACCCGAGAGATTGTCTCTAATGGCGAACCACAGGGCTCTACCCTATAGGACATTTTCACTTATGCTGAGTTTGAAGGCAGATTTTAGGCTCGTTGTGTGTGTGGGTAACACAGTGAAAACCCCGAAAAATTGAACTGAGCCCTTCAAATGGGCTCAAAGCCCGGGTCTGGTGGCCGTGGCCAGGAACAGTGGAGGCGGGTTGTCTGTTTTCTTCTTTCTCTCTCTCCCCCAGCACCCTCCGTCTCTCATTCACTTTTATGACACCTAAACATTTATAAACCTGCCCAGGGCTATTGAGAGATTACATGAGACGGAGGAGGAGGGGGGCAGTGAGGTGGGATCATTCCACTCATTCTTCAGCCTTGGCCCAGGGCTTCATGGAGGGGCAGGATGGAAATCTCAGCTGTACCAGAGAGCACAGAACTCGAACCCCCCGCCCCCCTCCCCTGTTTGCCTATTATGCTGACGTTCTCTGGACACACTCTCTGGGAGGGACCCTGTCGGCCTTTCCGGAGGCAAGCATTCAGGGCAACAGCAAGGTGGTTATGGAGATCTGCACACTCTTGACGTGTTCTTTGAATCAGGCATCGGGGCCCGGGCTCAGCAGCCGCCACGAGGATGTGCCTCTGCGGATGCAAACCCATCAAAAAGACCACCAGAGCTAAAAATAACCGGGGCGGAAAAGGCATTCAGGCCACAAGATGGAGAACCCGCGCTTGAGGTGGGCCACCTCATGTGCCAAAAGTAATGATTCGATGCTGAGGATTAAAATTCTGGAGCTCAAAGGGACCACGAGACGTCATGTGGTCCGACTCCCCACTTGGAGGTGGAGAACACTTGGCAGAGAGAGGTCAGCTGATGTGCCCACGATCCGCCAATCAATCGTTGCCGGGCTTGGCTTCTTGGTGTCTGGCTCAGCCCTCTTTCTACTCTATCAGTGTTGTTCTGCTTCTAATAATGGTGACGAAGGTGGTGATAATCATGAAAACAATAGCAATCACCATCATAATAACGGCCATGACTCAGATTTTTTTTTATAAATGTTGATTCATTTTTGAAAGAGAGAGCATGAGCAGGGGAGGGGCAGAGAAAGAGGGGGACAGAGGATCTGAAGTGGGCTCTGGGCTGAGAGCAGTGAGCCTGACGTGGGGCTCGAACTCACGAACCCCGAGGTCATGACCTGAGCTGAAGTCAGATGCTCAACCGACTGGGCCACCCCGGTGCCCCTATGACTTACATTTTTATAGCTCCTTACGGTTTAAACATTTTGGAGGGTTTCACAAGGCCACCAGGGTAGGGAATGGTAACAATTGTGCCCTGGTGATATTCATTGTCATGACATTTACTGAAACAAAACAAAAATAAATATATCTTTCACTGGGAAAAGACTGGGGACAGAATGAGGAACTAAAGGGGGTGCCTGGTGGCTCAGTTGGTTAAGCAAGCCTCCAACTTCGGCTCAGGTCATGATCTCACAGTTCACGGGCTTGAGCCCCGCGTCAGGCTCTGTGCTGACAGCTCAGAGCCTGGAGCCTGCTTCGGATTCTGTGTCTCCCTCTCTCTCTGTCCTTCCCCCGCTCACACTCTGTCTCTCTCTGTCTCAAAAATAAACATTAAAAAAAAAAAAAAAAGAATGAGGAACTGAAAGAAACTGCTGTCTTTAGGTAAAAACAAAGGCGATATTAACTTTCTTTGAACTTGTGTGGTCTCCCCACTTTTCACTCTGTTCTTGTTCTTCTCTCTTCTGAGACTCTCAGCAGGTCTCTAGGCTGGGTGGACCTCTTACCACACTGATGAGGGTACTATATTTTATATTAAAAAGAGGTACAGCAAATATTATCCCCATATTACAGATGAGGCAACAAAGGCACAGAGAGTCTAAGAGATTTGCTAAAGGGCACATAGCTACTGAGTGATAGAGAGGAGGTGTTTCGGGTTACCGCTCGGTGCTCTTTCTTACACAGCACGTTGACCTCCTGGCTGTTACTGAACCAGACAGTGAGTCCCTGCAAGTCTGTGAGGATTTGTTCTGAACCAATTTTCTCTTCTTTCTTTCTCTTTCTTTCTTTCTTTCTTTCTTTCTTTCATTTTTGGTCGGTTCTACAAGTAGAGATTGCACAATTAAAAGGACACTATTGGGGCACCTCGGTGGCCCAGGTTGGTTAAGCACCAACTTCAGCTCAGGTCATGATCTCATGGTTCATGAATTCGAGCCCCATGTCAAGCTCTGTACTGACATCTCAGAACCTGGAGGCTGTTTCTTCGGATTCTGTGTCTCCCTCTCTCTTTGCCCCCATCCCTGCTGGCACTCTGTCTCTCTCTCTCAAAAATAAAATAAACATTAAACAAAATAATAATAAAAAAAATAGGACACTATTTAGGGCCTTCAGTACACAGCAGAGATCTTTTTCTGGAAGGTGAATCCTGGAGTGGTAAGGAACTAAAACATTCTGGCTACCATGGCCTTCTGCTTTGAAATCAATGGTGTGTGAAGGTCCCAGGGCCTCATCTGCAGAAAATTAATGCAGCATGAAACCCAAGATCTTACAAATAAAAGTGACAGAGCATGGGGCAGAACCTTGACGTCCTGTCTCCCTGTGAGGTCCACTTGGCAACACACCCTATCTGAGACTTGGAGCTCAGACCCAACTCATCACTCTCCAGCACCACGGAGGGCGCGAAACGTCTTCTGATGTTGTGGCCATGTGGGGAAAAGCATCCTCCTTGGAGTCAGGGGGCTTGGTTCGGATCCCAGAACTGTCACTTAGTAAATGAGTAATCTTGGGCAATTTACTTAATTAACTTCTCTAATCTGTGTCTTCATTTGTAAAGTTGGCATGTTAGAATGTCTTATCTCTTGGATCCGCTGAGGTGAACAGAGCCAATCGATGCTTATTTACCTAACACCGTGCCTGCTACCAAGTAGGAATCCCATGGACCAGACGTGCATGGCTGCCCGCGTTGCCCCCAAAGCCAGCAGCACCTTTGATGTGAACATTACTCAACAATTTTCCAAGCGAGACTGGACCGCAACCCCTCCAATGCTCTCACATGACATGTCGGTCACAGGAAACAGAGGCTCATAAAAGTAACACAGTCATAAAAACCCAACTCCATCATGTTACCCGTGATGGTTTAAATTTTAGTGTCAACTTGACTGGCTAATGGTGGGCCCCAATATTTGGCTAAACATTATTTCTGGAAGTGTCCGTGAAGGTGTTTCCAGGAGAGATTAGCATTTGAGTTGGCAGACTGAGTAAAGAAGATTGCCCTTCCCAATGTGGGTGGGCACTGAACGATCCACTGAGGGCCTGAAAAGAGGCAGAGGAAAAGCTGAATTCTCTTTTTCTGTCAGACTGATAAGCTAGGAGATCAATCATCTCCTGCCCTCAGACTGGGATTTCTAGCACGAGCTCCCTTGGTTCCCCAGCCCCTTGGACTTGGACTGAATTACACCGCCAGCTTTCCTGGGTCTCCAGCTTGCAGACAACAGATTGCGGGACTTCTCAGCCTCCATAATCTCATGAGCCTGATAATTCTTCATAATAAATCTCTTTCTATATATCCACACTATTGGTTCTGTTTCTTTGAGCTTTTGTTGTTGTTGACCCGGATTCTCCCAGTCTCAATTTTGCTTTATTTTTGTAAAGGTCAACCTCATAGCTGGAGCAAATGACTGACAAGTATTTGGATGTGTATCTTTTAGCTTACTCTGGGCAAGCAGAGTAATGCATACCCCCACCCTCAAGATGTCCATACCATAAACTCCAGAACCAGTTGTTACATGACAAGATGAACTTTGCAGATATGATTAATTAAGGGTACAGACCTTGAAATTAGAAGATTATCCTGGATCATTGGGGTGAGTCCACCCTAATCAGATGAGTCTTCAAAAGTGAAAAGCCTTCCCTAGCTGTGGTCAGAGGGAGAGAGGTGTGGTGATGGAGGCAGGGTCAGAGAAATGCTCTACTGATGTCTTTGAAGGTGGAGGAAGGACTGAGAGCCAAGGAATCGGGGCCAACTCTAGAAATTGGGAAAGGCAAGTAAATGGATTTTCTCCCACAGCCTCCAGAAAGGGATGTGTCTCTGCTGATGCCTTGATTTTGAATCAGTGAGACCCATGTTGGACCTCTGACCCACAGAACTCTACAGTAATAAATCTGTGTTTTAAGTCATTCACTTGGTGGTAATTTGTGACAGCGGGTTATAGCCAAAGAGACAAGGTGGATCCCCCATCAAAATTTGGTTCAGATGTCAAGACTAATGATGTCTCATATACCAAAAGGACACAGAGAGTTTGTTACTCAGGTAATGGAGTTTTCAGAGTAATTCCCAAGCAAGTCCAAAAATGACTTGAGGAAGCAGGGAAAGGGGACTGGTGTGGAGATTCACTGGTGGTTAGGGGTAGAGACAGGTGAAGTTTCCTGTGCATGGTTTGATCTTCTCATCAGTCCCAAAGGATAGAGCACCCAGGCATTTTTATCAGGGCGACCATGTGTGGGGCAGAAAAGGAACAGTGTGGGGGTATTGCTTGAACACCATCAGCAAACATTGAAAAAATGGAATCACGCTCTATTTCCTGCCAACAATGGAAAACCAATAAAACCAATCTTCCTCTAATTCCATCTAAGCAACAACCCATCCATCCAACACCCATCCACTTATCCAGTGTTGTAATGTGTAGCCACCATGTGCCATCCACAGCTAGAGGTTATGGGGGCATAGATGTCCCTGAAAAAAGTTCTCCTCCCGTGTGCTAACCATCTGGTAGGAGTGGACATTGAATTGATTTATAATTATTGTATTATTTGCCACGTATCACAATTGTGGTATATGAAGAAGGCTGAAAGAACAATGGAGAAAGACAGTTCTGTTCCTAGGAATTTAGGAGGGAAATTTTCACTAAAATAGTGATTGGTATGGTTCTTGAATAACAACCAGGAGCTCAATAAGCGGAAAGAGGAGTTAAAGCTCTTTAGAACTCCAAAGGAAAAACCATGGATGAAGGTATAGAGGCATTACGTTTTATCTGTGTGGCAGTAAAGTGGATTAGCCGATGAGGGCTTTTTTCATCCTCTGATTCCCGTAATTTAAGGAGGGAAATTTCTTTTTAGCTTGAAGCCATTGACTTATACCCAGCCTAATGCACAGGAAGGAAAACATATGATACCCATAACATGAACAAGACTGGGAAGACACAGTTTCAAGACGAGGAAACTAATTGTAATGAGGCTTTCCAGCATAGACTACAGTTTCTTTCCCAGTGATGGTCGGAGGAAATGATGTACAGAGTATGCACGCTTACAGGATTACTTACTGAAGGGAGCGTGTGAGCTGGAGGGCAAAGAAATAAAGCTGATCACCATGATTCAAAATGTGTCTCGTCCCCCTTGGGTCTTCCCCTTTGTGACATCCTAGAACATCCTAGGACACTACTAGTCTTTGCATTTTATTTCCCCACCCCAGAGATCTGGCAGCCCTGGGTGAAGCCATTCATGCGGGTATCAGCTGGGGGAGCCTGGGTATTTATAAGAATCCCAACATGAACGACCAGGTTCTGCTGGAGAGAGATGCGAGCCTTCTCTGACTCCTACCCCCTGCCTTGTGCTGCACCCTTGCTTCTCTCTCTGTTTTGTATTTTAGACTTGAGAGGATATTTCATATATATAACAAGTTTTTGCTTTGAACTTAAAAGTAAATATTATGAGAGAGAGAAAAAAAGTATAGTCCAATCTAACTTGAAATGCTCAAATATGATTAGTATTAGACTGTGAAATACCTCTGCCTTATCTCTAGGAGCCAGCTGCTGGGAGCATTTTGAGGGATCGGGCTGGTTGTTGTGGTGTGATTTTTTTTTTTTTTTAAACAAAACATAAGCCCCAAATGATCTGTGGATAGACTCTCCACAAAATCCCCTTTGTCAAAAGCTCAATCTTTCTAATTTCCCCCCCCTCATCATTTGTCCTAATCCCAATTCATGGAAGCCAATGCGGGAGTAAAATGGGTTCCAGTCGTAATCTGGCCATTTCCCTCTTCCTTCTGTCTGTATTTTTGCTTCAGCTTGGCTACATCTAAGGATTTTCCAATTGAGGAAACAAATTATTTGGGTCATACAGGCCACTATTGTCATTTGTAAGCCAAAAAAAAAAATGCTGCTTGGCATTTTGAAAACTGATTTATTAATACACACGGGGGGGCCTGCATGTCAACAACTGAAAATTATGGATAACGGATTTGCATCTTGTATAACTTCATGGCATCATTCAGCAGGACTTTAGAAGCTATAAAAAAAAGGCTAAATGATAAAGTAGTTTTTTAAAAATCTCTTTTTAAACTAGCTGCCTATGCCTTTCATCAACAAGAAAGAAAGAAGACAACAAAAAATATGATTCTCTTAATTCACTGAAAAGTTTAGCTTTAAAGCATTAAACGATTCTAAACCCATGAATTATTATGTGTATCATGCATGAATCAACTACAGAAAGAATAGGAAATGAATAACTGGTTCGCATCAATCTCCAGTGAAACCATGTACAGGGAAATGAATTTAGGATTCAATCAAATAAGGAGCTAGTGTTACGTTCCTTCTGAACGCATTACTCTGGAGATACTCAAAGAATACTAAAAGGGAAAGAGAATTTATGTTTATCCTCAGTGAATGGGCACTTTGGGGGAGACAAAATATCAAAAGTTGGGTAGTGAATTATTCCCAAAAGAGGCCAAATAGCAGGGAATCATTGACTAGTAAATAAGGAACACAAATAATAAGTACCACGAGTTGAGGGCCATGGGGCAGTACTGAAGCATTGGAGAGGTCTGTGACAATTTCAACTAGAAGATGGAATTTTTTTTTTTTCTGGATTCCAAATGTAATAAGAATCCTAGAAGGTGGGAAAAGCAAGGAGGACATTTCAGAAGAGGTGGACTGCTAAGTTGTAGAGAAGGAGGTTCTAGAGGTTGTCAAGGGCCAGTGAGGAGAGCTACTTTGAACTTTATATAAATGGAAACACAAAGTATATGTTCTTTTTGATTTGGCTTTCTTCCACTCACCACTGTTATCTGTGAGGGTCATCCATACTGTTACTTATTAAAAGTTCAAAAACAGGCAAAACTAATTTATGGTGCAAAAGGTCTAGATAGGGATGATCAGAGAGGTCTGGAATTTGGAGAATTCAAGAAGAAACGTGGCTCAAAGGACTGTCAAAACATCAGATACCTAAGGAATGCCCAAAGAAAAATATTCAAGATTTCTACATTGAAGTCTACACACAATTACTGACAGTAAGTGGAAGGAAATACCATGTTCATGGATTGGAAGATTCAACGCAGTTACCGTATCTTGTTTTCTTGAAACCGACTGATCTATCTATACATTTATTTATTTATTTATTTATTTATTTATTCATTTATATAATTTATTTTTGAGAGAGGAGAGAGAGAGAGACAGACAGCATGAGTGGGGAGGTGCAGAGGAAGAGTAGGTTCAGAAGCGGGGTGGGGGGGAGGTGCAGAGAGAGATGGGGACAGAGGATCTGAAGTAGGCCCCACACTGACGGCAGAGAGCCTGATGCCGAGCTCAAACTCATGAACTGTGAGATCAGGATCTGGGCTGAAGTTGGACACTTAACTGACTGAGCCACTCAGGCGCCCCCAAACTGATCTATATAGTTAATGCAACCCCCACCAAAATCCCAGCAGGTCTTATTTGTGTGGAAATTGACAAGCTAATTCTAAAGTTTACGTGGAAATGCAAAGGCCTGAGAACAGCCAAGGTTGGAAAAGAATAGAGATCCTTAAACTTTACAACACTATAAAGGTTATAGTGATTAAGACTGTGGTTTGCTAATGTAAGGATAGGCACATTGATCAATGAAATGGAATGGAGTGTTCAGAGACAGATTCACATGATTGATTATAAGCCACCTGATTTATAATAAAGTCGTCACATACGTTACTGATGACAGTGTAGATTGGGGCACTCACTCTGGAAAACTGATGGTACCTAATAAAATTGAACATATAACTATTCACTTACCTAGCATGTCCACATTTAGGTAAAGCGATAGAAATGTGTACATGTATATATCAAAGGACATGTACAAGAGTGTAGTACATGACATCACCGATTATTATAGCCCCCAACTGGAAACACTCCAGATGCCTATCAATGCTTGAAGAGATAATAAATGATCGTTCATTCATACCTTGCAACACTATATAGCAGGTGTCTTGGTACACTCAGGCTGCTATAACAAAATACCACAGACAGGTGGCTTATAAACAGAACTTCATTTATTATGGTTCTGGAGGCTGGGGAGTCCAGGAACATGGGGCTAGAAGATTTGGTCTTTGGTGAGGGCTCACTTCCTAGTTGTCTATATTTTCACTCTAACCTCACAGGGTGAGAAGGATGAGGGAGCTCTAAGAGGTCCTCTTTTATAAAGGCACTAATCCCATCACAAGGTTCAACCCTCATGACTTTGTCACTTCCCAAAGGCACCCCCCTCCTAATAGCATCACATTGGGCATTAGGATTTCAACACAGGAATTCGGGGGACACAAACATTCTGCAGCAAAGTTCGATAAACTTTTTCTGTACAGGGTCAGATAGTAAACATATTAGGCTTTATTGTTTCTGTCATAAGTACTTATCTCTGCTGTTACAGTTGTAAAAGGAAGTCCAGACAACCCATAAATGAATGAGCCTGGCTATGTTTCTAGAACTTTACTTACGAACACTGAAATATGAATTTCATATAATTTGCATATCACCAAATACTATTCTTTAGAAATCTTTTCCAGGGGAGCCTGGGTAGCTCAGTCAGTTAAGCGTCTGACTTCAGTTCAGGTCATGATCTCGCGGTTTGTGGGCTTGAGCCCCGCATCGGGCTCTGTGCTGACAGCTTGGAGCCTGGAGCCTGGAGCCTGCTTTGGATTCTGTGTCTCCCTCTCTCTCTGCCCCTCCCCTGCTTGTGTTCTGTCTTTCTCTCTCTCTCAAAAATAAATAAACATTAAAAATAAAATAAAATAAAATAAAATAAAATAAAATAAAATAAAATAAAATAAAATAAAATAAATCTTTTACAGCCCCTAAAAATATAAAAATCCTTCTTGGCTCATGGGCTGTACAAGAACATTTTGTCTCCTTGAGACAGAAATGAAGAGAAACATGGATGAACCTCACAGATATGATCATGAGCGGAAGAAAGCCAGACCAAAAAGAGCATATACTTTATGATCCCACATACATAAAGTTCAAAAACAGGCAAAAGTAATTTGTGGCAATAATGGTCAAAATAGGGATTATCAGAAAGCAATACTCAGGCAGGTTTCTAGACTCTATCTAGCTAATGTTCTCTTTTGTGAACTGGGTGATAGCTACTCAGGTGTGTTCACTTTATAAAGATTCATCAGTTTGTACCATAAATTCACAACATTTCTAGTAAATGCTTTTTAAGATTATTAATCAAGAGTCAGTTAAGAGATGGCATCATGCGCCCGGTAAGTGCGTGGATTCTGCAGACAGAGAGCTGGGTGCAAATCTTAGTTCTATCATTAATTTTTTTTAAATGTTTATTTTTGAGAGAGAGAGAGAGAGAGAGAGAGAGAGAGAGTCAGCAGGAGAGGGGCAGAGAAACAGGGGGACAGAGGACTTGAAGCGGGCTCTGCACTGTCAGCAGCGAGCCCGACGTGGGGCTCGAACTCAGAAAGGGTGAGATTATGACCTGAGTTGAAGTCGGAAGCTTAACCCACTGAGCCAACAGGCGCCCCGTAGTTCTATCATTAGCTGTGTGCACTTGTGTGTTCACCTCTCTGTTTTAGTGTTCCCGAGGTGTCAAATAGGGAATAACTATGGTGCTCACCTGGTGGCATTGGTGTAAGAATCATGAATCAATCCACACAAAGCCACTTGGAACGATGCTGGTATACCCAAAGCACTCAATAAATGTTAACCGGCATTACTGTGGCCAACAACATTTTTTGCTTGGGGTCTTTTGCTCCAGCCTGTTAAGATGTTTATAAACTCTTGATTCTGCCACATATTATGTTTACTTTTAGACTTAAGTCTTGGGCCAGGAACACAAAGAGGTCTTTCTAACCACATGGTGAGCCCGGCTCACCAGAAGAACACAATTCTGGAGAAGAGCCTAGGAAGGAAGGCTTATAGTCATAAATAACATAAATATCCCTCGTCTTGTTAGGATGCACGTACCGCCTGTGAAAAGTTGCAGCGTCAGTAGGCGCTGGTTGAAGATTCTGAGATCTGGGATTCCAAACAAATACATTTATTTCCATTCTGAACTGATCATTTTTATAGGAAACAGAAGGGGCTTTTGGACAGGGATACAGACAATATATTCTGCTGCTTACCTCTTCTCCAGGCCTAGAGTCCTGAATCTGAAGAGCGCCTGAGGCAGGGTCCCTGGACCTCTAGGAACTTTCTATGGTGTAATCCTGCTCACCCACGTCAAATCTTTTCCTGGAAAAAATGCTGGAAATAAATAAAAACAGAAATAAACATATACCCTCTACTTTTTAGGTTCTATAAATTAAAACCATACTGAGAGGCACAATGTTCCATGACTTAAAAAAAAAAAGAAGCAAACAGCTTTTTCCCCCTGACTATAAATATTTTCTGCTCAACCATTTACCAGATTTTATTGAGTCCTTAATATATGCTGCCTAAAAGGCCAGTGAAAATCTACATTAGAGAAATCTTTGTGACTTTTTTTATTTAAGGTGATATTTCTTTAAAATTTGTGACCAGGGAATGTCAAAACCTTCTTCTCCCCAGCCCCCAGTCATACCCATTCATATCACAGAACACATTTTGGGAAATGCTGAGTTAACCAGCCTTTTATTGCTGGGTCCTGAGGTTTTCCAATTCTTTGCTGCCATAAATAACACCGCGGTGGACATTCTTATATCTACAGCTTTGCACACGTGTTAGATTCTCTCTTTAGGATAAATGCCTAGGAATTGTAGATCCAAGGGCTCTGTCTGTTTCTCTTTGTGCGCACAAAAGACCCTATGTCGGTTTCACAAATACTAGGTAATCACAGACTCCTGAAGCATTGGGGTTGGAATGTTTGCAAGATTCTTGGTAGGAGGCGGCGAGTGGCTCAGGTTGCTGAGCAGGGACCAAGGAAACCCAAGGTGATTCAGAAGCTGGAGCACCTGCCAAGTGGCTTCTGAACTGGGACCAGGAGCATTCCCGGCGTCTCCGTGGGTGTCCCTCCCATCGTGCATTCGATCTGAACAAAACCCAGCTTTCCTCAATGGGGAGGGGGAAGGATGAAGCTCCTGAGATGCCTCTAAATTTAATTTTGGGGGAAAATAACAGCTTCTCCCTGTCCTAAGGCAGAGCCACGTCACCACATCAGAGCAAAGGCCCCTAAAACAGTGTTATTTCTGGCTTGGGAAAGGTTTTGATGCTTCATAGAAAACCTTCCCACATCCTCCCACAGCTGTGGGGTTCCTTCACCCTGCCCCCACGTCCTTGACCTCACGCCAGGGATGTTATTAACGGGATGGGAAATGGGGGCTGGCAAAGAAGTCTTCATCAAGTCCAGAGCTGCCCTAGGGAACCACCGTCCTGGATCTTGGGGCTCTGGGGACTCCTTGGATTTCAAGTTTGGGGTTCATGCCAGGAAAGGCGGTGCCCTGGGGTTTAGGATATGGGAACTCTGCCTGCTCCATACCAGGATCACACGAAGCCTGAGGTCAGCTCTAGGGTCACAGATAAAGTGCTCTTTGATTCCTTCCACAGTGCCTATCACCACCCACGACTTACATATCAGGGATTCAGTACAGATTTGCTGAACGAAGAAGGGAAATGATTCGCTTCTCCATTAGTGTGGACACACATGCACATGTGTGGACCTTAACTTCCATCCCCAAGAAACACTGGAGGATTTCACGGCGGAGCAAGACAGAAATAGGATGCCTTTCCAACGTTAGAAAACCCCCTCTCCCTCTTAGTGGTACACTCCCCCCCACCCCCCACAACGGCTGCATGCGGTGAGGGTCTAGGGCATGCTAAGAATGACCGCTCAAGGGCGGTCTTGCCTTTAGGCAAGGATATACTCAGACCGAGTTACAGCCAGGCCCTTTGGGAAACGGAGACAGACAGAAAGAAGTTGAGCAGAACAAGGCCACGTTAACAGGATTATGCTCAAGTCTTTAGATGAAGGTGTGAGGTCACATCGCATAAGGTGCCGGCAGAGGAGTGAGTTAAAATTCATCCCACACTATTCTTTTTTTTTTTTTTTTTTTTTTTAATTTTTATTTGAGAGAGAGAGAGAGAGGGGAGAGAGAGAGAGAATCCCAAGCAGGCCCATACCCAGCATGGAGCCCGACACAGGACTCAAACCTCCAACCCTGGGACGGTGTCCTGGGCCAAAATCGAGAGTTGGATGCTCAGCTGACTGAGCCACCCAGGTGCCCCCCATCCCACACTATTCTTGACACCTGATGCTCTCTGCCATGGACTGTGTTCACCTAGAGGAAGAGGCCTCTGGAAAGTACTGCCCACAAAGCCAGGATCCTGCCCAGGGTGACTTTTCCTACTTTGTGCAAAGTGTCGTGGAGGGCAGTGTGGCCTCACACTCAGTTCCATACTGCCATTTTACGTCTCCCCGCTTCCCTCTTTTAAATGTCCTGGAAGTGTTGGGGCGCCTGGGTGGCTTAGTCGGTTGAGCGTCTGACCCTCGGTTCTGGCTCAGGTCACGATTTCACAGTTCTGTGAGTTCGAGCCCCACATTGGGCTCTGTGCTGACTGTGCGGAGCCTGCTGGGGATTCTCTCTCTGCCCCTCCCCTACTCATGCTGTCTCTCTCTCCAAATAAATAAACTTAAAAAAAAAAGTGTCTGGGATGTGTGAATGGCTGAGTGTGAGCTTGCACAGGTGTGTGTTCTCGGGGGGGGGGGGCGTTGAGGGCTGAAATGAGCAGATAGGGGCTGGCATTAAAATGAGGGCAATTGCACCGACACTAAAACGCCCCTTCCTTTTCCCCCCGATCATTGAGAAGAGACAAGCTTCAGGCCATGAATCTGTCCCCTGTTCTCTGGCCTCGTGTCATAGACGTTTAAAGCCTGCTTGTCCAGGGGCAACCCGGGTGGCTCAGTCGGTTGAGCGTCTGACTTGGGCTCAGGTCATGATCTCACAGTTGTGAGTTCCAGCCCCGCATCCGGCAGGTAGCCTGCTTCGGATCCTCTGTCCTCCTCTCTCCCAGCCCCTTCCCTGCTTGGGCTCTCTTCTCTCAAATAAATAAACATTAAAAAAATAATAAAAATAAATAGATAAAGCCTGCATGTCCAGGAAAACCCCTCTTCCCCATCTCCCCACCGCCACCTCTGCATGGAGGGGAGGAAGCCTGGGCGGGGGAGGGGGGAAAGGCGGGCGGGGTGTTCCAGCTGTTCCAGGGAAATTCACCTTCCCTTTCAAAGTGGCCATATCACCTCCCAGGGCCCCCCATCTTCTTCTCCCGGCTTCTAGGAGTTCCTTTTACCGCTTCTTATAACCTAGCTGCTGAAGCAATGGTGGTTTTAAGTTGTAGATTTAGCCCGTAAATGTATGCCAAGGAGACCTCCGGCAGGTAGTTTCTCAACCTTCAGTTTTCCCCATCTCTAAAATAGGCACACCCGCTGATCTCGCCCTGGAACAGGAGGATGGACTTGGAAGAATCGTGTGTAGTCTGAAGAGTCCCTTGGTTTCACTCCGAGCTGCCTCACATCCCAGGCCTCCGCTGCAAGGCTTCTGAAGCCCTCCCTGCTCTGTTCTTTTCTTGTTTTACGAGCTGTAAATCATCCAAGACTCAGGCCTTGATCCTTTTAGACATAGCGACTCACCCTTTGCGCCCCCACCCGGATCCCTCTTTTCCTCCTTCTTAATTTATGGGCTTTTATGTAAAAAGGGCTGTAAACAGACGGTTCTAAAATGATGTTCCATTCTTAAATCAAACTCCAGGCCAGCGGTATCTCGTGAGTAAAGGATAATTCTCCCCTCGTGGTGCGGGGTCCCTATCAGAGGAGATTAAGCTTGTAATGTGGAATAAAGCTTCATCCTTATGTACACCCCCACCACACTGCCTTCCCACATAATTTAAAACCAACATCAGTTTCTTCTGGGTTGGGACAAAAATCCCTTCGATCTGATCTCTTGACTTAATCATCTTCAGTTAAACATGAAATTGGAGTGAATGACGACAACAAAAACAGGTTGGTAGACCAAGAGTTCATGTTTCTTAACCTGAAACCCAGATTGGTACTACCTTGACACATTTTGATGTGTGTGTGTGTGTGTGTGTGTGTGTGTGTGTGTGTTCACATAGTAGCAGAATCAGAAATGTTTTTTTCCTACTAATGTCCAGTGACTGGGGGAAAATATATTGAGAATTTCATGTATTAAAAAGAAAACACTTCCGGAACTAAGACCCCAAAGTAGACTTGTTCCAGATAAATAAAATGTCTTATGTACTTTGTGAATGTCTTTGTAAATGTCTTGTATACTTTGTAAATTAGGGAAAGATAAAATTACGTTGAATGAGACTAACACACCAATTGATCATCGAATTCTATAGTAGAGCCATACAAAGAATAAGAGAAAGGGGGAGTCCCAAAACAGGATGTTATAGAAATGGGGGAGGCGAGGTAGAGAGTGTGGGGAGAGGAGGAGGAAGAGAGAATAAGACAGAAAATGCAGAGGGACTCGTGCATTTATTCAGCACAGGAGGGTGGACTTTAACCCCAAAGAGTTCTGGACTCTGAAGTGACTCCAATCACAGGTGTTTGCTTCACATGGTGTAAGTCCTTCCCCACTGGGGGGGTATCTCTATGGCCTCTTCCCTGCCAAGCCAGGGTAGATGGATAAAGGAAGCAGACCATGAATGGGGCAGAGTAGGGACCGAGGTCCGCAGAGGTGGAAGGCAGACCCTGAGAGGGATGTGCTAAGTCAGAAGGCGCTGTGTGAACAGAGTTTCTGGGCATCATCACCTGTCTGGTGGAAGGTGCCCTGGGCCACCGGGAGGATGTGGCTTCCTTGGCCGGCTTCCTGGCGAGGGTTAGGTCCCAGACAGAGGTTGTGCCTCTGGACAAACACCATCTTCCACGACTGTGAGGACACTCCAGGTGACTGCTGAGCCCCTGGAGGTTTCGGGGGAGCTGACTAAAGATGGTAAAGTCATGGCTTTCAGGATCACTTGGAGTGTTTGTTGTGAATGTATGCGCCTCATCTCCCACATTCTGTTTGGGTTAAGACTGGGGTGGGCCCAGGAATATTGCTTCTTCATAGGTACCTTCCAGGTGATTCTGATACAGGATATCCTTGGCTGAAAGTGGGGAAAGCCTCACCTATTGGGTATTTCAAACCACAGCTCCTAGTTCAAAATTTCACGTCCTAGAGAAGAACCACTGAAATCGAGGATGGGCTCAGCTGTTGGTATAAGGTTCTCCAGGCCACTGATACTTTAAGACTATTCCCCCCAGATTCTTTTCTTTGTGTGATAGACTGTTGCCGCCCTGCCTAGAGACCTGAACCCGCTCTGCAAGTAACCACACCTCTGTCTGCCTTTGGGTTTTATCTGGAGTGTTCTTAGCCTGCGCTGGAGCTGAGCAGAAGCACCAAGGAGTGAACTCTTAGGACAGTCACTGAAGCAGGGAAAAATTGCTCTAGGAGCTAGGGAGCCCAGCCTTCTTGCCTCTTGAAGGGACAATTCTGAGGGACCTTTTGCACAGCTTATAAAAGGTCCCCAAGGTCCCCAAGAGGATAGAGACCTGGTTACTCACCATGACCACACACTCAATCAAGTATTTGGCTTTTCTTCCTTCCCAGTCACACTCCCCCCACATCCTCATGGAGCCTCTTGGAATCACCTCTCAGATAACTTACACTCAAATCCTTGTCTCAGGCTCTATGTAGGTGGAATCCAAACTAAGACATTTTCTTTCTTTTTTCTTTTCTGTTCTTTTAAAAAAAATTTCTTTAAACATTTTTATTTGAGAGACAGCACAAGCGAGAGAGGGGCACAGAGAGAGGGAGACACAGAATCTGAAGCAGGCTCCAGGCTCCAAGCTGTCAGCACAGAGCCCGATGCGGGGCTCAAACCCACAAACTGTGAGATCATGACCTGAGCCAAAGTCAGACGCTTAACCCACTGAGCCACCCAAGCGCCCCATTTCTTTCTTGTTTTAAATGTTTCTTGTATCCTTGCATAAATTCTCAAATACCACCAAGACCTCTGCAGGGGCGGAGGGGGGGCGGGAATAGGACACAAGAGTATTTCATCAGGAGTCAGGAAAACAAAACAAGACAAAACAAAACTCCCAAAACACCTAGATAAAAAACAAAGGGGGAATTTAATAACAACCCGACAAACTTTCCACCATCTATCCGCAGTTTTTATACTTCAGATGCCCACTTGCTCTGTGCCAGACTGCATTTCATTATTAAAACTATTCATTTACATGTCCTTAAACTCGGTCTAGGGCCCACTGTTATTTGAACCTGGCACCGCCTTTGGGAATGTCCTGAGTTCCCCTGGCCCGAGTGATCAGCGTTTGCGGTATTTTCTGTGCCCTGAGCCCTTCTGTCTCTGCAATCAGCTGGCACAGAACTTCCCACGGCCACAGGATGGCGCCGTTTTCCTGCATCCCATCCCCCCGCCCCCCCTTTCATGGTTGGGCTTGGCTTTCTCCTTGACCGTGTGCTTCCACACACATTACCTTGTTTGAGCTCAGCAGCAGCCACCCTTTGATGTCATAAGGATACACTGCTCTATTCTGTAGTGAAGGGAATAGAGCTTTAGGGAAGCAAATAATTTGACCCAAGTCACGAAACAGGGTCACATCACCCACAAGCCTAGAATCCATACATTCTCATCCGAACCCAGGCGAGTACGCTTTTCGCACTTCATTCTCCCTGCAAAGAACAACTTGTACGATCCATTCATCTACTCATTCGTTCCCCAGACATTCCACGGTTATTTTCACTTGGGTAAAACTCAAGCTAGCGTTTCCCCACTAAATCCGCCTCTTCCCCAGCCGGTAGAAGGCTCCATCCCAATTGCCTTCCAGACCTTTTTTTCCTCCCCCCCTTCCGGTGAAAGAGTTGACACCTTTTGTTACACAAATTCGCCCCGTGAATTCCTAGTCTTTGCATTTGTATCTACGAACTGGGGAAGAAATAAATCACCTCTGGACCCCTTGCCCTCCACTGTCAGCTGCTGAATTCCAGAGAATGTGAGCCTCAGAGCCCCTTCCCAGAGGCGAGACCCAATCCTCAGGCTTCCTCCTGCCCCAGCCAGGGGGCTGCTGTGTCCCCCATTCTTCCGAGCCCTGGGCGATGGAGGGAGCCTTGCTCTCTGGTCCGTCGGAAGAAAGAGCTGTTCCTAGAAATCCACTCACAGCCTCCACCAGCCTCTCAAGGAGCAGCGTTTAGGGCTGCAGGCCTGCAGCTGGGAACCATAAGGTATGAACGAACGCGCGTCCATATTTTGGAGCCGATTTTTGTCAGGAATGTACTAAACACTTCATAAATTAAGTCCTTGGCTGTCAAGCTACCTCTGATATTAGATTAGTCATTGCTAGCCATTCTCTGCACAAAACCCAGGGGACAGATGCTCTGGATGGGGTCGGAGCTTTTCTTTCTTTCTTTTTTTTCTTTCCCCCCTCCCCCCTTTTTAATGGAAAATGTGTGCAGAAGAATAAGTCACCCTGTCCCACACTATACAATCGCAGATGTGTATGTGATGGACATTCCCTCTGGTTTTCCCAGCGCCCTGGTCTTACTGTCCTCCTTCCAGCACATTCTGTGTGGGGGGGGAAGGGGGGTGGCTTTTGGTGGAGGAGGAGAGGCTGGCCACCACCTCCCTGGACGTTCTGGAATTCCCCCAGGTTCTGTGTGTGCCTGGTACTGTCGCCAACACTTGCTATGTTTAGAGGAGTTCAGTGTTTTTACAATGATCTCACGAGGAGGCATGACTTCTATCCCACATTTGAGAGCTGAGGAAGCCAAGATACCCGCGTTAAGTTGTCCCAGGTCATATAACGAGTCCCTAGCAGAGCTGGGATTCACTGGGCACGCCATGCTCTGGGCCACCACCGCGCAGAGCCTCTGCTCTATCCCTACATGTGTCACACCTATTGCCACAGTGGCCTGCTGGTGCATGGGCAGATGTTGGGCTGGGAATGCCAACCTCAGTTCTTGAGTGCCTACCATTGGTTTATAAATGCAATAAATATTTACTTGGGATCTACCGTCCTAAATGGTCTTAAGCAATTTTTTTTTTTTGCAGCAGTCTCTTTTAATATAATACATTTCATATTAAGTAACTATATTCCAATATATAAAGTAATTCACAGAAGAACTTCCCTGGTTGACCAGGAGACAGGGGCACAGAATACTAACACACCCTCTCTTTTTTTAATTTTTTTTTAAATTAATATTTTTGAGAGAGAGAGAGAGAGAGAGAGAGAGACAGAGAGAGCATGAGCAGGGGAGGGGCAGAGAGAGAGGGAGACACAGAATCCGAAGCAGGCTCCAGGCTCTGAACTGTCAGCACAGAGCCCAACGCGGGGCTCAAACTCATGGACCAGGAGATCATGACATGAGCCGAAGTCAGATGCTTAACCCACTGAGCCACCGAAGTGCCCCATAATGTTTATTTATTTTTGAGAGGGGGGGAGGGAGGGAGGGAAGGAAAGAGGGAGGGGGAGGAGACAAAACTTGAGGGAGGACGGCAGAGAGAGAGGGACACAGAATCTGAAGCAGGTTCCAGACTCTGAGGTGTCAGCACAGAGCCCAACGCCGGGCTTGAACCCATGAACTGCAAGATCATGACCTGGGCCGAAGTCGGACGCTTAACAACTGAGCCACCCAGGTGCCCCCAACATACCCTATCTCTTGAGATGGCCCTGGGTGGGGGTGGGTGGGTCCTCCTTGAACAGGGCCACTTTGAGACATGTGGACATCTTCAAATCAATATTCTTCCATGTATATTTGGAAGAGGTGCTGGTATTCCATGGGAAGAATGGCACAGAAGGGTGGCTGTGGGTTTTCTTCCATTTTCTGGAACCATTTAGCACCAGCCACAAATCTGCATGAATCTCCATGAATGACAGTTAGCTAAATGACAGTAAAGGTAGGAAAAAAGTATGAGGCACCGGACCAGGGGTTGCTTCTGTGTCATTTGAACCACATGTGGAATGAAAATACTTGGAAGGAAAGAAAAGAAGTTAGCAGCTTAGGTAAACTGGGTTTCTCTGAGGGGATGTACTGAGAGGTACAGTCATAGATAGGTACAGCCTATTGAACAGTTGCTCTTAAAAGTCCTGATATTGAATTTCCCAGGATTCACTTGTGCCTGCAAGTGACAGGAACGTAAATTAGTCTAAGCGGAAAAGGGGATTTGTTGACTTTTACCAGCAGGAAGCAGTGGCTGATCTGGGCTGGGCCCCATGAAGACCAGAGGCCCCCAGTGTTCTATCTATCTTCCCTCCGTCTCTTCCCTGCCCTCTCTTCCTGGACAATGCTTCCCAGCGTGCACTGGCCAGTTGCCTTGTCTTAGGGTGGATATGGCTGTGGCTATGGATTGGGTGGATATGGCTACGGATTGGGTGGCTACCGACTGCCCGTCTTTCCCACATTAAGATCCTCAAGACAAGAACCAGACCCTCTTGCTGAGCTCCAGCAGAGAAATAAATCTTAGCGGGTACCGGTCTGGCTCAGATTGAGACACAGGTCCAGCTCTCAATGAATCCCTAGAGCCGATGGTTCCCTGACTGACCTGCCTGGGTCACACAGTTGTCCCTGTGGGAGGGCAGTGGGTACCACGACTGCCATCCTGTTGGGACCACAGTGGGTAGGAAAGAGATCATCTCTCAAAGGAAAGGAGGCGACATCATATACCCTCCACAAATTACTTACAGGCATTCTGCGGTGTGTGTCACAAAAGGGCCTCTATTCTTAATTCAGCGATTCGTTCATTCATTCATAGAACCTCTGCGGATATTCGCCAGGTGCCAGGCTGTGCTCTGGTGGCTCAGAGACCCCATGGCCATGCTTTGGTATCTGTATTAGGTGGGCTAGGGCTGCTGTTGGAAAGTGCCACATAGCGGGAGCCTTGATGAACAGAAATGGACTGTCTTGTTGCCTCACGGTTCTGGAGGCTCGAAGTTTAAGATCAAGGTGTCAGGGGGGCCGGTTCCTTCCAAGCACTATGAGGATGAATCTATTCCTTGCTTCTGTCACAGCTTCTGGTGGTTGGTTGGCAATCTTTGGTGTTCTCTGGATTTTAGAAGCATCGCCCCAGTCTCTGTCTCCAGGCACCCCTGGTCTTCTTCCCGTGCGCATATCTGCTTCCAAATTTCCCCTTATGAGGACACAAGTTGTTTTGGATTAGGACTCAACCTGACGGTCTCATATTCACTTCTGTACCTATATAAAGGTCCTATTCCCAATTAGGTCACATTCCAAGGCACTGGGAGTTGAGATTTCAACACATGAATTTTGGGAGGCACCATGGAACGCCTAACAGTATCCTAGCAAGACGACACATCAAAGCAGGTAAGGACGGTCCAGTGGGAAGTCTCGCGGAGGAGGTCCAGGATCAGATTTTCTAGCCCTTTACTGCCCAGAAGATATTCTGTCTCTAATCATGCCAATTCCTTGCTTCCCAAGTAAAAGAATAAAGAGGAATCCTGGACCAGTTATTATTTCAGTCAGTGAGCTTTTGAGCAACAGTAGTGATAAATTTGAAACCCGGATGTTAGCAGTCTGAGCATGTGAGCTGTAGAGGGGGACCTCTTTACCTCAGGTGCCCTTTTGTACCTTGAGATGGTCATTCTGAGGTCAGTGGCATCCTTTCCTCCGTTTCCTAGTATGGTAAGAGGTACCATCCTAGGGGCACTTGGGTGGCTCAGTTGGTTGAGCGTCCAACTTTGGCTCAGGTCATGATCTCATGGTTCAAGGGTTCGAGCCCTGCTTCAGGCTCTGTGCTGACAGCTCAGAGCCTGGACCCTGCTTCGATTCTGTGTCTCCCTCTCTGCCCCTCTCTCGCTGGTACTCTCTCTCTCTCAAAATTAAATAAACATTAAAAAAAAAAAGAAGAAGAAGTTACCATCCCAACTCCCTCTCTATGCATCTTCTTAGCCTCTGGTGAAAGATCCCCGAAGCCTTATTCCTCCTGAATGCTAGCTAGCTGATAATGTAGTAGGGAAGAAACTCAGTGTGTTTAACTCAGTATTGCTTCTATTTCCCTTGCTACTGTGACCTATAGGTTAGAAACTTCTGCTTAGCCCTGCACACAGGAATGTTAATCATCAAAGGAATTTTGCTTACACCTAAGATTTGCAAGAAGGGCTCTTTACCCAAAATTTACACTAGGAGATAAGGAAACAGCCAGAGCGGTTGGTCATCATCCCGATTCCTCAAGACTGAGGAATGATCATAACTCAGGGGAATTGAAACCAGGCCCCCTAGAGTTAATGCAGTTGAAACTAGCAAAACACTTAAAGCTTATTTGTTAGGGGTGCCTGGGTGGCTCAGTTAAGTGTCTGACTTCGGCTCAGGTCACAATCTCACAAATCGTGACTTTGAACCCTGCGTTGGGCTCTGTGCTAACAGCTCAGGGCCTGGAGCCTGCTTCGGATTCTGTGTCTCCCTCGCTCTCTGCCCCTCCCCCACTCACACTCTGTCTCTGTCTCAAAAATAAATAAATGCTAACAAAAATTAAAGCTTATTTGTCAGAGAACTGTTTCTCCCTAATCAGCTATTGTGGTCTTTTCAGACCCCACTAGCAAATCTGTTGTCTCTGCAGAAGACTGGACTCAAGGTCAAATGATATGGTTCCAGCCTATGAAAAAGCAGGGCTCTGCATTCCTTAACAGAGATAAGGAGCTCAAGACCCCAGCCAAATCACACCAGCTCTTGGAGCATGCACTTGGCCCCTTCCTCCTTTTTCTAAGGTAGACTCCTGACATCAGGGACTGGATTTTGCCTCGTTCAGGTGTTCAGTCTCCATCCCAAAGTGAACATGGGGTATAAGTTATACATGTGTTTGCTCAATACATAAGCTCAACTTTCCTCCTGAATAATTTTAAGTTTCGCTGACCCTTTCATCGATATGCATGTGACCTCCCACCATGAATTTCCCCTTTAGAAACCTTGCTCCTAGGGCGCCTGGGTGGCTCAGTCAGTTAAGTGTCCGACGTTGACCCAGGTCATGATCTCGCTGTTCATGAGTTCGAGCCCTGTGTCGGGCTTGTTGCTGTCAGTGCGGAGCCCGTTTCGAATCCTCTCTATCGCGCTCTCTCTCTCTCAAAAATAAACACTAAAAAGAAAAAACCTCCTAACTCAGAACCTCAGAGAGAGTGTCTGGATATCAGTTTGCCATCTCCCCAGGTTGCTGCAACTTTTCCTTTCCCACTAACACTTGGCTCGTCTCTCCAGTATTGGCTTTTGAGTGGTGAACAGCCCAACTTGGGTTTCGGTAACGATGTCAATATAACTCCTTCAGCTCGGACTATCAGCTCAGCTCATAGCTATCTTACCAGGACATGATCAAGCATCTTATTTCCTGTTGACACGTCAAGAACCAACAACCCGGCACCCTAGGTGGATAGGCCGGTTAAGCAGCCAACTCTTGATTTTGGCTCAGGGCATGATCTCACCGTTCGTGAGTTTGAGCCTCAAGTCAGGCTCTGCACTGTTACCACGGAGCCGGCTTGGGATTCTCTTTCTCCCATTCTCTCTGTCCCTACCTGCACCCCTTCTCTCTCAGAAATAAACATTAAAAAAAAAAAACAAACAAAAACCAATAACCCAGTATAATAAATATAAATAAAAAAATGTCGGGAAAAAAAAGGGTATGAGTCCCTGAGCATAACCACTTCATTGAATTTGTTTCCTGTAAATTCCTGCAGGGAAATATTAATAAACATTATGTTTCATAACAAATGTTTAATAACATTTTCTGTTTGTCTTTTGTAAGTTTCTCAGGCCCCACAGGGACTACGTTTAAGAAGGTAGGAACCCTTCCTACAGCTGTTGATTCAGACTGCCTTCAGCTCAACCTGATCCATATACCAAATTGGTATATGTTGGGGTGGCATATTTTCTGATCTGGCATACTTTATTGTTGTTGTTTTTTAATTTGTTTTAATACTTGTTTATTTTTGAGAGAAAGAGCACAAGTGGAGGAGGGGCAGAGAGTGAGAGGGAGACATAGAATCTGAAGGAGGCTCCAGGCTCTGAGCTGTCAGCACAGAGCCCAATGGCGGGGCTCGAACCCATGAACCGTGAGATCATGACCTGAGCCAAAGTGGGCCGCTTAACTGACTGAGCCACCCAGGTGTCCCATCATCTGGCACATTTTCAGTTCTAATCAGGGTAAAATATCAAGAAAATAAACGGACAGAACTACAAATGTTGGCATGTCTTACAGAGAAAATGGTAACAGTATGGGGACAAGGTGGAGAGTAAAATAAAGGGTGTAGTTTGGAGAGAGTGGCCTGAGGAGGTCTGAGAAGGTAACGTGTAGTCTGAGATGAGAAAGATGAAAAAGAACAAGACTTGAATGTTGGAGAAAGAGAGCTTCATGTAAAGCAAGTCGCCGTCTGCAAGCGTGAGCACTGAGCAAATAGCCTTTGCTTCTTATTTGATTGCTCTTCGTTTATTTCCACAGGTGGGAAAGGGAGTTGAGTTCAGCAAGTGAGCAAGCAGTGGGGCTGAGCCTGCTGGGTAGACAGTGGGGAGGGATACCACTGGGGAGAGAGAGTAGATAAAGGGGAGCCACAAAAGGCAGGGCCATTGTGAAGGGCGGAACCGGGTGGCTCAGTGGGTTAAGTGTCCGATGCTTGGTTTCAGCTCAGGTCAGGATCTCACGGCTTTGTGGGTTCGAACCGCGCATGGGGCTTTGTGCTGGCAGTGTGGAGCCTGGGTGGGATTCTCTCCCTTTTTCTCTGCCCCACCCCTGTTCACTTGCTCTCCCAAAATAAATAAACTTAAAAAAAAAAAGAAAAGAAAAAGAACTGTTATTCTAAGTGAATGGGAAGCCGCTGCAGAATTTTAAACAGAGGGAGTGTTCCAATCTGATTTACATTTTTTTTTAAATTTTTTTTTCAACGTTTATTTATTTTTGGGACAGAGAGAGATAGAGCATGAACGGGGGAGGGGCAGAGAGAGAAGGAGACACAGAATCGGAAACAGGCTCCAGGCTCTGAGCTGTCAGCCCAGAGCCCGACGCAGGGCTCGAACTCACGGACCGCGAGATCGTGACCTGGCTGAAGTCAGACGCTTAACCGACTGCGCCACCCAGGCACCCCTGATTTACATTTTAAGATCACTCTTGTTCCTATGTGGACAGAGGATGCAAAGGGAAAAGGAAGAAAGAGAGGAAGGATGGACGGACAGGCAGATGGACTGAAGAAACTTGACGGGTTAGCTGTAATGCTTCCCCTTTTCTCCAGCTGGAAAAAGCACAGCAGGAAACCACCAGTATTTATACCAGCATAATCTGGAGTTTGCTCTAATTTTTGAAAAGAGTAAATTATAAACTTAGGTAGTTACATTAATTATTTTGTTAACAAATTACAGGTGTTCACTTAGCTTCTGGGTGAGGCATGTGATGTCGGGTAGGCTCTTCAGTGCTTTAATCAGGGTCTCCAGGAAATGGCACTATTGGGGCACCCGGGTGGCTCAGTCGGTTAAGCAGTACGACTTCGGCTCAGGTTACATGTGATCTCCAGGTTGGTGAGTTTGAGCCCCGCGTTGGGCTCTGTGCTGACAGCTCCGAGCCTGGATTCGGCTTCAGATTCTGTGTCTGAATCTGACACAATATACAAAAAGGGGCACCTTTTTCAAAAAAATATACACAAAGGGGCACCTGGGTGGCTCAGTCGGTTAAGCGTCCGACTTCAGCTCAGGTCATGATCTCGTGATTTGTGAGTTCAAGCCCCGCATCGGGCTCTGTGCTGACAGCTCAGAGCCTGGAGCCCGCTCTGCATTCTGTCTCCCTTTCTCTCTGCTCCTCCCCTGCTCATAGTCTGTCTCTGTCTCTCTCAAAAATAAACATTAAAAGAATAAATAAACATAAAGGAAACAGCACTATCTGTTAGAAGAGATGATTCTCAGGCTGTGGGAAACCCAGGCCTGCAGGGGGCTTAGAACATTCAGAGGCCACATAAAACCCCCTGCCCTTCTAGTTTCTAAGTCAGCTCCCCACAGACCAGATGAAGAGGTTTGTCTGTCTCCTGTTTCCTAAGAGAATAACATTTTAAACCATCACCATGGAATTCTTTCAAGATAGCCTTTAAACACTCGACTCTTGACCTCGGGGTCTCGTGAGTTCAAGCCCCATGTTGGGTGTAGAGATTAAATAAAAAATAATAAAGTACTTGTAAAATAAACAACTCTTGCTTTCTGGTTTACCTGTATACCTTGCCTCAATAAGAGTCTCAGTTAAGTAGGAGAGCAAACTTGATTGGAAGCCCAGGCTCTGGATGGGAACAGTTCTTTGAAATTTAGATTCCTCAGCTGGTAGTTAAAGGGGCTGGAGGGGCGCCTGGGTGGCTTAGTCAGTTAAGCCTCTGACTTCACTTTGGGTCATGATCTTGAGATGGGCAGGTTCGAGCCCCACATCCAGGCTCTGTGCTGACAGCCCGGAGCCTGAAGCCTGCTTCAGATTGTGTCTCCATCTCTCTCTCTGCCCCTCCCCCACTCATGCTGTCTCTCTCTCAAAATAAACTTAAACAAATTATATCCATATATATATGTATAAAATTGTGTCAGATACCTGGACTGGACTGAATTTGAAGTAGCAACAGCTTAGACCCAGACTGGGGATAACAGGCCAACTCACACAGAGCTGATTTCCGACAATGCACATGGGTTTGCTTAAAATCCAATCCCCTTTTGAGGGATTTGCAATTCTAGCATCCCCTGCCAGGGCAGGGAGGCAGATTTTGGGTGCTTAAAGGAATTTTAAACACCAATGTTTCTAAAGACGCTTTCGACTACATTTAATATTTTTGACAAGGACTTTTGGTTTCTTTAGAAAAAGAGATGTTCAGGATTTGTTTTGCCCAGGGGATAAACATGAGCTGCCCAAAGACCCTCTGCATGTGGGGTTTGGGGCCTGCTGGTGCCAACAGACCCTCCAAGCATGAACCTCTCGCCACCCCCTTCCCCGGTTCCTGGTTTCACATTTTATATGACCCTTCCCCACTTAGGGAGCCCCCCTTCTTTCTAATCCCTCACTGCTGCCCCTCGTTGCCACGTCCACCTGTCAACACTCTTAAACCTCTCCTACATCTTCTGAAAATTCGTTGAAACTCGTGGTTTTCCCTTCCTGTTCTTTTGTTTACCTGCCCCCCTTTTCAAGATTTTATATAAATTCCAGTACGGTTAACATACTGGGTAATATTAGTTTCAGCTGTAGAATTTAGGGATTTATCACTTACAACACCCAGTGCTCATCCCAACAAGTGCTCTCTCTAATGCCCATCACCCATTTAGCTCATTCCCCTCCCCCACCCACCTCCCCTCCACCTTCTCTGTTTTCTATAGTTCTCTATAGTTAAGACTGTGTTTTCTGGTCTGCCTCTCTATTTTCCTATGTTTGTCTGTTTTGTGTCTTAAATTCCACATATGAGTGTCTGATAAAGAGTATCCAAAATATATAAAGAACTTCTAAAACTTAATACCCCTAACGATCCAGTTAAAAAGTGGGCAAAAAACATGAATACACCTTTTTTCCAAAGGGGAAATACAGAGGGCTAACAGACACATGAAAAGATGCTCACCACCACTCATCATCAGGGAAACACAAATCAAAACCATGATGAGATACCACCTCACACCTGTCAGAATGGCTAAAATGAACAACTCAGGAAACAACAGATGTTGGCGAGGATGTGGAGAAAGGGGAACCCTCTTGCACTGTTGGTGGGAATGCAAACTGGGGCAGCCACTCTGGAAAACAGCGTGGAGATTCCTCAAAAAGTCAAAAATAGAACTACCCTATGACCCAGCATTAATTGTACTACCAGGTACAATTCTACCCAAAGAATACAAAAATACTGGGGCGCCTGGGTGGCTCGGTCAGTTAAGCACCCAACTCTTGGTTTCAGCTCAGGTCATGATCTCACGGCTCAGGAGTTTGAGCGCAGACCCTGCTTGGGATTCTCTCTTGTTCTCTCCTTCTCTCTCTGTGCCTTCCCCACTTGCGTTGTCTCTGTCTCTCTCAAAATAAATAAACTAAAAAAAAAAAGAATACAAAATACTGATTCGAAGGGATGCATGCACCCTGATGTTTATAGCAGCATTATCTATAGTAGCCAAACTATGAAAAGCCCGTGTCCATCAACTGATGAATGCATAAAGTGGTATACATTCATGCACACACCCACAATGGAATATTACTCAGCTGTAAAAAAGAATGAAATCTCACCATATGCAACGGTGCGGATGGAGCTAGAGAGTATTATGCTAAGTGAAAGAAGTCAGAGAAAGGCAGATCCCCTCCTGTTCTCTTAATTGTTAAAGTCGTCATGCTTTCTGAACTTCTTTATTTTTACTTTAGAGGATTCTCAAGAAGGCACTGTGGGACTTGGGCTGGAAACCCACCCTTTACCTTTGAAGAGGGGGGAGGCATGGGGGAATGTGCTGAAAACAAGGATTTACTCGTAAAATTGAGGCGGAGGGGTGAGGTCCCTGGCGAGGACGCCGATGGCCTTCAGGTATCTAAGAACATCACACGTCTACGTGAAGCTAACCACGGACGGCAGTGAGGACCAACCAAATGAGTAAAGCAAAGACCATTTATTCAGAGCTTGCTCTTGCAAGGAAGTCAGCCTCCAGCACCCGTGTTTTGGCAGAGACCCAGAGGCAGGCCGGGGGGGGGGGGGGGGGCGGGGAGAGCTTTACAAGGGACCAAGGGGAAGGCTCAGGTGTGCCCCGATGGACGCTGTTGGCGTGGAGAAGCTGGAGATGAGCAGGGCATCCTCAGTGATTAGCTGGGGAAGCATATTTGGTTTTCTTTCTTGGTCTTAAATTGGAAGAGGTGGCAGAAAGGGAAGCTGTCAGTCATTAATCAAGTCTTGGGCATTTGGGGCTGATTGTGACCGGAGTTATCATTTGGCTTCCTGGATGGTTTCTAGAGATAGTCTGACTTCCTTCATGTCCAACATAGAGCAGGCTGCCTTCCTGGGGGTGGTCACTGGTTTTCTGGACTGGGTGCTGCAGGTTGTGGGTCAGAGATCTATTTTTATAGACACTCTGGCCATTGTCCATCGGTATATTCAGTCTCTCAAGGCTACTACTGATTTGAAAATTTTATTCATCTTGTCCTCAATTGAGACCCTTAAAAAAAATTTTTTTTTTTGGTAATGCTAGGTATTTTATACACCTCATCTCACCTACTCATCACCTAAGCCCCTTGGTGGGTAGTAGGTTATTTCATTTTTACAGATGAGGAAAAGGAGGCCAAAAGAGTGTATCTTGCCAAAGGTCAAATACCACAAAAAAGGCAGGGCGAAGATTTGAACCCAAATCTGATTCTTTTAGAGCTCACTCCTCCACCAGTATGATGTAACTTAAAAATTTTTTTTTAGAGGGAGAAAGAGTGAGAGAATCTTAACCAGGCTCCACGCTTAGCCTGGAACCCAACAAGGGACTCGATCCTACGACCCTGGGATCAGGACCTGAGCCAAAATCCAGAGTCAGACACTCCACTGACTGAGCCACCCAGGTGCTCCCAGTCGATTACCTTCTTAAACAAGGGCTAGTTGTAGCACTAAATAGATTTGTCTGGTTATCTAGAGAGCAGGTGAGCCCAATTCCCCTTCACCGTGGCCTCTGCTGATAGCATACATGTTCCAGAGGGCTTTCCAGCTCAGCCATAGCTAACTTTAGTTCTCCTTTCTATTTTTGTTATTATTTTTAGTATTTAAAAACATTGGGGCTACTGACAATAGTCAAACTATGGAAAGAGCCCAAATGTCCATTCACTGATAAATGGATAAAAAAGATGTGGTATATATATATATATATATATATATATACACACACACACAATGGAACATTACTCAGCCATCAAAAAGAAAGATATCTTGCCATTTGCAGCAATGTAGATAGAACTAGAGTGTAATACGCCAAGTGAATTAAGTCAGAGAGAGACAAAGATCATATGATTTCACTCATATGTGAAATTTAAGAAACGAAACAGATGAATGAAGAGAAGCAAAGATAAGAACAGAGAGGGAGACAAACCATAAGAGACTCTTAAATACAGGGAACAAACTGAGGGTTGCTGGAGGAGGGGTGGTGGGTCAGACCGATGGGCTAAATGGGGGATGGGCATTAAGGAGGGCACTTGTTGGGATGAGCACTGCGTGTCAAACATAATTGATGAATCACTAAATTCTATTCCTGAAACCAATACTACACTATACGTTGACTACCTTGAATTTACTTAAAAAAAAAAAACTCAACAAAACCAAACCCTCCCCCCAAAATTGTGGTGAGAGACACATAAAATTTATCATCTTAACCCTTTAAAAACATTTTTTTAATGTTTATTTTTGACAGAGAGACAGAGCATGAGTGGGGGAGGGGCAGAGAGAGAGGGAGACGCAGAATCGGAAACAGGCTCGTCTCTGAGCTGTCAGCACAGAGCCCCACGCGGGGCTCGAACTCACACTGCAAGATCATGACCTGAGCTGAAGTGGGATGCTCAGCCTACTGAGCCACCCAGGCGCCCCCCCCCCCCCCCCCCCGTTAACCCTTTCAAAGTGTGCAAGTTAGTGACATTAAGTATACCCACAATGTTGTGCGACCCAGCAACACTATCTAGTTCCAGAACTTTATCACCAAACAGAAACCTGCACCCATTTCCAGTCCTCATCACCCTCTCCCTGGTCGTCTGGAAGCCCCTTACCTGCTCTCTGCGCCTGGAGACCTGACTATTCCGGATAGTTCATATCATAAGGAGCCTTTTGTATCTGACTTCTTAGCAATGTCTTCAAGGCTCTTCCAGTCATAGCATCTAGAAGCACTTCACGCTTTAAGGCTGGAGAATACGCCATTGTTTGGATATATCGCATTTTGTTTATTCATCCCTCCCGTAATGGACACTTGGGTCATTGCCGCCTTTTGCTGTCGTGAACCGCGCTATGAACATGCGTGGACAAGGCTTCATCTGCACTTTTGGCCACCTTTGCTCTGGGGCTGTAGAGAACTTTCTGGATAATCATCCCTGGTTCGCAAACTGAACCTAGAATTCCCATCCTGGCTCAGTCTGCCTCGTGGAATGCTGCGGAAAACCCTGCGGATGACCTCCCGGACACTGGATGTTTTCTTATCCTGAGCGCACAGCCCTCTCTCTGCCTCTCAAACTGCTACTCCTCTAGCATCTGGTTTCAATGTCATTGGTCTGACATATTCCAGGCAGTAATCTTTTGGGTACAAGCCACTGAAAAAGAAAAAAAAAAAAGACAGTATATCCTAAATAAATTCCTAATAAATTATCTAAGAACAGGAGCTGTTGTAACAGCCAGGATCCGTGGTAACCGTAAGCAAAACCCTAATGGTTCCCAGGACCTTTTTCTTCCTTCCTCCCTCCCTATGTTGCCAGGGTCCAGTTCCAGGGCCCCACAACGATAGCAACGAGGTCAGACCCAAAAATCAAAGGCACAGGCGAGGCCTTACTGGGGCTACAGCCCAAAGCTCCAAGGAGACCCATGACTAACCTAGGATAAACTTGGCCTCTCCCCGCCTAAAGCACGCTCTGCTTACCAACGTTCCCGCTTTCTTCCAATATGCTAATAAGGAGGAAGGTGGAAAAAAAAGCCTCATCCTGATAGGCTGGAAGGGCCTCATCCTGATTGGTCAGAAGCGCTGCGCCCTGACTGGTTGATATCCGCGGGCCATGCAGGCAGCTCATTGGTGGTTTTTGGAGCCGGTCCTCTGTTTTCATTGGTGGATTTTGGAGCCGGGCTCCTCCAATTTAAGTCCGGCTGGTGGGTGGCCTCATCCCGCTTCTGCCCTGGAAGGGTCGCGGTTTGAGCTTAACCCCGGTAGAAAGCGCCCCCAGGTATGTGTTGTTTATCGCTTGGGGCACGTTCCCTTGGTTCCTAACTGTCCCACCTCCCTCCCCGTCTTGTCTAATGTCCTTGTCACCACGAATATGATTATCTTTGCTTCTGTGCCTGCCCTCTACCAGCTCATCAGTATCTTACACCTTGTGTAACCAAACTTTACGCGTTTTGGGAAGCATTGGTGCCGTGAATTGCTGTTGCTGCATTTTCCCCACATCCAACAAGTGCCCCTCAGCCCCCACTTTGGGAACGGCAGGCTCTCTACTGGGGGCAGTGGCTTGGGGAAGAGCGAGGAGCTCACTTTCCAAGAGTAAGCACGTGGTCGGCCGCTGTCCCTGTGTCTAGGCTTCTGGAACCTCGCCGCGTGGAAGCCGGGAAAACCTGGGGCAGGCTTGGCATTAGCCGCCCAACCAAGACTGAGTTATTAGGTACACATGTTGATTTTGTCTTTGTACAAATTAGCGACTTTCCTCAGTTCTAGTTTTATCCTAGTGTTATTCCTAAATCGAATTTTTAGACTGGAGAGCATGATTTTATTTTCACCCCATGTTGTTTTGGGCAGTTTACTTTTGACTACATGATTCTCCTTTGCAGGTTATGGTACTGATGTCTCCTTTAAAAGTACATTTTAGGAGGGGCACCTGGGTGGCTTAGGCGGTTAAGTGGCCGACTCTAGATTTCAGCGCTGGTCACCATCTCACCGTTTGTGAGTTTGGTTCCTGAGTTCAAGCCCCACGTGTGGCTTCATGCTGGTTGTGTGGAGCCTGCTTGGGATTCTCTCTCTTTCTCTCTCCTCCCTCCCTCTCCCTCTCCCCTCTCTCTGCCCCTTCCCAGTTTGCACTTTCTTTTTTTCAAAGTAAGTAAATAAAAAAAAAAATCTAAGGTTTTTTTTTTTTTTTTTAAAGGTAATCTGTATTAAGGAAGTTGTTGAGAAACTTTAATAGGGTATCTAGGCAGCATGTGGTCCTTGGGGACCTGGGTGGCATAAGAATAGCTAAAAAAATTTTGAAGGTGGAAAAGAGAACCAGATAAGGCGAACCCAGGCTTACAGGATTAACCTTTGTCGCTCACATTTTTGGAAACTCTGAGTATCCTTAAAAGGTCAAGATGGAATCCCTCTGTATCTGAAACCCCAGATCAGGTGTGTTCCCTCTCGGAACTTCTTTAGCAATGCTGTGTGACCCCTTCCGTCTCACTGGGTTCTGTTTCTCCGTGGTTAAGTCCTCCCTTCCCAACAAGACCTAACACCACTCTTTGAGGGGAAAAGGCATGGATCTGATACGTTAGTCCAACCCCACCCCACCCTCCTGCAGCCCACCCTCTCCAAGCTTCCCATCTGCAAATAGGGGTAACAAGACATTCACTTCATTATTGCCAGGATTGAGTGAGATGATGTTGAGAAGCCCCCATGGCAGAGCCTGGCACTTGGGGGCAGGGGGGTGGGGTGGGCAGAAATAAATGCTGGCTGTTACAATTGATATTTCCTTGCAGGGCCATGCAAATGTCCATAGCTCAGTTCTCCTTAGATCAGGAAATTTGGGGCTTCAATAAAAGAGCTAGAGAAGGAAAAGCATTTAAGGGACCAGTTTGAGAAAGAGACAGTAATGGTTTGTTTCTCAGAGGGCACAGCTTCCCCAGAGTACGGGCAGGAATTTACCAGGTCACACACGCACATATGCGCACACACACACACACACAGGGTACATTTAGAATGACCTAGTTGCATATTAAAACTTAGGGGTGACTGAGTGTGCTGTTGTGGGCATAGAGTAACAAGCACCCCTGTAATGAAACAGAATGTGTCCTTTCTCTGGGTTGAAATTCCCAAACTCCAGTTTTAAAGGGATCTTACTTTATTGTTATATTCTTTAACAGAAGACTTTGAGGTGTGAATCGAAAGCTGTTACTCTCCCCCGAGTCTGACTGCCGGATTACCAAACCTCGGCCGGTACCCCGAAATGAATGGGCGTATTATGCCTTCCATTAAAAGTTGTGGCTCTTAATTAAAAACGCGATCGTGGGTCTTTATGGAGACATTGTTTAGGTTTTCTTTAGCTGTTAACACATAATAAATCATTTTAAAAGGACCTTTCCCCCATTGCTTAATGGTTAGTGTATTTTTAAAAAGCGATTCGAAAATAAAACGAGGATTAAATTTAGTGTTTGACAAGGTGCTAAGGGGCTCACCACCTTGGCTGGGCTAAAGACAAGAAGGCTTTACTTGATCTGCTACTGACCTGATTGTCTCACCAACTCCAACGGCAGGGTGACTTTGGTGTCAAAAGTTTAACTTGTGGGGACCAGGAAAAATTGCAGACAAACTTCCCTTTATTATCTTGTAATCGTGCAATGCCCAACTCTGCTGAGAAGAAAAGCCTGCTTCTTTTATGAACTCTCCAGTGATGCCATAAAGCAAGGGATCGTGTGGGTCGTGTGCAGGCACACATGAATGATCCATAAATACCAAAGCTCTTGGTTGCATTTCTTCTTCCTGACCTAGGTTCCTTGCCAGCAGAGTAAATGGCTTGCGACCTTGGTGTACGGTCCAGGAGGGGCTTCCACGCTTAACGAAGCAGGAAGCGCTACGAGTCTGAGTGATGGTGTTGAACGTGGCCTGACGTATTGGGTTGTTCCTAGGGCCTTTGGGTTGGATGGTACAGTGGCATGATGGGAGACCTTGGTTGTGCAGTGGACCCTATTGGAATGCCTGTGGACTGCATTCCTCTGTAAAACAGGAAGTCAGTTCCTCATAGGGACGTGATGAGACTACAGATATCAAAGCGTTTTGCAAAAGGCCAGTCACCGGGCAAATGAATGAGGTCCGTCATTAGGATGATGATCCCAACCGGGTTTTTCCAACCATTTTACAAAATCATTTTCCGGCCAGGTGTCTAGTTGGCTGTGGAGATAGGTTTGGCTTTGTGTGTTCCCTTCCCTGATAAAATTGCCAGCTTGAGACAGGCATTATCTTGTTTGCTACTGGCCAAGAAGCTTGCTGTCCACAGTATTGCCCTTGCCTTGGGGCGCCCATCCGGGGCTTGGGGCTCAGCGTCAGAGCCTCCAGGGTGCAGTGTCCCCAGGAAGCCAGGAGAGGGCAGGCTGTCCCTCTTCTCTTTGTACCTGGGACACCCTTGGCCTCTTGGCTTCCCTCGCCCTGTCCTGGCTGTGACCTTCACTCCTGTGTGCCATGGAGACCACACACACAGCGGGCAGCGGTTTTTTTCGATGTGTTTGCTGAAAGGAAAGGGAATTTAGGAGGAATTCTTCAGAAACTCCAAAATGCCAGACTTCTCATTCCTGGTTACGGTCCATTCCATAGTTTATCCCGGATTCAACCTGTGGTCCATCCCTCCAGGTCTCGCCCCGTGGGTGGCAGCCTTCACCTGACTTTGCCCAGCCTCGTGTCCATCTGCCTCATTTTCAGTCCTGGCTTTGGCCCCCCCCCCCCGCATTCTCTTTTTGACTCTCAGATTTCCCCCATCCTCCTCACGTCCGAGGAGAGGTTTTGTGCCGATGTCCACTCTTTTCGCACATCTTGATCAGGAGCGTAGCTCTCACCCAGCGTAGGAAGGATCCCAGCAGAACTCACGATGTCAGCATTGACCTTGGAATGCGACGTGCCAGCACATGGCTTTCCGCTCTGACAAGGGACATGCTCTGTCTCCTCCCCGTCAGCTCTGCCGCCTTTGCCTTTGAAGAACAGGATCTCCTATTTGGGAGGTCTTAAGAGTTATCCTTGAGTAGCGAGTCACAGTCTTCCGGGCTGAGCTGGGAATCCACAGTGGGCAATGGTGACAAATGTGGAAGTGAGCGGGCCACGACCAGAGGCCGCTCATTTCCTTTAGGAAGGGCTGTTGGCTTCTCTCGTAAAGCTTCAGGCCAATGGAGTAATCCTTTGCCTCAGAAACATGTGAAGAGAACCTCGTTGTGTTCCTGAAGGGTTGCCCTTACGTCTGAAGGCAGCGATCGAGTCTTGGAGTCTCTTTCAGATTAAAAATCCCCATTTCTTTCAACGCTTCTTCTATGGCATGGTCTCACGGTCCTGGCTGCACGCCTCTGAGTAATAAGAACACTAGCTAACTTCTGCTAAGTGCTTACTATGCGCCAGTGCTAAGAACTCGATAAGTATTGATTATGATTATAGTACTATTTTCCTAGTATCCTACACTTTTATACAGTAGACCCTTGAACAACATGGGTTTGAACTATGTGGTTGTTTTTTAAAAAAATAAATATGGGGGGGTGCCTGGGTGGCTCAGTCAGTTAAGTGTCCAGTTTTGGCTCAGGGCATGATCTCACGGTTCGTGGGTTCGAGCCCCGCATTGGGTGCTGTGCTGACAGCTCGGAGCCTGGAGCCTGCTTGGGGATTCTGTGTCTCCCTCTCTGTCTGCCCTCACCCTATCGTGCTCTGTCTCTCAAAAATTAATAAAAATGTTAAAAACATTTTTAAAAAAAATATGGGGTTTTATTTCAATAAATATAATATAGTACCCTAAATGTGTTTTCCTTAAGATTTTCTTTTTAAAAATTTTTTTAAGTTTATTTCGAGAGAGAGAGAAAATGAATGAGTGGGGGAGGGGCAGACAGGGAGAGAGAGAATCCCAAGCCCAATGCAGGGCTCAAACCCATGAACCATGACATCATGACCTGAGCCAAAATCAAGAGTCAGATGCCTAACTCACTGAGCCACCCAGGCGTCCCTTCCTTAGGATTTTCTTAATAACACTTTCTTTTTCCTAGCTTACTTTGCTGTGACAAAACAGTATATGATACATATACAGAGTATGTGTATAAAAAAATTTTTTTTTAATGTTTACTTTTCAGAAAGATGGAGACAGAGTGTGAGCAGGGGAGGGGCAGAGAGAGAGAGGGAGACACAGAATCTGAAACAGGCTCCAGGCTCCAAGCTGCCAGCGCAGAGCCCGATGGGGCACTTCAAACTCATGAACCACGAGATCATGACCTGAGCCAAAGTTGGACGTTCAACACCTGAGCCACCCCGGCGCCCCACAGAAGATGTGTTAATTGACTGTTTATGTTATTGGTAAGGCTTCTGGTCAACAGTAGCTATTGGTAGTTAAGTTTTGGGGGAGTCAAAAGTTACAAGAGTGGATTTTCAACTGCGTGGAAAGGGGGAGTCCGTGTCAATGCCTCGCTCATGTTGTTAAAGGATCAGCTTTATCCTTTTTCCTTTGATAAATGCTCAGTTTGGAGAGGTATGAAACATGCCGTATCAAAGGAAAAAGAAAAATCTCCTTTTCCCCCAATCCTTCAGTCCTGTTGCACAGGGGCCCCTGTAATGATTTTGTGGATGTCCTTTCAAATGTTTTCTGAGTATTACAAGCATACGTTTGCAATACGTCGTCTCTGTGCTCCACGAGTGGGGTTACACTAACGAGTACAGCTATGTCCTAAGTTTTTTCCATGGAACGATAAACTTGTGACACCACTCCAGACTTTCCGTCTCCGAAAGTAGTTTCTCATAAATGCGTGGGTGTGACATAGACCCTATTTTTAATAGAAATATTTGATAAAGCCCAAAAAAACCCAAATGCAATGCATGTAAATTTATGTACACGATTATATTTATAATAAAATGAATCCTTGTTTGCGTCTCAAGTTCAGAAGCGGCACAGGAGCAACTGTGTTGAAGCTTCATATGTGTTTCTCCCATTCCTCTTCCACTTTCCCTCCAGACATCCCCACTTTTTCTCATTCCCTTGCTTTTCTTATTGGTTTTAGTACGTATGTGTTTGTCTCCCAGGAATATGTTGTCTTGTCTCGTGTCGCTATGCAGCAATTTCTCTACCCATTAGAGGTTGTTTTCAGTTTTCTACTGTGGCAAATAATGCCATCAATATTGTATATGTCTCCTATTTTATTTTTTAACGATTTTAAAATGTTTTTTATCTGAGAGAGAGCGCGCACGTGTGAGGGGGAGAGGAGCAGTGAGAGAGAGAGAATCCCAAGCAGTCTCCATGCTGTGAGCGCAGAGCCCGACTCAGGGCTCGATCTCACGAACCATGAGATCATGACCTGAGCTGATCTAGAGTCAGACGCTTAACCGACAGCCGCCCAGGCGCCCCTGTCTCCTACCGTATTTTTAAAAAATGGTCGCATTGTACGGCTGACTGTTTATTCCTTTGTTAACAGGTGTGTGTGCCTGTGGGTATGCATGTATCTGCTCTTCTGGGTGTACTCCCTATGGAGAGTACGTTCATGCTCCCAATTCTGGATGAATCCACTGTCATTGTTGGCAGTTGTCTTTCTGCTTGATGGATAAGAATATTTGTCAGTTTTCTCACCAGCCAGCACATCTGTTAGCCACACCTGCAGATTCAGACTTTATCCTTCCATTCACATTTCTTTGTCTAGCAGCCATAAGACCTCTTTCTTCTGTACCTATAATTTTCACCCCCGGTCCTTGACTACTGCTTCTTCCATCTACCTCTTAGAGTTTATTCACAGAAGCTTAGGCTTATACTGTTTACATTTTGTTAGGTAAGCAGGGCTGCCTTTCCTGATGGTTTGAGTTGATTGTAAAAGTTGAGAACTAATCCTCAGCATTTATTCGGTTATAGACATGGAGTGATTGATCTCTGTGGAACCAAGTCATGGGCTAGGATTACATTTCCATTAATATGTGTAGGGTGTGATAATCTCTGTGCCACTGAAAAGAGAATCTTTCTCTTCATCCAAGTTTGTATGGGCTCTCCCTTTATTTCCTATTCCAGAGTTGCCTTTATTCTCAAAATTTTCCCAGTCCTCAGTCCCAAGAATTCTATCAATTTCTCCCTCCCTGACTGCTGCCTTGAACTCACTGTCCACCTGAAATGGTTGTGATGTGAGCCTGATGCTATCATAAGAATGCTCTTTTCTTCTGGGTCCTATTCATTGTAGATTCCATATCTTTCAGTGTCTTGGTTTATTCTCTTCTCTTGCAAATAGTTTCCTAAGAATAGGTTCATTGGATGTAAACTTGCTGTGAATTTTTTAGAATTATGAAAAACCTCTGTTTTACCCTTTTGTTGATTGGTACATGGGCTGATAACACAAAGCAACATTAGTCAACTTTTGTAAGAGGTCACTTACTCAGAATTATTCATAATACGCTGTATTTCGCACTAGAGATGAAAAGACAAAACAAAATTTTGCCGTGGAGTTGTTCACAGTGTAGTGGGAAAGAAGAAATAAACACACACATGATATACAGTGATAACTGCTCTCATGACAGCATGCAATGAGATATTGAAATAGGTGCTACAGATCATGAGTGCAATACTGGATAATAATAGACACAGTTATTTGGGGGGAAAATAGCTATGCTGTAAATATTTGACCTATCTCACTTACTTCTTACAACAACCCTGTGAGGTAGGGTTCTGATACTCTTCTCATTCTCAAAGATGAGGAAACTGAGGCTCAGAGAGGTTGAGTAAATTGCCCCTGTTCCAGAGGACATTGCTAGAAACAAGACAACAGGTCCCAAATGGAGTCGTATATGCGAAGTCCCACATCACCAAACCAAGGCTAACTTCATTGCAGTCTCAGCTCTTCCAGAAATGGAATCTTAAACCAGTCCGTCACGAATTGTCTGATCTGCATTAGTTATGTCATCTGCCTGATAGACCCCCGCCACTCCCTAAAGGGAAGTGACTAACATAACTTCCTCGTTCCCACTCTCTCATGCCTGTAAAGTCTTTCATTTTGTACAACCACTCGGAGCTCCTTTCTGTCTCCTAGATTTACGTAGCAGAAAGAGAAATTAAGAGAAACCATTCCATTTGCAATTGTACCAAAAAGAATGAAAAACCTAGGAATAAACTTAACCAAATAGGCAAAAGATCAATCTGTTCTCTAAAAAGTATAAAACATTGAAAGAAATTGAAGATGACATAAACCAATGAAAAGGTAACCCATGCTCATGGATTGGAAAAACCTATATTGTTAAAATGTCCCTACTACTCAAACCAATGTATATATTTAATGCAACCCCATCAAAATACCAACAGCGTTAAAAAAAAGAGTACATGGAAAAAGAGATGCCATGCAGTTCTAGGTAACTCAGAGTTTACCTTCTTATTCATTCCATCATTCTGCATCCCAGTTTATGTTCAGTAGAAGATAGAGCTGTGGCTAGTGTCCTTAGAGATGGTTTTCTGGAGCAGGTGAGGCAGGAAATGTAGCCTTGAGGGATTTTCATTTGAATAAACATTTTCATTTGAATAAACCGGTGAGAGGATTCCTAGTTAAATTCTCTTGCAGTGGGTGAAGCCCAGGTGTGCAAGTAGGTTTTTTCCCTTTACCTTTAGAATAATTTTCCAAGCTCTTTCTTAACAGGGATTCCTTTTTCTCTCTCCTCCTCCATGTCACATAATAATCCTGAGTGGTCAGCTGCCCAGATGACCAAAGAGGTCCCTTTCTTTTCTCTCCTCTCTCGTTGAGGCTGGGATGTTCATCCTTTACATCTGAAGTTTGGTCACTGTGCTGTTATTGTGCTTCCTTGAGGCTCGGAAGCTTATTGTAGTCTCCCGAGGTTCATTACCCAGCCATTCTTCTGTGCCCCTAAGGGCTGAAAGAGTTCCCACTGCTCAAGCAATCAACCTACCACAGTCTGGGGGACACCTCTCCCCTTTTCTTGGCGGCCTCCAAAGCCAGCCTCCCTCTCTCTCTGTCTCTATCCCTGTGTCGCTCTACTTCTCTTTGTCTCTTACATCTACCCACACCTCTTCTCTCTCTGAACCCCAAACATTCGATCCTTTCAATGAATTGAGGCTCCTAAAAACCACGAGGATCTGGCGACCTGAAACAACTTCTGTTCTCAGCTCCGCAGAAGTCTCCATGGCAAGAAATGATGGAGGCAGCACAGACAGACACAGGGCTGCTGGAGAAGGCTGAATGGGCACCACCATATCGTGGGATGTCAAAGATGGTTCTGCTGTAGGACAGCAATTGGCGGTTTTCCCGGAAACCAGCGGCATTCACTTGTTTTTCTAATGTCTGTGGATGCTTTCTTTTTACATTTTTGTTTAGTATTTATTTTTGAGAGAGAGCGAGCACGAGCAGGGGAGGGGCAGAGAGAGGGAGTCACAGAATCCGAAGCAGGCTCTAGGCTCTGAGCTGTCCGCACAGAGCTCGACGTGGGACCCGAACTCACAAACTGCAAGATTATGACCTGAGCTGACATCGTGTTGCACATTCAACCGACTGGGCCACGCAGGCGACCCTCTTATACTTTAAATACACTTTTAAAAAAAACAGTAAAGGCTTAGCAGCTTCTTTGGAATGCAGGCAGTGAGAAGGAAGAAGGCAAAGAAAAAAAGTAGAAATCCAAGTGAATGATCTTGGCACAATCTTGCCATTTCCTTCTGGGATTCAGTTGAGCTCAGTGGCTGAACACGGTGGGGAGGTCACCCCTCCACACCCTCCCTCTGGACGCTCAGGGGCCATGGGCAGGGAGGGTGGGGGGGGGGGCTCCTGACAACCTGTTCCCATTTCTCTGGCATCTTCCTGCTGTTTTACAGTAGCTGGTCTCCAGCAAGGACAGGATGTGGCTTCACAGGGAAGGCCTTTGACCTCCTGGGCTCTCTGTGACCTCACAGGTGGACTTTGCCAGTGGTTTGAGCTTGGTCAGTTGCCTCCATGTTTAAGAATCCTTGCTGGAAAGCCCCTTCCTCCATGAGTACCTTGATGTTTTCCAGGGTCCCGTAGGAGGGGAAACGGGTCCAGTCGTGGCTCTCCTACCCTCAGAAGTCTCTGCAGGGCACTCTAAAACTGGTAGAGTGAAAACAGGCATTTGAGCTGAATTGGTTTTGTAAGACATCTTCCTGAGGCTTAGTGAGACGCTAAATATCCTATTAGAGTTGTTTAGTGCTGTAGCACTGTTCGAAAAATGGATACCAGCTTGGGCCTTCTTTGTGCATGAAAATAAGAAACATGAAGTATTTCTTTAAGAAAAAAAATTGAGATTTGGGGAATGTCCCCTCTTGAAAAGTCACAGAAAGTAACTGTAGCGAAACTGCGATTTTTTGGTCAACATGGATGGAATCATTGGTTACGCAGAATCGAAAGAAGGCTTTGGAGAAAGCAAGCTTGGGATCTTACACCAAAGGGAAGCATCAGTCAGACATGTCTTAACCCCGTGGTCTTCAATTTCCAAAGCTTTACAGAAAAAGGAGCCATTATTCCAAGCCTGAAATCATTATAAAGGATGAGGGCCCACAAAGGATGAAATACTCTCAAAAATTAAATTCTGGCAATATAATTACAAATGATTTTTTGATGAGGAAAAGGAGAAGACGTCTATTAAAATCGATGCGGCTAGACTTTCTGATCCCATTTTAAAAGAACACGTACGCGAGATGTAAGGACAGGCACAATAGAACAGAAAAGACAGATTGGTACGGATGGGAGCATAGCACCGAGCCTTGGCAGGAACGCCAAGATCATGGGCTTTCTGAAATGTGTCCCGAACGTCCCGAGGGGTGTGCCTGCCTCTCCCTGGGCAAGTGGTCTGACAGTTAAGAGAGATGCAGAGAAAACAGAATGACTCAGACATTTTTAAAATTTGCCTCTGTTCTGTTTGGCGTATTTCTCCATCTCTACATGTGAACAAAATCCTAAGGGTAGGAATTGCGACTCTCTGCCATAGTAATTGTACAACAGGAGCATTTTAATTTTTATACTTACACCGTGTTTTTGTGATTAGGATTGTTCTTGTGGAAAACGCGTTAAGTGTTCTTTTCCTATGTTCCTAAACAGCTGAATTGACATAAAAATTAACTTTCTTTTTTTTTTTTTTAATGTTTGTTTATTTTGAGAGAGCATGCACAGGGGATAGGTGGAAAGGGGAGGAGAGAGAGAGGGAGTGAGAGAATCCCAAGTGGGCTTTGCACTGTCAGCACAGAGCCCGATGCGGGGCTCGATCCCGTGAATACTGAACTCTATGACCTGAGCCAAAATGAAGAGTTGGATGCTTAACCAACTGAGCCACCCAGGTGTCCCAAGAGCTAACTATTTCTTGAAACTTTGAAAGGATTTATTTGTAAAATGAGTTAAGGCCTCATTGATATGTAGGTCTTTAATAATTTTTTTTTACTTCTATAATTATTAAGCTTTTGACCTTCCTGTGTATTCTGTGTCAATTTTCATAATTTATGTTTTTCTAGATTATTGCCATTTCCTAAAATAGAAAGTTAATATACAGTGTTTGTTGCAGTTTAAAAAAATTCTCTGTCCATGCCTATACATGGCTATAAATGGTAATATGTCTTTCTTAGTCTTTAAATTGTGTACTTGTATTTTTTTCTTTGTGATCCTTTGAACTTTATTTTTCTTTCTTTCGGTTTATAGACACTTAACATTTATTATTCCTTTCTCCTTTTGTAGGTGTACATGTACATGTTTATATTTTTTAATCTCTTGAAGGCATGTGTTTTAGTTCTTTTATGTCCGTTGTTTTTACTAATAAAAGGCATTTAAGGGTAGGAATTTCTCTTTGACTTCAGCTTTGGCTGTAGGGCATGAATCAGATATTGTTGTTACTTTCTTTAAAAAAAATTTTTTTAAGTTCATTTATTTATTTTGAGAGAGAAAGCATGAGTGGGGACGGGGTGGAGAGAATCCCAAGCAGACTCAGTGCTGTCAGCAGGGAGCTCTGTGTGGGCTTGAACTCAGGAACCGTGAGATCATGACCCGAGCCGAAACCGGGAGTTTGATGCTCAACCGACAGAGTCGCCCAGGGCCCCATATTATCATTACTTTCTAAAGAGTCTGATCGCAGTTCTTTAAAACTTGGTATTTGGAAATATTTCTGCATTCACAGGAGTGTTGCAGAATTAGTACAAAGCCCCCTGGCTTCCTCTAAGGTCATGTAACATCTCCTCTGAGCTGGGTATGGTTCTCAGAGCTAAGAACTTGGTACGATATTGTTATGTAAACTACAGGCTTTAGCGAGATTCCGTGTTTTTTGACTAACGTTTTCTAATCCTGGGATCCTCATTGCATTCGGTTTTCACTTTCCTTGGCTACCTCCAGTCTGTCCCGTTCTCCTGTCTTTCTTTGTTTTTCAGGGCCCTCACACTTGTGAGTAGTACCGATTAGTGGTTTTGTAGCGTGTCCCTCCATTTGAGTTTGATGTTTTCTTATAATTTGATGGAGGTTATTGGTTTTTGGCAAGGATACCCACTGAAGTGACACGTTCTTGCCTAGTGCAGGGGATCCGTGATGTGGATGTGCCTTGTTCTTGGATGTTGATGTTCTTGGATATTGTTGGATTTGACTTTGATCACTTGGTTGAGATCTGCTAGCTTTCTCCAAAGTGCAGTTACTGTGTCTTCTATTTTATTCTTTCTCTGTTGTCCTATATCTTGAGGGAGATATCTTGAGGTTCAGATACCCTGTTTCTCCTCAAACTGTGGCCATGGAATTTTAACCCTCATTGGTGTACCCTGTCTACACGTATTTCTGTTGGTTTTTGGCCATCTTCTTCATTTCCTTTGCATCTGTTACTTGGAATTCTCCTATAAGGAGTAGCTGTCCCTTCCCCACCATTTATTTTGAGTTTGTGGATCTTCATTTAATTCTGTTGATTAGAATCCAGTGTTACTGCTATTTACTTTGTTCAAATCATTCCAGGTTTGGCTGTTGGGAAACTTTCTCAGATTGGCTCCTGTGTCCTTTAGATGTGTCCCTACTCGTCCTTCCACACCCTGTCTTACTTTCTGGTAGTGTAGGATGCTTCTGGATCATCTTATGTTTTTCTTGCTCCAGCCCTGGAAGTAGCTGCTTCTCCAAGATCTCCGGGCTCTTTTTAATAAAGAACGGTGTTTAGAAACCATTCCCACCAGCAATGTGTGAGAGTCCCGGTTGCCCTATACCCTTGTGGGCACTTGACATTGTCAGTCTTTTTAGCCATTCTAGTAGATGGTCAGTGGTATCTCATTTTGATTTTAATTCGCATTGCCCAAATGATTAATGAGTTAATGCGCATTTGATATTCCTAGATCTTCTTCGGTGAATATCTACTCGAGCCTTTGGAGCTTCCGTTTTTTCTTATAGCAGTCTTTTGTAATGAGATAGTTACTCTGAATCTTTTGATTGGGTGCTGTTCTTAGACCTGGTAAAAATTTTCACATACTTGAGTATTGTTTTTTCTTTGTGCTTGAAGGGTCAGTGGCAGCAGCTGTGGTTGTGTGGATGAAGTGGCAAGGTTGACATTGGTAGTCTTTGGTTCTTTCACGATGTTTGAGGGAATTGACGGTATTTTTCCTAGAGAAGTGAGGACTTGGGTGGTGATAGGTGCCTTCAACTCTCTCTTGTATTTTAGTGGTTTAGTTTTTTTAAAGTTTATTTTGAGAGAGAGAGGGGGAGGGGGAGGGAGGGAGAGAATCCCAAGCAGGCTCCGTGCTGTCAGCGCAAAGCCTGACGCAGGGCTCGATCCCACGACCCGTGAGATCATGACGCGAACCGAAATCGAGAGTTGGACGCTTAACCAGCCGAGCCACTCAGGTGTCCCTCTTGTATTTTATACATAGAGAAATACTGGGCTTTTTTCGTATAGGTCTAGACCTTTGAACAATGAGCAGTAGGAATCGGAAGGCAGGCTGAGGTGTGCGTTGTTCGTGAAGGCTTTTGTAACAGTTATAAAGGGCTGGCAGTGGAGTGTGCTGTGAGCAAAATGGGTTCAGCTTCAGACATTGGCAGGTAGGGAGAGTCACCTGGTAATGGTACCGTAGAAGGTAACTTGTGTGCATTAGGGGACTGGAAGCAAGAGACTGCTGTGGCCCTTTTGGGCACGAAGACACGGTGATCCTTGGGGTCTGACGTAGGGAGTTGGGACAAAGCTGTCAACATTTCTGAGAGCTCAGCCCCAGAATCATGTGCTGCGTCTAAGCTGTGCTAGGGTGACATCATGCTTAGGAGAGTACTGTCCTGCTGTTGTGGGCCATGTCCTGGCTGTGCCTTCCACTAACTTGGCTGAACACGGACCGGTTACTTTCTCATAGCTTTGTTGTGGGCGTGCCAGAGTGTGGGTGGGTGAAATGATAACCATACTTGCCTGGTGTATATAGTGTGTGCGTTGTAGCCAGTATCATAACCCCCATCCTCTCCCAGTTGCTTCAGCCTTTACACCCATATTTTCTAGTGTTTATTTCTCCTTATCTGACATTCTCTGCTATGTTCAGGATTACGTGAGGTCTTAGTTTTTGTTTTTTTTTTGTTTTGTTCTTTACCATTTATTTGTTTTTGAGAGGCAGAGAGAGTGTGCGCAGGGGAGGAACAGAGAGAGAGGGAGACACAGAATCTGAAGCAGGCTCCAGGCTCTGAGCCGTCAGCACGGAGCCCGATGCGGGGCTCGAACCCACAAACTGCGAGATCATGACCTGAGCCGAAGTGGGAAGCTCAACCGACTGCACCACCCAGGTGCCCCGATGTCTTAGATGTTGTGCCCAGGGATTGTGGACTTCGGGGCTCCCTTTTCGGGGCGTTCATCCCTTGGGTACTTTCTGACCTCCTCCAGGCTTGCGTTTTCGGCTCCGCCACATGAGATATTGTGCTCTCCAAGATTTTGCAGCGCTGCGATCCTCCTTTCTTGCCTTCCGCTTTCTAGGTGAACAGTGAGCCAAAACTGACCCACTCTCACGCATATCCGCCAGTCGTTCTGCTGCCCGACTCATGTTGCTGTCCAGTTGGAGCACCGGATGATCACGGTTACTACACTTGACCTACGTTGTCTAAAGCCGTGCTGTCCCTCATCCCGTCCTCGACTGGCTTTCGTGTCCGTGTTTGCTTAATAGGCAGAGAAGACAGATATTCTGTCCAGATGCCCGTTCTTAAGGGTTCAGCGCCATGGGGATTTTCCTTTTGCAAAGAGAAGTTCATGAGCCCTCATCCCTGCTCCTTACAGCCCCGTCCAGCCTGCAGCCCCTTCCCCGCATCTACCATCAATAAAAGCTGAGTTTCAGGGCAGGCCAGAGTCTGTTTCCACTTTTTCGCGCTCTGGCTGTCACCTAAAGGGGAAAGGTCCTCACAGCCTCACGTTGGTGAGATATCCTAACAGCCCCTTCCAGGGAGTGTTTCATTATAGTGCCCAGTCCCCTGGAGTCGAGTCGAAGAGGGCCAATATTGGGAATCTGAGTGTCTCCATGCCTTTTCTCAGAACTAATGACCCCACGAGACGGGAAAGGAAAGGTCAATTTCTGGAAGTCCTTGCTTTCGAGTTTGTACTGCGAGTCATTTGCAGAGAAAGTCAAAACACGTGTATCAGAATGGTTTGAGCATTTTCTGAAAACTTCTGCCTTTTCACTAATCAAACATACTAGACCTTACTCTGCTTGGAAAACTGGAATTGTGGGGTCTTAGCATTAGATGGAGTCTTGGGAACTATCCATTGCTCTCCTTCCTCAGTGCAGGAATTTCTTTAGGAGCATTCCAGATGGCTTCAAATTCTTTCTCTTTCTTGGGTGGAGGGAGTCTGAAGGCTGATCTGTATTGCTAGAAGCCTCCTCCTTCTTTGGCACAGTGCCACTGATGGCCTGCTACGTGTTCCACCGGACTGTTTGGCAGAATTTTGGTCCCCGTGCCCGTTGCCCCCTGGTGTTACTTCTGCAAATATGTTACATCATGCGGCAAAAACAACTTTGCAGATGTAACTAAGTGTACTACTCAGCTGATTTTAAGATTGGGAGACTATCCTGGACTATTGGGCAAACCTAATCTAATCACGTGAACCTGTAGAAGCAGAAATCCTACTCCAGTTGGAGACACGAGAAAATAAGAGATTTAAGGCAGGGACCAGATAGGAGGAACTGTTGTTGACTTAAAGATGAAGGACACCACGTGCTGGGGAAACTGGGGACCTCAGTCCCACAAATCGCGAGAAGCAGATTTCTGCCAGCAGTTGAAAAGAGCTTGGGCCCTTCTGATTTAAACCTTTTGCCACCCTGAGCAAAAGAGCCAGCTGAGTCACATGGGGCCCAGACTCTTGGTGCACAGTGTGGTGACAGAATAGATGGGAATTGTTACTTAGGACGGGACCTCAGAGCCATCAGTCACTTCTGGCTGCCCTTCATGCGTCACATGTTAATCACGACCGGTCCACTCCACTCTGGAGAGCTCACGCGACAGTCCCTTTTTCCCCTCCCAAATGCCACTTGAAGTACTTTAGCGCCTTCCTGAAGCTACGAGCATCCCCCCTCCTACCACCGTTCCACCACCCTGCATGTGTCCATTACAACAGTTGGGTGACCCCATCCAGTTTTCTCACGACTCGGGTTTCCCAGTCTTAAAACTGGGAAGGTCATGGCAAACGAGGGTGAATTGGTCACCCTGCTGCTGGTTGCTTGCTCACGACTGAGGTTGCCTCTTAACCTAGAGGCTGGTCATACCAGATACTCGTTCCTGTAGCCTTCTTTGTAGGTTGGACTCGAGTGTCTGATCTAATGTAGGTCAGCGGGGTCCAAGGGAAATCTGCTGGGAAGCTTCTGGGAAACCAGTTAGCAGAGATGCATAAAGAGAAATGGCCCATCCTAATTGCCTTTGTGTGAGGGTGTGATGTCTGGAACTGCAGCAGCCATCCTGTGATCGTGGGCAGGTAAACCTCAGGGTCGTGTCAATATGCTGATAGAGGAGACAGGTGGAAGGGACCTGGGTCATTGAAGACATGGCTGGCCCCTGCACTAACCCCACAGATAGCTTCTTTGGGGCATCTTGTTATGGGAGATAATATCATTATAGTTACTTTTGGTGAAGGGTTTTTGTTTCTGGCCATTGAAAACATCCTCCTGGGTGAGATGCTCCGGCTGTTGTGCATTCTGGTTCCTGAACACCTATTCATACATAGTCTCCAACAGCACTTTATCCCATTGTGTTGCCATTACGGGCCTCATATTCTGCTGAGTTGAAATTCCAGCACATAAAGATGAGTTTCTGGGGCGCCTGGGTGGCTCGGTTAAACGTCCGATTTCAGCTCAGGTCATGATCTCACAGTTTGTGAGTTCGAGCCCCACGTCAGGCTCTGTGCTGACAGCTCAGAGCCTGGAGCCTGCTTCGGATTCTGTGTCTCCCTCTCTCTCTGCCCCTCCCCTGCTCATGCTCTGTCTCAAAGATAAATAAAACATTTTTAAATAAAACATTTTTAAATAAAAAATTTTTACAGAGATTAAAATCTCTTTTAATTTCTTTAAATTAAAGAGGGGGTGAAGAGTTCCACCTCAAACACAGGCAGAGGAGCTAAAGCAAATAGGGTGGCTTAGAGACCTTGGCAAGGAAGCTTGGGGGAGAGAAAGGCAGTGAGGGAAGGCAGGCTGGCAATCCAGTGCTGGTTTCTTCTGTCTTTAGGGCACGAAGACACTGGGATGTCCATAACGAGTTCACGGGGCTTGCTGCGACTGGGCATTACCCCGGGCAGTGCTTGCGTGATATAGCCTTGCAACTTGGAGGGGGAGGGGTGGGTGGTGCTCCCTGGCCCTGCGTGACCCTGTCGTGTGGTTACACGGTCAGCACATCTGGCTTCCCTACTTGGAGTCTTGGACTCAGGCAGAGTCAAATGAGCAGGTGGCCACAGCTCTGAATTCAAAGTTGTTGAGCTCTGAGATGCAGAGAGGGGGTTGATAAAGTGCAGCCCAAGGTGCCGTCTGTGGGCAGCACAAAGCACAGTGATCGACACTCTTCTCAACAGGTGTGGGAGGCAGCACAGTAGAAGTGGAAATGAACATTCACTGGTTCTAGAGAAATGTCATTGGCACTCTCCATTCTCTGCGCAAAGCCCTTGGGATTGTGACTGCGCTCACAATTTCTTGGGCTCACTTTTTTTTTTTTAATTTTTTAACGTTTATTATTGAGAGAGAGAGAGAGACACAGAGCATGAGCAGGGGAGGGGCAGAGAGAGGGGAAGACACAGAGTCTGAAGTGGCTCCAGGCTCTGAGCTGTCAGCACAGAGCCCGACGCGGGGCTCGAACTCACAAACTGCGAGACTATGACCTGAGCAGAAGTTGGTTGCTCAACCAACTGAGCCACCCAGGCGCCCCTCTTGGGCTCACATTTATGAGCTCGTTCATGTCTGTGAATCTCCTAACCTGATTCACAGGTCTTCAGTTTGGATGTGTCCAGTGCTCCTAACCACCTGAGGTTTTAGGGGAGATGCCCTTGCCCCCCTTGCATGGGGCTTGGGTCGCCAAGTGGAAAATGGGTATGTCAGTTGCTGAAGGCATGGTGGCTTCTTCAGGTTGGTGTTCGGGGGCAAGCGATAGGTCATAGCTATTCTCTAAACTCATCTTGTCGCCTCATTGCCTAAAAGCTTCTAACAGCTTCCACCACCTGTAGAATTAGTCCTTGGCATGATGGACAAGGCCTTTCATAGACTGATCTCAGTTTACCTGGCAAGTCTCATCTCTTGACCTTCTGCTGTTACCTCAAGCACCTGCTGATCACGTGCCCAGCTCCCACTTTCTCACCCATGTGTACGTTTACGGATACTGTTCTCTGGATTGCTGGTGAAGTCCAACACCGTGTAGATCTCACCCAAGCCAGCTCCTCTCCACGATTTCCCTTTGCATGTGCTCCCGGGAAGCAGGTGATCAGCTGGCAGAATGCCTGGCACACGCGATGTGCTTGATAAGGGGCCTTGGGATTGAGTTGGGATGAGCTGAGCTCACTCAAGTGCACGTCTCTGAAATTTGGACATTGGTGCTGCTTCTTCCTTGAACGGATGCAGGACAGACCTGTTGCTCTTCCACATGAGTGATTAATTTGAAGGTGGCCATAGGCACCTAGTTTTTTAAAAAGGCTTTTATTTAATTTTTAAGGTAACTACACCCAACGTGGGGCTTGAACTCAAACCCTGAGATCAAGAGTCTCATGCTTTACCGACTGAGGCAGCCAGGCGCCCGCCATAGGCACCTTATTTAACCTTTCCTTTTCCATTCTGCAAGTGATTACAGTAATTACACAAATTACTGATGAACCGTGTTTATTAGTATGCACAGCTTTTTAAAAAAAATTTTTTTTTTTTTAAGAGAGAGAGGCAGAGTGTGAGTGGGGGAGGGGCAGAGAGAGAGGGAGACACAGAACCCGAAGCAGGTTCCAGGCTCCCAGCTGTCAGCACAGAGCCCGACGCAGGGCTCAAACCCACAGACCATGAGATCATGACCTGAGCCAAAGTCGGACGGTTAGCCGACTGAGCCACCCAGGTGAACCCCCCCCCCCCCCCATTGCAGAGCTTTTACTGCATTACTTTGACCCCCAGATGACTCCATAAGGACCACCTATCAGCTATACATCTGTCACTATCCCCGGGTGAGAGATGGAGAAGTAGAGTTTTAGAGCATCCGTGATGGCTTGTGCCGGGCCACGGGGGGTGGGGGGAGGGGATATGAGTTCATCTGACTCCCATTCCTCTGTTACTGTATGTGCTTTATTGAATCCTGGCCATCTTGGTGCCCCTGCTCTGAGTTACCTCCAGGTTGAGTAATAAATTTCCCCTTTGTTCCTCAGGTTAGGAGAGCATTTTCCTTTTCGTGCTGTGGTTGTCTTATGTTGTTAGCGGGTGGGAGTTGAGTGGGGCTACAGAGCTTGGTTTGGAGTGAGCATTACATGTTCTAATGCACAGTGGTGATGAAGGACCCACAAATATCAGGGAATTTGCTGAGTGTTACTGACCAGGTCCTGGGAATGTGAAGTTTTTCTCTCCCCCCTCACCCCCCCACGCCCCAACACTTGGGGTCTCTATCTGAAAACCGCTACGTTTCAGTTAAAACTGAGGTCTCCATCTGAAAGCCACCAGGCTCCAGTTAAAGCTGACCCCTGGCAGAACATAAAGGAATAGGCACCCTGATTGTTCACAGGTCTTGCAACAAAAGTGCATAACCCTGGCCACCTGATTTCCGAGGCCTCCTAAACTCTGAGACTCGCTCCACTAGCCCTATAGGAGCATCACTTATTTTTCGTATTTTTTTAAAGTTTATTTCCAGAGAGAGAGCGAGAGAGCAGGAAGAGCAGGGAGAGTGGGAGAGAATCCCAAGCAGGCTCCGCACTGGCAGTGCAGAGCCAGATGCAGGGCTCGAACTCATGAACCGCGAGATCGTGACCTGAGCTGAAACCAAGAGTCGGACACTTTTAACTGACTCAGCCACCCAGGCACCCCTGAAAGTGCCACGTTTGGATGAAATACCACCAGGCTTGAATCCCTCTTTTTTCTCTTGTGTATGCATAACATGCGTGTTGTGTGGTGTGTGTCTCGTCTCTGTGTATTGGGGGTGTGTGTGGCATCTTTGTGTGTGGAGTGTGTTGGGGGTGTGTGTATTGTATTTCTCTGTGTTGTGTTGGGGCGTGTGTCTGTTGCTTTGGGGTGTGTGTGTGTGTGTGTGTGTGTGTGTGTCATCGGCAGAGGGAGAAGGGGTACAAGAGGAAGGAATGGCTCCTCTCACCAGGAATGGCAGGGATGTTGAAAAATCTTCTCTAAATCCCTAATCTCTTCACCCAAGATTAAGCAAATAAAATTGTTGGCTTGAAGAAGTCAGATTCTTGATGACTCCTAAGAGGCAGCAAAGTGAGTCAAGAAGCTTAGCTTCCTATCAGCAACGAGATAAAGGGGCTTTGGCCCTGAATGACAGTTTGAGCAATATACCCTAATCCGATTAGCAGGGGATTCAGTGTCAGTCTATATTAATGGCGGGTTTTTAAAAATGGATGCTAAAGGGTTGGTGTTCATCATCCAAAGGGCTTGGTTCTTCCTCTGGGTGAGGTAAGCCTCGCCTGAAACTCGGGGTGAGGGGGCGGGAGATGGGTGAGGCCGGGCGAGGGGCTCATCTCTTCTAAGGGTCCCTTTGTTCACCCAGGGCTTTGTTTAAGCTGTCAGCTTCTCCTCAGCCCCAAAGAGACAAGGGGGGATGGAGGGCAGGGGACCGTGGCAAAATCAGGGGACTGGATTCAACACTAAGTTCTGCTTGGAGTTTTCTTGGCGGAGAGTTTTCACACTGAGCATATTTTCCGGGTCCTCTACCCTCCAGGCTGAAACAATCCTTCATTTAAAAATTGCCCTGTGGGGTTGAGCATCTTTTAATGCTTTATTTATTTGAAAGAGAAGGAAGGCAACGTGGTGTGAAAGAATAGAAAAGGTGTATTTCCGTTACAGGTTAATTAGTCTCTAGGGACTTTGGTGGAAATCCTGGTGGGAGGCAAGGCATGAGAATACAATTTACAAGTAACAGACCCGCTCTGGAGTCCTGAATTCCAGTCTTCTGACTCTTGTGTTTCAAATCCAATCTGGGTCCTTCAAGGCCGAGGCTCATTACTTAGCTGGAACATTGATATTTTGTGTATTTCCTCAATGGAAGATTTATTTCTAGAGCAGATACCCAGAATCTGGATGGGTTGGATTATGTTTTGAATCTGATTTCGCCTGGAAATTGGCTTGCAAATAATTAAAGTGTATCTGCCCTTCGCCTGCATGGGGAGGGCTGCTACCTTGTGATTCCTTGAGCAGCAAGCCTGGATCTGGTCTTTTTTTTTTTTTTTTTTTTAAAGTAAGGGACACCTGACGTTCCTCTAAGACATTCCTCTGAGAATGACATCAGGCCTGTCCTGAGAGCAACGTCAAGCTACATGAGTGGCAATGATTTGCCTTTAGCTCTGGTTAGAAATCAGGGGCACCTGGGTGGCTCAGTCGGTTAAACGTCTGACTTCAGCTCGGGTCATGATCTCGCTTCTCGTGAGTTCGAGCCCCGCGTTGGGCCCTGTGCTGACAGCTCAGAGCCTGGAGCCTGCTTCGGATTCTGTCTCCCTCTCTCTCTGCCCCTCCCCTGCTCATGCTGTATATCTCCCTGTCTCTCAAAAGTAAATAAACATATGGGGAGAACCCGTTACCTTTCCTCGGCACCCCTTGATCTCAGAGAACCCATAAGTGGAATCTGTTTTTCCTAACACCTATACAAATGTGAGGCAAGCCTCATACGGAGGGGAGTAGCTGGGGAGTAAGGGAAGGGTCTTGGGTAAAAGGATCAGTCACTGCCAGAGCTCAGAGGAATCCCCAGTGTTCTGTAGAGTGGTCAGTAATCTACAAACGTAGTTGGAATTCAGCATCACCTTGTGCTTGTTTATGGAAAATACACGTTCCTGGCCCGATTTTAGACTGCATCAGAATATGAAGGGGTAGGGCTCACGGACATGTAATTATAACAGGTTTGGGCATCAGCCAGGGTTGGGAACCACTGACTAGGATATCTTGGGGCAGAAGAGGATGTAGCAGGGAGGCTCAGGATGGTTGGGTCCTTTCTTCCTATTGAATGATGGTTGACCTTCTTTTCTTTTATTGGAACCACCTTTTAAGATCTATGATGGTTAGTTTGAGACTCTGTAGAGTCTCTACCATTTGTATAGAGTGTGGCTTATATCAGAAATGTAAATATTTGGCTTATTCAAATCCTTGTCTTTTATATTCTCTAGCTGATGAGTGTCAGGCTTAGATAAAGTAAATGATTTCAGACTCCATTTTCTCAGACCCTAAAGTCCATGATCTTCCTCCTGTGTCATGCCTCCAGGTGAGGAGAAAATGCATGGGTCTTTTGTTTCCTAGTTTCTCTCGTTCAGGAGGATTTTAAACCAAGAGCGTGTTACCTTCAGGTCTTGTTACCTTCAGGTCTCTGTCGTGGTGGTTGTGTGTGAATACGGATTGTTCCGGAAAGGAAAGGGGTCGGCGTCTCAGCATTTGGCGAGCACATCCTCTGCTATCAATGAGCACTAAGTCAAAGACTGTGGGCCATCAGAGCCCAATGGGAGCCTGGCTCACTGGAACATGCTATTTTCATATTTATATATTTGATTGGCTAATTTTCTTTTCTTTTTATTTATTTATTTTGAGAGGGTGGGGACAGAGAGAGAGGGAGAGAGAGAATCCCAAGCAGGCTGTGCATGGCCAGTGTGGAGCCCGACGCGGGCCTGGAACCCACAAACTGCGAGATCATGACCTGAGCAGAAACCAAGAGTTGGACGCTCAACCGACCGAGCCCCCCAGGCACTCCCGATTGGCTAACGTTCTCACCTCAAATGCAGGATTCATGCTACTCTCAGTGCCGTTTAAAGAATCTAGGCTCTTTGCCTGGGGAAGGTCCTCTTCCTCCTTGTGAGGGAAAAATTGCATGTGGTAGACGAAGCACATTAAAGAAGGGGTGGAGTGTTCTGCCTTCAGAAACAAACGTGGGGTCTCAAGTCACAGGCGGGGGAGGTTGGCAGACAGTGCAGACGTGAGACCAGCGCGGTTCCAAAGGCTTCTGTGGAAGTAGCTTTGGGGATACAGAGCCTCTGGGTGATGCGAGTTGATGACTGGAGTTGGTGGCACTGAGTGGGGACCTGGTCACAGAGGCAGCAGGCGTTATGGAAGGCGACCAAGGTACCGGCTGTGGGATGCAAAGAGGAGAGAGTAGAGAGGCCACCTGCTTCAAAATAGAACATCCAGAGGCAGGGTGAGGTTTCATGGAACTTTGGTCAGTCTCTCCAGACCCGCCTCAAGGACTGTGACAGGTGCCACAAAATAAAGGACCTTGTCATTCCTCCCAGTTACTTTGATACAGTGTGTGTTAGGCAAGCTTGGTTAATCTATAGATGAAGTGTACCATACCGAGGATAGTATATTCCGAAGCCGCATCCTCTCTGTGTGCCAAGGTATTCTTAAGTGACTGAAGCAAAGCAGGTAGGTGATGAGACACTGGGACCCTGTTCCCCCCGGGTGTGGCTTTTGATAGAATTAATTTTCCACCTGTCTCTGGGGGACAGAAAGGCGGGTGGTTCTTAGAGCGCCCCCTTTGAACGGACTGTGGGTTTACTCCACTGTTTTTGAAACTCAACCCATCCAAGCCTTAAAAAATAGGTGGATTTGGACAATGGGTATGTGAAGAGAAGAGCAGAGCTAAGTCCCAGCCCGTAGATGTCAGTAGAATCAAAAGGATCTGGCTAACAGGAAGCCGGATTCTGAGCTGTTTCCAGGAACAAGAATACGGCTTGATTGATTCAGCTTCTAAGCTTTGTCTGCAGCACTGGCTGCGTATCCATTCAAGAGGAATCCCACCCTTTGGATTTCCATATCAAAGACGGGCTGGGGTTCTGGCTGGGCTCGGTGGCAGTTTGACAGCCAGTGTCCTACCTCAGATCAATGCGCTCTGCCAGTCATTACTATGGGGAAGACTTGCTGACTTATCTGCCTTGAGAATTTGACTCTTTTCAAGTTGTTTGCCAGGGAAGTCTCAGGGGGAAGGAACTCACAGCCTTTGGGCTCTGCAGGTGAACTGGGACTGTATTTCCAGCCCAGCATACCTCTCTCTGTTTTCTCTTGGCATCAGAATTAAGTGGGATCTAGAATGAAAAACTCTAAGGGTGCCTGGGTGGCTCCATCAGTTCAGCGTCTGACTTTGGCTCAGGTCATCATCTCACGGTTTGTGGGTTGGAGCCCCACGTCGGGCTCTGTGCTGACAGCTTGGAGCCTGCTTGGGATTCTTGCTCTCTCCTCTCTCTCTGCCCCTCCCCTGCTAGTGCTTTCTCTCTCTCTCTCTCTCTCTCTCTCTCTCTCTCTCAAAGTAAATAAATAAAAACTTAAAAAGAATAGAATGAGGGGCGCCTGGGTGGCACAGTCGGTTAGGCGTCCGACTTCAGCCAGGTCACGATCTCGCGGTCCATGAGTTCGAGCCCCGCGTCGGGCTCTGGGCTGATGGCTCAGAGCCTGGAGCCTGTTTCCGATTCTGTGTCTCCCTCTCTCTCTGCCCCTCCCCCGTTCATGCTCTGTCTCTCTCTGTCCCAAAAATAAATAAATGTTGAAAACAAAAAATTAAAAAAAAAAAAGAATAGAATGAAAAACCCTGAAAACAAGATATGTGGATATTTTCAGCTGTAACCATTGTTTCCAGCCCTTCAAGTGATATTTTGAAACCGACAAAAAGTTGAATGGGGATAGATTATTCTCTCGACGCAGGCTGTAGTCTAGTCTATCCTTCCTCCCTCCCCTCCTTTCCATTGCTTTTCTTCTTTTCTCCCATTTTTCTCTTCTCTTCTGCATGAGAAAGGGGCTCAGAAACAACAAGACATCATCTAAATGTCACCAGGATATTCCAGTCGATGCTAGACGTCTTCATCACAATGGCTTTAGCTAGGAAGCAATATGGAGAACCTCAGTTACATGGCCAGTGCCATTCAGATACACCTTCAAATGCTGTTTTAAAGACTCAGGTTCTCACCGTGGACTTAACTTTTAGACATTTCAGTAAGAGATGATACTAACCTTTCAAAGAACTCTGGCTGTGTTTGGATGGTAAAGAGGCTTCTAAGTCATTGAGTAAGTGATTTTATTTATATAATGTTTATTATTTTATATAATATTTATTTTTGAGCGGGGCGGGGAGGGGTAGAGAGGGAGAGAGGATCCGAAGCAGGCTCTGTGTTGATCTGCGTTGAGAGCAGAGAGCCCCATGTGGGCTTGAACTCAGTGAACCATGAGATCATGACCCGAGCCCAAGTTGGATCCTTAACCAACTGAGCCACCCAGGCGCCCCAGTAAACCATGTATTTCTGTGTGTGGTTATGTGATGACCATTCACACCTCTGAAAATCATTTCCTCCCTCAGTTGGTGTACTTTTAAACCAGTGTTTCCCAAACTTTGTGTCTTGGAACACTCATTCCTTGAAAAGTCAATAGGTTTCACTCTAAGTGTTCTGTGGTTCTTTCAGTTTGGGAAACACTGCAACATAATTTAGAACCTTACTCAAATCTCCATATCAAAGGCTCCATAAAGTCCTGGAGTCAATAAATCCCTTGACTAGGTTCACCCTTGGGTTTCCAAACTCACATAGTTGACCGGAGAACATTATTTTGCATATCATTCATTAATGGTTGTGGATCCAGAGACCGTGAGACTACCCTGTGTTTTCTTTTCTCTGATCTGGTCTCCTTTGGCATCTTGGAATGTTCTTTCATCTTTTGCTACCCAGTCATAAACTTTCCTCAATGCTCAACTTTTGCTTCTGGGTCTTTTTCCCTATGTGTCTTAAGGTTTTCACCCACTTTTATAGATTTGTATAGAAAGTAAACTCCCCTCTTTCTCCTCTGTTCCCGTTTTTATCCCTACTTGTCTTTTTCACAGATATATTTGGAAGATTGCCCCTTCTCCCCCAGCTTCACTCCCCTCAACTGATTTCATCTTTTTGTGTAATTTCAGTTTTCACTTCCGGTTTCTTGATGTGTTAATGACACTGACTTTCTCCCTCAACAGAGGGAGGTCTTGAAGTCATTTAACAGCCTTCCCCTCTCCCCATCTTGGAAAAATAATTACATTCTTCATAAATAGCTTGAGAACTCTTAGTCCTGCACACATTTAATATTAAAAGGATGATGCAACTACGAAGCATTCAATGTGTGGATTTCAATGACTTAGAATAAATGGTTGGTGTCATAAAATGTTAAGTCTAATTGGAATGGTATTTCTTAGAGAAGTCCTGCTGGATTCCCCCCTCCTCTCCATTGGAGAGCCAAATAAGCAAATGAAAAAAAAAATGGACAAGAGAGTTAAAAGAGCAAGAAATACTGTTTCCCAAACTGGGGGGAGGTGGAAGGTTGGTGAAGGATACATGCCGAACAGTTCTGGGAAAGCATGGGCTGAATGTATCCAGTGGTGAGTCTGAAGCCTGCAGGTGAAATGTTCTGCCGGCCCGCCCCCACCCTTCCCCCAGAGAGGGTCCTGGTATCTTCCGCTGTATATTTTACTGTGGCTGTGAGACCACTAGAGAAAAGTAAAGATGGATGGAAATTGAGATGGACACAGTAGGGCTTCAGCAAGGCTTGATATTACACGGAATGTATTTTTCTCTTCTTCATTCTTGAAGCCCCGCCCCCCCTTGTTTGTCTGCAGACTCCTTCATTTCAGGAATTTGGCATCAATATTGACATCTCGCTGACCTCAGTGTATACCTAGTGACGAGACTCTGATGGCAGGTGGCAATGCTAGTCAGGAGACCACCTTGAAGACATGACAAACCAGGCTCTTCCCTCTTTACCCCCAAACTCTGTCTTCACGTTATATGTTTCGGCCCCGGAGCAGAGGTTGGTTTTCAACAACAGTGACAATGCTTATAATTGAGGTTCATAATATCTGAACCCTCTTGTCGTCTGGTGAACGGGGGGCAGGGTCACGGTATTCCCTCCAGCTCACTCTTTAAAATACACCTTGGCCACAACAGTTACACTGGTCATAGAAATTATTTCTTAGATCCCATTCCTCAGCTCCTTGTTTTTTCCTTATTACAAAAGCAGAATATGCTCATCAAAGAAAAATACAAAGGATAAGAGAATAAACAAACAGTTACCTGGAATTTCATGCAACCAGGTGGCTTGATATGTATCTTTCCGCTTCTGTTTTTGTACACACACACACACACACACACTTTACAAAGATCCTTCTGTTTTAGTTTTCTAACCTGCATTCTAAAATCTCTACTATATTTTGAAAATCTTTTCACACAGTAAACGTACTTCCATAGCCTTGATTGTGAGAGCAGTGCAGTATTTCATTTCTAGGCACCCTCCGCTGTCTTTTGAAAAGTTAGACATACAGCATTTCTTCTGCCCTAAACAGAGCTATCACAAACTCTCAGAGATAACACTTTGTGCACAATCTTAATCATTTTCCTTAGATGAAAAAAATTTTTTTATTTGTTCTGAGAGAGGGGGGGTGGGAGAGAGAGAGGGGATCCCAAGCAGGCTCTGCACTGTCAGCACGGAGCCTGACATAGGGCTTGAACTTGTGAACCGTGAGATTATGACCTGAGCCAAAACCAAGAGTCAGACGTTTAACCGACTGAGCCACCCTGATGCCCCTCTTTAGATGAATCTTTTTTTCTGTGTTTATTTACTTTTGAGAGAGAGAGAGAGAGAGAGAGAGAGAGACAGAGCAAGAGGGAGACACAGAACCTGAAGCAGGCTCCAGGCTCTGAGCTGTCAGAGCAGAGCCTGACGTGGGGCTTGAATTCACGGACTGTGAGATTGTAACCTGAGCCGAAGTTGGACGCCCAACTGACTGAGCCACCCAGGTGCCCCCAGCTGAAAAATTTAAAGTGGCTTTTCCAGGGGGAGGGACAGGGGCAGTTTGAAATTTTAAAAAATGTATTTTGACAAAACTACTCTCCCAAAGATACCAGTTACTACTGTGGCTTCTTACTGGTATTATCAATTTTTGGTAGAGCTTGAAATGAAAAGTGTTATTGTTCTGCTATCTTTACTTATATTTGTTTCATTAGTAACAAGGTTGAATAAGCCGTTATGTCCTCACTGATTTATTAACACTACTGGCTACTAGTTCATGTGAGCTGTTACTGCCTGTGTTTTTCTATTGGTGTTTGGTTTCTGTTACTCAGTTTTAATGACCCTTTGCATATTGATGGCTAACGTTTGATCTAATTGTGGGCAGTGTTTGGCACTTACACTGTGTAGACACTAGTCTAAGCTTTTCTACACATTAGCGTTGTTAAGCCTTACCCCTCTGACAATCCAGACGACGAGGAGGTTGTGAAGCAGGTAAAAGTCTTTATTTGGGATGTTAGGGCTTGCGGTCCAGCAGAGGGACACAGGGCGGCAGGTGGGGGGGGGTACAGAAATTGACAAGTGCTCTAAATTGGGGGAGGGGAGGGCAGGCTGATGAAGGCAAAACCCACAGGGTTATAGGAGTTCGTAAATTGTTTAGAAGGAATTACAATTGGTGCTGGCAGAGTTAGACTGACCGACGAATACACGATTGGCTGTTTAGCTAACAGAAGTTCCATTATCTCTGTTTCCGTCCACAGTAGAAGGATGCTTTCCAGGAGGTGGTCTGGGTGCAGTTGACAAAAGTCAAAGTCCGTGGTGTTCTGAGAATTGAAACAGGAGGTGTGCACAAGCCTCCTTCCTCGGTGTCCTCCCCACCCTGTTCTGGGCGGCTCTCAGAAATGCTTACTTCTTCGGGAAAACAATTTTGCACCTCCTGTGAGGTAGGTACAATGATGATTTCCTTTGTGTTTCGGTGGAGAAACTGAGGCATTGAAGAAGTTCACCAAAGGTACGTGGTTTGTAAATTTTAGAGCTAAGATGTTACCCAAGCAATTTGGTTCTAAGCCTCCTTGCTACTCAGCCTTAAAATGGAATTTATATTACAGGTGTTAACCACTTGACTGTGTTATTAGTTACATGTGGATTTTTATCTGCCCGCGACATATTTTTATTTTAATTTTATTTTATGTAACCAAATCTATTCATGGATTCCTTTATGTTTTGTCCTTTTGATACGATAGGCGGACTTCTTTTTTCCTCATAGCTAGTTGTTCCCAACCTATTCCAGCTTACAGCTCACAATTCCATTTCCTTCATACATGAATATCATATGTACTTTTGTTTTACCTGGACTTTTCTGTCCTTTTCTATTAACCTGCCTATTTCTTCACTGGTTCTAATTTTTTTTTTTTGTAGTTTAAAATACATTTTGGGGTGCCTGGGTGGCTCAGTCAGTTGTGTCTGACTTCAGCTCAGGTCATGATCTCATGGTTTGTGGGTTCAAGTCCCGAATCGGGCTCTGTACTGACAGCTCAGAACCTGGAGCCTGCTTTGGATTCTGTGTCTCCCTCTCTGCCCCTCCCCTGCTCATGGGGAGCATGAGCTCTGTCTCTGTCTCTCTCTCTCTCTCTTTCTCAAAAATGAATGAACATTAGAAAAAAATTTTTTTAAATACATCTTAACACCTGATAAAGGAATCCTCTAAAGAAAACTTCTTGGCCAACATTCTTTCCTTCAGTGAGGTTTTCCCAGTAACTTTAGACATTTCCAAATGCTCTTTATATTTAAGTTAAGTGTGTTCACTATGATTTTCAAGCCAGTCTTTTCGTTTCCATTATTCTTGGTTCCCATTCCCTCTGCGGAGGGAGGTCTGCTCTCCTCCACTGTGGCCATGTGATTCAGCGGGAGTTGTCCTGGTTTAACCACCCCACCACCAGTTGACCAGATAGAAATGGGGCTTCCTCCACCCAGCAAAGATAGCCAGCGTCTTTTCCCCTGTCTTCAAACTTGGGACCTAGAGAATAAGTCTCTCTTGGTAGTAAGTCTCACCTCCCTGCTCATGGGAGATGAGACACAGGAGCTGAGAATGTGGTGTTTCAGACCAGGTGGAGGAACCCAACCCAGTTACAAGGCAAGACACAGAGGTTGGTGCACGGATCACAGCAAGTAAGAGTTGGGGAGAGACCATCCAGCTTAGGGGACTCGGGCCTGGGCAGCTCCCTCCGCTTAGCTGTCCTTGACTTTCCCTGGCAGCTCATGGGATCAAAGGACCAGAGCTCACCTGGGCTACAAAATAACCCTTCCAGTAAATTCTGTCTTGCCGTTGTTCAGAACAATTCCAGTCATTTGCAACCACAGCAGTCCTGAACAATAAGCTGGTCATTATAGGAATGTAAAATGCCCATTGATTTTCACATGTTTCTGTTGCAGGTGACCAAACCAAAATCATGAGTTGTTTTCAGATTTTTCATTTGGGTGTTTTTGGATTTCTGGGAATTAGCGCATTTCATCTGTGAATGGTGATAATGTTCCGCAGTTCTAACATATATACCTACACGCACACACTCATTTACGTATAAATCTACGCATGTGCACACCCACCCACACACACGTTTCTTTCTGATTGTATTTGCAAGGACTGGCAAGTTTACCTTGAGTAACAAGATTGCTGCCATCGTGCTACTGTTGACTTTAACGGAAGGCCTCCGGACTCCCAGAGTTAAGAGTGGTATTTGCAGTTGGCTTCAGACAGATTTAATGCATTAAATTAATTGAATATTCTTCTAGTTTTATTTTACAAAAAAGCCATGCTTTTAGAGAAGTTAGGAACACATTTTTCATTAAAATCTGTTTAGCAGCTAACAGTATGATTATATGTTTTAGGAAATCGCCTTTCATCCATTAATATAGTTAATTATGTTCATAGATTTTTCTAAGGATTGATTTGTTTTTGCAGCTCTGAGGAAGGACTTCTGCTTTTTCATGGTGTGTGATTTATTTACTATGCAGCTGAATTTGCTTTGCTAATACTTCCCTTGCTAACTTCCCTCTATATTCATAACTAAAAATTGGTCTAAAAATTGTCTTAAGGTGATGTTTTTCAGGTTTCAGTATTGGGATTATGCTGGATTTCCGTTCGGTTTACTTGCTCTGGGGCAGTTAAAATGCCACATGAATAGTCTGTCTCTTGATGTTAGCTAGAACTCATTGGTGAATTTTCTGAGCCCAGCGTCATCTGGAGATTCTTTAATATCGTGAAAATCTTTTTTTTTTTTTTTGAGCTATTTGTTTTCAACCTTGTGTCAAGTTTGTAACTTTAATTTCTTTTGAAAGTTTGTTTTTCATGTGTATTTATTTTGAGAGAGAGAGATAGGCAGAGTGTGAGCAGGGGAGGAGCAGAGAGAGAGGGAGACACAGACTCTGAAGCAGGCTCTAGGTTCTGAGCTGTCGGCACAGAGCCTGACGCGGGGCTTGAACTCACAGACTGAGAGATTACGACCTGAGCCCAAGTTGGATGCTTACTGACTGAGCCACCCAGGCGCCCCTCATGAGAATTTTTAAGTTAAAAAAAAAATTTATAAGAGAGAATCAAGCACATTTCAGTGCTGATGTGAAAAAAACCAGGATATAAATTAAAAAAAAATTTTTTTAATGTTTATTTTGTGGGAGGCAGAGAGAGAGAGGGAGACACAGAATCTGAAGCAGGCTTCAGGCTCTGAGCAGGGGAAAAAAACCAGGATAAAATGGAGTGTGGAAATCTCAGGTGAGAAAGGAGGTAAATGATAGAATTAAATCCCCAAAGAAAATGTTGAAAATGAGATCCTGATCATAAGTGGAAGGATTATCATTATACAGGTAGAGAGACACCTCTGATGTCAAACTATTAGGAAGTGAACATGACCTTGAGGGATACTGGTGTGTTGGAGGGATGGTGGACAAGTTTCCATCTTATTACTTCTTTTACTTTATTTTTTTATTTTTGGAGGTTGGGATGGGCACAGGGAGAGGAAGAGCGAGAATCCCAAGTAGGCCCTATGCCCAGCACAGAGCCCAAGATGGGGCTCAATCTCACAACCATGAGTTCATAACCTGAGCAGAAATCCAGAGTCGGACACTCACCCAACTGAGCCACCCAGGCACCCCTCCATGTTATTACTTCTATTTTACTGAAGTAGGAGGCCAGCCATCAGTTGAACAAGAGAAGGGGTGTGTAGTGTATAGATTTTCTGTGGTGTGGGTGTGAGATGGTCACCGTACGAAACAGGAGATACGTTTGCTGCAAGAAACACAAACTGTCACAGAGTGCTGAAGACGCGGGAGACATTTCTGGTGGACTTGAGGTCGTACCATTTCATGAGGTTATGTGGTTTCTTTCACTGTTACTTCACAGTCTGGAAGGCGGAACAGAGAAAGTGTGAAGTGAAGCTAATCCATGGTGTGAGTTCTGCTGGGCTGATGTAACAGAATAACAGCACAAGGAAGTTGGAGATGTTTTGGAGGATAGCTGAACAAAACAGATAGAGGGATACAGAAGGAGGAAGAACCAGGAGTGGGCTAAAGAGTAAGCAGAAGTGGAGAATCTCTAGGAATTTAATTCATCAAGAGGTCAAATAACATGTCCTGAATTAATGAAGAAAAAAAAAACCCAAGACATTCTGTTGGGAGAACATTGAGAGGTTGGGTTGAGAGAATAATTTTGGAGGGGAATATGACCATATGGACAGAATGAGTGTATCAGAAAGGGTAGATGAGCAGAATGTCTTCCATTTTGTATCGTGGCCAAGGAAAATTAGGGCCGTGTGAGATGGTGGTATTGACTTGACTGCACAACCATTGTTGTTGGCTGTCTTTGTTGGTGTTGTTCCCTGTGATAAGAGGCCTGGCTTTGTAGTCTCTGAAATATCGAATTACCAACATTTATCCACGAAGAGATAGAAAACTCAGATCTACATAAGTTAAAGAAGTGCAATTTGGGATATGAACTTTCCGCAAAGAAAACTTCAGTTCTCATTTACTTGGTGATTTACGCAGACATTGGAGAAAGAAATGATACCCATCTCACAAAGAAACTTGTTCAGAAGACAGGGGAGGAGGGAGACACTCCCAACTAATTCAGTGAGGGCTATGCTACCATGATGAAAAGCAGGAAAATGTTACAAGGAAATGAAGCTGCAGCATAATATCTCTTATAAAAACAGATGAAAAAATTCTTGCAAATTTCAGGCCCTGAATGTGCGCAAACTCATCTGATCTCAGAAGCAAAGCAGGGTCAGGCCTGGTTAGTACTTGGATGGAAAAATCAAATCCAGTATTGTGTAAAAAGGGTAGCGCATCATGACCGAGAGGTATTTATCCTGAGAATGCAAGGTTGGTTTAACAGCTGAAAATCAATTGATAGAATTCAACATCGTAAGCCAAAAACGACCATGGTTGTTTTCCTCCCATAGATCTGGAACATATTTTGTTAGATTTATACCTAAGAATTGTATTTTGTGTTTTTTATAATGTATTTTTAATTTCAAATTCTGCTTAAGTGTCAGTATGTAAGGAAGTGATTGGTTTTTATATAGTAGCTATATACTGAGGGGGGGCATCCTTGCTTTGATCTTAGTGAGAAAGAGGTTGTCCCACCATTAAGTGTGACTTCAGCTGTGGTTTTTTGGGGGACGTTCTTTATCCCGTTGAGAAAGTTCTCATATTTCTAGTGTGCTGAGAGTTTTGATCATGGATGGGTGTTGGGTTTTGTCAGCTCCTTTTTCTACATTGATTGATACGATCATGTGATTTTTTTTTTTTTTTCTTCTTTAGCATGTTGCTATGGTGGATTACATTAACTCTGTTTGAAATGTCCAGCCAGTCTTCATACCTGGGATAAATCTCTCTTGGTTGTGGTGGATAATTCTTACTGTTGTTCGACTTGGTTTGCCAATCTTTTGTGGAGGACTTTGGTATCTGTTCATGAGAGATCTTGCTCTGTAGTTTTCTGTTTTGGTAATGCCTTTGTTGGGTTTTGGTATTAAGGTAACGCTGACCTCATAGAATGAGTTAGAAAGTATTTACCTTGCTTCTGTTTACTGGATGACATTGTAGAGAATTGGTGCAATTTCTTTCCTTTTTTATTTTTAAGATTATATGTGTGTGTGTGTGTGTGTGTGTGTGTGTGTGTGTGTGTATTTTTTTAACATAATCTCTACACCCAACTTGGGGCATGGAATGTATAACCCTGAGACCATGAGTCACATGCCCCACCGACTGAGCCAGCCACATGCCCCACTGATTCAATTACTTAATAGATAATGGTTTGTTCAGAGGGTCCATTCCTTCTTCTGTGAGTCTGACAGATGATGTCTTTCAAAGAATCGGTCCATTTTATTTAGGTCATCAAATTTGTAGGAATAGAGTTGTTTAGAGTATTTCTTTATTATCCTTTTAACGTCCACGTGGTCTGTATTTTCTTTCGTTTTTGATATTAGTAATTTGTGTCTTCTTCCCTTTTTCCTTAGCCTGACTAGAAGCTTATCAATTTTATTGATCTTTCCAAAGAACCAGCTTTTGGTCCTGTTGATTTTCTCTATTGATTTTCTGTTTTCAATTTCATTGATTTCTGCTTTATTTCTTTTATTGTTTATTTTCCTCCACCTACTTTGGAATTAATTTGGTCTGCATTTTCCAGTTTCCTGAAAACTTAGATGAATGAGTTTAGATCTTTTTTTTTTTTTTGAATGTATGCATCCAATGCAATAAATTTGCCTCTAGGCATTATTTTTACAGCATCCCACAATTTTTAATAAGGTGTGCTTTCATTTTTATTTCAAAGTATTTTAAAATTTTGATTAAGATTTCTAATTTGTCCCATGTGTTACTTAGAAGTGTATTATTTAGGGGCCCCTGGGTGGCTCATTTGGTTAAGCATCTGACTCTTAATTTTGTCTCCGGTCACGATCTCCCAGTTCATGAGATCGAGCCCCATGTCAGACTCTTTGCTGTTAGCGCAGAGCTGCTTGGGATTCTCTCTCTCCCCATCTGTCTCTCTGCCCCTCCCTGGCTCATGTGCGCACGCTCTCTCTCTCTCTCTCTTTCTTTTAAAAAAAATTTTTTTTCAATGTTTTTATTTATTTTTGGGACAGAGAGAGACACAGCATGAACGGGGGAGGGGCAGAGAGAGAGGGAGACACAGAATCGGAAACAGGCTCCAGGCTCCGAGCCATCAGCCCAGAGCCCGACGCGGGGCTCGAACTCACGGACCGCGAGATCGTGACCTGGCTGAAGTCGGACGCTTAACCGACTGCGCCACCCAGGCGCCCCAGCTCTCTCTCTCTCTCTCTTTCAAAACAAATAAATATACTTAAATTACAAAAACGTTTAAAGAAGTACGTTGTTTAATCTTTAAGTATTCTGGGATTTTGTGGATACGTTTTTGTTTTTGAGTTTTAGTTTAATTCCATTGTTGGTCTGAGAGCAAATAGCAAATGATTTCTATCATTTTAGGTTTGTCAAAGCATTCTTTATGGCCTAGGAGGGGGTCTGTCTTGGTGAATGTTCTATGTGAGTTGGAGAAGAATGTGTACTCTGTTACTGGATGAAGTGGTCTATTGACATCCACTTACCCAGTTGGGCTATGGTGCTGTTGAGTTCAACTATGTCCTTACTGGTTTGCCCCTTGTTGGATCTGTTCTTTCCTGATAGAGGGCGTTGAAGTCTCCAGTTGTAATAGTGAATCCATCTTCCCTTGAAATTCTGTTAGTTTTTGCCCCGTGTACTTTGATACTCTGTCAAAGTAACAACTAAGTATTGTTATTATCCCTTGGAGAATCGACCCTTTTATCATTATGTAATGCCCCTCCTTATTCCTGGTGTTTTCCTTGCTCTGAAGCTTGCTCTGTTTGAAATTAGTGTAGCAACTCTGGCTTTCTTCTCATTAGTGTTAGCATGGTATATCTTTCTCCATTCCTTTGGTTTCTTTAAAAGTTTATTTATTTATTTTGAGAGAGAGGGAGAGAGAGAATTCCAAGCAGGCTCCGAGCTGTCAGTGCAGAGCCCAACACAGGGCTTGATCTCACAAACCGTGAGATCATGACGTGAGCCAAAATCAAGAGTCAGGCGCTTAAGTGACTGAGCCACCCAGGCGCCCCCAGAGTGATGGCTTCTAAGCTTCTTGCGTGCTGGGCCCGAAAATGGAAGTCCAGACAGTATGATAGATTTTTATGCATGAGGGTTTTATTAGTCACCTCATCATATCTCTTTGAAAAAAGAAAAGTGTGTGTATGTCTATAAACTTGTCTGTCTATACGTAGATATAAATTATATGTGTGAACAGATGTAGACATAAATGTGTTTATATACATACAGAGGTGTGTGTGTATATATACCTATATATGTGTGTGTGTGTATATATATATATATATAGCTTTAAGTGTTGAATGTTTATTCTGGAATGAGTTATCATTATAGTTATTAGCAAGTAATTGATCAAACAAGATGAATGTATTACAAATTGGATAAATATTTTTTTGTGTATTTATTTTGGAGAGGGAGAGTGAGTATGAGCAGGGGATAGGGGCAGAGGGAAAAAGAGAGAGAGAGAGAATATGAATCTTAAGCAGGCTCCATGCTCAGTGCCTGATGTGGGGCTTGATCCCATGACCCGGGGATCATGACCTGAGCTGAAATCAAGTCAGTTGCTCAACTGACGGAGCCACCCAGGCATCCCTTGATAAACAATTAATTTACCATAAAAAGTAAATTTCTCTAACAGTGTGTTAATCCAATAATTTGTCATTTACCTTCCTAATTTACTTTCTTAATATACCTTCTTAATTTCCACAGCAAAATATCTTTCCTGAGACTTATCAAATGATATTAATTTTACTTGTTACCCTTAAAGGCACCTTTTGTTAAAGGCAAATTTAGATGGGGCTGACCTGAAGCAGCCCTATAAAATTTGGAATCTCACATTTTCATATTTCCTCACATTGGCTGTGAACAGTGAGTTAGTTATTTCAAATTTAATTTTTCATGTCATCTCAAAATATCTTTATAAATGACAGACACTTGAGAACGTATACACCCAGAGACATAAAATTCATTTTATGGTTGAAAACAATTTGACAAAATTAAAATAACTTATGAGATTTGGGAAGGAGGAAGTACTTCAAATGAAACAAAGGTGTTTTCTTTTAAAAAATTATTTAGAGAGTGAGTGAGTGGGGGAGAGGGTCAGAGGGAGAGAGAGAATCTTAAGCTTTGTTCATACACACATTCATTAGTAGATGTTCTCTCTGTGAAGGAGGAGTTTAATGGACTTGTAGAAATAAAATACAAATAAAGAAGACAAGAGTTGAGGGGCACCTAAATGGCTCAGTTGGTTAGGCATCTGACTCTTGATTTCAGCTCAGGTCATGATCTTTGTGGTTCATGACATTGAGCCCCTTGTTGGGCTCTGTGATGACAGCATGGAGCCTGCTTGGGATTCTCTCTTTCCCTCTCTCACTCTGCCGCTCCCCTGTGCTCTTATGTGATCTCTCTCTCTCAAAATAAATAAATACACTTTAATGTTTATTTATTTTTGAGAGAGAGACAGAGCATGAGTGAATGAGGGGCAGAGAGAGGGAGGTAAGGAATCCGAAGCAGGCTCCAGGCTCCGAGCTGTCAGCACAGAGCCTGACATGGGGCTCGAACTCACGGACCATGAGATTGTGACCTGAGCTGAGGTCAGAGGCTTAACTGGCGGAGCCACCCAGGTGCCCCAAATAAATACACTTTAAAAGAAAAAGATGAGCCGAGGTCACTAGTAAGTTAGCAGGCAGGAACTTATCACAGGCATATTAATGGCTGTGAAGTACTGTGTCATGTTTCAGTGATGCTAACACGAACCTGAGAAGCATGTTGTCAGAGAGGAGGAATAAGCCAGTGTTAGAAAACACGGTTACCAGAAGACCTGCCACCAAGGAACCCAGAAACCTAGATTTACAAGAGTCTATTGACAAAAGTTAATGAAATTATTTCTCCCATGAGTCTGAGCAAATAATCAAGAAAATATAAAATTCTGTCTGACTTACAGTCTAGCCTCCTTTTACTCAAAGTGATGACCTCATCTGTTGAAAGAAGCAGTTTTCACTTCCTCCCTCTTGAAATGATACAAAATATGCACCTGACACTTAGGTGTTTTGTTTTTTTTTCTAAGACCAGTGACAATGCAGAGAAGGACATGCCTGTAGCGGACGGGTGTGTCCCTGGTGTGCGTGTGTGTGCACAGCACATGGGAGCACCCCCGACTGTCCTAACAGTATGACAGGTAGACAGAGAGAGGATAAATGTGGATTCTTGCCCTCAGTTTGCAGCTTTGTGACACTAAGATTCCACTGCCTTGGGGTGCCTGCGTGGTTCACTTAAGTGTCTGACTCTTGGTTTTGGCTCAGGTCATGATCTCGCGGTTCATGAGTTCGAGCCCCATGTCGAGCTCTGTGCTGACAGCTCAGAGCCTGGAGCCTGCTTCAGATTCTGTGTCTCCTCTCTCTCTGTCCCTCCCCCATTTGTGCTCTGTCTCTCAAAAGTGAATAAATGTTAAAAAAAAAAAAAAAAAAAGAGGGGTGCCAGGGTGGCTCAGTCGGTTGAGTGTCCAACTTCGGGCTCAGGTCATGATCTCACAGTTCGTGGGCTTGAGCCCCGCGTCGGGCTCTGTGCTGACAGCTCGGAGCCTGGAGCCTGCTTCCGATTCTGTCTCCCTGTCTCTCTGTCCCTTCCCCATTTGTGCTCTGTCTCTCAAAAGTGAATAAATGTTAAAAAAAAATTTTGTTTTTTAAAATAAAAAAGTTAAAAACAAAAAAGAATATCCCAATACAGGCCAGAGCATCATGCTTTGACCCTGATGGACGTGGCATAGATACGTCAAAGGTCACGCAACCGAGTGTTTATGGTGGCTTGATTAAAAGAAGTTTCTCAGACACCAGTGACTTGAACGTCCCTTGGGACATGTTCGTTCACACCCCTGTATGTAGTACAGTGAGATTCAGGTGGGTGAGAACTGCGTCTTTTATAAATTGGAAGAAGGTGAGAGTAAGAGGGAAAGCGATGAAAGAGAACCATTTAGCATCTCTGCCACAGCACATTTTTAGGTCAGGTCAATTTCAGGAAAGAGTGCCGCTTTGAAACAAAGGCTTCAGTGTCCCGGTATCAGTTTCCTCTGGCTGCTCCAACCGATTTCCCGGACCTGGTGGCTTACCACAAGCGAAATACCTTCTCCCACGGTATTGGAGGGCAGAGGTGTGAAGTGAATTTTCCTGGGCCCAAATCAGCGTGTGCACAGGGTTGAGTTCCCTCCAGAGGCTCTAGGAGAGAATCCATTTCTCTTCTAGCTTCTGGTGGCCTCTGGCGTTCCTTGTCACAGAGCCTCACTCCAGTCTCTGCCTCCGTAGTCACATTGCCTCCTCTCCTGGTCACGTGCTCCTCCCCTCTGCCTCTGTCTTGTAAGGACAGCTGCGACAGCATTTAGGACCCATCTGGACAATCTAAGACAACCTCCCTTGGAGGGAGGATCCTTCCCTTGATCATACCTGCAAAGACTCTTTTTCTAGATAGGTAACATTTACAGGTTCCAGGTATGAGGACCTCATATGCGTGAGGGGCAACGTTCAGTTTACTGCTGTACTTAGTAAATACTTTTCATTCACCTTAAATCGAAGGAATTTTCTGCTCTACCTTGAGCACAGAAATGGTGTATACCGAAAGACGGTAACTAACGGCCATATTAACTTTTTAAATTCCAACAGTGGTGAATTGTCTTGGATTCTGGAGATATTGCTTGTTGGCCTTTTTTTTTTTTTCTTTACAGTAGTTATGAATTCTGGTGTGTGTGTGCACAAAAATATCCTGATGGCACATTGGCGAATGCAACGTTAAAATATTAGGCGCTCTTCAAAATTTTCCAAGCCAAGTAAAACACCCCAATCAGAAGGACCATGTTCATCGAGTGGATATATTGGTTCCCAATTTCCACAAAAGCTTGAACAGTAAATTATACCTTCTGGTGCCCAGGCTCCTTTTATATACTCCCTGATAGGGAGCATCAGTAAATAACAATGACCCCAGATGCCTTGGGACTGATGGCTGGTTCTTCTCCGCGTTATTGCAACCGTAGACATTTGGCACCACTTGGCCCCGACTTTTGGGGGTTCAGAGCTATTCACCACATAACGATCACATATTTCAGGGAAAACCAAACTCTCCAAGACATAGAAATGATAAAAACCCGAAAAACAAAATGAAAACATTGTTCGAGCAAGGAAAGGCCTCCAGTTAGCTAAGTGAGCCCACTGCATGACAGATAAAGAGCAGCAATGCTGTCTCCAGCCCACAGGCCCAGGACCAGCTATAAATGATCCATTCAAGTCACTCCAAGTGCATGTGTTAAAGAACTTCCAGATGTCCTCAAAGGCAGGCCCTGTCTTCTGTAATCTGGTCTCATCCACCATATGGTGCTGATTTGGTGGTTGTGATAGAGCGGTGTGGGGTGAAACACGGGCTGCTTTGCAGGCTCCGAAAAGGGTCGGGAAATTGTTTAAGGCCTCATCATTCATCAGGTTGGAGGTCCCAGTGGCAAACACTTCCCGATTCCGTGGGGCGAGGAGATGCGTAGGCACACTCCAAGAACAGACTGTTTACGAAGAACATAAGTTATTATTTCAGTGCCCCGGAATGACCCCAGATGTTTTGGGATCTTATCAAAATGCTCAGTCCATGGCCAGAAGCTTGGGACTAGCCGGAGTTGTTAAATGCGAAGCAGTGACCGAATCTCGTTCTGGAGGGTCGTCTTCTGTTACTGAAGGTGCCTGTTTCTCTTGATACAGCCGATGGCCACTCCTGTGGCAGCCTGTCAGTGATGGAGAATCGGGATCAAATGTAGAGAACATCTATTCCAACTCTGCGATTTTCCACAAAAGGAACCAGAGACAGAGAGGCTAAGGGGTTCATCCCTGATTCACAGTTTAGAGCCTACGCCTCTGAATTTCTGACCGGTTCATTACCCTTCCAGCTCCCTGCGGATGGCTGTTCTGTCATCGGTGTCAACTTAAACAACGTTATCTTGTCTTGAAAGCCAAAGGGAATTCCATGCACTGAAATGCTCAGATCAAGAAGTGTAGGCAGGTCAGGTCAGAGGTGGGCACGGAGAGGAAAGCCCTGTGCAGAGCCACCTGTAACCAACATCTCGTCCGTCATCTTAACTTTTCTGTACTAGCCATTCTCCTCAAATTTCACTGTCTCTTTTTCAGGCAGGAGAAGTGAGAAAAAAAATTGAAGGGGACCAAAGATAGCAAATGGAAGACTCAAGAAGAGTAACAGTCTTACGGGGGCAAAGATCCCCAATGAAAGGCTGAATAAGGGCTTCTTGAATTCTTCTATTTTTTATTTATTTTGAAATGTTTATTTATATTTGAGAGAGCGCACACGAGTGGGGAAGGAGCAGAGAGAGAAGGGTGCAGGATCTGAAGCGGGCTCCGAGCTGTCAGCATAAAGCCTGACACGGGGCTCGAACTCACAAACTGAGATCATGACCCGAGTGGAAGTCGGATGCTCAACCGACTAAGCCACCCAGGTGCCCCTCTTGAATTCTTTTATTTATTTTTTATTTTTTTATTAAATTTTAAGAAGATGTTTGTTATAGAGAGACAGAGCATGAGCAGGGGAGGGGCAGAGAGAGGGGGAGACACAGAATCGGAAGCAGGCTCCAGGCTCTGAGCTGTCAGCACTGAGCCCGACACGGGGCTTGAATCCACAAACCGTGAGATCATGACCTGAGCCAAAGTCAGACACTTAACCGACCAAGCCACCCAGGTGCCCCTTGAATTCTTTTAAATGGGAGATCTGATATTTTAATTTGGAAGTAAAATACGACATGGGCTACGTTTATATCCATGCAGACAGACGCAAAACACAATCACGGCTCATATGCGCAAACGTCCTCAGAGGTGAGCCACGTAACAAGCGATTGGTGCCTTGGCCTTGTGAAATAGAGATGTTTTGGCCAATAAGAGGGTACAGTGTGGCCTCGTCTTCCCTGCGTACATATTTATTTCCTCCTTGCCTGGTAGCCGGCCATCACAATCCTGAAATAACGTTCTGACCCATCTGCTTGCCTCCAGATGCTTATTCCTCTGAAAGTAACGTCCTCTGTCCATCAATCTTCCCCCTCAGAAGCCATCAGCGGCTTCCCGTTGCCCGTTGGATGATGGCCAGACTTTGTCTTACGGCATTCTGCTGAGCCCAGCAAGCACCAACCATGGTGAGTAGGTTTCAATTAGCACAGCAACCCTGATGGATTTTGTCCTCTCTGCCTGGAGCCCTGTGTTGAAAAGGCATCTGAAGCTACATCTGATTTCAATGAAGAGGCCTGTTGTGATTGATAGGAGATGCCTGCCGTGACTGTGGTATCTGGGAGTGGAAGCCCAAGGCCGCGTATTTCCTGCCCCTGCCAGCCACGAGCCAGTCTTCTCATCGCTCAGCCCGTGAGCCCAGTGCTTTGCTCCAGCAGCTCTAGGTTATCTGTGTTCTGCCAGGGGAGGATAAAGAGGGGCACCGGTGCCTTCCTTGTGAGATTCTCAGATCGTTAGGAGTAGCCAGTCTGTTCTACTTCCTAAAACAGTTTGCGTTCATTTGTGGCTTCATGCCATTCTCGTGGCTGCCTCTGCCTTAGTTCAGACCCCCATTCTGATCTGGCCTATTTCACTCCCCTCCCGTGGGCACACTAAACCTTCAGTGGTTCCCATTTCAGTTTCTTCAGCTTGGCTTAGACCCCTCATGCCCTGGTCCCTGCTAACCTTTCCCGTGTCGTCTCCGCCGTGCCTTCAAACGCAGCCTGCAGTTACGGTCACTTTTAAGCGTGAAGTCATTGAGGTCACGGTCCGTCCATGTCTCACTCATCTTTGTATCCTACATCACCCGTTATGTTGCTTGCAACCCCGTAGATATTAAATCAACCTTTGTGTGAATGAACAGATTAATGAGTGAATGAATACATCTTGAGCATCCAGGAATTAGTAATCCTGTTGGGAGTGTAAGAAGTCCGTTAAGTATTCCAGAACTTCAGAGATATGGGAGGGAAGGGCCTATTGAGAACTGTGGCCCCATAGAGACCCAAGTTCTATGTAAGCCAGACTCAGACCTGGCCCCCTCAGGAGCTCTAACCTCTGGGAGGAAGGCTCAGCTTTCAGACCTCTGCAAGGCCACCTTCTTCTCTTCATTCAGGTCTCGCCTCAAGTGGCCCCTCCTTCTACCCCTCATGCCACCCTGTTTGTTTTCTTAGGAACTCTTCATGTATCTATCTTCTATTTTTGACTACTGGCGTGTCTTTCGTCTTTTTGCGATAGTATATAAGCGACATTTTTTTTGTGTGTGTGTTTAGTGTGGCGTCCTCAGCTCCTAAAACAATGTCTGGTACTTTCAGGTTTTGAATAATTGAATCAGTGCGTTCTCAGTCCTGGTATCCACTCAGAAGAGAGGGGAAAATCCAGTGATCTACGTGGTGGCTGGAAACAGAGTGGGTAGCAAAGAGTGATAACCAAGGAATTTGGTCAATGTACACTTGACCCTGGCCTCAGGGAAGAGGGTTGGCAGTAATTGAGGCAGCTACCTACCGGTTTTGGAGTTTGGGAAGGGTGAGGATTGAGATGCTCTGAGAGAGAGCAGTAAGGACCCCAATGGATAAGCAACGTGTGGGGCTAGGGAATGGCTGTGGCAGGGTGTGGGGGACCAGATCCTGGGTCAGGTTGGTGGTCTAGAAAAATACCAGGGATGGATCCTCGCTCTGGTTTTCTTCCAAAACCATGAAACCAATGAGGGGATTTAGGGTAAGCCTACTAGGTTATATGTGTATCATGGTGTTACTGGTCTTAAGTTGGGAATCGAGAGGAGCCTGAGTCCATAAAAGGAGCCATGTGCATGCAAGCTTCAGGACTTGGGGAAGGCTGAGAAAAGAGAACAGTAGAGAGGGGGTGAGGTTCAAGAAAGCAAATTAGTTACTTTTGAAGGCCTGCCATGCACCAGTCACTGTATCTGGTTGCTTACGTGAGCCATCCCATTTAATCCTATTCAGCCCTACAAGGTAGTTACTATCACCTGCCTTTTATAGATGAAAAAAACTAGGTGTCAGTGAAAGTAAGGACCCTCCCAGAGGTTATACACGTGACAGAGAAGCCAGGGTTTAAACTCAGGCCTAGATGACTCCCTGGTCCAGGCATTTTCCCATTCTGCCACAATAGCTTTCTATGAAGCAGCGGGTCCTACCCTTTTTATTCTGTGATACGCACGACAGAGCACACAGTGCCACACTTCTCCGTGTGAATATCGGTGATCTTCAGGTGTCCTCTGCAATGCTCCGTCTTTCCTTCCCACTCAGAAGGGCACATCAGAATGTGGTGTTCTCATGGAGATAGCCCAAAATTTGGTTTCAAAAAGCAAATGATGAATAGGCTTATAATTTTCAGTCAACACTGGTCATGAGACACCAGGATAGGGATAGAGCAAGAGTGGAGCTGAGATGTGTGATTTGCTCAAATCATCTTGGGTCATCCTTCTTGGTACAGAGTTCAGTTTTCAGAAGGAGCTTGGAAAATGCGCTTTGCTGTCATTAAAAATCTACTTAAGAAGCTCAGTGAAAAGGACAATTGATGTGAATTTGGAATTTATCAAACAGCCTGATAAAGCTGTTTGCCCGGGATCAATAAGTGGGAAATTAGCCAGACTGAATCCACAGTTTGGAAGATTAGTAGGGAAAAGCTCCTTTTTGGTAAATTGGAATGAATCATGGACTTAGGGGAAAAAGTCAGGATTAGTTTTGATGTAAGAAACGTAACAAAAGACCCCTATCGACTTTCCAGATCTAAAGTAGAACAACCATAGCTTATGTGACTTGAGCTCCGAGTTCTGTATGCAGGATTCTAGAGATCTGTTGACTTTGTAGACAGCAAAACCAAAAATGTGATGGTCGCTTGAGTAGTTTCCTGGGACTGCCATACCTAATTCTTACAAACTTGGGTTATTTCAAATGACGGAACCCGATCCTGGCATAGTTTTGGAGGCCAGCCGTTCAAAATCAAGCTGTCGGCAGGGTTGTGCTCCTTCTGAAGGCTCTTGGGGGGAAATCCTTCCTTGCATGTTGTAGATGCTGGTGGTTCTAGACATTTATTGGCTTGTGGCCACCTAACCCCAACCTGTGCCTCCCATCTTCATGTGATCCGCCTCTGTGTCTTCTCATTTCCTGACTGTCTCTTAGAAGAACATTTGTCATTGGACTTAGGGCCACTTGGATCATCCAGGATGATTCCTATCTCAAGACACTTGAGTTCATTATATCTGCAAAGATGCTTCCCCCCCTTCCCCCCCCCCCCCCCCCCCCACAAATAAGGTCCCATTCATGGGATCTGGGGCTTAGGAGGTAGACATATCTCCTGCGGAGCCACGATTCCACTCACCGTGGTCATGTTCCACCATGGAGAGGACGTGAGAATGCAGTTGAAAGCAGAGGAGGACTTATAAGACATTGTACAGGAAGCAGTGACTTTTTTTCTGAAGCTGAGTGCACTGAGCAGAGAGTATGTGCCGCAAGTGGCCGTCGAGACCAGTCAGGTGATGGCATCCAGTCGGGTGAGTGCCACCAAGGAGAGAGATCACGAAACATCTTCTGGAGGACTTCTTGAAGGGCTCGGGAGAAATGGGAGAAGGACCTGACTCTAGAGAAAGAGCAGACTAATGAAATGGTGACTGTGGCAGGCAGCGCTGGCTCCTAACCCATGACACACCCTTCCCCTGCCCGGCTCCACCGTGGCATCTAGAGAAGGCAGGACTTGCTTGCCCGTGTCCCTTGTGCCTCAGGGGGCTCAGGTGTGGCCAAGAACATGCAAGGTCTGGATTGCCAACTCGTCACGTGAGAAAAAGAAATCCTTACTTCTTTAAGCCCGGTGCTCGTCAGGTGTTCTGGTACTTGTTGAAAGCATTCTGTATCGAATCACTTTGCTAGAAGACTTCAGTCCTTTTTTTTGAACCAAGAAAAACCCTAGTCTCGTCACGCTTTCCGGGCTTAGAAGGTGAAAAACCAAAGAATGGAAGGGTTTTGCTCTGACTCAGAGTGACTATAATGTCAGTGTAGGATTTGAGCATCTGGACTTGCTGGCCTCTTGTAGACCTTCCCAGTGTCAAGGGGCTGGTCAGTTTCTCCATACAGGTACTCTTTGGTAGCCCACTCATGGCTAGGGGCAGACTGGCCTTTATTGAAGTTGGCAGAGGGCACTCTCCCAGAGAGCTGTGCTTATTGGATCCACTCTCCTGATCCAACATGCATTTTAGGTAACCAGTTGTTTAAAGGAGGTGACTAAGATGGGAGGACACACCTGGAAGAGTAGCTGCTTTCACCTCAGTCTTGGGAGTGACCTTCAAGTTTTGGGGGTTTTACCCAACTCTCAGGGTAAATCACATTTACCCACTCTCTAGATAATCATAAGTCTTTTCCACAGAGTATTCCCCCTGTCATTAATTTTTTAAGTTTATTTATTTTTGGGGGGGGGGAGGGACAGAGAGAGAGGGAGAGAGAATCCCAGGAAGGCTCAGCACTGTCAACACGGAACCTAATACAGGGCTCAGACTCACGAACCATGAGATCATGACCTGAGCTGATATTAAGAGTCAGATGCTTAACTGACTGAGCCACCCAGGTGCCCCCCCCCACCCCCCGTCTTCCATTAATTCTTTTATTTACACCTATGAATATACACATATGTGTTTGCAGTTATAGAAGAATTACGTGAGTGCCTTTTTCATTATAAAACATAGAAAGTACAGGTAAAATTAAGAACATCATTTGCTATCCTACCCCCATTCCTAGGAAACCACAGAGAACGACTTATATTTTGGATACTTCTAGATTTGTATTTTTAAAATATGAGTAAAGAAAATTGTACTTCCGTTTTTGGGTGTTTGCATATATGCACTCAATATAAACGATGTCGCACAGTATGTGCAATCCTGATGTATCTCCTATCTTCCCATATCCGTACATATGAATTGTTATCTGGAAAAAAATTTTTTAATGTTCATTTCTGAGAGAGAGAGAAAGTGAGGGGGGGGGGCAAAGAGAGAGCAAGACAGAGGCTCTGGAACAGACCCTGTGCTGGGAGCAGAGAACTCGATGCAGGGCTTGAACTCCCGAACCGTGAGATCATGACCTGAACCAAAGTTGGAAGCGTAACCCAGTTGAACCAGCCAGGTGCCCCTGAATTGTTACCTTTTTTAAACAGTATTAGTTTTACATAGTTTTACCTAATGTGGTGTTTTAAAAATTTGTCCACAAATTCTTTTACACTTCTTTTCTTCAAGAGATGTTCTTGGTTCCCCTCCTGTTTAGTGTGGGCTGAACTTAGTGATGTTCTTCTAATAAATAGAATAAAGCAGAGTAATGAAGTAGGTGATAAAAGGCCTTGGGACTTCCTCTTTGCTCTTCTCTCTTGGATCTCCCTCTTTGGGGGAAGCCAGCTGCCATGTCATGAGGACCCTTAGAAGTCCTATGGAAGTACCCTGGTGTAGAGGAACCTGGGCCATCTTCCAATAGCCTTGTGAGCGAGGAAGACTTCTGTCTGCATTAACCTGACTTCACTCCTGGCCAACCTCCAACTATAGCCTCATGAAACCGTGGACCAGATCCACTCAGCTTGGCCGTCCCAAATTCCTGAACCATAAAATTACGATATAATAAATGTTTGTCGGTTTATGTCATTAAACTTTGGGGTAATTTGTTACACAGCAATTGATAACTAATACGCCTGGTATGGTTTTAACTTGTTTTATTGAACTGTTCCCTTATTGATAAATGTTCATATTATTGTGTTGTAGGGAAGATAGCTACCATTCTTTTCTTATTTACAATTGCAAAGGAATGTTTCTAATATTTAATTTTTGGGCATGATAATTGATAATTGTTAGATACTTTTTTGCCAGGTTAATAAAATTCCCTTCATTATATCAGTTTGCTAGGACTTATTCAAAATAATAGATTAATGTTAAATTTTATCAACTGCTTTTTGCTTTTTTATTAAGATCAAGTATTTTTCTTCTTTGTTAATTGGCAGTATACTTTAATAGTGCAATAGATTCTGTACAGTTAAAGATACTTGTGTTTCTGGGATGTATCTAGCTTGTCCATGATATTTCTGTATATTAGAAGATACGGTTTGCTTTGAAATTGGATTTATTTATAATTTTAAGCCTATGTTCATAAGTAAGATTTTTTTCTTTAAAGATTTTATTTATTTATTTTGAGAGGGAGAGAGAGAAAGAGACAGGAGAGTACAAATGGAAGAGGGGCAGAGAGAGGGAGAGAGAGAATTCCAAGCAGGCTCCATGCTATCACCACAGAGCCCAATGCAGAGCCCAATCTCATGAAGTGAGAGTTGGGGAGGGGCAGAGAGAGAGGGGAACAGAGGATCTGAAGCAGGTTCTATGCTGACAGCAGAGAACCTGATGCAGGGATTGAACTCACAAACCATGAGATCATGACCTGAGCTGAAGTCCTATGCTCAATCAACTGAGCCACCCAGGAACCCCAAGCATCCCACTCTTGATCTCAGCTCAGGTCTTGATCTCAGAGTCATGAGTTCAAGCCCTGTGTTGGGCTGCCCACTGGGCATGGAACCTCCATAAAAAAAAATGAACATAACCAGAATAAATATTTTGATACATATTTATATGATCCAGTTTTTAGATATTTGTCTCTAATACTCTGTCACTGGCCTTTCCCTGAAGAACTTTTTCAATGTGACTTTTTAATTTTTATTTTTTTATTTTAAACATTGGTACATTTTGACCTTAACTTCTGTTTCACCTAATGGATACCACAGTTCGTTTGAACTCAGTTTTGAAATGATGTGTGCACCAAAGCTATGTCCAAGTACATTTCTGTTCCTCGATTTCTTAATTTAGTGAACACATTTTTATTATGGTACCGTGCTCCATTAAAATTTATTTTTCAGGGGCGCCTGGGTGGCGCAGTCGGTTGAGCGTCCGACTTCAGCCAGGTCACGATCTCGCGGTCTGTGAGTTCGAGCCCTGCGTCAGGCTCTGGGCTGATGGCTCAGAGCCTGGAGCCTGTTTCCGATTCTGTGTCTCCCTCTCTCTCTGCCCCTCCCCCGTTCATGCTCTGTCTCCCTCTGTCCCAAAAATAAATAAACGTTGAAAAAAAAATAAAATAAAATTTATTTTTCATATCATGACTGTAAGCTAAACTTTTCTGTTACGTTTTTAACTTTAATTCAAATAGAATTTATAATGTCAGATATTTCATTTTTTTTTAGTGTTTACTTTTGACATAGAGATGCAGAGTGTGAGCAGGGGAGGGGCAGAGAGCTAGTGAGGGAGGGAGGGAGACAGAGAATCTGAAGCAGGCTCCAGGCTCTGAGCTGTCAGCACAGAGCGCGACATGGGGCTCAAACTCACGAACTGCAAGATCATGACCTGAGCCGAAGTTGGATACTTAACCGATGGAACCACCTGGGTGCCTCAGATATTTCCATTTTCATAGAAGGAACTCCAAAAAGCTTTACTTTGATAGCTGGGGTTTTTGTTGTTTTGTTTTGTTGTTTTTTTAATGCAGGTCATTATGTTATCTATAAATGACCAGGTTTGTGTCTTTTCTTTTTCTTTCTTGACTGTTCTTTTCACATTGACCTTCTGAGCAATGTTGAGTAACATCAGGAACAGAGGACATCTTTGCCTTATTTCTGATGTCAGTGGGAATGCTTCCAATATGTCGCATTAAAATTGTACTTCCTTCTGATTTCAAAACAATACAGCTTTCCAACTAAAGTGCCCTTTGATACTGAGTTAAGATTTACTTTAAGTTAGGCACCAATAGTGAATTTCATCAAATGTCAAACCTGTATTATAACATTAATTATTGAATACCATTTAAAAATGTGAACCATCTTTCTAGTCCTGCGTGTACCAAAGTGAATCCCCTACAGTAATACATAAATATTCAGTTTTCATAAAGATACAGAGTAAAAATCTGGATAACCTTTGGTAAATTGTTGCTGAATTTGAAGCTGGAGGGACACTCTTGGTCTTTGATCCAGCTTCTCAAGGGTGTGAGGAAGAAGCAGCCCCCATGCATTCTGGTGAGCGTGTCATCTGGAACAATTTTGATGGATGGAAATGAGAAAATACCTGTTAAAATTACAAATACAGTTACCCATTGACTAAGCAGATTCTGTGCTATGAACGTATCCTGTAGACGTATTCTCCTATGCCTAATGGGACACATAGATGAGATTATTCATTTCAGCGTTGCAGTAAGAGCTAAAGGTCAGAGAAGAAATGGAACGTCCATTGAAGGAGACTGGTTAAATACATTATGGTAACATTTATAGACTGGAATGAAGTACCATCATCAGAAGAATGAGAAAGCTCTTCATTTGCTCTAGTGGAACAATTGCCAAGTTCTGTGAAACCCAGAAGGCTGTTTTAGAGCAATATGCCTGGTGTGTTAGCATCTGTGAGCTGAAAAGGGAGGAATCCATCCATGTTTGCTCCGCCTTCAAATTCTCCCTGGAGTTCAACTCATTCTCACCACCCTCATTGCCACTGTCCAGATTGCCTGCCTCTAACGGGTGGCTGAGATGGGCTCCAAACGGGTCACTGCTGCTGCCTTTACTCCATGGATGTTAACATAGGGTTGTTCGGCTTAAGGGGTGAGTCAGATCATGTGTTTATTCTGCCCTTTAAAGATTCCCCACCTTATTCACAGTAAAAGACAGAGTCCTTAGGGTGACGTATAAGACCGTCGCTCCCCCAACCCTTGCTCTCACTCACTGGGTTCCAGCCATACTGGTCTTCCTGGATTCCCTTGGGCAAGGTGGGCATGTTCTCTCTTCCAGGCTCTTCTTCCTCTTGTTCCTTCCTGGACAGCGCTTCCCAGATGCATAGCTGGCCTCCCATGGTTCCTTCAAGTCTTGACGAAAAAGCCGTTTTTCTCAGTAAGGTCTACCTTGACCTGTGTGTCTAGTATTTTACACCATTCCCGCAGCAGAATTTCACATCCAGCTTTTCTGCTTTGTTGTTTTTCTTTATCATTACTTATGTTTTTTTTACTTTTTTTCTTTTTTTTTTTTATCCCTGTATATCTTCTACTGGAATGAAAACTTGACAAGGGTGGGATCCTTTGGAGGAAAGCTTTTTGTTTACAAAAACCTTCCATACCTTACTCAAGTGTTTTTGGGTGTGCAAGTGACTGAACGAATATAATAAAAGTAGTTCTGGAAGACCACCTCAGAAACTGATAATATAGTTGGCTTTGGGGAAGCCCAAAGGTTAGGCGGGTTGGCCTAAAGGTGGCCAAGGTTAGGCAGAAGACTTTTTTTTAAGTTTGTTTTTATTTATTTTGAGAGAGAGGTGGAGAGCAAGTGGGGGAGGGGCGAGGGGCAGAGAGAGAGTGAGATAGAATCCCAAGCAGGCTCCGTGCTGTCAGCGCAGAGGGGGTACTCGATCTCAGGAACTGTGAGATCATGACCTGAGCCAAAGTCAAGAGTTTGATGTTTAACTGAGCCACCCAGATGCCCCAGGCAGCAGACTTGATGGTCAGTTCTTTTATAACATATTTAAACATTTGAATATTTACCTGTTAAAATATACATAAATTGTTCTAACATTTGAAAAATACTCCTTGAATTTTTTTTTTTTTCAACGTATTTATTTAATTTTGGGACAGAGAGCATGAACAGGGGAGGGGCAGAGAGAGAGGGAGACACAGAATCGGAAACAGGCTCCAGGCTCCGAGCCATCAGCCCAGAGCCTGACGTGGGGCTCGAACTCACGGACCGCGAGATCGTGACCTGGCTGAAGTCGGATGCTCAACCGACTGCGCCACCCAGGCACTCCTGAAAAATACTCCTTGAATTGGGAATCTGCCGCTACTCAACCAGCAAGCCCTGCTGGTTTCTAAAATTGTTTGTGTTGCCAATCCAGTTATAAATAATGTTCTTTTTAAAAAAATGTATTTATGTTTATTTTTAAGAGAGCATGAGCAGGGGAGGGGAAGAGAGAGGGAGACACAGAATCCGAAGCAGGCTCCAGGCACCAAGCTGTCAGCACAGAGCCTGATGCAGGGCTCGAACTCTTGAACGGTGAGATCATGACCTGAGCCGAAGTCAGACGTTTAACCGACTGAGCCACCCAGGCGCCCCCAGTTATGAATAATGTTCTTTGATTCTAGTTTCAATTTACCTTTCTCTTATGAGTGACGTTAACGATATATGAACATATTTCAGTCACATATATGTCCTGTGAACTGTGGACACACCTGCTTTACTAATTTTTCTGTTAGGCAATTGTCTTTTCCGTGCTCATTTGGAAGAAATTTATAACGTTTGTGATAGAAATTGCAAATGTTTTTCCATTTGTTGTCTTTTGACTTTCCCTGTAGTATTTTTTTAATGCAATAATTCATGATTGTAGGTAGTTCTGTTTATCACTTTTTTTCTGTAAAAGTTAATTTTTTTTCTCTAACAGTTTAAATTGCTGTTAACTTGGGGCACCTGGATGGCTCAGTTGGTGAAGCGTTGACTTCAGCTCAGGTCCTGGTCTCAAAGTTCGTGAGTTTGAGCCCTGCGTCGGGCTCTGTGCTGACAGCTGAGAGCCTGATTCAGATTCTGTGTCTCCTTCTCTCTCTGGCCCTCCCCTGCTTGCCCTCTGTCTCTGGCTTTAACAAAAATAAATAAAACACTAAAAAAATTAAATTGGAGCTATCTGTTCTTTAAAGATTTGGAAGCTTTATGGCACTAAACTAATTGTGTTTTGTGATGTTTAGCTCATGATAACTGTCTGTTTCTTCTACTGTAATCAGTGTGCTTAGACTTCTCATGTCTTCTGGTGTCATTTTAATAAATCATATTTTCCTATGAAAGTATTTAGTCAAGTTTTCAAGTTTATTTTCACTCGAAAGGTAGAGGAAAGTAGTTACTGTCTTTTTAAAAATTTTCCTCTAGATTCATGGTTATTTCCTCTTATTTCTTGTTTAGTTATTTGAGGTTGGGTTTTAATTTTAAGTCAGATGAAAGTTAATTTTTTTCCTAGTTCAAAGAACCGGATCTTGGAATTATTTATTAATTATTCCATTTTCTGTATTCCAATTCATTATTTTCTTTTTTTATCTTTTTTGTTTTATTCGCTTTTTGGTGGTTATTGTTCTAATTTCTTGAGTTGAATGCCTAATTCATTATCATTCTTTCATTTAAAACACGTATTGAAGATCATTGATTTTCCTCTGAGCACTGCTTTCCCTGTACTTCATAGGGTCTAATATGTAACACTTTTATTGGTGTTGATTTTCCGAAGCTCTGCAGATTAAGTTAGATTTCCTCTTTGGCTTCAGAATTGATTAGGAAGGATTTAAAAATTTTTAAGAGGTAGGGCTTTTGTTTTCTGTTTTGATATTCACAGATGTTTTTCATCTTTTTGAAATATATTAGTATTTTCTTATGGCTTAATAAATGGCCAAGGTTTGAAAACACGACTTTGACATGAAAAGATCTATTTTCTTCTTCTCCTCTCTCCTTTACTGATGTCAGCTTTTTCTCTTATGGACTGAAATCCGTGAATTAAAACATCCTTCTCTATTTCTCATAATGGCTCCCATATTTTTGTTTTAGGAATATAAATGCTGTGTTGGTATTAGTTACTCATAACCCTTCCTTTCCTTGCCAATCCATTATAGCCAGTCTTTCTGAATTGTGTTTCAGCTGTGTCTCATATCTGGAACATTTCTTTTGTGATCCAACCCCAATGTCTTTTTTCCATTGATGAATGAATTTAGTACATTGCATTTAATGATATGATACATGTTTGGTCTTAATTATGTTACATGCTTTATGATACATTTTCTGGTTTTGTAGCTTTAAAAATCTACCATTATGTGGTCTGTTTCTTTTGTTTTGTGGGTTATTTTATGAGGCATTAGAAAGATGTGAATATTTGTTCTACTGGTTACTTTTAAAAAGCACAGTTTTTTACGGGGTGCCTGGGTGGCTCAGTCAGTTAAACCTCTGACTTCGGCTCAGGTCATGATCTTGTGGTTCGTGGGTTCGAGCCCCACATCGGGCTCTGTGCTGACAGCTAGGAGCCGGGAGCCTGCTTCGAATTCTGTGTCTCCCCCTTTCTCTGCCCCTCCCCCGCTCGTGCTCTCTTTCTCTCTGTCAAATGTAAATAAGCATTAAAAGCCAAAACAAACTACCGATTACAAAGGGACAAGATTCAGCCCAGGGCTACACAAAAAGAAGACACCGGAGTTATCAAAAAGCACATGACGCATTGATGCACACATCATTATTCATCAAGGAAAATGTAAGTGAAAACCCAAACGAGATACGCCACCTGAATAGTCGAAATCCAAAAACCTGACAAGACCAAATATTGTCAAGGATGTTGATCGATAAACTCTCCTACATTGCTATTGGGAAAGTAAAGTGGTTCGGCCACTTTGGAAAACTGTCTAACCATTTTTTCTTTAAGTTAAACATTTTCCTGCCCTACCCGACCCAGAAGTTCCATCTTTAGAGAAATCAGTGCATATGTTCCCAAAGATATTTGCACAAAGAAAGTTCGAAGCCACTCTGTTGTAATAGCCCAGACTGTCAGAAGTCCAAATGTCCATCAACAGGAGAATGGATAAATAGTAATAATAAACCGTGATGTATTTGTGCAAAGAATACTACTCACCGATAAAAAAAAAAAAAAAAAAAAAAAAGAACCAGCTGTGGATACACGCAGATTCATGAATGAGTCTCAGTCAGCACCTTAACTGCAAGAAGCCCAAGCACAACAGAGTATGTCTTGGGTGACGTCGGAAGACACATGGTGATGAGCATCAGAATGGTGGTTTGTTCCTGGGGAGAAATGACAAAAAAGACTCCAGGAACTTTCTGGGGAGATGGAAATGTTTTCTGTCTTCCTCTCTACAGTGGTAAAAAGAGAAGAAAGTATCCAGGGTGAGTCCCAAGCCTACAGAACAACTGATAGACCTTGGGTTCATGTTCCGTTCTGTTTGGTTCCAGCCCGTCCCCTCCCTCTCCAGCATAAAGCTTCCCAGTGATCACCTCAGATGGCAGGGCTTGTCACCTGGCATTGTTCACAGGTGTCACTGCACCGTAAATCCAACTAATCGAGCCGCACGTCACCACTTCCTGGTCCTCAGGAGGCTAAGGCTCGTGATGGATGTCGTCCAACCATATCACTGCCTTAGCCGCTGACTTGCTTCACAGGCAGGGGGACAGAGTGGCGCATCCAAAAGCCACTGCGGTGCTCTTGGCCTACAATGAAGTGCTAAGGAATAATAATGGGGCTTTTATGCCACATGCATGTTTTCCTTTCCATTAAATCTCAGATGTGCTGTTTGCTTTAGTATCCTTAGTTCAGGCTGCTTTGAAATCCATAGGGGGAAAGAAACCCTCCATTAAGTTCAGCGGCACAGCCTAGCAATGCCGCGGTGCTCTTATTTGGTTTTCCTTCTGTAAATATTTGTGCTCTCTCAGGCTAAGGAGTGGCCGGTACTAGAAACTAAAATATCCCCATTTATAAACCCTCCAGGTGCAACAGGGAAAGCCTGACCCTTCACCCTGCCCCTGCCGTAACCTCAACCTTGCTCATGTGGACCACCCTCCAGGCTACGCCTCATGCAGCCCCGTGATCACCTCTCCAGTTTGATTGCTGAATAGTAGAAGATGAACCTGAAATGGAAGGGTTATTGCAGCCCCGTTTTTTCATGGAAAGGTGAAGGTTACTCAGCTTTTGTCGTTTGTTGCCTTTAAGCTCGTCAGTGCACCGGTGAAAAACAGCGTCGGCAACAGTGGAGTCCGATTTTGTGCAGAAATGGAAGCGGGTTTGTGATGGAAGTGAAACAGAAGACAAATGGGAAAGTAAGATATGTAAAAAGACCACTAACAAAGAAAATTTTAAAAGTCTTAAACAGTATTTCTTATTCTATCTGGACCATTCGTGTGGGTTTCTGAGTTTTTCAGCTTTTCACAGGAGAATCATGATGACTGAATCCAAACTAAGAGGGCAGACCGACGCTGCTGGACCCAGTTGTTTAATTATCTCCTGCTGATTCCAGCTTACAGCTGAAGGAATTTTGTTCATTCATTCAACAAACTATGTTTAAAAAATTATTTTTAATGTTTATATTTAAGAGAGCAAGACAGAGCACAAGTGAGGGAGGGGCAGAGAGAGAGGAAGACACAGAATCCGAAGCAGGCTCCAGGCTCTGAGCCATCAGCACAGAGCCTGAGACAGGGCTTGAACTCATGAGCCACGAGATGATGACCTGAGCTGAAGTCAGACACTTAACTGACTGAGCCTCCCAGGCGCCCCTCAACAAACTATTGAACTGCACAATATTCCGGGTATTTAGTTTATTCATTTATTTATACATTCACTTCCTCTTTTATTTCCCTAAATTCTCACCATGCTAATTCACATCAAAGCTGTGATAGTCCACACGTCTCCAAGTCCTCTCTTATATACGTTGCCCTGTTTAACTTATGACACCACAAAGAGGAGCAAATGAAATAATCTTGATAAAAGCATATGAAAATACTCTTCATTTTTTTTTAAAGTTTATTTATTTATTTTGAGAGAGAGCAGGGGCAGAGCAGAGAGAGAGAGGAAGGGAGAGAATCCCAAGGAGGCTCCACATTGTCAGAGCCTAGCTGGATGCAGGTCTTGAACTCACAAACCACCAGACTATATCCTGAACTGAAATTAAGAGTTGGATGTTTAACCGACTGAGCCACCTAGTGGCCTTAATATATTTCAGAATGTAATCTATGTCTTAGACTTTTGTTGGAAAAGAAAAACATCAAAGAAGTTAATTAATCTTTGTAACTTTAATAAGAACCTTACAAGAATTGAAACAGAACAAAAAACGGACTGGGAATCAATGTGAGGTTAGAGATTTTTCTAGTAAGAAAAACTATAATAGCTGAACTTAAAAATGCAATGAAGTTGGGGTGCCTGGGTGGCTCAATCGGTTGAGCGTCCGACTTCGGCTCAGGTCATGGTCTCACGGTCCGTGAGTTCAAGCCCCGCGTTGGGCTCTGTGCTGACAGCTCAGAGCCTGGCGCCTATTTCGGATTCTGTGTCTCCCTCTCTCTGACCCTTCCCCATTCATTCTCTCTCTCTCTCTCTCTCTCTCTCTCTCTCAAAAATATTAAAAAAATGCAATGAAGTTTATAAACATTAGATGAAGGTCATAAACAATAAATAGAATGCTAAAATATCTTGACATCTTCTGGACTTGAAAGAAATTCTCCAGGTGCCTTGGTGGCTCAGTAGGTTAAGCATCCGACTCTTGATTTTAGGTCAGGTCATGGTCTTGTGGTCCATGAGATCCACCCCGAGTCAGGCTCTGCTCTGACAGCATGAAGCCTGTGTGGGATTCTCTCTCTCTCCTTCTCTCTCTGTCCCTCCCCCTGCTTGCGCCATGGTGCACGTGCTCTCTCTCAAAGTAAATAAAAAATATATGGTAGATAAAATTCAGCATCATCCACTACTGATTGAAAATCCTTTGTAAACTAAGGAAACTTTCATAATGTCATAAAGAACATCTATCCTAAACTCTGTCGTACATAACAGTGTCATGCCAGAGGTAGTCTTCAAGTCAGAAGCCTGATAATGAAGCCTGATATGACCAGCTTTCCCTATAATTTTTCTGGAAGTTTTTGATCAGTTCAGTTGAGGAAGAACACAGGTACAATTATGGGAAATAAAGAGAAAAGCTCTCAACCAATAAGAATAGCATGACTGAAAAATCCAAAATAAAACTGAAACCACCTGGGGCCAGTAAGCAAGTGCAGGAGACGACTGGTTGCAAATTAAGACTTAAAAAAAAATGTCTCAATGACCCAAAGGAAGAGAAATGTTGCTGTAGCTGTCAATGGGAGTGAGGTCAAGCAAGAGGACAGAAGGAGCAGTATGTTTGCGATGCTAATGGGATGGTTCTGTAGAAAGTGCAAAATCAGTGAAATTGGAGAGAAGAAATTGGTGGGAAAATGTCAAGGGAGAGGAGGGGCTGGGGAAGAAGAGGGAGAAAACCCAGGATCCCAGGATTATGAAGGTGCACACCAAGCATCATGGGTGAGCTAGAGTATCACCAACAGAAGGCCCAATGCCATCAGAGGAAGATCACCAGCGTGGGGTCACAGAGGCCAAGAGAGGGAATATTTTCAGGAAGGAGAGAGGCGTCTACTGCTGAGAGGTCAGAAATGAGGAGCCCGGAGAAGGTTCTGGATTTCACAGCAGGGACATTCTTGATATCCTTAGAGGCATCTTTCTCATGGACCATCATGAGAAGAATCACATTTAAATAGGTTGATTAGTGAGTGGGAGGTAAGTACAATCAGCGATGGCGGACAGCTCTTCCCAAAGGTTTTAATGTGGAGGGAAAGAGATCTATGAGGACATAGGGTTTGGGATAATTTTTTTTCCAAGGAAGACAGAAATGAGATCACATTTATTTTCTGATGCAAATAATCCAGGAGGGAATCCGTTGATTCTGCAGGAGAGAGGGCATCATTGCTGGAGGGAATGTTTGAGGATGGGAAAGAGAAGGGAACCTTCATAAATAATTAGAAAAATTATTCTTAGATACGAGTTATGCAGATATGCCTTGTATCTCCAAATGAACCTCTGCAGTTATAGTTTTCAGTTAAACTCTTCACGTTTAAAGTATCTAATTTGATAAAATCAAATGCCGAAGCAGAGCTGAGAGGGTTTGAGGAAAGAGGTGCTGTATCATATAAAGTTTCAACAATTTTTTTATTTTTTATTTTATTTTTAAAAGTTTTTTATTTTCAGAGAGAGAGAGAAAGCAGGAGATGGGCAGAGGGAGAGTGGGGGGAGAGAATCTTATTATGCAGGCTCTATGCTCAGCTCAGAGCCCAGTGTGGGGCTCAATCCCATGACCCTGGGATCATGACCTGAGCCAAAATCAAGAGTCGGATACTTAACTGAGCCACCAGGCCACCCCTATTTTTAATTTTAATTTTAATTTTTTAAAGTAGGCTCCACAGCCAATGTGGAGCCCAACATGGCACTTGAACTCGTGACCCTGAGATCAAGACCTGAGCCGAGATCAAGAGTCAGGCTCTTAACCAACTGAGCCACCCAGGCTCACCAAGTTCAATAATTTTTTAATATGAGGAATAAAACTGGTCAGTAGAACAGAATACTGTATCTAAGACTAAACCTAAAGTAACAAATAAGGCGTTAGTATGTGACAAGTCAGTGGAGAAAATATCATTCATTAAAAGCCATATCGCAACTTGATGGGGTGCCTGGGGGGCTCAGTTGGTTAGGTGTCTGACTTTGGCTCGTCCTGATCTCGTGGTCCATGAGTTTGAGCCCCGCGTTGGGCTCTGTGCTGACAGTTCGGAGCCTGGAGCCTGGTGTTCTCTGTGTCTCCCTCTCACTCTGTTCCTCCCCTGTTCATGCTCTGTCTCTCTCTCAAAAATAAAGATTAAAAAAATTAAAAAAACAAAAGCCATACCACAACTTGTTAACATGCAGCTAGTGAGCCATTTGAACAAAAGCAAGATTAGGTCGTGCTTCCAAATCACATATTAACACACATTCCAGGTGGATTAACGCTTTAGTGGACACCATAAAATACTAAAACAAAACATAATGGGCTTCTAAGTATACTTTCAATGGCAAATACGTACGTAAATGGACTGACAGTGGATTATATAGAAATTTGAATCCTCATTGTCCAAAGATCATAAACTCTATGTGATTATGAAAAGCATGTTGTAGAGGAGTATTTCATGACAAAGGAAAATAATCAAAAGCATGATACATACTTAAACCAGGCTCAGACTAAAGGATTATTTCATAATCTTTGTTGTAATCTGTTGTGTCATACGATTCCTACTTTGCAATAAAAACATTTATTCTTCTGCAAAGAGCAGACGAAAATATTTCCAAAAAAATTAACTAGGTTTATCTAATGGCGAAGAAGCCACCTGTTTTGTTTTTAGAGCTTTTCTGTAGTTTCCAACACAGGTGTTGCTTTTGTAGTCAGAAAAAGATACAGTAATTTTTTGGTAATATTTGAGGCAGTGATGGCTAGGTAATTTATATTCAAAGCAAAATCTTAAAATTTTTTAATGTTTATTTTTCAGAGAGAGAGAGAGAGAGAGAGAGAGAGAGAGAGAGAGAGCTCGAGTGGGGGAGGGGCAGAGAGAGAGGGAGACTCAGAATGTGAAGCAGGCTTCAGGTTCTGAGCTGTCAGCACAGAACCTAATGCGGAGCTCGAACTCACAAACCGTGAGATCATGATCTAAGCCAAAGTCACATACTTAACTGACTGAGCCACCCAGATGCCCCCAAAACAAAGTCTTAAATACCAAACAGCCTTATAAGAATCATATTTGCTGTATAGTTTCAAAATTTTGGATGAAAACCTTAATGTAAATTAAGTATTGGGGATATATATATATTTCAGAAACGTAGAGGTATTGGCTAATTCTGTATTCTGCTGGATGTTGGATTGGCTAATTCTGTATTCCTCTGTATTTCCCTCGAAGGGAGTCCATGTTATCGATGTGTCAGTCATTGTGTATTAGTTCCCTGTGGCTCCTGTAACAAATTGCCATAGACTTTGTGACTTAGAACAACAGAAATTAATTTTGTCCCTGTTTTGTGGGCCAGAAGTCTGAAGTCAGTGTCCTGGGGCTGAAATTAAGGAGTCAGCAGGGCTTCCAACCCTCCAGAGACTCTTAAGGGAGAATCACTTTCTGGCCTCTTCCAGCCTCTGGTGGCTGTTGGCATTCCTTGGCTTGTGGGGGGTCATTATATCGCTCCTGTCTCTGCTTCTGTAGTCACCGGGCCTTCTCTCTTGTTAACATGTACTCTCACAAGGAGATAAAGATATCACATTGAGGGATCCCCCCTTGATCATCCAAGATAATCTCATCTGACATTCCTTAACCACACCTGCAAAGTCCTTTTCTCCCCCTGTGAGGTAACATGCATAGGTTCCAGGGGTTGGGGTGAGGTTATCTGGGTGGGGGGCATTATTTAAAACCCCCATAGTTACTCTGAAATGTGTTCAATTCTGAAGCAAGAGGCTGACCTTTGGTCTTGGTCAGGGGGTGGTTTCATACTCTTTCGGAGGGACTAGAGTGTAAAAGTTCAATGGGATGGTTCTAGGGTGGGAAGTGAACTATTCCTACGTACGTGGGTGGTGGCCCACTGAGGCCCCTCTTCCTCCATCACCTGATGGAAACCAGGGGAAGTGTGTGTGTGTCTTTAGCAACAACTAGTCTGGGAAGCATTTTCTGGGCAGCTGGCCCCAGGGATATCAACTCTGGGTTCCAGCTCATTCGATGAGGGGCAGAGGCGACCGGAGCTGACCTTTGGACTCAAGGAGAGAGCTCTCTCCTTGAGGATAGCGGGACACCCACCATGGTTTCCAGTAGAAGAACGTAGACTCATCTGGGGCATTCTTCAATGGTGATCATCATCCTAAAGCAGGCAGCGACGTTACTGAGAAGACAAAGTGCAGGCAACCACAAGTTCATTTTGAAGCCCCCGATAGCAGATCAGAAATAGCTGAAGTTCAATGTGAATGGGGTTAATTTTAGTGAATGGCTGGCACGAGCCCGTTTCTAGATGGAAGAGAAGATATTGAGGGCAGGGATTTACTGCTTGGATCTCTTTTCTGATGGTTGTATGTTACTTTCATTGTTAAAATGTTTCACTATTTTTCTGCTTAAAACTTCAGTGTCTTAGGACTTGGATCCTGAAGGACAAACGCTGGATGTAAGTGTCTCAAAAATGAAAGTCAGAGACTGTTTTCATTTCTACTCATCAGCTTTAGTCAAAAATCAAAAGTGATATGAAACCAGCATAGGCAAGGCCGTGTCTCTGCGAGCAGGGATCCCCAGTTACCTCCTTGTGTATTTCATGGGGACACATGCACCCAGGACAGTGAGGACTGTCAGCCAACTACTCAGAGTTATCAGATCTGAAGAAACTTGAACGAGGGACTTCTGTGGTTTTCTTTAAAAAAAATTTTTTTTCAACGTTTATCTATTTTTGGGACAGAGAGAGACAGAGCATGAATGGGGGAGGGGCAGAGAGAGAGGGAGACACAGAATCGGAAACAGGCTCCAGGCTCCGAGCCATCAGCCCAGAGCCTGACGCGGGGCTCGAACTCCCGGACCGCGAGATCGTGACCTGGCTGAAGTTGGACGCTTAACCGACTGCGCCACCCAGGCACCCCGGGACTTCTGTGGTTTTCTTGTTTCTCCTGCTGGAACAGCCACAGCAGGACCCAGAAACGGTCTGTTACTATAGTGATTCTGCTGCTCAGAAAGTTAATGTCGCCCAAGCCTAACGCCTGGGTTCCAAGTCATGAAATACTCGGTCATTCGTATTTATGCAACTACGATTTTTTATGCCTGTACCACAAACTGTGGTATCTCCCTCTGTGCCTGTTTCAGGATCTAGAAATTTCTCACTTACATTACTTACGGGCTTTCCGTGTGCAAATGAGGCTGTGAGTTCGTTACCAGTGTCTGATCCCCAGCCTTAAGCTACCACATAACTCCATCCTCTTGTTTTCTTACTGCTCATTTGACATCTGTGGATAGCCGTTCTACCGTGACTCCAAACTTGGCATGTTCTTCCTCACCAGAATTTTTTACACGCCTCAATTTTTCTGTTTTTATCATTGCTTTCTCCTGTTCATTTTGTAACAAGGCTCAATACCGTGGCATCACATTGGAGTTTTTACTCTCTGTGGTCCTCTGTTTCTAAGCAGTTGCCCTCTGCCGTTTGTTTAAAATATCTCTTCGCTTTGGGGCGCCGGGGTAGCTCAGTTGGTTAAGCATCCGACTTCAGCTCAAGTCACGATCTCGCAGTTTGTGAGTTCAGGCCCTGCATCAGGCTCTATTACGCTGACAGCTCGGAGCCTGGAGCCTGCTTTGGATTCGGATTGTGTGTCTCCTCTCTCTGCTCCTCCCCCACTCATGTTTTCTCTCTCTCTCTCTCTCTCTCTCTCTCTCTCTCTCTCTCTCAAAAATAAACATTGGGGCACCTGAGTGGCTCAGTCAGTTAAGCAGCCAACTCTGGCTCAGGTCACGATCTCACAGTTTGTGGGTTCAAGCCCTGCATCAGGCTCTGTGTTGACAGCTCAGAGCCTGGAGCCCACTTCGGAGTCTATGTCTCCCTCTCTCTCTGCCCCTCCCCCAGTCGCACTCTGTCTGTCTCTCAAAAATAAATAAACATTAAAAAATTTTTTTAAAATCTCTTCCCTTTGACTCCCACTGCCTCCTAAAACTTGAGGGTCTCACTTCTCTCACCTGTAATATTTAATATTATATATTAAATATTAAAATACTTTGTATTTCTATTTGCTTATTTCCATAACCAGGGCTATTGTATACTTAGGTAGAGTGGGTAGCTATGTTTTTAAATATTTTTTTTAATGTTTTTTTATTTTCGAGAGAGCTAGAGAGTACACAAGTGGGGGTGGGGCAGAGAGAGAGAGGGAGACACAGAATCTGAAGCAGGCTCCAGGTTCCAAGCTGTCAGCGTAGAGCCTGATGCGGGGCCTGAACTCACAAACTGTGAGGTCATGACCTGAGCTGAAGTCAGATGCTTAACCAACTGAGCCACCCAGGTACCTTGAGGGGGGGGGGGTAGCTCTTTTAAGGACACTGGAAGGGCCTTCCAGATCCTAGAGTCTTCATCGCTTCTCGGCCTTTTGGCTAAGATCAAGTGCAGATCCTAGAGTCTTCAGCTCAGCTGGCTAGAAATGTGACCATTGAGGGTCCATTCCACGGGTACTTGCCTTCAAAATTGTGTGCTCATCATTCAGGAAAAAAGATATAAGGTGACTGTGTACTCTGGAGAGCTCAGCATGAAAAAATACTCCAGCAGAAAACTTGGATACATTGAAGAACTGAGAACTTCATCTATGGTTTGGGAATGCCACGGTCTAAAAATCACCGATTTCATGCTTTGTCCCAATTTGAAAAGCCTTAACACCCTTAACTTTATCAGTCATTTACATTTTAGAGTGATTGGGTGCCTTAGCTTTTTTGAAGGAACAAGTTAGAATAAGGTCGAGGATAAAGTTTATTATAATTTATTGTTGGAGTGTTTTCACACAAAAAGTTTGAAAAAAGAAGAAACATGAAAAAACATACTTTTTCCTCTCAGCAATTTTGAATGCTTATAATAAGTCCCAACACCCATTACATTTCATTCAACAAATATCTGGTGAAGTGCGTATTCTGTGTCCAGCTCTGTGGTAGGGAATAGAAATTGAGAAGCAGGCAAAATGGGTAAGAATTTACTTTCTACCAAGAGAGAAAGACAGTGCACAAGTAAACAGAGACAACATAACTATATGAACTAAAGAGAATGCTACTTAATATTAAGGAAATAAAATAGGGTGCCCTGATGGTGATTGGATGTGGGTGCCAATCAGATTGGATGTCCAGAGAAGACCTCTCAGTGGGGCTTATTTCTAAGCCCAGATTCAAATGAGAAGATAGCCGCCATGACAGGATCTGAGAGAAGAGTGTTCCAGAGACAGAGAAGAGCCTGCGGAGGCCCAGAGATGGGAAGCAGCTTGTTGTGTTCAAGAGAAAAGCCAGTGAGACTGGAGAATAAGAGAAAGGGCCACGGGAGTTGAAGTTAGCAGTAGTTGGAACCATGCAGGGTTTTGAAGGTGATGGGGGAATTTGTATATTATTTTAAATGAGTTGGGGGCTCCATCGAAGGGCTGTAAGTAGAGGTGTCACATGATACGATTTGTACTTTAAGGAGATGGCTTGGGCTGCTGCGTGGGGGAGGGGGTTGTGCAGGGAAAGAAGACAACTACTGAGCAGGTGATATCCGAGGACTCTAAATCAGAGATGCAGGTGGCTTAGAACAGGGTTGCAGCAGTGGGGTTGGCTGGATGTGGTCAGACTTAAGATATAATTTGGATTCGGGGCACCATTGCTAATGGGGTAGATGGTGGTTGAGAGAGGAAAAGGAAGTAAAGATAGTCCTGATGTCTTTGCTTGAGTAACTGGGTCACCTGTGGTGCCATCCTGTGACGAGGGAGGTGGACAGGAGCAGGGGAAAATCATAGGTTCACTTGGGACATGTTGAGATGCCCATTTGACAGCCCAGTGAAAACGTCAGATAGACTGTAGGTTGTATGGGCCTGGAGCTCCAGATAGGGTTCAAGTCTAAAGATACAACTTAGAGCACTACCAACTTATTTAAAAACAAGAGACTAGATATAATACCTTAGGAAGAGAGTAGAGAGAGATAAAGAGAGGCGAATTTCATAATCATACTAATCTTCCAAAAACACTCTTATTTGGGCATTTTCCTGCTCCCCTGATCAAGGTTCTCTGAAACCTCTCCATTTTTAAATAGTTTTTTTTTTTAGGTTTATTTATTTATTTTGAGAGAGACTGAGAGAGTGCGAGCTGGAGAGGGGCACAGAGAGGGAGAAAAAGAGAGAGGATCCCAAGCAAGCTCTGCAGAGTCAAGGTGGGGCTTGAAGTCAAAAAAACAGGAGATCGTGACCTGAGCCGAAATCAAGAATCAGATGCTTAACTGACTGAGCCACCCAGGTGCCCCTAAAATGTCTCCATTTTTATTAGTATTCAATTCATTGTGGTGTTTGAAGTACTGAATAGAAATCCCTTACTCTTTCCAATACTTTCTGTCCACACTGATCTTTCTATATTCTGAGAACCTCTGTACCCTCTGTCTAGTTAGTGATGAATTGACCTGATCCAAAGAGATGTCTAGCTTTTGTCCACAAAGCTTTTGGGAGATGATCTCTAGGCACCTGGAACATTCTGCATAGAACTGTCTTTGTTTCCCTGGGGGCCTTGGCACTGCTCATTCTTACAATGTGGTTCATGTTGGGGCTTTTGGGCCATGTGGGATCAGTTCTGGCATCTGGAGGGACTGGAGACTATAGGCATTAACCCAACCTCTGGAAGGGGCTGAACACTAGGGGTCAGCCATGCAGGCAGTATGGGATTGAGTCCTAATAAAAACTCTGGACACCAAAGCCTGGGTGAACTTCCCTGATTGGCAGTACTCCTTGAATATTGTCACTCACAGTGACCGGGAGGAGTTAACACTGTCCATGACTCCACAGGGAAGGGATGACTGGAAGCTTTGCATTTGGAAATTTCCTGGACTCTGCCCTGTGCGTCCATTTCCTTGGCTGATTTTAATTTGCGTCCTTCCCCTATAATTGAACATAACCATGAGTAAATAGCTTGCATGAGTTCAGTGAGTCCTTTTAGTGAATTATTAAAACTGAAAGTGGTTTTGGGGGCCCCCTTTTATGGACTAAATGTTTGCATCCCCTTCAAAATTTATATGTTGATGTTCTGACTTCCAAGTGTTGATATAAGGAGCTGGGACATTTGGGGGGTTCTTACATCATGAGGGTGAAACCCCCTAAATGGGACTGATGCCCTTATAAAAAAGATCTCAGAGAGCTCCCTTGCCACTTCTGCCATGTGAGGATGTAGTGAGAAGACAGCTGTCAACTGCCCAGGAAAAGAGCCCTCCCCAGACACTGAATCTGCCTGCACCTTGGTCTTGGACTTCTCAGCCTCCAAAACTGTGAGAGATAAATGTTTGTTGTTTAAATCATACAGTCTGTGGTATTTTTGTTGCAGCAGCCTGAACCAAGACATTCCCTGAATTTGCAGTCGGTATCAGAAGTGAGGGCAGTCCTTGCATGGGCTGTTCCCTTTTAACTTGGTGGTTGGCCTTAACTTCCTTCTGGTGGTTAATTACATTCTCATTTGTTTTATTATTTAACTATGTGTTTGTGTGTGCCTTCCCCCCGCCCCCCCCCCCAAAGGTGGCTCTCCTAGTGGACATTTCTTTCTTCTGAATCTCCTTTAACACTTATCACAATTTTTGGGCTCCTGATAGGTTCTCAGTATATGTGTTGAATTGTCATATTCAGTCCTTCTTTTTCCTTTTCTTTTTAAAAAGATAATTATTGTATTATCGAATAAATAGTTGTGGGGAAATTGGGTCTTTATGCAATTTCTTCTTTGTATGTATATGTATTTTTTAAAAGTTTATTTATTTTGAGAGAGAGAGACAGCAAGGGAGGGGCAGAAAGAGAGGGAGAGAGAGGATCCCAAGAAGGTTCCATGCTGTGTCAGCACAGAGCCCGGAGCAGGGTGCAAACCCATGAACTGCAAGATGGTAACCTAAGCCAAAATCTAGAGTAGGACGCTCAACCAATGAGCCACCCAGGTGCCCTATCTTCTTTATATTTACTAAAATGAGGGGGCAGCGTATGTGTGTTTGTGTAGGTATCCAGAGGGAAGATGTAGGAGGAAACAATTTTTCCGAATGTGATTTTCTGTTTCCAACAAATAGTGTTGCCGGATCTTCCTGATGCATATGGAATAGATTTGGGGGGTGGGGGTCCCTGCAACATTGGGAAGACCCTCGGGAGTTCAGAAACATGTATTACTGAATTCATGCAGAAGCTGCTTTAGGGAAAAGCCTTGTATCCCTGGTCCCTGTTTGGTGTGCTTGAACTTGTCCTATAAACTTATTTTCCCCAGTATGGTAACCGGTACCCACAGGTGGCCAGTCCAAATTGAGATGCACTGTAAATACAAAATATACACGGAATTTTGAAGACTTAGTTAAAAAAAAAATAACGTAAATGATCTCATTAATGATTTTTATAAACATCACATGTTACTGTGATAATACTTTGGCTAGATGGGGTTAAATATATTCAGAGTAATTTCACCAACGTTTTGCTTTTAAAAAAATGTGGCTGCCAGAGATTTTAAAATTGCATATGTGCTACTCGTTGGTGTATTGCATCATGTTTCTGCTGGAGCCTCCATGGTCCCCTCCTGTCCATCTCCCCCCTTCCAGTGATGATAATCCATTTCTGCAGAAAACAGAAGATACTCTTTTTTTGTTTCAGTGCTTGAGAAGAACACACAGCCCCCTTTCTCCTCTTTGTTTCTGATAATCGCTTTCTTCAATTTTTAAGAGGTGGGGAAGGTGAAGAAAAAACACGGGATGTTTATTCTCAGCTGTCCTCCTTCCAATGTTCTTGAGAAAGCATTCTTAGAAACTAAAGCTCGGAATACACAGCAATAGCTTAAAATAACCAGGCAAGAAATCGCCTTATTTTAAAAAAATTTCTTTTTAACATTTATTTATTTTTGAGAGTCAGAGTGCAAGCGGGGGAGGGGCAGAGAGGGACACAGAATCTGAAGCAGGCTCCAGGCTTTGAGCTGTCAGCGCAGAGCCCGACATGGGGCTTGAACCCACGAACTGCGAGATGAGATCTGAGCCGAAGCTGGATGCTTAACCGACTGAGCCACCCAGGCGCCCCAAGAAATCTTAAACATGTCACTTCTTCTAATAGTAAAGATGGAAACTCCAAAAGTACTGGATTTTTTTTTTTCTCCCTTTTCCGTGTTCCTGAAAATGTCTCCGAGCCCAGCAGGGGGTTGTGTGAGCCAGAATTTGGTGGAAGGGACTTTGTATTGCAAAGTTACCAGCTCTGAGAATTTACTTTCGGCAAAGAGTCCGCATAACCTTCCATGAAACATCAGGAATGTTCCAGTTTAGTACCTGTGTGTGTTTCGGACACAGTTAGTTAGTGACAGTCCTTATGACGGAGAGAGAAAACAGTTGAGAATGTACAGGCTAAATGTTAGTAGCATCAATGACTCCTTCAAAGCAAACTTTGGCTCCTAGTTTTATCAGAATCCTTTAAGTCGTTGTCGGTTTTATAAAGGGAAACAACTATTTTATTTCTCTGGACGCATTAGGGTCTGTGGAGATGATATCTTTTTTTTCCCCCCATAACTGCAGCGGCTAAATCTTTATACCCATCTACCACCCACTAGTAGATAACCAGAAGGTGATATTCCAGCTATGGCTAGGCTGGAGTGCTACTCCCTGATCCCTCACGGTGAGCAAATCATTACTCGTTTTTCTGGTGGCTATCAAGTATGAGAGGCCCTGACCCTCGCAAAAGCAGCTAGCTTAATTACATCTCCTCTTAAAGGTAGTGTACTCATTCAAAAATACAGTTTTAAAGTCTTCCAATGAAAAGCATAAAAAGAAAAAAAAATCTTTTAACCATAAACTAGTAATTCTCCAACCTTGATTTTTAGCTTTCCTGGCTGCCTAAGTGGTCATATATTTTATAAGCCTTGCTAATTTGCTGTTAAATTTGCTATTTATATGATCCTCGATGATTTGTTGGACTTCATTGAACAGAAAAGATTTTTATTAGCAGCCAGTGCTTTCAAAGAAGTGGTTTTTTCCACACCATCAAGGCCACTTTCTCACCTTATTGACAGCTTTATGAGTGTAGCTGGATAAAGAACAGTTTCCTGTATCCAAAGGCGTTTTGCATTCCATGGGGCAAAAGCTTGGACTTTTAATTAGGATATAAGAGCCTTCCTTTCTCTCCCACCGTCCCGTGGGGGAGCACAGAGCAGTGACACTTGCGTTTAGATACTTAATCACTTTTCCAGACTTGAGCCCGCTAAAATGACGAAAGTTTTTAGGTCACGTGTTTACCTGGCCCTGGGCCAGCCCGGGATGGTATTTATTTCTGCACATCTGCATTTTGAGTATGTACCCACATGGCTTTGCCTTTCTAATTGATTGAAGGTATTTTACCCACTGCAAAAGCTGTCAAATGAATCCTGCTTCAAACCTTGTCTGAGCCCCTGTTCGGAATGTTCACAAGACGGTGAAATACACCCTAGACTTGTCTCCCACTTGAAATTGTTTTTTGTGCATGGAGTGCAGAAGGCAGGTTCTCATTCCCTTTCATTTTTGTCTTGACTTTGCTATCCAGCATATTTATAGGAGTTTTAAGGTTTCATGTGTTCTGTTCTGATTCGTCTTATGATGATGATCTTCCTCCCCAGCAATTTCTTCTCTTTTCAGCCTGGTGTTAAGGCTTTGATTCTGAGAACAGTGAGGTGCTAAATAGTAAATAAACATTGGGGGGCCCAAAGTGGTAGCCTGGTTGATAAATTTCACTAGTATTTGTGTGTCTTTTGACCCTTTGGGAGAAGCGTGTGCTTCTAGAATGTTCCAGATGGCTGGCTCTTGTTCCATCTTTGCAGAAATTCAGTGTCTGTGGTCAAACAAAATGGGCTTCTGCAAAGGGCATGGAGAAGCATTATCTCAGAGTGTCTTGTCTGGTGACATGAGACTAATAGTAAAGACACTTGGGCCACCTGAAATCTATTCACTTATTTCAGTAACCTGCAGGCTTTTAATATGAGGATGCTCCTCAGGAAATTTTTCTGAACTGCCTGTTTTTGGGGATTTTGGAACCCCATTGAGAAGGTCTGTCTGAACAAAAACAAAACAAAACACATGGATTTTTTATCCGTGGCTCAGAAATCTGGCAGCTCACCAATGCCATTGCTAAACTTCAACCAAATCTCTCTGTTTGGGACTGTAAAATAGAGGGCTATGGTGTTGGTCTCAAGTTCAACATCTGCCTGCCTCTGAGTATTGGCAAGAGCGTCCCCATCCTTTTTGATCTGCACCCTGTCCTCCGCGAACACACGCAGACACATACAAGCGTTCACAAACACAGAGGCAATTTACAAATAGCAGCCAAACCCAAAGGAATTCTGAACGCGCGTCTCTATGAGCCATTTGCTTAGAATGTGCTGACCATTTCCTTGAAGTAATGAGCAAAGCCACAGAATATGTTAAGCATCCCAAGCACATTCCAGTTTGGGGCTTTGCTGTATCAATCATTTGCATAGTTTCCAGAATGCCAATATTTATAGCTAATGGCAACTAACGCTGAATTTTAGTCTCTTTCTCTCGCTCTCGCTCTTTTTTTTTTTTTTGACAGATTGCAGGGAAAATCGGTTCTCTTCTAATTGGTGCAAAATGAGTATTTACTTTATGGGTTACTTTATACCAGTGATCACATAGCCTGAATGCCAACATCTCTGGGGAAACCCATCCTGCTTCTGTATTTTTGTTTGAAATCAATAGAATAGTAAAATTGGGTTTTAATATCTTCTATTCCTACCCTCCTGATTCCGGCAATTACAGTTTTTTTTTTTCTCTTTATAATGTGGGCAATCACTCTGCGTGCTCCATTTTTAACAACTGGTCTCCTGATGTTCCCTTTGCTGCTAAAAACGTCTTTTCTCACAAATCAGTGATCCTGCTCGAGTGATCCTGTGAAAAGTAGGTCACCGGGAGCAAGGAATCCTCTTGTCCAACCCTGCCCCTCATTAGCCGTGAGGAGTGGGTCTATAACTTCAGTTCCCTAGGCTTCATAGTCTTTACCCATCCAGTGAATCAAACCAAATGTTCCCCCAAGATACTTCCCACTTTGGAAGTTTTGCTGTCCCCCAAAAGTCAGCGATACCCCCTGGAATTCTTGTTGCATAACTATGCCTCAAGGAACGAAACATTGAGCCTGGTTTCAATGCTTCACTGTCCACCTTTTTGCTGACAGTGCCCTAGAAGATTGTTGTACCAATTTAAGGCACGCGATGCATGGAATGTTCTAGAAAGTGTTTCTTGAAATTTCTTCTATGGCATTTTACCTCAGCTCTTGATGTTGTGGCCTTTATATTCAACCAGGGTAGTTTCCTTCCCTCTTTCCCTCCTTTCCATTTTTCACTCTCCTTTCCACTCATGACAGCTATGCCTTCTCTTCATTTGTCCCAGAGCAAAACGTTCCTTGACTCATTGTTCCCTGACCGTGCTTCTATGCCCAGTCATATTCTCCAACTAACCTATTCACCCTCTGGATTATATGGACAGGAGAATTATTGCTACTTCTATAGTTACATGGACATAGTAAGGCTGTGTGTGTGTGTGTGTATGTGTGTGCGCATTCATGTGCTTGGTGAAGAAGGGGTATGACAGACTTTTCCTTCTATACTTATCCCCATTTATTTTTTGTTGGCTATACAGCTCTTCTGGATATGCCAGAAGAGATGGTCTTACCATTTTTCTAAATATCTGTTAATTATCTATTGCAATGTAACATACTATCCTCACATCTAGAGTCTTAAAACAACAGATATTTTTTATTTCATGGTTTTTAATAGGTCAGGAATGTGATCATGGGTTAGCTGGGTGCCTCTGGCTCAAGGTCTCGCATGAGATTGAATCAAGCTGATGGCTGGGTCTGTGGTCTCTTAAGATGGCTTAACGGGAGGAGTGTGGGGTCCACTTCTGAGTTCACTTGGTTGTTGCTGGGCCATTGTCCCTCACAACATGTGTCTCTTCATAGGACTTCATGACATGGAAGCTGACCTCCCCAGGTAGATTTGAGAGTGAGAAAGAGAGTGTACCCATCACTTCTGCCATATTCTGTTTGTTAGCAGTGAATCCAGACATTCAGCTCACGCTCGAGGGAAAGGGATTACATAAAGGTGTGAGTACAAAGAGGCAGGGGTCATCAGGAGTCGTCTTAGACCCTTCCTTTTCCAGGCTTCTGGTTCCTTCCACACGAAACGTACTTACCTTCTCCCGACATCCTGTGAAGTATAGGCTCATTATGGGATCACCTCAAAGTCTAAAAACATCATCACCTAAACCAGGCCCAGGTATTTATGAGCTTAAACATTATGAGCTTTATAATGTTTAAGTCCTGCTCCTTGAGTCTAGTTACTGTTGGTCTGTAGGTGTGTGAAACTAGAGAGACCGTTTATCTGCCCCCTCACGTGCCCAACAGATAAAAGCAAGACACGCCTACGTCCATGCAGCAGGCATTTCCATTTGAAGAAAAAAAGAAACGAGAGGCACAGAGGAATTATGGGTCTCCGGCGATTGGGATACCACAGGGAAAAGTGGCAGTTCTTTGATTAGGTCTTAAGGCCTGGCAGCCCTTTCCAAGGCTCTTGGCTCTTTCTTCAAGGCTTTCCATTCCGAGTTATCATTCCTTTTTCCGGAAAGGTCACTTACCTGTGTACCTGACACAGCCTCTCTCCGTTTCCTGCCGGGAGAATTCCCCGGGCCCAAAGCCCTCTTTCCACTTACTGCCATTTTTGTCTCCTTCAGTCCAAACTGGCGACGTGTCTGCATAGATCAGTCTCTTAATTAGCACCTGCATCTTCAGCAAATCCTCTTGAGGTACGTTCCAGTAGAGATAACATCACACCCACAAATCTCTCTGAGTTCATACAAGCCCTGTTGGTTGTTTTAGAGAAACTGAGGCATCCCCTTACTCTCTTTAGAGGGCTTTTTTCCTGACTGAATGGTCCAGATCACCATTTTTCAAAATTTTTTTATTTAAGAGGTAGAGCTAGAGGGATAGAGAGGATCCCAAGAAGGCTCCATGCTGCCAGTGCAGAGCCTGATGCTGGACTCAGTCTCACGATCCTTGAGATCATGACCTGAGCCAACAGCAAGAGCCACTCAACCGACTGAGCCACCCACATGCTCCCAGAACACCATCTGTAATCCTTCTGAGGTCTTAAGAAAATATCTCACATTCATGCCGTTAGATTCATCTCTAATGTTTCCTGGCAGTGCTCTGGATTTGGTCTTTGCCCAGAAGCCATGACTTAATTTTAAAGCCATCATTTGCCCTTGGGGAAGAGCTGAGAATTTTCAGAACCACCCAGGAGTGAATGATAGAATCAAAACTGAAACTTTTATGTATTCAGTAGGCAATAGGATGCTTATGTTGGTCCATTTGCCCCATGTTTTCTTTTCTTTAGGAATTTGTTAATCACAGCCATTTATACGTGCGCGCGTACACACACGCACACGCACACACACACACACACATATTGCCCCCTGACCATGCTTATATGCCCAGCCATATTCTCCAACTAACCTATACACTGTCTGGGTTATATGGACAGGAGAATTATTGCTACTTTTACAGTTATATGGACATAGTAAGTGAGGGTGTGTGTGTACCTGCGTGCACATGCATGTGCTTGGTGAAAAAGGGATACGGCAGACTTTCCTTCTGCGCCTCATCCCCATTTATTTTTTGTTGGCTAAACAGTTCTGGATATGCCAGAAGAGACGACCTTATCATTTTTCTGAATATCTGTATTATCTATTGCATGACATACGAATTATAGCATGAATTGTTAGTAATTACGTATTAATTATATGCATATATATGCATGCGTGTGGGCATCGTCTCTGGTAGTCAGAAATCCTCATGATTTATAGTTAAGAAACAGTTTTGCTTGAGGAGCTATCTGGGTTTTCTTATCGTCTATAATAATCTTCCTTCCTTTCTTCCTTCCTTGCTCCTTTCACCTTCTTCTTTCATTCGTCTGTCCCTCCCCTCCCTCCCTCCTTTCTTTTCCATCTGTTGGTTTTCCATTTGTTGGTGTGTCTTCTTTATTCCTATAACTAGGCTCTTTCTTTTCCAGTATGTACCTTGGCACATAGGCATTTCTATTGAATAGTATAACTGATACTCTCCAGGCATTTATTTCTCTTTTTTTGAGGGGGAGGAGCAGAGACAGAGAGAGAGAATCCCAAGCAGACTCCATGCTCAGCATGGAGTCCAGTGCGGGGCTCGATCCCACAAACCGTGAGCCAAAACCAAGAGTCAGATGCTCAACCGATTGAGCCACCCAGGTGCCCTCCCTTCCCCCGCAGCATTTCTTTAATGCCATTGGGGCATGTAGCAAAATCAAAACGACTTGGCCCACTGGTTATTCAGTTTATCTCCAATTGCTGCTCAGAAACTCCTCCTGAAATAAGCCTCATTTGACTCCAGTTAACAGTCTGCTTTTCTCGATGCTACTATCTGACTCATCATTCATTCAGTAAATAGTCACTGAGCACCAACTGTATGCTAGGCATACACACTAAGTGAGACGATTAGGATCTCTGCTCTCAGTCTAGAGTCTCCCGAGGAAAACCTAAAACGAAAATACCAGTAAAACCAAGTAAGGGAAATGTTGATGAACGGGATGAATGTCCATCATGTGAGGAAAATGTTGTGGGGAACAGCAATGAAGGACGTGCTGCTTATAGATTAGGAGGCGCTGGGTTATAGGCTAATTAGCAAAGATCCCAGTGAGGAGGAAAGGCTGAGGCTAAGGAAAGCCAGGCTGAGTGTGCCCCGCGCGCACACCGATGCAGGGGCGCAAGGCATGTCACGGTGCTGACGCTAAGTGGCATAGTGTCTGGAGTATATGGAGGCAATCTAGGCGATCGGGTGGTAGGTTGAAGCTGGAATGGGTGACAGGCTGTGATCTTGAATCACTAGAGAGGACACTATGGAATTTTGGATTTTTATGCTGGAGGTAAGAGGGGTGACTTAACTAAGTTTATATTTGGAAACAGTCGCTCTGCTGACAGCAGTGGTGTGTCCGGGTTTTCTGGAGCCTTATGCATATACAATTCGGGGGTCTCTTTTTAAGAATAAAATAGTATGAATTTTTAAAAAAATGCAAAATTAGGTACAAAAACGAATATTTTTTTAATTTTTTTTATTTTTTTAATGTTTATTTATTTTTGAGACAGAGGGAGACAGAGCATGAACGGGGGAGGGTCAGAGAGAGGGAGACACAGAATCTGAAACAGGCTCCAGGCTCTGAGCCATCAGCACAGAGCCTGACGCGGGGCTCGAATTCACGGACCGCGAGATCATGACCTGAGCCGATGTCGGCCGCTTAACCGAATGAGCCACCCAGGCGCCCCGTGAATATTTGTTTAAAATGAGAAAAGAGGGGCGCCTGGGTGGCTCAGTGGGTTGAGCAGACGATTCTTGGTTTCTGCTCAGGTCATGATCTCATGGTTTCATGAGTTCTAGCCCCGCATTGGGTTCTGCGCTGGCAGCACAGAGCCTGCTTGGGATTCTTTCTCTCTCTCTCCTGCTCTCTGCCCCTCCCCCACTTGCTCTGTCTCTCTCTCTCAAAATAAATAAACTTAAAAAATTAAGTAAAATGAGAAAAGAAAACACAAATTACAAATTTAAAAATGCTGAGAACAATCACAATGTCCAGAAAAATGACCCATTTAATTAATTTATTGCCCACACATTTCTGTAAAAGACTCCCCCCTATGTTTGTAGACATCAGCCCTCTTCATATGGTAATTATTCACCTCTTCGTATGGGAATTTTGTTACATTGCTTACTTTTGACAGAACTAGAAGATATTTAGTTATTCCTTCAATGTGCTTAATGGAAATTTTATTTATTATCATGAATGTAGGATTTTCTTTCGTCCTTATGGTTTCTTGGCAGTCTTACATAGATTTTTAGGTTGGTTTGTCAAATTTGAGAAAACCTCTGAAAGTTTATTTCACATAGTATGAGTTGTAAGATAAAAAAAAAACTTTTTTAAATGTTTATTTGTGAGAGAGAATGAGAGAGAGCAAGTAGGGGAGGGGCACAGAGAGAGGGAGACACAGAATCAGCATAAAGCCTGATGCGGGGCTTGAACCCCCAAACCGGGAGATCATAATCTGAGCTGAAGTTGGATGCCCAACCAACTGAGCCACCCAGATGCCCCTGTGAGCTATAAGATTTTGACATGGCATATCAGATTTTCTTGTGCACTTACTAAGATAAAAACTCTTGAATCGGTGACTCTAATTATCCAGGTTGTCTCTGGTGGCTTTATGTCATGATTCCAGGAGAGTAGGCACAGAGTGTTTCTGGAAGTCATTCTTATATGGGAGCCGTAAGCAATAACTCACTCCTGTGTGGAAGTGACGGAAGACCGTGTACATAGATCCCACTAAACTCCAACCCGGGTCATTCCAGCCCTACTTCTCCTGGGCTTTTATGCCCAGCACCACCTGCCTCAAGGGGAAATGCGACAGGTGTGGGGTGTCGGAATAGAGAGACAATAGTCTTAACCAACTGTGGTGAAAGCATCTTACCTTTGAACATGTTCGAAATCACATGGCCCTAAGAACGTCGAACCAGGGCTCCTTCCAAGCCTTGGAAGGGGCTGGCACACGTGAGGGATCATGAAACAAAAGGCAAGAGAGGTGAAGTGACCATGGACTGAAAGGATACTTCCTGGAGAAACCTCAGTGGGATGATGAGCTACCGTGTGTCCATGAGAATGAGAAAGAAAGACATCATTGATTCTTGCATTTCTTCTTTAAGGTGGAGTATAATTGATTGCATTGGAGTGATTTATTTAGGCAGGGCGAGGGGAGGAGGAAAAGGGGAGACAAGGAAGATTCAGCTTTCCAACTTGAGCAACCAGAGGAGGTCACGTCATTGAGATTGGAAACATGATGGAGATAGGACTGGAGAACGCTCTTGAACTCGAGGGGCCCGGATGATAAATGAGTTGGCCGTGCAGGTCTGGAAAGCAGCCCGGGAGGTGATGGTGGAAAGCTACCGGCATTGGGAAGTTGGTGGCGCCACCAGTGGGTGGAATGCTGGAGCTGGAGCCAGAGAATTGTCGCTGCCTTCGCCAGAGAAGCCCTGGAATAAAGCAATAAACCAGGTCGATGGCCCTGACAGCTTCTTAGAAACTTGCTTGGCTCGAACCAAACCCAGCTTTTCTGAATGTGCTGACTAGGTGTTTCACTTACTGTTTCCACTGCTTCCATCAAGCCCCCATTAAACTTAATTTGGCATGTCTCATGGCAAAAATTCCTGTGCCCAAAGTTTATAGACCTGTAGTAATCCCAAATAGCGCTCTCAGTTCACAGTCAAGTAACACATGAGGGTATTTTCTTTTCACTTACGTAAGTTCTAGCTGATTCTTTTTTATTATCCTTCTTCTGGTCATTGTTATTAGTCCTTTGTTCCTTACTCTTAACTTTTTAAAATTCCTTCTTACTTCTACAATCATCTTAGACATTCTTACACATATTTTGTGTCTAATAAAAACAACTTCTGGAGTCTTTGCAAGTCTAACACTGCTCTTTGTTTTTTATTGGCTTATTCTCAGTTATGATGTCTTTCTCCTTGTATGCTTTGTCTTTATGTCTTCGTTTGTTTTGCTTTGCTTTTATTGCGAGCTTGTATTCATTGGAAATTTATCAGTAGGATTGTAGGAGTTCTTTGAGGTCTACATTAAGGACAGTGGCTCTGAAAAAGATTGTGTTTGATCCTGCCTGGAGGCATTGTAAATTCCTGGAATTGCTTTTTCTTTTTCTTTTTTTCTTTTTCCTTCTTTTCCTTTTCTCTTTCTTTTCCTCTTTCTTTTTTCCCCCCCCCGGAAACACTTTCAACTGACTTCTCAGTTTACTTCATATTTACCTTGCTTGGCTTTAGAGTATTCCCACAGCATTAGTTCGACCTCAAATCCATGTAGAAGCCAGCTTACAGTTGCAAATTATGAAGCGAGATGTTTTTTAAAAACATTTTTTAATGTTTATTTATTTTTGAGAGAGAGAGAGAGGGAGGGAGGGAGAGAGAGAGACACGCACAGGATCGGAAGCAGGCTCCAGGCTCTGAGCTGTCAGCACAGAGCCCGATGGGGGACTCAAACTCACGAATGGTGAGATGATGCCCTGAGCCGAAGTAGGGTGCGTAATCCACTGAGCCACCCAGGCGCCCCAGAGATTTTTTTTTTTCCTTCACCCAGAGACAAGGTAATGATAGGTACGTTGGTGTCTCTTTTAGTCGGGTAGATTTCAGTCACTTTTGTTTGTTTGGTTTTCTTCCTGATTCTCCCTTTCACCGAAGATGTCCCAGATCCACAGGAATTTTTGTGCCAACTCTTTGTCAGATGAGGGACATTCTGTGGGAAGGAAACACATTCCTAGACCTAGTTTCTTTTCCCTGGACAATTGTAAAAAGGGAGTATTTGGGTAACAGAGTGATGTGAATGGCGATTGGGCAGTCAGCAGCTTCAGAGCTCACTTGACTGGATTCATGCATTAGCTCTGTAATTTGACCTCTAAGGATTTTCCTTGTTTTCTTGCCAGCTCAGGAACACACATGTAAAATGATCACTATAAGGTATTTTGTTGCTGCGTGGTTATTCAGGTTATTGCTGGAATCAGAGATCAACCATGACCTTCGTTTTTAAAAAAAATTTTTTTTAACATTTATTCATTTTTGAGAGTGAGAGAGACAGAGCATGAGTGGGAGAGGGGCAGAGAGAGAGGGAGACACAGAATCCGAAGCAGGCTCCGGGCTCCGAGCTGTCAGCACAGGGCCCGACGCAGGGCTCAAACTCATGAACCGCGAGATCATGACCTGAGCCGAAGTCGGATGCTCGACCGACTGAGCCACCCAGGCGCCCCAACCGTGACCTTCTTATACAATCCCCAGCCCTGTACCAGAATTTCTGATTGCCTTGATGTTCCCCTGTTGACCAGAGACTGGTGTGTCCTCATAACAGTCGCAAATTATCTAGCCTGTCATTCATATCGGTATGGGATCTGCTTCCTTCATGGCCGTTTTTGGAGACCCTGGAACCTTCTGCTCCACCACGGTCCAGTGACTCTCCAGCTGTCATCCTGAGATCTCCCATCTCTGTTTTCTAGGTGAATCCACTATTTCCTAGATCTGATGGCTTCCAGTATTTTATTTGTTTCTGTGTTCTCTATATCATTTCATTAAAGAACTCAATTGTCGGACATTTTTTTAGTCTATCTTCATCTAAAAATGTCCTTATTTTACTCTCAGACTTGACTGGTGGTTTGCTTGGGTATTGAATAAGGTTCAAAATAAGTAGCCTGGACTTCTGATTTGAACCCCCAAATTTACAGAGCTTAGAAGTCATCTTGTGTGTTCAGTGTCACTCATCATCAGGGAAATACAAATCAAAGCCACACTGAGATGTCACCTCACACCAGTCAGAGTGGCTAACATGAACAAATCAGGAGACTATAGATGCTGGCGAGGATGTGGAGAAACGGGAACCCTCTTGCACTGTTGGTGGGAAGTAAACTGGTGCAGCTGCTCTGTAAAACAGTGTGGAGGTTCCTCAAAAAATTAAAAATAGAGCTACCCTACGACCCAGCAATAGCTAGGAATTTGCCCAAGGGATAGAGGAGTGCTGATGCATAGGGGCACTTGTACCCCAATGTTTATAGCAGCTTTTTCAACAGTAGCCAAATTATGGAGACAGAGAGCACAAATGTCCATCAACTGATGAATGGATAAAAAAGGTGTGGTTTATACATACAATGGAATACTACTTGGCAATGAGAAAGAATGAAATCCTGCCATTTGCAGCAACGTGGATGGAACTGGAGGGTATTAGGCTGAGTGAAATAAGTCAGTCAGAGGAAGATACTGTGTGTTTTCACTCATATGTGGACCTTGAGAAACTTAACAGAAGACCATGGGGGAGGGGTGGGAGAAAAAATAGATACAAACAGAGAGGGAGGGAGGCAAACCACAAGAGACTCTTAAATTCAGAGAACAAACTGAAGGTGAATGGAGGTAGGGGAGAGAGAAAATGGGTGATGGGCATTGAGGAGGGCAGTTGTTGGGATGAGCACTGGGTGTTGTATGTAAGCCAATTTGACAATAAGTTATATTTAAAAATAAATAAAAGAAAAAGTCATCTTGTGTTTATAACAAAATAGCTGAACACACTGAAAATCATGAGTTTTCTTGCTCCATTAGGAAATTGAGGTCTTGGGGCAGGCTGCTTCCCCAAGTCTGGAGAATGCAGAAAAACCAAAGATAAAGAAAAATCTTGAAAAAAACCAGGGAGGAGGAAAAATCTTACCTATAGAGGAACAAAAACTATTACAGTGGACTTCTTTCCATTTAAGAAAAAAAAAAGAATGAAATATTTTAAGTGTTGAAAGAAAAAATCCACCAACCTAGGATTCTATACCCAGAGATTATTATTCTTCAAAAATTAAGGAGGAATAAAGACTTTCTTAGAGAAACCAGAGGGAATTTAACTGTATTAATTTCAGACAAGGCAGATTTCAGAAAAAGAAAAATTATCAGGGTAAAGACGGTGACCTGACAAGGAAGGAGTCACCTCTCCTAGAAGACACAACTAATCCTTAACCTAACAACAGACCTTCAGACTATTTGAAGCAAAAACCAAGAAACTGGGGGGTGCCTGGGTGGCTCAGTCGGTTAAACATCCGACTTCAGCCAGGTCACGATCTCGCGGTCCGTGAGTTCGAGCCCCGCATCGGGCTCTGGGCTGATGGCTCAGAGCCTGGAGCCTATTTCAGATTCTGTGTCTTCCTCTCTCTCTGCCCCTCCCCTGTTAACACTCTGTCTCAAGAATAAATAAACATTTAAAAACATTTTTAAAAAAATGAAAAACTGGAAGGAGAAAATAGATAACTCCACCATGATAATTGGGGACATCAACTGTTTTAGTAATTGATATGTCAAGGAGGCAGAAAATCAATAAGGATATAATTGAAACAAACAGCACCATCAATCAACTTGATCTAATTGACATTTCTAGAGAACTCCACTCAACAACAGCAGAATACAAACTCTTCTCAAGCTTGCATGGAGCATTCATCAAGATAGGCCAAATTCTGCTTGAGATTCTCTCTCTCTCTCTCTCTCTCTCTCTGCTCCACCCCCACTTGCACTGTGTCCCCATCTCTCTCAAAATAAACAAACTTAAAAAAAAGGAAATCATCTGATCATGTCAATGGCAAAAAAAGAATTTAACAAAATCTACCTACTCATGATAAAAATTTCTTGGCAAACAAGGAATAGAGGAGAAATACTTCAGCTTCATAAAGAATATCTGCAAAAAAACCTAAACCCAAAGCTAACATTATATTTAATGGTGAGAAATCCATGCTGTTCTTGTGTCATGACAATCTTTTGGATGTAGTCTGCTGTCATTTATTGTGATCATTATACTGGAGCCTTTTATATTCTGAAGACCTTTGTATTTTTCCATCTCTGTGTTTCATTCTGTATTTGATCATTTTCTTTCGTTCTCTCTTCTCTTTCCTAGTAAATTTACTTAGTAGGATGTTAAGCTGCATGGAACAGACTCTTAATCTATTTTCTTCATTCTGTCCACCTCTATCATTCTGATCTATGTCAGAGGAGTGAAAGGTGGGGAGGATTGAATAGGTGAAACACAGGGGATTTTTTAGGGTGGTGAAACTGTTTGGTATGATACTGTAGTGATAGATACGAGATGGTATGCATTTGTCAAAATCACAGACTGTAACAATACACAGTGAATTTCACATTTGCAAAATGAAAAGCAGTCCAACCAGAGGAAAAAGTGCTGATCTAACTAACTCTGGGAATGAATGGAATCTGAAATTCTAAAGGCAAAAAGAACTGCACGTAAGTACCATACTCCAGGCGATAAAGTTGTTTCCCATGGGTGTATGAGTGAACAACTCTGATACTGTATACATGTATACTGAAGTTGACAGATTAAATAAATGGATGGAAAATGGTGGGAGCCAGTTTTCCCACTGTGGGTGTGGTAGCTGACAGGCAAGGGGAGGAGGCTGGAATAATCCATGTAGCAGCAGAGTATGGTTAGAGACATCAGTATGAACTCATGTTTAGCTTAATATAGGCCCAGATGCTTACATATAGAAATATTTGTAGGTATGTGTATATTCATGTGTTACAACACACACACTTATTTCCTTGTATTGTCAACTCAGCCTAGAAGCAATGATACCTGAGAAACTATGAGCGCACCCGGCACTTAGATCTTGGTTCCTAACACCATTTCCATAAAAGAGGTGAGGTTCTATGGAGAAATGGTTGATTTTAGGATCGGGGCATAAAATAGGCAAGATGAGTTTGGAATATCTTGTAGCGCACAAAGTTGGGAAGTACTCCAAACAAAAAACAAAACAGTATTCATTGAGGGGATTATGATAGGAGATAACTGAATGCGCTCTTTGCCCAAAGCTGATACAATTTGCACAAAAAAATAAAGTAACATTGGATTACAACCCAAAAGATAAAATAAATATCCATGAGTCTATAGTGATATAAATACATGATTAACTAATGGAGAGAATAGACAGAAAGCCCATGCAGAATATTCTACATAACTCGAATAGATACTCTGCTTTTATAGATAGAGGTGGATTGTGAGTCTCCACTCCTTCATGGAGAGCTCTGAAACATACGGAAGGAGAATAACAAAGAATAACTTTACAGTAGAAAAATACGACCACCGTCTACCTGAGCTCGATGGTCAAGAGCAGCATTAACCATGACTAGTCATGTTGACGGTATTTATGTTTGATACGATGTGATGAGAATGGCACTTGACTTCTGTGATCTTCCTCCCCCCAACCCATAACCCGTAAAGTCTAATCATGAGAAAAACAGCAGACAAGTTCCACTAGAGGGACGTTCTGCAAAAAACCTGACCAGTATGTCTCAAAACTTAGGATCATCAAAAACAAGGAAAGTCTGAGAAAGTATCACAGAGAAAAGGAGCCTAAGGAGACTTGACAACTAGATGTGATGTTGTACCCTGGACGGGATCCTGGAACAGAGAAAGAGTGTTCAGTAGAAACTAAGGAAATCTGAATAACGCTGTGTTAATATTGGTTCATTAATTGTAGTGAATATACCATGTTGATGTAAGATTGTAAGACACTAATAATAGAGGAGGCTGGGTCCTCAGTTTATGGGAACTCTCTGTACTATTTTCTCGATTGTTCTGTCAGTCTACAAGTGTTCTGTTTTTTAAAAAATGTCCTCAGAGCTTTGAAGGCAGTGTCTTTAAATGGCCAGTGGTCTTCATGAGAAATCAGATTGTTATTCTTTTTTGGAAGATAGGACTTCTCCCCCTCCTCTGGAAGCTTTGAGACTTTATTTATTTTGTTAAATCCATGCTGTTCTTGTTTCATGATAGTCTTTTAGATGTGGTCTGCTGTCGTTTGTCTTGATCATTACACAAGAGCCTTTTATTTGGAAGACTCTTGTATTTTTTCACTTGAGTCCCTTTCATTCCATGTTTGATAATTTTCTCTTCATTCTCTGATCTCCTTTTCTGGTAATTTTCCTTAGTAAGATGTTGAGCTGCGTGGAGCTGCCTCAGTCTGTTTTTGTTTTGTTTTTTTTTTTCCATTGTCTACCTTTGCCTTTCTAACCTATCTTACAGAAGTACCCTACTCTATTCTCCAGTCCTCCCATTGACATTTTATTTAGGCAATCTTCTGTTTAATTTCTAAGAACTCTTTTCAGCTTTCTGGATTTTTTCCCCACTTTTCAACATCCTATGTTTTAATAGATAAATTTCTTCTCGGATGTAATCAAGGTTAAGAAATATGATTACCTTCGTCGGGATCATTTAACGCAACTTATTGGGTGGTGGTGATTTCTGTTTGTTTGCATGGTCTTTCTTTTCTCCACGCTGCCGGTTTTCAACCATGTATCGTTCCATTCTTGGTTGCCTGTTCATACGTGAGACTGAAGAGCCATGTTGATCACTGTGTGGAGTCGATGTGAGGTCCTGTGCACCTTGCAGATTCAGGGGAGGTGAAGTCTGGCTTCCCCTCAACATGGCCTGGAAGGGAACAGATTGCCTTTGAAATGAAGGTCATCCAAGTGCAGAATCAGAAGGGCTTTACTCTGTACCAAGAGGACCCAGTGACATCAACTTTTCCTGCACAATGTTCTGAATTTATTTGGAGGACAGATTTTTGTGTGTGTGTGTGTGTGTTTTTTCCTGTGGGAGGAAAGTAGACTTGCTAGGCTCAGGGTGTGGAGGCGGGGGGGGGGGGCGGCAAATGGCACCACTGTTTATGGTTAAACCTGCCTATAGTTGCTTGTTCCCCACCTGCTGACCCCCCTCCCCCACCCCCACCTTCTTTCACGTCGGCTTCTACCATCTCCAAACTGGGGGCCTCTCACTGATCCATCTGCAAGACAGGCCCCTCCTTACCCTGGAGCTCTCTACTTAGCACACTCATCTGTTTCTGACATCCAGAAATATCCTGGAAGTGTTCGTCCCCTGAGAACTTCCATTCCTCTTGGTTTGTGCGGTTATGGGTTTATTTCTTTGACATTTCCCTGAGCTTCGGGGAGAGAAGGGAAGTAAAAAGTATGTGACAGATCTCTCTCAAATGGAAAATCTCAAGTTATTTTTCTCTTAAACTATTTTATTTTTATTTTAAATGTTTTTTTTTTAATTTATTTTTAAGAGAGAGAGACATGAGCAGGAGAGGGGCACACAGAGAGGGAGACACAGAATCTGAAGCAGGCTCCAGGACCAGAACCCAAAGTGGGGCTTGAACTCGTGAACCATGAGATCATGACCTAAGCCGAAGTCAGATGCTTATTACCTTAACCGACCGAGCCACCCATAAATAAATTTATTTATTTAAATTCAAGTTAGTCAACATAATAGTGTAGTATTGGTTTCAGGAGTAGAACCCAGGGACTCATCACTTATATACAACATCCAGGGCTCATCAAAGTATTTTCTTAAAGAAAGAAACTGTAAGTAACAGATACACTACAAAACACCACATAATGTTCATTTAAATTGCCTTTATTTTCTGATTCACAGGTGGAACCCTCTTGAGATTGCCTTTTAGATTTCTCAGTCTCCTCATATTTTATAGATTATTTTGTTGAATTCCTTTTCTTTACATCTGAGGAAACCTGGGCTCTGAGCAGGCAGCTCTTGACTGACCTGTGGAGAAGCCCTGGAATTTTGGGGTAGGGCTGGTCAGGTTGGATTCCAGCTTTCCCACGGGCCATGAGATTCTGAGCAAGCACTGAATTTCTCCCAGCCCCATTCTCTCATCTATAAAATGACCATAATGGAACATGCTCAGTCCAGTTGCCGTGAGAACAGAATGAGATGATCTGCGTAAAGTGTTTAGCACAGTGCTATAAATGGCCGCAGCCTAATAAATATTGCCGTTACCGTTGATCATGTCATCCAGATTTAAATTACTTGCACACTCAGTAAGTATTTGTTTTTATGGCTACTGATCATCCAATTTGGCACCCTTTCACTTTGGGACGTTGTAGGCGATGTGAGTTGCCCGAGAGACGGGAGACAGGAGTTTTGACGTTCTTCGGAAGAAATAGAGGGACAGTTACTGCTAGGAGGCAAATACGAAAAAGAAAGTAAGAGGAGACCCTGTGAGCTGCCGTTAACAACTGTTTTGTTTGTTCTACCCGATAACGTTTGTTTGTAAATGACCTTTGCAAATGACAGTTACTAAGAACGGCACTCAAACGTTTGGCTAGAGCAGAATCTGAGTTAGAAGGGACTAGACCAAGGCAGATACACTGGTATTGGGAGCAGCTGGATGGGAGGAAGAGAAGTATTAGGAGGTATTTCGCTTTTCATTACGCATCCCCGCAATAGTGTAATTCTACACACCGCCTTCTCAGCAAAGCAAACGCAACAAACAAAACTTCTTCCCGGGGAACAGAAGGAAGCTTTCTGGGGAAAATGTAAATGAAAGGACCCCAATGGAACGGGAGAAGAAGCCATCGCAAGCAGGATGGAGAGCAGGGCTCCTGAGACAGGATCCATTCGGCCCCAATAGCCAAACCCAAAGACTAATTCTGTAAGCTGTGCTTCGGGGCTTGGGGGGAGAGGTGTGGGAAAGAGACACCAGATTCCCTCTTCGCAGCTTTTTATTAATTTTACAGGCCCTTTCTGTGGAGTGCATGCTTTTCTCGTTTGTTTGACCAACACAGGCAGGGGAATGAGGAAACTCTTCCTGGCATACATTCTCCCATTTACCAGGATCAGTGTTTACATTAATAACAGACCACACTATACGATGTGCTCCTTCTGTTAACCCCACACAGCTGCTAATTAGCAGGTCACTTGCGGGTTAGAGGTGCGTTTGTGTTGTGCTTCTTGGCTGGCTGTTGTGTTATTATAACAACTGTAAATGCCATATGCAGCTGCCATACGGGCTGTGCTCAAAAGGCTGTTTGTATAATTACAGGCATCAGCCAGAGATGGAGACTGCCAGCTGACATTCAAGAGGCAATAATAACTTAATTTCCCTCACAACAAATTGGCTCTCTAATAGGGGATTTTAGTTGTGCTCCGAACTTAGGGACGGCTTGAGAATTCCAGCAAGCACATTTCTGTTGAGCTATTCGCATAAGGGGGAGGGTAATCACGCCCACACCGAGTCCGCTTGCACAGTTGTGGGGCGTCTATCAAGAGGTGACCTTACTCCATACCTTTTTGTTCCAAAGAAAAGATCTGTATAGCCAGAGGAGTCAGCTGGCTTCCAAGGGGAACTTGCCACCATAAGGACAGTCTTAAAGATGTCATGAAAGGTTTCTGTCCCACCGGTGTCTCTCACTGAGCACAACTCACGGAACTCTGCTTTGTTGTAGCGTTTGGAATGAGCTAGAGATTTCATCTGGGAACCTGCTCCCTGGAGCTCTGATTTCACTGTATCTTTGCTTGTGTTTTCCCTCGGCCAGAATATTTCTTCCCCCATTAAATGTTGGTGCAAAGCCGTTTCCTCTGTGATGGCTTTCTTGATCCTTTTCTCTTTCCTCCAGAAATGGTGATCTGTTTCTTCTTTTCGTGGTGCTAGCATTTGGCATAATAATCGTAACATTTTGTCTCTCGTCTTAATAATTATTTGTGCCCACAGCGGTCTCAGAGTTCAGTGGGGGAATCTGACACTTACCCGTCTTGGTAACACCTGTAATGCTTTCCACCCAGCAGGTGCCAAAGGCAGTTGTTAAATGGATTTAAAATATATTTTCAAAAGCTACCATCATTCTGTGTTTTGAAATATGCATAGAACTTGAATCACAATGGCGAACACAAAAGCTAGAAAAGCTGAATGAGATTTGGTTATTTAAAAATAAAGCCCGTTTTTAAACATAGTATAAACACATTTCTCTCTATAGGTATATGGTAGATAATTTTTTATATATATTTTATACCTATATACTTATTCATATATTTTTTCACATACAGATCCAGAACTATACCTGTATTTGTATCTGTATCTAATATTTTGGTATTCTGTGCCACTTGAATGAGATTAGAAAACTTTTAATGACCTGGAAAGACTTGATACTCTCTGAAATGGTAAAAGTTGTAAAACATTACAATCACTGTGGATACGATTTGTATTCATATATTCTGATGATAAATGATTTATGCACTTAAAGTCCAGAAAGCTATGCATGAACAATAATATTGAGTGTTTATACATGATGGGATTTGGATTACTTTTGCTTTCTTTACTTTGCTAATCTGTATTTTCTAAAATGTTTGCAGGGTGTATATAAGGCTTTTGTATTGAAATTATTAGAATGTAATTTTATGAATGTATTTTCAAAGCTTTATAAGAAGGAGGATTTTAGCCATCCGAATTCCCTTTAAAATAACGTCTGGGCCATACATGATGTTGGCAACTGCTGTTTTTAAAATACCCAACGAGTAGACTGAATTTATTTTATATGAATGAAATGCTTCAGAGTTGAGGTGGATAATATGTTCTGGGTTCACAGGTGCAAGGGTGTGAGGCAGGAAGTTAAGACATTTTGGAGTGAAAAACACCAGCTCTGGGGCCAGAGCAATATTAAATTAGGCATGGACTTTATTTAGTTAGTTGGCTCTTTTGGTAAGAAGTTCAAACTTAATTAGATCAGGCATAAGCAAAGGAACAACGAACTAAAACCTGGTTTGTTGCACATCAGTGCTCTGCGGTGTACGTGTTGATATACGGCCCCTTGTAATCCTCGTGGCTATCCTGTAAGGTGGGCTTGAGAACAGTGCTATACGTTTTGCAGAAGAGAAGATTCAGGCTTCACTTGGACCCTTCTCCCATGTCACGGGGGCTGGGCGGGAACTCTAAAACTGTTGAAGTCTGTAGCCCGGACTCTGCCTGCCTTCCAGATGGGTGAATAGAGCGTCCAAGCGTGTTTTGGATTTATTGATCTTTCATTGTGACTCGAATGCTTCAGTTTACATACAATGTGATGAGCCAAGGCTGTACTTACTGTAGTGGGTGCAGTCGGTGCCCTGCCCAGACCCCCTTTCTCCAGGCCGGTGGTCCTCTGTCTTTAGCCCGTGTGGGTGGTGGCTCCTAAAAGCTCACATCAGCCCTTTCTCTCCGGACCTTCCTCAGCGGAGGGAGCACCTCGGCCCTCCCTCTTTACCCTGGGGGCGCAGAGAGGAGAGGCAGCCAGAAGTGACTGATTGACACGGGACACGAAGGATCACCTGTGGGTGATTCTGACTCCAGGGCTCACCGTGCGATCAGGCAGAAGCCAGTCTGGGGGCTGAGGCCACATCCTCACTCAGCTTCCCTCCCCTGGGCCATCCTCTGCCCTGGCTCCCTTTGTCCTGAGAGCACTTCCTCCCCAAAACCCCATCATGAGCATCTCCCCACCTCAGGCTGTGCTTCTAGATGCCCCCACCTGAAACACTTAGAGACGTAAATAGCACGGAAATCTTCTATGGTGGTGTAAATTTCACTTTGATGAATCAAGGTGGACATCTTTTCACATTTTAGGCGTCGTCTGTGTTTCCTATTCTGTGAACAGTCTGTTCACAAACTTTTCTCATTTGAAATATGGTTTGGGGGCACCTGGGTGCCTCGGGCAGTTGAGCGTCCAACTTTGGCTCAGGTCATGATCTCGCGGTTTGTGAGTTCCAGCGCTGCGGTCAACACAGAGCCTGGAGCCTGCTTCGGATTCTGTGTCTCCCTCTCTCTCTGCCCTTCCCCTGCTCGTGCTCTGTCTCTCTCTCAAAAATAAATAAACATTAAACAATATTTTTCCCTTATAGAGAGATTACATTTTTAAGTTTATTCCTGTGTATTTTACTTATTTTTGCTTTTGTGAATGGGGTGTGTTATTCCATTAGTTATCCTAATCTGTTGTTTTTCCATGTGGGTGTTACTGATTCCTACATATTAATTTTTTACTGTGTATTTTTACTCTGTTCTCATATTGCAGTGTCTTGGGTTGATTCTCTGATGTTTCAGGATTGCAGTTATATCACCTACAAGCGATAATTTTTACCTCCTCTTTCCCAAAATTTATACCTCTGATTTTTTGCTCTTGTCTTCCAGAATGAGGATAAATAAATGTTCATTTTCACTGTCAGTGGACCTTTTTGAATTGTCTCTGATTTAGATAGGAACTCTTTTAGTGTTTGTCTTGTTTTTTTCATTAGGCAATGGTGCTGGCTTGAGATAGATGTATTTTGGTATCTGTGAATCTATTTTACTAACTTATTAATAAGACAGTTAAATTTTCTTTTTAATTAAAAAAGAAAATAGGCCATCAGTTCATCTCTGACATTGGCAAAAAAAAAGGGGAAGACACAACCATTTATCCTGGCTTTCCTATGTGGTCTGTACCACTAGGTCACCAAAGAGTAGGTGACAGAAGGCATCACCCCCCCCCCCCGCCTTTTTTTTTTTTTTTTTTTTACAATATTCCAGCTGATGAGTGAAAAAGGAAGAAATGAGAGAAATAGAACATCACCATTTTGCAGACTCCCTTGAGTTAATGGCTCTGGGCATTGGGAATCAGTGGATGAACATCACAAGACGGAGAATAACCAGTTGTCACATGTCTTCTGATTAAAAAAAAAAAACTATGGTACCACCTACATCTTGTCAAAGGCATCAAACCTAAGTGCGGTCAGACCTCTCGCTGCAGCTGCTAATGTGCTAGAACTACAGAAGGCGAAGGGGTGGGCCATACTATACCACGAGGACGCAGTCTGTAAAATCAGGGCTGTGGGAGAAACCTACATGTCAAAGCCTTAGGTTATTTGTGGGGAAAATAGAGGAAGAGAAAAGGGGGATAGATGAAAAGAAACTTAACAGGCATATCAATTTTATTTATTTAAGTTTATTTATTTTGAGAGAGAGAGAGCAGGGGAGGGGCAGAGAGAGAGAGGGAGGGACAGAATCCCAAGCAGGCTCTGAGCTGTCAGCGCAGAGTCCGATGTGGGACTCGAACTCATAACTGTGAGATCATGACCTGAGCTGAACTCAAGAGTTGGATGCCTGATTGAGCTGCCCAGGCATATTGATTTTATAAAACTTGGCAAGTACAGTATAACGTGTGGACATACACTTGGGTGACGATAGCAATGAAGAAATGCAGAGAGGAATTATATAAATGTCAGCATGGTAGTTACCTTTGGGGGGAGTGATAGGCTTAACTTTGGGATGGAACTCATGGAAAGCCTCGGGAGTATCTGGAAAGTTCTAATTCTTGACCCAAAGGATGGATTACCAAGGTTTGCTCCTTCTATGGATTTTTTATGGTTTTCTATATTTGTGCCTTACTGTACAATAAATGGGTCAAGTGAAGATAACTCTGTTGGTGCATTTGGAGTATTTGTGGGAGAGCAGGTATGTGGGTCTTCAAAGTCCCAGCTCTCTGACTCTTAAGGTTGCCAGGAAGACACTAGGTGTTACCAAGAGGCCAAGCAGGTGATACAGGAAGGTTTGCCCAGCAGTGCATTGGTTAACCACCTTTCTGAATAGAGAAGCCATGATTTGTAGCATTTGGCTCATTTTCGTGCTGTAAATGCTCTCATAATAGCCTTTGTTCAGGCTCCCAGGTGATGTCCTTGACTGTGAAGATGGAAAGTGTGCAGAGTTGGCTTTTGTTGGCCAGTGAGAGCCCGTTCTGAGACCCTGTGGGGTGGATGGACACCAAGATACATTCCATTGTCTTCCCCTTTTATTTTGGAGTACCCCAACCTGTGGCACTTATTATTATTATTATTATTTGCAATCTAAGTCATTTTTATGTCCCTTGTTTTGTTTTTGTGGCAAAATTTAACGTTTACTCTTGGGGCTGTTTTTAAGGGTACAGTTCAGTGACATTTAAGTACAATCCCAGTGTTTTCTGATCATCACTACTATTTCCAGAACTTTTTCATCATCCCAAATGGAAACTCTCTGCCTGTTAAATAATAACTCCCCATTCCCTGTGCTCCCCACCCCTCAGCCCCTGATAACCTCTATTCTACTTTGTGTCTCTATAAATGCACTTACCTTGTAGGGTTTATTGTAAGGTGTTTCTGTTCACCTGTTTAGATTAAAATAAAATGGATGGGCTTTGTGAGAACCAGGCCCGAGGCCCGAGGAGACCATCATGCCTGCTTCCTTTCCCCTTTGAAAAGATGCTAGATTTTATACTGAAGAGGGTCAAAAGCATCTCTGTCACCCAGATCCTAGGTTCCTAAGGTAGGAGATCTGAGAAGAAAGTTGAGAATATGAGGCTGAGTTAGTAGATATTTAGGGTGGCTGAGTAATTGAACGTTGTGACCAGGGAAGCCCAGGAAGCTGAATATTCTGAGTGTTTAAGGCATTTTTTTTGCCTTCAGTTGATGGGAACTTGGTAGATGGTAGGGATGCAACAGCACTCCAGACTCGGATGCATCTGCGTACCACCCCGTGCAGTGAGCCAGTACACGTATTTTACGGTTTAATGGCTCTTGGAAACTGATTAAAGAGAGCGGAAACATGAACAAGGGCTCCCCACTGATGCTCCCGGGGCACTGCGGGACACAGGAAGCAGGTCTCCCAAGTGCTGGTCTCTGCAAGGTCACCAGAGGCTGCCTCAGCATCATCCAGAAGAATCCTTGACAACCCAGCTTCCGGGCCCCACTCCAGAAGCACTGGATGGAAGGACCTGGGGGCAGGACCCACAAAGGTGTATTTTCCCAAGAATACCCCCGCCCCCCTTGGGGTTCTTCTGTAACCAGTCTGCATACTCGCACTTTGGAGTGTTAATTTACTTCATAGGAGCGTATTTGGGGCCCCGGAGCATGGCGGTAGGGACAGAGGGTTGGAGTGAATGAGGATGGACCATCGGAGTAACTGCCTCCCTGGGACCGGAAACAGACTTCGGCCACGTTGCAGAGTGACTCAGCGTCTTTTCAAGCCGCCCCAGTACCTTTTCCCATGCTCCGTGGCGGCCTCTCTTCTCTGGTCTGCACCACCCAGACGTCACGTTGGGTTCTTCTAACCTCACACATTCTCATTTCAGATAAATACTTCTTTTTATTTATTTATTGTTTATTTGAGAGATAGTGAGAAAAGAGCATAGGCAGTGAGAGAGGAACAGAGGGAGAGAGAGAGAACGTCGGGCAGGCTCTCTGCTGTCAGCACAGAGCCTGATGCGGTGCTCGATCCCATGACCGTGAGATCACGTGACCTGAGCCAGAATCAAGAGTTGGACACTCATCCGACTGAGCCACCCAGGCGCCCTTCAGAAAAAGATTTCCAAGATTACTCTGCTGTATTCCTGGCATTGGCACCTTAGCAGGGAATAAGGACTTTTAAAGCCCTTGTTCTTCAATTACGGACCTTCAGAGCATATGCAGCATTCAGGTGAGGACGGGGGTGTGAACTTAATTCAGGGACCTCCTCTGAGATATTGGTTACATTTTATAAATGGCCTTCTGTCGCTAAAATATGCCTTTTTATTTATTTATTTGCTTATTTATTTATTTATTTATTTAGAAAGAGAGCACAAGCTAGGGAGGGGCAGAGAGAAGTGGAGACAGAATCCCAAGCAGGCTTTGCACCATCGTGCAGAGCCCAGGGCAGAGCTCGAACTCACAAACCACGAGATCATGATCTGAGCTGAGACCAAGAGCTGGATGCTTAACCTACTAAGCCATCCAGGCGCCCCCAAATATCCCTTTCTTAATACTACAGGGGAATCAGGTGAAGAGAGGGAATCACAGAACGAAGAAGCTTTTTCTCTTAGTTCCTGTTAGATCAGTGTTTCCATTTATTCTTCTTTGAAGGAGACACACACAGTATGTTGTCTCTGCAGCCCTGTTCCTTCGCACATGGTAAACTCAGTGTGGAAGCATCCCCTCCCAACCCCTGTGAATCCAGTGAACACTCGGGCAGTGTAAGCAGTTTGAGGTTGCTTCAAGAACAAAATTCATCTGGGAGTCAAAGAATGCAAGTGGTGCGATGTAATTTCACAATTGGATTATGCTCCAAGTCGAAGGGGTTTAAAAACTGTGGAGGGTCTCATCGACATGCTCGGAGTGAGTTGGGGTCTTTCCACACTTGGCCTCACCTTTTAACCTCATTGGAAAATAATGTAGAGGGTTATGGTTAAGAGTACCGGGTTTGGAGTCGGGGGTGCGTGGGTTGAGTCTGGACGTGAGGCTTTGTAGTTTTAGTGAAGTTATTTAACCTCTCTGAAGGTTTGCTTGCTTGTAAGATTGGGGTGTGTGTGTGTGCGTGCACACACGTGCATTTATATCTATGTCTGATCTTCATAAAGCTGTTTAAGCAGTACACAGCATAATTCAAGAAGAGTCCTTAGTGTTGTTTGTCAGAATAATCGCTGCTGATGTGCTGTTGCTTTCTGAGAGTCTAACCTGTACCGTACATAGACTAGAAAGAAGACAGATAGATCCTTATGATCTTATTTTGAACTCGCAGTGATAGGAAGCTGTTAACCCAAAGCGGATGGTACCTTTTTCTGAAGTATCATACACTATTACTGCCTTTTTTTGTTTTTTTAAATAAAAGGTTCTTATTTATGTATTTAATCTGTGTGTGTGTGTGTGTGTGTGTGTGTGTGTGTGCATGGATGTGCACAAACTCTATCGCATGTAAAACTCTGGGGCTTGGATTTCCTGTGTCTGTGTCTCTGTGTCCCTTCTCTATTTGTCAGGGGAGGCACTGAGGAGATCAGTTTTAGCAAGTACCTCCTGGGTGATTAAAAAATTTTTTTAAAAATATTTTATTTATTTTTGAGAGGAGAGAGTGCAAGTGAGGGGGTGGGGCAGAGAGAGAGGGAGACACAGAATCTGAAGCAGGCTGCAGGCTCCGAGCTGTCAGCACAGAGCCCGACGCGGGGCTCGAACTCACGGACCGGGAGATCGTGAACCGAGCCGAAGTCGGATGCTTAACCGACTGAGCCACCCTGGCGCCCCCTTGGTGATTTTTTGTACGTGGTGTTTCAGAATCACTCCAAACCCTCTTCCTATTTTTGCACTGATATTGAATGCTAAGGCTATCCCCAAAGCCAAAAGACTTAAATACACAGAGAGGGTCCAAGTTCACGGAGACTGTCCTCTGACCCTCATGAACCATACTTTACTGCTCAGGAGATAAATCCTGGGGCCATTGCACATTCTCTGCAGCAGCCTTGTGGGAAGTCATGGAGGCATGAAGGGATCTAATGTCTGCCGGGAACAATGACTGTTTCAGTGTCGATAGACAGTAAGGTGTGCTGGGCTGGGCCTTAGGGGAGGAACAGAGTCTTGAGAAATGAGCCTGGAAAAGTTGGGTAGGGGGCAGGTTGTAAATAATGGTACGATTTAGAGAGTGCCCACCGTGTGTCTGGCACTTTGCTTTACAAATGTTATTTTATTTAATCCGCCTAACAGATAGGTATTATTATAACCTGACATTAGCACATCAAGTGTCTCCTTTTAATTCCAGCTGGGGCAAAGAAACTTGGAAAATAGAAGCGTTCCCAGCAGGCAGCCGCGCTGGGCAGCAGAAAACTGTCCAAAGGAAAATGCACGTCCCACGTCTGAAGTGTCAATTATATTTCTAACAATTGCATATGGACTTCATTAGCCCGCTAAATGGTACCTATTTTAGTATCCCACCAGCTGGAGGGATTTCCAGTAGGAAATGTGAGAAGGGAAAATGTCTAGGAATCTCAGGTTCCCCAGAGCCTTCTGGAATTCATACAGATTAAGCAAGATAAGGTCAGCTCTAAACTCCCCTCTCTCCTTCCTGTGCCCTGTCTGCATAGTCACCTTACGAGTGAATAAAACCAGAGCCACCTCTATTTGTCCAGAGGGGGCTGGGACAGGTTTTCCGTGTGTCTTTGGGCCTCCGAGGCTGAGTCCCCCTCAGGGATGGTAGGCAGGAGCAGAAAGAATTCATTCTGCACTAGCTCTCTGTGGGAAATTTGTATCTCTTTGACATGAGGGTTATTATATGCTTCCTATTATATCTTTAGCACAGCTTTGTGTCGGCTTTTCCCATAGGTTGAAACTAATGATGGGTAACCTAATCCTGAAGGTAACAGAATAATCTTGGAGGACACAAGGCTCTATTTAATTCTTGCCAAATGACAGAATATACCCAGACTCTGAATCAGACCTCTGCAGAACTCCAGTAAGGTTTTGTATCTTGCCAAGCTTGGAGCCGGAGGCTTCTCGTTCTATTCTCTTTCCTGCTCCCAGGCAGGATCTGATTTCACACCCATCGATCCGTCAGAGGATAATGGTATCACAGTTCAAGACAGGCAACCATGGAGAATCATTTTATATGCTTCTGAGGCTCGAGAAGTTCCAGTGGCCTGGGCTGCGTCTCAGTTTTCAAGGAGAGTCAATCCCAGGGCAGAAGAGAGCGTGGCAAAAAACAAAAAACAAAACAAAAATAAAATAAAATATAAATAAAAAACCCAAACACCAAAAAAGCCCCCCAAAAACCCATGGGCTTTGGAATCAGGTTGACGTGGGTTGGAAACAGAGCTCTGTCTCTGATTAGCCATGATCTCAGTCAAGATGCCTGGGCCTCAGTTTCCTGGTTAGTAAAATGATGAGGAATTTTACAGGAACAGAATTAAGGAAATACGTGGGGTGACATTCAGAGAGAGTGGGGGCAGAGGCTTTTCTCACTTGGCCTCATTTTGAAGGTCATTTGAAAATACCAGAGAGTGTTGCCCGATTAATTCTCTCCTTACCCCAAAGCTTGTGTCGTGCTGTTTTCTGCACAGTCTACAGCTGTAGTGGTTGACGTTGGGACAGTAGCTGGCCTTCATAGTGATGTGTCTGGATATCTAAATTCTCAACCTGGACTCCATATATATATACATATGCAAAAAGCATTTACTAAGGCCCTTTTATGCAAGGAGATAGGTTTTGTTTTAGCTGCTGAGGGTTAGGAAAAAAAGCAACATGTGATCCTTGCCTCCAGGAGGCTCACAGACCAGTCAGAGAGTCTGGTATTACCATGGAGACTATGATGGGTACTTGCGACACAGTGAGTTCACAGACAAGGTTAAAGGCAGCCTTCCCGGGTTGGAGAAGGGTCAGGAGAGGCAAGAAGAGAAAGTGACCTTTGAGCTGAGACTTGAGATTGAGTAGATTTTCTAAAGAATCAGTGGCAGCAAATTCCAAGCAGAGAGAGCTCTTTGGGCAAATCAGTGAAAATGCCCTGGGGCAGATTAGGGGGAAATAGTTAAAAGTTCATGGTGGCCAGAGCCTAGAGCAGGGACAGTGGACAGAGGAGGTTGGAGATCACACGAGAGCCAGGCCCTGAAGGATAATGTAGGGCACGCTAAGAGGTTTGGCTGTGATGCTAAGTATTGTTAGGGACCAGTGGAAGTTTCTCCGTAAGCGGGTGCCTTATGCACTTTTAGAAAATTACTCTGGCTACAAGGAACACGTCTTAGAGGTGAGTTGTTTTATTTGCATCTCCTGTGAGGGGTTTGTACTATTTCTTGCGTCTTTGGCTTGAAGTTCTCCATCCATTTTGGAAAATTCTTAGCCATTCTCTCTTCCAGTGTTCTTCGGCTTTATTTTCTTCCCCGCTCTTTTTCTGTAACTGTGTTTTCATGGCTCATAGGTCTCTTGAAATCATTTCTAAAATTCCCATCCTTGTTTTCTTACTGTGATTACGTGGTCTGTTGTAAATAAAGCTTTGTTGGAGCGTGGCTGTGCCTGCTCATTTGCGGATTGCCTGTGGATGGCGGGTTTGGGTAGTTCTGACAGTTCTATTCGTCTGCGAAGCCCAAGATATTTACTACCTGGACCTTTACGGAGAAAGTTTGCCGATCGAGGGGCCAATCTGTTGTTAAGCACATCTGTTGAATTCTTTATTTTCAGCTGTGATTTTCTTTCCAGTTAGACAATGTCTAATTGATTCTTTTTCATGGTTTTCGATTCTCTGCTTAAACTCTCCAGATAGGAATTTTTGAACACACCTATCACAGTTATTTTGAAGTCCAGGTCTTGGGGGCACCTGGCTGGCTCAGTCGGTGGAGCGTGTGACTTTTGATCTCAGGGTTGTGAGTCTGAGCTCCACTTTGGGTGTAGAGGTTACTTAAAAAGAAAATCTTAAAAAACAAATAAAATCCATGTCTTTAAAAAAAAATTTTTTTTTTTAATGTTTATTTACTTTTGAGACAGAGAGAGAGCATGAGCAGGGAAGGGGCAGAGAGAGAGGGAGACACAGAATGTGAAGCAGGCTCCAGGCTCCGAGCTGTCAGCACAGAGCCCGACGCGGGGCTCGAACTCACAAACCGTGAGATCATGACCTGAGCCGAAGTCAGACACTCAACCGACTGAGCCACCCAGGCGCCCCAAAATCCATGTCTTAATAACACCACTATCTGGAACTCTAACCTTTTTTTTTTTTTCTTTCACTCTTGTTCTTTTGCCTTTTGTGTGTCCCAGTCTCGATAATGGTTATTGAGTTGTGGCTGGTTTATGATCTATTATGGAGACATTTTGAAACTTCTGTCTGGATGCTTGTTTGGTTTTTTTTTTTGTTCCAGATAGGATTACTGTTGTTTCTAATAGACAGCTGGTTTAGGGGAAGACAGCTTACTCTAATCAGGGGTTGAGCTGATAGGAAGCTCTTCTTCTGTCTCCGTGAAGGCTGGTGTAAGCTTTTGTTTACCCATACCTTTTGGGAAGAGCTCTGGGAGGGTCACAGTGAAATCCAGAGTTGTTCACCAGAACTTTGAAGGGACAACTAGTGTTTCATGTTGGGCCCATAATTTTTGCATGTTCCTTCTCTCCCCAGGGTCATGGTCCTACAAGGCCTTCTGGCCGAGTAGTTCCCTCATGGCTTTCAGTAGATATTTTTTGCATTTCTTTGGGAAGAGGCTTTCATGATTATTATCAGAATAGGGATTGACTTACACTTAGCTACTCTGCCATTACTGGGAATGGAATAATGGATTTTAGGTGACTTATAATAAGACACAGAAACATGAGACCAGTGAATGAGAAGTTGTATCCAGTTAAGAAGTAACGGTGATTGAACCAAAGGCTATAGTAAGGAGTAGGATATACAGGTGGCAAATGAATATGTGAAAGATGTTTAGTATCATTAGCCATCAGGGAAATACACACATAATGACTTACTACCGCAAACCTATCAGTATGGCTAAAAGTAAAAAAAGGGACAACATCAAATGCTGGTGAGTATGTGGGGAAACTATCACTCATACGTTGCGTGTGTGTATATAAAATGGTATAGTCACTCTGGAAAACAGTTTGGCAGTTCCTGATAAAACTGAATATAGCAGTAGCATCCCACCCAGCCAGTACGCTCTTGGGCATTTATTCCAGAAAAGTGGAAACTGGTATTTATGTACAAAGCCATGCATATGAATGTTCGTAGCAGTTTCATTTGTGGTATCTCCATACTGGAAACAAGATGTCCTTCCAACAAGTGAATAATTAAACAAATTGTAGTACATCCATGCCATGAAATACTACTCAGTAATGAAAAGCAACAGACAACCGATTTGCCCCAAAACCTGCTTACGTGTCCACAGGATTATGCTTAGTAAAAAAAAAGTCAGTGCCAAAGTACATGCTGTGTGATCATCCGGATCCTGGTTGTGATTAGAGGACACCGGGAAAAGAATTGCAAAGTTCTCTCTGTCTTATTTCTTATAGCTCCATGTGAATCTATAAATATATTAATAAAATTTTAATGAAAACTAACAAAACAGCTACAACATAATGTCACTTGGAATTTCACAAGCTTTTAAAAAATTTCACTGTTTGCATATTTTGTTGCACACATACAGTTAAAAAAAAATGAGAGATTGTTACTCTTTAAAAATGTTTTGTTTAGTTTTGGGGAGGGGAGACAGACATGGGGGAGGGGCAGAGAGGGAAGGAGACACAGAATACCAAGCAGGCTCTAGGCTCTGAGCTGTCAGCATACAGCTCGATGTGGGGCTCAAACCCACGAACCGCGAGATCATGACCTGAGCCAAAGTCGGACACTTAACTGACTGAGCCACCCAGGGGCCCCTAAAAGGCACATGATAATGTAACTGTTGTACATCCTGCTCTTGTGAGTACATTGTCCAACCAGGTATATAAGTCAGGGTTTTTTTTTTTTAAGTTACTTATTTTTGAGAGAGAGAGAGTGCGAACAGAGGAGGGAGAGAGAGAGAGAGAGAGAGGGAGAGAAAGTGAATCCCAAGCAGGCTCCACGCTGTCAGCACAGAATCCAATGTGGGGCTCCATCTCATGAACTGTGAGATCATGACCTCAGCATTTTTATTTGTACACAAATAATCCTCTATGTTTCATTTAAGTAGAAGTATCTATTAAAGGATGTGAAGTAGTCTACAGAATCTCTACGAGAGCCAAGGTCCTTCTCTTGTAGAAATAAATTAACTCTAAGTGTCAAAAGCTCTTATACTGCTACCCTGAAGAATTGGACATCTCCGCTAACATGCTTTCTGTAGATGGCTTTGTGGGTGTGAATTTTGCTTTTTCTTGACACTTAGTTCAGAGTCTAAATGTCTTACGGATGATCCTAATTGGTAAACCTAGACCTTATTGCTACAGGGCAATGTGAAGATATATTTTCTGGGTTCAGCCTTAGGAAGATGTATCACTTCATGTGGAAAAGGAGCAAAGATGTTAGATGGACATAAGTCACAGGTGCCCACTACAGTCCAACCCTTGGCTTACATTTCCAAGTAAGAACAACACTCTTTTTTTTATTTATTTTTTTAAGTTATTTATTTTGAGAGAGAGTGAGAGTGAGTGAGCAGGGGAGGGGCAGAGAGAGGGAGGGACAGAATCCCAAGCAGGCTCCACACTGTCAGCATGGAGTCTGACACGAGACTTGATCTCACAAACCATGAGATCATGACCTGAGCTGAGATCAAAAGTCAGATGCTTAACTGACTGAGCCACCCAGGTGCCCCAACAACACTCTTTCATAAAATAATCCAAAAGTAGAATCAGGTATCTTTTCCAGAGGCACCTGGATGGCTCAGTCGGTTAACCATCTGACTTCAGCTCATGTCATGATCTCATGGTTCTTGGGTTTGAGCCCTGCATTGGGCTCTGTGCTGACAGCTTGGAGCCTGGAGCCTGCTTCAGATTCTGCCTCATGATCCCTCTCTCTCTGCCCCTCCTTGCTCACACTGTCTCTCTCTCTCTCTCTCTCAAATGTAAATATAAAAATATTATTATTATTTTTTAAATCACTCTGTTATCCAAAAGGGAGCATGGAAGGTCACAGGCTTTCCAGGTAATGGTGTTTCCTCCTCTAACTCAATCACTATCTCTGTTAGGTATTTGTAACCAATGTAGTACATTGTGAAATTCACCACCACCAGTGTATGCTGTAGAAAATAGTGAAGAGTAGCGAGAGTGATCATGAAGGTGTAGTTGTATTTTTTGCCTTTCTCCAGTACCTACCAATTTCAGGCTTCTTTTTCCCTTAGTAAGTATTCACCTTGTCAGGATTCTTTACCCGAGAGGGTGACCTTTTGCTTAAGGGATGGATTTTAACCTTGGCAATCCTGGATTTTTGGAGTTTCTACAATTTTCTATTAGCTTTTTCCAAAGGGAAATGCAGTAATAGGAGAGCTCCACGGGAGATACTCTCCATGAATGCTGTGAACTTCGCATGTGGGAAACGATAAAGTTGTGAACCCCACCTTCCCTGTAACTCAGCAGACCCCAGAATCAGACTCTGTACTTGCATTTTAGCTACACACGCCCTGCCTGACTAGGCATTCAATCCTTTTTGACTAGTTTGTGAAAATCCCTGCAAAGGCTCTCGTGGCTGTAATTGACTGGAAAAACCCAGGTTGCATGCACATCTCTTATTAACTAGGTTGTCTGAGCATGCAAGTCCTTGCTTCTACTTTGGGAAATGTTCAAAGTGAAGGAATGTGTGTCTGACTTATTTCAAATATCTGCATAGAACTTAACCCAAAATATTGCACACCGCTTACAAGCGAGAACTCCTGATGCTTTCTGTACTGCAGTGCTGAGGGAAGGAAATGGGGTCGAAGGGGTGAATAGAGAAAGATTGGAATCTGGGGATGGTCTTTGAGAAACAAGTTGGCCTTGGGTGGTAACATCACATAAACAATCCGAGGTTCAGTAAACAGTGAACGTGGCATTTCCCCACAAGACTTCACTTAGTTTCATTGTCGTGGGCTGTGTATGACCCTGACAGGGAGTTAGTGCCTTTTACCAGAGCAGCGATGCTGGCGTTCTGATCCATTATCTCCCAGACACTGAGATTTGAAGCTCTCTTTTGAGGCTTGACGTGTCGGTAATGAGATATGTGTTATTATCAAATTTTCATAACCCAGATTTAGAGACTGAAAAAAACCTTGTTGATGTGGCCACAACAGTCTCCCTCCTGCCTAGAGAATAACGTGACCGTCCGTAATGTGACCTCAGTGACCCGTGTCACCTCTCCTCCATCTTTCTGTAAACTCTGGGCTGCAAGCAAATCAGATTTTCTTTCCTGAACAATTCATCCTCTGATCTCCACGTTTTCGTTTATGCACTTCCCTGCCCTTAGCCTGCTGCTACTATCCTTCCTTTTATTACTATGTTCTAAATCTGTAAGACCTCGGGGTGGGGGGAGAAAACACCCCTTCGTAGATGTGTTAATGTCTGTGAAAATAGCCAGCAGAATCTCTTGCGCATACTTGGTAGGATTTACTTACGTGACCTCTTCAATGCCTTGCTTTTTTGATTCTTCCAGTTGAAATTACTTTCTTCTGTTATACCACAGTAATAACTAGTGCGACTTTGAATGTGTCTAGTCCGTAGGACGGGATACCTATGTACAGTGAAGTGAGGAAGTGATGGGTAATTTCTAACTATTTTCAAAATGTACCTAAATGTGATCCCGTATTTATGAATTTCTAATTTTGGTGAAATATGTGTATTTGAAATCTGATTTGATACTTAGTTTTCAGTGCTAATATAGGCTATGTTTGTTTGTTTCTCCTTTCAAGGAAGTTTCTTCCTTTTTTTTAATGTTTGTTTATTTATTATTATTTTTAATGTTTATTTTTGAGAGAGACACACACAGCACGAGCCTGGGAGGAGCAGAGAGAGAGGGAGACACAGAATCCGAAGCAACTCCAGGCTCCGAGCTGTCAGCACAGAGCCCATCATGGGGCTCAAACTCACGAACCATGACATCATGACCTGAGCCCAAGTCAGACACTTAACCAACAGAGCCACTCAGGCACCCCTAGGACATTGCTTTCCTTTTTTTCCTTCCTTCCTTCCTTCCTTCCTTCCATCCATCCATCCATCCATCCATCCATCCATTTGTCTCTTCTTTTTTGTTTCATCAAATAGGCTGAAATTAATACCATATACGCTGTATCTGTCAGGTTTCAACCAGAGAAACAAACCCAGTACGAGATGTGTATGAAGGGATTTCTTGTAAATTAGTCTACACAGTGATGCAGCAGGCTGAGGTGGGTTACCAGGAAGGGCAGACTAAAAGTCTCAGCTACAGGGCGATACAAGCAACATTTCCTCTTTAGAGAAGTCTTACCTCTGCAATGATTCAATCAGGTCCCCCCAGATTACCTAAAATCCTCTCCTTTACTGAAAATCAACAGATTATGGGCTTTAATCCCAGCTACAGAATATCTTCATAGCAACACCTAGATTGGTTTTTGATTGAATAACTAGGCAAATTGACACTTAAAATTGACCGTCTCATACGTCTTTATGTGGATACACGAGAGATTCTCCAGTGAAATTACCGGGGTCGTTGGTGTAGCATTTTCAAGTTTATGGGCCATTTCACATGGCTTCCTAAGGTGGTGGAAACAGTTTGCACTCCATAATCAGTTATGAGAATTATCAGTGTTTCTTCTCCTGGTCAGAGGTTGAGATGATTGGATTTTTAGGCTTTGCCGGTATTTTAAGCTTAAGACTGTACTTTGGGGGCACCTGGGTGGCTCCATCCGTTGAGTGACCCACTTCGGCTCAGGTCATGATCTCATAGTTCATGAGTTCAAGCCCCACGTCGGGCTCTGTGCTGACAGCTCAGAGCCTGGAGCCTGCTTCGGATTCTGGGTCTCCCTCTCTCTCTGCCCCTGCCCTGCTCGTGCTCTGTCTCTCTCTCCCTCCCTCTCTCAAAAATAAATAAATATTAATAAAAAATTAAAAGAATAATTAGCATTGTATTATTTTCCTCTTGTTGCATAACATTTTACCATAAGCGTCGGGGCTTTACAACAATTAATAGCTCACAGTTTTTGTGGGGCAGGAATCTGGGCACAACATGTCTGGGTGGCTCTATTCAGAGCACTGATAATGAAGTGTAGATTTTAGGTTCAGCCACTTGGGGCAGCCATATGAAATATCTCGAAAAGTTGTGTTTGATTACATGAAGAATTGCATGAGATGTTTAGAGCAGCTTTATTCATGGTCTTTAAATGCTGGAATCAGCTGAAATGTTCATCAAACAGTGAATGGTTAAATAAATGTGGTCTACGATGGAATACTACTGCTCAGCTATAAAAATGAATGAACTATTGACACAAAAAACCAGCATGGATTTTTATTAGGCTATTTATTTTCTTAGTGCTGAGTTTTGAGAGTTCTTTGTATAATCTAGATACAAACCTTGTATCAGACCTGTGATTTGTAAATACTTTCTCCCCGTCCGTGGCTTATCTTTTCCTTCTTTGAATAGTATCTTTCAAGGAGCAGTATTTTGTAAATACTGAAGTCCTACTTATCACTTTGTTCTTTTATGGATTGTAGTTTTATTTTGTTTTTTAATTTTGAGAGAGAGAGAAAGAGGATCTGAAGCGGGCTATGCACCTACAACAAAGAGCCCAATGTGGGGCTTGAACTCACAAACTGCAAGATCATGACCTGAGCTGAAGTCGGATGATTAACTGACCCAGCCACCCAGGTGTCCCATGGATTGTAGTTTTGATGTCTTATCTGAGAAACTGGTGCCTAACCCAAAGTCTCAAATATTTCCTTTTAAAAGTTTTGTAATTTTGGCTTTATGACCCATTTGGAGCTAATTTTTGACTCCAATTTTTGGGTGTATATATTCCATATTTATGCAAATATGTATGTATACATTTAAATAATCTTTCATCATATACATTATAAATTTCTGGGTTTTTTTTTTTGAAGAGTATTTTTGTAGCTCCCACTTGCTTAACTCTGCTTAAATATTTTATCAGATTTACTAGGATGGCACCTAGTGTAAGTTTACCTCCGTCTCACCCAACAAAGAATTCCTCAGCTCCCCCAGAGACCCCATAAAACTGTGTGCTTTCTCCTACAACAGAAATCATTCCCTTTATCTTCATGGCTCCTGAAGGCAATCATGGATTTTTTTTTTTTTTTTTAAGCTGGAAAGCAAGCTGGTGTCATGTTACAACACAGTACTCAATTTTGTGTAATTTTTTTAATGTTTCCCCCAACTTTTGGTCAGAGATAGGCTCTCTCATGGCCCTCATTGATGCTTGTACAATCAAGCTCCATTTTTCAGGACCGCAGTATCCAAATGCAACATTTAAAGCATTTGGTGACCCCCACCACATTCTTGATGTGTCCTTCAGTTTTACAAAGGTACATTCGCAAATTGCAATTGCAAATGGCAGGCAGCCATAGGGAACTCCTCATTGGTCTCCAGTGTAGAAGCAAAAATGTCGCTCTTCAAACAACCATAGCTTTTGATTTGTGGCGTGTGTTTGGGAAATAAAGCATTCAGGCACTGGCCCAAATATAAAGTGGAAATACGCCACACAAGGCAGATGTTCCCTAAACAAAGAGATGTAGGACTCCATGGATGCTCCAGCTGTTGATTTGCTAGAAGTCTCAGAGAGAAGATGGTCATTTGAAATAAAATCCCTTTCTCTTTGTAAAAGCACCATTGTGGGTAAAGAAGACATTTCATTTCAGAAATACAATCTACTGATGACTTATTTAGAAATACATGGAGTCCAAGCTCCTACTCTGTTTCTAAAGGGACAGAAGAACATTTTGTAAGTGAATGAATGGCTGTGTGAATATATGATATATATTCAGTATATATGATTATATATGATGTGATATATATATTCAGTTAGTAAAGTGTATTCATAATGTTACGTCAGGCACTTTCTCAGATGCTTGAGATACATCAGACACAGTCCTTGGCCACATGGAGCTTAAAGTCTGTAGGGGGAAGAGAGCTGTTTTTCAGGTAATGTCTAGACATATATAAAACCACAGTGAAGATGAGCGTTTCAGTGGGAAGGTTGAAGTGATGTCTGACTAGCCTGGGAGCCAGAGGAGTTTTCTCGGAGAAATGACATTTGATTTGAAACCTGAATGGTAATTAATGGAGTGGAGAGAGGAGGGAAGTGCATTATAGACAGAAGAAGCAGCATATGCAAAGGCCCGGTGGCAGGAAGAAACAGGGTCCTAACTGTCCACGGGAAGAGCCAGTGTAGATGCAGGGAGGTAGTGAGAAGGAAGATGGCAGGAAAGCAGGGCAGTGGGCAGAACACTGGGGGCTTGTAAGCCATGTTGAAGTATTGTGGCTTTGTCCCAAAAGGATTAGAAGTCACTGGTGGGTTTTTAGTGGCACTGATCGATTGGACTTGTGTTTCCAAAGGTTACACTGGCTGTAGCCTGGAGGCCCATTGAGTGTAGGTTCCAGTTGAAAGTAAGAGGACTTAAAAACAGATTAAGCGGGGGTCCCCATGAAAGGTGGTGACCAAGGTGGTGGCAGTGTGCATGCCCGGGACAGTCTCACCAAGTACAGCAAGAATCATCAAAGATGACTTGGGTTTCTGGCTCGAGCAGCTGGGGGCTGGTTACATCATGCATGGAGAGGGGAAGATCTGGCAGAAGACAGGTGTGGGAGTTCAGTGTCAAACATGCTGAATTTGAGGTGACTCCAGGACTCTGAAGCAGGATAAATGGGTAGATGTGTGTGCGGGTCTGGAGCTCACAAGAAAGGTCTGCTTTCGAATGACAAATTTAGGGGTCACCGTTATATAAATGGTAGCTGAAGCTGTGGGGATGGAGGCCTTTGACGTGTCAGCATTTACAGAGTTGAGAGTAGGTTTAAACTCCCAACATTTCATGTCTGGATATTGGAGCCTCAGCCTGCAAGGAGACCTATCTGTAAAGAAGGAATTATCAGGAGAAGGTGATATCATGAAAGTCAAGGGGGAGAAGTCTTAAAAGCAGAATAATGAAGGAATGTCAAGGGTTCAAACCATGGAAGCCCATCGACTGATGAGCAGATATTCCCACGGAATACTACTCAGCCATAAAAAAAGAACAAAATTCTGCCATTTGGGACAACACCATGGATGTCTCTAGAAGGTCTCATACCAAGTGAAATAAGCCAGTCAGAGAAAGACAAATCGCATATGATTTCACTCCTATTGAAATTTAAGAATTTAAGAAATTTAAGAAATTCCTATTGGAATTTAAGAAACAAAGCAAACAAAGAAAAAAGACAAACAGAAAACCAGACTCTTTACTGTAGAGAGCAAACAGATGGTCACCAGAGGGGAGGTGGGGGGATGGGTGAACTAGGTGATGGGGAGTAAGAGGACGCTCATTGTGATAAGTACTCAGTAATGTATACAGTTGTTGAATCACTATATTGTACACCTGGAACTAACATAACACTGTATGTTAGCTACGCTGGAATTAAAATGAAATGTAATGTCAAGTATTTGTGAGATGTGGCTGAAAGGTGGCTGAAATGCTGAAAAAATGTGAAGTTCAAAATTGTTCATGGGTGAAGCAGGTTTGTCTTCTGCGACCTTGTTGTGTACTATATCTTTGTTATTTCCTTTAATTTCTGTCTTTGTCTATACGGATCTGTTGTTTTCATCTCCCTCACTGTATGGAGAGGATATATATTGTCTGTGGTTCTGGAAACGTACAAAGAAAAATCAGTGTCTACCCTTATTTTTCTTACCGTCAGAGTCAAGCAATGATAGGGATTTAATTCAAGTGCCCTTATAAGAAGATCAGAAACAATTTATGCGGTTTCTTCCTGCTTTCTCTGTCTTTTTTTTTTTTTTTTTTTTAACAAAGTTCAGATCATCTGGGATTATTTACCACATCACACAATTTCGCTTTGTTTCTGGGTGAGTCTTTAGTTACATTTAAGTGGAAATATTTCACGTTTGTGGGCTATAACGTCACCTCAGAATAAAATCTGAATACTGTTGAAATGTAGATCATGGGAGATTCTCACAGTTCTAACCCCAGGCAAGAACTGCAATGACAAACAACGTTTCCTGATTTCTCTTCCTCTCCAAAATGTGTATGGGGGGAGGGGTGTCTATAGTTCAGCCTGCTTTAACAATCCATGGTCCTTTTTGGTTTGAACATTTATGTCTCTTGTGACTTGTCAGCCCTGGAAAACCCTACCTGGATCATTTCCTCTCCTCCACCTTCTCTGTTTCCTCTCTTTGGAACCCTTGTTGCTGGTGGTTGGATCACTTCAGTCCTCAGTTTGGGTAACACAACACAACAACGGATTCCTCTTGTGGCTGACCCATTGCTGTGAATCACTGTCCCAGAATGGATGCAGGAGAAACATGGCGGTCAGGAGTGACAGCCTCAAAAAGTTAACACCTGCCCAGTGGAGGGAGAGCTTCTGCTCTTCTGATTATAGCACTGATCCCCAGCCTGTTTGCAGGTCTGTGTTTCATGTGGGAAAAAAAATCAGCATAGGTCTTTCTCATGTCACTTCTATTAGCTTCATAGTTAGGGGATAATCCTTCAAACTTCAGACCTCATGTTGCCTATAGGTTTCAGGCATTACCATTTTTAGGTTTAAGGTGCCTCTCGTTTTTAGTATCGCTGCAGATTTTTGTATTTCTGGATTTTCAGGGATTCTGGTGGGTTGCCCTAGTGACATTTTAAATTGGACATCTCTAGAAATGTTTACTGAGTAGTGATTCTACAAGGGACACATCAGTCAGTAGCCTCTTTGGTCTAAAATGTAATTCCGAAAAGAGGGAAAAAAGAGAGGTCCAAACTGGTTTTATACTAGAATATCATTTTGAGTATGATGGCAACTGTTTTTTCCTTGTCTTGGAGTTACTACCAAAGCAGGGGGGGGGGGGGAATACCCATAATTTACAATAACGTATCTATTGCCTTCGTTTTTTAAGTAGAAGTAAACAGGCCGACAGACCCGTTTCTCCAGCATCCTGAACTTTCACAACTGTCCTTAATAAACAGCTGGTTAAAATCCTTGTTACTTCATACATAAGAGGTATAATCTGTGTTTTAGAGACGTATTCACTCTCAGGTCACTAGCTGCGGGGATAGAGGCAAAAGCTGTGGCTAATTATTAACAACTTTACAAAGCTGATATTGAATTTCTGATGTATCCCAAATGCCCCTTTTCTCTGTTGAGTTCCTGTGTCTCCCTCGCTAGTGCATTGCGAGCTTGGAGAATGACTTTGAGATCCTAGGGTTTCAGAAACACTTGAAGCAGTAACAGATTCTCTGGTCGTTTCCAAACAGTGTGCACAACTGCTACAACATCTGGATACAAAGGGGAATAGCTGCCGGCTGGGAGGTGGCCAATAGCATCCCTGCCTTCCACCTGCTTCAAGATGGCCGCCTCCCAGCTGCTGAGTAAAGAGGAGGAAAGGGGGTCAGGGTTGCCTTGTAAACCGGGCCAACCTGGTGTAGACGTATTTTAACTCCCAGATCTCTGTCTCTTTCCCTGTGACCTCTCCTGAACCTCAGGGTGATATTTCCAACTGCCATACCTACAAATCTGTACTAAGTTGCCAGAGACCCTAGCTATCTGTCAGCAAGACTGTTCTGGAAGTTGAGGACCAGAAACGGAGGTTTTGAGTTGAAAATCAGCCCTCCGACTGTCCCTGGGCGTATGTCCTGGGGATGAAAGTGACATAATTAAGGCATCCAATTAAGTTGGCGTTTATTGGCGAAAGCTCTGACTTCTGAGTAGCTCGCCCATGTGTCAGCTAATCTCATACTAAGAAAGCGCATGCTGGAGTCATTACATTCAGACGTGAGTCTCCCTGGTAGGACAAGGTCTAAGGCCAGGACAAAAAGATCATTTTCTGCTGAAATCTGCCTATCTCATTAGCCTTTTCATGGGTGATATAACTTCTCCTTCCCTCCAAATATGCAGGGGTCCCATGGCTATCACTACGAAGCATGCCATTTCCATTATTGTTGTAAATTATGAGCCAAGACCCTGGAGGCCTTTGTCCCAAGTTACAGATACTTATCGAAGATGAACTATTATATGACAGCACAAGGAAAAATGAACTTTAGGAAGTAAAACTAACAGATTTTTTTATAAACCATTAATCCATCCAGCATGTGTAATACAGATAATTCCCATAAAGTGAGGTACGTAGTTCACGTGGATTATTCCTGAATTCATAACACACACACATGTGCACACACACACACAGACACACACACATCTTTTCAAATACACAAGACCATCAGTTTAATATTCTAATTTTTTATTGATTTTAGTTTGATTTTTCTTAGCCTTTTTTTAGATGATTTTTTCCAATAGAGTTTCTGAGTTATGTTGACTTTCGTTATTATTAGTTTTCTTTTCTCATTTAGGATCTGAAATGCAAACAGAGCTAAAAGTTGGCTCCGTTAATAACAAAGATACTGTGAGGGGCACCTGGGTGGCGCAGTCGGTTAAGCGTCCGACTTCAGCCAGGTCACGATCTCGCGGTCCGGGAGTTCGAGCCTCGCGTCAGGCTCTGGGCTGATGGCTGAGAGCCTGGAGCCTGTTTCCGTCTCTGTGTCCCTCTCTCTCTGACCCTCCCCCGTTCATGCTCTGTCTCTCTCTGTCCCAAAAATAAATAAACGTTAAAAAAAAATTAAAAAAAAATAACAAAGATACTGTGAAATTATAGTGTTGTATCGCTTGTAGGTCTTTTTTCTCTTTTAATGTATAAACATTATTTTTGAGAGACAGAGTGAAAGTAGGGGAGGGGCAGAGAGAGAGGGAGATACAGAATCCGAAACAGGCTCCAGGCTCCGAGCTGTCAGCACAGAGCCCAATGTGGGGCCAAACTCACGAACCATGAGATCATGACCTGAGCCGAAGTCTGATGCTTAACCGACTGAGCCACCCAGGCGCCCCCAAAATATTTCTTTAAACAACTAATCTTGGGGTGCCTGGGTGGCGCAGTCGGTTAAGCGTCCGACTTCAGCCAGGTCACGATCTCGCGGTCCGTGAGTTCGAGCCCCGCGTCAGGCTCTGGGCTGATGGCTCAGAGCCTGGAGCCTGTTTCCGATTCTGTGTCTCCCTCTCTCTCTGCCCCTCCCCCGTTCATGCTCTGTCTCTCTCTGTCCCCAAAATCAATAAACGTTGAAAAAAAAATTTTTTTAAACAACTAATCTTGTATCTTTATACCCTATCACCATTTACTGCATGGAAAGTGTTTTGTATAAACATACTTGTAAACTAAAACATAGACAAAGGTCATTTTCTTCCTAACTAAACATTAATCGTTAGAGAGACTGGTTTTCTTTCCTCCTATGCAATTTTAAGAAGAGAGACACCACACCTTGACAAAAATGAGTGAAAGAACCTGTCGGTAACAGTCCTGCCTTGGAAGCATTACTGAAGGAAGTCTTTCCAGCTGAAGAAGAGAGTCACAGATGGTAATTCAAATCCATATGAAGAAATGAAGAGAACCCAGGGACTAGGTTAGCATAAAAGATTGTATGAATATACATTGTACTCCTTTTCTCCTCTTAACTTTTTTTTAAAGATTTATATAAAATTGCTTAACACAATAATTATGACATTGGAACTTTGAGTTTATAACATATATAGAAGAAGTGCCTACAATAACCAGAGCCCAAAAGTGGGGGAAGGAAGTGAAGCTAGATTGGGACGGATTTTTATATTTTACCTGAATTAAGTTGTATTCACCTAAAGGTGATTAAAAAAGGTGAAGACGCATATATAGTTCCTGAAAGGACTGCTAAGAAAATAGCTAAAATGTTATGTAGTTACAAAAGAACAAAGGAATAAAATGATACACCAAAAGAAGTTATTCAACCAAAAAGACAATAAAAAGGAAGAGAGGGAAAAAAACCGAGACATCTAGCAATCAGAAGAGCAACAGGGCTGATTGAAAACCCAACCATATCAATAATTCTATTAATATGAATTAAACAATCCAGACCAAAGGCACAGATCTTCAGATCAGAAGAACACCCAGGATCCAAATACACCCTTTCAATATGAGACACACTCTAGACTCAAGTAAGGCGAAAGGACGCTGATGGGGAAGAGATAATACCGGGCGAGTACTCACAGCAAGAGATCTGAAATGAGTGTCTTAATAGTGGACAAAAGAGACTTAAAGATTAGAAGTAGGACTAGAAATGATCAGGGACAAGTCATATGGGTAATAGAATTCATCAGAAAGCTGTAGTAATTTGGGGGCACGTGGGTGGCTCAGTCGGTTAAGCGTCCAGCTTCGGCTCAGGTCACGATCTCACGGTTCGTGGGTTTGAGCCCCGCGTCGGGCTCTGTGCTGACAGCTCGGAGCCTGGAGCCTGCTTCGGATTCTGTGTCTCCCTCTCTCTCTGCCCCTCCCCTGCTCATGCTCTGCCTCTCTCTGTCTCAAAAATAAGTAAACACTAAAAAATTTAAAAAAAAAAAGATATAGCAGTGTTAAGTGCATGGACACCTAAAACAAGCCCTAAAATAACATTAAGCAAAAATGGACAGAACTGAAGGGAGCAACAGACAATTCAACAATAATAGACTGTATCATCCCACTCTCAGTAGAACAGCTAAACAGAAAAATCAGTAACACTGTCAATTACCTTGACCTACAGACATCAGTAGAAAGTTGTACCCAATGACAGCAGAACACACAGTCTTTTCAAGTGCAGAGGGAACATGGTCTAGGATACATCCTATGGTGGGTCAGAAAATAATCCTCAATAAATGGATGTATTTTTGGATGACAGACTCCAGGAGATGATAGGGACTTCACATGTATTACCTTAGAGATGATGAATAGTTTTATATCCTGTCCATTTGGTGCCCGACTGGCTGGCACCTGGTTCGCTGGAGTATCAATAAATATTTGTTGAATCAGTGAATACATGGATGAAAGGAGTAAGAGAGTGTGGGAGGGGAGGAGAGTATATTTCTGTCTTGTAGCTGTATTAATGTAGCGATTTTGTAATGTGAAAGTGGGCCAGACCAATCTGGAAAGTCTCCAGAAATCCACTGCCACAGCCAGTGTTTGTCAATCTAAGACTTTACAGCTCCTAAAAACAAGCTATAAACATATGAAGTGCTGGCCAATGAAAGAGCTTGATAACAAAATTCAGGAGAGGAAGAATTCAGACCAGTTAAAGTCTTCCATGATGTATAATTCAGGGTCATTCTTCAGTGAGCCCCCCCCCGCCCCGCCTCTGGATCACGTTGCACTGCCTCATAATTAGAACATATGACAGAGCTCCTCAATTCAGACTCCCACCTCGTTTTCCATTGCAACCCTTAGAGTGATTCATTCATGAGCTGGAGATTTGTTTATTGACTCTGACCCTCCCTTCCTATAAACAAAAGGTCCATTTGCTTCAGAAATTTCCCATTTGGTTCTCTACCAATATGTACATTGTGAGCTCTTGAAACAAAAGAACTTTTAAAACACATTTTTAAAAGAAGACCACACAGGTGCCATTGGACATGAACATGAAGCTGTTTTTTTGTTTTTTGTCTTTTTTTTTTTTTTTTTTTTAAAGTTCATGGCAACAATCTTCTAAGAGACCGGGGCCTAAATTTAAAAACTCAGGAGGAAGAGAGGGATATAAATGAAGTCTGCATATTAACTGAAACTTTAGTATCTATGAAATAGAGCTGAACAGCATTTTATGGCATTTGATTCTACCTTTTCTTTACAGAAAGCCATGTCCCGAGCTATCTTGGGCTTAATTTTCATGTTGCCATTCAGAAAAAGAAACAGAATGCTCCTGTGTCCATTCCTGCCAAGCATTCAAGATGGAGTGTTTCTGAAACGTTACAAAAAATGAGCCCAATATAAACTTGGTATTAACACAAATAATTCCTTTCCTTAGAGTGACCCTTTAACCCACATGATCTCATCCCTTTTTTACAGCATTGCATGTGACAGGATATCATGTAATGAGGCCATAAGGCTCAGAAGAACCACATTTCAGCTAAAAATGGAAGGTTGGGAATAAACAAAGCTGGCTAGTTTCACAGGGAATGGGGCAAATATACTACAATGTAAACACACTATGAGCTGGGCTTGGGTCGAAGGGTTGGAAATTTTCTTAACACAAAGACAGTGACTCCCCCTACCCCTTCCACTGGAGAGAAGCCCCCGGTTTACTGATGATACTTACTATACCCAGAATTAGTACTGCCCACACCAGGATTGCCTCTCACCTTAGCATGACAAGATTTGGCCAACTGGCTTCCCTCTCATGAGCCAGGTGCCATTTTAGAGTTTTATTTGCTGCTGCTAAAAACCTAGGGGGAGAATGCCAGTCTCGACTGAAACCTTAGAAGGAGGAAGAGGAGAAATGAGATCTCAACTAAGAACGATTCGTCAACCATTCCAGAGGGGGGATGCTGGCCGAGGTCACTGGGGTCAGCAGAGAGCAAATCCCTCATCCCTAAGCAGAAATCTGCTGGCGGGCATCGCGGTAGCACTCCACAAATGCAAAGTCAGTAGCACCTGGTCTGCTCCTGATGGACAAGCAGAAATAATTAAAGGTGTCAGAAGTTGCTGGAAGAAATCCAGATGCAGGGCTCGAACTCACTAACCGCGAGATCATGACCTGAGCCGAAGTCGGACGCTTGATCGACTGAGGCACCCAGGTCCCCCAGGGCTGACAGTTCTTAAACTCGACGATACCAAGAGATGGGAAGATTCTGTGCTTTTCTGACCCTTTTAAGGAGGATGCCCTTTGTGGATAGAGGGAGGACTTGAAAAGCTTTTGGGGAGGAAGACCTGCCTGAGAGCATGCTCAGACTGCCTTTCAAGAGGGTAGATTCTGCTACCTGTAGGACTCCTGCCCTTTCTGTAGAGAATCTGCAAATTGGCAGGTCAGGACTGAATCTACTGAGCAGCAGAAGGAGACCTTGCCCAGCAGGTAGATCCTTCCAGCTCTGCTCCCTCGCCATGCTCAGCCTCTTCTCGAAGTTAAGTGTTGAACAAATATTTAAATGCTATTGGCTTGAAGTCGTGCTGAATGTTCCCCTCAGCCCGGAAAGAAGGATGTGCCTCCCAGCACTGAAGGAAACGGCATGAAAATAAACAAGCAGACAAAATAAACACCCCCAAAAATTGTTTGGGGCTTTAAATCTTGAGGACTGGAGAACATTCTAGCACTGGAGAGTCTCTTCACAGGAAGGAATCAGAAGTGGGAAAGGCCTACTTCAGGAACACGTGAAAATCTGGACTCATCCAATGGCACCATAAGAAGAGACTAGAAAGTCTTTAATTTGATGATCTGGAGACAATTTCTGAGTAGAACAAGGATTTCTTGGTTTATTTTGTTTTTCAAACAGATGTTAAAGGAAACTACCAGTGGAACAGAGGAAAGTGGGGTCCCCTTTGTGGGAGTTAAAGAGGAGGCCGGGACCTTGACTGCTGGGCCCTTCTGAAGGACCCTCAGTAACACGGTTCTTTCATAACAGATTTTTAGGAACTTCAAATTGTAAATTATTTTCAGCTGTTATTCTTAAAGTTCTATAAATTATCTAGAAAGTTGGATTTTTAAAATGTATTTACTTATACATGAGCATGTGTTTTCTTCTTGCCTCTGTGGGCGACTGTAGGGAATCAAGCTCGTTCTGTGTTCTGAGTTCCTGGTCTCGGTGGGTTGTTAGTGGTTTTGATGTAACAGGACAGAGTGTCCCAAATCCTGGAACCAAGGATATTTGGCGCGTGGGAAAGGGGAGTTTGTGCCGATAACAATGAAGGGGTTAATGGCTTTAAGTTTGCTTTGCAACCAGTAGAAGCTCCCACCTCTAGAAGGAAATACGAACTTTTATGGGGTGAGTCAGGGATGCTGGCTGAGACAGGACAACGAAACCTGTGATTTGGGGGGCGCCAGGGAAGGATCACTGACTCCACATGGAAACAGCTGAGCTAAATGGCTTCCAGCCACTACGTGTGCTTGGAAAAGGCGTCCATTGGGGATGACCCCAATTATGATTCATTTTTTATACAACAGATACACATTGAAGACCTACTCTGTGGCAGCTCTATGGTGAGCCCAGGGGACGTAATTGGCTTTTTTGCAGCTTACGTTTCAGTGAATTGTCATCAGTCTAAACAAAGCCAGTCTTCTGGTTGGTCCTAGAACTAACTCAGTGCTTCTACCAATAATCTCTAGAGAAGCCTAGAAGGCAAGAGTGAGATTTTTAAGTACGGGTATGTGCTGGCTTAAAACTCTTTTTTTTTTTCCACCATTACTTCCAGATAAATATAAAGCTATCTAAAGGTCACAGCCATGTCCTTTAAGCCTTGCTTGATCAGGCCCCCACTGACCTCCTTTTCATCTTGCTCTGTGCTGGGTTTCCTTCGGTCTGTGACGTGGGTCACCTTCTTTCTCCTGGAGAGTCACACACACACACGCTGTTGCCTTCGCCAGAAAGGGTCAGCCTCAGCTAATAGGCCTGTGTGTTTACAGAGCTCTGCCTTGTCCTTAGGAACTTGTAGCCGTCATTATCAGTCTACATACTTCCACTTTTCTTCCCCCCAATTTTCATACAGAGGCATGCAAAACAATACTATCATAGAATCCATCTGTGATATCCAGAATATGACTGACGAGAGTTGGTGGAAATGTATAAATAAAATAATTATTAAAGCCTACAAAAGTAAATCCCTTTTCACCTTTTTTGAAGTTTATTTATTTTGAGAGAGAGAGAGAGAGAGAGAGAAAGAAAGGGAAGAAAGAAAGAATCTCAAGCAGGTTCCATGCTGTCAGCACAGAGCCCGATGCGGGGCTCGAACTCACGAACCATGAGATTACGAAAGCCAAAGTCGGAAGCATAGCTGATTGAGTCACCCCAGAGCCCTGCTTTCCACCTTTTAAACTTCATTTGTGCTCCCCAGTATTGTAGCCACTAGCCGCGTGTGGCTGTTGGATGGTGGGCATCCAAACTACAAAACATACTGCATTTCAAAGACTTAATGCCCAAAAAAGGAGGAGGGGCATGTAAAATATCTCAAGAGTACTGTATGTTACCATGACATGTTGTATGATATATTGAAATAACGTTATATTCAACATATTGTTAAAATTAATTTCCCCTTTAGAAAGTACTCTAAACCACGAGAGTCAAGTTTCCCAAGTCATTTAACTTAATTTAGGAGAAAAGTAACACGACTTTCCCAATTTTGTGTACTAAGCCTCACACACTCTCTATGTGTGAGAATATGCTAGGTACCTGTATTACCCACATCTTTTATTTTCTGTATTGTGATGCTTTGACAGCATTAGCCTTGCTGATCTTGAAGCAACCGTCCCTCCCAGGGTCGGTCAGTTCCTAGAGAGAGTCCACGATTTTTGCCCAAGAGTGTGCATTTCAAATGCAAACCAACCAGTCAGAGCCCATAACCCCAACCAGCAACTTTACCTGGTCCTCATACTCTATTCTAGGCCTCTGCCCACTGGCCCTAATCATCTCAGGACCAGGTACCAGAAAACTGGGGACATCCCCAAGGGGCAAAACATTTCTTTTCACGTGGCTAGTAGAAAACCTAAAATTACGTCTGTGGCTCACGTTGTATTTGTCTAGCACAACATGGCCCTAGTTTTCTACTTTTCTGGGATGACTTCTCTGACCTCCCTGACTAGATAATTCCCCCAATCGCCTATTCTCATGGCCTCTGCTCACCATAGCACTTACCCCCACCTCCTTGTGTGATATTTGGTTCATGTCTACTCCCTCTGTAGACTCTTGACTCCATGAGCATGAAGACTGTCTTCTTTTTAACATTTTTAATTTTTTTAATGTTTATTTGTTTTTGAGAGAGAGTGTGTGCACACAAGCGGGGGAGGGACAGAAAGAGAAGGAGACACAGAATCTGAAGCACCAGGCTTCGAGCTGTCAGCATAGAGCCTGACGTGGGGCTCAAACTCACGAACTGCGAGATCATGACGTGAGCAGAAGTCAGATGCTTTACCGACTGGGCCACCCAGGTGCCCCTCGTGAGGACTGTCTTTGCTCATCGCTGACTAATGTAGTTCTTGCTCCTATGAGCAATTCAAAATATTGTTGCATAAATAAATGAGCGGCCGTTATATGAAAAGACATTTACACCTGGCTGTTGACACGGAGCTAGGGATGAAGTCTAATAAAAATAAAATCAGGATTTAAAAGCTCTCATCTGGCTAGAGAGTGTGGCCAAATCATGAAAGATAAAGCTTGATAGAAATAGAAGTTGGGGCTCCTGGGTGGCTCAGTTGGTTAAGCCACTGACTCTTGATTTTAGCTGAGGTCATGATCTCACAGTTTGTGAGTTCGAGCCTCACGTTGGACTCTGTGCTGACAGCGTGGGGCCTGCTTGGGATTCTTTTGTCGTCTTCTTTCTCTGCCCCTCCTTCTCTCTCGCTCTCGCTCTCGCTCTCACTCTCGCTCTCTCAACAGCAACAACAAAAAACTTTTTTTTTTAAAAGACTAGAAGCTTAGTCCGGCACACCGATAAAAAAAAAATCCATTGTACCAGTGAAAAATGGGGGAACATGTGAATTTATATGGGTCTTAGGGTTGTAATTACAAGTTCAATGTTGTCTGTTACGATGAGGCTGTTATTACATGTGGCAATGTAAATTCTATAGTCCAGATAGAGTAGGAATCTCCCTATTGACCCAAGAATTTGTCCGATGATACGTGGCAAGCTGTAATCCCTCTGGGTGACCTTCCCAAGAGTGATTCCAAAGGAATTGAGCCAGTGTGGAAAGGGGCTTTGACACCAAGATGTATTTAACAAAGCTGATGGGAGTAAGAATGTGTTACTTGAAGGGTAGGGAGAATGTGATCTGAGTTTTCAGACACTGGAAGCTGTTTTGTCGAAGGGGTGTATAGACTCTTACTGCATTGTTCTGGATGATAGAGCTAGAGACTGTGAATCGTGATCACATAGTACCAATTTTCATCTTTAAAATTAAAAAAAAATTAATGTTTATTTAGATTTTGAGAGAAAGAGACAGAGCCTGAGTGGGGAGGTGCAGAGAGAGAGAGGGAGACACAGAATAGGAAGCAGGCTCCAGGCTCCGAGCTGTCAGCACAGAACCTGATGTGGGGCTTGAAGTCATGAATTCTGAAGTCATGACTTGAGGCAAAGTTGGAAGGTTAACAGACTAAGCCGTCCAGGTGCCCCATTTTTAAAAAATTTTTAATGTTCATTTTTGAGAGAGAGACAGCACGAGAAGGGGGTTCAGAGCCACCAGGCGCCCCATTTTTTAAAAATTAAGTTTATTTGAGAGAGAGAGGGCACAAGTGGGGGCGGGACAGAGAGAAGGAGAGACAGAAATTCAAGCAGGCTCTGTGCCATCAATGCAGAGCCTGATGGGGGCTCGAACCCACGAGCTGTGAGATCAGGACCTGAGCCGAGATCAAGAGTTGGGCGCTTACCTCTCTGCACCAGTCGGGTGCCCCTTCATCTTAATAGAAGGAACTGTTTAGGTGAAACTCCCTGGGGCTTCAGCATGTTACCTCACAAAGTAATCTGTTCCTTGTTATTGACAGGTGTCTACACAGAGACTGGTGACCATTCATGGTAGACGGGTTTCCTCAGGTTTGGCCAACTCGTTTTGTGGGGCCCAGCACTAAGTGAAAATGTGGGGCTCCTGCCAGGAGCAGGGATGTCGTAGTCCCACAGCCCCCAACCCTCTGTGTTTGCGTGACCGCCAGTGGGGTTGCAGCCTTCGGGGCAGGACATGCTCCATAACTGGATTGGGGGTAAAGGGGAAGCTCCTAGGAGTCCCCTGGATTGGGGACTGCTGTCATCCTGCCTCTTCCCCAGGAACAGCAGGGCATGAGTGGGGCCCCAGCTGTCTCCTGGAAACAGAGGTGATGGTGAAAGGCAACCATTCCTCTGTCGATATGGTGAGGTTGCCACTTGGGTGGCAGTAATCCACAGGTGGAGACCTGAGGGAGACGGCAGGGCAGGAACCCATCCTGGGGAGAGGCTGGGGGATGGGAGACTGAATACGAATCAAAGCTCCAACTCCTGGAACCTGTTCCCTGGTCCCATCAGACTTGACTTACAAAATAGCAATTCAGGGGGTTCTGGGTGGTTCAGTTGGTTAAACGTCTGACTTCGGCTCGGGTCATGATCTCACAGTTCGTCAGTTCAAGCCCAGCATCGGTCTCTGCTGACAGCTCAGAGCCTGGAGCCTGCTTCGGATTCTGTGTCTCCCTCTCTCTCTGCCCCTCCCAGCTCATGCTCTCGCGCTCTCTTTCGCTCTCGCTCGCTCTCTCAACCTCAGGCAGGCCTTTCTGAGCGGGGGAGGCTGTGCAGCTGCCTAATAATGAGCTTAGTGGGTTTTGGCATGAGATCCTTCCAGGAAAAACAAAGGGATGGCTATTCTTTGGTCGTTGGCCGGTCTGGTTTGGAGCAGAGCACAGAGTTAAAGGCGTGAACTTGACAGTGGGAAGGCGAAGCCGGCCCCAGCAGGGTGAAGCTTTCCTGCTCCAACAGGTGATCACACACTCCAGGAAAGTGGGTTGGATGGAGTTCCTGCCGTGTGAACGATCAGTGTGGTGCAGCCCAGATCGAGAGGGGACGATCATCCTCTGAACTGAGAACAACAGGTGACGTGTCACCTGATCTGGGACCAAAACAGACATCCGTCCTCTCAGGTTTCAGGGACTCGGACCCCTGCTCACGTTTGGGAGATCTGTTTCATCCCTGAAAGCACCTAAGCACACAAAACATTGTTCTTTCTGCCCACATCGGGTCCTTTCGTGCTCCGCTGTCTTTCCCCTTGACGTTCACTGTGGTCTCTCCAGATCTGCCCAGTGATTATTGAGCAATTACTTTATGTGAACTCTCCTGGGGATACACACGCAAATCACACTTGAGATGCCGCTGTCGGAACTTATCGAAGCTATGAGAATGGAAAACGTGAATGTCTTAAAACGCAGCCGCCATCACTCTGGTCACTGTAACAGAGAGCAAATCGTTGTCTCCACACGGCTGAGCTGCTCGCCCTCTGTACCGTTATTTGTTTCTATTTATTACCGAAATATTTTCCCGCTATCTCATATGGAACGGCTTTTGAAGATTCCTGTGAGCCACAGCTGGGAAATTCTTTCTTTGAAGTGCCCCATTTATTCATCTTTTGTCAGTGGCAGGCTCTTTATGCTCAGACATTTTATACTTTTCACAGTTATTTCGAAATCTATTTCATTGGACGCAGAGTCCATTTATCATTCGGCTCACATTCCTCTCTCTCTTCCCCCTCATTTCTCTCTCTCTCTGGCATTCTGCTAAGTTCATCAGAGTACTTCTCTCTCTCTCTCTCTCTCTTTTTCTTCCTCTTCTCTTCTTTCAAACTGTATCGTGGAGCCTCGAAAGATACAGAACGTCCACTGCTTTCAAATGTTCGCACATCCGGTTTTAACATGGGCCCCAGTCCGGCCCGGGGTTTGCAAAAGTTGGGGGCTTAATAAGTACACCAGCCGCCCTCAGACCTACCTAACTCTGAGGGTGGGTGGCTCACTGGAAAATACCAGCTTGATGCCATTTGGAATCAAAGTGAGCTTCTGTGGTCGGTCTGCCGGGTTGGTAAACGGATTCTCCCAGGCTCTGTCAGTGCACCGATTTTGCGCATGGCGGAGATTTGAATCGAGCTGTCTAGGTGTGGGAGAAACTAGAGGAGGAGTCGTGGTTCTGAGACAGCGTCAGTGTCAGCAGCTACGCAACAGGGCTTTGTTTCTAAACGCAGTTTAGCCAAGTATTCCCACTTCTTTGACATAATCAGGAAAAAAGGCAGTTTGGCATGATGGAATCCCAGACAGTTGCGGTCTTGGGATCTTTCTCTTATTTGATGGCAGACGTGGGGACTCAGCAGACATCGCTTAACTTGTTCACTGACTTAATGGCTACCAATGATTCCAGTGACACCTAAGTTTGTGTGAATCTTAGGGGGTAACTTCCTCAGTGTGTTTTGTGCACATTAGGACTCCTCTGGGGTCTTTCTTCTGATTTTAGAAATATTACAAGAGACTCATTGCCAACCCCCCCCCCCCAAAACAAACAAACAAACAACAAGAAAAAAGGTGCACTTAAAGAAGGAGAACTGGAGTACAATGTAATACGAGTGGTTTGATGGGAGAAGTTGGGACGCTGGGTCACAGCTGGAAGGACCTAGGGAGATCCCGAGGCTGTCTTCAAATATTTATGGGTGTCTTTTCCACGCAAACTTCATGCTTCAAAGTATTCCTCTGGTCATAGGAGTTATAATCCTATATATGAGATCATTCAGAAAAGAATATAAAAGAAAACCCAAAGTGAATCTTAATCCCTTTATGAAATTTTTGTAAAATGGAATTACAGTGCATATACAGGTGTTTTGATTAATCCTGACTATTTTTATCCTGTACAAATAAAATACATGCCTATTATCCAATGTAAGTATTACAGGCAGATATAAAATAGGAAGTGAAATCTGGCATCCCAAATATAAACAATGCTCACAAATTTGGGGGACACTTTCTGACGTTTTCTTATACAGCAAAACCTTGGTTTGCGAGCATAATCCGTTCCGGAAACATGCTGGTAATGCACAGCCCTTGTATATCAAAGCGAATTCCAAGAACCACTGGCTCTGTTGTGATGTGTGACATTCGGCATGACGTGCTACTCGTATTGCAAGACCTCGCTCGTTTATCAAGTTAAAATTTATCAGAAATGTGTGCTCGTCTTGCAGAACGCTCTCAGAACAAGTTAGTCGCGATCCAAGGTTTTACTGCACATTGATCTGTCTTTGTCCATTTGTTTGATGTTCCCGTCCCCACGTGGCACTGTGAGCTCCAGAACGAGAGGGTCTTGGTTGGTTTCACTCATCTGTCCCCAGCATCTAGAGCAGCCTTTGGGCATACAGCGTGCAGTCAGTCAATAACTGTCAAAGGAATGAATGGACACATAAATGAATTGCTGCTAACTCCCCAGAATCAGGACTGTGTGTATTTCAGATCCTTAATCATATTGCTCCTTAACATCTGGCAAAACAGGATGCTTGTTTAGTTAAAAGGAAGAAGGAGAGAAAGAAAACAAAGGGAGAAAGAAAGGAAGAAAAAAAAAACCCTAACTTTTAGAAATTAGGTAGGAGGGCACCTGGGTGGTTCAGTTGGTTAAGCCTCCGACTTCAGCTCAGGTGATGATCTCACGGCTCCTGGGTTCCAGCCCCATGTCGGGCTCTGTGCTGACAGCTCAGAGCCTGGAGCCTCCTTCAGATTCTGTCTCCATCTCTCTCTGCCCCTCCCCTGCTCATATTCTGTCTCTCTCTCTCTCAAAAATAAATAAAAATTTTAAAAATAAAGAGAAATTAGGTAAGAAGAACAGTATATCATGTAAATTTTAATTGGTTTCTAAAGAGGTCTTTTCCCATTTTCTCCATTAGATTTTCTGGAGGAGCTTAGGCTAAGCAGCTGTAGGGGCCAAGGGCAGGCCACGATGGCATGTTGATTGTTTTGAATGGAAGCTACTTGGGAAACAGCCAGGGCTAAGGCACTCAGACCCTCCTCTGTCCCCTTGAAGCAGGAAATAAATCTCCCATGCGGAAGGCAGCCTCTCTGTACTAACAAGTAAAAAAGACCTCCTTACCATTAGAGACAGGGACTTGAAGGCCGAGAAAGCTGTAGAAACAAACCTTGTCACTTTTTTTTTCTAATCTACTTCCTCAGCCCAAATTCTGCTTAGAATTCCTTACTCATTCAAGTTCCCAAGTGTCTGTTTTCTTTATCCTGTCGTTTCCTCCCACATTAATTTTCCCTTCTTCTGAAAAGTATAAAATCTGTCTATATCTTGGCTTTTTTTTTTTTTTTTTTTTTGGTCTCAATTTCATTATTGGGCTTCCGTGTACATGTCATAAAACGTTTCCCCCCCCCCTTCCTTCCTGTTAACCTGTTTCATGTAAATTTACTTCTTAGCCCAGCTGGAAGACCTTGAGTTTTTCCTTCCCTACACAACCTATTAAGTTTTTGATCTTCTAGTTTACAAAATGCATCTTTTATGTTTATTATTTCCTTTCTCTGCTAGGTTCGAAATTGTTTTCTGTTCTTTGAATACATCATCTGTCCATTTTGAGTTTTTCTGGCTTAACTATAAAACCATCTAGTATTTTGATTTTGGCTCTGTGTACCATTTTAGCCACATACTGTCAATTTTGAGAGTAGTATTTTCATCCTGTATATGTTCTATCGTTGTATTTTGTTTTAATTTTCTCTCTTAATAATTATTTAGGACTTTAATTTTTTATTGGTTAGCACATATGTAATTACCTTTCTTTGTTATGAATCTATATTTCCGTTGTACTTTTGTTAAAGTAATCTGTATACTTTTCACTTTTTGGAATACATTAAGTTTTTATTAATGTCCTCAGGTATGATCAGTTTTTATAAATGTTCTATAGATGTTTAAGAATGAATTATAATTTTTACTTTTATAGAACAGGTAATATACTAAAAATGTGATGATCTTTGGAGTGCCTGGATGGCTCAGTCATTTAAGTGTCTGACTTCAGCTCAGGTCATGATCTCACGGTTCATGAGTTCAAGCCCTGCGTCGGGCTCTGTGCTGACCGCTCAGAGCCTGGAGCCGCCTCAGATTCTGTGTCTCCCTCTCTTTGTCCCTCCCCCACTCGCGCTCTGTCTCAATCTCTCTCTCGCTCAAAAAATAAACATTAAAAAAATTTTAAATGTGATGATCCTTAATTAGTAACATTATTTACTGTGTTCTTTTTTGTGTGTCTAATCCATCTGTCAAGTCTAAAACATGTAAAAAGTCTCATAGAGTGTGTTTTTGTTAATTTCTTGGTATTTGCTTTCTACTTGTATCGGCTGTCTGTAACTTGGCATCTAAATACCCATAGCGCGTATCTTTATTGCGGGTTGTATTTTGATTGATCTTATAAAATCAGCCTCTTTCTTTCACTTATTATTACTATTTTCTACTTTGGCTGCATCAAAAACTATCTCCTGTGCTTGAGGTGAAAGATTAGTTACATTGATTCCTGGTCACAATGGACGTTGGGGCCAGAGCGGTGGGAGGTCTCAACTCCCGGGTCACTCTCTTTTTTATGTCACTTCTGATTTATTAGAATAAATCCTAGTATCTTTTGCTCAATCCAGCTCCACTGATCTTAAACTTAGTAGAAGCTCCTCCGGAAATGCTTGCCAGACAGTGTCCGGTATTGTGATTTTTCCTGGTTTGTTATAAAAGAAACTCTAGGTATTTGAATAAGGTAGACTATGCCTGTGGGATCCAGGAATGAGAATAATCCTATCAGTGGCAGGATGCTATGGAAGGAATTGGCAATCAGCCTCAGGGCAGGGATTAAAACCCTTTTAGAACTCAGTGGAAACGGTACCTTTTTATGCGTAAGAGTGGGAAAAGTAGTCCATTTAGTCTGTCCCTGGAGCAGGTTGGCATTTGAAACTAAGGATTCAGATTAAGCTTCCCCGGGCGGTACTCTGTACCTTTGAAATTCCAAATTCCTCATTTGTTTGAAGGTGAAACCCTGCTCTTAAGATCTAGATCACGGTCCTTGGGAAGAAAATTAAGGGCTCAGACTGTGTCCCAGGACTTAGCGTCGGGGTGATAGATGGTACTGAAATTATGTGAGTGGCACGATTTTAATCATCCGTAACAGCACGTAAATAACTCCGACCTCCATCCATTTCTTTTCCTTAGACAGAAACACCTTAAAGAAGATCCTCACTCCTACCAATACCAGTACCCTATCGGTACGACTCTCTAGAAATACCCCTAATTTCTCTTTCCTAACCCAGAACGTTTCCAAAGTGGCATATTCATCCAAAGAACATCTGAGAGTAGAAAGCCAACCAGCTATCACAGAAGAAGCAACAAACTTGGGAAGAACTGAAACGTGAGGAAGTCTCATTTTACATGCAGTCAGATCTGGAGACCGTCTTCACGCTGGAATTTAAAATATTTGGGCAGTTCCCCATCTTTATCTTCATCATTTGTGCGTTCGGATTGGAGGTCTGCCGGCCGCACCTGCCTTCCACACGAAAGGAAATCCCAGTTCTTTGAGAAGACAGTCATCATCTTGGCACACTATTTGTTACCATGAAAAGGCTCCGTGCAGCCATCTGTTTCATATAAATGTGTTTATTTGCTCACCCTCAAGGAGCAGGGCTTTGGCTAAGCAGTCCCCAGTTGCATAAGGAAAGTCCTGATTATCATCAGACTCTTCAAGAGCTGATAATGAAAGTCATGGTCTTTAGTTTTGACACTGTGTAAATCAAGACACGCAGAGCTCACTAAATGTTTGTTCAGTGACGCATGCCCACGTTTTCAATGCCTTCCTTTTTTTTTCAGGCCTGTAAAGGTCCAGAGGTGAAAATGTGAATATATATGTGTGTGTATATATATATTCATTATATATCTATATATATACATATATATATATTCACTATATATATTTATATATTCACTATATGTATATTTGCTATATATTTATATGTATTCACTATATATATTTTTATATATTCACTATATATATACACTATATATATATTTTTATATATTCACTATATTCACTATATATATATATATATATTTTTTTTTTTTTTTTTAGCCTAGGGCATATCTATGCATTATGAAAACAACTGGCATAAAAGTAGAAATTATAAACATCTACTGAAGGCCAGGACAGAAGGGAATGGTATTCGGAAACCCTGTCTTGGGGACAGTGAATTGGTTTGGCATTTTAGGAAAGTAATCTAGCAGTCTCAACAGCAACAAAAGTACACATCCTTTAACTCAGCAATGTATCTATGCAAATGTAGTCTATAGAAATAAGAGACTTGGGAACTTCAGGATATTTGGCAGCATGGTATGGGAGGCTGAGTTGACTATTTTTTCCCCCAAAGGTTAAAACCCCGTTGAGATAAAAAAAAAAGGTCAAGTTGCTCCCATTTTTTTCAGCTCAGTGTTCATTGGAAACATTGTTCGCTTTGAGTTTGCCAGAGACGTGAATGTGGCCAGTATAGGGGAATAGGGGGGCTCGGGAAGAGGGACTCAAAGGTAGAAATCCAATGTCAAAGGAGATCAAATCTTCTGAACTCAAATGAGGCTGTACTATGAAACAAAAGCTACCAAATTGTGATTTTTTTTCCTTTTTTTTTTTTTGTGGAAAAGGTATATAGAATTAGATATAAATACAGAGGACATGTATATAAAAACCCAGCATCTGGGTGGCTCAGTCAGTTAAGTGTCACTTCGGCTCAGGGCATGATCTTGCGGTTCGTGAGTTCGAGCCCCGCGTCGGGCTCTGTGCTGACAGCTTAGAGCCTGGAGCCTGCTTTGGATTCTGTGTCTCCCTCTCTCTCTGTCCCCTTCCCCGCTCATGCTCTGTCTCTCTCTGTCTCAAAAATAAATAAACATTGAAAAAAAATTTTAAAAATCTAAAAGTCCAGAGGAGAGCTGGAAAGAGGCACAAAATATTGCTTCGTTAATTTGGGTTGTTCATTTGTAAATGGATGAAATACATGTGTATGGATCACCTGCTCTGTGCCACGTCTGAGTTGGATGCGTTCACATTTACCTCATTTAATACACCTGGCGTGGTCAGAGATGCCTTACTGGATTTTGTGGTTCTCTGTAGACAAAGTTTTCAGTGAAGAAAATTTAGAGCACATGATAGCCTGAAGTTTTAAAAGTGGTTTTTGTGAATTTCACAGAACAGAGCATATATATCTATATATCTATAGATAAATATCTATAGATATATAGATATACATAGATGATAGATAGATATAGATTGATAGCAGGAAGGAGTTAAAAATAAGTAAAAGAAATTGTGACTTGAGAAAACAGGGTCAGTTTTTCCTAAAGACTCATTAAAAAAATAAATGTAACATGGTTGTAATAAAATCTTCTCTGAACAGGGATGTTCATTGCCAATAGTGATTTCACTTGATGGTCATCCATATTCCTTTTTTTTTTTTTTAACATTTATTAATTTTTGAGAGAGAGCACACACACAAGTGGGGGAGGGAACAGAGAGAGAGAGAGGGAGACACAGAATCCCAAGCAGGCTCCAGGCTCCCAGCTGTCAGCACAGAGCCTGATGCAGGCTCGAACTCAGAACCGAGATCAGGACCTGAGCCCAAGTCGGATGCTTAACTGCCTGAACCACCCAGGCACCCCGATGGTCATCCATATTTTTTACCTCCTCCTCTTCTCTCTACCCCCGCTGACTGCCCACCTCAAAGCAAGGTTCTTTCCCTTAAAAAAACAAACAAGAGAAATGGCTACCCGGTAATGACCATCAGTTTGAATTCACCCAGGATCATTAATAAATAATCGACCTCAGAACATAAACATCACCAGGGGTGAGTCTTCATAAGGCCAACTCTGGTGTATGCCAAATCTCTGTTTTTCCAAGCTCCCAACTTGAACGTCGCGGCAATGAGGACCGTAAGCATCAGGTCACGGGGTTCTGGAACCCAGTGAGAAGAATCCAGACCCGAGGCTTACAATGCCTAATGTCTCATCTTGCCTTGGCTAAGGGCTCCTGGCAGCGTGAGTCCTTTATGTCTGATGTGTTTTTCTCCGGAATGATCCCCAGGTCACCCTCCCCTTGTAGCCTGTACACCCCAACTGTTGTTGCCTGGATGCTTAACCGACTGAGCCACCCAGGTGCCCCTAAACAATATCCAATTTAACGCCAGGCATTATAGTTCTAGAAATGTCTTGGCTCCTTCCAAAAACATTCTTATGGGCTGTGTCCCTTGGTAGAGCCTTCCGCTCGAGTCCAGTCAGTGGTTCTCCTATTTGGCTCTATGTAAGAATCACCTAAAAATCGTTTTAAAATGCCAGCTCCCAGGCCTTCCCCCAGACCAAATGAAATCTGAATCCCCAGGGCTGAGAAGCAAAAGAACTATTTACCCCAAAGAGAAATGATGTCACTGGCTGAGAAAGACACAGCTGCAGTCAGGTTTTGTTGAAATAGTGGGTTGTCTTGTTTTTCGAAAGAGTATGCATGGGGACGGTTCTTTGAGCCCCCTTGAAAATGAAGGGCTTTTGCACATCTAAAAACTCTTCCTGTTTGTACAGTGCCCGCTTCTGCCTCCCTGGGGGTTGAGACTTCCTTCTGCCCCAGCAGTATGATCTCAGAGAAGGCTGTTCTCACCCCAGACTCACCAAGCCAGACCCTCCAAAGTTAAGACCAAGGGCGCTCCTGCCTTGCTGCCTGGGGCTGGATAAAATGAACTGGGAAGCGTTTTTGATCTTTAACTCCTGAGAGAGCGATTTCCCCTGCATGTAGGGGGTGGGGTGGGGGTGGGGGAGGAGGGGGAACCTGCAGGGAGCTGACCCACAGGTGTGAACTGAACTTGAGTAACCTCTGCTCTCCACATCTGTTCTCTTTGCATTGGTGCTATTTGGCGTTTTAATGGACGCTTTTATTGAGGGCCGGCCAAGAGCACTATGCAGGCTGGTTCCATCACCCAAGATTTGGCCTTTCCAGAACAAACAGCATCTTCAGCCTCTCTGTCCAGGTGCTTTCCGGGGTCTCGTAAAGATGCCAGCGAGCGCCTGCAGTGTGTGTCTGGGGAAGGCTAATTACTGAAGCAGCCGACAAGCCATGCAAGACACAGGTGCCTTCAGTTAATTGCCGGGTTGGCAATACAGGTGGTCGTCTCAGATCTTAGCAGGAAAGGGTGGTTTTCCTTCTTATAAACCATGGGTTGTGAGCGCTGGCATTGCAGGCTACTGTTGCGCACTGAGCCAGTAATGGTGTTTTCGCGTTCCTATGGGCAAACCGTTTACTTCTTAAAACCTATTTGGGTGGATTCAGCATTATTTTTGTCTCTAAAGAAGAAGAAGAAAATCCCCGTCTCTCACTTGGATTCTAGTTGCTTCCATGTGCCTGACAGAAAGGCATAGGGTTCCAGCCAGTGCCCGGGAACCCTGCATGACCCGGAGTCTGTGCGCGGTAATGGGTCCCACATGCCATCCGTCACGTGTGCAGGGGAGAGAGGTTGAGAACCATTGGGATAATTAATGGGGTTATAGGCAGTTAAGTTCAAGAAGACTTCAGTGAAAATTACATGAATGATCACCTTCTTTCCACCACACGCTGTTCCCCCTGCTTGGGTGAGGATTTCCACGCCCAGGAAATTATATTCTGTGTCTTCTCTGTTTCATGGTAATTTATCCGGCGTCATTTCAGATGTTAATTTCCTTCACTGTGGGGCACGGCCATGGTTCCCAAAGTGGGTGTTTGACGGGGTTTAATCTCTTACGGCCAGGTACATTTTTCCAGTCTGAACCGGGGAACTGGGGAACCAACAGGAAAGGGCTTGTGCACAATCTGGACTGGAACGTTTGTTGACGGAATAGACGAACGAAATAGCCGATGACCTAGAACATGCAAAATGTGATGTGAGGAGGTCACCATCTCCTGCCACTCCCCCCCCCTTGTATTTCCTACTCCTGGGGAGGAAAGGGAGGCTCCTCTGATAAAGTGCTACACTGGACTGCCTGGGAAGGACAATGCTTGTAATCGTCATTTTGACCTCTCTTCGGTGTCTACTGAGTCTTTCCTCCTTCAGCCCACTTCCGCTGCTGCCTTCGTGCACCGCTCCCCCAGACTTGCGCCAGCCTCTCCGACTCCTGTCTGAGACCTGCTCTCATTTCTCTCTGTCCCTGCTTCCAGCTGGGGAGAGTCCCGAGGGCTCTGTTCTCAGCCTTCTCACCGCTCTGTCCTTTTTCTCTTAGAACACTTACAGATTCTTTCCTCATCTCTGTTACTTCTCTCCGTGTTGAAAATGCCCAAACCAGGGGCGCCTGGGTGGCTCGGTTGGTTAAGCGCCAGACTCTTTGCGGCTCAGGTCATGATCTTGAGGTGCGTGAGTTCAGGCCCCGCCTCGGACCCTGTGCTGACAGCACGGCTCCTGCTTGGGATTCTTTCTCCCTCTCTCTTTGCCCCTCCCTTGCTTGTATCTTCTCTCTCTCTCTCTCTCTCTCTCTCTCTCTCTCTCTCTCTCAAAATCAAATAAATAAACATGTAAAATGGCGCAACCAGGATCAAGAGAACTTCGAGCCTTGAGTCTCAGGCTACTGTGTCCAAATGGACACCTCCACCTGGAAGATTCACTGGGATTTTATTTTATTTTACTTTATTATTTTATTTTTTTAATTTTATTTTTATTTATTTATTTTGCGAGAGAGAGAGAGAGTGAGCAAGAAGGGGAGGGGCAAAGAAGGAGGGAGAGAGAGAATCCCCAGCAGGTTCCACGCTGTCGGCCCAGAACCCGACTTGGGGCTCGAACTCGCTAACTGTGAGATCATGACCTGAGCGGAAATCAAGAGTCAGATGCTCAACTGACTCAGCCACCCAAGGCACCCCTCAGACTCCCTGTGGTTTTAAATTTTTTTTTTCAACGTTTATTTATTTTTGGGACAGAGAGAGACAGAGCATGAACGGGGGAGGGGCAGAGAGAGAGGGAGACACAGAATCGGAAACAGGCTCCAGGCTCTGAGCCATCAGCCCAGAGCCTGACGCGGGGCTTGAACTCACGGACCGCGAGATCGTGACCTGGCTGAAGTCGGACGTCCAACCGACTGCGCCACCCAGGCGCCCCATCCCTGTGGTTTTAAAATCAGTTTGCCCCGTGGCGGCAGGTGGTGTTACCCAGGCTTCTGCCAGACCCACAGAAACCCCAGGTGAGCTACAGAAGGGGCTCCGTTCTGGGGATGTGACTTGCCCCCATGGCGAGAGCTGGTCAAGCAGTGTGTGTGGGGGGGTGTTGGAGCCTGAAGCCAGTGGAGCAGGCCGTTGTGAAGGGATGATGGGTGTGAGAGTGAGGCAGCGAGAGCAGCCGGGACCCACATTTTCCTCTTGCACCTCCAAGTAACCCACCTCCCTGACACGGGGGGTCTGCTGGAGCCCTGTGTCGTGCACCTGAATGCACGGCTGTCCCAGGGGTCGGAGAAGCCAGCACGTGTGAGCTCCGCCAGCGCCGAAAGCAGAGCTCACGGACACGAGCACCTGTCTAATCCCACCCCCCACATCTCGCACGGGACACCCTGTGGCCACCCCAACCCCTGGCCCCGTCCTGGGAAGCGCAGTCGGAGGAATGTGGCTCTAGCTGAGTCACGTTGACGCAGCGCGAAGTCACCCCACCAGGTGGTGTGACTGTTCCCTCCACAGCGTGGGTCACCTTCCCACCGACTTGATGTTTTGGGGATGTTGATTTTTTTTTTTTTTTTTAACCACCATGCTATTTAAAAAATTCCAGTGGTTTGGCTACAGAAACTGGTGAGTTTTGTTTTGTGTGTGTGTGTGTGTGTGTGTGTGTGTGTGTGTGTGTGTCTAACTGTGTTTTTGGTAGAGGGGTTTTTGGGTGTCTTAGGGTAGGCATTCTCAGCAGAGCGTTCTGGGCTCCTTGGCCCTGCTTCACCCAGAATGGTTTTGCCTTTATCTGCTTTCTCTGTTGAACTTCTCAGTGATATTTCATTTGTAGAAAAGGTACATGTTGTTGCTTAAAGAAGAAGAAAAAAAGAGACAGGGATGGAAGGAGAAGAGGGATGGGAAGAAGGAAAGAAGGGAGGGAGGAAGGAGGGAGGGAGGAAGGAAGCAAGCAAAGGGAGGGAGGGAGGAAGGAAAGAGGGAAGGAAGGGAGGGAGGAAGGAATGATGGGCAAAAAAAAAAAAGAAAACAAAGGAGGGGACAGAGAAACTGGTAACATAGAGAATCATGATTGAACTCTCCGACCACAGTCCACCATATTTACCCAACTTTGTCTTCTGTTACGAACCCCAGTGGGAGCCATCTTCTTTAGTTTGACTGGGTCTCTCCTCCATCTCCAAGAGACTGTGTTCGTTACCAATTTCGTGACTTGGCTCTTGTAATTTTTTTTTTTTTTTTTGGTCTAGAATAATCCATCTCTCTTAGTGTATTCTAAGGGAACTGTGGACCAATGTTGTCCCTGGATTAAGATAAAGAGATTCAGGCTGGTGTCCTAGAAAAGAGGGGAGGATGACAGTGAGTTTTCATTTCATTTAAACACACACAGGCATACGTGTACACAACATGGGCATCGCTGTGTAATTTTATGTTGAAAGTTTTATGTAAATGGCTCTATATCTATACATTTATATGTAAATAACTATCTTGTTGAATTAGATAAAGGTAAAAATACATCAGAAGCCATCTAGGAGAGGGGAAGAGATACGTTAATAGCATGTGTTAAGTGTCTCCTGAGCGCTAGGTCTCATAATTATTACCTGATTCAATTTTCAAAGCAACCATAAGATGTGGAAGTCATGACCCTCATATATCCAGTTTATTGAGGAATCTAAACTCTTCGTGGGACCGGCATGAAACAGTTTTATTTTTTCTAATAATCTCTACAACCACATTCTCTAGTCTGGGCAGTGGGGATGTTTAATGACATTTCAGCTAGGAGTCTATGACTTTTCCGTCTCTGTTGGTTTTTTGAAGTGTCTCATTTGAGTTCTTAAGACTCGGTCCTGTTTATTTAAAGCCTTCAATCTAATGCCTAATAACTTCTGTCTTTTCCCTCCTGCCTGGGTGGGCTAACCGTGGCTGAGGTGGCTTAGGGAGAAGACAGACTGGGCCGGGTGGTCTGCCTCCCACGGCTTCCCTCCTCTCCCTTTTGCCTGCCCTCCTTCTTCCTCTCCAGTTGTGGTTGGAAAAGTAAGAGAGAGAAGACAGAAGTCTTTTTACTGAATGCTCCTAATGAGGTCACAGTCCTTGTCTTGAAGAATTATATGTACTCCTTTCACTCAACTCTTTGGACTCTGTGTTTATGAGTGGTGGTTCCAAAATGCCTGCTTGACAGGGAACTCCTCCCGGGCCATTCTCTTATGTCTCTTATGGTCCCTTGTAAGATCTCCCACTGTGCTTTCGTGCTCACGTGGAGACGGTCACTGGGAAGACTGGTCGCTGGAAATCTCCTCTCTCCTCCATGGTTGAGTTTTGAGCTCACCAGCTTCCATCTTGCATACCTCTTTGGAACTGAGATCTTGAAGGGAGGAGAATTTGGAAATAAGAGAGATAAAGCATTCATGCGTTTCATGGAGAAATTTGCCAGAGAGGTAGGAACATGGAAAACTCAACTGCTCAGTGAACAAAAAGAATGTAGCTTTTTTGTTTTCTATAACTGATAGAATCTTTCTAATAAGCCCCTATCCTTCTGTATGTTGCCTGAAGGTAGAAGGTGGCATCTAAGTAATATTTCAGCATTCAGGACCTTAAACAGTGCTTTTAAGGTTGTTAGACCTTTTGGGGACAGAGGCTTAATCTATCAGAGTCTCGACTTGCCCCACCCACTTCTCTCCATACACATCAAGGTACTTCTATGACATCATGGCAGTAGGAGGGGAGGCCTCAGAACCATGTGTTAACCTTGAACTTGGCTGGTCTAGTTTGCAGGTGAGTTTTGAGCATTTGGGCTACCTCGTGGGTACCCATAGCTATAGCTCATGATCTTGGTTCTTCATCTCTGGTAGCGAATTCCCAACATTCTGTGTCTCTGTTTCAGATTTGAGTGGACATCAGTTCTCTGACCCTTCCAACATCTTGGCACTACCATGGGGGATGCAGAATCTTCTGGATTCACTGCAGCCATATTTAGGACATGGGCCACCTTCGGTAGCATTGGCTTGATAAGTTCCTTTGTCTAATTGTCTCCATCCATTACGGCTGCACCACTGATGACTTTTGGCCTAGAAGCACATGGTCTCAGGGCACAGTTGGGAACGAGGCCACTAGCCTTGACTTTCCAGAGTTCCCGACACCTCTGTGGATATGAGGTCTCTTATGTCTGGTCTCCTCATCCTACCTCAGTTGCTTTTTCCTCCCATATTCCTCTAGACCAGAAGGAGCCAGACTCCTACTCTCCGTCACGTCCTTCTCCCTGGGAGTGTGGGCTTCATGGCTCGATGGGAAGATGTGGGAAAGGCGAGTTACCTAAAAGGAACTTTGGGAGGGAAGACAGCTCTAAGCCTCTGTCGCACCTTGTATTCTAACACTTTGGCCAACTGGAGAGAACACCTGATATCCCAAGCCAGCAAAGCCTGAAGTCAGATGTATCGTCTCTTCCTGACACAGAAACAGAGATGCTACGTTCTTAGAATAGAAATCTATCCTGAGATGCACTCAAAGCTGCATTTTCAAAATTAATGTGAAATCAGTATTTACAGGTGGTTCAACAAGAATTGAAACGAAGGACACATTGCTGAGGTTGTAGAAGCAAAAATTAAAAGTACAGGAAAAAAAAAAAAACCACCCTGCTTTGTGAGCCTAATTCGTTACAGAAACGTGTTTGTCATCCAAAGCGCTCGGATATCAAAGCGAATTTCCAGGACCATGGGCTCGGTCGTGATCACATGATGTTCGGCTTCACAGGCTACTTGTATTGCAAGACATCGTTTGTTAATCAAGTTAAGATTTATTAGACATGTTTGCTCGTCTTTCGGAACACTCGCAGAGCAAGTCACTTGCGATCCAAGGTTTTACTGTATATTCTTAGGTTAGTAAAGGTACATCAATGCATAGTTTTCTTTCTGTAGGTGAGAAAGAGATAGAAATTCATTGTGAGCAGAGAACATCATTCCTGTTGTACAGCAGCTAAGATTGTGTGTTAAAACTGAGAGACAGAGGCGCCTGGGTGTGTCAGTCAGTAAAGCTTCTGACTCTTGATTTTGGCTCATGGTCATGGGATCGAGCCCTGTGTTGGGCTCCACGCTGAAGGTGGAACCGACTTGGGATTCTCTCTCCCTCTCTCTCTGCCCCTCCTCCATGCTTGCCTGCTTTCTCTTTCTCTCAAAATAAATAAACAAAAAATAAAATAAAACCGAGAGACAGAAAGTTCATTATTAAAGGTATACACTATTCCTGTGACGTAACAGCTGGGTTAGGAGATCAGTAACTAGCCAGGTTTAACAAATTGTGGGAAAATTGTGGTCTCTGTGAATTTTACAGACTCAAAAGAGTTGAGTAAGAGTTACTTACTTTGTAAGTAAGATACATTGTACATATTACATCACTTCCAGAGAGGAGGTTTGCATGTGGCTGGTAGGAATTTAGTTACACTCTGAGATAAGCTTCCTCACCAAGTGGGATTCAAGTTCTCATAAATATAAATAGCTTTATTACATGACGCTGTTTGCCATATGTGGCCGTGGTCCCCGTCCTCAGAGAATTTCCAGCCTTAGAGAAGAGAACAGTCATTCCACCAAGAAATTGTTAAATCACATGGTGTTGACTATTGTACATCTAATACCAGTTTCTGAAGGTTCTACGCGATTGGGTCACCTGGGGGCTTGTAAGAGTGCAGCATCTTAGGTTCATTAAGAGCAAGGCTTGTTGGGGAGAAGTTATTCTAGATTTCCCTTTTCATAATGGAGGAAAAACTCTATCCTCAAAAGGGGTGGGAATGGAACCAAGTGCTAATATTTTGCGTCAGTGAATAACAAGAGAGAAAAACGTGAAGACCCCATCCCCACTGCCCACCTGTGGTAAATTCACTGGATGGAAACAGGGGAGCAAGTTTTGGACTTGCTGAGCCCCTGTCGCAAGGGACGGTAGTGACATGCCGATAGAGAGAAACTCTAAAGTGGGGAGCAGTGGCTGCTGTAGTCTGTGGTTGTCCTACCAAAGGCATTTGAGGGAAAAACAAAATGGTGGAGCCAGTTGGGAATGCAAACTGGTGCGGCCACTCTGGAAAACAGTACGGAGGTTCCTCAAAATATTAAAACTAGAACTACCCTACGACCCAGCAATGGCACCACTAGGCATTTATCCACGGGGTACAGGGGTGCTGTTTCGAAGGGACACATGCACCCCCATGTTTCTAGCAGCACTATCGACAATAGCCAAAGTATGGAAAGAGCCCAAAAGTCCATCAATGGATGAATGGATAAAGAAGGTGTGGTAGATATACACAATGGAGTATTAGTTGGCAATCAAAAAAGAATGAAATCTTGCCATTCGCAACTACGTGGATGCAACTGGAGGGTATTATGCTAAATTAGTCAAAGACAAAAATCCTATGACTTCACTCATATGAGGACTTTAAGAGACAAAACAGATGAACATAAGGGAAGGGAAACAAAAATAATATAAAAATAGGGAGGGGGACAAGACAGAAGAGACTCATAAATATGGAAAACAAACTGAGGGTTATGGGAGGGGTTGTGGAAGGGGGGATGGGCTAAATGGGTCAGGGGCATTAAGGAATCTCCTCCTGAAATCATTGTTGCACTATATGCTAACTAATTTGGATGTAAATTTAAAAAAATTAAAAATTAAATTTAAAAAAAAATTAAAAAATTGTGGTGCCAGTGATTAAAAGCAGTTGAAAAGATGCCAAATTTCTGTCCCAAATTAAAAAAAAAAGACTTTTGTGCAAAAAAAAAAAATTGTGATCTAAATTTTATTCTCTTTGAGGGGTACTACCAATTTAGATACAAAGCACGCTGGTCCAAAGGCCTGAAGATCTCACTCAACGTGATGCAGTCCTTATCAGGACACTTGACTGTTCTGGAGGGAGAGGTAGCAACTGAGATTAGCAAAGGGAGACATGGGGAGGCATTTCAAAGGCTGAGTGTTGGCTCTTAGGAGGCAGAGGGCATCGAGGGTGGGATAAAGAAAGTATGCTGATTCTTGGAATAACACCGGGATTGCAAAGCCACGAAAAAGGTGGAACGGCTGTTCCAAGAGAAGGGAGGTGCGGTTGTGGAGCAGATTTTAGGTGAGTGAAAAGGAGCTTCTCTGAGATTTGTTCGTACAAAGTGATGTCACAGCCAAGTCAAGAGGTAAGGCTGATGACACGAACCCTGAAGTGAGGGATCAGGGCTGGAGAAAGGCTTGGGTCCTAAGGGATTGCACTAGGCTGAATAACGGCCCCCAAGATATTTACATCCTCACCCCCGCAATCCTCGAAGGCACCGATCATAGGGTTCCTCGTGAGAGGAGGGAAGGAAATCAGAGGGATGTGAGAGAGAAAATGATGGGAGCAAGAGGTCGAGTGACGTGAAGAAAGGGTCGGAAGAGGACGCGTGTGGGCAGCCTCCAGAAGCTGAAAACAGTGAGGACCATGTTCTTTCTCCCTTGGAGCCTCCAGAAAGACCGGGCCCTGTTGACATCTGACTTCATCCCGGTGACATTGATTGCAGTCTTCTGACCTCCAAAACTGTAAAAGAATAACATTGTGTTGAGATATCCCACTAACACTGGAGGGAGAAAGACCCTCTAACTACGACGTTTCCTTCCCAGTGATTTGAGACTTTTAGTTCTGTTTCAGTAGCTTACGGCACAGCAAGGAAGCATGCAGTCCCACTCAGGTGACCCCAACACTCAGAGCCCTCAGATGATTTGGGGGCGCTTGGGTGGCTCAGTCAGTAAATAGCCTGACTTCGGCTCAGGTCATGATCTCGCGGTTCGTGAGTTTGAGCCCCACGTTGGGCTCTGTGCTGACAGCTCAGAGCCTGGAGCCTTGTTCGGATTCTGTGTCTCCCTCTCTTCCCCTCTTCTACTGTGCTCTCTCTCTCTCTCTCAAAAATAAACATTAAAACAAACAAACAAACACGGGTGATCTGCTGGAGGCCTCTTTGGAGGCCTCTTTCTGTCTTTTTGAAGACCAGGGCAATCCTTAATGAGCTTTGTAGGCCCAGGGGGTGTTAGGGTGTCTGATATGATACACTTTAAGTGTTTCATAGAACGGTAGTTTCCCAGACTAAAGAGAATTTTAGGGAAATCTTGTGTTTTTAATGCCATAAAAATGTTAGAAAGTATTTTTACCCAACTTAAAAATGAGATTTCTTTAAAAAAAAGTTTTTAATGTGTATTTATTTTTGAAGGAGAGAGAGACAGAGTGTGAGTGGGGAGGTGCAGAGAGAGAGGGAGACACAGAATCTAAAGCAGGCTCCAGGCTCCAAGCTGTCAGCACGGAGCCCTACGCGGGGCTCCAACCCATGAGGCGTGAGATCAGGACCTGAGCCAAAGTCGGACGCTCAACTGACTGAGCCATCCAGGTGCCCCTGAGATTTCTTCGTTTTTTGTTTTTGTTTTTTTCTTTAATTTATTTGTTTATTTTGAGAGAGAGGGACAGAGCACACGGGCAGGGGAGGGGCGCAGGGAGAGAATCCCAAGCAGGCTCCACATGGTCAGCGTAGAGCCTGATGTGAGGCTCGAACCCATGAACCATGAGATCGTGGCCTGAGCTGAAGTCGAGAGTTGGACACTTAACCAACTGGTGCCCTGAAAAATGACATTTATTTCTATTTCGCGTTGACTCTTCTGCCTTGTAAGATATTTTCATCGGGTAAGCTTTTAAGTTCTTAACCAAGTCCGTGTTGCTCAGGCAGATGTCCTAGGCATGTCCGCGGACAGATTCTTGGGAGTAGTAAAGAGGTTTACACATTACTTGAGTTTGAGGGGCACTGGAACACATCCTTGTTGAATGAACAAAGGGATAAGGAATACACGGGTCCCAAACAATCTCTCAGGAAGTGCATTCAGTGGGGAAAAACACCTAAAGCAAGTTGTTTGCTGGTGTGAAAACTCAAAGGCCTGATGGGCATACTTCATTTTTGCCATTTCAGGCAGGGCAATTAGGTAGGAATGGCCTTGTGACACTTTTCCCCCCTTATTTGGATTCTCTCCTGTACTAAAAGCAGGGCAGCCGTGAGGACTCCTATCTCCACACCAGACTACATCTTGCACCTATTATCTGTCCTGGCCGACAGTAAGAAGCAAGTGACAGCATCCCCCCTTTAGGCCCCTAATAGATGGCATATCGTTGTTCCGGAACACCTAAAAGAATGCCTGGGTGTGCCTCTCTGAGCACCTGACAGGGGAGGGTTGAGAACCCAGGAATAATTGCCATGTCACTGGCATGTGATTTATTGCAATGCTTAATTATGTCTACAGGGCACCATCTGGAGACCCAATTTGGGTTCTTTACGAACGAAAATTAAAGTCAAAATATACCTTCTTCTGAACGCAACTGGGTCCCGCTTTGGACTTCTCGCACCTGGAGAATATTACCCTGTGCTCAGTCCCCAAACCACATCTTAATTGTTTCAGGTTAGAGGGTCCCAGGCACACAACAGCAACTCTCGCGTGGAGGCAATAGGGTTTCCCTTTCTTAGACCTTGTTCTCCAAAGTGCGAAACATGTAGAATGTTCTGTGTTACACCCAAAACGCAACATTAGAGTGAAATCACCGTCAGTATGTTTCTGAATTTTGACTGGCCATCAGCCAGAAGCAGGATTGTGTTTATTGGCATCTGATTATTTTTTTCTAATGGTCAATTGACTAATAATTGTCCCCAAAATATTTGTTTAAAGGAGATGATAGCAAATCAGTATACATGATGAAGATTTTTTTTTTAATATTACTTGGTTTTCAAATAAATGTTTAACCTATTCTAGGAACCTTTTTTTTTTTTAAGCTATATTACTGTGAAGAGCTGATTTAAGAAATGCGTATTCCTTTCAATTAAAACCCAGAGCATTAATCAAATGTTTGACACTATAAATGTTTCCAATTAACATCTAGCTTAAAACCACATGTGTTCCAAGTGAAATTCAAAAGATCTATCTGTACAGGTGACCTCAGAGAAACCATTAACACATGGCTGGAGATAGCAAGAAACATTCTCCATTTGTGAGACAGTGATAAAGAATCAGTTTATGACTGATTATTACTTCAAACATCCTTTTCAGATGTGGGCTTGCTAAGCTAGAAGTAGGGTGTTTCTCACCGAGACAGAAGGAAAGAAGTGAAAATATGTGTGTGTGTGTGTGTGTGTGTGTGTGTGTGCACGCATTTCTTCCTCTATCTATGTATATCTATCTGTATGTATTATCTATCATCTATTATATATATTATCTATCTGTGTATCATCTATCTATGTATTATCTATCTATCTACCTATCATCTGTCTATCATCTACCTACCTACCTACCTCTTGACAGAGAGAATAGAGAGAGAAATCAGAATCAACTCCACAATCCCATCTGGATGAACAGCTAGGCGTTCTAACCCTATCAAAGGCAGTGATTGGTCACAGTGTGGACCTGGTCAGGTCCAAGAGAAATTGGACCAATGCTCTTAGGGCGAAGGGAAATTTCCCCAGTAGTCCTTTTTTTACTTTCTGCCTTAAGGACAGCACACTCAGCTCCTTTCAGGGCCCAGGCAGACAGCATAAATAGAAGACACAGATGTCAGATGGCAGTGGTGACCACAGTTCCCTGGAACGCATGGCTCCTGTCTAGATGTGAGGCACCAGCCAACTCTAGTGTGAAAATGGAAGCCCAGTTGGGCCAAACGTTCTGATACTTCAAGAGAAGCCAGAATGGAAGCTCTTTTTTTTTTTTTTAAATGTTTTTATTTATTTTTGAGAGAGAGAGAGAGAGAGAGGACTAGTGAGGGAGGGGCAGAGAGAGAGGGAGACACAGAATCCGAAGCAGGCTCCAGGTTCTGAGCTGTCGGCACAGAGCCTGACGCGGGGCTCGAACTCATGAACCGTGAGATCATGACCTGAGCCGAAGTCAGACGCTCAACCGACTGACCCCCCCAGGTGCCCCAAGAATGGGAGCTTTTTAATGTGACCTCCTGAATTTTATGTGATGGCAGTCAATTCCACAAAAAACAAAAACAGTAACACAGACCTCTTTGCAGCCGATGTGTGATCATCATGTCTGTTGCACGCGGAGTCAGGAGCTGGGCTAACGCGGTCAGGGACAGGAAAGGGCTTCCTTTGGATGATCGTGAACCCCCGTCAGTGGCACATCAGCACATCACCGGCCTTGGAGAGCACACTCTGGCTTGCTCGCTGTCGAATCCACCAGCCCCTGGCAGAAAACGAGAGACCGCGTACTTTCCAAATAATTTCTCAACTGATCGGTCAAACTCAGTTAAATTATTCCAGGTGTGCTATGCAGGGGGTTATTATGACCATAAGGAAAATGGTAACATTAAGACATGCTCATTTGCCCAGCGTCCTGACGAATTGCATTTTCTCTCCCTTGTCTTGCCACAGCCTATCAACAGCTGGGACTGTCAATCCGACAGCAAGGGCTGACGACAGGCACATACGGTTAGTCTGTTGTGGCTGCAAAGGTACATATTTCCGCCCCCCTTTTTTTCTTCTGCAAATATTTTTCCAAAGGAAAAAAAAAGCAGAAAGCAAAAGATGACCATAATAAGATAAATGCCTGGCACTTTACAGAGCGAAATATTTGACATTCAGGAACCACTTAAAGACCCAAGGAGCTGTGGCATTCACGTTTTGTGCGACAATTTCTTTTTCCTTACAGAGCAAAACCAAGATCTGAATGTCTTTGGGGGGAATTGTTGAACGGCTTTAAGAATAAGAAAAGATGATAATTTTAGCTTATCAAGGAGACTCTGCAGTTCACAACTGGAGCCGGACAACACGGGTTTTATTTTAGTTCTTTGTTTTGCTTCGTAACTAGCTACGCGAATGTCAAATAATTTGCACTGAAGGGATCCAGAATAAGCCACTGTGACATAAAAATTATCTTGAGCTGAAGGCATTTGTGTCCCTGATATCCTTTATCTGCCTAAATGCAGAGACCCCCTCAAAAGAACTCAATTGTTCTAAATCCCCTTCTTGGGAGCAACTCTAATTTTCTCTTTCTCTGAGAAAAGCGGTCAGTATCACACCCAGACAGACTTTGTCCAAAAACTGTCCTGCGTCCCACCCATTCTCCTAAGAGCGCATTTATCTTTCCAAAGAAGTCCTTTGTCTTCTTATAAGTGCCCTTTTCTCACCTGTTAAATTTGGTGTTTAAGTCCCAAATTCTAAATACCTGCCCCCAAACCCCAAGTCATTTTTCTGTGTACTCCTGCATACAGAGTAGGTGAATAAAAATGCATTCTTTTGCCAACCTGTCTTTTGCTCATTTAATTTGCAGGACTCTGAGCACAGACATAAGAGGATAGAGGAAAAATTTTTCCTCCCCAAGAGCGCGATTTTTTTTCATTCTTGCTTTCAAAGGAATGGTCACGGATATCAGGCTTTATGCTTAAGATGTAGCTAACCACACAGGAGCAAAATAATGCACATGGTTGCTAGATCCAATAAAGCCTGTTAAGCAATCGGTAAACATTAGCTCATTTGTTTCCTTAGCAAGATCATTTATGCATTATATTGTTTGAGTTGTTTTTTTTTCCTGAAAACATTTTCTGGGTTTCCTTTTGGACTTACTTGATTATAAGTGGCAGGAAACCCAGTTAAAACTAGCTTAAAACAAACAACGAGAAAGCTAACCTTCACGAGCGAAACATCTGCACGTAAGCTTCAGGCAAGGCTTAATTCAGGTACATAAGCAATCCAGGTATAAGGATACAGTATCTCTCCCTGTCTTTTTGTCTCTGTGTTGACTTTTGTCTCTGTGTTGACTGCACTAGAAAGAAATGTGTCTTCACACAGAAGCCACAGAATTGGGTCTTAGTGGCTTCATTTAACTGATAATTTGGTCTAATTTGGTCTCAGTCAATCTTTATGTCTATGGTAATATGATGCCTGATTGGTCAGGTGTAGGTCACATGTCCCCTTGGAAACTGGGGATATGGTTAACCCTTCAGTACCTGGAGTTCTGTACCAAAAATACGGGGAGTGAATATCTATTACACCCCACGACATGAGCCATATTTTGTTTAAATTCCAACCCAAAGCAATGGTTTTAAACCACTTATGCCTTAAATAAAGGTTAAAAAAATTTTTGCTTTCCTGAAGAAACTGGCGTGGCCAATATTCCTTTCTTCGACTATAGGAAAATCATAAACCTCATTTTCTCCCCCCAAATGATTCCCCAACAATAGGTCTTCCTAATTACAGAGTATTTTTTTTCCACTGGATGGTTTTCTCCCTGTTACAACTTTTCTTTTTTTCTTTTTTTTTTATTGAGGTATAATTCCTGTGGCACCAGAGTCATCATTTGGAAGTGTACAATTTGGTGTTTTCTGGTATATTCACAAGGTTGTACAGCCACCATTACTGGCTGATGCCAGAATATTTTTGTCACCCCCAAAAGAAACTCTGTATCCATGGGCAGTCACTTTTCATTCCTCTGTGTCCCCAACTCTTGGATAACCACAAGTGTGTGTGCGTGTATATATATATATATATATATATATATATATATATTTTTTTTTTTTTTTTTTTTTTTTTTGAGAGAGAGCGTGCGTGCAAGAGGGGGAGGGGCAGAGAGAGAGGGAGACAGAATCCCACGCAGGCTTCGAGCTGTCAGCGCAGAGCCCGATCCTGGGCTCAAACTCATGAACCATGAGATCGTGTCCTGAGCTGAAATCAAGAGTCAGACGCTTAACCGACTGAGTCACCCAGGTGCCCCCGTGCATAACCACAAATCTTTCTGTCTTCCTGGATCTGCCCATTCTGGGCACTTCGTATAGATTGGCAATGTCTTTTATTGTCTGTGTGCTGAAACATTGACATCTGAGGTCTTGCTAACCCTTGAGGGACTGACCCTTCCAGGAGTAGCTAATTCCTAGAGTCAGTAAACAACCCAGCCCGGAGTGTGCCTTTCAATGCAGATGCAAACCCACAGATCCCCAACACACACCTCCAGGCCCCCCCTGGAAGGAGCTCTCACACATGGGCCACTCTGCACCTGCACTGATTACCCCAGGGCCAGGTATCAGACAACTTGCGACAGTCTCTGCACCCTTGGAATTGCCCCCTGAGCTTGCTTGCTGTTCCTTCCCATGAAAACCTCAACGACCACTCTGGTTCATGGCTGCCCACCCTTCCTCTGCCTCCTGCCACATCTGTGTTTTCTCATGTGGCCTCTCAGGTATGGCGTCTCCCTTCCTTCTGGAAATTGTGAGGAACAGACTCTTTTTTCAATGCCAGTTGTCAACGGCTCTATTGTCTTTACTTATTTATTAGTAAATTATTATCTCCTAAGTAATGATAAAACCTATTTCAAATTATCCAGAGTCATACAGCGGTGCCTGGGTGGCTCGGTCGGTTAAGCATCCAACTCTTGGTTTCCGCTCGGGTCATGATCTCACGGTGTGTGAGTTCGAGCCTCTCATCGGGTTCTACGCTGACAGGGCGGAGCCTGCTTGGGATTTTCCGTCTCCCTCTCTCTCTGCTGCTGCCTCTCCCCGCCCCCCCCCCACCCCACTTGCTTTCTATCTCTTTCAAAAAAGCAAATAAGTAAACTTACAAAAAAAGAATCCTACAATATGTGGTTTTGTTGTCTCTGGCCTCTTTCACTTAGTATGTTTTTAAGGTTCATCCATGTTGTAGCATGTGTTGGTACTTTATTCCTTTTTATGACTGTGTGGACATGCCATTTTAGGGATATACGTATTTGTTTATCCATTCAGCACTTACTGGGTACCTGGATTATTTCCGGTTTGGGGCTATTATGAATGATGCCACTATGAACAAGTTTACAAGTGTTTTTATATGGAAATATGTTTTCAGTTCTCTTGGGTATATTCCTAGGAGTCGAATGGCTGTGTCATACGGTAACTCTGTAATTTCACATTTTAAGAAGATGCCGACCTGTTTTCTAAAGTGGCTTTGCCATTTTACATTTCCCACCAGCAATGTTCAAGGATTGCGATTTCCCTACATTCCCACAGTGCTTCTCTGTCTTTTTGGTTCTGGCCACCCCAGTGGGTATGACATGGCATCTCACTGTGGTTTTGAAATGCGTTTCCCTAATGACTAGTGATGGATAAGCATATTTTCATGTGTTTATCAGCCATTTTTTTTAAAAAAATTTTAACGTTTATTTATTATTGAGAGACAGAGAGACACAGAGCGTGAGCAGGGGAGGGGCCGAGAGATGGAGAGACACAGAATCTGAAGCAGGCTCCAGGCTCCAAGCTGTCAGCGCAGAGCCTGACGCGGGGCTCGAACTCACAGACCGCAAGATCATGACCTGAGCCAAAGTTGGATGCTTAACCGACTGAGCCACCCAGGCGCCCTTTATCAGCCATTTTTATGTTATCTTTGGAGAAATATCTATTCAAATACTTTGCCAATTTTTAATTGGGTTGTTTGTCTTTTTATTATATGATTCTTCCTATATTCTGAATACTAGACCCTTATTAGATACGTGATTTGCAAATATTTTGCCCTGTTAATTTGGGTTGGCTTTTACTTTCTTGATAGTGTCTTTTGAAACATAAGAAGTTTTTATTTTGAATGAGGATGTTGGGAGGAAAACTTCCTGTTGTTATTTGGGTGCGGTGAATGGGGGCATGCAAATTAACAAACAGCAGACAGGTTAAGAGGAGAAAAAATATTTATATATTTATGCATTCAGTGAAGTGTATCTCCCTCATTAGCCAGAGAGAAAGGGCTATATGCATAACTTTGTTTTGTTTTGTTTTTGTTTGTTTTTAGGGCTTCATTGGGATGGTCTGGAAGATTCTATTGGACCTTTTCATGCGAATGGAATGGGGGCAGGCTGTCTCTGCAGCTGAATTCACAGGAAACTCCCTAGGAGCGAGGTCACTGTCAGTTGTGTTTTTTGGAAGTTCTATTCTCGTCAGGTAAGGGAAGTTCAGATAAAATTTCTTTCCACATCTTCTTTAGCCCAGATGTTTTCATTTAAAAGTAGTCTTTATACTATGATTGGCTACTCACAGGGCCTAAGCCATCTTGTTAATTTTCTGGTTACCTGTGCCTTTGATGAGATACCTAAGAAAACACCGCCACATGTAAGGTCACAAAGATGTTCACCTATGTCTTCTTGGAAGAGTTTTATCATTTTAGCTCTTATATTAGGTGTTTGATCATTTTCTGTTAATTTTTGCATATGGTGTGAGCTAGGGGTCCGGCTTCATTCTTTTGCATGTGGCTCTTCTGTTGTCTCAGTACCACTTGTAAAGTGTATTCTTTCCTCATTGACTTCTCTTAGCACATTTGTTGAAAGTCGATTGACCATACATGCGTGAGTTTCTATCTGGACTCTCAATTCTCAAATGCTATCTTCATTCAGTCTGATCCTTTACGAGATCTTTTCAAGGTGTTGGTACGTGTTGTGATAGGCAACTCAGTCAAAATTGCGTGACGTACGTGATGTGGCACGTGTCAGCTGTGGAATGTCACAGTAGGCTGCAAGCCAGCAAATGGGGTGCCACGGCCAGCCCCTCTGTGCTGTGGTCCTCTGTCATCCCTCGGGGTGTTTCAGAGTAAATGTCAAGTGTGACTGGAGGGACACCTAGACTGCGCAAGGGGAACAGTGTCGATCTATACAAGTATTAATAAACATTAATGTGACTTTTTGGGGGAACGAAAATGAACTGAAATTTTAATATTTTTTTCCTTGTGCTGTAACCTATAGTCCTGTGCGCTTCCTGGGCCGCCTGCACCCCAATTTAGAGATCACTCATGCCAAAGCCCGTACATGAATATCTCTCAATTTTGGCACCACTGCTGACTTGAGCCAAATAACTATGTGTTGTAGAAGGCGTGGCTGTGCATTGTGGAATATTTAGCATCATCCGTGGGCACCATCCAGTAGATGCCAGTGGAAACCCCAGTTGTGACAACCAGGCATTGCCAAGTGTCCCTGAGAGAGGGGGACAAAATTACTCTTGGCTAAGAACCACCGCTCTATACCGATTAAAGCCATAGGCGCATGAGTTGCTCCCACCTGACACCCCCCGCTGTAAGGCGATACCCCCATCACCCGCAGATCTATCAAACAAGCACCTTCTGCCCCTCTGCAGTCTACCTTGCTTTCTCGTTTTGTTTGCTGATTTTTGTCTGTATCACAACGGAAGTCCATATTACTTGGAAAAGATTTAGAAAGCACGAGGAAGAAGACTGTGAACATTTATTATTGGACCACTTAGCTTCTCAGTTTGTGGCATTTTTTAATTAGTTGTGTAGAATTCATTGGCTGGCAAGCGCTTGGTTCAATGTGATCTTGTTTATGTTCTGTATTTTGGAAATTTCTGTATATTCCTATCACAGACTTTGAAAATTCTACCCTATGGGACTTAAACGTTAGTCTCTGGCACTGATAAAAATCAGAAGCCCCCTCCCCCATTTATCTAATTCTTTTATGGGGGTTTTTGGAAAGAAAGAATTAAAAATTAAATGAACACCAAACAGGGCATAAAATACAACCATAAAATATAAATATATTTTACTACAATGGAAATAAATAAAAGCTGTGCCTCCCCAACGTTGTAAATACAATTAATATTCAAATGACAGAAATCTGATAAAATATTTGGAATTTATGTAAAATGACAGCATTAATACTTTCAGTAGAAATTTACTTAATAATTCTACCACTAGGAATTTATTCTAAATAAATACATACAGATGTATTTTATGATTTTACTCTAAGAAAGTTCATCAGACTGATATCCATAATAGTAAAAAATTTGAGAACTGCTTCAGTGTGTAATATTAAGGCATTCTAGGGGTGCCTGGGTGGCTCATTTGGTTACACGTCCACAGACATCGGCTCAGGTCACAATCTCATGGTTTGTGAGTTCGAGCCTTGTGGCTCTGGGCTGACAGCTCGGAGCCTGGAGCCTGCTTTGGATTCTGTGTCTCCCTCTCTCTCTGCCCCTCTCCTGCTTATGCTGTCTCTCTCTCTCTCTCTAAAAAATGAATAAACATTAAAAAAAAAACTTAAAAAATATTAAGGCATTCTAAAATAAAGTATGGTATGGCAGTATCTTATACCATTATTAATACTGTATTTTAGAAAACCGTTTACTAGCACGGGAAACAGTCATATATTGTGGGAGGAAAAACGTAGTATGAGATTATGGTCTAATACCAAACGGGATAAAGTAACAAACGTAATATGTGTTCGCAATTTTGAAAGTTTTAACATTCGGAAGGATCAACACCAGTATATTGCTATCTCTGCCAGTGGCTCTCCCAAGTTTATTTTAATTTTCTTCTGTTTTTCCATTTATATTTTCAAAATATTGCTACAGCGACCATTTGTAATACAAACGATAAAAGTGACCGTAGTAATACAGTGAGTTCCTTGAAATAATTTGTTGTCGAGAAAGAAATAGCATAACAGCGTTTTCCTCTGCAAACGGCCGCCAGCTGGGAAAACCATCATGCAAGTTGTTTCACACAACATGCTTCATTCAGCCTTTGAAGGAAGCACATCTTGAGAAGGCCCTTGTGTTCATGGACAGCAACGTCCACTCAGGGATCCTTTCTTGGTTTTTCCTCACCGAGCCCAGCGTGTTCACCTTCTGCTTAAGTAGAACTGTTTCTCAGCCAGGAGCACATAGGAATGTTTACATAAAGATGCCAGCAGCATTTAGAATGTGGCTTGGGTGGGTTTTCAGAGGACGTGTAATTATGATTTGATAGCTAGTGGCAATTTAATGGGGTTAGAGCTGCCTATACCAATGACGATAATTCTGAGGGGAGGGAAACAGAGGGTGTCTGAAGAGACCAAAGGGCTGTCCAAAGCATCTGGTTTTCGGTTTTATGAGGTCAGGGGCCAGATTTGTCTTGTTGGTCACTGTACCTCTCTGGCCAGCCGACTCCCAGGCTTGGAATTAAGTAGTGCGCACTAAGTAGTTGTTAAATAAATGAACCTGTATTGTAACATAGTACAGAGTATGTAGTCAAATGGCAAGAAGCGAGTATAAAAAGCAAGTGGAAAGGGAGGAGGGACATTGAATAATCGGAAGAAAATAACCCCGAACAAGATACTAGAAAATATTAAATGAAAATCAAGTAAATATATATATATATTGGAAATAGAAGACTATCACAGAAGTGGTCCCACTCTTGAAGATTGATGATGTGATACGAGCCAAGGACATGCTTCGTACATTCTTTCATTCTTTCCTTCCCCTTCCTTCCTTCCTTCCTTCCTTCCTTCCTTCTTCCCTCTCTTTAAAAAAAAAAAAAAAGTTCCTGGAGCGCCTGGGTGGCTCAGTCGGGTCATGATCTCACAGTTCATGGGTTCGAGCCCCGTGTCGGGCTCTGCGCCTCAGAGAGGCCTCGCATCGGGCTCTGACAGCTTGGAGCCTGGAGCCTGCTTCGGATTCTGTGTCTCCCTCTCTCTCTCTCTGCCTCCTCCCTGCTCAAGCTCTGTCTCTTTCTCTCTCAAAAATAAACATTGAAAAAAATGGTCTTGAGGAACATTCCATGCCAGACACAAGATAAACACTATACTTTCTCTTCTAGGACCAATTTTACTTAGAGGTTTTGGGGAAAATTATGCCACAGTAGGCTTTGATGTTTTTAGGTGGAATGAAAAAAGGTCACATGCGTTATAAAACGCACAGATTAAAAAAATGTCCTATTTGATTTTAGTGAATCCAACTTGATGTTGAACGTGCAGAAGATCATTTTGGACTCTTCACGATTAGGGATTCTTGGGTAGATGATTGTGAGAAATACTGCTTTACATGAAGTCCTAGAAAGCATGCTTATCCAGTAGATGAAAAAATACAAAGCCTGGAGGGATGGCTTTATGTTGGATGAAGGAATCAAGATCTGAAAAGTCTCTCTGTAGCCGGACCTTAAAGAACCAGAGGTCCTTTACTTTTTAGTAAAGAGATAAAAAGATAAAAAAAAGTAAAAAGATAAAAATTGTCCTGGTATGATAAATTAAAAAAAAAAAAAAAAAAGACGGAGAAGAAAGGGTTCAGAGAAGTCCACAAGAAAAGGGTCTTAAGGAGTGTATTTTTAATATGAGCCAACAACAGAATAGAGGAACCCAAGAAAGGCTCACGGATTTTAGGCTGAATTCAGATGGAAGGAGGGAAACTCCCATTTTATTCCAACCCCATCTGGTGGGTTGCATTTGTCTCTGCACATCATATTTTAAGAGAGCCATTGACACATTAGAACATATTCACAGAAGGATTGACAAGACAAAGACGTGAAACCATGTTAGACGGGCGACAGTGCGATCTGCTCAAGAAACGGTAACCTTCAACCTCTGAAGCATAGTATCTAGGGAATCACGGATGTGGTCTGTGGTTATATTTTCTCTAATACATATTTGAATAAGTGACTTTTGGAAATCCAGAACCTCATTCATCTGAAATCATTTCCCATGATCCAAAATGTGTCCCCTTTAGGGACCGGGAAGGCAACCTATATAGGAGGGGCGATGCAAAGAGGATGCGAAATGCTGTAGGAGTTCTGAGTGGAAATTAGGGGTCAAACTGCAGAACAATTACAACAATGGTATCTTAGACTGGCACAGTAATTCTTTTTTAAATTTTTTTTAATGTTTATTTATTTTTGAGACAGACAAGAGTGTGAGCAGGGGAGGGGCAAAGAGAGAGGGAGACACAGAGTCCGAAGCAGGCTCCAGGCTCTGAGCTGTCAGCACAGAGCCGGATGCGGGGCTCAAACCCATGAACCGTGAGACCATGACCTGAGCCGAAGTGGGATGTTTGAGCCACCCAGGCGCCCCTTGACTAGCACAATAATTCTGACTTGGAAACACTGAGCGAGACGAATGCGCAGAAGAATAAAGCCATGGAGGACTAACAATGATACCAGCAAAGAAATGCAACATAAAAATGCATTTACAATGCCTGAGTTTGGACTTTTCACACTTGCTCCCCCCCCCCCCCCCCCCAGTTGCCTTAGTCGCTTAAGGAGGCCAAGGAACTGAAGAAGAAGTAGAGTTGATTCACTTACAAACTGCTTTGCTTGGAGAAGAATCACTGGTATTGTTCCCACCCGCTGTGCTCAAGTCTTTCCCCCACGGGATCACGATCACGTTTAATCTTTTCAACCATCCTACAGAGTGGATTCTAGTAATGGTCCCATTTTATAGACGAGAAAACCTGAGGCTTACGTACCGTGAGAGTCTTGCCCAAGTTCGTAGAGATAAACCTGCGACCTAGGTCCTCACCTAAAATCCAAACCCTCAGAAGGAACTCTGATTTCCCAGCTTGTTTCTGGGTCTTTTGTTTTAATTTCTTCACCACTTCTTTGTCTCCGACTCTCCCTTTTGGAGTCAGTAAGTAACCAGTAGCTCAAAGAGGACTGTTAGATAGATTTTCTGAGTGGTCATCCATCTTGTTTCATTTTCTTTCACATTTCTTTTCCACCGCTCCTTCTTTCTCTTCTTCTTTTCTTCCTTTTTTTAAAAAACAAAAAAACAAAAAAAAAAAAACACAATTTTTCCAGTCCAAAGGCCAGAATCAACAAGATCAAAAATCAAACAGAAATCTTGAGTTTCCCCGAGGACACACACGGGGGATTTGGGAATGTCAGCTGTACAAATATGACGCCATCTTTAGACAAACTGTCTGGAAGGACGGGGGGACCAGCCCCTGTGTGTTGCATGCAGATGTCATGTGGTCATGCCTCTAGCCAGCTTTATTATCTGACAGATACGGAGCACAAATATTGACTTTTGCTATTTTTACTGTAACTGCAGCCATAAACATTGATTCCTGCAGGAGAGGGCGACTGGGAAGAAAGCAGCAGTGTCTTCAGAGGCCGGGAGAGCTTTGCCTTTGCCTCGGGAGGGAAAGGAGTAGGATGTGAATGAGGTCCTCCTGGAACGATTCAATACAGAAATAATAAAACGGTGATGATGTGAAAGGTCCCACAGGTTTGACGGGCTTGGAAGAAAAAATCCCTATTGATTCTGCGTTGTCATCTGTATTCATTTAACCCGAGTGAATTCTGAATGTAGGAAGAACGGAAACTTAAGAGAACTTAGCCTCCCTCCGAAGGTAGGCACTTCCATCGAGTCAGGCTTCTACCTATTCCAAGGCAGCGCACCATCGATAACCACATCTTGCTCCATATCCCGATATGGCGCGGCAAGAGAAGTAACCACACAACCCTGAGCGTTTTGTCGGTCCTTTGTAGGCAGTGAAGGGATTGCTCTTTTGGTGGTGATCCCTTCACTTGGCAGGGGAGAAAAAACCCAGGGGATTTTTAGTGATTTATGTGATTGTGGTTTAGATCCATAGTTTAAAATGTATGTTGCCAGAGCAGGGTAACTCAGATTTCCTATTTGATTAGATCTAGCGTATCCTGCACCACCCAGCAAGATCGCAATAAGGACTGTTAGCAGAATAATGTAGGGGGAGACAGCCCTAAACCTAAGAGTGGGTCTGCAGAATGGTCTCCATACGCAAGAGAATGGAGCTAGGCGGCTCAGCCAGGCACCTAAAGGCTCCATTGGTACAAGCCTGCAAAGTCTTTAGGTAGATCCCGTGCCGGCATCTAACCCTGAGCCCAGATCAGCCCAGGGCACAGGGATATGCACCTTCTTCAAAGATTCAGAGAGCAGGCATAAAGCTCACTGAGTCACTGTCAGGGGTCAAAACTCATTCAAATAAATGCAGAGGAACAAAGGAATGAGTGTGGTCTCTGGCCTGTGTTGTAGGTGGTAGTATATGCGACATGTATTTGAAGGAGAGATGAAATCCTGTATTTCCCTACGAGTCGCCGTCAGAAAACTTAGGACGTTCGACCTAAGACATCTGTAGCAGTGGCTTCATGTCAAATGCTGCTGGTGTCTGCCTTTAAGGGAGCTACTCGTTAATTGATGAAGTGAGCTTGATTGGGGGGTTTCTACTCTTGAGCAGTGGGGTGAAAGACACATGTCACATGGGGGAAAGACCTTGTTTTTTTATTAAAAACATTTTTTTTAATGTTTATTTATTTTTGAGAGAGAGAGAGAGAGAGAGAGAGAGAGAGAGAGAGAGAGAGTGAGTGGGGGAGGGGCAGAGAGAGACGGAGACACAGAATCCGAAGCAGGCTGCAGGCTCCGAGCTGTCAGCACAGAGCCCGACGCGGGGCTTGAACTCAAAAAACTGTGAGATCACGAGCGGAGCCGAAGTTGGGCGCTCACCTGACTGAGCCACCCAGGCGCCCCAAGACCTTGTTTTACAGAGTCCAGCAGAGTCGGATGCAAACCTACATTCAGACACGTGCACTTTTTGTGTGATTTCATGAGTGTTTCTTGGGTTTTCCTGAGCCTGGTCTTCAATCTCCATAAAAGAAACGATGGTTCTTGGTGGGCTGAAAATAAATAATAGCCTTACAGTGTTTTGCATATATGGTCACTCCTGGTCTTAATTACCATCCCCCACTCCCCATAAGAAGACCAGTCCGGAGAGTATAGGATTGGTATCTAGGAAGCACTCTGTAGAATAGTGTGGGGCTGAGCTTCTCTGCGAGAGAATTCAGTTGACCGGGATCTCAGAAAACTGGCTGACATATGCTGTTTACCAAGAAGGCTGTAGAAGCCACCACATTTGTTTAAACTTCGCATAAAATATTAATCTCCTGTCTACCTTTGTTGTATGTACCTTCTAGAACGCCTTTCCTTTCAAGCTTTTGTAAAAAGAGTAGAAAGGTGCCATTGATTTAGTTTCTCTCTACCACTGGCTGTGTAATCCATCAGAAGGGAGATAGTCTTTTCAAGTTCCCGGGCCTGGAGATCTTCTCTAAGTTCTCACTTGGTGATATGAGCTTGTTCTCTGAGTCATCCATTAAAAAAAAAAAAAAAATTGTTTTTTTTTTGTGACTTGCAATCTCAAGGATTTTCTGTTGAGATTGTAGAAGTGTCAATTATCCTAGATACACATCTTAAGTCTCCTCTTGGAACCAAAACCCGTAAATCCCCATTCATTGTTATAAATACAAAACACGCACCTCACTGCCCTTTACCAATATCCCCTGAACTCTCTCACTTTAAGGAATGGTTGTTGGATGACAGTGAAACCATTTTTGTGTGCCGAGTGTACTTTATGTCTATATTCATTTTGACTATCCAACATAACAAACATGATGACTATTTTTAGCGACTCTGTAGAGTGACCTTGACATCAATCATCAGGTCAATTGGTTGTAAGAAGAATATATTGTTTGCAATATCAGTCTTGCCCTTAATGAAACTAGGAATATAATATGGCATCCTTTTAAAGATGGGCAGATGGAGGGTCCAGGCCAGTGCCAAGAAATGTAATGAACTTATGTAAGGTCAGCCAGTTAGGACCCAAGTCAAGGGCCCTGGCTAGCAGGGAGCGTGCGGATAAGGATAATCTTGCAGGCTGGTTGGTCGTGTAATGCATGGGATTCCTAGGCCTAAGTTTACGCTCACCCTCACTGAATAGGAAACTATTTGTAGACCCCTCTCCATTCCATTGGGGAAAGAAGTATTATTTATATTATTTCAAGATCTAAGTAGGCAAATGCAACCTTGTTATGGTGGCTTGAGCAGGATACTTGTGGCCTAACACTACTATGAGATTATTTAAATAATTTGGGGATGAATATTGCATTTGGAATGGCAGTAGCTGCCCTTATGTCACGTTCTACTGGTTGAGTGACATTAACCAAGTCACTTCCCCCTTGTGTTTGGTTTTCTCATCCACTAAGTGTGGATGGCCATTTCTGCTCTGCACTGTTGATAGGATTAGGCCAAAACTATGTATGAGAAGAGGCGCCTAAATTACAAATACAACATACATCTAAGATCCATGTCTCTGTTCTCACCCTTCTTACCCTCCTCCCATTTTTACTAAAAATTAAAGAAGCTTTGATGACTTTCGGTTATTTCTTAAAGCTGTTAAAGCTGCGGCAATGAGACAGCTCAGTCGGTTAAGCGACTGACTTTGGCTCAGGTCATGATCTCGCGGCTCGTGGACTCGAGCCCCACGTCGGGCTCTGTGCCGACAGTTCGGAGCCTGGAGCCTGCTTCAGATTCTGTGTCTCCCTCTCTCTCTCTCCCCTTCCCTGGTGCTCTCTCTCTGTCTCTCAAAAATAAATAAACATTTAAAAAGGAAAAAACTTGGGGTACCTGGGTGGCTCAGTTGGTTAAGCATGCGACTTCAGCTCAGGGCATGATCTTGCAGTCTGTGAGACAGGCTCTGTGCTGACAGAGCCTGGAGCTTGCTTGGGATTCTCTCTCTCTCCCTTTCACAAATAAATAAACATTAAAATAAACATTAAAGAATTAAAAAAAAAAACTGTTAAAGCCAAATATGTTAGCCTGTCATTCAGAGTCTCAACGTGTCCACTCTTCTTCCCCACTGTTTTCTTATACAAATTTTTAGCCAACAACGGCAGATCTATTTTTCCCTAAGTGTGTTCACCGTAGTTGAGAGATCTCACTAGGACTTCCAGTCGTCCTATTAAGCAGGACATCACATCTTGGAACTTTGCCTCAGCAAAAGAAGGGATTTGGGGCTTTTAGGCACAGAGTCTGAGGGCAGAATCCTGGCCCCATCTCTGGGCTTGGGTCATGCTAAAAGGTTCTGGTGAGAGCCAGAATGCCAGCTTGTGAATTACCACAGATCAGTTGCCCACTATTTATGTTCTGCTATACTAATATCTTCGTGGAAATTCACATTATAATCATAGCTTTGCTGGATGACCGTGACATCAGAGGAGGAGGAATGTATTCAATGATACTGATGAGTGTGGTGTTAATGCAGACAGGTCCAGACCCCAGTGGGATCTAGTGGGTGCCCCTGAGAGGCTTTGGTCTCTCAGCAGAGCTCTTTCAAGTGTTCTGTAGTGTAGCTGGGGGGGGGGACGGACATGAATGAATGGACCAGAACTACCTTCAGGCAGGGCCTGGAGGACAGGGGAAGCACCTGAAATTTAGTGTGTGTGTCTACAGGGGCATTTAACCAGTCCCCCAGCTGCCTCGGAGAGACAATGTCATATTTAGTAAGTAACGGTAGACAGGGAGACTGGGAGAGATCCCAGCACACCTCTCTTTGGTGAGCTTATGAGTCATTTCCCCCCCCAATAAACAAAAAGCCACTTAAACAAATGAGACCATGTTGCTTCTCTCAGTAGCGTGTCACATATTTTCTTCCCCGCTTGCCCATGTTCTGTCAAAGATGAGCAATGGCCTGGCAGAATTCCTGACAACGTTGGGATCACAGCACAGCCAGGCTGACCTGGAAGCCTCACGGGGGATTTCTTCTTGAAACATCTCAGCCCCATTTTCCGGGGCCACTGTGCTTAATCTTCAGATAACAATCTCCACGCCTTATAGCCCGTCCATCACCTCATTTCTAGGGTTTGCCACTCTTAGTTTGTGTCAAACTGCAAAGAGTTGGGAAAACAAAAAAAACCAAAACAAAACATTTGGGGGCAGGCAGTTCAAGAAAAGCCAAGGTCGAGTGGTTACTTGGCCCTTCCGTCCTTCCCCATTCTACACACCAGAGAGCTAAATTCAAAATCACGCTGTGCACAAACGAGAAAACGACACCATCCCGATTTCTGTCCCTGTTGTTTGAGGTAACCATGAGGAATCTTATAGGATCATTCATGAATTCACAAGAAAAGCCCACTCTGGCCTTCCTGAATGAGTTTGTCAGCCCGTATTTCGTGAGATCTGTAATGCGTTCTCCAGTATTCTCAAATGCAGCTGTGTTATTATCGCTGGATACGGAATATAAATGTTTAGTCACCTCTGAGCTATCGACTAGAATATTCCCCAGGGATGTCACGCCGCTAGGTGAAAGGGGCGTCGCTAAGTGGAGGGGCAGTCATCTGGTTCTGTTGAACATGTAGGGGGTAGGGAGGAACAGTCTGCGAGGGGGAGCGTGTAGTCTGAAAAGGTATATTGAATCCTGTAATTGCTTATTTGTTTTCGTTGGTAGGCATTATCTTGAAATCTCAAGTAACACAAAGAAGATCTCAGTGTTTTATATTTCTGAAGGAAGGTCTAGACTAAAAAGGGCTGGGAAATGAACCTCAGAGCAAATACACAGACAGTTCTTAAATATGTGCTCTACCAATAAATATCCCTTTAACAGAGAGGATAAAGGGAATGAAATACAGAATGTGGAATCTTAAACAGGAAAATCTCATTGGCATCTTCAAGATCCTTTTCATTTTTTAACTTTGTTAAGGAATAATTGGCAAATGCAATTATATATGGGGGTGAGGTGGCCAATATATACATTGTGGAATGATTACCAAGATCAGGATAATTAAGGTCCTTTTTCCTTTGGCCGTTGAAAAAAATTTGTTTTTGCTTATTTTAGAGAGAGAGAGAAGGGAGGAGTGGAGAGAGAGGGAGAGAGACAGAATCCTAAGCAGGCTCCAAGCTCAGCTTGGAACCCGACAGGTTCATCTCACAGCTGCGAGATCATGACCTGAGCCGAAACCTAGAGTCAGAGACGCTTAACTGACAGGTGCCCCTCTGTTGGCCATTTTTGCATCAATGCCCCATGAAGTGATGCTTTCTATTTCGACAGATGCTTGTATGCAAGATCCTAAAAGTAAATTGTCCATGCTTTTTACAGTACTCTTCTCTGTAGAAGCAGCAGACTCACAAAGAGCTGTATTTTTAGACAACTGGACTGTTCGTTACATGTTACACTATTAGAACGTACTTACTTATTACTTATGGAATTTGAGTACGTCTGAATGAGATGCTTCTTGGTCACGATTAGAGAATTGCTCACAGGGCTCTGTGGTTTCTCCCAGCTCCTGGCAGGTCCTCAGCCTCTGGGATCGGAGGGACCAGGAGGCCCAGGGAGGCTAGTGAGAAAGCTGGGTGGGTGTGTATGTGTGTGTGTGGGGGGGGGTGCTACTGCTCTAAGACCCCCACCCCAGTTCTGATCCCAGCAGCTCTGCTCCCACTTGACTTTTTCAGAGTGTCCTTCTCCATTATAACCAAAGAAATGCTGGACTAGTTTTCTGTTTGGAATTCTAGTTCTAAGGAGACCAAACCCAAACCCAAACAAGCTGTATGAGGAGGTCCTAGATCTACAAGGAGGGTGCTCTGGGCTGAAAGGTACAGTGTGGGTTAAAGTCACCCTGAGGCACTCAGCCCCCATCGCAGCCACATCTGTGTGCCTGTTGACAGGCAGGGAGCAAGGGAAAGTCAATCTCACCGTCCAACCCTCCCTCGCTCCTTCACTCTGGTTATTCTCATGACGGCACTGGGGTGTGTGTGTAAGTCTCATCCTGATGGATTGTGATTCTTCAGTTTTAAGATCGAACCTCAGTGATTTTTTTAAAAACTCAGTTGGAACTTTTCCTGTTGCAAATGATAGAAAACACAATAACAGTTTTTTAAAGGATGGTATTTTTTTGTGTAACTGAGGGGCTCAAGGCTTCAAGCTTAGACGGATCTAGTGCCTCGGGTGACACAGCTGTCCTCTTCTCTCTGCTCCCATGTTGGTTTATTCTTGGGTTCCAGGGGGTGACAAGGTGGCTGCCTGCCAGGTTCAATCCAGCGTAAGGGGAACATCTTTCTCCGGTCACTTTCCTGAAAGTCCAGGGATTTTCGCTGGCCATCCAGATCCCAGTCGCCAGGGAGGGGAGATTGGTTGCTCTGATTGGCCAAAGTGGAGTCTTACCTCAGCCACATGATACACTGGGATTGGGGGTGGGGGTTACTCAAAGAAATTACTGTTTCCTGAAATGTAGAATAAATAGTAGATCCATTAATAACGTCCCTGCTGGTTCTTATGACTACTTAAAAAAAATTTTTTTTAAAATGTTTAATTATATTAGAGAGAGAGAGAGTGTGGGTCGAGGAGGGGCAGAGAGAGAGGGAGACAGAATCCAAAGCAGGCTCCAGGTTCCAAGCTGTCAGCACAGAGCCCAGTGTGGGACTGGAGCTCACGGACTGCCCGTGAGATCATGACCTGAGCCGAAGTCAGATGCTCAACCGACTGAGTCACCCAGGTGTGCCCCCCACCCCATGACTACTTTTACAAAAAGTTCCAAAACCAGTAGGAAATAGGATTCCTTGGGTGACCACTTCTGCGACCTCCCCTCATGCCTGTGAGTGAAAGGCAAGAAGCAAGGACAAATGTCATCTCTCTGCAGCTTGAGTTTTTAAAAATAATTTGCTTTTAACAACTTTTCGATACACGGTTTTCTTTGAATGTCAAGCATTTTGAAAGCACGTAGACATGTATCAGTAGTTCCTTGGGCAGATCCACATAAGCAAGCTCTGAAGTGGGCAGAAGCTATAGAAGGAGTCCCAAGTAAAATCAGAAAAGCCTTGGAGAGAATCAGTGCATGAAAAATAGTAATTTGTGCACATTATGGGAACCTCTAGGCATGTTATCCTTAACAACGTGATTTTATTAAGCGATGTCTCTAAGCACAAGGAAAAGATTATTTTAGTTCATTTAATTATTCCCAAAGTGTTTTTTAATGATATTAAAAAAGGTTTTTTTTAAATGTTTGAGACAGAGAGAGAAACACAGAGCACGAGGAGGGGAGGGGCAGAGAGAGAGGGAGACACAGAATCCGAAGCAGGCTCCAGGCTCTGAGCCATCAGCACAGAGCCCGACGCGGGGCTCGAACTCACAAACCGCGAGATCATGACCCAAGCTGAAGTTGGACACTTAACCGACTGAGTCACATAGGTGCCCCATTTTGACAGTCATTTCCAATGGCAAACACATTCATCTACATATGTAGAAATGACTATTTTTATATTAAAAGGTATATAAAAATAAAACGGTATATATATTCACACACACACGTACCCACACATAACTATTATTTGACTTGAATCTATAGCCTGAGGTAACGAGGAAATAAAAGGTCAGACTTCCAAACACAAAACACATGTATATTGAGAGCACCATAAGCTGGAAAGAAAAAACAAAAGTTTTCTCAGATTTTTCGTCATTTTTTTAGCTTCACGAACAGCAGAGACGCTTCTTCTCGATTAAATTTCATACTTCTGAGTTTGATCAAATCCTAAAACGCCAATCAGACTGTGGCTTTTAAACCACTATGGGTCATTAAGGAAGGATGGACACTAAGAGCATATATTATCCCATCTTTATCTTGTTACGAAAAATGAGAACTTGTGTGCATGTTTTCAATCCCACAGTTTCCTTGTAAACTCACGAGAAGCCCAGTGCTCCAAGTCTCTGAGGACGGCGTAGTTACAGGTGGACACCAAATACTCTTTTTTCCACATGCCCTCTCCCAGTACACAGGGTTTGTGTTTCCCTGTTGACTGTCTGAAGAGTCCCGATGAAGTCAGGACCTTCACATCCATGGGCTCAGAACTGGAGAGTATCCTTGATGTGCAGATGTTGTTGCTCTCAAATTTCCTGCTGGCAGTCTCCTAAGAAACACTGAAAGCTTCTCAGGAATTTGAATTACCCAGTTAATAGGTGTCTGCTCCAGCTGAGAACTTCTCAGCTTTACTCAAGCCTGATCAGTATTCTGGGGGAAGAGTTGTTCCCCAAGTACAAAACGGACTTGCTGCTCCTTGTGGGACCAGAAGGGGGAGCCATTGTGTAAAGGTAATCAGAGGCTGTTCAACTTTTCGGTGTAGATGAAGAAAAGTCACAGCCTAGAAATACGTAACGGGTGGCACAGCACAAAGGAAACCAATGCTGTTACAGTGCAATTCTGGAAAGAGTATTTGGGTAAAGATGGCAGTCATCATATTCCCACTTAGGTGACCAAGAAGGAATAGAGAAAAATCTTTACCCATCTTAGAAAGTACTAATGGCTGCCATCAATATGTCAGAAATCTTAAGGTTCTTTTGTAGCACAGATTGAAGAAGCGAATGTATTGGTGAATGGGCTTCGGTGCTTGAAGCCTGACTGCAGAATAAGTTGAGGGACTCCCTGAAAGGCGCCCAGGTATCCAGAAGTAGCAGGTGTTCCTCAACTTGGGACAGGTTGGCATTGGGTGAGCTTTGTTCCTACCTCTGACAACAGCTCAAAGCACCAGCAATCACATGGGGCAGGGAAACCAGCTGTGGCATTTGTCCTTGACTTACACCAGCAGGAGCCATCCCAGTAATAAAGGCAGGCACTGATTCTGCAGACTTCCGGTCCTACAACCGGGAAGTGTAGCCTGAGGCACAAAGGCATCCTTCACAGTTGGCATTTGCTCCTCCTTACGGAGAAGTGGACCTCAAGTGGCAAAGTAAAAGTAGCCTTCTCATTCTTTCTTTTCTTGAGTTTGAGAGACTTAGAAGTGTTACAGTTAAAGCAGATCAAACTAAACCCATTTACTCACTGCTTTAAGGGTGAGCAAACAGAAAAAGGAGTCACAAAGAGGGGAATGGGTGGCATAGGCGATGTGGATTAAGGAGCGTGCTTGTGATGAGCACCGGCTGATTTATTTTAGTGTTGAATCACTACACCAGAAATGAATAGAGCACCGTAGGTTCACTAACTGGAATTAAACGGAAAACTTGAAAATCCACCGAGAAAAGATTGTGCCAAAGAAGAGAAACAATCTGCAAAATCTCTCCAAGGTAGCCCGTGAAATGAAATTCCTACATGAGAGAGAATACAGTGTTAGGAAATCTCTAATTGGTATTCTGACCAAGTGTGAGAGGACCTAGCATCTTTGCAGCTAGAGTAGGCAGTCATAAAAAGGTACAGATCTGAAGTCAGGCAGATTGTTTACAGACAAAAAGCAAGCTGGTTAAATTTTAAAATGCCATGAAAGGAGTGAACTGAAGAGAGACCGCCACAGGACACTGAATCACTCAAGTAGAAGGAAGTTGAAGAAAGTCAGAACTCAGAGGAGAAGCATCCTGACTCTAAGTGGATGAGAAAAAAAATGAAAGGAGACACGTTTTGTGTATTAAGAATAACAGAAGCAAAAATAGAGCAGATCAGGGAGAAGGAATCACCAAAATAAGAGAAGAGAAAGTTGCTAAAATGAATAAGGGTTACATTTTATTTAAATCCCAGAGAATATTTATTTAATAGAGTTGTTCAATGGGTGAAACTGATCAAGTACCTTTATATCATGGCCCTGAGCGAGGATGGACGTGGTCCCTGTTCCAACAGAGCCAGATCTGCCTCGTAAGGCAGACCAGTCTCAACCAGCAGCACAAAGCACAGAAAGTTCTGGGAGAGAAGTGGCAAGCTTATAAGAGGGGCACTTTAATTGGCCGAGGGGATCAGGAGTGATTTTTCCAGAAGACATGATATTTTAGCAGACTTGAAGAATACGCAGGTATTATCTGGATAAATAAATAAATAAAAAAATCTCAGGGAGCAGAAAGGGATGTAATCCAGGTGGAGGTCACAGCCTGGAGAAAGTCTCAACACTGGAAGAGAGTGGCAAAAACAACAGGAAAAATTCCTGTAAGCCTGGAAAAATCAAAGATGAGTTAATGAGAGTGAAGGAAAACCAGAGTCTACATTACAAATGATCTTGTCGTCTCTAGGATTCACTTTAGCCATTATTCTAGGATTGAGGATGTAACACAAAGATAAAGACTTTTAGTAATGGTTACATGTGTGTTTTCAAAAGGACTCTCCAGTGATAACGTGAAGAATGAGCACTGGAACAGCAAGACTAATTGTGGGAGATCAATTAGGAGGCCACCACAAGAATTTAGGGAGGGAAAGGTAATCGTTAGTGGCCCTGGGAATGGAGGGAAGTAGGTAGATGTGAGAAATTTTTAAGAGGTAGAAGTGACTTTAAATTCATTAGATGTGGGTATCAGGAAGAAGGGGGAGTCAGGGATGACTGCCATGTGGAAAATCTTGCCCCAGATCACTTAGTCTTTGGAAGAACTCTGCAAGGAAGGGTATTTGGAAGGGAGGACTAGGTTTCCAACATGGCCTGACAGTGAAGTGACAGAAAATTTACAAGAGTTTTTTTTTTTTCTCATCAAAGAAGTGCTTCAATTGGAAGAAAAAGGAGAGATTTAAGAGAAAGTATAAAGACATATGTGGAAAAGAGATAAATGCATGACAAAGGATTGCGTCTTATGTGTTGGGAAAGGATAGGAGATATGATATGAGGTATGAGACATGATGAAGTAAAATGAGAGCCACTCTGAGGTATATTCTAGACATAAGTTTTTAAACATCATGTTTAGTGGGAAAATGCAGTAAGTAGGCGGAAGGAAATCAACAACGGAAATGAGAGCTAGAAGCAGTCTGTCACCAGATGGTGACTGCAAATATCAGACCACCATGGGACAACACTTACACGATTTCAAGGTGGAAAGATTGTGAGACCAGGATTTTATACCCAGCTGTTGTTTATGTCAGAGGGTGCTAAAAATTCTTGGAAATGCAAGGGTGCAGAAGATACAGCAGTTTGTTGAAGATGCAGCAACCAACATACACTTCTTGTAAATGTACTCAGAGCAAATTAAGAAATGAATGAAGGTTAGGAACATGGCTTCTATACCAAGATGGCGATTAAACAAATATATACCTCCACCAGCTCTTCTTCAAATCCCAGGAAAATAACTAAAGGAGTAAAAGAACAAAATGAAATCCTTAGCAGTCCCAGAAGACAGAGAAGTTTTTATCAGCAGATATTTTAAGGAATTTTAGAAAATTGTAAAGTAGACTGGTTTGATGGAAAATAGAGCCAAGAAAATCACAAACAAATAGAGACATCTGGAATGGGTCACTGAAGAAGGGAGTACCAGTCTTCCCCACAGAGCCCTGGAAAAATGCCAAGATCATCATCAACAAGAGCTGGAAATATTTGTTGAATGATGTTAAATGAATGAGCAGCTTGTGTGGCAATTAGCAGCATAATTAATTGAAGGGTTGCCAGCCCAGCTCGACTGGTCCTCAGTTCTGGCACACAGGCGGCTGGCTGTGGGATTTTCACTTTGGATGTAATAGATGAGATGAACTCTAGAAATAAAGTGGCAGCACTGTCTTCCAGAAAGGGAAAAATAATAGGAAAGGGATTGTGCAGACCAGTGAAATGACCTAAAACTCCCTGCTTCCAGGCAAATACCTTGCTTGGCTTACTCTGAGTTTTTGAGATGAGACCTTAACGTGCTTATGTGCTTTCTGCTTGCACAGCTTGAAAAGAGGTCCATTGGCAGAACATCCCCCCACCATCCACCCAAAGAGGACCGAATATGGTCCCAGTCAGGGCAGAGTCCTGAGGTGAGAATGGGACCCTCCACAGCTACCGAGGAAGGCCAGTGGAGGGACCAACATTGACTCAGGTACAACGTGTAAAGAGCCAAGTAAACTTACAGGAGTTGATATGCCGATTGTCAATTCCCTTTTCATCTGTACTCTCCCCCAGGTCCCCAAAAGTCACTATCACCTCTTCCAGCTGATGACTGTGGTGTTTTCCTGCATATCTCTAAATAATGTGTTGGTCTTTCTGCTTCTTGATTTTTTTTTTTTTAATTTGAGAGAGAGAGAACACATGCAGAAGCTGTGGAGAGGGGTGGAGGGAGAGAGAGAATCTTAAGCAGGCTACCTGCTCAGCATGGAACCCAATGTGGGGCTCGATCTCACATCCCTGGGATCATGACCCTGAGTTCAAGATTTGGGCACTCAACTGACTGAGCCCCCCAAGCGCCCCTTCTTCTTGATTTTTTAGCTTTATACCTTTTCACTTCCTGCTAGGGAAGATGAGGCTGTAACTTTGCTCAGTAGTCTATGTATTTATTACCAGGGTAACACAGACTCTCCAGCAGTCATCTGAATCTCTTCTCAATACACTCATTCACATTAGTCATGCTGACACTTTAATTTAAGAAATCCCTTCACAGCTTGTTTCAGTGTGGAATGGTTTTCCTCCACAAGGGTTATCTGAGGTTCTCCGATCTTCACCATCCTGGCGATTTTTCATTTCTTTTCTCTTGAGTGGATACCCTGTTTCTTTGATCTCAATACTTATTTCTGGGTTTACTCCCTAGTTTGGGTGGAGCATGTCCTCCAGTAGCTTTTCTTGGAGGGATGATTAGGAGGTAAATTTTTTTAGACCTTCAGTTGCTGAAATGGTTTGTATTTCTGCCTGACACTTGGTTGATAGTTTAGCTGGGTACATAGTTTTAAGAATAGGGATAGGGAAATATCTCATGCTTTTCTTTACGTCTTCAGGATTTCCTGTTAAGAAGTCGGGAGCCCCCGGGATTCTTGATCTTTTGTGTAGAACTTTTCATTTATTTTTCTCTCTGGGAGACTGTGGGATTTCCTCATTGTACCCAATCTTTGTTTGCCCAATTACATTAAATAGAAACTAATTTCTAACGTGATTTCAACCAAGCCTTCTTATTTTAGGCCCCTATTTTCCCTTTACCTCCACTTCCAGAAGCTGCTCATATGTATGCTCACTGAAATTTTTGAGGGTTCTGTGGTATAATCTGTTTTCTCTACCATTGGCTTCAATTCAGCCTTCTTAAATAATAAGCCTCTTATTACTCATCCATCTGCTTTTAGATTTTAAAATTTTGTTGCTCTGCGGGGTAACTAGGTGGCTCAGTTGTTTAACCACCCTACTCTCGATCTCAGTTCAGGTCTTGCTCTCAGGGTCGTGAGCTCAAGCCCCACATTCAGCTCCATGCTGGGTGTGAAGCCTACTTAAAAAAAAAAAAATTGTTGCTGTTGTCCCTCCTGCTCTATCTTTATGTTTATGTTATGAAATTCCCCATTGTTTTCCTTATAATGGGGGTTTTGGGAGGGAAGGAGTACACACACGTGTTTAATATGCCATCTCTTTCTGGAAGTTCATTTTTAGTGTATTTGCTAATGGAAATAATGTACCTGATTATATCCAGCTCTCTACACTGGGGAGGTCTTGGGCATCTGTGTTAATCAATATAGGCTGGTAATGCGCTGTAGCAACAGCAAACCCAAAACTCGAGTGGCTTTATACAACAAAGATACAATTTTTACTTTTGTTGAATGTCCATTATGGGTGGAGGTGGTTCTGCCCCATGGTTCTCCCTGGGGATTGACAGAGGCTTAACCATCTTGCAGCTGAACAGTCAAAAACATCCAACCTTCTTGGTTCCCGTAGGAGGGACAGAGAGAGCTGGAGGATCTCACATTGGCAAATGAGTATTTTAGAGTGATATGGTCATATTTTGTCGGCCAGGATGTTTCATGACCATGATTTACTGAAAGAATAGGAAAGCCTCATCCGTACAGATATTTGAAAACAAGAGAGATATTAAGGGAACCCCGGAAGTCTCCACCCTCACACCTACCTACATCTTCGGGTAAACATTATAGATCCAACTCTATTCAGTGGCTTAAAAAGACGTGTAGTCTATTTATCTGTACTGTGGCACATCAAGATAAACATCCAACATTGGTGGGTAGCTATGCTCTATACCAGATGCATTTTATGTTCACAGCAGCACTCCTTAGACTCAGAAAAGTTATGTAACATGTCAAGAGTCCCTTCACGCACAGGTAGGAACTATAGAGACAGTCACACTAAGGGCTAACTGTGAAACAGCGTAACGCTAAGCCCCCAAACATCTCTGCACCTTCCCACCTTTCTCCTGCAGGCGATGTGCCATTATGTTTGAAAACACAAGGTGGGGGCACCTGGGTGGCTCTGCGGGTTAAGTGTCTGACTCTCGGTGTTGGCTCAGGTCATGATCTCATGTTTCCATGAATTCGAGCCCCGTGTTGGGCTCTGCACTGACAGTGTAGATCCTGCTTGTGATTCTCTCTCTTCCTGTCTCTACCCCTCCGCACTCATGCTGTCTCTGTCTCTCTCAAATAAATTTTTTAAAAAACTTAAAAAAGAAAAAAAAAAAACAAGGAAAGGTATCTGTTGAGAAAGATGAAAGTTGATAGTGAGGAACAAGACAGAACATGTGGAAGCCTAGTCATGGAAAAGCTGAAGACATCATGCCAGGATTCTCTGAAAATAGGAGACAAGAGAAAAATAAAAAGCCCAACTCAGTGACTGTGGTGCTTCTGTGGTTACTTCGGTGGGAATTTTGACTCAGTGTAGCAGAAGTGGGAAGGCTTGATGCGTTGTGTGTCCATTTCTACAAGCAGGAATTGCCTAACCGTGGAATAGACATCATGTGATTTCAAATAATACACAATAAACTGGAAGTTTTCTTACTGGTGTTTCTAAATTCACTTTCTTTCATCATGCATCACCTTAGATACAGTAATCAAGCTTCTAAACATATGGAGCTAAATGATGAAATCTTAAAATCCTGAAATACAGAAATGTCAGAATAACAGAGCGTTAAGATATTTCTGCTCTGGCCACCATCTTTGCTCCCACAGGGCTCCTTAGTATCTCCTGGTAATCTTCAACATTTACTCACCTCTCATCCCACATCAATTATAAGAAGCATCGTAGGATGGAGACACAAACCCTTTTAAATACAATCTCCAATGGTGCTGCTCTCACTTCAAGTTCAGAAATCTTCCCCTATAAGAAGATGAATTTTAGAACAGAAGCATATTAAGTGGATGGTTATGACCAATATTGGGAGGTAATTATCGGCTGGTGAATGGCGGACCAGCTAGCAGTATTCTGGCACAATGTTCAATGGAAAATGCTTCTGGGTCAGCTAGGGCTGTAGATCAAAAAGGGTTTCATTTCCCTAGGAAGACAGAAGATGCTGTGGGAGGGAAAGAATGGTTTTCGCAGAAACTGGAGGAGAATTTGATGACTTAGGGAAGTGGGTCCTTGAGCGTGGCCCAGACTGTCCCTTTAGTCAGGGAACTTGATTTTGATTAATGTTAAAACATCATGATACGAAAAAGAAATCCTGGATTTCTCTGGAATTTCTCTGGGACCCACGCTGAAACGTGGGTCTTCTAGAGGGGTTTACAGTTGTGTTCACAATTCTCTCTCTCTCTCTTTTTTTTTTTTATCTGTAGAACAGACTGTAAGATGAACACAGTCACTTTCCCTGTTGAACACAAACGTGGCTTCTGAAATAAATCCAGGAAAGCCAATCACTTGTCCCAAGTAGTTACTGGGTTTCGGCGTCCGGTCCACCCAAATCAAAATCAAAAAGCTGACCAAAATGGCACCTGACTTACTCTTCCATGGTCTCTTTCCTGTCTTCCTCATCGGGGCATAACTCAAGGGTTATCACACCTTGGCAAGGAGGTGTGGCAAACTAATCCTAGGCAAGGAGTGAGCTAATATGTTCGGTGATGAGAATGCCTTCCAGAAGAGTAAATTTCAAGAGAAAACAGGCTTCAGAAGAAGAAATGGCAAGACAGGCTTTTGGTCTGAGGCTGAATGGTGTGTTCCCCAAAGGGGGGGAATAAATAGGAAATCCAACGGGGAGGGACTTACAGGGGAATGTCCAGAGTGGAGGCCACAAGCATTGGGAGGCCAGCACTGAACCAACAAGCATCGATTCATTCAACACTTAGAGTGAAAACCTACTGAAGTAAGCGTATTGCATCCTCTATGTTGCAGATGAGGGGACCTCTATGACATGGATGGAACACTGATGTCATATTTAAGGCCATGAAGATTTGAACTGAGGGAGGGTTGCCTGACAACAGAGCCCTGTTCTTCCTTCTCCACAAGAGGCCTGGGATTCGAACCCATGGTGGAGGCCAACACCAAACACCTTGTGACCGCTAACATCCCAATGTCCAAGGGTGGCCTGGGGGGAGTCCCATGAAGTTGAGGGCTTCTGCAATATTCTGAAATATCATGTGCCAACCAGAACCCGCCGATTACTATTAATCCTACTTACAAATTTTTAATTGTAAACAAGTGGCATTCCCTCCTGACTACAGTTGATATTTTGTAGGCCAGAGGTTGGTCTCCTGCTGCACATCCTCCACACCCACTTCCTGCCCCCACCAGGCACTCCCCACATCAGGGGCCACACTTGGACGGAGGCCCCAGAGCTGAGCCCATGTCAGCTGGTCAGGGAAGCCAAACACTGCCCCTGTTCTTGTCTGTGTGATGGAAGCTTTTCCTCAAGGTGTCCCCTCTTCTCTGGGAAATGGTTTCTGTTCTTCACAAGGACACTGATTCTGGGGCGGATGACCGGTCACCTGCCATGACAAGCAGAGGATGGAAGGTGAAGGGCACGTTTCCTGAAGATGGGACCCCACGGAGGTGACTCTCTCTGGGAATGGTTCCAGTAACGTTGTAGGAGAATCCCCTTATCCTGCCCCTTCTTTTCCTCTAGTTGAGCTCGGTTTAGAGGGGAGGGGGGTCTGCTTCAATCCCACTGGCATGTAACTGAGGGCCGTATGAGAGACATGCATGTGAAAATATCTTCTGTTTGTTTTACCTTAATTGTTTTACCATTAGTTAAGCCAATTCATATCCACGACCGCATTTTGGACACTCTAACGCGCTGTTAAGACTGACCTAACATTCCCAGATGGACCTCAGTGTTATTACAGGGCTGCCTGATGCCCACAGCCAGGCCACTTTGTTTTCCTGGAGCACGTAATTCCACAGAGCACCAACTTCAGACACGATTACTCTGAGACAACGAGAAAAGGAAACAAAAATAGGGCCGCTTCAGAATCTTGTCTTAGAACAGATAAAAACAAAGTCACCGTGACACCCACGAAATACCGAGGCATGAAATTGCCCCGCCCTCTGACAGCTTCCGAGCTGGAGGGAACCGCTTGCTTTTGTAGACCATTCCCCAACTAACCCAACCAAAACTCTGTGCTTTCTAACATTTTCTAACTGAGGTACACCCTCCCACACTCTTGTCTGTGGTGTTTTTTCTCCCTCGTGAAAGGAGTAATAAAACCCCATTTGTTTAACATCGTATTCCTGTTGGGCTTGGCTGCAGGGCATTGACAGACCTCGCACTTAACCCACGACTTGGCCATTGCAAAGCCAGAGTAATTAAAAGTCCTCCTTTGAATCCTCCTTCCTCACCCCACCTAATGCCTGTGATCGTCATGTAGTTAAAGGTTGTAAGTTGGGACAATTTCCCCCGCCCTCCTACCTTTTCAACTAGGCAAATGGTCAAGTGTCTTGCTTACCCATAGGGAGCATGGGGTCTCTTCTGTCCTTGTCAGGTGGGCTCTCGTGGTGGGTCTTGGGAATCACCTTCATTCCAGAAGGCATGTATCAACTCTAGATTCCACGAAAGAATTTGTACAGAGCTGGCTAGTGGAATCATGGGAGGCACGGGTTACCCTGATGCTTCCTACAGGCATCCATGTGTGTAGTTGGGCTCATGGTCAGAAATCAGTGATTGCCGGGCAAAGCCAGCAAGTATGCTCATGAGTGAGAGAGGCTAGGTGTAATACATTACAAGGTCATGGAGCGCTTGGCAGACTGGCAAGAGCATGTCCTTTCTAAGGAGTGGACAGCTTACTTGCTGCTTGTTGCTCTCATGAGGCAATGGGGTCCCAGTGTGGCCAGACCTTTTGATTTTTTTCAAGTGAAGTTGAAACCCATATTTTACTCATTCATTCATTCATTCATTCATAAAAGATGTTCATTCATTTTTGAGAGAGACCGCAAGCAGGGAGGGGGCAGAAAGAGGAAGACAGAGAATCCAACGCGGGTTCTGCGTTGTCAGCACAGAGCCCGATGGGGGGCTTGAACTCACGAACCGCAAAATCATGACTTGAGCCGAAGTCAGATGCTCAACCGACTGAGCCACTTGCAATGCAGATTTTAAAATGTGAACTCTTGGGGTGCCTGGGTGGCTTAGTTGGTTAAAGCATCTGACTTTGGCTTAGGTCATGATCTCACGGTTCAGTTCGTGGGTTCAAAGCAGGCTTGGGTTCGAGCCCTGCCTTGGACTCTGTGCTGACAGCCCAGAGCCTGGATCCTGCTTCGGATTCTGTGTCTCCCTCTCTCTCTGCCCCTCCCCTGCTCACTCTCTGTCTGTCTTTCTCAAACATAAACATTAAAAAAAATTTTTTTAATGTGAACTCTTGGGGTGTCTGAGTGACTTTTTTTTTTAACAGAGCGAGACCAAAATATAATAGGAATATTTGAGTTGTTATTCCTAAGTCTACTTAAGATGATCTTTCCTTGCAACAGAAGTTAATCTGTGTGTGTTTTCCTAGAAAAGTAAAATTTTAAATATTTGGTTTTCCTTATAAACATATACAATTCTTAATGATAATTATTTCCATCAGGCTAATCTCCATAAGCAATTCTGCGATAACAAACCAGGAGCTCAATGAACTGAGTAAAGTCACTACTTCTTAGGTTGAAGATTGCAGTTTGGGCTTATAGTGAATTATTATAAACAAAGGGATGTACTTTGTCTTGAAAATATTAAAAATATCAAAATTGTATTCTTGTCTCTTACAGGTCTTTTAATAAAGTCATTTGTTGCACAAGAATAAGTCCTATAAATTTAGTTTAAAACTAAATAAAAGGAAACGAGAAAACTATAAAATAATGATTTATGAGTTTCTCTTATATAGGAAAATGCAACAAAAAGAAGGTTTTTTTCCCCCGTCCCATCATGATGTTTATATTTTAAGGTTACAACATTGTGTGACGATGGTCGAAATTTTGCTGACTTGATTGACAAATGGTATAATTCTCTTTTCCTGTTTCTTTTAGGAGTTTCTCTCTGTGTTGTGTTTTGTTTGCTTGGAAATAATTGTTTAGCACTTGGAAAAATTTGAGTACCCCAAGGGTTAAAAAATATCTAGTCCTATATATCAACCCCCTGCATTATATGCTTGCACTGGGGAAGACTCTAGAATGTAAAGACCATAACATAGCACTTGCTTTACAAGGGCTTGAGATCAAGACTCACACAATCATAGAAATAGAACAGCCTCAATGATCATTAAATTCAGCTCCAAACAATGTTTGAGCAAATACTCATTTCTGTTCTTAAGTTCTTCCAGTAATACAGAACATACAAATCCCAACCCTTATATTGTCTTGAATAGCTATAATAGAAACTTATTATTTTTTTTTTACAGGGACTGATACATCTCATTTTTTTTTTTTACCTCATTTTTCACATCAGGCCATACAAAAATAGACCCATCTCTTTCTGCATGGGAACCATTTAAATTGTTGAAGATAGGTTTCGTATTCTCTCCAGGTTAAACCAAACACACTGAGTTTCACAGTGTCTTGACATCGTGCTTCCTTCAAACGTTTTCTCTTTTTTTCACCATCTGGCCAGCCATCCAACCCCCTTGTGCTCCATTTTGTCTGAATCTACTCTGAGTGGTGTTCCCAGCAACGATGAGGCCAGTGAGGAGTGAAACTGTTGCCTTGATTCGATGTCTCCCGAGCCAGCATAAGATTCTGTTAAAGGTTTAAAAATGAACACATCAGGTGTTTGAAACATTTTGAACTTATGTCAGCTCAGGCTCACAAGAATTTCTGCTTATGTTCTGCTTCTAAGACACACCTGAAGAGTTCCGCGTTTGCGAAATAAGCCCCTGAGATCCAAAGACAGGATCTTAGATCTGCTTCGGTGAGTTTCTTCTGGTTAGACTTGTGCTTTGGTCTTGAAACGACCCAAAGTCTTGCTTGAAGGTGGCTGCTTCGAGCTTTGTGCTCAAATGGAACATGATGTCGTGGTAGGAATTGGCCCCATTGCAAAACCTTCTCTTTCGAACCGCCTGATTTTTTCATACTCTTGATATTTTTTTTTTTTCTTTTTACTCATCCTGTCTACCAGTGGGATTATTTATCTTGCGTATAAAATAGATTATTTATCTGTTTATCTCGCATTCGGAATCTGGAAGGATTTGTTCAAAAACGTGCTTGTGATTCTCTTCAAATATCAGAGGTCCAGATGGAGACAGTAAGGAAGTTTGGATCTATGCTAGCTTTACTGTGCAAGACTTGAGTTTCATCTGTGGAGCTGAGACAGCTACAGCTGGAACCGGCTGTGTAATATCACCTCAGTGACAAACGGTTTCCTTCCTTTGTTTGTTGTGGCGACACAGGGCGATCTGGGACAGTGCCCCTGGTTGCTAACCATGGTAGGACTTCCAGGGATTCTAAAACATCCCTTGGCTTTCGAGAGTACTCACGATCCCCAGTGCTATGAAGTGGTCTTGGATCAGTGGATGCCTTCCCTCTTTTCTGGGAAACTTCCTTCTGGTGATAGCCCTTAGTCCTGGTCTGTCCCTTGTACCCTCCACTGCGGTCTGGGGACTTTTTGCTTGAGCCTGTGGCGGCTTTATATTCCTTGAGTTCTGAGAATCAGGTTCTGTTGGCGTGTAGCACTCTCATTAGGAAGCTTTGTTTATGATTATAGTCTTTGTTTATGACTGAGTACCAAACGTGCTGTTTGAAAAGAGCAGGACAGGAGGCAGTAAGAACCATATCAAATGTACGGAGATAAGTAAGTAGAAATAATCTAGCAATGCAGAAGTTAACTGTGAAAATAATCTCGTGTTGCTAAGAGAGCTGGTGGCTAACTAACCCATGGGAAATAAACAAGTATTCTGACAGCACTGTAAAAAAAAAAAGCAGATTCTGTTCACAAATCAGGGTCATAATGGAAAAACATCCTGCCCTGTGGTGCGCCTCTGAGCTCTGGTTCAACTCTTGGTTCCTTGGGAAAGATGATCAATTTGGCACCCCAGCTCAGCAAGGCACGGCCCACGAAGTCTTACCCCTTCCCACTGTCCTGAGTTCTAAGTGCAGGGAATCAGTTGAAAAACACCTCCTAGTTTCCTAGAACTAATGGGGTTTGACACACTGATCCATTGCGCTGACGCACCATTGGCTTCTCTTCAGGGTGCTCGCAAACTATCAACTCCCAGTGTGTTACAAATTTTAAGACCTAAGCTCTTCTCTATTTCTGGGGCAGTTAGGTCAGCTATGAAGTTTCTATCAGAAGGGAGACACAGTCCACGACAAACCATTCTCACACTCCATTCCCTAACGTTCCCACCTGAGGGATGATGACGCTTGACTTTGAATCAAACCAGGTGCCCTGGAGCCCAGAGGAGAGCTGTGATTTCAGAATTCAGAAGCCAAAACAATATCTCGTTAGCGAGAAGAAGAATTTCTTGCAAACTGTGTTAGCTTAACTGCAGGCACAGTCAGATATTTAGTGTTAATGGGTGAAAGCCATGGCCAAGTTGTGGCCAACCATATTAACACTTCTGAAGGCAAAAAGCAAACATAAATAGAGCAAAGGTGAAGTCACCACAGTAAAGGGGAAAAATTAAAAGGAAGAAGAAAAATAAAATCAAAATCTTGCTTGAAAAAATAAGACAGTGAAGTAAACCCCTATGATTGAAGACAAAGTAGAGAAAAATACTTGGGAAGAGAAAGAAGCTATAATCACAGATAATAATAATAATAATAATAATAATAAGCAGTAATAGTAGTAATAAATAAGAAGGGGAAGAAGAGGAAGAAGGAGAAGGAGGAGAAAAGTTAAATACTTAAATAGCATTTTGTATCAAGATCTGTTCTGGTGTTTTACTTTTTTTTAAGTTTATTCATTTATTTTGAGAGAGAGAAAGAGAGAGGGAGAGAGAGAATTCCAAGCAGACTCCACACTGTCAGCGTGGAGCCCAACTCGAAGCTCAACCCCATGAACCTTGAGCTCCTGACTTGAGCCAAAACTGAGACCAGAGGCTTAACCATCGAGCCACGCAGGCATCCGTGTTCTGGTGTTTTAGAGATGTGAATTTTTTAATCCTCACAAAAATCCTACGATGTGCTATTATTTTACAGGCAAAGAAACCAAGTCACCAGGAGGTTACATTAGTATCTGGTGTGTTTCATACTGATACATTTCTAGGCTTATAGACAAGTCCTTGTTGCAGGACTTACCACAATACAGCTTCTTTGACTGTGTCTTTCCTTCAGTAATCATATCCAAGATCTCAACAGGTCTGCAAGCCCTACTTCCAAAATATATGCCAAATCTGTCACGTCTCTTCATCCTTCCTGCTGCTCTTTTCATCAAGGGCACTGTTACTTCACCCAGATGATATCAGTAGCTTCTAGATGGACTTCCTCCTCTTTCTTACCTCTTAAAATCCTTTCAGCGATTAAAATAAGCTTGGGAGGGATGCCTGGGGGACTCAATTAGTTAAGCGTCCACCTCTTGATTTCTGCTCAGGTCATGATCTCACAGTTCATGAGATCAAGCCCTGCATTGGGCTCTGCACTGACAGTGCATAGCCTGCTTGGGATTCTCTCTCTTTTTCTCTCTCTCACTCACTCCCTTTGTCCCTCTTTCAAAAATAAATAAACTTTAAAAATGAGATAAATCAGATTCTATTTCTTGATTTAAAACTTTCCAGTGATTCCCCATCGCACTTAGAGTAAGTACATTCTAAGCTCCCTACCCTGGTTTATAATTCTTTATATGATTTGGCCTCTCCAACTTCATCTCGTTCCATTCTCTTTCACTTTATTAGTGGTAGTGGGCTCAAGTTCCAGTAACTTGTCCGTCACCTTAGAAGAAATCTATCCACATGTCCCCAAACATTGGAGCTTTACGAGGGTCCAAGGTGCTTGCTGCTTCTGCTCACCATATCTGATTAGTATAATATCAATATGATGGGTCAGTTTGCCGTTCTGTAGGATGTCAAGACAGTTAGGGTCCCTGGAATTATATCAGGGTGGAGAGCAAGAGAATAAACATAGCCCTGAGCAAGAGAGTGAACATGTACTCACTCTTGTCTTACATAAAAGCAAATTGCTTGTGATTCTTCTTTACTGATGGATTTGGAAAAGAACACATCCACCAGGTTGATAACCACATACCAGATGCCAGAAACTGTGCAGTTCTGTTCTAGTAGAGATCTCTCATCTGACATGGCAGCTGAAACTGGGGCTGATTTTAGGCTTACAGAAGTTCACTTTCATCCACCGTGATTCATCTGGTGTTTGCTGGGACCAGACAGTTTAATTAAAAGGGAATGGGGCGAGACCACAAACCCTGCCTCTCTCGACGTCTTTGATGTTAATAGTATGCAGGATTTGTCTAACTTACAAACTTGGCTGGGGTACTGGAGAAGGGGAAATTTCTGGGTCTTGTCCTAAATAGTTCCCTTACCGTTGATGACTCTCACTGAATAACTCAGAGAACCAATGTGAGAGATTGCTAATTGTTCAATATGTTCGTCCCAATTATGTACTTAGGGATTAGAAAGCCACTCGGGATTCCCTTTATAAAAGGCTTTCCTATATGCTAGAATGTACTCTAACTGGAGGGCCATATTGACACTTAAGGTTCCCGGATGTCAGTGTCAGTTAAGACTCCTTATCCAACCATCCTTTTAAAAGCTGGGTGTTCCTGCTTCCCCAGTGAAGTTACCCTGGTGAATGGCTGCAGTTTATTTGGGAAAAGGATTGGGGAATACCGACAGGATATGCTAGTGGTGATGTCATACAGTTCCGCGGGAGGCTGGTGTCCACTTGAATGGATAATTCTGGGTTTGCGATCTAAACTTAAATCTGGAAACTGGGTAAAGGATCACGATTTTCCATTGCAGCTGATGGCATTCTTCATTTCCATGCCTCTCATTTTCCTTTTCTTCTTGCAATTTCGGTAACACTGCAGTGGGTAGTCTGTGTATCTTGTCCCTTGGGATACTGTGATCCTTCAGCAATTGACCCTCTTCCTTTCTGTCCATTGCAGTAATAACATCCACTTTGTCTCTGGCAGCTAAGCATCATTGCCTGGTGATGCCACTGTAGACACCCATCATTCCCATTGACGCAGAGGGCCAACTAAGTTGTCAACTCTCACCCACCAAGGGTAGACTCCCCTCTCATTGTCTAGACATGGAGGCGTCCTCGGAGTCCCGCCCCACCCCCGCTCTGGGGTGTGTTATCAGTTGGTGGATTTTCTGACCTCCTATGATGAACGCATTCTATCATGTATCTTCTGATATCTTCAATAATGCCATGTTAAGGCAATTTGATCCTCTCTACTTCATACGTTGTAGGTCATTTTTTGACCAAGCTTCATAAAGTCTTCTCGGCCATGTTTAAGAATCATTTCCCGGTAGCTTTGTCAGGATGTTAAAACTGTAGTCACTGGAAAGCACATCCATGTGAATAAATTGCTGCTCTCTGGTCATGTATTCCACTCCCTCGGTCTCCAGTCCAACACGCTGAGAATACACGCACAAGTTTTCCTGCAGTTCTTGCTAGTGGGGATTAACCAAGTGCTGTAATTAGCCCCTTTCTACTGGAAACAGAAACTGCAGCAAACTTCCTGGGCTGTGGTGAGCTCTGACATGAGTAAAACAAGCAATAAGCCTGAGAGCAATAAAAGGTGCTAAGTGCAAATCCTGAAGAGGACGAGAATTATTTTGTGCGACACCTGCCTCAGGTGATGCCTTTGCAGATTCCTCTCTGAAAGAAGACTGGGAACTCCTTCTGTCGGCCCAGAGATTTTAGAGGAATCTAGAAGCTGGATCAGATCAGGCTCAAACATAGGAAAACCATCCAGAGAGACTTCAGCTTCCAACAAATGGAATAATGGAGACCAGATTTACCCCTTGACCTGGGGGGGGTGGGGTGGAAAAAAAGGATAATATACGTGCAACAGTGATATTCAAGGCACTGGACACCGAGCAATGAACAAGAGTGATTACCACTGGGAACAAGAAGATCCGCCCTATAATTGCCCCAGCTGGCTGCTTCAAGGTTTTGGGCTTATGGTCCTGGGAAAAAGAATCCAGGGGAAGCCTGGTAGACTCTGTGAGTTGAGGAAACAAGGTTGAGTGCGTGCAAACTCAGGCAGCTAGAGTTTGTAGCACAAAGTACAAGTGCAGGAAACAGTAAGACTTTGAATTTTAAAAATAGCATTTCAAATACCAAAACTTGTACACTGAACACTGAAAAACATTCTTGAAAGAAACTAAAGAAAACCTAAATATATGGAGAGATGCATCGTGTTCCTTGGTCAGAAAATTCAATACCATGAAGATGTCCGTTCTCTTTAAACTAATCATAGATGTAATGCAACACCAAGTGAAATCCCAACAGGCTTTCTGGTAGAAACTGCTAAGGTAATTCTAGAAGAGCAAAATCAGCTTTGAAAATGAACAATTTTGAAGGACTCCATGGGTGTTAAGACTTCTTATAAAAAGAAATTCATGGATACATGCAGTGCTGGAGTCAAAATTAACAAGTAGATCAATAGAACAAAGGCAAGAGTCTAAACTTAGACCCATATAAATACGGACAATTTGGTTTTGTACAAAGGCAATTCAATGGTGAAAGAATCATCTTTTCAACAAATAGTGCTGGAATAATTGGATATCCAAATGTAAAAATTAAGCGTAGATCTCAACCTCACACCATATAAGAAATTTAACTCAAAATGGATCATAGACTTAAGTGTAAAACTTAAAACCATACAACTTCTGGAAAAACATAGAAACAAGTCTTAGAATCCCTGGGGTAGGCAAAGAGTTCCTAGACATAACACCAAATGTATTGTTCATAAAACTTCAAATTGGTAACTTGGGTTTCATTAAAATTAACTTTTGCTCTCCAAAAGACACTGTTTAAATGAAAAGACAAGACACAAACTGGGAGAAAATAGTTACACATCATATATCTGAAAAACACTTTTTCCAGAATATAGAAAAGAACTCTCAAAAACTCAATAACAAGAGAATAAACTATCCTATTAATAAATGGCAAAAAACATCTGTACAGACGCATCACCAAAGAAAATGGTAGAGACCAATTAGGCACATAAAAATATAGCCAACATAATTAACCATTAGGAAAAAATGCAAATTAAAGCCATGCTGGGATAACATTACACATCTGTCACAATGATCAAAACCTAACAACAACAACAAAAAACTTACCCATACTAAGTGTTGAGGGTCCAGTGCACCTGGAACTCTTACTCTGTTCAGGTGTGAATGGAAAACCATGAATCCACTTTGGAAAATAGTTCACCAACTTCTTAAAAATGTAAATATATGCTTACCGTGTGATTCAGCCATTCTATAATATGTATTTACAAAAAAAAATGACAGCATATATTCATGCAAACAATTTTTTTCCTTTATTTATTTTTGAGAGCTAGAGAGAGACAGAGCACAAGTGGGGGAGGGGCAGAGAGAGAAGGAGACACAAAATCTAAAGCAGGCGCTGCTCTGAACCCAACGCAGGGCTCGAACCCACAAACTGTGAGATCGTGACCTGAGCCAAAGTCGGACGCTTAAGCCACCCAGGCGCCCCTCATGCAAACAATTTTTGAAGGCTTTTATACTTCTGTCTTTCAAATGTAAGTATGTAATCTATGTGACTTAATTTTTGTACATGGTGTGAATTAGAGGTCAAAAGCTGTTACTTTCTTATAGTTCTGCAATGCCATCTTTGCTATGAAACAAGTTTCTAGATATCCATGGATGTCTTTCTAGTATCTTATTTCTGTTTCTTTGGCCTTTTATTTTGTTTTCATCTAGGCACTAATACCCATGCCACCTAAATGGCATTTCCATACACATTTCAGAATCGCCCTGTCAAATTGCACAAAAAAAGAGTTGTACTTTTTATTGGATTGCCCTGAAGCTAGAATCAATTTGGAGAGAATTAACATTTTTGCAATATTGAGTTTTCCGATTAAATAATCATGATATATCCTTCATATGTTTATGTGCCATTTACTTCCTCTTAATAATGTTTTGTAATGTTTTGCATTGAATTCTTACACATCTTTTGTTAGATTCATTCCAGCTACTTGATTCTTTGTAATCCTAGGGATTTTTTAAAACTACAAAAACACTAATACAGAGGGATACATGCATCCCTGTGTTTATTGCAGCATTATTTACAATAGCCAAATTATGAAAGCAGCCCAAGTGTCCACATGATATGATATATATCATATATATCATATATAACACATAATGGAATATTACTCAGCCATAAAAAGAATGAAATCTTTCCATTTGCAATGGCATGGATGGAGCTAGAGAGTCTTATTCTAAGCAAAATGAATCAAAGAAAGACAAATACCATATGATTTCACTCATATGTGGAATTTAAGAACCAAAATAAATGAGCAAAGCAAAGAGAGAGAGACACAGAGAGAGAGAGAGAGAGAGAGAGAGAGAGAGAGAGAGGAACCAAGAAACAGACTCTTAACTACAGAGAAAAAACTGAGGGTTTCCAGAGGGGAGGTGGGGGGAAGCTGGGGGAAATAGGTGATGGGGATAAAGGAGGGCACTTGTGATGAGCACCAGGTGATGTATGGAAGTGTTGAATCACTGTATTGTACGCCTGAAACTAACATAACACAGTATGCTAACTATGATGGAATTAAAATTTAAAAAGTAAAAATAAATAGAATTCTGTTTCTCAGAACTTGCTATTGGTGTGTAAAACTTCAATCAACATTTTAATATTGACTTTATACCTAGCAACCTTGCTGATAAACTGTATTATTAGTTTTAATGGTTTATTTGTAGTTTTTAAAATTTTAGATAATCGGTACAGAATTAGAATACCATTGACAGGGAGACTTAATAAGATGTACACATGTTAAATGTGATTTCAAGATATTTTGATCAAAAAGAAAGGGTGCACAGAGTAGAAATACAGATTACATCATTCAAGGACACCAGTATTCATGTGAAATAGTATGATATCTGCATCTGGTTCCCAAATTTTGTCCCCTAGTAAAGTTCTCCACTAAAAAAAACAAACACAAAAACAAAAAAACAAAAAAGAATGCCAACAAAATAAAACAAGAAACAATTACAAAAACACTGGACATTCTTAGAGTAGAGATAATTTTGTAGCTTGAATACCTTGTTGCTTTGGAGCAAAGCTTCTTAAGTTCAGAGATGACGTCAAAAAGGCACAAGAAACCAAATTAAAGGTGTTTCCAGTGGTTGATCTGGTGGTAATTTGCGAGTCAGAAGAAAAAGCAGAAGTTCCAGTTAATTAGGCAAGTGTAGTGTGTAAAACTCGTAAATTAATCATGGTTCTCAAAAGAAGATTAATTTTTTTTCCAATTAGCTAGTGTCATACCCAAGTTAACTTCTCTCGGAAACCTTGTCTGTGTAAAAGCGGATTGTCAATGGGATACTTCTAAAGGAGTTAATCCCCAAATTTAAAATATTCTTATCCATAAGAGTAACAGGGCACGTGCTTTATAGGACAAATTGCAATGAAGGTCTAGGAAGCTTTACGGAATCAACAACACTGCGACTGTTCGTTCATCTGGAATTAGATAAGTTGGTAAAACCTTTGACTTCTTTCATTTTTCTTTTTTTTGTAAATGAGCATTTCTGAGGCCTTGAAACTCTGCTAAGACCAGTCATATTCTTGCAAGGACAGTCCTCTATTAAATAATATTTTACTAGTTATAAATTCATAAAGGGCTAGGTTGAGACAATCCAGTAAAAAAAATATGTAGACTCTTTTAAAAAAAATTTTTTTTTAACATTTATTTATTTTTTAGAGACAGAGACAGAGCATGAGCAAGGGAGGGGCAGAGAGAGAGGGGGACATAGAATCGGAAGCAGGCTCCAGGCTCCGAGGCATCAGCACAGAGCCTGACGCAGGGCTTGAACTCACGAACCTCAAGATCGTGACCTGAGCCAAAGTCAGACGCTTAACCGACTGAGTCACCCAGGCACCCCTGTAGACTCTTTCTTACAATCCAAATGAGTAGAGTCATAAGGAGGGTGCCCTGGAGGATAATTGTGTTTCAGAGTTCACCCCTGCGAGAGGACCGTGTTTTCCATCCCCAACTTGTCAGCTTCATGAACCGCTCAGCATTCAACAAGACTGTTCACTGGACAAATCTCTCAAGCTTTCCTTACCCCAGAATCCTTGTCTCTGTTTCTGACTCACCAGTTTGACTTTTGCCACCCGATCGTACGTCTTAAAACAGTGGGACAGTGCTGATGCCCTGTTTTCTGCCAGGGGAAAAATGATTGAAATACTTCTTAACCATCTGAGGGATGGAACTCTACTTAAGATCTACCCAGTGGCCCTGTGACCAACCACTGCACCAAGAACTGCTCCGTTTGTAGTGAAAGGACCTGTAAATGATAATCACGCAGAAGCTTCGTGGCTACCACACCGACGATCTCTAGAGGCTGCACTTACTGTCCCAATTGGCATATAAAGAGTGAATCCAAATTTTAAGGGGGTACATATATGACAAAAAGAAAAGGAAGCCAAGAGCCTCCACGTGCCAATATGTAGAACACGAACTCACAGCTTGGGTCAAAAACAGAATAGGAAATAAATTGAGAAGAAAATTTTGGAACTTGGACAGATTCAGGTTTCTGAGGAGATGGTAACACAAGGGAGAAACACCAAAATGGGGGAGCAGAGTGTCAAAATGTATTTTACTTTCTTTCAGAAGGATATATAGTACCAGAAACCAGCATTTCTGCTTACGTGCCAGTTTTTAATTAGCATTTTTTTTTTTTTTTTTGGCCAGCAAATACTATTTATTTGTTTGTTTAGTTACTTATTTATCTAATCTGGCCCTGTATGCCACAGGTTTTGTTTTTGGTTTTGTTTTTTTCTAATCTCCTGTCACCCAAGGAGAAAATAATGAGCACAGTACCATCAAATAAAAAAAAAAAGTTTACTCTTATTTCTTCAAATAATAAAGGATAATAATTATCTCTGCTTCCTTCTCTCTCTCCTTTCCTTCCAGGACTCCTGTTACGAGTATATTGGTCCGCTCGATTATGTCCTACAAGTCTCTGAGGTTATATTTATTTCTCTTTATTCCTTTTTTATTTCTGGTCCTCACACTGGATCATCTCAAGTGACCTGTCTTCAGGTTTGCTGATACATTCTTCTGATTACTCACATCCACTGTTGATCCCATGGTAAGCAGAATGATGGTCCCCCCAAATTTCCATGTCCTGCCCCAGAATCTATGAATATATTGTCACACTGCAAGGAAGAATGAAGATTGCAGAGAGAATTACGTACGCTAATAAGTTGTCCTTAAGATAAAGACATTATCATCGGTTATCTGACGTGTCCAGTGCAATCCTAAACCACAAGAGTCCTAAAATGGGGTAAAAAGAGGCAGAACAGTGAGAAACCGAGAAATAGCATCGTGAGAGAGATTTGATCTGCCATTGTTGGCTTTAAAGATGGAAAAGGGCCATGAGTGAAGGAATGCAGGAAGCCTCTAGAAACTGGAAAAGATCAGGAAACAGATTCTTCTTAGAGGCTCCAGAAAGAAATACAACCCTGCCAATGCCTTGATTTTAGCCCAGTGAGACCCATTTCAGATATCGGACCTCAAGAACTATAGGGAGCACATTTTTGTTGTTTCAAGCTGCTGCATTTGTGGCATTTTCTTACACCAGCAACAGGAAACCAGCACATTTCAGTTACGAAACTTTTCAACTCTAGAATTCATTTGATTATTTAAAAAAATAATTTTTCTGTCTTTAGTAACATTCTCCATTTGGTGAGGCATTGTTCTCACTCTTTCCATTGAGTTATTTCGATACGGTCTCTTTTAGTTCTTTTAGCACATTTAAAATAGCTGATTTACAGGGCACCTGGGTGGCTCAGTTGGTTGGACGTCAGACTTCGGCTCAGGTCATGATCTCACGGTTTGTGGGTTCAAGCCCCGCGTCAGGCTCTGTGCTGACAACTCAGAGCCTGGAGCCTGCTTCAAATTTTCTGTCTCTGTCTTTGTTCCTCCCCCTCTTGCCCCCCCCCCTCTCTCTCTCTCTCTCTCTGTCTCTCAAAAATAAATAAACATTACAGTCTTTGTCTAGTAAGGCCAATATCTGTGCTTTCTTAGGATAGCCTCTACTGACTTCTTTTTGGGTATGGGCCATACTATCTTGTTCTCTTACCTACCCTAATTTTTTGTTGACAACTGAACATTTTTAAATTTTTTTTTCAACGTTTATTTATTTTTGGGACAGAGAGAGAGCATGAACGGGGGAGGGGCAGAGAGAGAGGGAGACACAGAATCGGAAACAGGCTCCAGGCTCTGAGCCATCAGCCCAGAGCCTGACGCGGGGCTCGAACTCACGGACCGCGAGATCGTGACCTGGCTGAAGTCGGACGCTTAACCGACTGCGCCACCCAGGCGCCCCGACAACTGAACATTTTAAGTAATATGAGGTAATATCATTGGAAATTAGATTCTCCTCACCTCTTCCCTCAGGGTTTGCCGCTGTGACTGTTTTTTGTTGTTATTTTTTGTCGTTTAATGACTTTTCTGAAGTGATTCTCTCCAATATGCATTCTCTTTCATGGGTGACCTTTGAAGTCTTGCTTAGTTCACTTAGTGGTCAGCTAATGATTGAACAGAGATTTCCTGAAATGCTTGTAACCAATAAATGTCCCCACATTTGCCATCGGGTCTGGTGTGTGTGTTGGGGGCACACTTTACAACCCTCTCTCAGCCTTCGCTGCCTGCTTGCTCAGAGCCTCAAAGTTAGCCAAAGGTGAGAGCTTAGGGCCTTCTCAGTTTTTCTTTCCTGAGAATGCTCATAGCCCTGGACAGGTACACAACCCCGCACGTGCATGTGGTCTTTCTGACTTCCCAGCAATATATCAGAGCTTTTCAAAGCCAACTCTGGACATTTTATTCCCTAGATTTTCCTTTTAAGCTTTTTGATCGGCCTCTTGTGCACCTCACCTTTTGTTGCCATCTTAGGCAGTCATGATGTTAAACAATTGTCTATGATTGTTTTCAACAAGTTTCTTTGGGCAAAAAAACTGATCATACTGGGAGAACTCGGGGTCAGGTCAGCTCGAGACAGTCTTTCAAGCGGGGTCTTCCAGTGAACCCCCAGACAGGGAATGGAGTTTGGAACAAGTTCCTATCCAGATCAGCCCTTTAGTGTGATTGCCAGGCTGTTAATTTTTACTGTGATCATAGTCTATTGGCCGTCAGGGACACTGCAAAGTTGGATAGAGGGGATGGGAATATGAACAGCTGAAGTTCTACAAAGTTGCTGTTCTTATCAAGATTCAGCCATTTTTCTTGAATAAACACTCCCTGGATTTCTGAAGCTTTGGTTAAGTTCCAGCGTTGGAAAAAGTTAATTCTCACAACTTTGCAATATTCTCATTGCTTTTATGGAGGAGATCATTTTCCAAGGTCCTGACTTTGCCAGTTTCGTTGACATCACTTTAAATTAGTTTTAAGGGTGGGGGGGTGGTGCCTGGCTGGCTCAGTTGGTAGAATGTGCGACTCTTGGTCTCAGGGTTGTGAGTTCGAACCCTGTGTTGGGTGTAGAGATTACTTAAGAATGAAATCTTTTGGGGCGCCTGGGTGGCGCAGTCGGTTAAGCGTCCGACTTCAGCCAGGTCACGATCTCGCGGTCCGTGAGTTCGAGCCCTGCGTCAGGCTCTGTGCTGACAGCTCAGAGCCTGGAGCCTGTTTCCGATTCTGTGTCTCCCTCTCTCTCTGCCCCTCCCCCGTTCATGCTCTGTCTCTCTCTGTCCCAAAAATAAATAAACGTTGAAGAAAAAAAAAAAAAAGAATGAAATCTTTTTTAAAAAGTTACTTTTTGTTTTGTTTTAAAATATTTATTTAGTTTTGGGAGAGCGCAAACAGGGGAGGGGCAGAGACGGGGACAGAGGATCCGAAGCCGGCTCTGCGCTGACAGGCTAACAGGAGCGAGCCTGATGCGGGGCTCGAACTCACGAACTGTGACTTCATGACCCGAACCAAAGTCGGATGCTCAACCAACTGAGCCACCCAGGCGCTCCTAAAAAAAGTTTGTTTTAAGGTTTGCTAATTTAAATTAATTGCAAAATCTTAAAACTATGTCTAATGTGAAAATTAATCATAGATCCAAAATGTATTAGTGAGTATAAACAATGCTGCAATAAAAGCTTTCTCAGCAACTTAAGGTTTGTTTTCAGAGTAATAAATGGAAGCTCTTAATGGTTGAGATGAGCAATCCCAATTCTTTGCTTTCCCTGACTTCTCAGTTTGTTGTGATGCCTAAGTATAGCTCAGTGTTCTTGTTGTATTATTTCTATACCTAGCAAATCTACATGTTAGTATTAACCTCAGAGAAATACACTTGTCCAAAAGAGCTGAATCCCAAGGATTTACAAAACAGAAGAAGTTGGTAACAATTGGTGTTTCTAGCCATATGAGAACTAGTTAAATAATTTCTGCATATTAGATAGCTACTAAAAAGACTTGCTGGGACTTTGTGTACCGATACAGAAAAATACTCATTACATAGTTTTAAGTAAAAAAAAAAAGTGAGTAACTGTGCTTATGTATGTTTTGGTACTGATTATGTTTAAAAACCAGTAAGTTAAAGCATAACTATTTCTACGTGTTCATATATGCTCGTAATTATCTGTAAAAGTATCTAGAAATGTGCACATAAAATTAGCATCATTGGTTATTTCTGGTGGTAATTGTGGAATTGAAGCTGTATTTTGGTTGAGGTGGGGGAGGGAGGATGCCGAGAAAGGATGGAATTATATAAGAATATTAACTTTGCTTTGAGATTTAAAAAATCGATTACAGGTATAACTAAATAAATGTAAATTAAAAATAATATAGGTATAACTAAAATAAATTTTTACGTATGAACATATAAAATTATTGTTGGATATTGCAGCAAGAAAAGCCAAATAGTAATTACCTTAATGGCTCTGGAAGATTAAGTATAAATGCAGTTTTCATATATGTATTTTTCTGTTTTTTCCGCATTTTTATGTAATAAGCATTTATTACTTTTGAATAACAAAATTTTTAAATTTTTTACACAGGTAAATATAGATAATAAAGAGTAAGCAAGGAATCTCCAGTACTATTTTAATACTTTAATAATGTTAATAGTTAAATAAAAATTATAATTTTGGTTCATAATCGAACAATAGTGCCTCTTGCATCTTGTGCAAAATGTATAATAGTTGGAGAAGCCTATTTGTTTTTTTTTAATTTTTCTTTAACATTTATTTATTTTTGAAAGAAACAGAGACAGAGTGCGAGTGGGGGAGGGGGAGGGGTAGAGAGAGAGGGAGACTCAGAATCCGAAGCTGGCTCCAGGCTCTGAGCTGTCAGCACAGAGCCTGACACAGGGCTTGAACTCATGAACCGCGAGATCATGACCTGAGCTGAAGTCAGATGCTTAACCGACTGAACCACCCAGGTGCCCCAGGAGAAGAAGCCTATTTGTATTGGCCTGGAAACTAAAACCTATTATCATTAACAAAATAATAGGGAAAAAGTTTTTCTTTCTCTTTGTTTTTGAATGAGTCTGCTATATACTGGGACAGAATTTTTTAGAGCTTCCCAGAAGGTTCTCCTTGAAAATTACACCTCTAAATAACTCTAGCATGTATTAAAATCAATCATGAGCCTGGAAAGTCATATATACTTTAATTGAATGTATGTGGTTAGATCCCATAAGCTGAACTGACATTTATTCAACTTTCCATCATAGCTTCCTATGCCCTTTGAAGGTATAGATTGAAATGTATCTTACATGCACATGACAGAGGTGACCCAAGAAATGCCACTGATTTTTTTAGACACTTCACAATTCACTACTCTACTCCTTAAAAGCAATCTCTTATCAGTTTATGTCTTATTTTTCTTGTTCTTGCTCTTGAGATGCTGATATCCTGCGTACAGAAGTCACTGTGATCATGTGACTGTATCAAAGAATTTCTAAAGATGTCTTGAAATGAGGCAATCTAATTACAGTCTATTCTTTGATCCCTCTTGATGTGTCCTGGTCAATATACCCACCACCAACTTTCTCAAAGATGGCAGCACCATACCACCATTTGCCCACAAAAGAACTCCAAGTTGGTCTAAATGTTTGGGTGTCTCCCAACACTACCTGTCAGTCCCTTTCATCCCCCGACAAAACTAGCATGAACTAATGTCAGCTCCTTTCCTGGGGCTGTAGAAAAGAAAATGTGACCCGAATAAATAATGTATTGCAAATGTCAAAATAAATTTCAGCTAAAAATGATATTTTTCAATGAGATCTAGTGAGAAGACTGTTCAAAAGGCAGAGTTAGAGTTTCCTGGTTCTACATTTAATTAACTCAATCTGACTTTTATTATGCTTTGTGTTATGTGTTTCCCTGTTCGGTAAACAAACAGCAGAAAATTAAACTAGGGCAACTGCCAACTAGCAGTACATTTAATTGAAAAATAATAAATTGCCATGGGGTGCTGTAGGGTTCTGTGCAGATAAACTTATTTTTCCTGGAAAGTTTCCACTTGCATTTGTCACAGTGTGATCTATAAAAGGAACAAAAGAAGTGAAATACGGTACTTGATGGTAGATGTGTTAAGAGTGGAATGGCCTTAGAGGATAATTCATAGGCTGGTTTCTGGGACTTTCGATGGATGAGCCGTGTTTCCTCCTGAAGAACAGAGTTGGCTTCCAGAGGAGTTCTAACTCTGCCCTCTGAATCTGCCGAACCTGCTGAAACTGTGCCCTATCAACTTGCAGAGAAAGCTCGCTGAGGAAGAAGCCTGAGTGTACATGATTTAGGGCAAAGGGAGACTGCAGACAGAAAAGGCTAGTCCTCAATAATTCCATGCTACGTGCCTAATAACTGCTTAAGTCCTTCAAACTTGATACGAATCAAAAGTATTTCTCAACATTTGGCTATTTATTTTCCTTCCTTGATATCTTTTCCTGGTGTATAGGTAAGCTTCTAATGATTCTCTGTTAGAGGTCACGTCCAGGCGGGAGAGGTTTAAATTAAGTCAGGAAAAAAAATAAGGGCTTTCTGCATGATGTGAAAACTACCACATCTGGTTCTCTGTCTCACAGTGTGGAGGGCAGGTATCTGTTTATCTGATTGTAGATTCTATCTTCCAGGTTCAAGTGCCGGGAATGGAACAAAGTTCCCATTCCTTCCCTCAGATCCCCCAAGCATAAGTGGAATCACTGGACTGAACACACAGACCATCTTTTCTTCTTCCGCTTCTGCTGCAGAGAAGGAAGTTGCTCAGTTATTCTCCAAATTTCTAGCAACAGTTCCCATAATGGACCTCGATCCTTCACTAGGAGGCTGCTTGGCTTGAAAGAATCCACTGGCTGGTGTTAGATATTTGTTTGGACTCAATATCCACTCCTTGCTTGTTAAATAGACTTTGAAGAGTTGTTTATTCATTCAGTGGATATTTTCTAAGTACTAGCTATGCACCTGGTACTATTCCGGGTACACGGGGCTTAGAAAAAAAAGACAAAAAAAATCCTCTGACTTCAAGGAACTTACACCTTCTTAGGGGAAAGGCAGACAGGCAAAGTAAGTGACCATGTCATAAAACAGTGGTCACTAAGGAGAAGTAATGTGGAGTTCTAGAAGTCAGCAGCTGGTTTTGATAAACGTCCCTGAGAAGATATCATTTGCAAAAAGACTTGAAGGAAAGGAGAGTGTGACTTGAAGACATCTGAAGGTGGGACAGAAGAAACAACCAGTTGCCGTTGGCAGGAGCATGTCTGGGGTGTCCTCAGAGGGCACAGAGTCCAGTGCAGCAGAAATGGAGTGAAGGAGGCGGAAGGTAAGTCGTACGGGTAGCAGAGGCCAAACGGTACGGGGTCTTTGCAGCTTGTGTAAGGATTCTTAACTCTAGGCAGGGGGACAGGCTACAAGAAGGCTTTGGGAAGAAGTGACAAGACCTCACTCTGATCCAGTGTGGGAAGAGACTGTAGGAGGCAAGAGGGGGTGCAGGAGACCAGTTAGACACTGCTTCAGTCGGCAGGGCAACCATGGTGGCTCAGTTCAGTGTGTTCATCATGCGAAGTGAAGAGCTTCTGGAATAACCTGATGTGGTTAGCCAGTTTCATAATCTCTACAATGGGGAGATAAAACTTGTACTTGGTTATCTTAAGAACTGACACAACGTATGTAAATGTGTGTTGCATATGTAATAAGGGGCCAAGAAACGTTCACTCCTGTTTCAGAGCTTCTCACCTAAAAAGTGACCATGGGACCATGAGAACCACGGGCTTTTGCAGGTTCGGTGGTTGTAAATTTAACTCAAAGAGTTGGAGGCTGCAATTTATAAGTCATATATAATGACTTTAAAAAATTGACAAGGAACGATGCTGACAGCCATAGAGAAGTGAAGGACTTACTTGTGTACATGAAATTATATTTTTAAAACAGTCCTGGAGTTTATAAACCAGACTCGTGATAGTTGTTGTAATCTGGAAGGTAGAGAAAAGGAAGGAAGGAGGAAAGGAGGGAAGGCAGAGAGGGACTGTTCGGAGGGAGAAACAATCAGATTAACCATAATCTACTTTAAGCAGATGTCATTTCATTTGGAAATATGTCTTTTCAAATATTCATCCATAGCTAGATGTTAACTGAAAATTATCCACGTAATTAGTAACAGTTCTAGCTGACATCAGAATTACATTTTATAGATTATAAGGCCCTCCCACATACTTGATGCATTTAGTTCGCCAAACAACTGTGAACGATAACGTGGCAGTTATGAAATCTCTGGTTTACAGGTGAGGAAATGAACATGCAGAGTTGCTAAATGATTTTCCCAGGGTCCCATGGCATGAACACTACAGGGCTTGGACCCCAAGCTTTGGGTCCTGAGGATTCAGATAGCTACTGTTTTCTGAAGCCTCCATAAGCATGTCATGTAAATTTTCAATTTAATAGTAATTTTGTTCTTTGTATTTCATAGGAAACATAGGGATTCTAGTCTCACTCTAAAAATCCAAAAAATAAGGGAAAGCTAAGCACTCCCTTGATTTTCTGGCACCTCTTCCCATGCCCTGTGACCTATGTCAAGATGATTCACCTGCTTTCACTATTTGGGGTGGCCCTTCTGGACCCTCTCCTGTGCAATCACACATGTATATTTGTATCTCTTGGGATATGATTTTAATCTATTCTATTCTTGATGTAAGTGGGATGAAACTGTTTCCTAGTAGGGTGAGATTATATCTCCTTCTCTAACAAATATTTCTCAATTGTCTTCCAAAATGGCTAAACCAATGGCAATGTTATGTAAGAATTTGCTTCGCGTCCGCCAATACTAACTATTAATGGCCAGTTTCATTTCACCAACCTAAGAGGGAAACGTTTAGTGTTATTTTAGGTTGTACTTGCTGAATTACAGGGAAATTGAGCATCTTTTTATGCGTTCATTGGCTGTAGCATTTCCTCTTTGTTAATTTGTCTTCTGGATGGTTCGCCTCTTATTGATTGCAAGTTCTCTAGATTTATCTGGTTCTTAATTCTTTATGTTTAAATGTGTTTCAAGTAGTTTTTCACAGTCTTTCTTGGCCTTTTAATATTTTTTATGGTATCTTTTCCCATATAAATAAAATTTTACATGTTAATATAGTCAGACTTTCCATTTATGCCTTCTCTTTGGGTCATGTTTTAGAAGGCTACCCCTGTTCAGGCATTAAGAAGCACTTTATATTTGTGTATAATTTTGCTTTTACATTTAATTACTTTATGCCTGGAATTGATTTCTGCGAGAACTCAAAGATTTATTTTCGAAGTAGAAGTACGGTGATTTCAGAAGCATTTCATGAAAGGTGCATACTTTCCCAAGTGATTTAAAATGCCACCTTTGGGACGCCTGGTGGGCTCAGTCAGAAGTGCATATGATTCTTGATCTCCGGGTTGTGAGTTTGAGCCCCACATTGGGTGTAGAGATTACAAAAAAAATAATAAAAATAAACTTAAAAAAATAAAATGCCACCTTTATCCTATACAAAATTCTTTTAAAAGCCTGAATCTGTTGCACACTCCATGCATTTTAGAATTGATGCAGTTGGACAGACACATTTTAGAATTTATTTGTTCAGTTACATGAAAAATGCATCTGAAAACACAGGCACCTCAGATTATAGAGCTAATACTTCAATTCTTATTTCACTTATATTCTCCTACCTCAACTCTAGCCTCTACTATTGGTGTTTATTTCTCAGGCCCTTTACATTCTTTAAAAAAAATTTTTTTTTAATGTTTATTACTTTTGAGAGACAGAGAGAGAGAGAGAGACAGAGTGCAAGCAGGGGAAGAGCAGAGAGAGAGGGAGACACAGAGTCTGAAACAGGCTCCAGGCTCTGAGCTGTCAGCACAGAGCCCGACACGGGGCTGGAACTCAAGAGCCATGAGATCATGACCTGAGCTGAAGTTGGACACTCAACCGGCTGAGCCACCCAGGCATCCCACCTTTTCGTTCTTAAATTTAAGTACGTAACAACACAGGAATAGATTCTCTTTGTAAAAAATAGAAATGCTAAGAGAAAACCCCAAGTGCCTTTGATAGTTCTTTCCAGCACCAGTAGCCCCTTTGTGGTAACTACTATGAACGGTTTAGTGTATTTCCTTCCAGAACTTTCTTCCCATGAATTTACATGTATGTAGGCATAGAAAACACACATAGGGCTGATGCTTAGCTGGCATTCAGTGGTGTGGTTCTATCAGTTATTAAAAATATTGGAGTGGGGCGCCTGGGTGGCTCAGTCAGTTAAGCAGCCGACTTCGGCTCAGGTCATGATCTCACGGTCCGTGAGTTCGAGCCCTGCGTCAGGCTCTGTGCTGACCGCTCAGAGCCTGGAGCCTGTTTCAGATTCTGTGTCTCCCTCTCTCTCTGACCCTCCCCCGTTCATGCTCTGTTTCTTTCTGTCTCAAAAATAAGTAAACATTAAAAAAAATTTAAAAAAAAATATTGGAGAGAGAAATCAGATAAAAACAGGGTGGCAAACCGTAAGAGACTCTTAAATACAGAGAACAAACTGAGGGCTGCTGGAGGGGAGGTGGGTGGGGGATGGGCTAAATGGGGGATGGGCATTAAGGAGGGCACTTGTTGGGATGAGCACTGGGTGTTGTAAGTGATGAATCACTGGGTTCCACCCCCCCAAAACCAACACTACACCGTATGTTAATGAACTTGAATTTAAATAAATTAGTTAAAAAATGTTGATAAGCTTCTATGACAGAGAACTTCTGCCTTCAGTTTCTGAAGTGCCCTCCACTTGCTGGACCATCCCACCCTGTCTTCATCCCCCCCCCCACCATCTCCAAGTCCCTGAACATCCCTCCTAATACAACTGATTATGAAGAGGGTTAATGCTTCCAATGACAGTAGGCCCTCAGCACCGTATCCAGGATCTATTTGGTCTATTTGTTTCCTGCGTACTAGTTGTTAAATACCTTGAATATCATTCCTGACTACGTAGCACATGTAGTTAATCTCTAAGATGTACAATTAAGACAACCAAGTTGGAGAAGCTGGTAGGCGGAATAATGCCCACCCCCCCAAAAGGTGCGTGTCTTAATCCCTAGAACCTGTGAACACATTGTCTTCTATGACAAAGGAAGACCAAGGCTGCGGATGGAATTAAGGTGGCTAACCAGTTGACTTTAGATGGGGAGATAGTCCTGGATTATCTGGGTAGGTACACTCACAAAAGTCTATAAACCAGAAGAGAGGTAGGAGCACCAGAGTCAGAAAGAGGTGGAAACGCACTGCCAGCCAAGGAATGCAGGTAGCCTCTGGAAGCTAGGAAGATAAGGAAATGAAGGCTCTAAGGGAGACAGAAGGAACACAGCCCTGAGTGCACCTTGACCTTAACCCAGGAAGACCCATTCTGATGTCCAGAACTGTAAGATAATTTGCGCTGCCTTTTTTTTTTAAATTAACGTTTATTTATTTTTGAGGAAGAGGGAGACAGAGTGTGAGTAGGGGAGGGGCAGAGAGAGGGAGACACTGAATCTGAAGCAGGCTCCGGGCTCCCAGCTGACGGCACAGAGCCTGACTCGGGGCTCGAACTCACGAGCTGTGAGATCGTGAACCTGAGCCGAAGTCGGACGCTTAACCGCCTGAGCCACACAGGCGCCCCAATAACTTGTGCTGTTTTAAGCCACTGAGGTTGGGGAAGTTTGTGAGAGCAATGGGCAACCAACTCGAAGAGCTAAGCATACAGTGTTTTTTAATTAATTAATTTTAATTTTATTTTATGTTATTTTATAGGTTATTTTATGTTATTATATAGGTTATGTTATGTTATTTTATAGGTTATATTATATTATTTTATAGGTTATGTTATGTTATGCTGGTTTTTTTTTTTTTTTAAGTAAGTTTCACACCAAGCATGGAGCCCAAAGCAGGGCTTGAACTCACCGCCCTGAGATCAAGACCTGAGCTGAGATCAAGAGTCAGAGGCTTAACCGACCGAGCCACCCAGGCGCCCCATACAGTGTACCATTTATAATGCTGTTCATTTCTAACTACCAGGAGCTGTTCCTGATCTCTCGATTCTAAGAAAATGGTCCCTTTCTCCTTGTGGGATGTAATGGACTATTTTTGTTTCCTATCATATTTGATCTGTGGCCCTTGCCACTCACAGAGACGTCTTTTCTGAAATGCCCTCCTCCCTCAGTTTGTATGAATCTGCTCCTCCTTAGTTCCCCTGCCCCTTGCACTGGTAGCCATGCCTCATAACCTCTCTTTTTCCTCCTACAAACTTTGTTCTCTCCTCCTCTCTTCTAGATCTGTATGGTCTCACTCGATAACCTCACCCACTCCTCTAGCTCCACTACCCTCTGCTAAAAACTCTCAAATGCTTGGGGTGCCTCAGTGGCTCAGTTGGTTAAACATCCAACTCTTCATTTCGGCTCAAGTCATGATCTCATAGTTCATGAGTTCAAGGCCTGCACTGTCAGTGCAGAGCCTTCTTGGTATTCTCTCTCTTTCCCTTTCTCTTTGTCCCTCCCCTCCTCACGCTCTGTCTCTGTCTCTCTCAAAGTAAGTAAATAAAGTTTAAAAAAATTAAAAAAAAAAACCTCTCAAATGCTTGTGTCTAGTTCTATTATGAAGGTAATCATATTGTTTTCCTCTTCTTTCTCCTTTCTGGTTGACAATTCTGTGACGTCTACAAAATCAAGTAGTCCTTGAAGTTGGCTCACTGATATCAAAAGCCCTGGTTCGTTGCAGGGAGATGAGCTGGCTTCACCTCCCGCTTGCTTCCCCAGTCCCCAGATTTCTTACGAACTTTGATTTGTGTAGTAGGAAAAAGGTACACTGCATCTCACACTTTCCAGTCTGTCACGGAAGCCAGCAATGTGTTCATGCCAGTGTTAGGGTCATATTGTAGGTATGGGACAGGCTGGGAGAGCTAATTTCCAACGAGAAGTATGGAAAAGAAGGAAGCATTCCTCCTCCTCCTCCTCCTCCTCCTCCTCCTCCTCCTCCTCCTCCTCCTCCTCTCCTTCTTCCTTCTTTCTTTTTTCTTCTGCTTTCTTCTTTCTTCTTCAATACACTAATGGATCATACTTGAAAGGCAAGTTTGCTGCTGAATGGGCAGAGTTTTTTGAGGGAGACTGGATCCTTTCAAGAGCATAAAGAAAGCCCATGTTCTCTGCCCATCTGAATTCTAGCCTCGGTCATTCCGTGACCCTACTGCCTGAAGGGCCTGCCTAGGAGCTAACAGAATCAGACTTCACAGCTTATAATTGGCATCGTACCCTAATTACAAACTAAAAAGACTCAAATTGAAGAGGCAAGTTTTACTGAGACCAGGGTGGGCCCAGATTGAGAGGGAGAGAGAGAGAGAGAGAGATGATTTACTGAGGCAAACATGGGAGAAGTATCAAACGGAAGAGTGGGAGCCCACAAGGGACGAATGAGGCACTCATGGGCTCTGCAGTTTTGGAAGGGCCGAGAGAAAAAAGCGTGATTCTAACATCAGCTGCTCCAGGCCACAACTACAGTGACTCAGCCTCATGGACGACCCTGTGCTTCTGTGTTTTATACAGAGACTTTGGATTCTATAACTAGCACAGGGAGAAGACTTTTGAATATGTAAGATCCAGTTGAAGGCCATCTCGAAATATCCCGATAAACCAGAAAGAACAGGCTTGCTGATCTTCCAAGGAGCTCAGCCAGCAGTTGGACAATTGAAGCTGCAACCAGGACAGGGGCAGCGGGGGAGGATGTGACCAAGGGACATGGGGTCGGGAGGGACCCGTATCTGCCGTAGGCCTTCGTCAGAGACAGCTACTCCCATCTGGTCTAACCAGTACAAGGCAAATGTTGACTGCATGTACGCCTGAGTTTCTTAAGGGGGCTCATGAAGTTAGTTCTAGAAAGGAGCTGTAGGGGAGCCTGGGTGGCTCAGTCAGTTAAGCGTCCGCCTCTTGATCTCAGCTCAGGTCATGATCTCACAGTTCATGAGTTCGAGCCCTGCATCAGGCTCTGTACTGACAGTGTGGAGCCTGCTTGGAATTCTCTCTGTCTCTGTCTCTCTGTCTCTCTGTCTCTGTCTCTCTCTCTCTCTCTCCCCTTCCCTCCCTCTCTCTCCCTCTCCCTCTCTCCCTCTCCCTCTCTCTCTCCCTCACTCTCTCTCTCTCTCTGCCTCTCCCCCACTTGTGCTTTCTCTCTCTCTCTCAAAATAAATAAAACTTAACAAAATTAAAATAAAAAGGAGCTGTAGCTCAGAGGGATGAGAAACAAGCCTGTTCTAGGAGATACATGAGGTTTTCGTCAAAACCCACTCCACCCAAACACGCAGTGAGGCTGGGTCATAAACCAATGGCAGCTTCTAGTTGGAGACCTGGCATCTTCCATCATGGAGCAGAGTGTGCTCTTGGGCAGGCGTGTATGCCTTCGAGGGGTCATGGAGGCTTACCGGCAAGAGAGCATAGAGTGTAATGGGCAGAACCGTTCTGAAAAATCATAATGGATCTCCTCTGTACTTTTTTGGGACAAACCCTTCTCCTTAACCAATTCCAAAAATAAGCACTAGCCTTAGAGGTAGGGGTGGGGGTGTAGGTGATTATTTCTGCGAGAACACAAAGAGAATGAGTTTCATTTGGGGTGTCCACACTAGGATTCTGGAATAAAATAATGAGCTGGACCTGGAGAACCCGGATTCCGCCCTTCCCACAGCTTACCTACGTCAGTCCATACGCTTTCGTGTCTTGCCTGAGCATATTTAACTGTGGGCTCTTTTTCCGGCCATTAATGCCTCTGACCATGCAGTGCTCTTGTGAGTGTCTGAGTTCGAACAGCATGAAATGAAACTACCCTCCTTCCCTCCGCGGTATGATACTCATCTAGAATTATTCCTAATGCACTAATATACTTCCTAGAGAGGACTTTGCCAATGTTGATCCATTTGTAGAAAATGTTTAAAGACGCCTTTTCGTTCCCACCCGTCTGGCAGACAACGCTAATAACCCCCTTTTGGAACGTGCCAGCCAAAGGAAGAGTATGTCCGTCAAAGAGGTGAGAGCCTGTGTTGTGATTCATCTGGCCTTTCCGTGGGGAACCGTGTTGCTGTACTTACTTTTCAGAGGTCAGATGAGAAAAACCATGTTATTTCCCTTTTGTGTGTTATAAGTGAATCAAATTGCCGGGAAGCCCACAGAGCCTTCTGATGTAAACCTGCACTCACTGCAGCCAAGCGCCTCCAAACGCCACCACATACCTAAGGACCTGGGTCGGCGGATCTATTTTCACAGTTCTTTCCGATTCTAATGAACTCTGAAGAAGTTTATTTCAAAATAATCCTTCTGTATTAAGCGCTGGCTTATTGACAAGACTTCTTTTATCATGACTGTATGAAGTTTATTTTCCAAACGAAGGTTTATTTTTGCATGGAATTCTGAGGTTTCGCATTGTGTATACCAAGCAATTAGTTTGGGATTTTTGGAATTTATTTGAGACCAGACAGATGTCTTTAATTTACACACTCTCGGAGGTGACAAACCCTATTAACATTCGAAAGCTATCAATTTGCTTTATCTTTGTTCTTTGGCTCTCTCAGCTATGATCCAAGCTGACTCCTTTTTTGGTCTGCTGGTTGGTTTTTTCGTTGGTGGTGGTGGTTTGTTTTTGTTTTTGTTTTTGGTCCTGTATGTAGACAGAAGAAGAAATTCAAGGAAGACATGAAAGATAGCATTGGTAATTTTATCGCTGTCCAAACCGGGTGGGATGCTTTAAGAGCCATGGACTTCGCCTCTATTAGGAATGCATTTTGTCCAACTGTAGCCCCTTCCTCTTAGCAGTCATGGTCTGTGCATGTACACATTCGTGCCAGCAACTCCTCTGCACTCAGGCTTTTCTCTGATCGTGTTGGTGGCCCCTGACCGCAATCTGGTGCTGCCTTAGCCTACATTTTCTCTCCTCAGTGATCGTTTTGCACACGTCCCATAAATGCACGTCTGAGTTGCGTACGCTTATGCATCAGTCTGGATATGCTTCCCGTGTGCTGACCACATCCTTTGCACATCGGTAATAACTGCACTCCCATTGTTGATTCGGAGGACTGTTGAGTTGGGAGATGGGGGCAGGTTCAGCAATGTTGTCCCATTCATCTCTAGTCTGAAATTGAAATCACACCAGTGTGTGTGTGTGTGTGTGTGTGTGTGTGTGGTGGGGTTTTCTGTTTTTGTTTGTTTTTCAGGCGTGCTCTGCAGCCACTAGGTGGCTCAGTGGATGTGCCCAGGTGTTCTCCAGAGTCACGATTTCAAACCCTAACAACCTGCCCTGCTCTTCCTTTCTCACAGTGAAGTTCAGGGCTGCACCTGGGACTGTGCTGATTATAGAATGAAAACATGAGGGCGCAGCTTGACCTGAGCAAACCCAGCCCGCTATGCGACAGCCTTGTTTCCATGTTCGCTTTTTGTTATGGTTGCCATATTTTATTCTCGGCGAACGTGGGCCATATTATTACTGGCAAGGGGAAGATTACGGGCTAGCAGATGTCATCGGGAGAGCCAGATCTAGATCAAATGTAGAATGATTATACATCCTGACGCACTTGTTTGTGAAATACAGGGTAATCCGTTATGTACAGGATGTCTGACATCTCTAGTTTTGGTGACATGGTACCCGACTTTGAACTCAACGCTGTTTCTTTTATCTTGGATTAAGTTATTTACGTATGAACCCAAGAGAACTAAAAGCACTTAGAACTAAGATTAGAAGGCTACTTCCTTAACACGACTACTTCAAAAATATGTATCAAAATACACTTAACGGTGAAATATCATAGAAGTTCCTATGAAAACAGGGAACAAGAGAAGTACGCTTGCCCTCAAAATTTACAGTTTTTCTCCTGGACATCCTAGATAATGCAGCAAGTCAAGAAAAATAGAAAACATGATGGGAAAAGAGGAGGTAAAAGCATCAGGTGTAAATGATGTTACTTCCCTAACCTAAAAATAGAAGGTTTTGTGATAAGAAAGCATTACAAAGGAAGAAATTGCATCAGTGACAAAAAAAAATTGTACAAAAATCATTAAACTTAAAAAAACTAATTGTATGAAAAGTAAACTGCCCTAAAACAGCAATTAATATAAATGAAACACAATATATCCAATTAACAGAATTAGATTATATTAATTATATTGACAGCAATTAATAGAAATTAATAAAATATATTCCATTTACAATGCACATGGGCTTAAAAGAAATTCATTTGCCATATGGCAAATACTACAAGACTTTCTTGAATGGCATAAAAATACTTAAAAAAAGAAAAGACTACTCTCTTCCTGGATGGGGAAAAATACTGTAAACCTATTAATTCTTACCCTCATTTAAAATTTTAGTACTAGTCTAGCAAATGTCATTCCAGGATTCTCCTTTTCAATTTTCGCAAAATATTTCTTGAGCTCATGTGAAGAATCAGTGAGAAAAAGAGCCAAGCAAGTAAGAATTGGTGAAGTATTTTGTTTATAATTTATCATAAACCTACAGTAATGACAATAGCATAGCACAGACTACTCAAGAAGAAAAATGAAAATTCATATATATTCTTAACTGAACACTAATCTGTAGTATATATTTTTAATATACTTACATAGGATATAAAATATTATCCTATATAAATGTATATACACGTATAATATATAGATAAATTAGTGTTTAATAAGGTAGCTCTTCAGGGGCACCTGGGTGCCTCAGTCGGTTGAGCATCCGACTTTGGCTCAGGTCATGATCTCGTGGTTTGTGGGTTTGAGCCCCGTGTCAGGCTCTGTGCTGACAGCTCGGAGCCCGGAGCCTGCTTCAGATTCTGTGTCTCCCTCTCTCTCTCTGCCTCTCCCGCATTTGCACTCTGTCTCTCTCTCAAACATAAATAAACATTTAAAAATTTTAAAAAAGTAAGGTAGCTCTTAAAATTATCAGATAAAGAATGGATTTATTCAACACATTATATTTGTTTAACATTTCAAAACTAATTTAATTCCCTACCATAAACTATACTGCAAAATAAAATCCAGGTGGATCATAGAGAGAAATAAACAGAAATCTATAAGAAAACTAAAAGTATTGATTTGAACATTAACACAATAATAGGGTTAGAGAAGGCTTTTAAGCAATTAAAGGGGAACGTATTCACATATATGATTACCTACAAACCCATTAAAATGTGCATATCTTCTCACCAACGCATGCCACATTTAGGACTTGATTACACATATATAGAAAAATATCCGGGCAAGGATGATCACCCTTCTGTCTCTCATTACTGTCAACATGTGGGCCAGATTTAAACGTTGAAGAAAATGAGAGGGATTCAATAAGCTGTAGTAGGTGCCTAAGATTCTTTTATCTAGTCGTTCTACAAATATTCCTTCACGGGGGCATAGTATGTACTCGGACATCTAAAAGACAAAGGGCTCGGGAAATGTTCACAGGTTATTCCTGGGTGACAGAAGCAGTCCATGAAACCATAGGCATGGGAGACCCCATTTGCAGGAAACCCAGATGCCTCAGTCCTCGAGAGAAAGGGGACACAGATGAAGTTTTAGCAGTACCGACACCCGCAGTATGCCGGTTTAGGGAGCCCATGCCCATCGCTGCAGGATTTTAGATCCCTTCTCCAAATTTCTCTCAGTAGTTATTCTTAGATTCACCTAAAATTGACTCGAACCAACTATCCCATATCTGGTGGTAATACCCAGAGTTTTCCAGAGAAATAGATGAATGGATATCTATATCCTTTCTATATATTACATACATATAATGTATGTGTGCATATATATAAAAAGGGATTTATGATAAGGAAACGGCTCATGCAGTGTGTAGGCTGAGAAGTCCCAAGATCTGTCCTCTGTAAGCTGGACACACAGGAAAGCCAGCGGTGTGGACCTGTCCAAGTCTGAAGGCAGAAGATTGATTCCCATCTCAAGCAGTTAGGCACAGAGAGAGAAAATTCTCCCTTCCTCTGCCTTTTTGGCTCTATTCATGTCCTCACAGGAATGGATGTTACCTGCCCACACTGAAGAGAGCAGTCTGTTTCATTGAGTCCATTGATTCAAATGCTGGTCTCTTCCAGAAACACATACTTCACAGACACATTCAGAAATAATGTTCAGTTAGCTACGTGGGCGTCTTCTGGCCAGGTCAAATGGACACCTAAAATTCATCCTCACCCAGCGAAAGGTTGAAAACCTGTCCAACATTCCTGAGAGGTTTAGGGATTTAACTTTTCACGGTACCCTCAATGTTCCCATCTTCTTGTCTCACTAAACTCTGAGCCTACCAGGTCTGCACCTGGGCTCTCCTCTCTGACCAAAGCCAACCTAGACATGGAACATTGATTGCACTCTCCAATTTTTAAATAAATATCTCTAGCCCACCATCCACACAGAGCATATTTGTGTACAATGCCTTTACTGGACACATGGGTGATACACAATTACACAATGCACAGCACTCAAGGCCCTCTGGCTAGCCTCCTACCCAGGGTGCCCTGTGTTTGGACACGTCTTCCTCAAAGCCAGCCCTGTCTCTTGTGACCCTTTGTATTCTCCATGATTCTCCAGAGAAATAGATCCAATAAAATTTTTTAAATTATACCTGTGGGGAGAGGCGGGGAGACAGATTTATTTTTTATGGAATCGATTTGCATGATTGAGGGGGCTGTTAAGTCTAAAATCTGTAGGTGGTGGGGGGAAGCACCTGAGTGGCTCAGTCGGTTAAACATCCGACTTCAGCTCAGGTCATGATCTCGTGGTTTTGTGGGTTGAAGCTCTGCGTCGGGCTCTGTGCTGACAGCTCAGAACCTGGAGCCTGTTGCGGATTCTGTGTCTCCCTCCCTCTCTACCCCTCCCTCACTCGCACTCTGTCTCTCAAAAGTAAACATTAAAAATAAATAAATAGGGGCGCCTGGGTGGCGCAGTCGGTTAAGCGTCCGACTTCAGCCAGGTCACGATCTCGCGATCCGTGAGTTCGAGCCCTGCGTCAGGTTCTGGGCTGATGGCTCGGAGCCTGGAGCCTGTTTCCGATTCTGCGTCTCCCTCTCTGTCCCTCCCCCGTTCATGCTCTGTCTCTCTCTGTCCCAAAAATAAATAAACGTTGAAAAAAAAATTAAAAAAAATAAATCTGTAGAGAAGGTCAGCGGACTAGAAATTAAGGCAGAGTTTTTATGTTGCAGTCTTGAGGAGAGTTCCTTCTTGGAAAGCTACGGTCTTTGCTCTCAGGCTTTCAACTGATTAGATGTGGCCCACCCATGGTATGGAAGGTCACCTGCTTTACTCAGTCTACAGAATTAAATGTTTATCTCCTCTAAAAAATGCTTCACAGCAACACATAGACTGATCTTTGACCAAAAAACTGGGCACCATAGCCTGGCTAAACTGACCCAAATAAATGATCGTTATCACTCAATCTCCTTCTCCCATTAAGTTCTCATTTAGACTAGCTTGAGTTCTTCAGACTGTATCTTTTCAAATAGGCCATAACCTGGAGTCTCTTTTTATATGTCTTCAAACTCTCCAGAGTGTCCTGTATGCTACATTCTAGAGTGATTGCCTCACGTGGTGAATCCCCTGTATTTTCTCGTGGCCTTGAACAGAAAGTAAGAACAGCAACAGTAAACCTTCCAGGTTTATAATTATATACATAAATACATACAATACTCTGTACGGTGGAAGGAAAGATGGCTGATTTTTGTTTGTTTTGTTTTTTACTGCCTTCATGTTATTCTGCTTTCAGTGCTTTAAGCAATATATAATTTTGTAATGGGGAGAGGTTATAGAAATGCATTTAGTTAGCAAGTACCGTAAAACCTTGGATTGAGAGTAACTTGTTCATGAGTGTTCTGCAAGATGAGCCAACATTTCTAATAAATTTTAACTTGATAAACGAGCGATGTCTTACAATACGAGTAGCACGTGATGCCAGACGTCACATGATCACTATTGAGCCAATGGTTCTTGAAATTCACTTTGATATACAAGTGCTTTAGAGTACAGGCAAGTTTCTGGAACAAATTACGCTCGCAAGCCAAGGTTTTAATGTGTCTCTGTTTATACTTCATTGGTTGCGTATTTAAAAAATAGACCTGAAAGGGACTTAGATTGATTCATGTTTAAATAATACGTTGCTTCTTACATCTATTATTTTCTTTTGTATCAATTATTTTAATGTTTATTTATCTTTGAGAGAGAGACAGAGTACGAGTGGGGAGAGAGCAGAGAGGGAGACAGAGAATCCAAAGTAGGCTCCAGGCTCTGAGCTGTCAGCACAGAACCCTATGTGGGACTCAAACTCACGAACCATGAGATCATGACCTGAGTCAAAGTCGGACACTTATTGAGTGATCGAGTTCAATCACCGATAGCCAGTGATTTAATCAACCATACCTATGTTAATGAAGCCTCCATAAAAACTCAAAAAGACAGGGTTTAGAGAGGTTCCTTCTATTCTGTGTTCACCAAGGTCCATTTTGGTCAGCGGTCATGCTTGATGTGCACATGGGATCTTGGGCTGGCATGCCTGGAGAGAAACGTGAGCATTGGGTCACTTCTTCACATTAATGCCGTGTCGTTCTGAGTGATTTATTAATGTCATATGACTTTAGTGACTATCATTTAAGCAACAGCAGGAAGATCTTTTTTAGATATTCCAATAAAATCCAGTGTCTGAGTCTGGTGGATGGAGAGGGTAACCCCGGGCTGCCTTTAGTTTCTGAACCGAGGCACCTGCAGGGTCCCTGGGCACATGCTGACGGCAGTCGTCCGACCTCACCGTGATCCGGGTCTGCTCTCCCTCTGCCGGAACCACTGTTGTTTCATAGCTTCTGCCCAGCACTACGCTTGGCACACGGTACTGACTCGGCAATTATTTGGCACGTTGAATTGAATTGAGTGTTTTCCAGATGTTTCTGCCAATCAAAGAATCCTCCACTACCCTCCGCGCCGTCCGAGTTTTTTCTTTCTAGACATAGTTTGTCCTCAAAGAGCTCAAGGTCTAAATATCTCCCGTGACCAGTGCACCCTCAGTAGTGATCAGCTTCCTGACAGACACGCCCTTGACTCCCTTTTTTTTTTTCTAATTTCTGTTTTTAAATGAAGGTATAGTTCACAAACCACGAAATTTACACTTGTGTTGCACCGATCACTAGCATCTAACCCCAGAACATATTCATCACGTCAAAAAGAAACCTCCTAGCCTTCAGCAGTGACCGCCCGTCCTTCTTCTGTCTCAGCCCCCCAGCCCTCACCAGCGTACCTCCGTCTCCATGAATTTGTCTGCTCTGGACATTTCATATAAATGGCACCATGAAATAGGTGGTCCTTTATCCTTGACTCGCGTCTGATTTCAACCCAGTAATTTACTTATTTTTTAAATGTTTATTTATTTTGAGAGAGAGAGAGAGTGGGCGAGCAGGGGAGGAAAAGAGAGAAGGAGAAAAGAGAGAATCCCAAGCAGGCTCAACGCTGTCCACACAGAGCTTGACGCAGGGCTCGATCCCCCAAACTGCGAGATGGTGACGTGAGCGGAAACCAAGAGTAGGACGCTGAACCGACTGAGCCACTCAGGCAACCCCTCAGCTCAATAATTTAATCATCCATCCAAACAATTCACTGATAATCACCAGTAGGGGGAAAAAATAGTCAAATAGAACTAGTTAATTTCAAAAAAAGTGCAAGCCAGGTGAGTGAACAAGGGTACCTACCTCTAACATTTAAATAGGAAATTAAGTCACAATAACAATTAGGTCAAACCGTCCCAACACTAAATCTCAGTTACTCTGATTTATTATTATCTAGAAAGAACCAACAAATACAAATCTACACTCTGGATCCACATTCTGTCCCAAAGAGAGTTTTCACTCTGGAGATAACAGAGTTTGGGTTCTAGAGTGGTAGTGTTTTGGCTCAGACTTAGCCAGATCTCCCCACTTCCTGGCTGTTTGAATTGGGGCCAGTTTAATTCACTTCTCTGTTCTTCCTTCTATAGGATAATAGCTCCAAGTATCAAAGAGGACTTCTCACTTAACATGCGCTTTAGAGGTGTTACTACTATAAGAATAGATTGCTTTGGAAATATCATGTTTAGTGTTTATGTCCATTCTATTAACTATACTTCACGTGGCTTACATCAGAGAACATTTCTTACAATTCTTAGGACTGTGTCCCTCTTCAGCAAAATCTATGCTCCTATCTAGGACAGAGATTCAAAATCTATAATAATATGTAAAAAAAAAAAAAGGCACTGACCAATCATAAGGGACAGACACCACCCTAAAGGACATCTTAGGGGCGCCTGGGTGGCTTAGTTGGTTAAGCGTCCAACTCTTGGTTTCAGCTCAGGTCATGATCTCCTGGTTCATGGGATCGAGCTCCTGTCCAGCTCTGTGCTGACAGTGCAGAGACTGCTTGGGATTCTCTCTGTGACCCTCCTCTCCCTAAGTAAATAAAGAAACAAACAAATAAATAAATAAACGTGTAAAAGTTTTTTTAAAAAAATACAGGAGCTTCCTAGCATTAACCTTCTAGATGCCAGATTTTGGGAAGTCTGGGGCAGGGACCTAATGGTGGAATGGTGACAGAGGGCCCTCCACGCACCCCAGAGAGCGTCAGTCACCCCCCCGTAGGAGAGCATTTCCCGTATTTCCCACCCCGGCAAACTGGATGTCAGCCTGGCTTCCCAGCTACCATCTGAATGATGTTCTTTCTTACTATCCCAAACCAAAATCAAGCGGGAAATAAATACAGTTATAAAACAGTGAGCGTCTTTTATACTCCACCCTATTCCAGAGCAGTGAATGCCTCTTTCCCTTTAGTGAAAAAGAAAAAAAAAAAAAAAAAAGTTAACGCAGAGCTGTGTTCAGATTTTGCATCTCTGTTACATTCCCCGAAAAGGGTAAATGGCCCCGCACTATCCAGTGGCCTCTGTTTGGGCATCTCTGGGGCATGAGTAAGTTACCTTCGTATCTTTGCAACTCTGTTCCTTTTTCTTGGTTCATGACACAGGCCCAGGTTGAGTGATAGCCCCGGGCCCCAGAGCTTTGCCCTAGTGCCAAAAGGTAGGAATGTTATGATAAATCTACTGGGGAGAAAAATGCACCCAACCCACAGAGTGATTCCCTCGTCCCTGAAAAGGGTTTCGCTGCTGCAAATTTTTGTCCCAGAACATTTGAGCCAGCAGTTCAGTCTAGACGCAAAGTGGCCTACGTGCTTTGAACAAATCTGCTTTTAATGTGCGGAGTGCTCGTTTCCCGTTATTATTCTGAGTGATTAAAGAAAACTTCCAAGCCTGTGCTGGGCCAGTCATCATTTATTACGGAGAAGCTTGTTGCGGATTTCGGTGTCGTCCATCTGAGACAGTATCTTCAGCCTGACGAATTCAAAAGAAAAGTGATGTGTTTTTGGCACAAATTGATAGAGTTTCAAGATCTCGGTAACAGATACATACACAATCGTATTGCTGAGCTGAAAGAAATGTGTTTCCAATAAACGGTATTTACTGGGGTTTAACAGCGGTATAATAGTTACCTGTCTATTACATGGTAGTCAAAGCTAAAAAATGTGTTTTTAATAATCAATTGGCATTTCAAATAATGTAAGATAACTGCCATATGAAATTCAAACCTCGAGACAGCCACATTTTAGACCTGGTCTTGAATCCCATTCATGAACTCAAGGTATTAAGAGACTGGCCATTGTCAAAAAAGGATGTGACCATCAAAGGGCTGGAATTTTTATTCTCTTCTCTACACTTTCTCGGCTTTTCTCTTTTGAGTCTTCCTTTTCCTCTGCCGAACATGGATTTCATTACACCTTGTATTAACTAGCAGAGATAACACCCTGCCTATCAAGAACATGGATCCTTCCCCCCAACTGAGAAGGAAAAAAAATAATAATAACTGAAAAAGTAACTCCATACCTGGAGAGATAGATGGGACACGTCTCAAGGTCACAGTGATGTGCGTGGGGTGACAGGTTCCCTTGAGGGTAACTTTGCAATGAGAGTTTCACAAGTCATTTTGTCCTGTGGCTTACACTTACATGGTGTTGTATGTCGATTGTATCTCAGTAAGACCGGGGGAAGAAAAGGAATGTCAGCCCCTCTCCCTCCTGTGGCCTCCTGGAGAGGAGCCTGTTGTCCCACACCCCGGTAGATGTTGTGTCCTTCATTCGTACAAATATTTATAAGGTGCCTGTCGCATGTGAAATTGCTCTATCAGGTATGAATGCCTCAAAAACAAAAGGCAACGTACCTGCCTTCGGGGAACTCTCAGTCAGAAGGGGAAGAAGGACAGGACAGTCCATAATGACAGACTCTGCAGGATAAGTGAAGGGACCCACCCGTATGAGCACAAGGGGTACGGATACCCAGCACCCCTGGGTGCAAGACAAGGACCATTCAAATAATGATGCTGATAAAACATTGCTCTCTCATGCCTTGTGGCTTACAAAGCCTCTCCCCGTGCAGTCCTTCGCTTCCAGAGGCTTCTCCCTTTCCCGTGCACACATCTCCCTACCTGGCATGCTCTTCGCCCCCTCCATGGCCAAGCCCCACCCATCCAGCCTGGAGCTCAGCTCCGATGTCGCCATCTCCAAGGGGTCTTCCTCTGCCCTCCCCAGAGTGGTGCTCCTGACACCAGACCCCTTTATTCTCTCACATCATCCTTGTTTTCCTCAAACATTAGGCATACCCTTCGTTATCCGTCTTTCCCTGGTAGAACCCGGGCTCCGCAAAGGCAGGATCGGTTCCGGCACCGATGATTGCCCGAAGCCCCCACAGGGGAGGGGTAGAAGATGGCCTGACAGCAGTGAGCGTTAAGCCTTCGCTTGAGTGGATGGACTCCAAGCCTATGGTGCCATTTAAGCATCAGAGCGATAGCCACTGGGAGAGCCATTTTGGACACGTTTGGGGGCAAGGGAATGCTCTCTTCTTGAGCACATAAGATGACGTTCGGGGTTTGACACGGAAGGCTGGATGTCCCATGTGACTTGCTGCCCATCGCAGGTGGGTTTCATCGACTGCCCCCCCCCCCCCCGCCCCGCAGAAGATACAGATCGCTGAGTCCACCAAGGATCCCTGGAGTCTGCACTGATGATCACCTGTTCTCCCCTCCATCTGAAGCCCGACAACAAGGGCTGACACCCAGATCTCCAGCCAGACGTGGCCTGATGCAGCATCTCTGCCGGTAGCGAACTATGACCCCCCGCACCCTGAGAGCGGGGGCAGATAACTGGAGGAAGCATATGGCAGGAGGTATGCTTCTGTGACGCCAAAGCCTCTTAGGAACAAGAGCTCGTTAAGAGCATGAGCCTCGGCTCCCCACCTCTGCCAAGTGTCAACCTTCATTAAAGGGCTGAGGGAAGATGAGTTGCAGAAGATGGAGAGTCTGGGCCAAGGCGGGAGTTCCCTCCCCAAGCTCAAGAGGGCTCGGTTAGCGTTTCTGCCGAGATTGGCAACTGTGGTTGAACTTGTCAGACCGTGAGCTTTCCTGAGGATTTAGCCACCCCAACACGTGCACGTTTTGAAAAGCAGGGATCTGTTGAGAGTTGATTCACCCCTCCATGGGGGCTTCTGATTCCACCTCCCACCTCTGTTAGTCTGTCCCGCCCCTTTCTTTGCTTCTGGAATTCTCAGAGCCCCATGTTAGGAGGTGTTCTTTGCTGCTTAAGGTTAGTGTTTTCTTGGAAGAGACTCATTCCAACAATAATAGTACACTAAATTTGGTCCTCTGACAAACGAGGACTATTATTTCTAAAGGCACTTTGGAAGACGTTGCTCTACAAAATTAGCTCACATTGGGTTTTTAGCTTCATTGAAAATCCCGAGATAGTCACATTCCAATTTTCCACCAAAGGGAAATGGAGATTCAGAGAAGTTAAAGTTTTCCCAAGGTCACACAGCTGATGGGGAGTAGAGGGTTGGGGGCAGGGGCGGGGGGGGGGGGCCCGGGAGGGGGAGAAAACACAGGACTTCTCTCTACCATTCCGTATCAATACCGATCTCTTGGAAATTTCCTTCCAAGACGGGACCTAGGGAGACTGAAGTTGACAAGTTGCCTCCTGGTTTGCGAAATACTCCTTTTTAATCTAAAAGAAAACAATAGCATATTTGCAAATAAGCCGTGAGATTAAATGTATCGGTGGGCATTCACATATAAGCATGTAAAAGGCAGCTTGCCCAATGAAGCATATGTGGTTTGCAGATATTTTTAATATTTCAAAATATGTCCCTAAGGATGAATTCTTTGCAAATGCACACTCAAGTTTCACTCTCTTTAAAAAGGGCCACAACTCTGTCATTTGAGATGTAAAAGGAAGTGATGTATAATTTTTATGCAGTTTATGCTGTTTTACATGGTATTAAAATTATTGCTTGATATTTTAAGCTTTTGGGAAGACTGATCCCATCTCATTAGTTTTATTAATATGCCTAGAAACAATTTAATCGGAAGTCTAGCAATTTGAAATTCATGACCACTCAAACATACACGTTTACCTTTGTTTGGCTAATGGGGAAAACATGTAGGCAAATGGAAAATGCAAACCCTACATGTTTGATATACTTAAGAAAATACCTATTTCAATCTCTTTAGAACCAGATGCTTCTACTGTATGCACATCTTAACTTATTTATTCATTAAGACCAATCCTCAAGGGTTCCTATGTGGTAGCTATTACTGGCTTAAGTACAAAGTATGGCATAGTCTTGAAAGTAATTGTTATAATTCGTTTTTTCTTAAAACTTTATTTGCAGAACTTTACTATTCAAGCTACGAGTCTAGATTAGAGATATTTATTAGCAGTAGAAGGAATGCAGAATTTGAAGTCTGACAGACCTGGTTTGATTTCCAGTGGTGCCATTTTTTTTTTAAACTTAAGTGTGAAGCTTGATGAATTTTTTTTAATATATATATATATTTTTGAGAGACAGAGAGACAGAGCACAAGTGGGGGAGGGGCAGAGGGAGAGAGGGAGACACAGTCTGAAGCAGGCTCCAGGCTCTGAGCTGTCAGCACAGAGCCCGATGCAGGGCTTGAACCCATGAAGTGTGAGATTGTGACCTGAGCTGAAGTCAGATGCTCAACTGACTGAGCCACCCAGGCACCCTGATGCTACATTTTAGCTGATTATCCTTGGACAGGTGACTTGATCTTCATGAGTTTCATCATTGTCCAAGCTGGGCCACTTCCCAGACTAAAAGAAGTGTTGTCAATAAGTACTCTGGTAAAGCAAGCATAATCAGGTACTGGCCTGGGCAAGCCAGACAGATGGTTACTCTTATCAAAATGTGGCTGGTCTTCCAAGTTTCTAGCCTTTGGCATATCTGGGCTGTTGGCAGATGGTGTTTTGTTTCAATTTTTCTATCATTGCCCTCAACTGTAAGGAATGAAATCTATCCAAGCCTCATGATGCCATCTTGAATCTGTCCCATTCAGTTGTAAGAATATTCCCACTAGGGTTATTGAGTCCCATGTTCATGTGGAGGAAAGTCCTAAAGACAGATTTGGAACTTCTTACGTAATTCAGCATTTTACCCCTCCCTGATATCAGGCCCTCAGGACCAGCAGAGTAAAAGGGCGAATTCCATTCTATGTCTCTTGTTCTTTGAATCCTCTGTGTTCTCCTCAGTTCACTGCTTCTGGCTCCCCCAGGGGCAAGGTTGGGGAAATGGGGATTGTAGGAAAGGGGCCTTATCCCAGTCACCCCAGGCTTCGTGGGGCAGTATGCCTACTGTGCACCCCACCCTTTATTAAAAAAATCTGTACCAATTGTGGTTTTAATGTGCAGTCCGTTGGCTAACGATGATGTTGAATACATTTTCACTTGTACTTCTCTTTTGCAGATTACCTATTTATGTGCTTGGTCAGTGTATCTTTCTTGACTTTTTAAAGTAAGATTTTCTTTCACTTTCCTAGAATAAAAAGAACAATAAAAGCCATACCCATGCCTACAAATGATGACGATTAGCATTTTAGAACATTTTCACTATCTGTCTTTAATAGAACTAAAGCACTGCGGATAGAAGTGTACGTTTTAACTACAGCAACCATGAGTGCTAAATAGTATATTACTTATGTGTGTGTTTTAAATTTGTATAAATGGTAAAATTCCATACCCATATTCTGTAGTGCTTCTTTACGTGACAGTATGCTTTTTAGCTCTTCCCATTACATGTCAAAAAGAGAAATACATATTTGAAAAGTTTATTTATTTAAACAATTTGTTTTAATGTTTACTTATTTTTGAGAGGGAGGGAGAGACAGAGTGCAAGCGGTGGGGTCAGGGGGCAGAGAGAGAGAGGGAGACACAGAATCCGAAGCAGGCTCCAGGCACAGAGCCCGACTAAGGGCTCAAATTCACGAACCGTGAGACCATGACCTGAGCTGAAGTCAGAGGCTTAACCAACTGAGCCACCCAGATGCCCCTTAGAAGTTTATTTTAATCACTGTGTAACATTCCACTTGAAGACGAGATGATTTAAGACCTTGTAACTGCCGTATAATATTCTATCATGTTTGTAAAGTTTGATGGTTCTAAGCAATGATTGTAAACATCCTCGCACATGTCTCTCCATGTTTGTGTCCAAATAGTTCTTGACGATAATTACTGGAAGTGGAATCCCTGAGCGATAAGATATGTGCTTTTTAATTTTACAGACTACTGACAAAATGCTCTTTGCGTGAGGCACAAAACCTTCTACTTCTGCCGACAAGGTGTGACCCCACCCATTTCTCCACATTCTTGCCAGCAAGTGATATTGCCAAACATTTAAATCTGTATAGATTTGATGGGTGAGATATAAAAATGTATTTTTCATTTTTGATCATCTGATTTCAGTCCTGCCTTGCTGACCATTGATCAGTTAGTACCAAATGTGAACAGTATTTGTTGCGCCCAGTGGGCACTTCTGTGTCTCCATTTGTAAATTCCCCATTTGCATTCTTTGTGCCTTTTGCTTTTGGGGTAATAGTTCTTACTTGTGTGGGTGGTGTTTTTTGTTTTTTTTTTTCTTGAGAGAGAGAGAAAAAGTGTGAGTGGGGGAGGGGCAGAGAGAGAGAAGAAGACACAGAATCCGAAGCAGGCTCCAGTCTCTGAGCTGTCAGCACAGAGCCCGACGCGGGGCTCGAACCCACGAACCACAAGATCATGACCTGAGCTGAAGTCAGACACTTAACCAGTTGACTGAGCCACCCAGGCGCCTCCCCCATACTTGCGTTTTAATAGATACACGTTTACTGAAGATATTTGCCTTGATTTTTTTTCCAGCTCGTATTTTACGCTTACGTTTTCTTGCGGTGTTTTGGACACTTGGGAGATGTTAACTTTTTGTTTAGTTAGATAGCACCCTCTTCCTTTATGATTTTCCTACTGATTTTATACTTCACTATACTTGGATGGGTGAACAGGGATTAACATGGCAACAACAGAGCTGTTTTGCAGATGGAGAGACAATTTTACAAAAGAACCCACGTGGTATAGCTTTAATATTCTTCAGTGAAGTAGAAGCCAAAGTTATATGAGAAAGGGTACACACGAGGTGGGAGGAAATAAAAGTGTTACCTGATTTTTTTTTTTTTTTTTTTTTTTTTACAACATACGTAATTTTGTTTTGCTGGGGTGAGCATAGCTACTCAGTTAATTCGTTCTCTCCAGGTACCAGGATAGTCTCAGTTGAATGAACTCCAATACCGTGCATGCTGTGATGATGATTTCTGGACTTTGTGTCAAACACAATAAAATATTTCTTGGAGAACCGTTGGGTGACACAGTGGCTTTGAGTAGCGTGCTCCTTTCCGTGTACGGATGACCAGCAAAACAAGCTGACTCCAGGAGTCACCTGTCCCGAACACAGCACAGAAAGAAGGGAAATTGTCAAGTAGACAAACAACAAACATCAGCATAATCAGCCTCCACTGACAAGTGACACTAAAAGCTCCTGGGTTAGCAGAGTGAGCTTTGCTGATATTACGCAGAGACGTTCTCTGACTGACATTTCCTGTGTATAAATTCTCCATCTGTGATTGTCGGAATTGATTATTTTAGAGCCGGCCGGATGCCGTGCTTTTCTGGCCCTGGCGTGTGTCTCAGCCACTGCCTCCTAGGACGCTAAGCTTCCTGCACTGTTTCTTGCTTGCAGTGTCCTTCCAGGACTGAACACCCAGAAAAAACCCGAACGGAACAGACTTGCACGGCGTGGGACCTTGTACGGAGAAAACGCTAATGGGCTGCTGGATCGTCCGTAGATCAAAGTTCTAAGTATGTTATGTACTCTCCAGTGATTGCCCTGAAAAAGGAAGGGAGGAAAATTCTGACCCACAGTTAGGAAATATTAAAGTGGCTCCAAATCTAAGTCATTAAACTGCCCACATTAGAGGCACTCCGTGCTGCTTTAGTTGTAAACAAGCTGTAGACCCGGACAGGGACGCTGTAGCAATGTCCCCATGCCTGCCACTAATCATCTTTAGCTTTCTTTTTTTTTTTTAATTTTTTTTTTTTAACGTTTATTTATTTTTGAGACCGAGAGAGAGACAGAGCATGAACAGGGGAGGGGCAGAGAGAGAGGGAGACACAGAATCGGAAGCAGGCTCCAGGCTCCGAGCCATCAGCCCAGAGCCCAACCCGGGGCTCGAACCCACGGACCGCGAGATCGTGACCTGAGCTGAAGTCGGACGCTTAACCGACTGAGCCACTCAGGCGCCCCTCATCTTTAAGCTTTCAAGTTAAAATATCTTCTGCTGTCTTGGGGGCTGTGGTAGGGGCCCCTCACTAAGGAAAGAAAAAAAAAACATATCAAGGCAACGCATACGTGACAACATTCTTCACCACCTCGTAACATGAGACCACTTGATCAGGCTATGTGTGTGTGTGTTACCACGTATGGGAAACAAAAAAGTAAAAAAATATATAAAAAACTACGCCACGCGGCATTCGGGGCTCAGTTCTTTGGGTGCGGACCCAGCTGAGCCGGGCCAGCACAAATAAGGTTGCTTCCTGGGAAGAAAAGCCTCTGTGTCACGATTCTCTGTGCGAGAATCCTGCTCTAGGGCGGTCTCATTATCTCACTTCCAATGATTCTTTTGAATGAAGGGTATTTTCTCAGCTTTCCTTGTGGCTGTTGGAATAATGTCATCACTCTGTTTCGTGGAGAATTCCCTTCGGTATCTGTTAGCAGTAACCATCCTAACCCCAGATGGAGATGGGGCAGAGGGCAGACAGTGTCGTGTGCTCAGCCAGGAGCTGGGTGCTTTTATTTTTAGTGTTTGTTTACTTTTGTGTGTGTGAGAGAGAGACAGAGTATGAGCTGGGGAGGGGCAGAGAGAGAGGGAGACACAGAATCCGAAGCAGGCTCTAGGCTCCGAGCCGTCAGCACAGAGCCCAACGTGGGGCTTGAACCCACGAACCTCAAGATCATGACCTGAGCTGAAGTCCGACACTTAACCAACTGAGCCACTCAGGCTCCCCGGGAAGCTGAGCTTTTAACGCAATTTGCTATTTAATCCTCAGGACAGCTGTCTAAGTTTAATGTTATGGTCCAGAATGTTCACAGAGCAGGTGACTGACCTACAGAGAGGCCGTAGTTACTCGGTTTGTATGTGGCAGTGTGCGATTCAACCCCCTGTTTATTGGACAATAAGCCATTTCTCTTTTTACTGTTCCACTCTTATGGTACCTGTGGATGCCCTTGTAAAAAAAAGAATAATGGGGTGCTCTTGGCCAAGGCACATTTTCTTTCCCGGCCTGCTTCATAGTGCATAAAAATGAGAGGAATGAACTAAATAATCATAAGCATCTTCTTTAATCTTGTGAGTCTTCCAACTCTATAAAAGAGGAATAGAAACGTCAAGGTTTTCAGATCAGTAATTGATATAAAAAGATAAACTGTCAAAATGAGACAAAGCTTTCAAAAAACACGTTTGTGTGTGATAGCTCTGCATTTAAAATAAAACATTCTTAAGGCGCCTGGGTGGCTCAGTCGGTTGAGCGTCCGACTTTGGCTCAGGTCGTGATATCGCAGTTTGTGGGTTCGAGGCCCACGTCAGGCTCTGTGCTGACAGCTCAGAGCCGGGAACCTGCTTCGGATTCTGTGTCCCCCTGTGTCTTTGCCCCTCCCTGGCTCATACTCTGTCTCTCTCTGTCTCAAAAATAAACAAACATTAAACAAAAATTTTTTTAAGTAAAACATTCCAATTTTTAAACTCTGTTGTCTGCAAAATTACCCGAACATTCACAGTGTGATTTTCGCTTGTGGTAGTAGCAATGATTTTTTAAAAAGTTACGAGTTTATAATACAATCTTGGTTTTTTTTCTGTCAAATGTTTGTTTAGTTTTATGATGCATTAAGATCAAAATACTAAATAATAAGTTGACCGTTCAATAGAAACAAAATTTATAAAAAATATCCAGGAATTCACTGTATATTAATGAACCTACAACTACAGACAGAGAAGAAAACTTGGTTAACTACTTGGAGATATTTCCTTGGGCGAAATGGTTTAGTGTAGAAAAGTAATAGATTCTCTCTGAATGAACATAAATTTAACAAACTGCCAAAAAAATTCAGCATGATTTCTGGGGAAGCATAATGTAACGATTTTAATATTTACCTGGTGGGATAAAGTAGTAAGAAAAGCCAATTAAACAACAACAAAAAATACATGGGGTTGTGGAACTACTCTGGCTACATTTCCAGTTGCAATATTAATTATGGTTCTTAAAACTATAAACAAAGTTGGGGCATCTAGGTGGCTCAGTTGGTTAAGCGTCTGACTTCAGCTCAGGTCATGATCTGGCGGTTTGTGAGTTCGAGCCCCATGTCGGGCTCTGTGCTGACAGCTCAGGGCCTGGAGCCTGCTTTGGATTCTGTGTTTCCTTCTCTCTCTCTCTCTCCCCCTCCCTGCTCATGCTCTGTATGAGCATGTCTCCTTCAAAATAAATAAACTATAAGCAGAGTTTTGATGAAAAGGGTAGAGAATAGATGTTCTGGCTTATCCAGCATATCAATTTATCCTTCTAAAACTTTAATTGGGGCATCGAGGAATCTGGTCATGGGTGGGTTAGATCACTGAAGGATGAGATTAGACCTCTTAAGACAAAGAGTGAAGACAAGAGTTGTAATTTATTAGCCATCTCATCCCAACACAAACTTTCGATGTAGCTAGTTATAGTGTTAGGGAGGAAGGTATATTACTTAGGATGGAATTCAGCTGTGAGCATTTAGGCTAGGGAGGCCAGAAGCTCTCCTTGGACTTCTTATTCCAGACCACATTTAGTCATCCCTAGAATAGAGCTCTCATCTCTGTGATCCAAGATGGCAGTGTCCATGTGCCAGGAAGCAAGATGGAGGAGAAGGCTAAGCAGAGGGAGAAGACAAACAGCCCCAGAGGAAGATTCCTGAAAGCGGTCTTCTTCCGTCACCTGGAACGCCACTGAGCCACACGTGATATCTAGTTGCCACCGAAGCCTGGAACGTTTGCCCTATTCTGAGGAGCCTGGGATCCAGCTCAAATCCTACTATCCCGGAAGGAATGGATACTAGGAGAAAACCAACACTCTCCACTGCTAAGCGAAGGGGGAAGGAACTGAAGGGGGGTGGTCAGGGCAAGTCGTGTAATTTTGGGATTTGGGAACATTTTTGTGAAATCTCTGAAATAAGCATACATGGGGATATTTCTTGGCTCCCTTAATGTGAGTGTGACCAGGAAGTAACCCCAAATCTCCCAACATTCTGTCAACCAGAGTCACAACCCTCCTAGAGCATTAGTTTCTGTTATTCCAGAACTTAAACAACACAGTTTTAGGTAAAAGAAGCTTTTGTTCTAGGAAATGAAAAAAATAAAATAATTTATGAAGCCGTGGAATCACGCTGTGTATCATACCTGAATCTGTTTTAAAACTTGAACATTTGATAATATCATTTGATCTATCACCCATATAAAGCGAGAAATTCCCCAGAGAAATAAGTATTTTTCTAAATCATGCCTCTCATGCCCGCATAGCGTTTCGCTGTAATTCATACCCCATTGTTGGATTACCGATACATGTAGTTTCATCATAGTAAGTAAAGCGAACCCTAACTCAACCTGATTTAAGGACCACAAGAACACCTCCTGCTATCAAAATCAGACAACTATTCAAGTGCTAGAGAAGCCGTTTACTTTAAGCTTCCTGTTCTGTTTTCTCATTATCAATTGTCCTGGTAAACCGTTAATCCCGACTGCTCACTTGGCTTTGAAGGATTTCTTTTTCCCTTCCCTTTAATCAGTGCAACCAAAGGAAACCACAAGTAACTTTGACTCTCAGGTATCAAAAGCTGTCTCCCAGGTTTGTGACAGGTTGAATTGAATGTGTACAACAGGGGATGCAGATTGATGCGTGGGCAGGTCTGGTGCCCAGATGGCCTACATGGTCTTGTTTTGTTTTTCAGTGGAGCCAACATACACAACAATCAGGATATTTCACATAAACATCTAGTGTTCTGGCTTTTCTTTGAATGTCAAGAGATGTGACAGTTCCTGACCATACCCCTCCCCAACGACATATGACAGCAGAGAGTTGAAAATCTGACTCGAAGTTCCATCTAACAAGAGAAACCATCTCTGTAAGTGCATCCATCCCCTTCTCCCTCTGAACAGGGCTCCGTGTCTGGGTGACTGTCTCATATCTGTGGCTGTGCTTCTGATTCTGTTCGTGCTCAGCAGCCGGGAGCTTTGCCTCCAATGCCACGCCCATCTGTTTTCCATGTCTCTACTCTTCTTTTGCACAGATCCCATCAGCTATAAAGAAAACTGCTTTTCTTCTTAGCTATTGCCGTCTCTTCTTTTTACTGCCCAGATCCTAACGCACATAGTGTGTTCCCTGTTTGGCTTGCACATGCCATCTGCTCAAGCTAGCCTTGACTCAAGTGGTGTGGCGTTCTTGCCAACAACTTCCCCCATAATTCTCTCATCAAGATGAACAACGGTCTCCTTCTAGTCACTTCCAGTTACTTTACTTTCATGGAACTTTCTAGAACTTTTAATAACATTGACTTTTCATGGTTTCTTAAGACTTTGCTACCCCTTGGAGTCTGTGACCAAATACTTCCCTGATTTCCCTACTGCCTAACTGCAAGTGACTTCCTTGCTTCTTTATGTTTTCTCTGTATTTATATTTACACTCTAAGTTTTCTCCTATGGAGAACTCACTGATTTTTATGGCTTTTGTTATTCTACATATTTATCTTCTCTTTTTACAATTTATTTATCTTATAACTGGGAGTTTGTGCCTTTGGAACATTTTCACCCACCCCCCACCCTCGCCTGGCAAACCACCCATCTCTTCTGAGTTATTTATTTACTCATTTATTTTTAGATTCCACCTAGAAATGAACTTATACAGTATTTGCCTTTCTCTGTCTGACTTAGCATAATGCCCTCAAGGTCCTCCATCCACATTGCCACAAATGGCAGGGTTTCTTCCTTTTTTATGCCTAATACTCCATCGGGTATCCGTGCGTTTCTGATGCCCTCCATGTACATGTCTTCACAAAATCTTTCACCCAGATATGTAGATAGCCTGCTAGATTTTGAGAAGTACTCTTACAATTATCCCAATGATTCATGCGTCATTTTCCCAACCACTGCTAATGTTGATATTCTTATTACTATCCCCACTTCAGGAATAAACTCTAGAGAAGTTATACTCATGAGTGATCTGGAATTAGTGCAAGTTCCAGCTAGCAGAAGGACCGTGGTGCCGGAAGGCATAGAGCTGACAAAGGTGATTGAGCACAATGAATTAACAGCAAGAAGGCCATATGGTGATGGAGACGGAGTTTTAACTCTGTCACTTAAGAGTTGCATGACTTTATTAGCTCTATTAAGTAATCGCTCTGACCTCTATTAAGTAATTGCTCTGACAATATAATAATGACGAAACTACCTGAAGCTGGGGTCTAGAACACACACTTTTGGCTTCAGATATGAAGAGGTGTGTGAGAGTCTTTCTAAGTCATTGTGTGTCCTGTTCACATCACTGGGATTTTCTGTCTTCCTTTCCATACCCCTTGTTCCCCATGCAACCTTGTCTTGAGTGTGATAGAGCATGTGACCTGACCCTTATATCTCCTGCTGGATGCTTGGACTGTCCTCCTGTCCTCTGAGAGGTGATTGGCCCATGGCTCAGCTGGAACCACAGTGAGGTTACCTGTCTACACTGGGTGATTATTATTCTTTTTTTTTTTTTTTAATTTTTAATGTTTATTTTTGAGAGAGAGAGACAGTACGAGTGGGGGAGGAGCAGAGAGAGAGGGAGACACAGAATCTGAAGCCAAATCCAGGCTCTGAGCTGTCAACACAGAGCCCGTCACAGGGCTCAAACTCACGAACCACGAGATCATGACCTGAGCCGAAGTTGGGTGCTTAACTGACTGAGCCACCCAGGCGTCCCGGTGATTATCACTCTTGACATGCTCCTGTAGGTGTGACCCACCTTCACAGGAAGCTCCCTGGGATACTGAAGTTAGATTTCACTGGTGACACTTTGTTGTCACTTCAGAATTTCTATACAAGAGGGCCTAAAGCTCAGCCTTTCCTTTTGGGGAAGGGGCTTTTCTAGGAGCCTTTCCTTAAAACTCCACATGGATGGCAAGTATATTGCTTTTATGTGTATTGCATGTTTGTGTGAGCTAATGTGGAAGACCTATTCCCAAGCAACTGTGAAGCATCAGGAATTTCCTCCTTGTGGGGAGAGTGGGGGGCGTTTCCCCCAGTCCTGACCCGGGTTGGTCCACCTTCTTCCCCTGCATCCCGTTACTGCTAACATCCGGTGAAGATGTTAGACATTTTTCTAGAAACTCTCTCGTTCTCCCCTCTGTTAATAAAATGGCCACCCGTGATCTGCAGTGGCTCTTATCTGTCATTCCTGTAATGGGGCCAATTCATCCACTAAATTCAATAGACTCTGTGGGCACCTGGGTGGCTCAGTCTGTTAAGTGTCTGACTTCGGCTCAGGTCTTGATCTCGTGGTTCATGGGTTCGAACCCTGAGTCACGCTCTGTGCTGCTAGCTCAGATCCTGGAGCCTGCTTCGGATTCTGTGTCTCCCTCTCTCTCTGCCCCTCCCCTGCTCTCTCTCTCTCTCTCTCTCTCTCTCTCTCAAAAATAAATAAACATTAAAAAATATTAAATTCAATAGACTTCCCTGTATCATTCTTTTTGTCCACGGGATCGGTAATGGTGTCCCTCTTTGACTTCTGACATTGGTAACTTGTGTCTTCTTTCTTTTATCCTTGGTTGGCGGGGCTATCAGTTTTATGGATCTTTTTTTTTTTAAGAACCAGTTTTGGGTTTCACTTGATTGTCGTTTTCCTGTTTTCAATTTTACTGATTACTGATCTAATTTTTACTATCTCCTTCTTGTGTTAGGTCTAAATTGCTCTCCTTTCTCTAGTTCCTGAGATAGAAGCTTAGATGATCGATTTTAGAACTTTATTTGTTTCTAATATAGGCATTTAAAGCTATAAATTTCCCTCCAATTTCCCACTTCTGTTGCTGTGTCACACACATTTTGATCAGTTGTATTTTCATTTGGTTCAAAATAATGTTGTTTTTTTTAATTTGGGGTCTTCTCCTTTGATCCTTGTGTTATTTAGAGGTTGTTTAATCTCCAAACATTTGAGAATTGTCCCCACTCTCTTTCTGTTTGTGATTTTGGTTTAATTCCATCATGATCCGAGAGCATACTTTGCATGATTTCTGTTCTTTGAAATGTGGTAGGGTTTGTTTTATGCACAGAAGTTAATCTGTTTTGGCAAATGCTCAATGTGAGCTAGAGAAGAATGTGTAATTTGCTGTTGTTGGATGGGATGTTGTGTAAATGTCAGTTAGAACAATTTGATTGATATTACTTTCAGGTCAGCTATATCCTTACTGATTTCTTGACCCATCATTAACTGATAGAAGTGTGGTAAAATCCCCAACTAGGGTAGGGATTTGTCTAATTTTCCTCTCAGTTTGTACTTCAGATATTTTGGTGCTTTGTTGTTAGATGCATCCACATGTAGGATTAATATATCTTCTTGGAGAATTAACACTTCATCACTATGCAGTGTCTCCCTTTATCTCTGATAATTCTCCTTGATCTGAAATGTGCTTTGTCTGAAATTAAAATAACAGCGCCAACTTGTTTTGATTAGTGTTAGCAGGATACGTCTTTCACCATCCTCTTGCTTTTAAACTCTATGTGTCTTTAATGTGCATTTCTTGTAAATCACATATAGTTAGGGTCTCGTGTGTTATCTACTCTGACAGTCTCTGTCTTTTCAACCAAGTATTTAGATCATTCACATTTAACATGATTATTGATGTAATTGGGGAAATAGCCAGTATGTTTGTAAATGTGTTCTCTGCATTGTCCTTTTTTCCCCCTATTTCATCCCATTTTTTCTGCCTTCCCTGCTTTTAACTGAACATATCATGCGATCCCATTTTATTTCCTTTCCTTGACTATAAACTATGCTTCTTTAAAAAAAAAATAGTGGCTGTCCTAGAGTTTGTAATACGTATTTTTAAATAACCTAAGTCCACCTTCAAATAAGACCATACCACTTTACATGAATTATAGGTACCTCATAACAAAGTATCCTAATTCCTCCCTCTGCTCTTTATGACTTTGTTGTGTATATTTTTAAGTTTATTTATTTATTTTGAAAGAGAGAGAGGGAGAGAGCATGCACATGTGCGAGCCAGTGGGGTAGGGGCCAAGAGAGAAAATCCCAAGCCGGCTCCACGCTATTAGCACAGAGCCTGATGCTGTACTTGAACTCACGAACCGTGAGATCATGACCTGAGCCAAGTCAAGAGCTGGACGCTTAACCAACTGAGCCACCCGGGAGCCTCTATGATTTTGTTGTTATTCTCTTTCTTTACCCATAGCTTTATATAATAACTGACTATGTTATTTTATTAATATATTACTTTAAACAAACAGGTGTCTTTTAGATCGACTAAGAATAATACAAATAAAATATTTTGTTCTCCTTCATATGATCCTTCTCTGATGCTTTCTTTCTTTCTTTCCGGAGATCTGAGTCTGTGACCCATGCCATTTCCCTTCTGTTGCAAGTGCCTCTTTTCTTGCAGGGAAGGCCTGGAAGGGATGAATTCCCTCAGTGTTTATTTGTCAAAGAAGGTCTGGATTTCCTCTTCACTTTTGAGGAACAATTCTGCTGGATTTAGAATTTTTAGATTGTTGTGTTGATTTATGTTTCCTTGTGATAACTTTGAATATATCACTCCATTCTCTTCCTGGTTGTGGGGTTTCTGATGACAAACCCACTGTAATTCTTATCCTTTTTCCCTCTATTAGAAGAACTTCCCCACTCACAGCCTGCTTCAGGACTTTCAATTTGTCTTTCATTTTCTGCAGTTTGAATATGAAATGCATATATGTCAAATTCTGGATATTTGTCTTCCCTGGTATTCTCTGCACTTTCTGGATCTGTGATTTGGTGACTGTCAGTCTTTCGGAAAAAACTGTGACCTTTATTACTTTAAATGGTTTTCTACTGTATTCATTTTCTCCTTCGGGTATTCTTTTTTAAGATATTTTTTCTAAAAAAAAATGTTCATTTATTTTTGAGAGATAGGGCGAGTGGGGGAGGGGAAGAGAGAGAGGGAGAGAGAGGATCCGAAGCAGCGTCTGCACTGGCAGCAGTGAGCCCGATGTGGGGCTCAAACTCACGAACCATGAGATCATGACCTGAGCCGAGGTAGGACATTTACCCGAGCCACCCAGGAGCCCCTCTCCTTCTGGCATTCTAGTTGAGTATAGCTTATACCCTTTGAAATTGTCCCACAGTTCTTGAATGTTCTGTTCTGGGTTGTTGTTTTTCTCCCCATTCTTTTTTCTTTTCTTTGCATTTCAGTTTAAGATGTTTCAGTCGACATATCCTCGTACTTACTGATTCTTTCCTAGGCGGTGTCCAGTCTACTCAGGAGCCCATGAAAGGCATTCTTCATTCTCTTACAGTGTTTTTGATTTCTAGCATTTCCTTTCGGCTCTTAATGTTTCCATCTCTCTGTTTTCATACGTCTCCTTTTTTCTATACGATCTACGTTTTCACGAGAGCCCCTAATGTACTCATCTCAGGGATTTTAACTTCTGTGCCAAATCCGACAGTTCCAAATCTGTTCCTGTATCTCAGTCTGGTTCTGATGCTCAGTCTGGTGTTGTGTCTTCACATTGTGTTTTTTTGTTTTTTGTTTTCTCTTGAGTTTTGGCATGCCTAGTGATTTTCTGTTGAAAGCCAGACATGATAGAAAGAGATAATAGGAAACTGAGGTAAGTAAGCTGTTCATCTGGCTAGATATTGAGCTGTGTTCAATGGATGCTGTAGCTGCAGTTGCTGGAGGTTTCGATTACCTCTAGCATCCTTGTTTTTGTCTCCCCTGTTGACTTGGAGCTCTCTTAAGAACTTCTTAGACAGAATATGCGTCTTGTGACTCTTTCAGCTGTGACCGATTGTTACTCTATCAGAGCCCTGTTGGTGTCACAGTGTGGGGAAGGAAGGTGTTCTATGATATTATGATTAAATCCCATTCTTTGTAACGTGCCTGTGTCCCTGAGCTGTGACCTTCAGTTTCACAGGCTGGTGATTCTAAACTTTCTTTCCCCTCCCTACTCTGTTAGGCGAGACAGAAAGCATACAAGAGGCTACAATGGCAGGAGCCCCCCCCCACCCCCGCCCCGCCACCCCCAGGTAAGATGAGGCTCTGTTAGGACTTTGTTACAGAGACTGCTCAGGTTGATTTCACAGTACTCTCTCCCTCTGCCTGCCTGGACCAGGAGGAGATCTTTTTGAAGCTCTTTGTTCTGATAGTATGATCGGGTTCCTAGAGGTAAAACCTATCAAAGTACATCCCACCTCCCTAAGACTGTGATTCTCTCACTCTCAGGCTAACTTCCTCCCTGCCTCCACCATTTCCTCAAGTTTAGACATTCCTACTACGTGATGGCTCCAGGAGCTTCTGTTCCAGGTGACAGACCTGGGCTGTGACTCTCAGGATGTCCCTCTCCAGATGTGGAGGTTTGCTCCGTGACCTCCGCTCTCTGAAAAGTCCATGAAAAGGCACTAATTTTCAGTTGGCCCAGCTTTGTCCTGTTGTAAGGGTGGGAGTGACAACACTCAAGCCTTCCTTATGTCCGAGCCGGAAGCGGAAGCTTCTACGTCTTTTGAACCATTTCTTCGTGTCTCATCTCAGTTTAACATATACTTCTGTCTCTACCCAGGGCTTCCCAGAAGCCACCTAAATGCACATTCCACCGCATGAATTTGATGTTTCCTAACATCCAGGACATCCCTTCTACTATGCCATTTCTCAGCTCCAACCATCAGCGACCTCTGGTTGCTTACTTACACAAATCCAAAATTTTTATCTTGACATATTAGGCTGTTTTCAGTCTTTGCTCATAATTTGCCTCTGGGTACTTTCCAATAAGAAACTGGTGACTCAGTTTAGGAATATTGTCTCATTGTCCCTCCAATATCAGCTGTGTTTATTGATGGCTGGGGTGCTTTGTCACATAAGTTCTCCCTTTTCCTTTAGGTACTGATCAAGTCCCGTATTCTCCATGAGGCATTTTCCAGTTATCTTTTGTGACATGCATTTTTACATGGATAGAAAGAATAGCATGAAAGAGACCTGAGAAGTCTTATTATTCGTTGGACAGATGAGGAAACTGATAGGCTGAGTTGAAGGGGCTTTCTCAAAGACACACAGCTAGTGAATGTCTGCACTGAGGTTAAACCCACTTTTCCTTTTTATCCCCCCATCAATTTCAGGTCTTTTAGAGTAGTGACTCTCAAAAATCAGTGTGCGTAGAGTTAGCAGGGGAACTGGTGTTTCATTTTGTTTCATTTTTAAAGGTTCCTGGAACACATAACACATCTCTTGAGATTCTGACTCAGTGGGTGATAGCTAGGGCTCAGGAATCTGCATTTCGATCAAAGGACTCGGATGCTGGTGGTTCAATAATTCACTCTGAAAAACACCATCCTAAAAAGCACTCATGGAACATAGAATCAGTGGGCACCATTCAGAGAGTAGCTGGGTCATCAAACCAGTGAAAGCTAGTGCTACAAGAAGCAGTTTTCATGTGGCTCTGTTAAGTTTGCTCAGAAAATAAAAATAGGTCCGCTGTTGCACTTTGGATCCTTCGACTACAAATAAAAATCTTGTTAGCTTTTCCTAAACACGCATACCTTTATTTATGGCTCCATGCAATTCAGTATTGCCATTTCAAATATTTGGATCCACTATTAAAGATCCACTAACTTCTCCCCTCCCCCCTCCACTTAGGTAGAAGTAAAATATATGATCACTGAGAGATTTGGGGAAACACTGGAAATTAGAAGAACGTGAGCTACTCTTTTTATTGGACTTGCTCTGTGACAGTGCATTGTGGTTCCTTACATTTAATTAACTGATTAATTAAACCAATCTCGCTTCATTCTTACAACTACTCTAGGGCATAGATTTTGAAAAATTTCTCTTTCGTAGCTTGAAAAAGTGAATCTTAGGAAGGTGAAGTGACTTGCTCAGAGACAAGCAGCAAGTAAGCAACAGCATCAGGATTTAAATACTGCAGATCAGATTCTGGAAACTGTGTAGTCCCCACTGGGCTCTCTTGTATGAAGATCCCATCATTTGTAATCCTGTGACCATAGGTAAACCCCATTAATATCCATGCAGTTCCCTTCAACCCTTTTCAAAGCATAGGATTGTTAGGGGTGCCTGGTGGCTCAGTCAGTTAAGCATCAGACTCTTGATCTCAGCTCCCATCAGGGTTTCACAGTTCGTGAGATCGAGCCCCACATTGGTTTCTGTGCTGACAGTGCGGAGCCTGCTTAAGATTCTCTCACGCGTGCATGCACGCGTGCTCTCTCTCTCTGTCTCTCTCTCTGCCCCTCCCTTGCTCTCTCTCTTTCTCAAAATAAATAAATAAATAAACTTTAAAAACAAAAACAAAAAGAAAGCATAGCAGTGTAACATTGAAAAGTCTGGCTTTTGGAGACAGAATGAGGTTGGTTCAATTTCTGGCTTTGGCATTAATGTCGTGAATTTGAGTAATTTTTTTTTTAAATGTCTTTGAGTCTGAGTTCTCCCAGCTGTAAAATCAGGAGAACAAGATTTACCTTGTGACTGAGAACAGTTTAATAATGTAATAATGGTGGTGAAGCATTTAGCACTGTGTCTAGCTAGTTATAAGGACTCAATAAATGTTAGTATAAATACGTGTGTGTGTGTGTGTGTGTGTGTGTGTGTGTGTGTGTGTGTAATTTAAAGTTGATCTATTTAAGATTTGAAGCCATATGGAAAATACAGTGTTATATACTTCACATTCTGCTTGTATTTATGACCTATTCTGGCCAAGTGTCCAAATGTTTGCACTGCACACCCTCCTGTCTCAGAAAATCTACCCTGCCCACAGCCCCTGATACTTAGATAGCCATGGTTATCACATGTAACTCTACTCTTCTACTCCTATCCCCATGTCCCCAGCTGATTAGGGATCTGGTACAAAGAGAGGTGATCCAATAGCTGACCAGTGACCTATGGCCTAGTACAAGTGGGTAGGCTGAGATTCTAGAAGAGACAACTGAGAAATGTTAAGAAACTAGATCCGTTGACAATAGGGTCTGCAGTGAAGGAACAAAGGTGTAAGGAGATCAGGACAGCCATGAGAGTTGTTGCTACAGCAAGAAGGGATGTGGGAAGCCCATAGACAGTGAACAAATGAGAAAGGGAGAGACAGTAGGAGAAAAGGAGAGAGAGGGAGAGACAATGAGAGAGGGAGAAGGAAAGGGGGACACAGAGAGAGAGGGGGGGAGAATAGAGTCTCAAAGCTATGTTTGCCTCCACCTCTGATTCCCTCATTCCCAGAAAGATCTCAGGAGGATTTTACTTGTAATCCCCAGCATGATTCTTAAGTGGGAAAAATAAATACTCAGAAGTAACTACAAAATGAGTAATGAAGAGGGTCTTTCCCTGTCAGTTAAAAGATATACATTAAAATACCGAGATAGACTGTGGTACAGACAGACAGACTGATGGATAGGGGACAGCATGTGAAGTCCAGAAACAGATTGTGAGCATATAAAAGTTATTATATAATAAAGGTGGCATTTTCATTCAGGGAGGACAGGATAGATTTGCCAAGAAAAAAACCTTACAGACGATATTGAAGTAATTGGCTCATCTTAATGAAAAATACAAATTACTTCTTCACTATGAAGAAAATATATTGATTTGTGTATGTATGTATGTATGTGTATATATATATATATATATATATATATATATATATATATATATATGTATACACACACACACCAGCATAAATTCCACAGGGATTAATGATTCACTTCAGAAAAGAAAACTATAAAAGTTTCACGGGGACAGGTGGTTCTTTTTTTAAAATTTTTTATATTTCTATTTTACTTATTTTGAGAGAGAGAGAGAGAGAGAGAGAGAGAGAGAATCCCAAGCAGGCTCTGGAGTGTCAGCACAGAGCCCAATGTGGGGTTTGATTCCACAAACTATGAGATCATGACCTGAGCCAAAAGCAAGAGTCAGATGCTCAACCAACTGAGCCACCCAGGCGCCCCTGGACACGTGATTCTTTCTATATCTTTGGGTGGATGTTGAATATAAGGCATTCAACAACATAAAAATTACAAACACTTGCATGCAAACAGGATTGGCCAATAAAAGACTAACATTTGGGAAACCATTGCGATATATATAACTAACAAAGGATTAGACCTCCTAATAAAGAAATCACCAATTATGAAGAAAACACGGCAGAAAAACGGGAAATACATACCACATATGCAATAGGGTCTACTTTAGGCCAGAACTTTTTTGGTAACAACACATTTGTAAGTATTCTTTTTCTGTGTGTGTGTACCTAAATATGCCTTTTGTAAAAACGCGCATTTCTGTACAACAAAAGAAAAGCAATACATTTTATAGTTAAATAAATAATTTTATTTATTTGTAAATAACTGAAGAGATGTGCCCCAAATTGTTAAAAGTGTTATATGATCACGGATAATCTATATTTGCTTCTTTTCTGCCTCTCTGGATTTTCCGAACATTCAGCAATAAACGCATTTTACTCCCGGAATGACTGATGACAGCTGTAAAAATTAGAAGAAATATGAACAAAGGGACGACTCACTACCTAATTTTCTTGCGCTATTTGGTTTCCTCAACATGCTTTCGTTGGGGTGGGGTGGCGGAGCAGAAGCTTCGGGACTCTCACTGAAGGTCCTCAGTATGGGGGTTTTGGCCTCGAGATTCTGATGTCGTACACAGGGGAAGCCATTGTGAGGACTGGGTTGGCCCACCCAGCCTGCCTCCAAATGGCAAATGCCTCCAAATGTTTGGTCCCATGTTCCTGGGACCAAACAGAGCACAATGAAGAAAGAAGGGGAAATAGCCATAGGCTTGTATCATGCTAAAGAGAGAGCATGCCTGGCTCCAAGGACTTTCCAGGGCGTTTCCTCCTTGACATTTCCTGCCTTGACCTTTCGGCTCCCCACTGTCCTTCATGTAACACTGGCCAAGAGCTAGATTTAACATTATCTTTAGAAAAACGCAATTTCCACCCAAACTCAAACTGTAGATCCCTGAACTCAAGAAGGCAGATTCAAAGACAGTGTGTGAGGGTTTGTTTAACAGGGTTATATAACCTTGGAAGAAAGCTCCTCCGTGACTCAGGAGAGTAGGCAGATAGCTTCCCAGACTTGAGCAAGACTTGGGTATCGGGTGGTCTTTTGTAGGATATCCCTGAATATGAGCGTAGCCTCGCAAATACATCACTCTGCCTTTTCTCTTCATTGATTTCCCTTGACCTGCCTCCAAACATAAGATGTTGCTGTTGCCTTTAGCACTGATGAGAGGCTCGATATTTTTGGTGATCTGGGTGAAGGTAGAAGTCAGCCAGGAGGGTTCAATCTTTATGGCTTTGAACCTGACTGTTGGTCCATTATCTCTCTCAACAAGGCCCAGCCACTTCCCGTCCCTGTGTCTCAGTCACGCACAACTGTGTGGGTCCTCTGAGCTACTCATGGGTTTGGAGAGTGTCCAGTCTCCATCTTGGAACAGTGGCCCTGCTTTCACACTCTCCACCCGGAAAGTTCCCCGAGCAAGCCATGGCTGACCCTCAGCCTTGTCCAGATGTTCCGCAAGCATCCTATGATTTTCTGGAGCCAAGACTTTGTATTCTTATTCCTTGTTTCCTTCCCTGGACCCCCTTCCCCTTGAGTGTCACCCAACAACCAAGGAACAACACAGCAGATTAAGTGACCGTGCTCTGGCATCCAAACGCCTGGGTTCAAATCACTGTTCCCTGACCTACGTTGTTAGCTGTGTGTGTTAGGCAGTAGACTCAACTTTTTACTCTCTTTTCTCATATGTAAAATATGGATGCTGATGATGATGCCTATCTCATACCTTTGGAGTAAGACGGAGCATGGGGATGGCTTAGCCTAATGTGTGGTTACGTCGTAACAGTTGACAGACGAGTTAGCAAATAGGGCCGCCTGAGCAGGTCAGTCCATTAAGGGTCCGACTCTTGATTTCAGGTCGGGTCATGATATCAGGGGTTTGTGAGTTTGAGCCCTGCATTGGGCTCTGCGATGGCCGTGCCGAACCTGCTTGGGATTCTCTCTCCCTCTCTCTCTGCCCCTCCCCTGCTCATGTTCCCTCTTTCTCAAAAATAAATAAGTAAACTTAAAAAAAAAAAAGCAAATATAGTTAGCCAATATTCATTTCTATCTTGCCAGTCCCCCCCCCCCCCACTAACTTTATCTGGCCATGGTAGCCTACATGCCCCTAAAACAGAAACTCTTTCCCGCCTCAGGACCTTTGCACTATCTGCTTCTCTCCCCATGCCTGCTGCTCATTTCCTTGACTCTTTCCCTGTGTGGCTGGTTTCTGTTCTTCCTATTTTAGCTCAGTCGCCACTTCCTCCAGGAGGTTTTTGGAGTAATTTTAGGTGGAGTAGGTAAACTGATTCCCTGCCTTATCATAGCACTAGATTTATTTCTCTGACCATTTATTTACTTCTATATTAATTTTTACTATTTACTATTTACTATTTTATATTAATTTACTTTTATATTAATTGTCCCCCCACACCAGCCTGTGAACACTCTGAGAGCAGAAGCTCTTCTGTTTTGTTTTTTGTTTTTTTGTGTGTGGTTTGTTTTTTGTTTTTTTTGGGTTTTTTGTTTTGTTTTGTTTTGTTGTTTTGGTAGCCCCAGCTTTATGCCGAGTCTGGCTCAGTCTTTACTAAACATTTGTTGAAGGACTAACAGAATAGGTTAATAAAGGAAAGGGCTGAAGGAATGCACTTCTTTTACAAAATTTATCAAACGAAACAGTCTTCGAGCACTGACAAGCTTAGCAGGAAATCCAAGTTCTCCCTGAGTTCGCCGCTAACGCTGAAGTCTGTCTCCACTTTCCCTTATCAAGACCGACAAGCTCTGCAAAGTCCTTTGAGCTTCTTAGAGAGGAATGGTGATGCATAAACACAAAAGATCATCTCGTTTCTTTTTATGAATTCGAAATAATTTTTGAAAAGGAACAGACCCTCTCAGTGCCTTATGCCACACAGTCTTTCCTTTAAGTAGCAAAAAACCCCAAATAGTTTTATGATCCATAACGTAAGGCAGATGTAGAGGGTAAGAATTTGATGGTCAATTAATTTAGAAAATAGCCAGGGCCTCACAAAGTTGACTTTGAAATTTGACTCATGATTACAATGCCCTTCCCCCCTACGCTTTCCCCCATTCCTAGATATAAAAAGAAAGGCAAGCTTGTAATATTGCTTATGGAATGTTCTAGAGAGGTTGTTAAGCTGCTCTTCATAAAAACTCTTGGACCAAGTTTTCCTGGCCTTTTCCAGTTGGGACTGTTCCTGAGCATTGAAGGGAAGCAATATTAAACCGGCAGGCTGCTGAGAGCCGATTATGGTGGCTAGTTGAAAGGAAAGGGCTGGCATCCTTGTGCTTCATTAATCTTCGAAGGAAAGAAAGCTCTGGCCACTGGACCAAAAGCCCATATGTCAGAGCTTGATTTCCTGTTCTTCTGGGTTTGGTCTGAATGCAAAGCAAATGTTTCAGAGAGCTCCAGGCAGCTAGGGGGCGTGCTCCTCTCCCGTATGATCTGGCCTTGATTTCATGAATTAATATCCAACTCTGAGAAAGCCAAGAGCTACTGAGGCTAAAAGCAATATGGTGCTGAGCCCCAAAGGCAAGAAGGTCGTCAGTCGGCCAATCCATCAATTTGCAAATGGTGGTTGTGCTTCCTTGAAACCCGTAGACAAAATAAATGCCCTCCTCTGCTCTGCGTCCAGAGTTCTTTGCCCAAGCAAAGAACCATTGTACTTTCCGCTTTCTTTGAATACAGTGTTTTCCTCCAGAGGGAACAAACTCCGTAATAGCAATTTGGAGATCTGATTGGCACACCGTACGATTCACCCATTAGAGTGCAATGCACTGGTTTTCATTGCATACACAGAGTTGCACAACCCTCACCGTAATCAGTCGCAGAACGTTTTTATCACCCCTAAAAGGAGCTCTCATACCCTTTTGGCTATCATCCCACCAAACCCCACATCAGCCCTCCCCAAGCCCTGGGCCATCACATGTCTGCTTTCTGTCTCTAGAGATTTCCCAAGTCTGGACATTTCATTTAACTAGAATCATGCAATATGTGGTCTTTTGTAACTGGCTGTAACAGCATTTTACTTATGACTTATTTATTTTTGCGCCAAGTACAAAAAAGGTTCCCAGTAAGTAAAGGTTGTTTGAATGAACAACTGTGCCTCTCTCAATTCACCACTGTGCGATAACTGTGTGGAAGGAAGGGCAGACAGGAATCTTGACCACAAGTTCTTTTCTTTTTTTTTTAATTTATTTTTTGTTATTTTTTAAATATTTATTTATTGTTGAGAGACAGAGCACGAGCAGGGGAGGGACAGAGAGAGAGACACACACAGAATCTGAGGCAGGTTTCAGGGTGTGAGCTATCAGCACAGAGCCTGACACAGGGCTCAAACCCACAAACCACGAGATCATGACCTGAGCTGAAGTTGGACACTTGACCGACTGAACCACCCAGGTGCCCCCCCCCCCATTTTTAAATTTTTTAAATATTTATTTTTGAGAGAGAAACAGAGTGCAAGTGGGGGAGGAACAGAGAGAGAGGGAGACACAGAATCTGAAGCAGGCTCCAGGCTCTGAGCTGTCAGCACAGAGCCAGACGCGGGGCTTGAACTCACAAACCATGTCCAACCATGGTGAACCATGTTCAACCATAACCTGAGCTGAAGTTGGACGCTTAACTGACTGAGCCACCCAGGACCACAATTTATTTTCAATTCAGATGATGAGAGATTGATCTGAAATACTAAAATTAGCTAAATTCTGTGACTGAAGATGCCCAATTAAGTGGTATATACACCCGGAAGAATAAGATGATGCATCGCAAGGTGATGCAAAAATTGGTTAGGAATTACAGATGCAGTTTTGGCTTGATCAAAAAGGATTATACGTTGGTATTGTAACTTTGCTTCTCATCCAAACATTTCTCTTGACCTACATCCATATCTGGATCATCTATTTGTACTTCTGTTTGTACCGTGTCTCTACTTCTTTCTATATAATATGTATCACTTTTTTTTTTTGAGCAACATCACAAAGTTTCTGTTCTTTCAGTCATTACTGTAAGTTTCTTCTCCTGAAACATGAATAAGGAAACTTATAATTTGATCGGTGAATACCAGGGAACCTCCAATGAAACAACTCTTCAGTGGCTCCCCACACTCTTTTCCTCCTCTTGTTTTCTGATGGTGTCTTGTCCTAATCTAGCCTTAGTACACACCACACCTTTCTCTGAAGCCAGGGTTCCATTCTCTGACCATCTTGCCTCACTTGGATATTCCATCCTTCTTCAAGCTCCGAATGTTTAAAACAGACTAATCTCTTTCTTTCCCCCCATCCCATCCCTCTCACTGAATTTCAGTGAAACCATGCATGCTGAGATCGTATTTCACTCCTGCCAGTCTTCATAGTCTATGCCCAATTCATGATCAAAGTCTGGTAATGTTTCACTGTGGATTGTATTTGACCAGTTACCCACATTTTCTTGTGTCCAGCTCCCTAGTTACAAAATGCAGATGAATGTCTTCGGCCCCACAAAGGAAATATCCCCACAAAGGGATAAAAAGCCACGGGCATTCGGTTCTTCCCTTTACAGGAGAGAATGCACATTCTTAAGCATCACCCCTGGACTCTGAAATCTGCCTGAGTGTGGCTCTGTGGCTTTGGAAGAGTAAATGAAACTTCTCTGTGTCTTTGTACAGTGGAAACATTTTATGTTAATAATAGCGTGGGATGGTGGTGGTAAGGGTTAAAGGAGATGATCAATGGGAAGTGTTTAGAAGGCTGCCTAGAGTAGAGGAAGAACTCAGAAAATGCTACCCCTTGGCAGATGTACACATTTTGTGTGAGCCTCACTTTGTCCCCTGTGAAGCAGGGGAGCCCAAGGTTCCCTTTATGGGGTGTCCTGTGCACAGGTAGGCAGACAGTTGGCCTCCACCCGCACTTGCATCATCATGAATTTACCCAGATGTGTAGCTGTGGCTCCTTTTTTGCTCTGGCCAATAAGAGAAGGGCGGGTCTTGTTGCCGGTGGACTTCTCTAAGATCATCATTAATGAAAAGACAAATATTTATAAGGGCTTGATGGCATTCCTTGCTTTAGATTTTTTTTAAAAAGAATAAAACTTGAAGTTTGCTCTGGTATAGGGAGTCTTGTCTGATGCTGAATGAGTTTCACCTGGGCACTTTAAACCATCAGAACTACTTTCCATTAAGCCAATTTCTAGCCTAAGAACCAACCTTGAACTTCCACAGGGACCTGAGGGCACAGCCATGTGCTAAATCCCTCCGTAACATTGCAATTATGTCTCACACCGACTTGGTCTTTCTCTGTCTTCTCATTCTTCTGTCTGTAAGAGAAAAATACCTTTTAATTACCCACCCTATTCACCGTTATAATTCTGAGTGATTTTTGACTCTTTCCAAAGGAATGTGTCACAGGCTCAGGGGCCATGCCCGCAAGGGGCTCCAGAAAGGATGTGAGGAAAGGAAGCGTGGTTTTCATAAGTGCACGGCTTCCCAAGGGACCTACATTCAAGATCCCTGAACTCATTTATGGCCTTAACGTCTGGTATGTTTGATAAAAGAAATCAGAGTCATTACCTCCATAACTTGGGGAAAAAAAAGTCTCATTATCTTTGAATAAAATCAACCTGTATTTATCCTGGTACGAAGCCATCTCCAAAATGCATTTTCTTTGGCTGTTGATTTTATGCATGTTCACAAGGAAAATCTAAAAAGCCCATTCAGCAGGAATGCAAATGTGGGTTGAGAAGGAGCGTTCTTATAAAACTTTCCGAAAAGGGCCAATTTGCTATTCGACTCTCAAATCCTTCCTCCACTGTGAATATCAGTTACAAATGCATCGAGAAGCCTCCTGGTTTTGCCATCTTCTCCTAACACAAACAGCCAACATAATCACACAGAGATCTGCACAGGCACATTGCAATCTGCAAGCCTTTGGCTCGACTGTGGCAAGAAGCCGCTGTCCTCGGAAGCAACAGCACATTCTCTTCCTGGAGGCTCGGGCCGGCAGCTCTCGCTAAGGCCACGCCGTCGTAGATACGAGACTTCCCCACTCTGTGTTCCAAATGGCAAGGAGGTGGCAATCATTAAAAAGAGATCGCTGCTAATAGCATATTTAGAAAACTCAGCCAACAGCCTGGTTTCCTTTTTTAGCCCTCATGAAAGAGTAATGTAAACCAGGCCAACAGCATTGGAACTTTGTGCTTGAAAATAATGCCAGCTCCTCTCCAGCCACAGCCCAAGAAGGAGGATTGATTTAAGAGTTATTTCTCTTGCACCCTTTCTTCTTCCTTTTCATATTTTGATGAGTGTTTAATGATCATCTGCCGTGTACCAGAAGCGTATGAGCAGCAGATGGCCATTGTACCTTTCTCCAAAGAGCTTACGGTCTAGTGTGGCAAAATGAAGGAAAGTGCTATTAAAAGACAAGAAGCATTTGACCCAACGGTCAGGGCCTCAAGGAAGCTTGCGAGGGCAAGCACAATCTCAGCAGAGACTTGAAATATGGAGAAGAGAGAACCAGAAAAATAAGAACATTCTAGGCTCAAAGAAAGCTGGTGCATAAATCGGAATGTGAGAGAGAGCCTGGTACGTTGGAAAAGCTCAACTTAAGGAGAGAGAGCCACCTTGCATAGGTTATATGAAGTCATGTTGAAGAATCTGGGATCTCTGTGAGCATGTTGGCAGGGAAGGTGTCATGGAGGGATGAATTTATTAGTCTGCATTTCAATGTTTAATTCGTTTTGAGAGAGAGAGAGATGGACAGACAGAATACGAGAGGGAAAGGGGCAGGGAGAGATGGAGACAGAATCTGAAGCAGGCTCCAGACTCTGAGCTGTCAGCACAGAGCCCAGTGTGGGGTTCAAACTCACACACCACAAGATCATGACCTGAGCTGAAGTTGGATGCCTAACTGACTGAGTCACCCAGGTACCCCTGGATCTGCATTTCGGACAAAGCAGTGTAACTTCATTGTGCAGAATGGATGAAAGCAGGGATGTCAGTGGGAGGCTGGCATCCAAATCTACTCAGGGAGATGGCTGTATGAACCACAGTGGCCACAGTGGTAACGAAACGACATAGAGTCCAAGGTGTTCAATAACAGTGCCAGGTGTTCCCAGCATCCTAATTGCAAGAAGATTCTTCTGTTGAGGTTGGACCCATACCGTTGATGGACTGCTGAGATCTAGAACACATGTATTACCAGAGATGCATTTTTGTGGGTGATCATGCCCAGCTGGGAGTTGGTCAGGTCTGCCTTGTGAGCCCCACATGGAAAGAAATGACCCTTTAAAGTGGTTGAGATTTGGAAGATACCCAAGGCATTGAGTTCTTTGTTTATCTTTATACCAATATCACACATTATTGAATACTATAGCTTTAAAACAAGCCTTGAAGTTTGGTACAATTAGCTCTCCAAGTTTGTTTTTCTTTTTCAAAGTTGTTTTGGTTAGTGTGGGTCTTTCTTGTTTCCCTATGGGTTTTAGAATGAGCTTGTCAATTAGAAAGAAAAAAAAAATACTGCTAAGAGTTTCATTGTGAATGCCTGATGGCAAATAATAAGGTTTCCAAGTATGCAAAGATTAAGAAACGTCGCCTTTCATGTACCATTCTGAGGAAATTATTTGAGGATTTACACCAGCAAAAATAGAGAGAGATCAAAGGGAGGAAATAGTGGAATGCAGGAAACACTGATAGACCCCAGTGGTGTCCATGAAGCCTAGAAAGCATCTGGTCTAGATTGTAGCAAGAGGTCAGGGGGCGGATGAGTGTCCCCAGGAAGAAAGTGGATTCCGTGCAGTCATAATGGAAATTCCGTGCACATAATGGAAAGGCTGAAATATTTTGAAGATGTAGTGGGACACACCACATTTTTTCAAACAAGAAAAAAGAAAGGCACGTAGAGACTTCTGGCAAGGTGAGGGAGAAACCGCACAGGAAATCTGAGGTCAGAATATGAAACAAAAATTGACAATGGCATTTTGAAAAAGCTGTTGTTAGAACATAAGAAAAAGAAATTCATTTAACCTTGATTCAAGAGGGATTCTGCTTTTAGGTGGTCCAGAGACAATCATGTCGAAGCAGTAAAAATGTGATGCTTACACATGACTGGGCTAAGCAGTAAAGAGTAACTAACATATAGTGAGTCTTTACTGCCTGCCATGGGTTAGTGATACCACCTTCACAGCAACCCCAAAGATATACATTATTTTCCTCTTCTTAGAGATGAAGAACTAAGGCAAAAAGTAGTTAAGCAACTTGACTAAGATTACAAAGCTAATAAGTGATGGGGCAAGACTCTTACTAACGTTATTATATGATATCGTTAAAAAATATACAATAATAGTATATTATATATAAGTATATAATAATGATATATATATATATACACATATATATAACATTCTAGAATGTAATGTTCATGCTGTCAGTCTCACAATATGCAAACATATATACAGTTCACAGAAGTCAGTAGGTAGGATGGGGGGAAGGTGGAAGAGAGGAAAAGGAGGGTAATAGTGTCATCTCATGTAATGGGTAATAAGGGGATAATGTCTAAATTTGATGAACCAGATACAGAAGTATCAGCATTGGTTTTAAATTCTAAATGCAGCCAATGGAAAGACATTTATAATTATGTAATTACCCACAGTGAGAAGCATGTGGAAGGGGAAAGATAGGGATTGTGTAAGCAAACGAAATCTTCAGTTCTCATAACAGAAAATTAATAAATAGTTCCTAAAACGGATAGGTCAAACAATTATTCTGTAAGCATATTATATAGCTCAGTGGCTCTTAACTCTCAAGATGCTGCAAAATTACCAACTGGGCATTAAAGTTAATATCATTGCATGAGTCCTGCCCCCAGGAATCCAGGTCAGTTAATATTAAGGAAGGGCTAGGATGCAGAAATTTAGAAAACTCCTGGGTATATTTTTAATGTGAAGTTAGAAACCAGACCTCTGACTTAGAGACAAGAAGATCCACCAGAAGTATCTAATACAGAAACTGTTAAAAGTGGTCACATCTAGGGAGTAGGATTTGAGTTGAGAAAGATTGCAGTGGGAGACTTTATGCTTTTTAGTGTAAAGTTATTTGTATCATTAGATTTTATAATGTGCATAACCATACTTTCTAAATTACAAAGAAATACATATAATAACAAAATAAATAGTAAAATATTTGGATTTAGCTAGTAGATTACAAAAGAACCAGCGAAAACAATAGCATCTCAGGCTTGTGAGAAATGTATTTCCCACAAATACATAGCAAGATGTTAACAGTGGTCATCTGTGCATAAAGTGTTTATGCACAGCCTGTAGTAGAGTCTTAGGTTTTTCATACCTTTAAAGGAGAAGTGACACATTGACACATATCTTAGAGATGCCAGTGAGCCTGTAAGGGTGCACATTTCTCAACTTGAGAAATAATTACTCAATGATACTGAACTCTTAGGCTATGAAAATATCTTCTGTGGATTACCTGCGTAAAATGTTTGCTCACAGCAATTGAATGACAGAATATTGCCATGAGACTACCAAGCTTCGTTCCCGAAAGCTAAGAAAGGTGTAATAAGTCCCAAGGATCCTCATTCCCAAATCAAGGGGCAGGGACCACCAACAGATTGCGGATTTGGCTCTGCCTTCATTAGCCCGTCACCCAACCTGAAGGTATCAGAAGAGTTGATGTGGAGAAAATTGCTTTGGAGAGAATGGTGGAAAAAGTGATGGCACTTATTCCTTCTTCCTTTCCTCCTTTGTCGATCTGGAGAGGAGGAGAGTGCCTCCATGCTCCCCAACGCAAGTAAAAATCCTTGACGACTCAGATCTGTGTTCTCTGACCACGGAGATGCAGTCTGGGGTGTGATACAGACCTAAGAAAATGGAGCTGACAGAAAAGAGAGATGAATGCACAAGTGGGCGGGGGGATGGGTTGCATTTCCACTGGTGGCAAAAAAAAAAAAAAAAAAGGGTTTCCCTTGGGATTAGATGTGGATGCATTGGAAGGGAGCCACCGTAGTGTCGTCTTTCAAAGGGTTCCCTTCCAAGATGATATCTGGAATGGGGGAGGAGCACCAACACAGCATTGGGTTACAATGAAGCCCAGCCTGCCTAACCCTCCTTGAGTCATAGAAACCACAGCTAGAAGACCCCAGAGGAGGCTCTGTGGAAGACTCACAAATGATGCCACATCAAAAGAATCAGTCTGTGGAATCTGCCACCTCCGGAGGGTACCAAGACACGTTGTAATGATGCCATGCAAGTTCCTTTCTGCCCTCCCTTCCTGCCCTTCTGGTTCCAACACTGCGGGCGCTTCTTCCTGAGGAAGAGCAGTGGAGCCAGGACTCGGCGAAGAGTCAGCCCAGCCCCCTGCCCTCTGCTCTGGGCTTCAGGTCCGGAAGCAGGTGAGCCACACTGAGGGCGGGGGAGTATCTTAAACTTGAATGGAATTTGGGGTTTTGTCACTGCTCCGAACTGGAGTTACTTGTTTAGGAAGACAAGGTTGGAGTCTTCATTTTATGAGAGAGACAGAAAAAGCTGGGGAGCCCACATGAGATGAGAGCTAGGAGTGCATAGAGAGTTTTTCCACAGAACAAGGTTAATGGGAGATGGTGAAAAAAATTTCAGCCCACAGTTCGTGGCGTCCAGCTCATTCCAGTTGCGAAAATAATATCCCTGAGTTATTGTTATTAATTTAAGAATGTTGTTGTTTTAGGGGCGCCTGGGTGGCTCGGTCAGTTAAACATCGGACTTCGGCTCAGGTCATGATCTCACACGGTCCGTGAGTTCGAGCCCCGCGTCGGGCTCTGTGCTGACAGCTCGGAGCCTGGAGCCCGCTTCGGATTCTGTGTCTCCCTCTCTCTCTGACCCTCCCCCATTCATGCTCTGTCTCTCTCTGTCTCTCAAAAATAAATAAATGTTAAAAAAAAAAAAAGAATGTTGTTGTTTTGTTTTTGAGAATTAACCTGAGGGGTAGTTTTTGTGCACAGAAGGGACTCTTCAGAAGTTTATTTAATTTCTTTAATGTTTTGTTTATTTTTGAGAGAGAGAGAGCATGAGTGGAGGGGGGGGGTGGACAGAGGATCCAAAGCAGGTTCCACATTGACAGAAGCAAGCCCAGTGTGGGGCTTGAACCCACGAACCAAACTGTGGCATCATGACCTGAGCTGAAGTCAGACACTTAACCAACTGAGCAACCCAGGTGCCCCTATTTAGTTTCTAAGATTAATATTTGACATGTTTCAGTTACAAAGTTAAAAGCTTAGCTCTGCCTTGCACTTTTAAGTTCTTTTGTTAATTTTTTAAAAATTCTTCTAAATTCTAATTATAGGGGCGCCTGTGTGGCTCAGTCGGTTAAGCATCCGGCTCTTGACTTCCACTCAGGTCATTGTCTCACAGTTCATGTGTTCAAGCCCCACATTGGGCTCTACACTGACAGCACAGAGCCTACTTGGGATTCTCTCTCTCTGTCTCTCTCTCTCTCTCTCTCTCTCTCTCTCTCTCTCTGTTCCTCCTCTGCTCATGTGCTCTGTTTCTCTCTCTCTCAAAAATAAATAAATAAATAAATAAATTCTACTTATAAATTGTATTATTCTCTTTATTCCCTTAGCAATTTTACTATTCACTCTCAAAGTTCTTTTGATTAGTGCATGGTCCTGGTTATAAATTTAAATAATTTAATTCCCTGGAGCATCTCAGATTGCATATTTAAATATGATATGTTTGACTTCCTTAACTTCTTTGTAACTTAAGCCATCCCTTAGACTTCTAATAAACAAGCATAAATATAATGTTTAACACTAAATATTAAAACCATTGTGTTTTTTTAAAGTTAACGTTTGGTTTTTTTTCTTTGGAGAGAGAGAGAGAGCGCACACACACATGGGAGAGGGGCAGAGAGAGAGGGAGACACAGAATCTGAAGCAGGCTCCAGGCTCCCAGCTGTCAGCACAGAGCCCGATGCGGGGCTCGAACCCATGAACCACAAGATCATGACCTGAGCCGAAGTCAGGCACTTAACTGACTGAGCCACCCAGGTGCCCTACCACTGTGTTCTTTTAATTCCGCATTTGAATGCTGAGTTCTGACTCTTTGGGGGGGGGGCGGTTTATAAGGTGCACACCACTAAGGAGGCTATTTTCCCTCAAGTAATCTATGTGAAATTGAGCAAGATATTTCTGACGGGTGGGAGGTCCAGAGTTGCATGCATTCAGGACCGTTATTTCTGCCAAGGAAGGACACTATTATATTAATCCACGGATGGTGTGGAGTTGCTTTTTCAGCATGTGACAAAAAGAAAAATTTCGGCCAGGACGCCGACTGGATTCTTGTCAGCAACTTTGATGGGGTACCTTAAACCATGTTGATAATTGGTACGCGTCACTGACTCTAGATTTTCATGTGGTGCGAGACCTCTGGACTCATGTCTTGGGCATTTCTCAATTCCTTCTACTCATGGACACCTGCAACTTGAACCTAGGTTGATTACCTCATCAGATTTTCTCTTGCCTTGTAAGGCAAGATCTTACATTATGTAGGTGTATTTTCTGTCTACTGCTGAACGCCTTTGAACTTGATGGAAGCCTGCATTCTTTCATCCTCCCAGACCACCCAATGCTTACAGATATTAAAATGATAATCGATAGGGTTTTGAATGCTTCACAGAACTACAAAGCCATTCTCCTAAAGATTCATTCAAAAGAAACTTCAAATAAACAAATGAATGGAGACCTCAGTTTGTTGGTCTCTGTTGTAACCAGTTCTGTGGTTTTTCTATTTAACATTCATAGGAATGAAGCTGCTTAGATATTTCTGTTTTATAAATGAGGGCATTTGAACGTAGAGAGACTTGGTAACTTACCCCAAAATATGTAGATAATAAGTAGCAGAATTAGGACCCAAACCCAATTCTAATTACAAACATTCCTTGTATTCTTCTGTCAGGCCTCCCTGCCTCTCCTTAAAAGTTCACTGAAGGCAGGCCAAAAGAATAAATGTCGACAGAAAATTTTGCAGTATTTATTTTTTATTTTTTTAACATTTTTATTTTATTTTTGAGACAGAGAGCATGAATGGGGGAGGGTCAGAGAAAGAGGGAGACACAGAATCGGAAACAGGCTCCAGGCTCTGAGCTGTCAGCACAGAGCCCGATGCGGGGCTCGAACTCATGGACCGCGAGATCATGACCTGAGCCGAAGTCGGACGCTTAACCGACTGAGCCACCCAGGAGCCCCAAAAAACAGCTTTTTAAAAAGGGTGTGGGCGGGCACCTGGATGGCTCAGTCGGTTAAGCATCCAACTTTGGCTCTGGTCATCTCGTGGTTGGGGAGCCCAAGCCCCGCATCGGACTTGCTCTCTGCTGTCAGTGCAGAGCCCGCTTTGGATCCTCTGTCTCCCTCTCTCTCTCTGCCCCTCCCCCACCTTCTCTTTCTTTCTCCCTCAAAAATAAAGCCATTAAGAAAAGGATGTATGTTATGTTTGGTAAGCATTTCTGACCCACCTCTGCTTCTTCAGGAGCATGAAATGCTACTAAATCCTGGAGGAAGAAAAGATCTCTGTTACAAGACATTGATTGTATAAAGTGGGTTCATCAAGGGTTGGGACTTTCCGTAGTCAGGAACACTGGCATTTTTCTCTGCTATATTTCAAATCTTACAGAAATTTCTCCAAACTTATAGAAATTTTTCCAAACTTATAGAAATTTTCTCCAAAAATATTGCTACCCGCAATATTTTTTAAGTTTCTTTATTTTTGAGAGAGAGAGAGAGAGCACAAGCAGGGGAAGGGCAGAAAGAGAGGTAGAGAGAGAGAATCCCAAGCAAGTTCCACACAGTGTGGAGGCTGATGCAAAGCCCGACGCGAGGCTTGAACCCACGAACCGTGAGATCACGACCTGAGATGAAGTCGGATGCTCAACTGACTGAGCCACCCAGGTTCTCCCGGGTGGCTCCGGACATCGTTCCTTTTCCTCCACGTTCCCATGGGGACCTTAAGTACTTCTGCAGCCTTCGTGGTTCATGAAAGACGGTTTACCTACTGCCCTCATGGACAGGGCATGGCGTTCTGAGCACAGCATTTCTCCAGAAAAAGTCTAGAGAGGACGCTCTTTAGAAGACGTCTCTCTTCGCCCCAAGGAGGGAACCTGAACCCAGGATCTAGAAGGGGCAGACGTCATTCTGACTCCACATCTACCACTTGATACTGGAAACAATGCCGTGATTGTTCGAGCCGTACAGAAGCTTCGTGAGATGTTTGCCAGATGGAGCATCTCTCAACCGTTTTGTCTAAGGCAAATATGTATTTGTCAGAGAATAATTGGTAAGCGCGACTGTTAGAAGCAGTCTCTGTGGGAGAATTTCTCCTCCCCTGTTTTATCTCATGGCTAATATGCTTTTTGCAACTTAGGGGAGTATATCAGAACAAAGCTATTCTGTGAAAGGGGATTAATCTAGTGACTCCCTAATTCTGCATTTCTCACCAGATCTTACGTGGCTTCTGGGCATCAGGGTAGAAAAATAATGGGAAAGGAGGAAACTGTTGTTGGGGCCAATCTTGCTGGTTAACCTTGGCCTTGCGGAGACTCTGGCAGACTGTAATGCTTGAATGCTCAATCCAAATATAATTTATATTACAGTTATTGATTGCTTCTGCTACCTCAGAATGATGGAAACAGACTTGGAAGTCATCAGGAAAAAAAGGTAGAGACTATTATTAGAGCGCTTATACATCCAACAGTTTGTGGTTTTCCCTTCGCATAAACTTGGGACTTGAAACCCAAGGCCAAGTGGGAATCGTAGCCATAAAAAACATGGGCATCTATTTCACTCCCTCAAACCATTTTGAAGAGCTCTGATTATAGTATCCACCCCACCCCACCCCCCAAAAAAAAATTCAACCCCAAATCCCCTTAAAGATTAACAAGCTGACAAACCTTGCTAATGTCAAGGAGAGGAAAACAGCTCCCTGCTAGCTGCCGGAAATGGACTCCAGACTTCCTCTTTCTTCAGCTGAGGACACTATGTAACTGTTCAGAAATGTGAAGGTTGCTTAAAACATGATGACTATTACAGGACAGAGACACAGGCTTCTAGGGAGCCAGGTAGCAGCCTGCAGCCAATGAATCAGACCCCAGCCGGGCCTGATGTTCAGCAAGGAGGTGATTTATAATGGGATACGGGGGCAGCCGGCGGATACACCTCAGAGGTTGGATAATCTAGACCAGCTGGGCATAGATTGTGACACTTCCCTCCCCGGCTTTTGCTCCCTGCGGAATGTGGGCAGAGCAGGTCTGTGCGGGGACAGCTCCGAGACATCCGACACACAAATGCGCAGGTTTATGAGGAAACGGTCCCACTGTATGTCTTTTCTGAAACCCGTGTCAGCCCAGAGGAAATATCCCAGCAGGAGTTAGACTCATCGGAATTCTGGAAACCGTAAGAAAGTCATAGTATATGAAAGATGGCTTCTTCCCCCTCACCCTGTCGGGTTTTCCCCCCTTTGGTGTGTGTTGGGGGGTACTTTGGCCGAGTGCACAAAAATCATCATTTATAGCATTATCTATCTCAAAAGATTATTAGCTCTATAGTCTATAATATACTTCGGGCCATAATAAGTTTTATTTTGGGTTCCTCAGCTATATAATACTATATTACACTTACCTCCCATAAATATACATGATATTTACCAGCAGAGCAATATACTCGGTATGTAATATTATTATTCCAATAAACAGAACACTTAAATACTACACAACTGTTACTCTAAAAACAGAAAAGTCCATAGACACAATCGTAATACGAAGGACAGTTTTCACAAAGTGGCAAAACATACATATTCTATTTTCAGAAACATTTCTAGACCTCTTTCTATATAGGAAGCAAATAGGACTTTTTGTTGTGATCTTATTTTCAGCACTTTAACCAAACCCGTGACAACTGACTAAACGTAGGTCAACTGGTGGTGATTTCACATCTCCACCACGTTTCCTTGTTCTCTGTTCATGACCACCCTCCTGCTTCCCCTGCACTCTCCTGTTTGCGACCAAGGGCTAGGGCAGGAAACTCGTTTCCCTAAACCATACCATACATCACAATCTTATTCCGTCCTTTGGGAACATGTGCTCTGAGCAGGTTCGTCTTGACTTTTCTGACAAGTTACCAGGACCACGTTAAAATGTAATTTAAACTTTTACAACTCAACTGATATTGTCGAGTCCACAGGCTCAGTATGGGGAGCTCATTGTAGGAAGGAACTTGTCTAGTAAATTCTTTTGCAGAGCAAACAAGGACCAGGATGGGTTGAGGCCGCTCCTCTGTGACATTAAATGTGTCAAGTCGCTGGAGAAATCCATAAAGAATTTTGAGAGGAAAATTGACTAACCTCCCAATTCCTAGGCAAAATGCTACTCACGTGTGAAAATAATAGGAAAAGCTCCCAGATATGCAAATAGAGCATGCAACCCACATACCTATCCAGAAAAATGTTACCCCAAACTGAACTCAAATGTAATAAGAAACTGTGGCAATCTTTAAAAACTCAGACTCTGTCATGAGGAAATAGTATAAAGGGCTAGAAATGAAACTTGGAATTGTTTACATATATAATTAAGTCTTAATACATTTAAAATAAAGTTGCAAAGCACTGTGGAATTGCCATAAGTGATTTTGAAAGATTAGAAGGCTTTAAAATGAGGAAAAAAATAATAAGCAGCTTCTAAAATCTCCTATTTCACATAAAACAGAAAGTGGAAAAAAATAAGGAATTTTACAATTTTCCGAACTGAAAGAGAAATGGTAGATAGTGTTTCCTACTTGAGATTGATAATGAAAGTGCTAATGGATGCAGTTTAAAAAAAAAAAAACAAACTTAAAACGAAGCTATAATTGAATTAAAAGCAGGATTTATATTTTTAAATTCCCTAGAGAAAACAAAGAAATATATATGGCTCATATCCCAAAAGATAGGAAAAGGAAAGCAATGTATGAGCATAGAGAGGAAAGAATAAAGCAGGATGGCATGGAGACAATAAATGTAAATTGGAAACTGGTTCAGCATAAGAAAACAAAGACCATAAGCTCACAGCACAAAAGGAGAGGTTAACTATTTTGAGTGTAATGGAGACAAAGGAACCTGGAGAAGTTACATTCAAAGGATATGAAAACATGTCCGTTAAACGCAAAGGGAAAAGAAATCACGTGTCACATTAATATCGAGAAGCATAGAATTGGCAACAGCCTCAATAGTTAAAAGATATGGGAAGGATTCCAGGTTATCTACATAGATGTTTCAGTCAGGGCTCTCCACTGGATTCAGTTCCCAATGCAAATGACCAAATGAGTATATTAGAGAAAACTCTGGATGAGGACCGGAACTCAGAGAGAGACGTTACTGTCCCTTAACATTCGGAGAAGCGTGGCAGTTCATGGTACAAGCAAAAGACAGACGGAGGGGTTGCCCGGATGAGAATCTCCACCAGGTGAGACTGACCAGGCAAGAAGATACTGGCTTCCTGCTGAACCTGTGTGAGCGATCTGTAAAAAAACTACACCCAGGGACAAATGGTACCAATGATAAGTAACTATTCATCAAAAGGAATTATTTAGGGGCAACTGGGTGGCTCAGTTGGTTAAGGTCTGACTCTTGGTTTGGGCTCAGGTCATGATCTCACAGTGGGTGAGTTCAAGACCTGCATCAGGCTCTGCGCTGACAGCACAGTCTGCTTGGGATTCTCTCTCTCCCTTTCTCTCTGCCCCTTCGCCACTCACTCTCTCTCTCTCCTTCTCTCCGCCCCCCTCCCGTCTTTAAATAAATAAATAAATAAATAAATAAATAAATAAATAAATAAATAAGAAACAAGGTTTAAAATCACAAATCAAGTTCCATCTTAAGAAATTGTGACAAGGAGGATAAATCATACCTTAGACAAGGAGCAAGGATAGAATAATAAAGACAACGTCAACCAAATAGGAAAAACTAATAGAGAAAATCAACAAAATTCATGCTTGGTTTTTTTTTGTTTTGAAAAGACTAAAGATACAGCGTCTAGGAACACTGATCAAGAAAAAGAAAAAAAAGAAGACACAAATGAATGCCAGGAATTACAAGGGTGATATCATCACAGATTCTATAGATTTTTTTAAAAAAGGATATTATGGGGACTTTATGCCAATAAATACAATGACTCAAATGAAATAAGCACATTCCTTTGAAAGCATAATTTACCAAAACTGACTCAGGAAGAAATAGAAGATCTGAATAGTTTCAACTCTTTTAAAGATATTTTTTTCATGTGTTTATTTTATTTTTAAGAGAGAGTGAGCAGGGGAGAGGCAGAAAGAGAGGAGGACAGAGAATCTAAAGCAGGCTCTGCTCACAGTGCAGAGCCCAACTCAAGGCCTGAACTCGGGAACCTAACTGTGAGATCATGACCTGAGCTGAAGTTGGTTGCCCACCCGATTGAGCCACCCAGGTGCCCCTAAAGGTATTTAATTCATGATCAAATACCTTCTCCCACCAAAGAAGCTCCAATTATGTCAAACATTTAAGGAAAAACTGCCGATTTTATTTGAACTCTTTTTTTTTTTAATGTTTATTTGTGTATTTATTGGGAGGGGGGAGGGAGAGAGAGAGAGAGGGACAGAGAGAGTCCCAAGCAGGCTCCGCACAGTCAATGCAGAGCCCAGTGTGGGGCTCAGTCTCATGAACTGTGAGATCGTGACCTGAGCTGAAATCAAGAGTTGGGTCCTTAATTGACTGAGCCACCCAGGCGCCCCTCACATGAACTCTTTAGAAATGATAGGAGCCAGCCCTTAAATTACTGATTCTATTATTTACTTTCTTCTAATTATTTTTCTGATTTTAGACACGTTCATTTTCTCCTGCAGTTTGTAATTCCCTTGCCCATTTTCCGTCTCATTGAGTTCATCATCTCATTTAGTTTTTCTTATTCCATTTTGAAATAAAATGATTTAATCTGTTAGCTTGCATTTGACTGCATTCTGAAGTTTTGCCCAGTTTTGTTTTCATCCAAATACTCTGTAATTAAAACATTGTCTTTGCACACACACTTTACAGGACGGTGTTAGGTTCTTTTCTCCCCATTTCTAAGTATTTAGGATTTTGTCGCTTTGTCATAAATTCTGTCAATTTCTAGTTTTATTGCATCGTGACCACATTAGAGTGTCTGCACATTCTTTCCTTTTAGAAATCATTGAAGCCTTTTTGTACTGTAGATTATGATCAATTTTCAAAATTCTCCCTGGGGCTTTGTAAAGAATATGTATTCTCCATTGGTTAAAAAGTTTGACATATCTAGTAAATCAACCTTATTTCTTTTATTATCCAATTATGCATGTTATGTCTACTTGACCAAATGTGGTATGTTAAAATCATCAACATTCATATTTCTGTTAATGTTGTCTACACTTACCAAGAGTCTTTCCTTTATATACTGCGAAGACGTTTCATTTGATGGATCAAGTTTCGTGCAATTATACCTTTATTGAGGCTGATAATTACTATCAAACTGAAATGGATTATTTCCCCTTAATACACTCTACCCGGCATTGTATGTCGTCTAATGGTAATGTCCCTTTGTCTTCTTTTTTGCTCAAACTTGCCCTAATGCATTCTCATCCATCACATATATATTCCGTGTTACTTGGCTTTGGTTGTGTTTCTTACAGTCATCATCACATAGCTGCAGTTCCTTCAATTAATCGAAGCGTGCTTGTGCTTTAAGAAAAACAAACGTTTTGAAAGAATTTTAGATTACCGGATTTCCAGAAGGTTACAGAGAGTTCCTACACCTTCTTCATTCAGGCTTCTCCTAATCTTAACATCTTAGATAGCCGTGGTATAATCCTGTTAACTAAATTAAAACTTCACTGGGACTTCACTAGTTTCTCCACTATTTCTGGTTCCAATCCAGGATGCCGGGTTGCATTTAGTTAAAATGTCTCCCTGGTTTCCTCCAATATGACAGTCTCCTAATCTTTCCTTATTTTTCAGGTCAACGTTTTGCAGGGTACTGTGCAGACATGTTGGTAGAATATCCTTCACCTTAAGTTTGTCTCGCGTTTTCTCATGCTTGGACTAAAGTTATAGATTTGGGGAGAAAATGGTGCAGAGGAAGTCGCTTCTCATCACATGCTATCAGGCAGCATGTGATACCATGACTTACAACTGGTGATATTGACCTTCTTCACTCACTTAAGATGGCATCTTCCGGGTTTCTCCACCACAAAATCATGATTGGCCCTTTCTGTATGTTAGTCATTAGAACCAGTCACTGAATCCAGCTCAAATTCAAGGCGGGGGGGGGGGGGGGTGGAAATGAGATGCCACCTCCTGGAGGGAAGAATACCAAGAATTTTGTGGACACCTGTTAAAACCACCACGGTAGTGAACAAATACAATGGGAGAAACTCTGCGGCTGTGCAAATACCCTGTTTAAGATACCCTTCGTGTTTCATCCGCTAGCTTTACCATTTATCAGTGGATCTTGTCTGCAGCAATCATCACTATGGAACTTTAATGGTGGTGTTAGCTCTCCCTGATCCCTTCTGTATTTACTTACTAGAATTTTTCTTTCAGGGCTGTCTGTCCCTTCTCCACTTATTGATTGATGGATGATCATTTTTTAATTTTATTTTAAGTCCGCCATAGCTCACGTGCAGAGTGGTATTAGTTTCAGGTGTACAATAGAATGATTCAACCCTTCCATACACTCGTCCATGCTCATCAAGATAAGTGCACTCTTCACCTATTTACTTATTCCATCAAGTATTGAAAGCGATATGGACTTGAGAATATTTATTTTATTCTTCGGTTATGATCCAAAGCTAAATGCTATTATTATATATTTCGTTGCTCACCTTGCTCGAGCTTGGCCACCAGGATCTCTTTTGGGTTACCCTGTGTCTTTTTGACGTGCCCCTATTTTGTTTTTAAGTATTTCATTGTTTTTTTTGGGGGGGGGCGCTACAAGACCCTCATCTTGTATTTTCCCTGCACAGCCTTAGAATCAGCCACTGTTCTAGAGAGACTTGATCCCTTTAATTGAAGAACAGTATTTGGGTAATGCTATACATTCAATATTTGTGTTCCCCGCCAATTCATATGTTAAATCCAAACGCCCAATGTGGTGCTATTTGGACGTGAAATCTTTGGGAGGTGATGCGCTCGTGAGGGGGCAGTCCTTAGGAAAGAGACCCCGAGGAGCCCCCTGTCCCTCCTGCCATGTGAGGACACAGCCGAAGGATGGCCATCAGCGAACCAGGGTGGGCCCTCACCGGACACCAGATCTGCTAGCACCTTGATCTTGGGCTTGCCAGCCTCAAGAACTATGAGAAATAAATTTCTGTTGCTTCTAAAGCATCCAATCTGTGGTATTCTGCTAGAGCAGCCCGAACAGAGACAGAAACCAGGATCTGAGTGCACCTGTCTGTTGCCAATGGGGTGTCGCTTCTAAGAAGCACTCCGCGTCGAGAGCAGGATAATATCCGCGTGTATTCTAAGCCTTGTATCCGAGCCTGGTCTATACTTCTGTACCTACTTGGACCCATATGAAATAATAGCATCATGACAATTATAATCATGAGGTGGTACCAGCAGCCTCTGCCTCTTAGCAGCAACGGAAGCTTCATGCTACCATCTTCTACTTGCTTGTTTCTAGCCATTCTCCCTCACCGAGGGGAATCTGACTCCCCTTATCTACAGTAGCTTATTTCTTTGTGCAAGCATCACATACACGTGGCTTGTGAAACCCTTGCCCACGTGAGAAGCAAGCTCAACGATGTGCCTGAATGGTTCATTTTGTGTTCAGTCTTGCAGTAACCAATCCAAACCTCATTTTCCAACGTACCGAGATCCTCTCCCACTCTTTGCGGCTGTGTTTGTGTTTTCGTGGAGTGGTTGAGCCATTTTTCAAACTCTGTAGTTTTTTCCTTACTCTTTTATGGAGTTTTAGAAGTGGAGAAGAAGGGGCGCCTAGGTGGCTCAGCTGGTTAAGCATCTGACTCTTTTTTTTTTTCATGTTTATTTATTTTTGAGACAGACAGAGACAACACAAGTGGGGGAGTGGGAGGGACAAGAGAGAGAAGGAAACACAGGATCCGAAGCAGGCTCCAGGCTCTGAGCGCTCAGCACAGAGCCCGACATGGGGCTCGAAGCCAGGAACTGTGAGATCCTGACCTGAGCCGAAGTCGGATGCTCAACCGACTGAGCCACCCAGACACCCCAAGCATCCAGCCGTTGATTTCAGCTCAGGTCATGATCTCACTGTTCATGATTTCAAGACGCCCCCCATCGGACTCTGTGCTGACAGTGCAGAGCCTGCTTGGGGTTCTGTTACTTCCTCTCTCTCTGCCTCTCTCCTGCTAGTTCGTTCTCTCTCTCTCTCTCTCTCTCTCTCTCTCTCTCTCTCTCTCTCTTTCAAAAATAAATAAAGGGACGCCTGGGAGGCTTAGTCGGTTAAGCACCGACTTCTGCTCAGGTCATGATCTCGCGGTCCGTGAGTTCCAGCCCCATGTCGGGCTCTGGGCTGATGGCTCAGAGCCTGGAGCCTGCTTCGGATTCTGTGTCTCCCTCTCTCTCTGCCCCTCCCTGGCTCACGCTCTGTCTCTCTCTGTCTCAAAAATAAATAAACATTAAAAAAAATAAATAAAAACTTTAAAAAGTAGAAGTAGAGAAGAATCTGATATCAGTCCACTTTTTGTTTCTTTGGGTTTAGATTTTTTTTTTCCTCCCCTGTTTGGATGTATTCATAGTAATTTTCTTGAAACTCTAAAATAGCATCAAGTTGATATCTTGCCACCCACCTGGGTGGCTCAGTCATTTAAACATCTGACTTTGGCTCAGGTCATGATCTCGAGGTTCACGGGTGCGGGCCCCATGTCGGGCTCTGTGCTGACAACTCGGAGCCTGGAGCCTGCTTCGGATTCTGTGTCTCCCTCTCTGCCCCTCCCTGCTCGCTCTCTCTCTCTCTCAAAAATATATAAACATTTAAAAAATTTTAAATATCATCAAGGTTAAGTCTGGATCTTAGCCCTGTTTCTTAAAATGTACACGGTGCTTAGTAAACCAATTAGTTCTGCCGACTCAGGTCTTTCTTTGGGGAAAAATTCTTACTTTTTCCTTTGAAGCTAAAATGAAAATGTTCTAAGTTTAAAAGGCCTGCGTGCCTGGGCAGGCTCTGGGGCAATGCAGGTGATTTCCTCTTAGGAGACGAATATAAAGATGGAGAAAGTGGTGCCTGGGTGGCTCAGTCGGTTGAGCGTCCGACTTCGGCTCAGGTCATGATCTCGCTGTCTGTGAGTTCGAGCGCTGAGTCGGGCTCTGTGCTGATGGCTCAGAGCCTGGAGCCTGCTTTGGATTCTGTGTCTCCCTCTCTCTCACTGCCCCTCCCCCACTCATGCTCTGTCTTCTGTCTCAGGAATAAACATTAAAAAAAAAAAAAAAGATGGAGAAAGAAGCACCCTTTGTCTTTAGCCCCAACACATTTTCCTCTCTTTTTTCTTTTTAAAATTTTATTGTGCTAAGAACACTTAACATATTTACCCTTTTAATAGATTATTAAATGTACACTACCATACTGTTATCTATAGGCACAAGGTTGTACAGCCGATCTCTCGGACTTATCTTGCATAAATGAAATTTTATACGTGTTGATTAGCAGCCCCTCATTTTTCTTTCTCTCCAGCCCCTGGCAACCACCATTCTATTTTTGCATCCATTTTTAAAATATTTTCTCTATTTAATTATCTCAAATTAGTGGAAGCATACAATATTTGTCCTTTTGTGTCTGGCTTATTTCATTTAGCACAATGTCCTCCGGGTTCATCTGTGTTGTCACACTGCAGGATTTTTTTTCTTTTTGAATTCTGCAATATATACCAGTGTGTGTGTGTGTAATTTTTTTTAATCCATTCATTTGTCAACGGATACTTAGGTTGTATCCACATTTTGGCTATTCCTGTCATGAACATGAGACACAAGTGTCTCTTTGAGATCCTGATCTAAATTCTTCCAGGGGCGTCTGGGTGGCTCAGTTGGTTAAGCGTCCGACTTCGGTTCAGGTCATGATCTCGTGGTCCGTGAGTTCGAGCCCCGTGTCGGGCTCTGCGCTGACAGCTCGGAGCCTGGAGCCTGTTTCAGATTCTGTGTCTCCCTCTCTCTCTGCCCCTCCCCTGCTCATGCTCTGTCTCTCTCTGTCTCTCAAAACTAAATACACATTGAAAAAAAAATTTTTTTAATTCTTCCAGATAGACACCCACAAGGGGGATTGTTGGATCTCATGGTAGCTCTATTTGTCGTTTTTTGAAGGATCCGCCATATTGTTTTCTATAGTGGCAGTACCATTTTGTCTTCCCACCAACAGTGCACAGAGGCTTTAATTTCTCTACAACCTCGCCAATCATCAGGACAATGTAAATCATGATGTGCTGTGGCCTTGGCAGGTTTTCAGGTGGTTCCTTAGATACAGCCATTCCTTCTGAAAACCCCGATTAGTGCCAGGGAACTAAAATCCTCTACCGCTGACATTGTCTAGGCTGCATTCATACAAACCAGGACTGAGAACCACTGCAGAAAGTCGGGCAGCTGTGAACGAGTCAGTTGGAGACAGCAAGGACTTGGTGGAAAACCGGCTGGTGGTTTGGTCCCATTACAGCACCTGATTCAACATCGGCACAAATCTCTGGTTGGAACTTGGTGGAAAGGCATGCATTTCCACTCGCAGGCAGACACTGTGGGGACAGGGCAATTCAGAGGACCGGCCAGGAGGGCTCCTGCACTGCCAAGCCTCGAGTATCAGAGACTCCCTTACATGCTCCTGCAGGCTGTGTTCTCCCCATCAGCTGCCAACACGCTGGTCCTGTCCCAAGAACTCAAGTGCCATCTGCAAAGTTGGCAGAAGATTATGGGGGAGACTGTTGGTTATGTGCCATGGGGATCGTTCTGGAGCAGAAGGGAGTGAGCAGGTGAGTCTTCCATCTGCAAATAATGTGCTCTTTGCCCCCAGCCCCAGGACAGACAGATCACTCCCCACTCCCCCCATTAGGGGCTTGGAGTACCTGAGTCTCGGATGCTGAGTGCACAGTGGGTGATTTTATGGCGTTGGTCTATGACGCTGGTACGTGCCCTAGCAAGACACTGCATTGTCATCAGAAAGTCTGGATTTGGGTCCTGGATCTTCCTCTGTGCGCTCTGGGCAGACCCTTCACTTTCTCCAGTTGGGACAGTGATCCCGGTGCTACCCCGTCACAGAGACGTTCAGAGTCTCGCCCAACAGACCTCAAACGTGTGTGAGAAACTGGTGTTGCCAGTTCAGCCATCCACAACCACGTGACAGGAAGATGCCATCGTTAAGGGAACGGCCTCTGGACTCTACTGACCAGATGACTCTCAGCAGGTGTGAACTCAGAAGGTAGATGAATCGCTGTGCCTCAGTTTCCTGGGAAAGTGATGCTACCAGCCCCTGCCCCAGAGCTGTGTCATAGAGATAATACGTGTTAAGTCCTATTTCTCTGTGCCTGGCACAGAGCAAAGGTAATTAAACCGCTCCTATTGACTTGGAGCTGTTTTCTAGCCCCACAGGGTTCTTGCACCTGCTGAACACCCTAAACGTTCAGAAAGGTCTTATTCCTCCCAGATTAATTGGAAGAACATGGTGGAACCGGCTCCCTGGGAAATGTATACCTCACGGACTCCACCTTATTTTCTACTGCATACGAGCATCCCGTGGCTTGTTTGCGATAACGGATAGTGGTGTTTTTAAAAATAAAAGGGATCTTCTTTTTTTGCAGCCTTTTAAAGAAAGTTTGGTTTAACAGGCATTAATCCAGCAAAGCAAAAACAAAAACAGATTCTTCCTGTTTTCTCATGTAGAGCAATTCAACTCTCAGACTCAGCTCTGGACCACTTCCTTCTACCACTAGAGCTTAGAATTTGCCACTTGTGAGTACTTGGATTAAGCTTGTAGATCAGGAAATTCTCCTATGTTGCACGAAATGGCTGCTGTGGCCCCTCAGTCACAAATATCTGCTTAGCAATTCTAACTGGAAGGATTTCTTCAAGAGTTCTTAAGAGTCTAGGAAAGACTCAGACTGTCCCGACAACTTAGGACACATGATCCCTGCTAGATGAAAATTTACAGTCAGAGGTGCGGTTCACTCCACCCAGACCTGCTTAGCCACGTCACTCTGTGATGAGAGGTCATCCTTCCTAGCCACGTGAAGAGGGTTCCATGCCAGGGAGAGGACCTCTGGTATTGGAAGGAGTGAGGAACCTATGCAGGACCGACAAAAACAAAAGACAAAGACCCCCTCAAGCATCAACGTTAAGGCCAAGAGGTTCTTGGTCTGAGCCATTGACCACACCACCAGGGTAGGGGAGCAAATTTTGCCACCCCCAAAATATGTCTGTCTGGCATATTGATTATTTTAAGCTAGTTATTTTTAAGAAACTAGAGACACAAAAGAAGCTGTGAAAAATCAAAAGTTGTCCTTTTATAGGAGACATGTATGTTTATAAGAGAAATCCATTTGTAAGAGAAATCTCCATTTGTAAGGGTGTGTCCCTCGCTGTACCTGGAAGGGGGTATGACTCAATCTCTAGAAATCCTTATCAATGCAGAAATCTGCATAAAATCCTTATCCTTGTTTACTCTGCTTTTCCTGGTAAACTCCCACACCTGACTTTCCACCCCCAACATCTTCTTTTGTCTTTAGCTGAACATAGTATTTAAGGTGATGGTGGCTTTGGCTATTTCAGAGTTACTCAGTTTTTCTGGGTCTTTCCCCCATATACAGGAAGTACACGTGGTATTAAAGTTTTGTTTGTTTTTCTCCTGTATGTCTGTCTCCCGTCAATTTAATTAGGCCAGCAAAGAACCTAGAACAGAAGAATGAAAAACTTTTCCGCCCCTGCACCCCTATGTCAATCTTTCTGGAATACTGCTGTTCTGAATTTCTCCCATATTCACAAACTTGTAATGATTTCCCATTGCTCAGTAAATAAATCTGGATTGGAGATAGTTAAGGGAAAGCACTCAAGGTCATCTATGACCTAGCACCAATTTATCTTGAATTTTAGATTCCATATCCCCCCCTGCCTTCTGTATAAAGACTTCCTTAGGGACAGAGAGTATATAGTTGCTGTCCCACAAATCCACCTTGCCTAGTCCTGCTCCTGGGTCATTATTCAAGCTGTTACGCCATTGAAATGCCTGCCGTTTTTCATCGTAGCATCCTACAAGGCCCTTTCTAACTCCATTACTTTTGTGAAGACTTTCATGACCTACTTTCTACCATCCAGGATGGTAATAGGTAGGAAATGATGGTGGGAGACAGTGGCTGTGGACAGAGCTCCCTCCTCAGAGTGTCAGAAGGGAAGATGCCTGCCACGAATGCATCGTTTTTACATTTAAAAATCATGTCTTTCACGCTTTATGCACGCCGGCTACTGTTCCGCCAAAGAAGAGCGTTGGACTCTATGATTTGTAAGGTCCTATCTAACTCCATTATTTGAGAATCCATTCATTCCTTTTTCAGGAGCTATTTGTCCTTTTTCAGGAAGACATAAATAAACACCTACCCCTCACAGTGTTTACTGCTCCCTCAAAAAATGGATGGAAGAGACATAAATGAATGGAAGAGACAAAAAAATGAATGTCAGCCTCTCTGCCTACTTGGGGAGAACAGAAATAAAGTCCCTTTTGATACATGTCTCTTCTCTCCAGTGGAATCAATCAACCTTTAGAGCAACATTTGTGCATCCATTTGCTTTCCTAGGGGGTGGGACGGTGCCAAATTCTGCCAAGAAAACAAGAAACAGTATAATGGGTGATAGTACCGTTTTAGAAATTTGCATGCAAGGTGATTTTTAAATTACGGTTTATTAAGCATAGCATATGCATAAATTTCCAAGAAACAGGCTACTCACAAAGGTGTAATGAATATAACCATCGTCATTTCCAACATTTCATTTTGCAGCTCCATTTACTTGAGACGATCGGATGCAAAAAGATATTGTACGACATATTTCCTTTTCATGAGTATACTTAGACACTGTGGGAGGAAATGGGATCCTTGGAGTTTGGTAGTGGGGAGAAGAGTTAAGGGAACATGAAGGGTGAGTTTCAAGCGTTTTTTGTTCAGTAGTCAAAAGAATTTCACATTATCTTGCCCCAAGGTATTGCCCCAACCAATGTGTCAGGAGATGTCATTACACTGTCTTCTGGGCTGACAATCATATTGGTACACACCGGCAGTCCCACAGGTCATGCGCCTCTCTGGCAAATGCTGATGAGTTTATTAACATATACAGCATCACTTGGCCAAGTCTCCTTGTTAATCTACACTTACAGATGCACAGTGGTTGATGGAGTTGAAATGCTTCCCTGGTTAGGACGCACAATGGCCCCAAATCAAAGTACGTAGCAGAAACAGCAAGCCGACTGCAGGGTCGGGACGTGGAAAGTCCCTCCTTTATTTTATGAATTCAGATATCTGTGGGTTGCCGATAAGGTCTGTACACTCATGTTTTTCTAACAAATGGTTCTCATGAAAAAGCGTAAGAACACCAAACAGATACGATTTTTCCTTCGCTATGGTGTAGAAGGTGCGGTAATCTACAGATCAGTCCACTTACCACATAGTATCTGCATGACCTTTGACCAGCAAGGTTACTCAAATCCTCAATCTTGGTTTTCTCATCGGTAAAATGGGATGCATCTATCTACCCACTTACTCATTCATGGACTTCCTACTTCCCTCTGCATACCGGAAGTTTTTAGAGAGTAACAACTCTGTTATCTAGTTATTTTCTCCCTTAAGCAGGTCTCTGTCCCTTGCAAGCTGACCATTCTCCCTCCTGCTACAGATGTGCTGGGTCCTACATTCTCCTGTGCTACAGGTTACCATGTAGGTACCCTCCCCAGGTTTTTCATGGATGTCGCCCTGTTACCAGCTCATTTCCATCCCTGTCACAAAGGATCACAGCCAGCAACATTATGCCTTCTATCAGCTGAAGAATCTTTCCTTCAGCCCTGTGATTTGTCCAGGGTCATTAGCGGGGGGTCCCCTCATCCATGCAGAATGTCTTCTGCCTTACTCAGGCTAGTTTCATTCAAGCCCACACTGCAAAAAACACACAAGCCCTATGTAAGAAGCCAACAGCACTTGGCTACACAGGAAGGAAGGTGCAGCTTCGGAGTCCAGAAGCATCCCAGCCGCAGACTGGAAATGCTACCCAGGAGCAAGATGGAGCCTGAGTCACAGGCAGTGGCTGGTCCGAGACATGCCAGGCCAGAGGAATTAGCAGAAAGAGAACAGGAGGGTGTGGAAGCCAAGGGTAAAAGCAAAAGAGATGTGGCCAACTGGAGAATAAAATGTCAGTCCTCAGAGCAGATGAAAATGATAATGACATTGGATTGATTGAAACTAACCAAGTATCAGGCACTGCGCTAAATGCTTTTCATGCATCATCTCATTTAATCCTCAAAACATCTCCAAGGGTATGATTATCCCCATTTTAGAGATGAGGAAACTATGCTTCATAGTTAAGTATTTTGCCCACAGACACACATATAACCAAGAAGCGGCAGAATCAAGAGTCGGACCCAAGATGTCCAGTGCCAGACCTCAGCCTTAACCACTCCTGGCATAGCCCCATTGCAGCCAAAATCAAGAGCAGTTCCCAGAACAGAGCGACGTTTCAGCCCTACACATGTCAGAAACTTATACTCTACACTTTTGCAGCCTTACTTCATCTGTCTTAAAGAAGTAATTTCTGTTTATACCATTTTTCTTTCTAAGGAGCAAGTTAGGAGGTATTAGGCTGCTTTGGACCACGAATAACCAACACCGAACAAGAGTATCGTACGGGCTTCGTTCTCTCTATCACAACACGTCTAGAGACAGGTCAGTCTGGAAATTTTAATTCAGTGGCACAACTATGTCCTGTGTTTCCTCTCTGCCAGCTCAGTCGATCAGGGCAGTTGTTCCTCATAGTCACAAGATGGCTGCAGCATCTCCAGGCATCAAACACAAGTTAAGGATGTCCATTAAAGAAACAGAGTATTTCTCCCATGCATGTCTATTTAGTAGAGAGGAAAACCTTTACCAGAAGCTTCTTTGAATACTGCCTCTTGGGCTTTATGTCCGTGACCATGTCGAAACCAATCACTGGCAAGGAGGGGAGCATTGCCATGAGAAGTTTCCAGCAATGGTGATTCTTGGATCCGGTGAGGTTTTACCCTCTTTACCCACATGGGAAAGCAAAGTCCAAAACAAAAGTGGGGAGGAAGAAGGTGTGTTTGTAGGGTAGGGCGGAAGGCGACTGAATAATCAAAAAGGGATAACTGCGACGCTGGGGTGAGAGGAAAGGAGATTGTTGGATTATTTAATCCCTCCCTGTTTTTGTCTGTAAGGTTGATTATGTAAACTGGGGATAGACATACACCAGAAACGAAACCTCAAGGAATGGCAATGGGTATCCCATCCACAGCACAAATGATCTCCACTCCATTTTTCTGGTAGATCTACATGTTTGTGTAGACCCTTGGGACGCTTTAAAAACAAGCTAATGGTCAACGCCCACCATGACTGCGGTTTCACTCCCAAAGAAACCTCCTCCTGAGGGGCGCCTGGGGGGGCTCAGTCGGTTGAGTGCCCGACTTCAGCTCAGGTCATGATCTCACGGTTCGTGGCTTCAAGCCCCAGGTCGGGCTCTGTGCCGACAGCTCGGAGCCTGGAGCCTGCTTTGGATTCTGTGCCTCCCACCCTCTCTGATTCCGCCTCAAACAGCACATCTTAATATAAGAGATGCTGGGAAAATTAGGATGTGGGCGACTTTTAAACATCTCTGATGTATCCTGTTTACCCGAGTGGTTCCAAGCAGAGCTTTGCAGTTTGCATGCAAACTGCATGAGGATATGTAAGCAACAGGGTCCCCTGTGTGGTGGCAAACAAAAAACCAAATAAAATGACTCCATGGAAATTTGTTACCAGCAGAATAATCCTTCGAGTCAGCAGATTATTAGGCTGATGTTAATACAAACACAGTTGTGAATTCCCCTGCTGTCTTTCCCTGTACTTAATTCTAACCACACACTCCTCAGGAAGACTGACCTAGTTACCAGCTCTATTCTGTGACTCACTCAGTGCCGTACCTACCTCCCGCTCTTGAAGCCTGGCCATCAGCTTCCATATCTTTAGGAATCCTATAGTCAGGAATGGCCTCTGGCTCCAGATACCCCGTTCTTAGTATTTCGCATCTCTCCATGAGGCATACAATGGGTACGGATATCCAATATGGGAGACATGGCGTGGGGGGTACGGGGCAGTTGATAAGGTTGCCCATAGTGGATAACCTGTAAACTGATTTGGACACAAATCCACTTGCATTTAAATTCTTAACTTTTCCTACTATACGGGCCTCCTTCCCATGTTTCAGGACAACATGTTTTGGGGAGGAATAGAGACAGCAAAACGATCCACTAATAACTAAGAAGTCCAAAAAAGCCATCCCTTTTCCCTAGCTTCCTCCAACCCCTGTGGGGAGAAAATAACGATCAATGGAAACCAAGCTATTAACAACATGAGTTGTCACGCTGTTTAAAAAAAGCCCTTGTTTATTACACTGGTTGCCATTTTGAGCCTCACATTCCAGTGTTGCAGTGGTGTTACTGTTACCTGTCTTACAGAATCCCTGATTCCTAATTGGAATCTGCTCTGTGAACATGAAGTCTTCTTTGTTGACCAGCCCTCCTCTTGGCTCCCCAGCAGTAAATGGTTATGGTGAATTATACACTGCTCCTCCTCCTCCTCAAATGGAAGGCATTTCCATTGGAAGCATTTCCATTGGAAGCAAGGATACTGAAATTGATGAAGTGCCCCATACAGATTCTGCCCCTTTTCACCAGCTGTGGAAAGACTACAATGATCGAATACATACTCAACCCTGAGTATCTGTGACATGTGGGGCACACTGCTGGGCACCTTTACCTGCCATCCCCTTTAAATCTGTTCTTGAACTGTGTTTGTCTTAACAAGCGAGCCCCGAGAAATTAAGGAATTTGCTCAGGTTTATTCAGGAAGTGGCAAAGCTGTGTGATGCAGAGCCAGGCTTCTCCCCTCACGGGTCATACTTTTCACACGACATTGCGTTTTTTCCATCTACGATGACATCTAATAGGGGACAAACTAATGAAATAAAACTGTATTTATATAGAACTACTATAGGCATGACTCCAAGTGGTGGAATTTAAGCCTTTTGATCTGGGCAGGGTTCAGATAAGAAGGGAAGCAGAGAAGCCACTGAGGTTGGAAGGGAAGTAATTGAGGTGTTTACTTTTTATTTGCTGGGGCATATTTTACTTTTTCTTGTTTTTTAAAAAAGGAAGTACAAAATGAAATTCAAATCGGATCAGAACTTCTTTGAGCGCCAAAACCTGGTGAGACGGGCACCAAGCCTTAACCTTGACCTTAAGTTGGATTTGGTCCTCCAGGCAGCATCCTTGTGAATGGATCTGTTTATGCTGTGAACGTCCCACAGGAATGTGTTTGTTTTAGGGGAGAACTTAGGGGGAAAATTGTAAATAAAAACCAAAAAAAAAAAAAACCCAAAAAACCCAGTTTTCCAGATGTTACTTATCTTCCTCAATTTTTGTTTTCTATCAGATTTATGTTTCCATTTTCTTATAGACAAAGAAACCAACTGGCTCAGGCATTGGTCTGTGGAATTTCTGGAATTCCAATGGAACAAGGGAAACTTTGTTATTTTTATCTGCACAGGTGTATCATCAGGGGTTGGGAAGCTCCTTTCCCAGTAGGAAGGTTCATCTATTTTCACAGGTCTGGCAGTGGCCTGGTAAGGACAATATGGAGGAAAATACAGGGACCGCCATTAGCCCTGACTTTCTCGTGATGTATATTCAGGTCTTATCCCTTCTGTGCCTTGAATGTGTCCTCACAGTCCTGACGTGTGCTTTCCTACAAAAGGATAGATGGGCATCCCCTCCCTGCTTGGCCCGCACTGGCATATAACCGCCATTGCTTCCTCTTGTGTGTCCTGATATACAACAGAATATAAACTATCCTTTTGAATAACCTGCAATGTCTCAGGGTTCACCAGGGAAATCGGAGAAATGATCTCCGTGAAAACTCTTTAATTATAACGGTGTGGTTGTGACAGTTGGCGTTAGGAAAGGCGAATCACAAGCTGTAAGAATGGTTTCACATTATCCATCCACCCAGTCCTGTTGCCTTCGCTGAAACAGCCCATAATGAAGATAAATGTGCTATTTGTAAACCTCAGAATGAAAAGGTGGAGAGTGTTGATCTGAGAGTATGCAAGATCATCAAAAGTTGGAATACATGGAATTAACAATTGAAGCTCATAATTTTTCTTCAGAGAGGTTAGTTAAGAAAGCATTATCATGGAAAAATGAAATGTTGTCGCGATCACTCCGGATTTCTCAAGCAAAGTGAGGAAAGCACAAGACACAGATGTGACAAAGGAGTAGGAGTGTGTGTGTGTGTGTGTGTGTGTGTGTGTGTGTGTGTGTGTGTTCATTCAGAGGTGACACAAATCACCCTAAAACCTAATGGTTTGGAATAGCAACAACCATTTATTTGCGTATGATTCTGCAATTTGAACAGGGCTTTGCAGAGATGGCCCAAGGCTACTTCACAAGGTGTTAGCTGGGGCCTTTACAAGGCTTATTCAACCAGGAGCTTGGCTGAGGTTGGACATCCAGAGAGGTTTCACTGTCATGTCTGGGACCTGAGCTGGGCCTCTCTCTCTCTCCAGTAGGACAGTGTGGCTCAGAGTTCTGCAAGAGTGAAAGAGTTCTTAAGGGGCAGAAAGTTCTGCTGCATTCTGTTCATCAGAACATGTTACCAGACGAGATTTAAGGGGAGGAAAGTCAAATCCACCAGTTGTTAGGGGGACACGTAGGTAGAGGGGTGGGAAGAAATGTTGGGGGCCATATTTGAGACCATCTATTACAATTTTCTTTTGCAGTAGGGTACCGGCAAAGACTCTCTTCTATTCTTTGGTGATGTTTATTTATTTTTGAGAGAGAGAGAGAGAAAGAGTGTGGGGGGGGGGGAGTAGCAGAGAGAGAGAGGGAGACACAGAATCCAAAGCAGGCTCCAGGCTCTGAGCCATCAGCACAGAGCCCAATGCAGGGTTCAAACCCATGAATGAGATCATGACTGGAGCCAGCGTTGGATGTTTAACTGGTTGAGCCACCCAGGTGCCCCAAAGACTCTCTTCTTGATCAAACTCTAGCCAAGCTCTAAGAAGGAGGCCTTCTTGGGGCACCTGGGTGGCTTAGTCAGTTGAGCATCTGACTTAACTTCAGCTCAGGTTATGTCATGATCCCACAGTCATGGGAGGGAGCTCTGTTTCAGGCTCTGCACTGAGCATGAAGCCTTCTTGGGATTCTCTCTCTCTCTCTCTCTCTCTCACACACACACACACACACACACTCTCTCTCTCACACACACACACACTCTCACACACACACTCTCTCTCTCTCTCTCTGTCACACACACTCTCTCTCTCTCTCCCCCCCTTCCTCCCTCCCTCCCTCCCTCTGCTCTTCTCCCCTGCTCATGCTTTCTCTCCCTCTAAAATAAAATTTAAAAAGAAGGGAGACCTCTCTTCAACTAGTCCTCAACTTGGCCTATGGCAACTACAGCCTATAATACAAACAATTTCCTCTACCACCAACACTTAGAGACTTCAATAAATACTAGCATAGCTTCTATCGGCTCAAGACTGTGTCTCTAGGATGATGACCCCCCATCTCCTTAAAAGTCTGCCTGAGAAAACTTATTGTGGCCAAGATAATTTACTCCTTGTTCTGGCCAAAACCTAACTATAAACCCCTGACCTCCCCTTTCTTAGAGGATTTACTTTAGAAAACTTGCAGTTGTAAATCCTTTCTCTGTTCCTTTGAGGAACCCTAGAATGTCTTTCACAAGAACCTGGGGTCATCCTTTTGAAATATAATCATCAATAAAGACAGAACCCTTGTCTCCCAATCTCTGTGGGTGAGCAGGAGGCTAACTTCAATAAACACCAGTCAGCGGACACAGATGGCTTAATCACATTGTGCAGTCCCTCTACCTGATGCGTATGATTTTCCACTTGATGGGCCCTATGAAGTCCTGTTCTCTCCTCTTCCCTCATTCTCCCTTTCTATTTTAATTTTTTTAATGTTTATTTTTAAGAGAGACAGAGTGCGAGTGAGAGAGGGGCAGTGAGAGAGGGAGACACAGAATGTGAAACAGCTGTGAGCTGTCAGCACAGAGCCCTATGTGGGCTTGAACTCACAGACTGTGAGATCATGACCTGAGCCGAAGTCAGACGTTCAACCAACTGAGCCACGAAGGTGCCCCCCTTCATTCTCCCTTTAAAATACCCAGTCACCTCTGTACAGATTGGAATTGAGCTCAGTTTGTCTCTCTTACTGCGGTAGCTTTAATAAAATCTGTCTTATAATTTTTAACAAGAGTCTGGTAGATAATTTTTCTTTTTTAAAATTTTCTTTCTCCCACAAGTAGGAGAAAGGGGGAGAGGGAGAGAGAGAATCTTAAGCAGGCTGCAGGCTCAGCGCAGAGCCCGACACAGGGCTCAATCCCACAACCCTGAGATCACAACCTGAGCCAAAATTAAGAGTTGGACGCTCAACCGACTGAGCCACCCAGGTGCCCCAGTACTTTTTCTTTGACGGTCCTCCTAGTGAAAGATAATGTTGAACTAGGGTGTTTACACTGAGGATGGAGAGAGGTAAACAGAACTTAGATGTATTTAGATGCTGGGCCCAAAGTTCTTGGAGATTGAAGAAATGAGAAAAAACAAACAAAAACAAAAAACAAGAGTCCCAGAAGAGGTTTAAGATTCAGATTTTGGGCAACTGCAGGGTTGGTGGTGCCATTCATTGAACATGGCACCACAAAGAGAGTAGTAGCTTGGGTTCAGTTCCTACAGGCTGATTTGGAAAAATCTTCCCAATGGAGATGCCACTTAGGCATTTGGGTACATGACTCTGAAGCTCTGAAAAGAGATGAGCAGGAGTGTATCTTGAAATGCTAAACATTTCACAGAGCCAATTAAAAGTCATGAGAGTCGTAAAGAAAAACTAGAGGGAGTGCTTAGAAGAAAAAGAAAACAAGGCTTCAGGCATTTGGAGATGAGTGAAGAGAAGGGGCAGCCAGAGAGAACCCAGGGAGTGTAGAGAAGACCACCAGGCCAGCACCCCTGCATGTGACAGTGGCAATGGAAGTGAAGGCTGGCCTTTCTGACAGCCTCAGTGTATCTGGGAAATGAGGAAATTTTGACTGCGAGAACAAGAGAAGTAGGAAGAATAGGACAAGTTAGGAGGAAAGTGGGAAGGTTTAAAATGTCTGTCATAGGAAATGAGAGACAAAACTAAATCAGGTTCAAGGTTATATATTACCAAGACTCCACTTCCGATGGTATAGAGGTAGGAATGGTCCGCCCAGCACCCAGGCTAAACAGGACTAACTCAATGTTCTAGCACAAAAGGACAGAGTCTCTCCAAACCTCTTCCCCCAGATACACCAATATACACATGGGTATATTCCTTATTCTTGGAGATTGTCTGTCAAGAGGTTGGAGAACACGTGGGAAACAAATCCTGTGTTTTGGCAAGTTTGCTTATTTTCTGTTACTGCGTAAGAATTCTCCACATCACAAGATTGACTCTATGGTGAAACAGTGTCTGGAGGGGTTTCTTGACTTTTCATATTTAATAAATCATGCCAATAGAGTCAGTCCTAGGCAAGAGACTGTTCTGTCTACCCCTCTGTCTCCAGCTAGAAGATAGGAATTAGGTACGTGCCCAACGCTCTTGAGTTCAACGTCTATGACCTAATCTTGCAGAGTGTGATGTAGGCACCTTAAAGCAACTGCAAATACAATTGAATGCCCATTATATGCTGACACCGTGCATTCTTACCTTTCATAGCTGGATATTTAAGAGTTCTTAAACTTACAGGTATTGAAAGACGAACTTAAGAGAATGAGATTTACTTTAGCTACTAATTCATTCCAGGCACCAGGCTAGAAAAATTCTAGTTTGAAGGCCACATATGACCCCCAACCTGAATTTATCCATCCTCTGAGAAAGGATCAAACACTAAAATGTTGAGATATTTCCAGAAATCAGAAAATACAACGTCACACTGAAATGCTGAGTTAGCCCCAACATCTGAAGTGGGTGTAAGAGAGACAGCTTTTATGTGTCCCTCTCCTCTAACTTTCTTACTTACTGGCAGTGAACATGGACTAAATGTACATTGTTTTAGCATTTGTGACTAGGATTATATAGTCCTTTTCAAAATTAAATAAAAAGGTGGTCTTTGTTGTAAATTCTCCCTCCGTGTCTCTTACTAATTTTTTCCTATTGCTTATTGGCTCATGAAAAATGAAAGAAACGTTTCATGAAAGAAACGTACCAGCCAACAAGGTTCACCTGATGATTGGTCAATAATTCAACTTTTAAAGGAAAAGGTGCCATAAGTCAGATATCTCCAGAATATTTCTTTTTCTTTTCTTTTTCCTTTGTCTAATTAGCCTCACACAGCCTCTTTGAAAACACACGGGGGTTAAACACGATTTCAGATGACATCAGCTGGCAAACAAATGTGGCTTTCTTTTATCCCCTCTGATATTTATTTTTATTTATCTACATCTTAGGTAAATGTAATTTTGTTCATAGAATGTAAACCATCATGAGGGCCAAGATTGTGACTTTGAAGTCATTTTTTTCAGTGAGAGCCCAGAATGATTCTACAATCTTGAAGAGTTTTGGTGTGTGAAATAGTGTTATGATCTGTTTTCTTGAAAAAAGATTAATTTTATCTGGACACTTATAGGTGGCCACTAGGACCATGGATAGGGTAGCTTTCCAGCCAGAAAGCAAGTTGTATCTTCCTAGAATAAAGCATGAGACATAGGTTTAATTTTAATCCTTTTTTTCTGCCTTAGGGTTATGCTGGAATTTGGGATAGAAAGAGAATAATATTAAGAACAAATGCTTTTACATAGTGATGGTTGTGTGCTAGACATTGTTATGAGCTCTCTGCATGCATTAACTAACTTAATCCCCCAACAACCCTGTGGGATAAGTAACATAATGGTGTCCTCGTTTTTCAGAAAAGTAACAGAAGCACCAAGAAGTTAACAACTTACCCAAGGTCATAGATTGTGACTTGCAGAGTCGGTCTATGCTGTTGACCATGCTGTCTGTACTGACTTTAATAAAGTCACCGTCTGCAAAGAGGGCAGTCTGGTGGGTGACACGGCGCCCTGCATAGATATTTATAACAAAGTGTGGAAATACCATAATCAAGATATGGCCTAATATTATGGAAACCCAGATAGGATATACCTGAGCTGGAAGGAGGAGAGGGTGGTCTGAGAAAGCTTCCTGAAAGGGGGGTTCCTGAGTTGAGCCTCAGAAGACAAGAAGGCATGAAATGGGCAAAGGTGGAGAAGAGCATCCATCAGCAGAGGGAAATGTGAACAAAACAGCCAGGTGGGAACATGCAGGGGACCACCGTCCTTCATCAAATCTAAGAGGCGATTGACTGTAAAATCTCCATTTTCATATGTACGACTAAGCAGAGCAAATCCTTCATTGCAGCATTTTTCATTGGACCCTGTGATTCGTCATCCATTGAAATAAGCCTGCTGACTTCAGAGATACTACAGTGAGGAAAAATGTGCACCGTAGAATAATGAAATATGATACAAATAGTGTGGTATAGCTGCTGAATTAAGTGAAAGAGAAAGAGAAGGAGGCTGTTGCAAAATCTCACCCTTTGGCAGTGGGGGTAGAGAAATAAGTCTGAATTTAAATTGTTTGTGAGCTCAAATCAACAGGATTTGGGGATCACCTGGTATCTCATGGACATCCAAGTAGTTGCCAAGTAGTTTTGATAATACTGGGTTTTCTATTTATGGAAGAGATCTAAAGCTTTATATGTATGCCCATATATAATATACATGCTATAGGTAGGTAGATAGATATGTAGATAGATATAGATATATAAATAGTAAATCAACATAAAGAAAAATATTAAGACAGTTATAACACAAGTAGCATATGGCCATGATAATTTTTGTGAAGATAGCTCTGATGAAAACTCATGAAGGATAGCATGGTTTGGGTCCAGAGCTATGGAGGTGAGAGTTCAGCATGGAGATGGTAGGCGGACATGTATGGGAGGATGGTCGCACCCAGAGAAAGTACAGAGCTTAGCTACAAACTGAGATGGAAAAGAAGAATCTTCCAAATAATAAAAAAAGAGTGAAACATTTCATTGTTCCTCCAGGTGGGATAAGCTACCTTGGCATCCAGTCTAAGCAAAAGATACCAGATGAAATTCATCTTTCATTTCCTGAAATGACACTATGAGCTCATAAAATCACTTTTGCCAGATGAAATGTGTCTGGCACAGGAACGCTCAAGCCTTCATGAATGGTGGCTATTGCAGAAGGTGGTGAAAAGAGGGACCCAGACTCATTAGTCACCGAGGGGATAACAGAGCTATTTATAGAATGAATGGAAAGTTCTGAAACTCAGCTGATTCCCAAGGTCAGTAGGTCATATCCACAAATACCAAGCACCTACTTGGTGCAAGGGTGACTCCTGATGTGATTCCTTCACCAAGCAGCCCAAACTCAGAGCCATTGAGTATGGATCTCATTTCATCTGATAACAGCAGTGGTGATGTCACTTTTGGCTCTTTGCAGACGTCCTTCAAAGTGCTCGTACACAGGAGCCCACAGAGGACAGTTGTAAACCTCGTGGCTTGCCAAAAACATGGGTGGCAGGCCAGGTTCCCTTGCTCAAGTCACACTCAGAAAACACAGAAATCCAAGCTGTCGCCTGACGTTCAACTAAAGAGTATTTAGATTGCACGCTGGGCTTGTGTTCTTGCTATGAAGTCTCTTTCCATTTAGGAGCAGACCTCTGTTCAGGAGGCCAACATGACACCATGTCTTGCAGAAACAAGTCCCTCACATTCCTTTTGGAGGAGGAAAGTAGTGTCTTTCTGTTTTTACAGATAAAACGCCTAAAGCCCTAAGAAGTAAATTGAACTGCCTGAGTTCTTCTAAGTTAATCTCTGAAGGGGGAAAAAAATTCATAAAATTGTGAGTTTAAGGAAAAAAAATTCATCTTAAATAAAGGTCAATCAGACTTGGCTCAGGTTTGTCTGACACACAGGCAGGCAGCAAATGCTATAAAAAATTATCCAATCATTGTATGATTAAAAATCCTATATATAAGATGGAAGGATGGATGGATGGATGATGGATGGATGAGTGGATGGAGGATGGATGGATGGATGGATGGATGGACGGACCGGTGGGTAGGTGGATGGATGGATGAGTGATGGTTGGATGATAGAGAATAGCTACATGGATGGATGAATGGGTGATAGAAACATATAGGTACGTGGATGGATGGATGGATGGATGGATGGATGGATGGATGGGTGAATGGATGATAGATAATAGGTCCATCAATGGATGAATGGATGGATTATAGAAAGATAATAGCTACATGGGTGGATGAACAGATGATAGAAACATATAGGTACATGGAGGGATGAATGGATGGATGGTTAGTGGATGGATAAATGATGGATACATGATAGATGATGGATAGATGATACAGATAGATAATAGATATATGGATGCAGAGAGAGAGAGAATGGCCAGCATTAACTAACACTGAACACTGAAATTGAGTCAGTCACAACACAGTGAAAAGAGCACTTGAGATCACTGCTACAGTGTGTGATCTGGAACCATATCTTCAAGTTCTTGAGCCTATCTTCCCTGTATATGGCCCCTGTGGAGTTATCAGTAATAGTGCCCTGATTATTAGTAACCAAAATTCTATTTAATATCAGTCAACAGGTTAAGAATTTTAAATTATATTTATATCACTTGGTTCCCTAAGGCAATCCTATTCGATGAATACCCTTTCAGGCCATCAAGTTGAAAGGCTAGGTCTATCTCTAGCAAAGCCTATGTATTTTTTTTACCACTGGGTTTGAGACACTGGGCAGGAGAATGTTTGGGAAGTTGCCGAGTGAAATGCATAGCAAACACGTATCAGTAAAATATATTGAAAAGTGCATAAACATACAAAATGAAATTTCCTGAAGCAAATGGCACATCATTAACTAACATGCGTGTCTTGCCCGTGACATGGCTTAATTCCAGGGGATGCCAAATACTAGCATATGTTTCTACACAGCCATTGGTGCCCTGGAGGGTGCTAGGGAATGGAGTGAGGTCTGGGTAGTATCTTCTGAGGAGCCGCAGATTCTCATTCCCCGCCCTCCTCCTCCTGACATCAGGGCAAGGCTCCAAAAGCAATTCTATGCCTGGATGGAGAAGTAGACAATGGATTTAGCATTCTTGCCTTTGGAACTCAGATGGAGTGATGTGACCTCCAGTCAGAGCATAGGAGGCAATGACACAAGAGGAAAAACCAGTTGCAAACCCAAAAAGGAATGACTGGAAAGACCAAAGAGCACCCCACTGGGAGTTACAGAGTTATGGGGAGTCAGAAGAGTCAGGAAGGAGGAAGAAAGTTTACTCCCCATTCCCCCAGCCATGCATGTCCTCAACTCCCCATTGACTGCTGAGTTATATGAAGATATTGAATGAATATACACCTTGAGAGAGCTGCTCTCCACACACCAGCCTTACAGCCCAGGAAAATCAAATGTGCAAATGCGTACCAGAAGGGCAATTCTATTATTACTCTTTATTTTAAAATCATGTTACCATTCCCATTAGACATTATTATATTTTATGGGTCTTTGACATCATACACAAATAACAAATACCAGACACAAAATCATCTCGATTCTATGGAGCTTACCTGCCCTGTGTCCACCTCTGTCCCAAGTGGCAACGTTAAGTATCTCTGTAATCCACTCTCTTCATTTTATCTTGTCATCTGCTACTTTCTCTTCGCTGAGTCAATGTCCACACTGGACACTCAGGGTCACCCCTTCCAGATTAGCAGACTCTCTCCACACTCAGCCTCTTCACAAACGTTGTCTCCTCCTCTGTGCTTGACTGAAATGTGACCATCCCAGGATTTCTCACAGAGAGACACAGCCCACTCCCATTCTGGGTATCTCAGGGTCAAAGCTCAGGCTTGTTTTTTTCTCCTCAGAGCTGCTTCCAGAATTCAGTGAATTCTCCAACTTCAAATAAAGCTCTGTTTCTTGAAGATTCATGGTAAACAGTGATGTCTATTTGTGCTCACCCTCATCCTTGTCATCTAATAATAGTAGGACAGGGCCTAATACAACCACACAACCACAACCCGGGACCACATCTGATCCTGGGGAAATGCCAACCGAGTTTTCACTCTTCTCAACCCCAAAAGTGTGAGCTGAATCTCTCTTTTGACCAGTCTATCAGCAGTTAGCCTTTGCGATTTCTCAGGAAGAGACAAGACCCTGGTACTTTCTCTCATTCCACAGGGATCGCATAGAGAAGTAGTTCAATTGCCCACCCCCACCCCACCCCGCTTCATGGAAGAACTTCAAGCATCACTGACTCCGGGGAAAGCCCTTTAACAAGTATCTCTCCTTATAGCTAACAAAGGATAATTTCATTTCATTCCCTCCATAAACTGATCCTGGTTTTTGTGGTTTTGTGTCTGTTTTAGATATTTTCTCTGATAATCTACACTCCCTCAGGCTCCTCACTTTGGAATCTGATATCTGTTGTCTTAGAGTTTTGGCATCTTGACTGAGCATTCATCAATTTACCACGTGCCATTATTTTCACACGACAGTGCAAATGACCAATGAGGGTAGCGTTACGATTATCCCCCGCTCACTGATGAGGACCAGGAGGCTTAGGGAGCAGTAGGATGAACTGTCCGGTCTCACACAGGGACAAGTCTGGATGTTAGGCTGTGTTTCTTGGACTTTGGAACCCAGGCTATTATTATACTTCTGTCCATTATTTCTTGAATGTATTGTCTGAACCAGCTCTCTTCCTCACTTACTGAAATCTTTAGTGCACGGCTTACTGACTTCTTTCCCACCCCCAATGCTGCCTGAATAGGTTCAGGTTCCCTGTTGACAGTCTACCCAATGGTCAGGTGAGCTCTGCTGTCCTGATGACCCCAGCTTCAACTCTTTGTCGCCACTCACGCCCATGTGGCCACCACCTCCTCTCCAAACAACTCGCTACGTACAACTCTCTCTGTTAGTTGTTATCACACTATTCCTTGGGTCATAATATCCAGACCTCCAGTCCTTGGAGGCATCTCATTATTTTGCCTCTGTCAGTCAATTGTTCTACTGTCCCTATCACATCCTCTTTCTTTCCAATCTTGCATGGCCAATTTTCTTGGAAGAGTTGGCTGATGTGTTTTTTTTGTGTGTTTTTTTTTTTTTTTTGTCTATTTCATTATTGCTCAATCTTCAGAAACAGGACTCCGCTTCCGTTGTCTCTTTGTTCTGGATCTCCACTACTGTGGGAAAACATTTGTAATAATTCCTTTTGTTTGTTTATCTCAGCTAATATATCATACCCTTAAGGAAGACGTCCCTAAACCAACATAACTGAGTGGGACACCTCCACTAAATGCGTCCGTAGTTCCTGTACTCACCCAGTCATAACATTAGTCCTTACCGTAATGTAAATTATTTTAGGGCAGGAATGGTATTTTGTGGAAAGGGGGGTGGTTCCCTTCACTTAGAGAAATTGACAAGCGATATATAGGGCTACCCAAAGAGCTGTTTGGTTGGGTTTTTCATTGTAGTTTTTGATACACATTTATGTAAGTTTAAGATGTACAGCTTACTGATTTGCTACACTTACATTGCAAGATGAGTGTCGTGGTCACATTAGCTAACACCCCTATCATGTCGTAACTGTCCCTTCTTCTGGTGTTGGGAACATGTAAGATCTAGTCTCTTCAATTTAATGTTTATAATACAGCTTCGTTGTCTATAATCACCGTACTGTGTATTAGGTCTCCGGGTTTTATTTTTCTCCTGAATACCTTCCTTCGCTTACAATGGGGTGACATCTTGAGAGGCCCAGTTGTGAGTTGAAAATATCATAAGATTATGCACCTAACTTACCAAACATCACAGCTCAGCCTGGTCTCCTTTAAACGTGCTCAGAACACTTACAGTAGCCTGCAAGTGGGCAAAATCATCTAACATAAAGCCTATATTTTACCAAAGTGTTAAATATCTCGTGTATTTTATTGACGAGTGTGAAAGTGAACCCAGAATGGCTGCATGGGTGCGGAATGGTCGTACGTGTATTGTTGGTTTGCCTTGTGATTGTGGGGCTGAGGCTCACTGCCCTGGATCATCACAGAGGATCATACCACATATTGGTAGCCCCAGAAAAGATCAAAATTCAAAGTACAGTGTCCACGGAATATGTACTACTTTCTCACCATCGCAAGTGTGGCATATCCTAAGTGGAAATATCGTAAGCTGTAAATTGGGGACCATCCGCAGTTACAAGTGTGTGTCCTTAAACTATGCCCCTCCCGTTTCCCACCCCCTCCCCTGGGCCCTGGTAACCAACACTTTATGCTCTGCTTTTACAATTTAAGTGTTTCTTTTAGATGCCATGTGTAAGAGATATCATACAGTGTTTATCTTGTTGGTCTGACTTACTTCACTTAGCATAATGGCCTCAAAGTCCATCCATGTTGTTGCTCATGGGAGTTATTTCCTTTCTTTCCCTAATGGCTGAATATATCCCACATTTTCTTTATTCCTTTATCCAATCATGGACTCTTAGGTTGTTTCCACATTTTAGCTATTGTGAATAATGCTGTGGTGGAAAACAATTTGGAGTTTCCTCAAACAAAACGAAAACTACCATGCAATCTAGCCATCCCACTTCTGGGTGTGTATCCAAAGGAAATGAGAGGCATCTGGGTGGCTCAGTGGGTCAAACGTCCAACTCTTGACTTCGGCTCAGGTCTTGATCCCAGGGTCATGGGATTGAGCCCTGCCCTGGGCTTCGAGCCGAGTGTAGAGCCTGCGTAAGATTCTCTGCCCCTCTCTCTCTCTGCCCCTCCTCCTCTCGTGTTCTCTCTCTCTCTCTCTCTCTCTCTCAAAAAAAAAAATTAAAATAAAAAAGGAAATGAAAACAGGTTACAGAAGAAACATATGTATTCCCACGTTCAGTGCAGTGTCTATTCACATGGTCAAATACTTGTTGAGTGGATAAAGGAGAGGGCCATAAAGGGATACAAGTAGACAGGCAGAAGGACTGATGAAGAGACAGGTAGATGTAAAGTTAAGAATAATCCAGATGGAAGGAAATATGTGGAAATTGGCTCCAAGACATGCCCGTGAATCTTGCCGAAGGAATGGAGGGTGAAGCACTCGTGAGCAGTTGTCGGGGCAATTTTCACTTTCCAGAGGGAGAGGGAAAGCTAAAGCAATGCCTCATGTTATTATTCATGAAAAGAGCTTAATGGCCGAGCGGGAACATTTGTTAGGGGAAAAATTGAAAGGAAGGGTTTAAAAGCTAAGACAGCCTGGTGACTATTTTAGAATAGCTTGCTAAAAGTCCAGGATAAATGCATGCCAAGGAACCAAATAGACCTGGCACTTTAAAGGAAACAACAAAAGCACACATACAACTCTTCATGGTCAACTGGCAAAACAAAATAGGGTTTTTCTCCTGCCATTTTTCAAAAATGGTAAGACAGGCTAAGTGAGGACAACAGAAAGGCATACACTAGAAATTAGACATGCCCAAAAAAAGGAATTTAAGAGAGTATTGGTAAGGGACTCCAAGGCTAAAAATAATAGACTCTTTATATCCACAAAAAGGGCAAGGTCAGCTAGAGGCTCAGGGAGCTGGGTAAATGGATGTTGTGCAAACGTAGAATTCAAACTACAGCAACAGCAACAACACAACATTTTTAGGGACCGCCTGCCATCCGCCATCCGCTACACCAAGTATCCGATGTACGTTGCCTCATTTAATCCCTGCAACTTCCTGCTATTAATTTCATTTTACAGACGAGCACACTGAGGCACAGCAAAGTTAAGTATTTGTCCCATGTCACACAGCTGGTAAGTAACAGATTTGAGTGAGGAACACAGGTCTGAGTCTGCTAGTCTGTGCCTTTGACTTTGCTAGCAAATTGCCAAATATATCAGAGTTATTGGATCAATTACTGGGAAACACACAAGGTGAAACTGTCAAGCCAGATATAAATATAGCACGTAAAGACCAGATGGCATCTACATGAGGGGTCATTGGAAAATTGTGGGGTTATTGACATAGCCTCTGAGCTGGAGAGATGAGTAATGTGATCTATGCTCCACCCCCAACCTGCTCCCCACCCCCAAAATAAGCCCGGAGGGAACTACAGGCCAGTGAGTTTAGATTTCATACCAGATAAATTACAGCCACCTATAACCAAAGTTAGTTACTGGGTATTTAACAAAATATCATCTAGCTTAGGGGAAACACACACACACACACACCACACAAAGAATGCATGCTTGTCTCATTTATTAAAGGGAGCTCCATGCCTTAATTTCCCCCCTTCAAAGGGTTAAAAAAAAACACTAATGGCTTTGATAGATTTTGACATTATTTATTTTGACATTATTTGAGACCCTGCCTTGTTCCAAAGGGGCTTAGGAGAGATGAACAAAACACAAGCTAAATTAAGAGAGAAAGCAAGAAAAGAACGAGAAGAACGAAAACTATGGCTGGAAATTGGGCTACACCCTAGTTATACTGGGCCACAAATTTAGATTCTAAGTTTTCTAGCACTTAACATAGGCACACGTACAAAAAGAAACATCGTCGATTATAGAATTTACTGTTTCAAAGTGATGAAAGCAATTCATTTGCTCAGGGGAATCTATTTGTTGTTGATAATCAGCACCAGGCAGGAACTTACTGTGGGGTTCTCATAAAGGGGGCTCTGTGATATAACAGCTCATCGTCAATTATGGTGAACACAGCGCTGAGTTTCAGAAAGCCATTTCTAACATTTTACTCTCAATATAGATGGAAAGCATCAAAACAAAGCATTGTATTAAAAAAAATCCCACAAGGGGCAGACCTTGATGCCTTTGACACAGTTTTGTGCCAGAGACTGATTTATTTATTTGGATTACTAAAGGATTGTAAACTGATTTAATTACTCATTACTTGGCAGGGGAAATTAGGGATAAATTGTCAGTTCTCTGAACCAAGAAGTACTAATATCTTTCCCAGGAATGAATACTCTTACAAATGTTCTGGAGGGATTTAGTCTTTAGAGCAAAACCTTTGGGACTGGTGTCAGTGCTAAGTTTTCTGAGGTTGTATACTTATTCATTTACTTATTCGGCAAATATTTATTAGACACTATTATTTTCCAGGCAAACCTGGTATTAAGCTCTGAGGCTACATCTGTCTTCATCCTCATGGAAATTCCATTTTGCTGATAAACCACAGGACTCTTTCATAAAACTGGACAAGAAGGCAAAATGTTGTCAGATGCTTTTAATGAAAAATGCAGGGCGGTTGAACTTTGTGCAAAAGATGCATTCCTGAAAACCTACCATTATTTAAGACTAATTTTCCCCTAGGAACAAATGTAAAAGGGGAGTGGAGAGAAAATTAAATTCAGGGACCATATACCCTTTCAACTGTTATTACATAGTTTTGCTTTAAGACTGCTTTTTATTTCCTCAGCAGTGTCTCTAATGTTCTCTTAGTACACTCTCCAAAATTAACAGCACAGCACATTTTGGTAGTTTGACCTACTTTATAGTGTTTTTATCACATCCAACAAGTTTCTAGAACTTAGTGACTTCCAGGTGCAATTTTCAGCTGCAGCTGTAACGCCACAACATAGTGAACATTTGGAGGATATCGTTAAAGGAGTTACTTTGTCAGGTTTCCATTAGTAATAACAATGCGTATTAAATAATAAATTGCAACAATAATACATATCCAGATCAACACAAGGCTTACCAAAATTGCTCAGGAGTACAAAACCTGTTAATTGCAACATGCTTCATGAAATACTGGCAAAAAATGGTGGCGCGCGCGCGCGTGTGTGTGTGCGTGTGTGTTTAACCAGCCAAATTACAATACTGTGTAGCAATGGGATAAAAACTTCTTACTATTGAGTCCTATCAATCAGTTCCAAATTCTGCAGTTTTGATTTAAAAAATTGAGATCTGTATACTTTATTTTAGCATAAAACATGTTAGAGGTGCCTGGGTGGGTCAGTCAGTTAAGCATCTGACTTCAGCTCAGGTCATGATCTCCCAGTCCGTGAGTTTGAGCCCCATGTCATACTCTGTGCTGACAGCTCAGAGCCTGGAGCCTGCTTCAGATTCTGTGTCTGCCCTTCCCCTGCTCACACTCTGTCTCTCTCTGTACCAAAAATAATAAATAAACATTAAATAAAAATTTAAAAAATTAAACATGTTAAATAATATTTTGTACACACTATTTCAGATTTGCCTAATTCAGATTCACATAAAATGTGACTGCTTTCTTACAGACAGGCAGGTTTGATTCCTAGCTTCACTACTTAAACCTCTGGTCAAGATTCATGCATCATGTTTTTTAAAGCTTACTTATTTATTTTGAGAGAGAGAGAGAGAGCGGGGGGTGGGGGGGAGAGAAGGAGAGAGAGAATCCCAAGCAGGCTCTGTGCTGTCAGCACAGAGCTCAATGTGGGGCTTGATCTCATGAATTGTGAGATCATGGTGATCTGAGCTGAAATCAAGAGTCAGATGCTTACCTGACTGAGCCACCTACACACCCCAAGATTCATACATCTTTAAGCCTGAGACTCAGCAGTCATAAATTAGAAAATTAGGAAGTAAATAAAGCAAAGGAGACAGGTCTCAGAACTGACCTGCTACACATTTGTCCTTCATCCCATTAAAGTCTGTCTTTTTGTTTAGTTAGCCTCAATTTTACAAGTATCGTGGACCCCCGTTATCTGAAGGGGATATGTTCCAAGACCCCCAGAGCATGCCTGCAACCACAGACAGAAACAAACCCTATATGCACTATGCTTTTTCCTGCATGTACATACCTATGATGAAGTTTAATGTATAAATTCGGCACAGGAAGAGATTAACAATAACTAAATAAAACAGAACAGTTACAACAATATACTGTAATAAAAGCTATGTGAATGTGGTTTTTCTCTCTCAAAATGTCTCGTACTCACCCTTCTTCTTGCGATCATAGGAGATGATAAAATTCCTATGTGATAAGATGAACTGAGGTGAGTGACGCAGGTGTTGTGACGTTAGGCTACTTTTGACCTTTTGGGGATACGTCAGAAGGAGGATCATACGCTTCGGGACCACGGTTTACACGGGTAATAAAAATGGAGGAGAGTGAAACAGAGAATAACTACTACACTGTTGTGAAACAAACATCTTTATTGGGATCTCCCCGAATCTTGCCTGAGTCATCGTTATTTCCAACTTAGGAGGGTTCGAATGAGGTTTTTGTGTCCCAACAAACCAAGCTCTATTAGGTAGAGCGTTACCTGCTATCCACATTCCTATCTAGTCTGCAATTGCAGAAAGAAAATCCTTCCAACTAAGTAGTAAGCGTGTGTGTCATGGAGGTGGGAGAGAACTCATCAAGCTACTGAAGCTAGGAGCCTTAAAATCCTTTTGATTTCTGTGGCATCAATGACAATGTCTCCTCTTTCATTTCTGACTTTATTTGAGTCTTCTCTCATTTTTTCATAGTTAGTCCAACTAACATTGATGAGTGTTGCTGATCCTTTCAAATCATCAACTCTTAGTTTCATTGATTTTTTTTCTATCACTTTTCATTTCTCTATTTTATTTCTGCTCTTTTCCTTATTATTTCCTACCTTCTGTAATCATATGCCAGTGAATCAGACATCCTAGAAGAAATGGATAAATTCTTAGAAACATAGTCTACCAACACTAAATCATGAAGAAATAGAAAAATCTGAACAGACCTATAACTACTGCAAATATTGAATTCGTAATCAAAAACTTCCCAATAAGGAAAATCCCAGGACCAGATGGCTTCACTGGTGAATTCTACCAAACATTAGAGAAGAATTAACACTCATCCTTCTCAAAGTCTTCCAAAAAATTGAAAAGGAGGGATGACTTCCAAACTCATTGAATGAGGCCAGCATTATTCTGATACCAAAGCCATAAGAGGACACTACAAGAAAAACAAAAACAAAAACAAACAGGCAAAAAAACCCTACAGACTGACATCCCTGAGGAATACACATGCAAAAATCCTCAACAAAATAGTAGCCAATGAAATTCAACAGCATATTAAAAGAATCACACACCATAACCAAGTGAGATTCATCCTTGGGATTCAAGGATAGTTCAATATATGAAAACCAATAAATGTGATATACCATATTACCAGAACAAAGGATTAAAATCCACATGATTATCTTGATAGATGCAGAAAAATATTTGACAAAATTCAACACCATTTCATGATAAAATACTCAACAAATCAGAAATATAAAGTACTTCAATATAATAAAGATCATGTCTGAAAGTCCATAGGTAACATCATTCTCAATGGTGAAAATCTGGAAGTTTTTCTCCTAAGATCAGGAACAAAGCAAGAATGTCTATCGCACCACTTCTGTTCAATACAGTACTAGAAGTTGTAGTTATAGCAATTAGGCAAGAAAAAGAAATAATAGGCATCAAATTGGGAAAGGAGAAGTAAAAGTCTCTCTGTAGATGACACAATTATAGAAGTAGAAAACCCTAAAAGATTCCACAAAAATACTTTTAGAACTAATAAAGTCACTAAAATTTCAGGATACAAAATCAACACATAAAAATCAGTTGCATTCCTATATGCCAGCAACAAAAATTCCAAAGAAAAGGAAATTTAAAGTTATAAAAGCATAAAAATACTTAGGAATAAATATATCTAGAAGGCAAAAGACTTGTACACTAGAAACTGCAAAATACTACTGGAAGAAAATTAAAGGAGACACAAATAAGCAGAAAGACAGCCCATGTTTATGGATTGTAAGAGTTAGTATAAACAATATGTCCATAGTACCCAAAGTGATATACAGATTCAGTGAAATCTTTATAAAAATCCCAATGGCATTTTTCACAGAAATAGAAAAACAATCCTAAAATTCACATGGAACCACAAATAACACAGAAAATAGCCAAAACTGTCTTGGAAAAAACAAAAACAAAATCAAAGCTAGAGACCCCACACTTTCTGATTTCAAAACACATTGCAAAGCTATAGTAACCAAAACAGTATGGTACAATATACAGAAATGCAGGCATATAGGTCAGTGAAACAGAATAGAAAGCCCAGAAATAAACCTGTGGTCAACTGATCTTTGATACATGTGCCAAGAATATACACTGGGGAAAGGATAGTTTTGTTAATAAATAGGGTTGAGAAAACTGGATATCCACATGCCAAGGATTGAAATTGGACTCTTATACCACACACAAAAATCAACTCAAAATGGATTGAAGACTTAAAGGTAAGACCTGGAATCATAAAATTTCTAGAAGAAAACATAAGGGAGAGTCTTAATGACATTGGCCTTGGCAATGATTTCCTGGAGAAGACCCCAAAAGCACAGGTGAGAAAAACAAAACAAACAAGTGGGACTACATCAAACTCAAAAGCTTCTGCACAGCAAAGGACAATCAACAGAGCGATTTGAAAACCACATATCTGATAAGGAATTGATATCCCAAGTACATAAGAAATTCCAACAACCCAAAAGCAATAAAAACACAACAAAACAAAAAAACCCTTAAATTATCTGATTAAAAAAATAGGCAAAGGATTTGAATGGGCATATTTCCCAGGAAGACAGACAAATGGCTGACAGACACATGAAAAGATGCTCAACATCACTCACCATCAGGAAAATGCAAATCAAAACCCCAATGAGATATGAGATATTATTTCATATCTGTAAGGATAGTTATTATTAAAAAAATCCAAACATATAAAAGTGCTAGTAAGGATGTTAAGAAATTGGAAGCCTTGTGCACTGTTGGTGGGGATAAAAAAATGGTGCATCCTATAGAAAACAATATGAGAATTCAAAAAAATTAAAAATAGAACTATTTGACCCAATAATCCCACTTCTGTGTATTTATCCAGAAGAATGGGAATCATGATCTCAAAGAGATACCTACACTCCCATGTTTATTGCAACATTATTCACAATAGGTAAGAGGTGGAAACAACCTAAAATGTGTGTCAACAGATAAACTGATAAAGAAAATGTGGTACATACATACAATGGAATATTACTCAGCCACAAAGAATGAAATCTTGACATTTGCAGCAACATGGATGGACATAGGGACTATTCTGCTAAGTGAAATAAGTCAGATAGAGATGAACATTATAGGATTTCACTTATATGTGGAATCAAAAAAACAAAGCAGATGGACAAACCAAAAAACCAGAAAGAGATTCATAAATACAGAGAACAAACTGGTGGTTGCTGGGGAAGATGGGCAAAATAGGTGAAGGGAATTAAGAGGTACAAACTTCCGATTATAAAATAAATAAGTCACGGAGATGAAAAGTGCAACAAAGGGAATATGACCAATGATGTTGTAGTAACGCTGTGTGGTGTTGGATGGTGACCACACTTGTGGTGGGTGGGCACTGAGTAATGAATAGGATCATCTAATCACTATGTTGACCACCTAAAACTAATAAAACATTGCATGTCAGCTATACTCCAACAATACAAATTTTGAAAAATTATTTTTGAAAACTAAACTAATTTTTAAAAGACCACGGACAAAAAAATAAGAAGTAAGAGCCTTAAGTTCTCAAATAAGTGTTCCTCCAGGAAGAGGGATTTGGTATCTCTGGCCACAGATTTCACAGATCCCCCCCAATTTAAGGACAACTTGGCCCATGTTCGGCATTCCTCTTCGAGAAGTGGATGTGCAGGACTGTTCCCCAGGCAGTGTCTGGACACCACACTCACCCATCGTGGGAAGGGACTCAAGCCTCTTCTGTGGGCACTCAGCCCACCCTGTCGCTGTGGTTCTGGCTGGCAGTGAGCTGTGTTGGTGGCTTCCCAAGAAGGGACAGTAGATTATAACCTCAACTCTTTTTCTTGGTCAGCTCTTAATAACATAACCACTCAGTTTTTCATATTTAAATTGGAAAGACTTGTATCCATTCATCCTTCCCTTGTGAAGAAACTGAAATCCACAAGAGACTTCTTTTTTAACATCTTTTTAAAAGAAATGCGATCTAATTGAAACATAACACTAGATTTAGGTGTACGTAATGAGTTGATACACGTATATATTGTGAAATGATCACCACGACGAGGTTACTTAACATCCATCACCTCCCATAGTTATTTTCTCTTGTGATGAGAACTTTTAAGATCTACTCTCTTAGCAGCTTTCAAATACATAGTAGACTTTTGTTAACTATAGTTACCACATTGTACATGACATCCCCAGGGCTTACTTATATTTTAAGTGGAAATCTAGACCCTTTGACCACGTTCACCCACAAGGAACCCTCTTGAACTCTGATTAATTCTGGATTAATGTAAATATATAATTTCCCGAGATAATACATTGAACGATGACTGTATAGTTGCTCATAGAGAGAACTTTACAAATGACTGTGATCCCAATTTAGTTTCTGCATAGGAAAATAACCACATAACCATGAAGACCAGAGACTCTAAGTGTGTGTTGCCAGTGGAAGAATCAGACAGGATATGAGGATGACCAAAGATGATTGCTTCGATGACTTTGAATCAAGTCAGTCAACGGTTGATCTTTCCATGAAAGTTACTTTGACTTTCCTCAACTTGTAAGATTAATATGAAAGGCACATTCAATTTCCAATATGCGTTCAACTTGACTAAATTGAGGTATGACTAGAAATCGTTTTAAGGTAATAAGAAAATCTAATGTTTGATGTAGTCTGAGTCTCTTTAATCTTATTTTCTAATAAAAATAGAGATTGTCGGGGCGCTCGGGTGGCTCAGTTAAGTGTCTGACTTTGGCTCAGGTCACGATCTCGTGGTTCACAAGTTTGAGCCCTGCGTCGGGCTCTGTGCTGACAGCTCAGAGCCTGGAGCCTGTTTCCAGATTCTGTGTTTCCATCTCTCTCTGCCCCTCCCCTGCTCACGTTCTGTCTCCCCTTGTCCAAAAAAAAAAAAAAAAAGTTAATTAAAAATAAAAAATAAAAGCGACCTACAAACAGGGCGCCCTGTAGGTAGAGTTGCCAGATTTAACAACAGTAGCAACGACAAAATATATAGCCTACCCAATCCAATTTGAATTTCAGAGAAAATGAATTACTGTTTCTGGTATGAGTGTGTCCTGTGCAATAATGGGGAAATCCTAAAAAAAAAAAAAAATCACTTCTTGTTTTCCTGAAACCCAAGTTTAATTGGCCCTCTTGTAATTTCTCTGGCAAACCTACCTGTCTGCCAAAGATTTAAAGTAGAAAAAAAAAAAATCCCTCATGGTCCCGACCATAGTGAATTTAAATTAAGAGCAGGATCTGGCTCAATGAAGCGATCTTCCGTGTGGAGTCACATGAAGTAAGCCATGACCGTAAGCTTCATCTGCACTCCCTCCGATATTATCATTCAGCTCACCTTGTGTGAGGAATAAGCGGAAAGGCAGGAGGCCACAGCCAGCAATGCGTGAAGGAGTTCAACACGGGAATTATTTTAACAGACTTAGGCTGCGTGATAAAGCAGATGGGAAAAGGCCGCTTCCTCACTCTTCCCTCCAAGCCAGAATATTCCGAGTCTAGGGCAACAGTTTAGTCTCTTGGTGTTCTCTGCCATCCTCACTGCAAACACACGCAGACATCCCCCCCCCCCCCCAACGCCCATCGAGTGGGGGCAGAAGCGTTTTGTCCCCATCTTCCATTAGGAGCATTATGAAAACACGTGCCCACCTGCCATCTCGTGACCCGCTTGCCGCCTTCAAAAGATACATCGCCTCCTGTTTGTGCCTTGATACCCCCAGCCTCAATGAATGGATCTAATAAAAACACCGAGAGAGTCAAATGAAATTGGTGTGATAAAGTTACAAGAACATTCCAGATTTCCAGTTCAAGATGGCAACTGGCCTCCATGCCCGTAACTTCGTGTGTAAAGACCCGTGAAGACAGAAAAGAGTAAAGCATCACCACCACCAAAAAGCCCAAGACTAAGAGACAAATGAATTCGTATCCAGGGGATGAGGCAAAAGAGCTGTTTTGTTTTGTTTTTTAAACTTGTTCAACTTTCATATCATTGCATCCCCCATACCGCTTCTGGAAAGAACAGCCGTCAGTATTTTCTCTTCCGCTGGCCACATTAACTAGGGTCTGTGCTAACCAGGGACCAGGGGACTAGGCAGCCATTCTTGATCCCCTTTGTGCCATGCTATGAAAAAGGCAAAACACCGCTTTTGAATCTCAGGGTCCCACGGACATCTTTCTGCTTCTAGAAACTTGAGTCCCAGAAAGCATCTGGGCAAGCGGGTGCCACCAGGGCATTCTGGAACTTGCTCTTGAATGGGCTGTGCCCAGGACACGGCATGTTAGGGATGGTTTTAAACAGAATGTAGAAAGATTCCCAAGAGAATGAACGGAAATGCACGATGGATAAAAATCTGTGATGCGATCAACATCTGAATTGATCGCATGGAGTCCAAATGCTCCTTTCAATCCCCTGAGGAGAACTCTTAGCAAACTCTGTTCTGATTATTTCCTATTCGTGTTTTCTTCTGTAACCCTTTCTGGAGCTATTTGTGGATCCGAAGGTGACTCTAGTAAACTTGGAGCTGATGTTTCATTCTATTCATTCGGCCCCTAAGACAAAGGATTTCAAAGGAATACGCGATTTTTCTCCTTTTAGCGAGACTGAGACTCCGCATGTCAGAGCAGAAGCAAACTTTTGACCCCAGAATCAGAACACGGAGGGCAGATGGTAAGCAGGTCAGTCCCCAGTAGCTTATGAAAACCAGCTTCTTCTTAAGATTATTTTTGGGAGGTAGAGCATCAAAGAGGAAGTTAGCTTGACTCTCGAACAAATGAGTGTACTATGAAGGGGACCTCAAAAGGCATTTGGTGTCCATTAGCAGGCATTCAGTAGCTGCCTTGTCATTTTTCTTGTTTGTCATAAAAAATAAATAGAGTTTAATAGATGATCTAACCTAGCAGGTTTTGGCAACAAAGTGGACTGTGTCCCATTATGATCTTGATGTGTATAATTTACAGTAAGATGGAACATAAAACCATTCCCAGCACACAAAGAGGAGTGAGTGACATAGATTTAGTCCCTGATTGGGCAGAAATGGAAACCAGCGCTGACTTGGATGGTGTGTTAAATCATGTATTCTGTTTTATGGAGTTTGTGCTGTAAACAGCGTATTTCAGAATAATTAACCCTGTCATTTTGGACTTAGAAGTTTGTTTTTAAAAACAGGAGTGTTTTATGTAGAAGGCAGGAGCTTAAGTGCCTTAATAGATTGCATGGAAGCCAGAAGAAATTCGAAGGTCAGTTCCTGTTCACTCACGGGTCAAAATTGCCATCAGTTAGCAGGAATTAAGACATGCCCAGCAAACCCAGGGGGAAATTCTGTGCTTGGTGGGAAAGAGCTGGGATTCCAGCCAGGGCCTCTCGCCTGGCCAGGGCGGAGAGGTGACCGACAGGGCTCACCGAAGTCATGGCTTTGGCATGACACATTGGATAATCATCTCCTTCTCCACAGAACAGCATCAGGAATGGGTTAACCTCTGCAGCAACTGGGGGGACTCTTATCAGAGAACTGAGCAGATTTTCTGCCTGGTAGGTGAAGCGACCTGACCGTAGTCACCCCCAGGGGATTTTCCTTGAGATGTATTTCTTGATTCGTTCTCAGATTTGTAGCCTACATTTGGTTTTCTTTGTTCTCAAAATACAGACATTTTTTACGACCAAATTAAGCCAGGGCTTAGTTGCATTTCTAAAGTGCTTAAGTTTTGGCGGAAATCCTCAGCAGGATAACTCAGAAAAGTCTTCTGCTTCTGCTTCCCTTCCCTTTTTCCTCCCGTGATGCTTGGAGAACATCTTTCTTCTCCTCTATCTTAAAAAAAAATCTAGGCGATATATGCCTACTGTTGGCGTAGAAACATCCTGATGATGTTTATAAATACACAGTATTACTGTTTATGCAAATATCCCTGATACCTTGCAAGAACAGGTGTATCTAGAGAGTTCCATCTTGTGTATGGGACCAAAAGATTGGGTGACATGCCGAATGCTCACCAACTAAATGGCAGACTTGAAAAATGGGTCACCAATGTCCCTCTCTTGGGGTCTTTGTTGGCAGACTTTCAATGGCACTTTGCTTTCAGATTCCATGATCCTATCCTGATTACTTTTCCACATCATAAAACCAGTGATTCCATCACTCAGGCCCAAGCATGCATAAAATTTATTTCATCTGGTATTTATGAATATGACCAGTATTTGCTGTCTTACAAATGGACTCTTATGAAATGGAGAGTTTTTCTTGGGAGTTCAGTGATCCCGCAAGAAAAATCAATATTTACCCAAAGAAAAGCACATACACACAAACACTGACCACACAGCTACATCCACTCTTCCAAAAGACAGCCCGGGGAATGAAAAATAGTAAAGTTCGTCTACGGCCATCCTCCCAAGTTACCTAAGCCATCAGGTATATCTGTCATCTGACCGGTCGATTGAGTATATTTGGCTGACAGAGTCCCAATACCACACCTCTGGGCCAGGAGCAAGAATGCTATCAGTGACGGAAGGCTTCACGTTAGACATGCAGTGTCTACAAGACGTGGAAGAAAATATCCTTGGCATATAGGAAGAAATTCCTCTATAATTTCAGAAAGCTGTGTTTTATCTTTTCCATAGAATCATGCACCCCCATGACAAAGATTTTTACCATTTTACAGGTGAGGCGACTGTGGTTTGAGAGGAAGTAATTTGGCCAAGATCCTGTATCCTGTATGGAACAGGGTTGAGACTTCTGCTCAGACCAGAAGACGTGCCATCTTTACGCCACACCGGGGATGTAGCCAAACAGCCATACATCTTCCAGAAGATCATCGAAAGGTTGGAGCCTCAAAATAATGATACTTCTGTCAATCACGTTCAGAAAACATTCCGCATATTCTCCATATATTTTGTTTTCACAATCTCAAATATCAAGAATGTCAATTTTTAGTTCCACTACCTGAAATTTGGTATGAATTGACCTCGTGTTTCAAGTGTTCGGTTTTATTAATTTCACAGCAGTAGTAATACAACCTAGTTTCTTTTGTTCTTTAAGTTTTTAAATTCCCGTTAGAAAGGGGAGCGCTCTTGCTCTGTCGGTGTGAGTGCAAACATGGTGTAGTCACCGTGGAAGACAATGTGAAGTTCCTCAAAAGTTAAAAATAGAACTACCCTACGATCCAGCAAACTACTGGAATACAAAAATACTAATTCAAAGGGATATATGCACCCCGATGTCTCTAGCAGCATTATCTACAATAGCCAAATTATGGAAACAGCCCAAGTGTCCATCGATTGATGAATGGATAAGAAAGATATGTATATACATATATACACACACATATACACACACGTACAGGTACACATACATACACATACGATAGAACTTAGAAAAATTTTGAAAGTAATTTGAAATCATACATAAGATTACAGAGGTAACCCTTCTCCAAAGTTAACTACTCTAAACTGTTTTTTTCTTTTTTGCATTTTTTCTGAAGATTCTTTTTTTTCCTTTCTTCCTAAAGAGTCTTATGCACAGGTGTGTGTGTGTGTGTGTGTGTGTGTGTGTGTGTGCACGCGCATGTGATGTGTGTAAAACATTTCAATTTTTCACAAAGCAATTCATCTATGTGGACCCTGTTCTGTACCTTGCTCATTTCATTCATTAACATACATTCTAGGCCCTTTCTAAACCAGCATATTTATCTTACATCAATATTTTGAAAACTGCGTAGTGTTATAACTTATATAACTTTCCTTCTGCAAAACATACAGAATATTTTTAAAATTTTGACAATTCGATTGATTTTCTCATATCAAATATTGTTATCGTCAATATATATTTGCCAAGATATGCATAGAGCAAACGCTTACAAAATAATTGGGTTCACAGTTGGTGCATTTTTAGTTGTGGTAGATAATTGTCCTCCAAATAATGTTTTATCAATAGATTCTTTCTAACAGTGCATGAGAGAGTGTTTTATCCCAGACCTTGGTCAACCCTGCAGTATACCAAAATTTTTTTAAAAACATTTTTAATGTTTTTATTTATTTTTGAGACAGAGAGAGACAGAGCATAAGCAGGGGAGGGGCAGAGAGAGGGAGATGCAGAATCTGAAGCAGGCTCCAGGCTCCGAGCTGTTAGCACAGAGCCCGACGTGGGGCTCGAACTCACAGACCATGGGATCATGACCTGAGCTGAAGTTGGATGCTTAACCGAGCCACCCAGGCACCCCTGAAAACTTTTAAACTTTCACCAGATTAGTAACAAACTATGATGTTTTATTTGCTCTTTAATTTGTATCTCTTTAGCTATAAGGGAAGATAAGCATGTTTTCACTAACTGTTATTTTTTTGTTCAATTATTTGAAAATGGCCTGTTTATTTTCTTCTGACAAGCTTTCTTAGAAATATTGCCAGTAGGGGTCCACAGGTGGCTCAGTCGGTTGAACGTCTGACTTCAGCTCAGGTTATGATCTCGCGGTTCGTGGGTTCGAGCCCCACATCAGGTTCTGCGCTGACAGCTCAGAGCCTGGAACCTGCTTTGGATTATGTGACTCCCTCTCTCTCTACCCTTCCCCTGCTTGCACTCTGCCCCTGTCTCTCTCTTCTCAAAAATAAATAAACATTTAAAAAGTTAAAAGAAATATTGTCAATATAATTTCTAAAACCTTTGCAAAAAGATTTAGTGCGTAGCGTAGGGTGTATGTCATAAAGTGTTTTTGTTTTTTTCTTTTGTATATGGCTTCGTTTACAATATTTTTAACAGCTTTAACTGACATCTGATAAACAGCGCACATCCGAAGTATACAGTTTGATAGCTTTTGACATCTCTATATCCGAGAAGCCCTCACCAGTCAAGATAACGAGCATGTCTGTCACATCTCTTGGTGCCCCTCCATAAGCCTCCTTCCCAACTTTCAGCCCCCCTATCTGCTTTCTATCACTATGTATTAGCAGGCATCGTCTAGAATTTTATAGAGAGTCATACCGAATGTACCCTTTATTGTCTAGCTACTGTATGCAGCATATCTATCTGCTATTTTGTTTATTGATTCATCTGTCCGTGGACATTTAGGTTGTTTCCATTTTTATGAACATTCGCTATCAAGTATTGTGTGACCACATGCTTCCTTTTCTCTTAGACAAACGCCTAAGAGCGGTGTGGCCAAATGACCCGGTAGATGCAAGCTTAACTTTCTAAGAAATTTCAAACTGATTTCCAAGGCGGTTACACCGCCCTACATTACCAACAGCAGTGTATGCGAATTCTAGTCCCTGTACATCCTTATAAGCACTTACTGTGGTCATTCTTTTTTTATTTTACCCATCCTAATAGGGGGTTAAAATAGCCACAATATCTCATTGTGGGTTTTGGGTGCATTCTGCTAATGATTAATAGATCTTGGGTCTCTTTTCTTATGTTTCCTTGCTTTCCGTACGTCTTCATTGGTAGGTGTCCATTCAGATCTTTTGTTCATTTTCTTATGGGGCAGTTTGTTTCCTTATTATTGAGTTTTGAGAAACATTTGTATATTGTGAATACAAGAACATATTAGATGTGTGCTAATACACTCTTTATATTTAGATGTGTTAGTTGTATTCTTTGCAAATATTTTCTCCAAGTCTGTGGTGAGTCTTTTTCTACTTTTAATGAGCCTTTCAAAGAGAAGTTTTTGATTTCGATAAAGTTCAATTTGTCTTGATCTTATCCTCATTTATTTTATTTTTTAAAAAATATTTATTTATTTATTTTTGAATGGGAGAGAGAACACAAGCATGGGAGAGGCAGAGAGAGAGAGAGAGAGGCAAGGAGACACAGAATCTGAAGCAGTCTCCAGGCTCTGAGCTGTCAGCACAGAGCCTGATGTGGGGCTCGAACCCACAAACCATGAGATCATGACCTGAGCTGAAGTCGGACACTTACCCGACTGAGCCAGCCCAGGCGCCCCATCTTCATTGATTTTTAAATGAGAAATTTTCTTTCATCTTAGTTTCTATCTGGTTACCATTTGTATCATGGGACTCTTATTCCACATGATTTTATTTTTTCTTTGACTCAAGAGTGTTTAAACGAAAAAGTAGTGATGAATTTACAGTTAGTAGGACGTGTGTTTAATGATTTGGGTTTCCTGTTTTTGTTTTTTTGTTTTTTGATTTTAAGGATTAACTTTCAGTTTTCTTGGACAATGATTAGGGAATGTACATATAATATATCAAATTTTAGAAATCTATTAACGTTTTTTGGTAGTCTGAGGATACTTGCCTTCTTTTAGAAATGGAAAGCACGAGAGCTTTGGCGTTAGAGGTTGAAAGGTCATTATGTTTAGATCTTTTTCTGTAAAGGAAAAGATAGTAAAAATTTTAGGCTTGTGGGCTTTCTAATCTGTGTCACAACTACTCAGCTCTACCATTGCAGCATGAAAGCAGCCATATTCCATAGTTAACAAATGGGTGTGGCTGGGTGCCAATAAAACTTTATTTATAACAAACAAACAAACAACAGCAACCAAACAGGCTGCTGATGCCAGGTTTAAAAGACAGCTCTTAACATGTTATGGAACCTGAAAGAGGAAGTCCGTGGGTCCTATTTCTTTTTTATATAAGGTTCATGTACTGGATAAGTTCTCTGTGTTTGTTGAGGAGACTGAAATCTGCTGGGGGAAGATAGAGAAGCAGGACAGCCCTGGGGAGCCAGGACTTCTCTTCGACAAACGGAAGCACAGAGGCAGGCTCCATTCTTACCCCCAGTGCCTCCTTCACTGGAGTGACCCTCAAGAGCCACTTAAGGGAAGGGACTGAATTAGAAGGCCTTTGGACAATACCTTTTGATGTCCAGTAGGTAGAATGACAAGAACACAATCCTAACTTTGCATCCTGATTCTTAAACACATGAGCTGTGTGACTGTGGATAGGTTACCTAACCTCTCTGAGCCTGTTTCCTCTCTCTCTTTTTTTAAATGTTCATTTATTTTTGAGAGAGAGAGAGCGCGAGTGAGTGCATGAGCAGGGGAGGGGCAGAGAGAGAGGGAGACACAGGATCTGAAGCAGGCTCCAGGCTCTGAGCTGTCAGCACAGAGCCCCACGTAGGGCTGGAACCCACAAACTGTGAGATCATGGCCTGAGCCAAAGTCGGACGCTTAACCCCTCTGAGCCTGTTTTCAATATGTCAACCGAATATAATATTGCCAACTTTGTATGGTTATTCTAAGGGTAAGATAAGTCCCTCACATATAATAGACACTTTAACAAATACAGCTTCATCCACCTTTAAACACACACGCACACACACACACAAACAGCTTGTCCTTTGCCTTCATTTTGGCCTGTTTTCTTTGGATGGGGGAGGGAACGGTCTGATTGCTCGCTTACCCGTTGTTTTTGACCAGTTGTTCACCGTGTCTCACCCCACAGCAGATCAGAACTGGTCCTAAGACTGCCTCCTGGGGCGCCTGGGTGGCTCAGTCAGTTAAGCGTCTGACTTCAGCTCAGGTCATGAGCTCACAGTTCGTGTGTTCGAGCCCCACATCAGGCTCTGTGCCGTCAAAGTGGAGCCCACTTCAGATCCTCTGTCTTCCTTTTTCTGGGCCCCTCCCCTGCTTAAGCTCTCTCTCAAAAATAGACATTTAAAAAAAAAAAAAAAGAAATACATGTTTATTTTTAAAAAAGAAGTTTAACATTGTTTCAATTCATGCAGCTATATTCCTATTTCCCCAATACTCCCCCAAATGTCCTGTTTTCTTGCTTTTTGTGTGTGTGTGTGTGTCTGTGAAGGGATGATTTCTAATATTTGGTTCTCTTTCTTCTCTGAGGTGTGTGGCCCCAGTGGCATGCATTTATTTTGCCCACAGTAAGAAGCTCTCTGCTTCTTATTTGAGCCCAGTTGGCTGTTAAGATGTGACCCTAGTCTGGGGCGCCTGGGTGGCCCAGTTGGTTGAGCATCTGACTTCAGCTCACGTCATGGTCTCACGGTTCGTGGGTTCGAGCCCTGCCTCGGGCTCTGTGCTGACAGCTCAGAGCCTGGCACCTGCTTCAGATTCTGTCTCCGTCTCTCTGCCCCTGCCCCGCTCGTGAACTCTCCCTCTCTCTTTCTCTCTCTCCAAGGAAACATAAAATAAATATAAACATAAAAAACAAAAATAAACATAAGAAAATAAAAAAGATGTGACCCTAGCTCTTTATAGAGCTCACTTTATCTGATAGAATGTGGGTCTGCCTCTGGCTCTCACTGATTTCCCTTTCCCAGGTATCAGCGGGATGTCGTATTTTTTTAAACTTAGAATTTATTTTTTTCCAAGCAATAAGCAGTGCTTTGAGCTCCTATTTTATTAACGAGCCATCAGATTACTTTGGTAAAAAATAAATAATAATAATCAAGGCTTGCTTTTGAACGGGTAATGGACAGCAGAGGCCATCACGGGGAGTAGGGGATCAGCCCCCTCGCTAACATGAAGCTTATCCTTCCTTTTTTTTGCAACTATGAGAGCACACTCTCGCGAGACATGTTGACAAACATTTCTTTTCAGTTCTGTTTCGTGACTTCTGAGACTTGGGGCGTGCAAACAGGAGTAATCACTTAAATTGGTGAGGCTCACAAAGGCAATTGAGCCGACCCGGGGTCTGATTTCCTCAGGGATGCCTTCTGGAACACGGAGGTCTCTGGCAGAAATAATTACTACAGGCTCTGGCAGACCCCCCAGCCCATAGTTATTTTCTATCCTATCCAGGTAACTGGCCAGAGTAAACCCTTCTAGATGAATGGGGCTGTCCCCACTCTCTTTTCCTCCAGCGATAGTGTGGTATGACCACAGTACAGATAATGGAGGTCCAGTGCCCCCCCGCCAAAGTAACAAGTCCAAGTGACCCTTGGACAACAGGGGTTTGAACTGCACGTGTCCTTATGTATGCAGATTTTTCACAGTATGATGCTGTCAGTGGATTTTTCTCTTCTTATGATTTTCTTTTTTTAATCTTGTAAGTTTATTTATTATGAGAGAGAGAGAGCAATTAGAGGAGGGGCAGAGAGAGAGGGAGAGAATCCCAACCAGGCTCCGTGTTGTTAGGGCAGAGCCTGACGTGGGGCTCGAACTCGCGAACTGTGAGATCAGGACCTGAACTGAAACCGGGAGTCGGATGCTTAACCGACTGAGCCACCCAGGTGCCCCACTTCCTTATGTTTTTCTTCATAGCAGTTTCTTTTCTCTAGCTTAGTTTATTGTGAGAATACCGTATAAGATATACATAGATCAAACAAAATATGTGCTAACAGACTGTTTATGTTATTGGTAAGGCTCCTGGTCAACAGTAGACTCTTCATAGTGATGTTTTGGGGGAAGTCAAAGTTACATGTGGATTGTTGACTGCGTGGGTGTGGAGGGGGAGCGAGTAGGTATTTGCGAATCTGATTTCGGAAATGACCCTGTTTTGTCAAATCTCACAGGGATAGCCCCAAGGTCGGACTGTGTTCTCACTCCTGTTACAGGTTTGGCACTATGCTTCACACAGCTAACACAGTTCCAATGAAGCATATATAATCTTTTAATTTTACTAAGGTTTGGAGATGTGCGGAGGATGTTAAAAGAAAGGGGTCTCCAGTTTTTCTAGCTTCTGTCTTCTCTCCCCCATCTCTGAGTTTCTCACCGTCTCTCCCCAAAAGAGAAAATTATACAGTGTTAATATCCAAAACAACTCACTCACCGGGGCTTCCGCGTTTAAATTTGTAGATGTCTGCCCATCTCTGTGCTTAATGAACAAAATCCTTTAACTTGTACGGAGAGTGTGCTATAGGAGGAAAACAAAGACAATTAGGGTTCTGTCCTCCAGGAATTTACCCTCTAGAAAGGGAGAGTGATTTCCATTGATTAAGGACAACAGGAAGCAGAAAGAAATACACCTACAGCTTTATGTGTTCGTGTTTTACATGAACATTTCTTTTATTGACAAACCACCAAAGAAGACAACCTAACCTTCTCCCCACCCCCAATAGAATTAGGGCCTTTAGATTCCAAGATGGAAACCCCAACCCCAACTCTAAGTAATTTAAACTGGAAAATACAGGAGGTTGAGCTAGCTTTAGACATGGCTTCTTTAGACATGGCGGGCGTAAGGCCAGACTCACATTATCTTTGGGGTTGTGTCCAGAGTTAAGCTCTAAGTAGTATTACTCATAGTTTCGGGCTCAGATGAAGCAGGGAAGAGTTGATTCCCCCCACAGATCAAATGAAATCCTCAAAATAGAATTGTGGGCTCTGAGTAATCTGACTTGGTTCATCCTGGAAACACTCAGTTGTGGGAGAGAGGGATTGGGTATGGGGGCAATGATGTACTGACTGCTCTAGCCTGGCTCATGCTCGACTCCTGAAGGTAGAGCCAAGTCCACACGAGCTGAGAGTAGGATGAGGTGGTTCTTCCAAAAGGCAATGGACATCAAGTGATGAACAGATGCTGGGTGGTAAGGTAGCAGATATCTACAATGATGAGTGATATACAGTAAATTATGGACAAAGGAATATATCCTACCTGTGAAAACTTGAGCTACTCCTAGTCCCTCAAGACAATGTAAATCTTGACCTGTCTTCCTAGGCTGCTGGTCTCAGATGTCATCAACGCAGCCTGGCCAGCTGGTCATCATGATCCCGAGGTGTGCACCCGTGTTCATGGCAGATCGCCTTCAGTGGACAGAGTATTCATTTCCCCCTATAGCCTAGTACCCCCAGCCAAGCAGCAGCATGCAAAGACTTTGCTCCCTTGACATGGGATGGAGACCATTTTCATCCTTTGGGGTTTGAAAGACTTTCCCCCCCTTCGCTACCCCAGAACCTCATTCCCCTGAGCTGACGTGTGGGGTCAGGTTCACCGCTGGACAGTACAACTTTTCCACCTCACTGTGTTGGGCTCCTTGGGTTTTCTTTTTAATTTAATAGTAGAAGCCATACCTTGTATGTTTCAAAAGCCACTATTGCTGCTGCCATCTGCTATTCCCAGTCCCATTCTATTCCTGTTATCGTGGCTGCCGCCGTGGTTGTTGAAAGTGGCGGTGAAGACCGAGAATGCAAGTTGGATGGTGATCTCCCAGTGTTAACTAAGGCAAAGAAACAGCACCCCTGGCCAACCAAGTCGCGAAACAGTTCCACGTTTGTGATGGCTCTCTGAAAGTCAGGGGCTTGGTGCATGAGCACGCTCTGCTCAACTCAAGTCTTTTGCCCACTAAGTTGGTAAGAGAGCCCACTCTTCCAAATCCATCTGGAGTGAGTCATTCCCCCAGGTTCTGATGATACTTGGAAACCTGACGGATTAGACTCAGCTAGAAGTAGCCGCCTGACTGGCTGCCATTTGGTTTTTGCTTCTGAACACTGATGACTGTAAACATTGCGTCACCTGCCCACGTTGGTGTCGTGGCTTCAGAGAAGCTCTTTAGTGTTTGATTATGAGTTCCTTGGTGTCGTTTATAAAAACTGGCCGCTTGAATGTTTTGTGAACAAAATGCTGTCTGGGTTTTGGGTCTGGGGGGGGTGGGTATCTCCCAAAACAATCTAACGAAAAAGCTTTTCCTCCAAATCAAATTTGCCAGATGATTGACTCTATTATTTGAATTTCGTGTGGCTTTTGATACGTTGGGAAGGGCAACCCTGAGAAACGTGGAGATACGATTATTGTATCACATTTGAAAATCCCTGTGCTGGCAGACGCTGGCTGTTTCCACCTGTTTCCATAACTGCATTTAAAAGGCATTAAGTGTTGTGCTTGTGAGGGTTACTTTTGTTTGGTTCTTGTCCTCAATTCGCTGTATAATGTAATGCATTTCGAAGATACACTTTGATGGTATTGCACTGGGGAATGAGAACGTTATTGTTTTCCACGGGACTCGTTGAAAAGATGATGCTGCGTTGATGACAATGACCTGTAGAAACGTTCCACATTCAAGAACATTCCCGTCCAAAGCTATGCCCTTTCACTCATTCTCTCAGCTTGCGCCATCATTTTAGGAAAACAGCGCATTAACCTCTGTGACTACCATCATCACTAGCCTCATTTTATCGGAACACTTCTCCAGAGTCAACACAGTCCAGAATGTGGAATGATGTGGAGTGTTCTGCCTCATTTTCTTAGCTAGCTTATGGGGGCTTCCATTACCTGCTAGGTTAAAACTCCTGTTAGCCGCCAAGCTGTCAGTGGAGATTCCTGGGTCAGGCCATAAGACCCGGTGTCATTATACAGAAACACCAAAGCCTGAAGGCCGCCAGCCTCACCACTGTGGCACACACCAATTTTGCGGGAGCAAGAAGGGACCAGAACAGTTGTCTTTACGAAGAAAACACACACACAAGGGCCAGTCCCCCCACCCCAAATCTCGAAAGACTCATGAAAATGGGAAGGTGCAATAAAATCCCAGGGGTGCACGGGTTAAGACAGCCTATGTGTCACTTATGCCAGAGAGAAAGGAAGAGAAGGAAAACCTCCCATTAGGTACCTCAAATTCAATAGCTACAGGGATGTGGTAGGTGATGTGAATGACACAGACCAGCCCAGTACAAGAGGTAGGTGCAATGAAGGACTGGAGAGGACGTCCCCAGTAAAAGATTGGTCCTTTCTGTCTGCAGCACCAATCATGGGCAGATATTTGGAAGGTTTTTTTTTTTTTTTTTTTAAGTTTACTTATTTATTTTGAGGGAGAGAACGTGAGCAGGGGAGGGGCAGAGAGAGAGAGGGAGAGAGTGGATCCCAAGCAGGCCTCTCAGCACGGGGCCTGTCACGGGGCTCGATTCCACGACTGTGCGATCATGACCTGAACCGAAATCAAGAGTCAGTTGCTGATCCGACTGAACCACCCAGGCAACCCCAGATATTTGGAGTTTTAAAGAGAAACTCAGGGTGCCTGGGTGGCTCAGTCGGTTGAGTGTCTGACTTCAGCTCAGGTCGTGATCTCTTGGTTCATGAGTTCAAGTCCTGAGTCAGGCTCTGCTGTCAGTACTGAGCCCACATCAGATTCTCTGTGTCCCTCTCTCTCTGCCCCTCCCCTGCTGGCTGTCTCTCTCTCTCTCTCTCTCTCTCTCTCTCTCAGAATAAGTAAATAAACTTTAAAAAAAATAAAGAGAAACTCAAGTTTCAATTTTCATCAGATATCTAATTTTAAAATATCTTAAAGATTGTGTATGTTTGCGTGTGTGCCCCCACATTCATGTATAAATATCAGTAAATGCAAATGGGGGGCTATCGTTATGCGATCTTCACTTTAAAGCGGACGTGGGCACAAGATTTAAGAAATTAGCTTTTCGACACACGTATTATGAAAAATAAAGGTAAGACACTAGCAGTAAGTAAGAGAAAAATAAGGGGGCGGGAGAAATGCAATCAACATTGTCCTTGTAACCCCAGAGTCTCCTGGGACCACTAAGCTTTTCTCGGGACCAGTGAGGTGGCATGTGTCAGCCCCCACCACCATATTGGTAGGACTCCACTCAGGCTTCCTCTCTTCCAGTTCTTCCTGGCAGCTGCGAGAGAAAGTTCCCAGGTGTGGGATGACATCAACTCCTGGGTCTCTCACTCCAGTTGGACTCACGTCCGTGCAGAAAAGCCATCTCAGGGAGATGTTCTGCCTCTTTCCCTGCTTTGCAAGCCTTCCCACTCCCCACCAGTTAGTGCTCTGGGAATAGCAAGAAAATGAAAAATGCCCTCCTTCCTACCCTGTGTCTCACATTATCATGAACCTTCCCTGTCAACAGGGCTTCTTTGGATCTTGCCATCACCTTGCTCTCCCCCGAAGGTCAGGAGGAGCTACGCTGTGTCGCTGATGTTACAGAGCGACCCAGCTGAGCGCAATGGAACCGCGTGAAATGCAGGGGGACGGCTCTTTTTTGGACAAGAAGGGTGAGGGAGCTGGCCTTTGGGCACCATGGGAGGGACAGAGAGAGGAGGAGGCTCCATCTGACCCTAACAGAATAGAAGGTGTTGGCAATGACACCTGTCAGCGTGTACTAAGCGTCGCACTTGGTGTTTGACATCTATTCTTTTGCTCAGTCTTCATCTCCGCCTCAACCCAAGTTTGGTATCATAATCTTTATTACTTGGGTGAGACTCAGAGAGGTTGATGAACTCAGCTAATGCACGTGCTGAAGGCGGAGCTGAGATCCTGCTCAGACAGCTCTTTCCACAAATTTACTCTGCACCTCCAGAAGAGGTCAAAGATGCTTCACCTTGAGCCGGGGAGACATCAGACTCATGAATCCTCATGAATTCTCGGTAACCCTATTGGAAGAATATTAACACGTTGCAGGGTCTACAGAGAAGAAACACCAAGAGACTCAAAACTAAGCCTCCGAGGACCGACAGAGGTAAAAGGGGACTTTTAACCTCAGAGTCAGAAGATTTTTAAAAATATTTTTTTAATGTTTATTTATTTTTGAGACAGAGACAGACAGAGCATGAACAGGGGGAGGGTCAGAGAGAGAGGGAGACACAGAATCCGAAGCAGGCTCCAGGCTCCAAGCTGTCAGCCCAGAAGCCTGATGCGGGGCTCAAACCCACTGACTGGGGGATCATGACCTGAGCCAGAGTCAGACGCTTAGCCGACTGAGCCACCCAGGTGCCCCAGTTTGTTTGCTTTTCGTGAATCCTTTCAGAGATTTCATACTTACACAAGCATTCACACACACATGCACACACTAAAAAAAAAAAAAACCATACTGTATCGTCTTCTGTCCCTTTTTTCTCTCCACTGTGTATCTAGAATCTACATTTACACAAATTCACCAAGTGATTCTTCTTACTCTTGGTGGGAATGTAAGTTGCGGCCACTATGGAAAAGTGTAGGGAGGGTCCTACAAACATTAAACGCAGAACTACCATAGCATCCGGTAACTCCACTTGTGGGTATGCATTTCAAGGAAATCAAGGAATTTCAATAAATTCAAAAAGATATCTGGAGCCCCATGTTCAGCATTAGTTCTAATAGCTACGACTCAGAAGCAACCCAAGTGCAAACAAACATTTTGGAATTACATTTTGGAGTTTGGGACAGAATCTGAAAACCGTGCCTATACGTAAGCTGTATATTCTTCAGACATTTCCAATTTAAGTATTAGTTCATCCCATATCTAGGACCTCACAAATCGTGAATTAATAGGATCTGAATGAATGAGGTGATATTTAATTTATGCCTGTTCTGACATTCTCATTCTGCACATTGCCATGTGCCTCCCTCGTGTGAAATAAAGCCACTTCTTTTTTTAAGTGCTTATTTATTTATTTTGAGAGAAAAAGAGAGCACCGAGTGGGGAGGGACAGAGAGAGAGAGAGAGAGAGACAGAAAATCCCAAGCAGGCTCCGTGCTGTAAGCACAGAGCCCGGGGTGGGGCTCGAACTCATGAACCGTGAGATCACGGCCTGAGCCGAAACCGAGAGTAGGACGCTTCACCGACCGAGTCACCCAGGCGACTCAAGTAAAGCCACTTCTAAGAAGAGACTGTGTCTTTTCTTTCTGTTCATACATACCCAACACTCAGGACAGTGGCACCTGCAGCATGGTGATTAGCCGCTGGGGGAACGAGCTAAGTGTGCAGTTTACGTGGCTGAGCGTCAACAGGGTTGACTGAGTGGTATGGACCTAGAGGCTTAGCACAGTTCCAAGTACCGATGTTCCGGGGGCTTGTGCAGGAGAGAGACATTTTAAGCCTCCGTGCATGGCTTCACACCTTTCCTCCTTCTAGATGTGAAGGGCCTGACGCTTTGCATGGAGAGTTGACGGCAAAGAAGCAAACAAAATCCATAAACCCAGCAAACCAAACTGTTCCTCCAGCCAGTCCCTCAGGGCAAACACCAGCCCCAACTCTGGCAGGGCTCCCCGGCTTCACAGTTTGGATTCGTAGCCTCCTGAGCTCTCAGACTGATGTATAAATAACAGAAACATCTAATATTTCTAAACGTATGCAAGTTATCTTTACTCTTAGTCCAAAAAAAAAAAAAAAAAAAAAAAGGAGGAAAGCAAATGGAACTTATGAAGAGCATTTTTTTCCCCTGTAATTGATCCTCCCTAAAAAGCAGTGGTTGAACTTAAAAGACCCTCTGTGAAGCTTGAGACTACCAACCAGCTCCTCCCAGGGCTTTTTAAAGACAAAACAACAAGCCGGGGTTATTAAAGATGAGCCTCGAGCTGTAGTGTAAGACAAGGGTGTGTTAGGAATGGGAGTAAATGACCCTGGAACTGTAGGAGTCTAGAAGACAAGGAGGTATAAATAGCTGAATCAAAGGGTGCCTATTCAAAGCTGTCCTTTTGGCTGGACATTCTGGGGGAGAGCCGTGCCTGGGGCAGCTCCACTGCATCTGGGGGAGGGAACCAGAGTGGACCAAGGAGGCACTGCATTCATTCTGCTGTCTCATTTTCTGGTTTGCAGTCATCCCTTCCTTCTGCAGGAATGGACTAGAGATAAAATGCAGACAGAGCCTCCCCCAGGGGTAGAGAACCCAGAGACTTCACAACAGTGTGGACACAAAATGACTCCAGTGGATAAAACCAACTAAAACTTGGCAACAATCAAATATGCGATAGGGAGAGTTGAAATCATATTATCCTAAAATGCTTTCTTTAAAAAAATCTCCAGAAACATTCCATGGATGACATTTATGCCTCTACAATGTCTCCATTATATAGTAGAAAAGTATCTGCTTTCATTTGATGGGTTCCCAGAATTCTGCCTCTGTGCCTCAAATTAACTCTCTGACTTTCAATTCACTTCAGTTTAATTCAATTCAATCCAGTCCAATCCAATCCAATCCTATGCAACAGATACTCAGTCATCACTTAGTACAGCCAAGACATACATTAAACACCTTGAAGATGCAAAAATGAACAAGACAGGAGACATAAGTATTAGTGATGAAAGGGTCTTAGAAGCCATTCATTAATTCATTCACGTAGATACTGAATCACTGCTGGGTGCCTAGCCTTGTGTCCCCTAGAACACTCAGGAGATAGCAATAAGCCACAGCAGGCAAGTCTCTGGTTCCCATGATCCAGGCGTATGTTCTAGCACCACTTGAAGAGCTTGTAAGATGCCCATGCCAGCACTCCACACCATCCTGAAGATTCTGATTTGGTCCATTTTCATAGAATCATGGTAGTGCAGGTAATTCTGATGTATATTCAGACTTGGAACCAGAAATGTAGCCACTTTGCCATCATCACGTTGAGGGAACTGGGGATTAGAAAGAAGTTGCAATGCTCGCAAGAATTTATACTGCTTATACTGGGACATGTGGGACCTTGAATTTCATACTACACTATGCACAGCCTTGTAAGTAAAAAGATATATACAAAATGACCATTAAAATAGGTAAAGTGTGACCAGGGCTTTAGGAAAGGTGCAGAGTACATGAGGATATGGAGGGAGAGACCACATCTAGGATGGTGTTCAAAGATGCCAGATCAAAGGACCTTAAGATGACAAGGATTATGTAAGTGTTTAAATATGGAAGGGAAGTGCGAGATCTCCAACTTTGTTCTTTCTCAGGACTGTCTTGGCTAGATAGGATCCCTTGTGACTCTATATGGGTTTTATGACTGGCTCATTCATTTCTGCAGATAAAGAAAGGCCACTGGGGTCTTTACAAGGATTGCATTGAATCTATAGGTTGCTTTGGTGCATTGCCATCCTAACAGTATGAAGGGCTGTGATCCATTAACAGGGACATTTTCCATTTATTTAGGTGTTAATTTCAGCAGTGTTTTTGTTCATTTTCAGTGTGTAGGTCTTACCCCCTGGGTTAAGTTCATTTCTAACTATTTTATTCTTTTTGCTGCTATTATAAGTGAAATTGTTTTCTTGATTTCCTTTTTGGATAGTTAGCTGGCCAGGGTGTAAAAATCCAACCAATTTTTGTATGTTAATCTTATATCCTGCAACCTTGCTCTATTCGTTTACTAATGCTAATGGGTTTTTTTTTTTAAATAGACTCTAGGATCTTCTGTGTATAAGAGCATATCATCTGTGAAGAGTTTACTTTTTCCTTCCAATTCAGAAGCTTTTATTTCTTTTTCTTCCCAAATTGCTCTGACTAGCACATCCAGTATTCTGTTCAGTGAAGTGGCAAGAGTGGATGTCCTCCTTGTCTTATTTCTGACCTTAGAAGAAAAGCTTTCAGCCTTTCACTGTTAAGTATGATGCCAGATGTGTGTTTTGTGGTTTGTTTCCATAAGTGTCCTTTACCAGGTGGAGGAAATTTTCTTCTATTCCTGTTTCTGAGTGTTTTTATCATGAAAAGATGTTGGGTTTTGTCAATGGTTTTTCTTCATCACCTGACAAAGCCGTTTGGTTTTTTCTTCTTTTCTATTAATGCACACATCGTCTTGGCTGATTTTCATGTGTTGAGCCACCACTGCATTCCTGGAGTAAATCCCACTTGGTCATGGTATATAATCCTTTTAATAGGCTGCTGGATTTGGAGGGATTCTTTCTTAAGTAATTAAATGAATCTAGGACCTAAAGGGGCTCCCAGTGAGACGCCTGGGGATGGGGGGAGCATATCATCTAAGGAGAAAGGTTGCAGTTGCTAAGAATAGCAAGCAGAGAAATTAGAAAGGACAATGCATACTTTCTTCTTATTGGCTTGAAGAAGTCTTAGAAAAGATTATGTGAAGGCCTTAGGTTGTCCAAAATAATGGCTGCTGACAATAAAAGCCCTGACACATGGCGACGCTTCAAAGTCGCAGGTGAGTAACATGGTCCACATACCCATGGAATGGGTGTCCTGAACAAGGTCTGGGCAGTAGGTTACAATGAACTGAAAATAAGTGGAGTCATTTCCATGACCGTAATGATAACTCGATGATGCCTGTTACTTACCGTATTCCTGTTATTTATTGACGCCCACCAAGCCACTCTGAAACATAGTGGCTTAACCTAAAGGTAGTCGCTTTATTCTTTCTGGGAGTTTCTGAATGGTAGGAATCCGGAAAGGGTTCAGACAGGGAGTCTGGGGGTTGAGATCTCTCATTTCACACAAATGGGCTGCTGGATGGCTCTCTCTCACTCTCTCTCTCTTCCTTGAGTCTCAGAGCTTCTCTTGTGCTTTTTCCACACTGGTCACCATGCGTTTCCTCACAGTGCAGGGTACACAGAGTGGTAAGACTCGGTGGGTGACACACCTCTAGCTTGAGGGCTCCAGGGCCCCAGGCTAGAGCCTCGTACCTTTAATGACCAGCCTCCAAAGCCACACAGCATCGCTTTTACCACAGCCTGCGGGTTAACCCATCACTAAGGTTGGCCGGATTCAAGCTTCCGCCTCCCCAGCTCAGGAGCGTCAAAAATTTGCAGATAGGTTTTCACACAGCCATGATCCCCTGGACTGATGACTTTAAGGGAATGTAACCGATTGGAATGTAACTGATTGGAAAATTTAATCCCCTGATAGTGCAGCACAGGCTTCGTCATTTGGCCCACAGAACTCCCAGCAAAGCAGAACTGTTCAGTGAATGGCAAGCAGAATGTCAAGAGATCCCAAGCGATCAGCTTCTTGAGTCCTGCATTTGCGACGCACGTATAAGTTGGGAGTTTTACCAAATATCACGACTCCCGCTCCAGATATGCGAAACCCGTCTCCCAGAAAACCATGTTCCATTCTTCTTCATGTCAAGTGTAAGAAAATATCATCAAATATCATCAAATCGAGGCCCTCACAGTACCCGTGGCTGACACTTATTGGCTATTTTCATTTGCATGAACCATTTCCCCTACTCCACAGATCACAGAGCCAACAGCTGGTAGCCCTTCAATGAACAAGATGATACAAGAATGATGTTCGGTGTGTGTGCAAAAGAGGTCTCACTGTATAAATAAAAGGTTGCTCATTTATTTATGATGCAGAAATCCATTGTGCATCCAGCAGAAAGAACCATCAATTATTTATTCAGAACTCCCTGTCTCCAAGTACAGCTTTTTTGTGTACATGAAGCATGTCTGCTTTTATTACTTTAAAACATGTAATTTTCCTTTTCATCGTGGTGGATGTTCTCTCTCAAAGTGTGTGGCATTGTAGCAACCTGTACGTTTGATAAAAGATTTCTAGCTCATTAGACTTTTTTCTTTTTTTTTTTTTTTTACTTACCTGAACCCTCTGTTGCCCTGTAGTCAAACACCCAGGAGTTATGACAGATGGATATTGGGAGTTCATTCATTCACTGATACACATCCCCCCCACCCCCCGGTAGAATTACTGCACAGCTAAATCATTAAACTATGTTCTGGGAGCAAACATCTTCTCAGGCATCACTGGCTTATCCTAACTCTAGTGAGGGCATGATCAGAGTGACATTATCTCTCAGGTGTTTCTTCTGTAGCGCTTGACTCATTCACGTGAGGTCTGGGTCCACACACCACATTGCCGGATCAGCCGATCCAGTTTCCACAGTCCGTGTGGGAACTGCAAATACTGGAAAGTGAGATGTCCACGGCCTCCTGTGCAGGTTCTCCAGGGGGCTCGTCGGTCCACGGATCCGTGTACCCCAGCCCCTCTGCTACAGCACGCAGCTGGATTGTAACTAAGGGCAGATCCTTGGTGTCGGCCAGGAATTCCTTCTCTTCCAGCAAGCTATCCAGGGCTTCCACGACACAGACGCTGTGAAGTCCTCTCATGTAAGGTTTGGGTGGCTGGCTGGCAAAGATCCTGACCCAACACAGCTCTGAGTCACTTGAGTAGTGCCAACAGCAAAAGGCAGCACTTGGGTTCCTTACCCAGCACCCCCAGGGGGCAGTCTACTCTTGGGCTGCTTGTTCTGGCTTGAGGCTCTCCAGATGCGGGGTTCCATTAAGGTACATGGCTCAGATTTCCCTTTGGGTGAGCCTACTGAGTGGAGAGTGGTTGAATAACAGCCCGGAGATGCCACCTCTTTGGATCCATTGCAGCGTGTATGTTGACGCTATGTTCCCCCCAGGCTGCTTCCGGTAGATGATGGAATATGGTGAAGGAAGGGGGGGGTGGCTAGAGGCAGGCCACTTCTTCCCTGATGTGGAAGCCCTTCAATGGGCAGTCCATGCCCTAGGGCTTTCCATCAGAGAGGCTTTCTCAGGGCTGCCTTGGAGTGTGAGGCTCTTCCTACCCAGTGTCCTTTAACAGGGGTGTCCCCTTCACTGAAAGATAAAGAGGCATCCTCCCCCAGAAAGCCTCTCCTCCTGTGCCATTTCAGCGTCTGCTTTCTGGAGAGCCTGAATGGATAAGGCTTGGTTTCCAAATTTCCTCTTCCTTCTTACCCTCGTTCTTCATTCTCCTCCAGGCTCGTAGCCGCGATCCTATGTCTGCCCCCACGATAGCCTTTTTCTTCCCTCCTTTCCTTTTCTTGTGGAAGATCAGAAAGAACTACCTATCCCACCTAGCTAATCCCAAGTCATGAACACACACAAAACAACTGGTTTGCCTTCCAGTCTCCACTCTGTACTGGGTAAATCTTGGTCCTCTGTCCTCCACTCCCTCATAGGACAGAGGGACCCTTCTAACGAAGCAAAGAAAACAGCAAAAATCAAACTGAACTTTGCAAAACAATTGGTGAAACCCTCCTATGCTGTTGCATCTGAATTTTACCTGATCATGTTTTATTCATCTTTATATTATCATTTCCAGCACCTGGAGTAGTTCTAACACAGTGGTAGTCATTGGTGAACAAAGACCCCACAGAATTTATGTCTGCTGTTCCTCGCTCACCACACACACACACACACACACACGCACACGCACACACACCTCTTTACATAATCTCCCAGGCACCACCGGGTATCCAGTGACTTCCAGCTTCCTTCTGGCATTTTCTAAGACCTTGATGGCTATGCGCAAATCAGAACTCTCACCATCCAAACGTGTTCTTGGTGCTCATCTAAAATCCATATTAAAACCCTTATTCCATCAGTCCCCATTATTCTAGCTTCCAGAAATCTGATTAAACTCAAAGTAGGAAAAGAATTTCCATGGAAGTCAGGATCCCACCTTTAACTAGCTGAAGATTCTGGATAAGTAGTTTCATTTCCCTTGGCTTCCATTTTCTTACCTGTGCTACCTAGTTTATAATCCCTATTGTAAACTGAAAGCAATTTCTGAGAAATGAATTCATACAACAATATGAATTGTTGAAATTTTATGTTTTCTGGAGATAGATAATAGGTAGGTAGGTAGATAGATATGGTATATTTATATATTTTTTACACTTTTAAAAGCTTTTTAAATTAAAAAAGACTATTTTGAGAGAGAGAGAGAGAGAGAGAGAGAGAGCGCGCGCAGGGGGGAGGGGCATGGGGGAGAGAGAGAGAGAGAGAATATATCTTAAGCAGGCTTCATGCTCAGTGCAGAACTGACATGGGGCTCAATCGCATAACTCTGGGATCATGACCTGAGCCAAAATCAAGAGTCAGATGCTCAACCAAATGAGCCACCCAGGCATCCCTATTTATATTTTATTTTATTTTATTTTATTTTATTTTATTTTATTTTATTTTATTTTGTTTATTTTGAAAGAGAGAGAGGAAGAGTGCAAACAGGAGAGAGGCAGAGAGAGAGAGAGAATCCCAAGTAGTCTCTGCACTGTCAGTGTCGAGCCTGATGTGGGGTACGAACTCACAAACCGTGAGATCATGACCTGAGCTGAAATCAAGAGCCAGATGCTTAACCCACTGAGCCACCCAGGCACCCCTATATATACATTTTAAAAGATACTTGGTAAATCCTATAAATCAGTTGCATTCAGCCTTTCTGTTGACAGGAGTAAAGAATGTCAAGGAGTGTTGCGGCCATCCTGGGAGAATTGAGAAAGTGATTTTCCTGGCATCAGAGTGTATCTGTCGCTGCCTCACCACACACACTCACACACACCACCCTTCCCAACCCCCCATCTCTCGAGACTCACATTCTCACCTGCTCTGGAAGGGGCAGTGGTCTTGTTGACACACTTAGCTAAGTTTGCTAACTCTGGGGTTAGATGTTAGTCCTTTGGTTGTCCATCAAGGCACACAACAAATGTCCTGACAATGAAAGACAGAAACCAATAAATGACATGTGGGAGGATTGAAACACAGGGTTAAACCTTGGTTATGCCTAACCACGCCAATGTTCTAAGAGAAAGGAAAGCAGACATAAACCTCCATATTTCTTTTCCCCACCAGTGGGAAGAGACCCTGAAATCCACACACCTTGGGAAAAATGGATCTTGCCTCCTACTCATCAGCTTTAAGTCCTCCAACATACTGGGATGACAGACAGGCTGGAGACACTTCAAATATTCCTCAGTAAAATGTGCTGTGTGGTAAGACCATCATCTACCACCACCCCCCATTCTGAGAGACTGCAAGAGAAACGAAGAGCCTATTTCCCCCTTGTCCAAAGTTTTTGGCAGGATCTTTACATTTCAGGTTCTTTTGAATCTCAGAATATAGGCAATATATGTTGGACTGTTCCCCTAAATATTCCTGAGGGCCACTTGGGGTCACAGGAGTGGCAGCCTCAGGACAGGCAACGAAAGGTAGGACAGCAAATTCTGAAGGGGAACGAGACGGGTCTGTGAGAAGAAGCCTCTTGGCTGAGACAAGAATGATGAAGCAATAGGCCAAATAGTCAAATAACTGCACAAGTGATGAGCACAGAGTCTGCTCATTGAATGCTGGCAGTGATGGACAACAACGTAGGGCCAGACATGTCGCCCCCTGTTCACGCACACACTGCCACGCACACTCGCTAGTGTGCCCACACACCTGCCCTGCCACTTGGCAAGAAACTGAGTCACAGACACACACGAGCTAGGAGCATCCTGAAACTCCCACGTTCGAGAACTTGCTTCTTGCATTCTACACATCATTTTAGGATTCTGGGGATACAGAGTGCATAAAAAAACTTAGTTTCCACACCCAGTGGCATAGCATCCTAAAAGAGAAAATAGGATAAGCTACAGAAAAGAGTCACATGTCTTGCAAATGTGAGTTTGTGGCCTGAGATGCGTATTTGTTCCAGGGGAATCTCACAGGTGTGGCAGGAATCAGGAGGCACGATGGGAGGGACATTGGCCTTTTGCTCTGGTTTCCACACCTTGAGAACTTTCTTGTGCCACCAGCCTGATCTACAGTATTCTTCAGCTCTCCTGGGAGGACATTCACAGCAACCTTCTGGTAGTTTAACCTCAGAGCAAGAAAGAAGAGCTATCTTGATAGGTGGCTCAGAATAGGAGCAGAACCCATGGGACTCTAGATTTCTCAGTCTTACACTTTTGATATCACCACTTTGCCCAATGTTCACCCTCGAGTAGCTTGCGTATTGGCTCTTCCAGAAGGACTTGTCTTTTGGCCCAGATGCTGTTATTCCAAATGCCCAGCCTCTAGCTACTCAGCTACCAGCTACCTTAGCTAATAAGTCTCTAGCTCCCTGAGGCTTATGGACTCCTGCCAACTCTGTTTTGATGGAAACCATATGTTTGTAACTTCGTGTCTGTGTCAGATGGCAAGACGTGGAGTAGGAGCTATGGTTTCTGGTTCCAAGGAGTGTTTGCTTGCCTCAGGCTCAGATCCATCCTACAAGCTGCTGGGATAACTCAGCATTCCCAACTGCATACAAAAACCCTTTTGCTAGACTCGCCTTTGCTCTTGGTCCTTCCAGACAAGGAGTCAGAATAGTCCGCTCAAAATTGAAGTTGTTCATGCATTGTGTCACCCACCCCAACGTTGCTCCCTACAGGGAGATGGTTTACCTGGAAGGCAGTGAGGATAAATCTGGGCTTTGTTCATTAGGGTGGCGGAAAATACTAGTCATCAAACTCCCAAGTCCCCCTGAGTGCCTATGGTTGATTATAAACAAAGAGGAGGGCCTGAGATGGGCAGAGTCTAGGGTCGGGACCACCATCTCGGGTGTGAGCATAGGAGGCCATAAAGACTCCTATTGTTTACACTGGGCCTCTCTGATGCCCAGTCAGGAAGCCCCCTTCACAAACAGTCGCCTTTGCCAGCCCTGGGGGACCTGGGGAATACATTCGCCTGGCCTTTGGTCTGTGTTTAGACTCATGCCACACCGAATTTCATCTGGGAGGAAAAGCTGTTTCAGATGACCGTGAATAGCAGCTTTCATCAGCTGTCACTTCCCATTACGGCCAGCATGACATGGAAATGTACTAGAGACTGCTGGAGGCCTGGAGCGGGAGCAGCTCTTTCTGTTCCAAACATTGATTGACTTCATTTATCCTTTTAAAAAAGTTAATTAGTCTGCATTTGCTTCCCCGCTCCTTAGGTTCTTCTGTCTCTTCAGGGCAGAAAGACTGGGTAGCTTAGGCTGACTCTGGGTGGAATTGAGATGCCAATCCAGCCAATCCAGATGATTTTTGGAGCTCCACTGCATGTTCTTTCCCCAGGAGCCGTCAGCTGTGCTCCACCTTCCTCATACGGGCTTGACCTCAAGAAACAGGATGCCTTCTGTGTATTTGGAGAAATGGGATAATGCTTTTGTGGCATGTATTCTGTCTTATATTTGTTGTTGGGAGTGGTCATTTGGGCTCAATTCAATGGCATTTGGTAAAACAGCTCTCTAAAAAAAGAAAGAGAAGGAAGGAAGGGAAGGAAAGAAAGAAAGAGGAAGGAAGGAAAAGAAAAGAAAAGAAAGAAAGAAGAAAGAAAGAAAGAAAGAAAGAAAGAAAGAAAGAGGAAGGAATGAAGGAAAGAAAGAGAGGAAAGAAGGAAAGAAAGAAAGAAAGAAAGAAAGAAAGAAAGAAAGAAAGAAAGAAAAGAAAGAAAGAAGAAGGAAGGAAAGAAAGATGAAGAAAGAAAGAAAGAAAGAAAGAAAGAAAGAAAGAAAGAAAGAAGAAGGAAGGAAAGAAAGATGAAGAAAGAAAAAGAAAGAAAGAAAGAAAGAAAGAAAGAAAGAAAGAAAGAAAGAAAGAGGAAGGAAGGAAGGAAGGAAGGAAGGAAGGAAGGAAGGAAGGAAGGAAGGAAAAGGTGGGCTGGCCATATTTGTAGCGTTTGCCAATTTCCACAGTGTAAATACTCCCGCCATGGTCAATTTCAAGCTACTAGCATACCATCACTGAATTCAGAGCCCATGAAGTTGGGAAGAGATGGCAAAGATTTGCCTCCGGTGAGCCAACAGGAGTCAGCTCTAGGCCAGCTCATGAGCATGTTGGTTGGTTATACAAAGCTGTGTGATGGGTACACATAGGAACTTCTTATTGGCCTGTATTCTTCAAGCCAGCACAGATAATAAAAGCTCTGAATCCAAGTGATGGAGGGGGTAGGAATGGGGAGAAGTGGGGCATGACTGGCTATAGCCCAAGCTAGCTGATACAATGGGTTTTACTCCAGCCTGAGACCAGACCGGTAAGAACCATTCATTGGCCATTCAAGACGTTGAATCAGGTAATGGGGACAGGTCAAGCTCTCCTGTCTTGGTCCTCAAACTCCTGCTTCGGTTTGGCCATCCCGTGAAGAAACACAGAATTCGGACTCAACCTTTTTTCATCCAGCCTTGAAAACAAATCACCAGATTTGTAGTGCTGTACTGTGCTGGGCGGGCAGGAAAATGAATCTAACTGCCTTTGAAGAAACATGGTGAGTTTTCTGTATAAGCTGCTATGGCTAAAGTGAACTTGCATGAGGCACCTGGCCTTCCCTGCTCATCACAGATTAGTTCAAGGATTAATGCTTGATTCCAAGCCACTGTAGGTAGGGTGGGGCCAGTGGAAGTAAGTCAATGGCCTCTGGGGTGATCTGGGACAAACATGTCCCAGTGGGGGGCGCTTATACAGCCTGGTGGCAAAATGACCCCATTGGTCCTCTTTGGGAAAACATATAAATGTAAAGTAAACACAGAAGATTTGAGTCATTTCCCCTCAGCCATTTCTCTGTGAAGTGCTGAGAAGCTGTTCCGGGTCTTTGTAGAATGTGAGGCACGCCCAGTGCAGTAATGACCACACCCAGGCTCTCGTTCCCTTCATCACAACAACCTGTGTCCGCCTCTACCCCAGAGTGAAGCCAATCCTATGCGTAAGGACACTGCAGTCTAGAAAAATGAGTTTTGTATATAATTAGCATACAAATAACAGCATTGAATTGATCACCAACGGGTTCACTGAAGGCTGTGGAAAGAGTGGGGAGAGCTTACATTATGGAGTGGTCGGGAGATTATGGAAGAAACAGCATCACAACCTGGCCTGGAAGGATTCACAGCACAAAGACCTGCAGAGAAATTAGGAGGTTGGGGAGAACAGAAGAACATTCCAGAAAGCATGAGCCAGTGTCTGAGAGGCAGGCAGGCATGGACAGTAAGACGGGGCGCAGGAAAGGAAGAAAGAAAACCACAGAAAGTAACATCAAAACTAAATAATCCAGACTGAAGTATGGGAAGACAAATAATGAGTTAATGAGAACTTCTGAGCAGGAGGGAGTCTCTCTAAGAACGTCTGGAAGATGACTGTGCAGACAGTGTGAAGCCAGGAACATAAAAGAAACAAGATCCTATTTCGCCCCGAAACAATCTGACAGTGAAACTTTTTTTTTTTTCTGGTCAGGATGCCAGTTGAATTAAAAGATGACCACAGATATGATATCTGGCATCGATGAAAAGCAAAGGAGAAATGTGGAATGCCATCTCTGGAGGTAAGTGAACCCAGCTTGGACATCTTGCCAGGACTTGGGTAACTGCCACGGGGGAGAGCTGGTTCCTACAACAGGAATGAGGTATGGATAATCAAAGGAAGTGGAGATAATAGGATTCACTCATTTAAACTGTTCTTTGGGGTTTTCTTTATAAAAGTGCTGTCTCCAGAGGAAACAATAGCACTTCGATTATAGACCTACTCTCCGGAGTACATGACTTGGAAGAAACTCAATAGATTCATCACAGGGTCGTTGCAAAAAGTAACATAACACCATCTAACACCGTAACTATAGGAACTGCTTAGAAATGCTTTCCAGTATGACTCATTTGACTTTGAACCTCTCAAGAACAAAGTCCTCTGTGATGAGGTGCCTGTCATGGACCAGAGGTAGTGGGATGGTGGGCTACGGGTGAAGGCTCTGGAGCCTGACTGTCTAGTTCGTCGTCTGGCTCTATCGCTTGCATCCTTCGGAAACGTAAACAAGCACTGAGCAACTCCGTGACTCAGTTTCCTCTTCCATAAACTAATGCTGAGGTGCTGGGAACACTAAGCAAATCCACATGTGAACTTAGAATACAACCTAACACATAATAAGCACTCAATAAATATTAACCTGTGATACCTATCAATTTTTCTTTATGGAATGTTTATCTTTGTTCATAGCAGGTGGGCGTTTGTTGAAGTTCTATAATATCCAGAATGGAGGCGGGCCATGTTCAGACCTCCCGATTCTACCTGTTGCAGTACATCCCCTGATGCTTATAAGAGAAATTGTCTTCATGATAAATTGTTTTAGTCTGTGGACAATAATGGCTTTTAATTGCTCTCTGTCAAAGTCATCCTTGGATGTTTTTCTGGAGTCTTTAGGCTCCGATCAGTTCTTCTGAATTGGTCCAGATCACTGAGCTTGTTCTTTCTTCCCCTATCCTGTGCAAGGCCAAATTCCTCCCCCAGGGGGATGGGAAAATGGAATGGGAATGCATTTGGAAGTGCATTATTTAATAGGAGCGTAAGAATTCCTGAGTCTTTGCCTCTTTCCTCTGAGAACATGTCTCCTTTATTGTCTAAGTGGGCTTCTTAATGCGGCCAGGTTTCGTTTTCTTTTCTTTTCTTTTCTTTTCTTTTCTTTTCTTTTCTTTTCTTTTCTTTTCTTTTCTCTTTTCTTTTCTCCTCTCTTCTTTCTTTCTTTCTTTCTTTCTTTCTTTCTTTCTTTCTTTCTTTCTTCACCTCCTCTTCCTCCTCCTCTTACATTTTTAGGTCACCTCCAACATTTATAACAGGGTTCTATTTTGCTCTATTTTTTTAAGTTTATTTATTTATTTTGAGAAAGACAGAGACAGCACAAGACAGACAGAGGGAGGGAGAGAGAAAATCCCAAGCAGGCTCTGCACTGTCAGTGCAGAACCCAATGTGGGGCTCAAACTCACGGACTGTGAGACTATGACCTGAGCTGAAACCAAGAGTCGGATGCTTAACCGACCCACCCACCCAGGTTCCCTATAACAGAGTTTTAAACAAAACTTTAAAGCTGCTTCATTTCGTGCTGGTTTACAGAGATCTGCGGAGATCTGTGGAGATCTGTGTCCCTGACTCCATTGCTATTTGCTGACCCAACAACACGACTCTGGAAATTTGGGCCTCTTTTCCCAACCCCAATTCATAGTACTTTCTATTCTGGAGCTAATTTTACTTCAGGATAATATATTTGCCCTCCCCTCTTGTTATTTTGTTTCATTTTATTTTATTTCATTTCATTTATTTTATTTTATTATTTTTAATGTTTATTTTTGAGAGAAGCGGGGTAGTGGGGTGGGGGGGGATGGGGACAGAGAGAGAAGGGGACTGACGATCCCAAGGAGGCTCCATGCTGACAGTACAGAGCCCGACGCAGGACTGGAACTCACAAACCATGAGATCATGACCTGAACTGAAGCTGGACCCTCAACCAACTGAAGCACCCAGGCACCTTGCCTCTTTTGTTTTTTTTTTTAAACCAATGTGCGTATGCAATTCACGAGAAGACTTCGTTTTTTCTCCTTGTTCCTCCCTCAAAATTTGCTCTTTCTTACTTTCCCCCCAAACTTCCCGTCTCAGTCCAGCTTTCTTCATAAATGCCTGCCAGTCTCCCGATCTGAAGATAAATAAGCCGTAAGGATGTAACACACAACACAGTGACTGTAGTTAACAATAGTGTATAGATCTTGGAAGATCTCACATCACAAGAAAACAAATTGTAACTATGTGTGGTGATGGGTGTTGAATAGACTTTGTATGGCGATTACTTCACAGTATACACATATATCAAATCCTGCTCTTGTGTACCTTAAACTCATACAAAGTTATGTGCCCATTGTATCTCACTAAAACTGGGGGGTAAAAAATTCAGTGCCTTTCTCCAGTTATGGGGAGAATTTCTTCCAGCAATTCCTCATTGTCCGAAGTGAGTATTTTGAAAATAACTAATCCCTTTCTCATACAGTTTCTTTTTAAAAATTTTTAATGTTTTATTTATTTTTGAGAGAGAGAGCGTGAGTGGGGGAGGGGTGGAGAGAGAGGGGGACAGAGGATCTGAAGCAGGCTCCAGGCTCTGTGCTGACAGCACAGACTCGGGGCTCAAACTCATAAACTGCAAGATCATGACCTGAGCCAAAGGCAGACGCTCAACCGACTGAGCCACCCAGCCATGTATTCTCAAATATGATTTTCAAAAAGACCAAATCAATAGGCATGCCATGGTTAATTCACAGGGTGGGAGGCAGGCTTGTGTGTGGGGAGGGGAGCAAACACAATGGTTTCTAAGGTTCTCTTCTCCCTCCCACACTTGCCCCACAAGCACAGGATTTCTGAAGCATGCAGACTTTGCAGACCCTCCTAATATTTTCTCTGACTTCCTTTGGCAATTTTCCCCGGCAAGGCATGTTGATGTGGGCTGCTGTACCTGGCCTGGTCTCCCCAGTTGTCAGAACCCCGCTGGAAAATGACTCTGGTCGTTGTCTTTCCCACCGTCCTTCCCCGGAGGTTAGAACGCCTTTCTGAGTTCCATCGCCCTCTGACATGCGAGCAGGCGCAGGATGATATTCAGATGAATGGGATCCATGGGTATAATCCAAACAACTAGGTGAGGGGGTGGAGGGGAGAAAAAGGAGAAGGATTTTCACCAAACTAGGTTGAAGTTTTCATGGACTGAGAGACGGACAGGAATGAGAGAGAGAGAGAGAGAGAGAGAGAGAGAGGAGTTTTGAATTCTCTTCTAAGATGTTCCTCTCACTGACCACTAAATTCAAGTGTACCTGTTTCTCACTGTCAAAGGTCAGAGCGGTCCGTGTGTCTGGCGTGCCTCCATTTCAGCGTGCGTCGTAAGTGTGATCTGAAAGCCCTTTTAATCGCCTGACAACGTCATCTGAATGGTCACTAGGTGGTAATGGTAATGCCACGCCAAAAATCACACATGAAAATCAGCAGGTGTCCGTGTGGAATTTAAATGGCATACATCGCTATGATAAAGGCCAAAGAGGCCCTGTGATGCACCGTGCTGTTAGACACCAAGAAAATTCTAGAGAATATTAGATCGTGTTGGGGGAAGACAGAAAGCATAACAACAGAAATGTTGCCAGTGATGGCAGACCTGCGGAGTCCAGGAGTGTATTTCTCCTGCCTTAAGTACACTTTTAAAATAGGCGGGTTTTCCAAGAAAGCATCTTTGCACGAAATATGGCATCCACGGTCACTGATGAGACTCCCGTTTTCACATCTCGGGACTGCTGACCACGAGGGACATTTATCTAGGCTCGAAGATCTTCGCCCAGTCCCGGTCTCCTCCTTGCTGGTACGAGGTCCCAGAACAACCACCAGCCCAGGTGAAAAGGAAACCTGGGGTGCTGGAGGGGACAGAAGGTACCAGGAGTTGGGGAAACCTCTCTCGTGTGTCCTTTGGTGGCAAACAGCACTGACCTGAATGGTTCCAGAAACCCATGAGCCATGATGAATAACACTTCCCTTTCACTGACGATATAAAAGAATCAGTTAAGTTTCTCCCTTCAGAGACACTGTGATTGGATTAATTGAAGTGAGAACTTCTCGTTCAATATCAAGGAAATCTTCAAGCTGAGAGAATAATCAGAACGTAGCTCGAGTTACCGCACCAGAGGGATGTAGGTTTTGACGTGGGGGAAAAAAAGCAAATGCAGAAATCGGGTATTGTGTCATGTGTGAAAATACTCCCTAGTGGTCGGTAGTCAGTCTTCTGCGGCACGATGGCTTAGCATTAAAGATTTACAGAAGGAACTGTGGGTGGGCACATTTCCTGGAATTGGGGCACAGCCTCCGGGGATTGTGCCTGTGATGATGGCAGCCACCACCGAAGAGTGATATCCTTTAGAATAGGCATCCATGAGGGTGTCATGAGTAGAGTGTAGACTGAGGCCAGAAATAAACCACAGAGAACTCACAGAAGAACCCAGCACGCAGCCACTAGGGTCAGAGCTGCAGGGTATTAATGATAATTAGGGAGATCAGTAAAGTGTTAAAAATAAGGGCAACAGCCCATCCACCACGGATTCCTACTACAACCACTTGAAATACTTGTGTAGACAGATTGGGGGAAAAACAAGGCAATTTCCTGATTTGCTCCGTTGGGCAGGATGTCCTCAATTCTTCCATAGATGACTCTTGGCAGAGAGACCTTAGTCATTCCCTCTGCCAGGAGCTTCTGGGATTAATGGGGTGACATCCTTTGGCTGGCAAGGATTTCCTTCTGGAATAAACCAGAAGTTGAGGAGTAGAGCCTTACTGATGAAACCAATGCACGTCTCACAACCCTGACCTTCTCATCTTTTCCCAAGTCCCTTTGGCCAATACTGTTTTCACACTGTCTTATCTTGATTTTTTCTTTGCTTTCTCTCACCCAACTCATGCCATCCCTGCATCAGAGTGAGTTTAGCATGCAGTAAACTCCTTCCATCTTTAAGCTTTCTGACTCTGTAACTACAGCTTTATTTGTGCTAGACTCTGGCTGTAGGAGTTGGAGCAAACCTCTCTCTGTCCCCACACCACATGTGGTTTGCATTAACATCAGGAAGAATGTCTCATGCCAACCCTTGAGCTGAGCTCAGTGTGCCATACAATGCAATGGTATCCATTTCTTCCCTCCCACTCTGCAGCTCTCTAGTCATTGCAGGCAGACGCCCTGATGCTCTCTGTGTTGAGTCCAAAGGTAAGTCAGAAGGAACCTAGAACTCAGCAGACAGCTCGAATAACCCGCAGGCTGCAGACATTGTGACTAGGAGTGTAGTATGCCAGGAAAAGAATGAGCTAAAGGTATGATGAGTGAGACAGGTGGACCAAATGACATTGCTCGGGCAAATTATATAGAGTCCACAAAGGCAGGTCTGGATGGATATCCAAAAGGCCAAAGCAAGGATGCCTGAACTATGGAATTGTCAGTGGTAACCGGCAACTTCGAGAGGAAGTACTGGATTCTCCCCTCCTAATCTAAAAAAAAGTGCTCCCGCAGTGCTGCTGGATGCAACTTGAAGTTGCAGAAATACAGTTAAAAGCTCCCGTTGTGTCATGGAGGGCCCTTCTAGGATGTCTCTTTACTTCCGAACTGTTAATAGAGTAAGAGCGGCTGAAAGGGTCTTCTCCTCTGTCCTCTTAGAAGGTCGAGAAAATCTGGATGTGACCCCTGGGAAGAAGTGCTAAGGTAGACCCTTGGGGGCTTGGGGTAGGTCTTGACAGTGCTGGAACGGTTAACCCCAAACAAAGATCCCTTTGAACTCCAAGAAAAAATTGAATTCAAAGTTAACTGAGATTTTCTGCACCGCGGTTGACATTTTATCGACAGTTCTGGGCATTTGCTTATGCCCCCGGCCAGTCATATTGAATCCTTGGATTTGGGTCCATGGGGTTGGGACAAAGATCAGATTGCTTTGCTGTCTTTCAAATTCTGAGTTGTTAGAAAACTTTAAAAATTAATGTGTCTTTTGTTATTCCTGAAGAAGGTAGTGTAGGTTGAGGATATAATTAGGATTGAAGCAGAGAACATTGTTTACTGTCAATAGTTGGAATCACTGAGTTCATGGAGGTTTTTTTTTAGTTTGTTTTTTCATTGCCTTCAAATACTGTTTTTTGTTTGTTTGTTTGTTTGTTTGTTTGTGTTTTAGAGCACGGGCAAAAGAGAAAAAGACACTGATTTGCCAAATTCTTTTTTTTTCAATATATGAAATTTATTGTCACATTGGTTTCCATACAACACCCAGTGCTCATCCCAAAAGGTGCCCTCCTCAATACCCCTCACCCACCCTCCCCTCCCTCCCACCCCCCATCAACCCTCAGTTTGTTCTCAGTTTTTAACAGTCTCTTATGCTTTGGCTCTCTCGCCAAATTCTTTAATATCAACCCACCTTCCCTATTACAGCCCTTCGGAGTGTTACAGTGAGTGGCCCAAAGGAACAAGGAAGAGGACATGATGTACCTTCCAGGTCCAGAATGGAAGTTGAAATCTCAGAACACTTCATAAATCTGGGGGGTGGGAGGGGGTCCCTTATGCCTGTTGCCAACACTGAGCCTCCAATCCCAGGGCCGGGCTGAATAGCGCCTTTCCTTCCAGCCTCTCAGACCTGGAACGTGACCCCGAGGTGCCACAAGAAGGTCCCTGAGGGCCAGCTGGCTCCACCTTTCATTGTTCTACTGAAAGGAAGTCAGAATGTTCATCCATTCTTTTTATTTTTAGGAAGCAAAACGGAGACAAAGATAGGCAAAGAGGTTGACACCCTGACCGCCATTAGCTTCAACCCCCAAAATATAGTAGAAACCTGTGACCCTTTTGTGCTTCAAGGCTCCAGCTAAGCCCACTGAAGCTGCCATGTATTGCTAAGAGTATGATGACAAAATTGCTTTTCTTAATTGCTCTTAAATGTAATGAAGCAGAAAACGGAAGGCAGGCCTTTCGATTCTTAGCCTCATCAGTAGCTAATGAATCAAGCATTCCGTCCCTGGATACCATGGGTTTTAACTAGCACTAGGTGCAGGATTTATTGGGGCGGATGGCTACGACGTGAGATGCCGCTCTGGAAAATTCCCTTGGAGTTGGAGAGCTGTGCACCCACCGGGGCAGCCTGGTGCTGCGGGACAGATGCATTTCCTGCCCTGGTTCCTTCACTTGGGCTCTGTAACTAAAGAGGTCCCTCATGACGAATTCCTCCCACACTTTTAAAACCACATTTCCCATGAAGGTCTTTCTGAGGTGAGGTAAAAGCTAATGGGAAGCACAGTGAGGGGCCAGGGTCAGGTTGCACTTGAGAAGTTTATTATGATTCACACAATGCTGTGGACCCGGCAGACATATCCACTCCTCTGTGGCATCGTAAATGTAGAGGCAAGCAAGTTTGACAGTCCCTTTCCCTGACTTGTCCCTGCAGCAGAGACAGAATCCCTCCCAGCCCACACAAGGAAGGCTGTGTTAGCGGGAAAAGGTATTTCCCAAGCCTCATCGGAAGGGTAACTTCTTGGAAATCCTAACCAATATTACTGTCGGTGATAGCTAATATTTATCAAGGACCTATGCCATACAAAGCACTACTCTAAGCACCTGATGTACATAACTTTATCGAACGTTTACAACAATTCTACAGACTTGAAGCCATTGTTGCTCTTGATTTACCAAGGTGAAGGAAGCAAATTAAAACCACGATCATCTGCTTCTGTGATCTCAGTGGACCCAGATATCTTCCGGGTACCCATATTTGAGGTATAGGGTGGGAGGCTGAAGTGTGGTGAAGTTAATCAGGCTATAACAAGAGTAAGCTGTCATTTGAGATGCCAGGAATCCCGTCCATTTTCCTTCATAAGCCTCTTTTCCTCGTTTTATCCCTTTGTATTCCATGAGCTCTAGAGCAGGGGTAGCAAAGAAGTTGTCATCACATGCACCAGCTTCAATCAATTGGTAGTGGCTCCCCAAAGAGTATGGTTGGGGAAGATTCTTGGGGCAAATCGGGGTTTGGTATGTCAAAGTACTATAATCAGCTAGCGATGTCTTCTGTGGGTACGAAGGGAGCATACAAGGCATGTGACCCAGGTAATGTACATACCCACAGTGGTGCCATTGTACCTCTGCTGATGCTCCACTAATGACCCAAAACAATAAACTCATGTATTAACTTAGGTTTTCTGAAGAGCTTCTCTGTGGTGGCACTGTGCTGTTTCCTGCCCTCACGCCACCAAAAATAATCCCACCTATCCTCTGAGAGCACAGTCAAAGACGACTACACTGAAGAATGGGTTCACTGTCGTAAGGCTGGAGATTCAAAGAAAAGTCTCAACAGAGACTGGCCAGCAATCCAAATTATTTAACTGGAATCTCAGAGTAAAACTGACCTAGCTCTGCATTGTATCTCAGGTTTGAGAATGTTTTTCTCTCACCAGGGAGGCAAGAGGTGGAGTTGGGGGTGAGCGTGGAGAGTAGAACAGACTGAGGAGGAGAGAAGAGGGCATTAGGGCTTCAGGAACGGTTCTGTGAACTTAGCCCAGGAGTTAATGAACCTAGTGTCCCAGGTGGGGGTGAAGAGGGGGAGGCAGGGGAAGGAGAAGGTCTTCCCAAGTGTATGGACAGTGACCAGAGTGGCAGCTCAGCAGGAAACTGGAAGTAGGAGCATGTAAGTTCTGAGCTCTTTGCTCCCGGAGGACATCATTTTGAATCATAAATAATATAGTAAAGCTAGCTGCATCCGTGCAAGAGTAACATGGAGACCAGATATGATAAAAGCAACCCAGGGAAGGGAAAAACAATATGATGGGGACCTTCTTAGCAACTAGTAGGTTATATCAAAAAGTCATAGTTCTGGAATTCACCTTTTGAGAAGCAAGGGATTTGACGACAACTTCAGATCAGCGAAGGAAGTACTCTTATTCTTCACGGGACTCCACATGAGAATGTATCAAGAAAAAAAAAAAGACAAGAGTGCTATAAATTCAAGTTATTCTACTCAGAGGAATTTGAAAGCCTTGTTGTACACAGGAATTAAAAGCCACCTTACGTTGGTTATAGAAGCCTTTCTATGAGTGGTTACCAATCTTAGCAAACGTAGTTGATAAGTCTGGGTCTTTCATTGACAAAAACATGGATACAGTTATGAATGGCTCCGTGCTTACAAGTCAGAAGTGGGACGTAATGGGTGGGGGAAGAGATTGCCAGCAGATGTAAACTTAGGGGTGAAGGATCTCCCTAGACATTTAGATACTAGAGCTGAAGGAAACCTTAGCATCAACTTTATTCCCTTCATTCATCAGACAAGGGAACATGTGGCAGACAGACTCTAAAGTGCCCCCCAACATCCCCCACATCCTGGTGTACATGCCTCTGAATAATCCCCTCCTCATGGCGTGTGGTCAGGACTTTCTTCTGGCCAACAGAATATGGCAAAATTTATGAATCTCATTCCTGTGATCAGGTTATGTGACACAAGATTTCATCTTGCTAGCTGACTCAGGAGACTCTCCTTGCTGACTTGATGAAGCAGGCAGGCATGTTGAGGAAATCTACATGGAGAGGAACTGTGGTGGCCTCTAAGAGCTGAGTGGCTTCCAGCTGACAGTCAGCAAGAACTAACTGGGTCCTTGGTTCTATAACCTCAAAAAAAACCCAAAATTCCACCAACAAGTTGTATGAGCTTGGAAGAAAATTCTTCCTCAGACTAACCTCCAGATAAGATGGCAGCCTGAGTGACTGCAGCTTTGTGAGACCCCAATCAGAAGATTCAACTAAGCTGTGCCTGACTACTGACCCACAGAAACTGCGAGCTAAGAACCTTGTGGCAGTTTGTTCTGTAGCAATAGATCACACACACACACAAACACACACACACCCCAGGGGAAATAGATAATTATTCTATGGTGAATTTAGTGTACCTCAGTAAATATTTATTTTAAGCCCTCTGAATGTATGGTACTTCTCAAGATTGAATTGTGTTCCCCCAAAGAGATCTGTTAAAATCCTAATCCCAGTTACCTGTGAAATTGGCTCTGTTTGGTCTTTGAGAATCTAAACAAGTTAAGATGAGTTCATACTATTTAAAAACAGGAAAGTTTGAAATAGAACTATCATATGACCCAGCAATTCCACTTCTTGGTATTTATCTGAAGAAAATGAAAACTCAAAATAATACATGTACCACCATGTTCACTGCAACATTATTTACAATAGCCAAGATAAGGAAACAACCTAAATGCCCATCGATAAATGAATGGATAAAGAAAACGTGGAATACATACACAATGGAATGCTATTCAGCCATGAAAAAGAATGAAATCTTGCCATTTCTGACCATACAGAGGGACCTAGAGGGCATTAAGAAATAAGTCGGATAGAGAAACACAAATACTATATAATTTCATTTATATGTGGAATCTAAACAAACAAACAAACAAAAAATAAGCTCATAGTTACAGAGACCAGACGGGTGGTTGCCAAGGACAAGGTGTGGGGAGTTAATGAAATGGGTGAAGGTGGTCAAAAGGTACAAACTTCTAGTTATAAAATAGGTATGTTATGAGGATGTAACATACAGCATGATGACTATAGCTAATAATACTGTATTATAGACTTAAAAGTTTTCTAAGAGAGTAGATCTTAAAAGTTCTTACCATAAGAAAAAATTAATAACTATGTATGGTGATGGATATTAACTAGACTCATTCTGGTGATCATTTCACAATGTATACAATTATCAAATACTTATGCTGTATGCCTGAAACTAATACAATGCTATATGTCAATTATACTCCAATAAGGAAAAAAACCCAAAGAGCTTAGAGCATACTACACAAGATGGTGGGCCCTGAATCTAATGACTTACAATGTTTTTATAAGGACAGTGCATTTGGACAGAGAGGGCTCACAGATACATAGAGAAGGAAGATGGCTATATGAAGACAGAAACATAAATTCCAGTGATACACCAAGGAAAGACAAGGATTCTGGAAACCACCAGAAACTAGAAGAGGCATGGAACAGATTCTCCTTCAGAGTCTACAGAAGGAACCAATCCTGCCAACACCTTGATGTCAGACTTATGGACTCTTTACCTATAAGAGAATAAATTTCTGTTGTTTTAAGCTACTCAGTTTGTGGGGATTTGTTAGGGCAGCCCAAAGAAACCAAAAAACATGCCTTGGAAGTAAGCTTATCGATGCAAATTCTCAATGTTCCCAAATCTGAGTGCTTTTTTAAAGTGATAAGATCCCAGGACAGAGTTAGAGAGGTGAAAGACCAAATGAGAGCAGTGCAGAAATGAGGTGTGTGCACACGTTTATTTAAACCACATGTGATCAACCATAACAAGCAGATGGTAGATAGGATTTAATGTTAGATGTTAAGTAGAAGAAACATAGTTCTTTTGTTTTTGTCACTAAACTATAAAGACCAGGCAATGTGACAAGCCCACTTTTCTTACACATATCACATAAGAATAAAACTCATTATGTTAAATAATCCACTTCCATGAGCAAAAAAGATAAGTTGGAATCATAAAAATACCCAGTTAATCCAAAGGAAGACATCAATACATAAAGAAAAAAGCACAGATGAGTCAGCTAGAAAACAAATACAAGGTGATAGATTTAAACCTAATTATATCAATAATCACATTAAATGTGAATGTTCTAATTACCTCAATTAAATTGCAGAGACTGTCATAATGGAAAAAAAAAGACCCAACTATATGCTGCTCACAAGACAAGTATTTCAAATATAATGACACAAAGTGATTAAAAGAAAAAGAATGGAAAAATAAGACTTGCCATGCTAACACTAATCAAAATAAAGCTTGAATGACTATTAATTCTAGACAAAGTATATTTCTAAGAAAAGAATATAACCAGAGGTAAAGAAAACTACTTCATAATGGTAAAGAGGTCAATTCATCAAAGGTACATAGCAATCCTAAATGTATATATGTACCTAATAAGAGAACTTCAAGATGTATAAAATAAAATCCAATAAAACTGTAAGAAGAAATAGAAAACTTTTTGGACTGTTGGATGTATTTGTTATTTTGAGTATAGTGATGGTTTCATAGTTTTTATGTATCTCAAAACTTCTCAAGCCATAAGCTTTAAATATGTATAGTTTATTATGTTCAACTGTATTTAAATAGAGCTGTTAAAAAGTATTTCTGAAATCCAAGAGAATAAAGTGAACAAATAATAAATTAACATTAATTTTTGCTTTGTCAAAAAAACCAAATCCTCCCATGTTGTGCTTTTGGACCAAAAGGAAGTTAGACATAGTTGATTTTAAGGAAGGAAAAGAACATATACAAGTCTAAGGTTTTGGTCATTTTCATTGTCAAAAACATAAGACTAACTTTAATGTTGAAATAATGTTTACCTCATCAGTAATATTGGGATGTGGGATGTGTAAGCATTATGTTCTATAAATAAGCATCAATAAATGAGAGCAACTAACCTATTGTATGAAATGGGTGCCTTTTATTAAATAAAATAAAAACAGAAGCAAAATTATTTTTTTAAACAGAAATAACACTGAAGGGAAAATGTTCAACAAAACCTGTGAAGACGAATGTTTTAAACTCTTTAAACCTTTATCACAGAAAACATACGTATTTCTGGTTACATAAAAGGAGCCAGAAAACCTGGTGTCATGATACAATTTGATAAATACATATAAAATGAGATTTTCCAACTTTAAGTTTAAATTTGTAATCTGTTGTCATTGTCTATAATTTTCCTGATAGTTTTGCCATAGTGAATTTACATGTAATACATGAAATAGTTCCCAGTTTAAATTACTGAAGTAGAAAAGGTACAGAATTAAGAAAATTCTCAGAGAAGCATTTTGAATAAGAGACCTTCACAACTTTCGTAAGAAATTATCAATGAGGATGGATATAAAACAGGAGAAGAAATTGTATTTCCTCAGAGAAAGAACCTGATGAGTTCTCTCAGATGGGCTAAAATTTTGCAATACTAAAAAAATTCAAAGACTTGAAGCATATAAAAGCTACCTTTTTGACGACTTAGTCATAGAAAAATATTTTAAAAGACCTTTGAGAGGAGCTTTTTTTAAATGTTAATGATCATCAAATATGGTCAAAAATCTTGGAACTTCAAATAGAGCACCTCCTTAATATAGCATATGCATAAATATAATTACTACTTCAACGAATATGAGAAAACAAATTGCATCAAATCACCACCCACCACCACAAATGATCTTTCAGTTCCCTTTCCACTACAGGGGGAAGAAAATAAACAGAAATATACAATCAGCTTCACAGGACCAAACCAATAAGGGAAACTATTAATTTTCTTGTCTTTTATGAACCTTGATATATTTGCAAAAATCCCTGGGAAGCCCACGTTTACCCTTGAAAAGCTACAACTTATAATTTAAGAAAAGGCAGGGAAGCTAAAACTGTTGAGCCAACTTGATAGATATATAAAATGCTAATCGCCCTAGTCTATAAAGCTGGGAGCCTTGTAAAGTTTTATTTCATAGCATAGAAGTCCTATTTCATGGTAAATATCTTCATCTTGTGAAACCACTGCTAAGACCATTTCATCATGTGGAAGTTTTGCAACTGTAAGCATGAATTAATTACATGACCTCAAAGCATTCTGATAAACAGAGCATCCCCGTTTGATTAACCTAGTTTTTAGAGTTGTTGGGTTGAACAGCAACCTTGCCAGGGTATAATCATCTCCCATCAAGCCTTTTTCTCTAAAGCTTATTACTTGAAAAACCAATCAATTTTTAACTTCTGTATCACCATCATTTTCCTCTTCTAATGAAAATATATGTTTCTATCCTAGATGATTCTATACTAGATGATTGCGGGGTGTGGCATAGACTACTTAATCTACCCAATTGCTGTGCCATGAAATGATTCTTTTTAAAAAATGTTTATTTATTGGGGCACCTGGGTGGCTCAGTCGGGTAAGCATCTGAGTTCGGCTCAGGTCACGATCTCACGGTTTGTGAGTTCAAGCCCTGCGTGGGGCTCTGTGCTGACAGCTTGGAGCCTGGAGCCTGCTTCAGACTCTGTGTCTCCTTCTCTCTCTGCCCCTCCCCTGCTTGTGCTCTCTCTGTCTCTCAAATTTTAAAAAATAAAAATAAAATAAAAACATTTATTTTGAGAGAGAGAGCGAGACTGCGCGCACGCTCATGGGGGAGGGGCAGAGAGAGAAGGAAAAAGAGAATACCAAGCAGGATCTGAGCCACCAGCACAGATCCCAACGCAGGGCTCAACCCTACCAACCATGAGATCATGACCCGAGATGCCATCGAGAGTTTGGCACTTAGCCACCCAAGTGCCCCTGAAATGATTCTTTAAATAAAGAAAATACTCTGCCACGTTGCTGCCAAGGTGTTACTGAGGAAGTGTCATTGAACTTAGGTGTTTTAGGAGTATACAGTAATGAAAATGGAAATATCTCACCTTTAGGGAGACTGACCTCTAACCAAAGAAAACCTGTAGTCTGTGTCGTCAAGACTTGTGCAAACTCTAATGTGGTCTACAAGTGAAATGTGACATCACTAGGATTCCCCCAGCAGACAGTTTGATGAAACCTGCATTTATATATTTGCTCACAGCTGGTAGGGACCTTCAAAACCATTCAACCTACTCCTTGATGAGAAAATGGAGACTCTAAGAGCCCTGAAGGATTGATGTAAAACCACAGGGTAGTTCCAGGCAGAGCACAACTCTAGGACCTGCTTGGGGTTGCTCCTTACAGAGCCTCACAACTGTGTAGTGGGATGACCTACTCTATCAAGCAACCCCAAGTGTTTACCTTCTTTTTATTGAAAAAAAAATGTTTTTAAGTAAGTCTTACCCCTAAAGTGGGGCTCAAACTCACGACGCTGAGGTCAAGAGTCGCCTGCTTTCCTGACTGAGCCAGCCAGGGAGCTCAGGGATTTGCCTTCTGTTGGATGACTGATGGTGGGGAAGCCTAGCTGGTGTCCCTCCTGCCCATGACTTGTTTCGGGAAAATGTGGGGATGTAACTATGGAATGACGAACATGAACTCTGTCAGTGAGTTGAAATGAGTCTTCTCTGTCACTGAGTTGAAATGATTTCTACTTAGTTAATTAGACAGATTTAAGGTTTGGAAACTTTTGGTGCGTTTCTGAACAATCTTTTAGTTTCAAGGGACAATGCTATTAAAGTGTAATCCAGTGATCCCAACTTGCATTATCTCTGCGCAAAGAGGCCCGAAAGTGTGTGGATGTATGTGGGCATGTTCATGCAAACTACAGTCCTTTTCCAGAATCCAGAATCGTCCACAAATCTTCTAAACAAAAGCTGAAACTCATGTTCTCTTGGCTATGTCCCAGGCATTGAGATAAGCACTTTTTTCACATAATATTTCAATCCTCTTAACAACTGTGTGGGGTGTTACTATTATCGTTCTTTCTTTACAGGATAGAACTCTGGGGAGCAGAGAGATTAGGTGTGCTTCTCAGAGTCACACAGCTCGACATTGACAAATTTAGAATCCAAATCAAATGCCCACCCTCTTAATAATCCCCACTAACTCTCAGGAATAAAGATGTATGGCGGAAAAATCAGGCCATTTCAGAAGGGTCTAAGAAGGGTGCGAGGTGATTTTTTGTTGTTATATTAACGTATCTAGTGTCCCTGGTATCACTGTGGGTTCAGGCCTGTGCTGGTCAGTTTTATCTGGCCCTATCAGTTCAAACTAAAATACATCATCGGGCTCCGAGGTGGCTCAGTTGGTGAAGTGTCTGACTCTTCATTTCAGCTCCGGTCATGATCTCCCAGTGGGATAGAGCCCCACGTTGGGCTCTGCGCTGGCAGCACGGAGCCTGCTTGGTATTCTCTCTCTTTCTTTCTCTGCTTCTTCCCCCCTTCATGCTGTCTCTGTCTCTCTCAAAATAAATAAATAAACTTAAAAAAAATAAAATGGGGCACCAGGGCGGCTTAGTCTGTTAGGCATCTGACCACGGCTCAGGTCACAAGCTCACGGTTCGTGGGTTCGAGCCCCACGTCGGGCTCTGTGCTGACAGCTCAGAGCCTGGACCCTGCTTCCGATTCTGTCTCCCTCTCTCTCTGCCCCTCCCCCACTCATTCTCTCTCTCTCTCTCTCTCTCTCTCTCACTCTCTCTCAAAGATGAATAAACGTAAAACAATTTTTTTTAATAAATTAAAATGCATCATTGCCATTTCTTTCCAATGTCGCTGACAGGATGCTATTTCTTTGTACCTGTTTGTCATTGTTTTTTACGTGGCTCCATTGGCCTCTCTGGAAGTTAGCACTGCAGCTGAGAGAATGGGGTGAGGGGGGAAATATCAAGTCCTGCTGATGTGGCAAATTTATCCTCCCGAAAAATCACACAGACAGAAGTGGAGGCAGGTTTCACGGGGCCTGAAACTCAGACCATTTTCGGCATTCTTTCAAGAAAAGAATACACAACCACAGACACAAAATTGGGGAAAGGATCTTTAAATTCACCTGCTTGTGGGTAAAGGTCGGAGATGACAGAAGGTAGTGCTGTCTGGGTGTCCAGGTAGACTGGAGCTTGCTTCAAGAACACCCTTCAAGAGAAGCAACAGCCACCCCCCCCCTCCAGGGAGTATCAATCAAATTGGGAGGAGCTAAGGCCACATGAGCTACCCTTCAAACTCCTACAAGAAACACATTCAATTTGAGAGAGAAAACTGGTTTGTCTTGGAAAGTGCATGAAAAAGAAAATCAGCCACGGTCATTGAAACATGGTCTTTAGAATTAGGCTTCCTTTGGCTTTAGCGTAGGCCAACAACACTATCACTAACATAATAAAAGAAACAGAGGGGCGCCTGGGTGGCTCAGTCAGTTAAGTGTCCAACTCCTGGTATCAGCTCATGATTCATGAGATTTATTTATTAATAAGTAAATAGAGAATACTACAGGCACAGGTCAGGTGCTCTGGCAAACTCAAAAGGAAGTCTATCGTCCCTTCTTCTGACCTACCTAGGTAGACGAAGCAAAGGAGGTCTGGCAGAAGACATCAGGAATGTGGTCAAAGAGACAGGCTTGAGGCACACCTGGGTGGCTCGGTCGGTTGGGCATCAGAAACTCGGCTCAGGTCATGATCTCACAGTCTGAGGGTTCGAGCCCCGTGTTGGGCTCTGTGCTGACAGCTCGGAGCCTGGAGCCTGCCTTGGATTCTGTGTCTCCCCCTCTCTCTGCCCCTCCTATGCTCATGTTCTGTCTCTGTCTCTTAATAATACATAAACATTTAAAAAAAATTTTTATATAAAAAAAAGAGACAGGCTTGGACGTACCTCCTGAGCCTGGAGTAACTGGAGGAAGAGGCTAGAAAGGAGGAAACCCAGCTATAGAGATAGAAGACAACACTAACCTACTGGGCAGAATTATGTGAGATTGAAAGCTTGATCACAGAAAAGCAAAATGAACCTAATCGTTAGAATTTGAAGGCTATGTTGGGGCGCCTGGGTGGCTCAGTCGGTTAAGCGTCCCAACTTCAGCTCAGGTCAGGATCTCGCAGTCTGTGAGTTCGAGCCCTGCGTTGGGCTCTGGGCTGATGGCTCAGAGCCTGGAGCCTGTTTCCGATTCTGTGTCTCCCTCTCTCTCTGCCCCTCCCCCGTTCATGCTCTGTCTCTCTCTGTCTCAAAAATAAATAAAACGTTAAAAAAATTAAAAAAAAAAAAGAATTTGAAGGCTATGTCAAGGCAGGCAGGATCTCAGTGTGTGTGGCTGTCTACTTAAGACTTAGGCATCTATTGGGGCACCTGACCTGGGTGACTCAGTCGGTTGAGCGTCCGGCTTCAGCTCAGGTCATGATCTTGTGGTTCATGAGTTCAAGCCCCACATCGGGCTCTGTGCTGACAGCTCGGAGCCTGGAGCCTGCTTTGGATTCTGTGTCTCCCTCGCTCTCTGCCCCTCCCCCATTCATGCTTTGTCTCTCGAGAAAAAATAAACATTAAAAAATTAAAAAAAAAACATTTAGGCATCTATTCCCATCTAAAGACAGGATGAGGCTATGAACCTGGGGTGGCTCTGCATTTGTTCCCGGTCGAATTTTTCTGATCTGCATTTTTCAAGAGACAGCAGCAAGAATTCACACAGATTCTTTATTCGTGGTAACACTTGTTTTCTGATGTTTTTTTTTAAAAGCGAAAACCATGAATAACTTTTATTCACAGTGATTCTCCTAAGGAGGCTTAAGTTTACATTTTGCTTATGTCTTCTGAATAAAGGAGAAATCATGACCAAGTGAAGAAGCAGTGGCTGTGTTTACAGTTCCGAGGAGGCCAACAAGCCAGCCCAGAGACTCTATTGGTGAATATACTATGTGAAAAAGGAAATGTGAATGGCATCTGCTCTCTGGAACTTGCTTGGTCACAGCCGGTAGCCAAAGACATGGACCACTCACTGAAGTCCAGAGTAGGTGGAAGGGGGTCTCCTGAGTGTTATATACCAACAAAAAAGCATCTCCAATGTTCAAACCAAGAATCTGGCAATACTTGGGGTAAAGGCGAGATTGAACATGGTCTTTGGGGGACGGCTGTGTGCCAGTGTGTGCGTGTGGGTTCATGAACGTGGGCGCCCTTTCCGTGTGCTTACTGTGATGAGGCAGAAAAAGGTACAGGGTGGTCAGCTTCGAGAGTCCAGAAGGAAAAGGACAGACAAGTTGAGCAAATCAGGTACTAGTCAGTTGAAGCCACCATATGCTTTCACGGTAGATGATTAGCGGAGTTTCCAAGGTGTGGGAAGTTTGAAAGAAGACAGAAAAAGCAGTTGAAGAAAGTAGAGGAGTTGCAGTGTCCTGTTGTAGTAAGAAAAAAAGGGAAGCTGATTTCATCTCAGGGACAGAGATGGGGAGAGAGGACAGAAAAGGGGAAGAACATGAGAAGCAAGTTTGGATATTACTAGGTTTTAAAAGTCCCCCTAGAAAAATTTTAGGAAAGGGGCCTCCAAAGACTTCGAGTTAAGGAATAAGAACAGAAGGAAAAAAAACCCTCCTTTTTCTTCATACCTACTAGGATGACTATTATTTTAAAGAAGGAAGGGAGGGAGGGAGGGAGGGAGGGAGGGAGGGAAAGAAGAAAGAAAGAAAGAAAGAAAGAAAGAAAGAAAAGAAAAGAAAAAAAAAGAAAAGAGAAAGGTTAAAGAAGGAAGAAAGGAAGGAAGGCAGTAGGAAGAAAGGAAAAGAAACTAAAAATGACAGGTGTTGGGGAAGATACAGACAAATTGGAAACTCATGCATTGCCATTGTGGAAAATACTTTGGTGGTTGTTCAAAAAGTTAAGCATGGAACAACTCTGTGATCCAGAAATCCCACTTTGTGACATGTACCCCAAAGCCAGAGACCCTAGCACATATTTGCACACCCATGTTCATAGCAGCATTATTCGCAATAGCCAAAAGGTGGAAACAACCAAGTGTCCATTGATAGATGACTAAACATGTGGAATACACATACAATGAAATACTATTTAGCCTTAAAAACGAAGGACACTCTGATCCATTCCACAATGTGGATGACCCTTATCAACATTATAAGTGAAGTGACCCAAGCACAAAATGACAAATGGCATGATTCCGCTTCTATGAGGTACCTAGAAGGATCAAACTCACACAGACAGAAAGCAGAACAGAGATCACCGAGGTGGAGAGTAGTAAGACGGGGAGTTATTGTCCAATGGGTACAAAATTTCTGTTAGGGGTGATGACAAAGTTCTGAAAATGGTTGGTGGTAATGGTTGCAGAACAACACTGTGGATGTGCTTAATGTCACTGAATTATCCACTTAATAATGGTTAAGATGGTAAATTTTATGTGATGTGTATTTTATCCCCAATTTGTTTTAGATGATCCTTTTTGGAAAAGGGAGTTCAAAAGACACCTTGGGACCTGAGTAAATTCCCACAAATGAAAATTGACTGGATTTAATGGTAAGGACCATAGAGGCAAGGACTCAAAGCAACAGATACTGGCTTTTGTGGTCACTCAGTGACACTCTTTGGACAAACTCTAGACTCAGAAGTCATCTTTATGTCCAATCAGGAGGCAAGAAACACTGTCCCCAATTCCAAATGGTTGTCAAGGGTGAATTCTCTCAGCAGTAAAGGATTGAAGGATTCCTACCTCCTTCTTTTGCAAAAGTAAGGGATAGTGCAGGAGGTGGAGGGAAACAAGAATATGAAAATTTGCAGAGAATAGCACATGTGAAAGGAAAGACATGCCCTATCCGGACCAGATCAAAGTGATGGTGAAAGCAACGGTTAGAGAAAGAATGAATGAGTTTCTTTCTATTTTACTGTTCAATGTGGGGGGGGGGGTAGTCTGTAAATTAAAGGGCTAAAAGGGATGGGTTAAGATAGGCTCAATTTAGAAGCTGTCATTAAGGACTTCGTTTTCCCCAACAGAACTTTTTCAGAATCCAGAAAAGATGGGACCTCAGAGCCAAGGGGGCATGGTAATGCATGGACTTCAAGGAAAATAGGCAGAAACTCACAGTTCAAAGACAGTTATCACTCCTCCAACGTTGGCAGGTGTCACCAAGTGATACAAGGAAGAAAGGTTCCGTGGCCAGCCAGCACTGAGTCTTACGATAAAAGCACATTTTGATTACAGTTTTCAGTGGCCCATGTGAAATAGGTAAGATGATTGATTTAATGACAACCGTTTTGAGAGACAGAAGAAAAATAATTATTAGCAATGGCCCCAACCCTAAAATGTTTCCAGACATTTCAGTTGTGACGAGCAGTTTATTCTCTGCATTTTTTTAGTAAATCGAAAAAGTAAAAATCCAAACAACAGCAACAACAACAACAACAAACCACCCTGAAGTTCAGTGGTACTGAATGATTCATGCAACACTTCCTTATTTGTGGTCAGATCAAGACTATTCACCAAATTATGCACAAGATATAGGGTCTCATCATTAAGGCACAGGAAGCTGATGAATTAAAGGAACATCCTTTTTTTTTTTTTGTTTTAAGTAAGTAGGATCAAGAAAATGGGTGATTTGGGGCGCCTGGGTGGCTCAGTCGGTTAAGCGGCCGACTTCGGCTCAGGTCATGATCTCACGGTCCGTGAGTTCGAGCCCCGCGTCGGGCTCTGGGCTGACAGCTCAGAGCCTGGAGCCCGTTTCAGATTCTGTGTCTCCCTCTCTCTCTGACCCTCCCCTGATCATGCTCTGTCTCTCTCTGTCTCAAAAATAAATAAATGTTAAAAAAAATTTAAAAAAATGGGTGATTTGGATAAGCTATGGTTTCCTTTCAAGGTATAAGTAGGTGTGAAGAGCCAGGGAAATCTCACGAATACATAGTCACATTATTTATCACGTAGCTGTTTCCCAGGACTCAAACAGTGAATGGACAAACATCTTCAATAATTTAGGAAATGAAGATGTTCCTGAAGACAGACAGACAGACAGCACTGGGGAAAGGCAGATTTGGCGCAGTTTTAGACGCCTAGGAAGCATCGTAGTGGTTAACAGCAGAAATAAGGGAGACGATAGTAAAAATGATGGCGACCGGGCTGGAGAAATTCGAGCTAGAGTAATTTCAGTGTAAACGTGGCAGGAATGAGTGGGCATGGAAGGGTAGAGAACAGGCTGGTGACAAAGCTAGGGACGCACACTGAAAGACTGATGTGCACAACCGACTCAAGAAGGGATGGGGCGCCTGGGTGGTGCAGTCGGTTAAGCGTCCGACTTCAGCCAGGTCACGATCTCACGGTCCGTGGGTTTGAGCCCCGCGTCGGGCTCTGGGCTGATGGCTCAGAGCCTGGAGCCTGTTTCCGACTCTGTGTCTCCCTCTCTCTCTGCCCCTCCCCCGTTCATGCTCTGTCTCTCTCTGTCCCAAAAATAAATAAAAAAAACAAAAACAAAAACAAAAAAAACGTTGAAAAGAAGGGATAACACGGCTACATCCCCAGAAAGTTTCTAATGCCATATGCTGAAAGGCTGGCGGAAAGGAGATGTTTCTCTAAAGAGAGCTTTTCTCGAAATGGAAAGGCACCATCTGAGAAAAGGTAAAGGAGATCAAAGGAGGTAGAAAAAAAAAGGCCAACTTTTGAAATGAAAAATAAGGTATAATGCTGGGTCCAGATGGTTGCCAAAAAAGGGGAAGGCATAATTATGAGTCCCATTGAAAGCCAAGGAGGAATAATGACAGAAATAACTTTTCACTTAAGGATCTGGATACAGGGAAGTAGGAAAATATTAAAGGGTAACAGTTCACGCAGAAGAGAAATAATATGGTAGGAAGGCAGGTGGAAAGAAAAAGAATGAAAAGACGTCTGCAAGGAATTCTGTGGAGGGGATATATGGAGTTTGTTGGAAATGAGAAAATAGGATCACGTATAGACTTTTTCTTAATCTAGAAAGAAGGGAAAACAAGAGCAAAAAAGTTATTCCAGACTAAGTTGGATGTAAGAATGCTCGGAATCATTTTACATAAAGTAAGTTGTTGTTGTTATTATAGAGTATTTAGTTGGATGTTGCCTAACAAAGAACGGATCTGGAATTTAAAGACTAACATCAAGTGGTCCAGTAGAATTAGGTTGGAACTCTAGGCGCGACTGGATGGCTCGGTTGGTTGAGCATCCAACCTTGATCTCAGCTCAGGTCTTGATCTCAGGGTTATGAGTTCAGGCCCCGTGTTAAGCTCTGTGCTGTGTGTGAACCTGCTTAAAAAGAATACGTTTGACCTCTAAAGGTCTCGGTTGATGGGAGACCATCAAGAACTCTTGTTCATGCTGAAAAATGGCAGTGAAAGTCTTCTCGCTTCCTACTGCTCTCTGGTTGACCAGCTGTTGCTGGCTCGAAATAAAGAAATAGGAGCTTAGAGAAGACTTTCTGGGAAAGCAGGTGGTGCGGGGGGGGGGGGGGGGGGGGGAGGGAGGATGCCACTGCCCAGGCCAGAGGCAGACAGCCCTTCAGAAGTGGGATGCCAAGTTGTTGACCCCGTTCTTCAGGTCTATGGTGAGAGGTGGGGTACTGGAAACCTGGTTATGTGTCCTTCCAACAACGTCTCCGTCTCCCATCAAAAAATGTGCCCACATTCTTGCATTTTCTGTTTCGTCCCTCCTGGTGTCTACATCGTTCAGACTATCTTCCCCAAAGCCAAAGCCGAGAGCAGTTTTCCCCAGGAATCGGAAGTAGGAAGTGGACGCCATTGCGCATGGTGCATTTGAAGAGAGGGACGAGCGTAGGCTGGTAGAGGCGGGGATGCCGGGAATCATAGAACACAGGTAGCACATAGGAAGAGAAGGTGCTAGAAAGTGAAGGTAGCACGGAGTGGGATAGGTGGGACAAGTCCTATGTGCAATGAAAACAAAGCCCCAGGGATGGAAGTAGACACTCTGGACTTACTAGAAAGGGACTTCAAGACAGAAGTGGGGGCATCTGGGTGGCTCAGTCAGTTAAGCGTCCGACTCCAGCTCAGGTCGTGATCTCACGGTTCATGGGTTCGAGCCCCGCGTCGGGCTCTGTGCTGACACCTCAGAGCCTGGAGCCTGCTTCGGATTCTGTGTCTCCCTCTCTCTCTGACCTTCCCCTAGTCACATTCTCTCCCTCTCTCTCAAAAAAAATGAATAAACGTTTTTAAAAATTAAAAAAAAAAAAAAGGAACGTGAAGCACAGAGACTGTAGTGTGTCCGTGTGTGGACCAGGCAGTGACCTAAAAGCCCTCTTAGGAGTTAACGGCTAGCACCACGCTAAAAATCTAACCAGGCAGAGCTAATAAAGGGTACCATTCCTCCTATCTGATCCTTCTGACGCACATAAGATATCAGACCCAGGGACAGTGGGATGAAAAGGGCTGACAGCAGAAGGTATGTCCCCTATTAATTGTCACCTTTTATTCTGATAGTAACACTCGAGGAGACGAAGTTGTTGAACATATAACTATTAAAGGAACACGACTGACAGCTTCAACGGAAGGGGAAAATGAGGGTGATAGCCTGAAACATACTCACATTTCCTAACAGCCCACAATGGGTCCATACATTAGAAACAATTTCTGTTTTCAGTTTTATTTCCTCCTGGCATAACTAAAATCCATCATTTTGTTACTCTGGGTATAAAGTTGCTCGGCCCCATTAATTGCTCCAAATTTTCAAGCTTTAAAGGGTGGGTCTCCCGTGCCAACATTCCATGATGGGACGCACGAGTTTGGGAATTTCCTTATCCACGTTTTCCTTCCATACACTTGAGAGGCTGAATGCAAATCTGCTTGCCCGTTGATGTGTCAAGCACCAGATACGCTACGATAACGTGGATGGTTCCCCAACAAGGCTTGAGGTTTCGGTTTGAAGTGGCCCATTCTTCAGGAATTGTAGGATAGGACAGGAAAATAGGCCACACTTCCCCATGTGTGACAGTCCTAAGCTCTTCTCTTCCCTGATTCTGTGGAAATCACACACAAAGTTCTGGGCTTTCTGGAAAGCATGGCAGTCAAGAATCTGCCTCCCTTTGCCATCGCTCAGCAGTTTGGAGCCCTTTGTAAACCCTAGCACCCCCGTCTGATTTCAGCTGTTTACCAGAAGTGGGGCCATTTACTTCTGTCTCTGGACATGTTTGTTACGTCAGGTAACAAGAAATATGGTCACGGCGCTGTCGTGGAGACACAAGACACCCCAAGACTTGAACGTGAAAAAGCCTTCAGACACGTTTTATTGGGAAGCTGTTTTTCCCCCTCGAAGTTGATGGATTCCACTTCACAGAAATGCCATTGTCCGTTTGTTGGTAGGAGCTCCTGGACCTCGGCTGGAAAAACTCAGTTCAGTGATGTTTCTCTTTCGCGCTCCTCCTGGCAAAGTGTGACACGAAACATAGATCTGCTTACTACGATGGGATCACTCTCGGACTTGGGGAAAGAAGGGTTTTCAAGAGCAAAACCTAGAGTGACAAGGGAAAAAATTACTGGGCAAGCATTCAGTAGAATCTGGTTTTTACACCCGCACTCGCTGGATATGCTTTACTTCTTCTTAAACCAAGAATCTCAGCACTGCCGAGACTTGGGGTAGGACGATTCGTTGTTGCAGGAGCTCACCTGTGCATCATCGGTCTTGAGCAGCATCCCTGGGATCTGCCCACTAGAAGCACCCTACACTCCATCACCTTTGAGTCAACAGAAGTATCTCCAGACACCCTTCCTGGGAAGCAAAGGCATCTTTTGTTCTCTTCAGTGTTCCTTTCCTTATCTGTAAGGTGCAATTCAACAGAGCAGAGAGCTGCTGTTGGTTTAAGGGGATGCCTCTGACAGGGTAATCTGCCACGTGAATGGAACGTGCTGTTATCTAATACACATGTTTAGGTATTCACACATTGAATTGGAGATATCTCCATGTGGAACAGATTGAGCAGGTCTCGGCCGACAGAACCGGATGAAGGGGTTTAGGAGAAATTATTCCTCTTTGCAACAACAGCAAAATCAAGAGTAAAGAATGTCCAGACACAGGAATTGTTTAAACCCCCACGTAACCAGTTATAGAAAGGATTTAAGTGCCAAATGGTGACCGGATCCATGAGGTTTGTTCCGACTTTGGAGCTCTTTGAAGATAAAATCACAGTGGGATTAATACTCTGCAATAATGAAGGGGCTTATTAATGTCCAGTGGTTAGAATAAATGAGTTCCCCTTGAAAGTTACCAAGTTACCTAGAGAATTATATGCTCTTCTGGAGACAGAATTCTCCACCTCTAAGAAGCGTGTAGGAGGTCAGCATGGCTATGGAACAGACAACTGAAGAGAAAGCTTGGCTAAGATGTTCACAGCAAGGACAAAACCTGGGGCGCTTAGGTGGCTCAGTAGGTTGAGTGTCTGAGTCTTGATTTTGGCTCCGGTCATGATCTCAAGGTCATGGGTTGGAGCTCTGTGTCAAGCTCTGCACGGAGAGTATAGCCTCTTTGGGATTCTTTCCCTCCCTCTCCCTTTGCCCCTCCCCCACCTACTCTCTCTCTAAAAAAATCTTAAACCCCCCCTACTATTTGATATACCTAAATGGACAAAAGAAATGTGAAGCCAAGTCCACACACAGCAGAAGTTAAGTATAATTTCTGCTCTGGAGGAAACTTCCAGTACACTGACTCTAGATCTGTTTGGCTGGGATCTATAGCTTCTGACCCTCTTATGAAACTTGAGAAGTTAGAAAGCTCTTCTGGCAGGCTCTAGAGTCATTCATTTTTTTTTAAATAATATGAATTTCAAAAAAAAATCTACATGCAAGAAGAGGTGCTTTGAACTCAATTCCGTTCTTTTATTATTTCTTAACACAACAAGAGGAAAATGGCGGAATACAACTGTCAGATGTGCTAGTTTCCCTGCACAAGGCACATCTGCGCAATGCCAGGCAAATGCTTACCAAGGAATCAGAGGCATGAACAAAATGAGTTAAGAGAAAAGATGCAAAGAGTTTCAGATGAGTATCTCGTTTCTCAAAGTGAGGATTTAAGAATAACAAAACCAGGGGTGCTGCATTGGAAAATTAAGGGCACGGAAGGCAAGGCAATCAACTGGGCAAAGGAGATGGGGAATTGGGGTTTTCTTAACTCTCCTACGTGGTATATTCATACAGAAAATTCAAGGGTTTGGAGCAATGTTGGAACACCTTGAAACTTAAATAATTTTTTCCCCTTCATTTGAATCCCGTGTTAGGTCTCTCCGGAAAGATTTACTTCCCTTGAGGCAGCGTCTATGGTTGAGACACATTTGGCTGCACATTTGCAGACAACTCTAGTTTCTTTTGATTGACCGCGCCGGAGAAGAAAAAGAATTATTACTTTAGGAGACTGTAGGGTCTGGTCCTTTAAATTTTTGGCAGATACGGAAAACTTCCATGAGATGGGAGACATTTTCCTCTTGGGTTTACAACTGTAATAAAAGGTTGCTGACAGACTAATTATAAACGTTTTATATATTTCGTGCATATGTGCTTCTCTCTAAACCAATTTAATTCCCATTAATGCTAATCTTGTTAATGCCCACTCAGAGAGGAAAGGAATACTCTTAATAAACTATTGATTTATTTGAGCTATTTAAAGGGAGGGGGAGGAGAGAAATAGATGGGGAGAAGAAAAAAACTGCCATTTTACCCACATCTGTGTTTCTTAGAATATTTCCCAAACATTAATGAATATTCGGTTATCCCTGGTATGAACAGGAAGCAGGGGGAGAAAGAAAGTGACGGTGACAGTCTCCGACCCGTGAAAAATAATGACATTTATTTTTTTTTTCTTAGTATTAGCTCCAAGATTAGAAATGACACATTGCAAAGAGAAGCAGGTTTTCTTTGTTAAAAAAAGAGGTAACAAAAAAGGAGGTTCATACTCATAAGCTCTTGCTGAAGTGGGTTTTTCTTTAAAAAAAAAAAAAAAGGACAGTGAACACCACACATAGGTAACTTATGCTCCTACCATTTTTTTCCTGTTCCTAGTGTGAGTGTCCATCTGGTTCTCCAGACACAGATTCAGTAATTTCTCTCAACCTCAACAAAACCAAGATTTCTAGATCTCAGGGTACTTCAACAAGCTAAGACTGGCCCTTAAAAGACGTTATGTCCACGTCTGAGCGGTGTCCTCGAACACGGGTGACTCCTTGTGACTTAGCGTGTCACAAAGCTAGCCTGGAACTTCAGAAGGCGACAGGAAACCCTCGCTGTCCCATCTCCGATCGTCCTCAGACTACCTAACCGTCTCTAAAAGGATACATGCCTCACTTCCAATTCTCTCTGGAACAAGTGGCAGGATATAGGGAACAGGTAGAAGATGGGGTTTTGCCCAAGGTCCACCATCTGGCCTTACGAGAAGTCATTTAACGTCCCTGAGACTCAGTCGCCTTCTCTGTAAAAAGGGAATCATAATCTTTATGTGCTATGCGCTTACCCCACCTTTGGATAAGGACGGGAAAAGGTGCTTTATTCAAAAGTTCTATGGTAACTGGGAAGCAGTGTACAAATATGGGAGTATTATTAACTGGGAAACGCTTTTTGAAAAGTGGTGCAAGAAAAAAAAAAGTGACAAGGGAGGAAATAGAAGCAGAGATCATTTTATCTGGGACCCGTGGAAAGACAGACAAGAGACAGAGAGGCAGAGACAGACACCGAGATCGATCGATTTACCCTCAGGATTTCCCTCAATGGCCACCAACGCTCATGGTTTATAACTGTGTATAGAACACATAAAATACAAGTAGAAAACTGAAAGTATTTAGACCAGTGAGGTTTTCCTTTTTTGCTGGTCCAAATGTCGGCACGTGGAAGGCGAGACGCGGGCGGAGGCCAGAACACTCTCTTTAACATTCACTGGGGGGAAAAAAATACAGAAACAAATATTTTCAGCACAAATATTAAACTGCCTTTTCCCTACCGAGTGGTAAAAAAATATATTATATTTTGATATTTTTCTTTTTCTTTTTAAATTATACTGTTATCCATCCCAGCCGAAGTCCTGGCCGGTCATCTGGTAGAACTTCAAGTTGAAGGGCCGGTAGAACTCGCGCAGCAGACGCACCACCTCGCGGTCGATCTCCGGGTGGGTCCTGCCCTTGGTCTTGCCCAGGCAGTGGGGCTTGCTGCTGCCCTCGGCCTTCTTGAGGCAGGGGAAGCCCTTGGTCTTGTTGAAGTAGAAGTGCTTGTCGGTGATGATCCTCTTGAGGCCCAGGAAGTCCTGCACGCGGCCCAGCTCGCCGGCCGGGTCGCTGATGAGCCGCTCCCCGCTCACGAAGAGCATCTGGCCGATGGGAAAGTGGCGCAGCCAGTGCTCCAGGTGCTTGGCGTAGATGCCGATCTGGATGGCGCTCCACGACGTGTCGATGAGGCCCGTCGTGCGGTTCTTGAACGTCAGGCTCTCGAAGGTGGGGATGTCGGGCCGCTTGGACAGCGTCTGCGTGTAGTCCGAGATGGCCCGGGTCACCGGGTCGCGCACCACCACGATGAGCTTGGTGTCCTTGGACATGGCCGAGATGCGCGCGGGCGCCTCGCGGGTCACGAAGTAGCTGGGCGTCTTCTCCATGGTGATCTGCCCGTCCAGGGTCCTCGGCATCAGGTCCCTGGGGAAAGCAAAAGGTCACGTGAGAGCCTAAAAAAGGAGCGACCTCCCCAGCTGTACAGAGAGAGCGCATTCCGAGGAGGGACGCGTCCTGTAGACTCGGGAGCCAGGGTGCCGGAGCTCAGGGCTGACTCTCCCACTTCCTAGATGGAGAGGTTGATCGAATACTGTGCCTCGAGGGAAACAACAACATTATGGATCTCATACAGCGTTAGTGATACTTAAGGGAGTTAATATATCTCAATACCTTAGAAAAGTGGCACAGAATAAGAGCTATGCAATTTAGTATTATTATTAAAAAAAGTTAACGTTTATTTATTTTTGAGAGAGAGATTGAGAGGGAGAGAGAGGGAGCATGAGCAGGGGAGGGGCGGAGAGAGAGAGAGGGAGGCACAGAGTCCAAAGCAGGCTCCAGGCTCTGAGCTGTCAGCACAGAGCCCGACTTGGGGCTTGAACTCAGAACTGGGAGATCATGACCTGTGCCAAAGTCAGACGCTTGACGGATTGAGCCACCTAGATGTCCCTTATTATTATTATTATCATTATTATTATTATTATTATTATTATCAGCCCACAATGCTGTAAGAAAATAACCCTGATCAAATTCTTCAGGCAAATTAGACATAATAAACACATGACTACTATGAGATGGTATTAAAATACCCTGAACACTTTCTGTAGTTTTCTTATAAACAAAGCAATTAGATTTAACCTAATGCCCCTGCATAGTACACAGCATACTTCCCTTTAGACTTTCTGAATGTTCCTGTAACAGACAAGACTTATTAAACTTAATCTAATAATTTGAAAAGGTGTCACTCCAACAGTCTACATCCATTGGCTCGATTATGGCATTATTATCATGTTATATTTTCACGACAACAAAGTGAATTCTGGCTCTCTGTTCAGAACATTCTTGATTCTTGTCTGCTCACTTTTCCTGATGAACGTTAGCATCACTTGGCCACGCTGAAAGAAAAATATGCCACTGGAGTCTTGATGGAGCAGACATTGCTATCCAGTTCAAGCACGTGGTCTTACCAGGAACTGATGGGTTTCAGGACCAGTCAAAAAGTGTGAGTAGGAGAGGGGCACCTGGTGGCTCAGTCGATTAAGCATCCTACTGTTGACTGCAACTCAAGTCATGGTGTCACAGGTTGTGGGATCGAGCCCCAGGCCGAGCTGACAGTGCAGAGCCTGCTTGGGATTCTCTCTCTCTCTCTCTCTCTCTCTCTCTCTCCCCCTCTCTCTGCACCTCCCCCACTCATTCTTTCTCTCTCTATCTCAAAATAAATAAATAAACAGGGGCGCCTGGGTGGCTCAGTCAGTTACGTGTCTGACTTCAGCTCAGGTCATGATCTCACAGTTCATGAGTTTGAGCCCTGTGTTGGGCTCTGTGCTGACAGCTCGGAGCCTGGAACCTACTTCGGATTCTGTGTCTCCCTCTCTCTCTCTCTCTGCCCCTCCCCTCCTTGCTCTCTGTCTCTCGAAAATAAATGTTAAAAAAATTAAAAATAAACAAATAAACATGTTTTTAAAGTGTGAGGAGAGTTAACCTATTTATTCTTCCATTTTAAACGTACTACTTACCATTAAACCCTCCATCTGATATAAAAGCACGGTCTCCCTAATTACAAGTTTTGTAAGAAATAGCTATTGCACAAATCATTACTAGAACAAATGTATTTTGGAGATTTATTTCAATGACTAAATTTGTTCTTTGATCCGTCATAAGAAGAATCGAACTTCTATATGTTCTTACACTGGATTCACTTTTATTCCTGGAACACAGACCGTTTCTGATCTATTTTTCTTTTAATATAGACCTGGATTTGGCTCATCGTTATTTTCTTTTGGATTTTCATTCATATTCATTATGAGCTGTTCCGGTCATTTTTCTCTTGATCAATAGCTTAATCAATGTTAGAATATGAAATATTACACAAATGAGTTGAGCGATGTTTTGTACTTTTCCATATCCTAGAGAAGTTTAAGTAGAAAATAATTTTCTGTTCTTTAAATTTGGGGGGCATTACCTACAAAGCCATCTAATACTGGTTCTTGTGGGAGGCAGGATAGGAAAGAAACTAGAATTTTCTTTTTTTTTTTTTAACGTTTATTTATTTTTGAGACACAGAGAGAGAGAGCATGAACAGGGGAGGGTCAGAGAAAGAGGGAGACACAGAATCTGAAACAGGCTCCAGGCTCTGAGCTGTCAGCACAGAGCCCGACGCGGGGCTCGAACCCACAGACTGCGAGATCATGACCTGAGCCGAAGTCGGACACTTACCGACTGAGCCACCCAGGCGCCCCAGAAACTAGAATTTTCAAAAACCTTTTCAGTTTTACTTACTTATTTTTTTGTAAATACTCTGTCTTGTGTCAATTTTGGCAATTAAGATGTTTCTAAGTCACCCAGCCTTACATCCCAGTCTTGACCGTAATTTTACAGTCTCCCGTAATTTCATGTTTTCTGCCTTTCTTTCTGCTTTCTAGATTCGTTTATCTTTTTAAATTCATTTATTTGCATTTTAGCTTTTTTAATGCTCCCTTTTGTCTTTTTCTTTTTCTGCTCTGTTGTTCTTCAAATTCATTTCGCAGGATGCTTCATTTATTTTCAATCTCTCTTCTCCAGTAATAAAATCATTTTGAGACCATTATTTCCCCTTGATGTAGAAATTTGGTCAAGTTTCACGTTTTCACACACTGTTGTCATTTTCATAAATATGTTGTGTTTTATACTTTTTATTTCCTTTTTAATCCAGGTATTATCTGCGATTGCTTTTTACTTTTATTTCTAAAGGTGGGTTTACTGTATTTTCCCCTTAATTTGGTTATGCGTTTCTAGTTTGCCTCTGGAGTAAAATAATGCTAATGTTGTATTAAGAAAAATTTCAAACACACCCCGAAGTAGAGAGAAAGGTAATGCAAATCTCACGTACCTTACATCCAACGTCAAAAAAAAAAACCCAAAAAACTAGTGGCTAATTTCACGTCATTCATAACACCCTCCATTTCTACTCCCTCCCTCCACAAATGAATTACCTGAAAGTCTGTCTCAGATGTCGTATCAACTGGTTCATAAACATTCTGGTTCCCCAACAGCTGTTGGCAAGGATGTGGAGAAAGGGGGATCCTCACACACTATTGGTGGGCACGCAAACTGGTGTAGCCACTTTGGAAAACAATAGGGAGGCTCCTCAAAAAACAGAGCTACCCATGACCCAGCAATTGCACTACTAGGTATTTATCCAAAGAACAGAAGAATACTAATTCAAAGGGATACATGCACCCCAATGTTTATAGCAACATTACCTACAATAGGCAAACTATGGAAACAGCCCAAGTGTCCATCGATGGACGAATGGATAAAGAAGATGTGGTATATATACAACAGAATATTACTCAGCCATCAAAAAAGAATAAAATCTTGCCATTTGCAATGACATGGATGGAGCTGGAGAGTATTACGCTAAGTGAAATAAGCCAGTCAGAGAAAGACAAATACCATATGATTTCACTCATATGTGGAATTTAAGAACTAAAACAAATGAGAAAAAAAGGAAAAAAAAAAGAGAGAGAGAGAGAGAAGCAAACCAAGAAACAGACTCTTCTTAACTGTGGAAAACAAATTGATGGTAATGAGAGGGGGGATGGGTAAAATGGGCGATGAGGATTAAGGAGGGCACTTACGATGAGCACCCAGTGATGTATGGAATTCCTGAATCGCTATATTGTACACCTGAAACTAGCATTATCACACTGTATGTTAACTAACTGGAGTTTACATGAAAACTTAAAAAAAAACAACAATTCTGCTTCCTAGTGGCAGATTCCTGAATATTTGTGGCAATACGCCACCGACGTTGGGTTAGTTTAGTAATGCTGGGTATTCTCAGATTCTTGCGGTCTTGGCTACTTCAGTCAGGTTATCTTCACTTTCTTCCTTGGAGAAAGACTTGATAAGTAGATATCTGATTTCTGTTGCTTTTTGTTGTTTTAAGAAATCTGCAATTCTTTCTGCAAAAGAACCTTTCACGTTACCCATCCTCTCCCACTCCTTAAATACGCCTTCCGGTCAGGATTAAGATTCAGCAAAGACCAGAGTTCAGTGTTGCCATGAGGAAGACACAGATTGCGGTCACTGCCTTATGCAGCACTGGTGTCTCCGTGTGACCTCCATTCACGGACTTGTCACGGTGACGCTCCCCACAGAGATCTGACAAACTGGCTAGACCAATCCCCTTTGGAAGCTTAGGTTACGCTTTTCCAAGATGAGCCAGGAGATCCATCCAGATACTGTTGGCATAAATCAGTGAAGGAAATTTGATCACCTGTGTGAAAAGGTCTGGGGTAGCAAAAGCAAACGTTCAATGTCAGTGACGTGATAAGAAAAAGGATTGGCTGATGAAAAAAAAAAGTACACATTCTTGCCTCCTTTCCTATGATCTCGGACTTTCAAACTACTCTACCTCCTTTTTTGGCCAGTAAAATAGAGAAAACAGAGTTCGCTCAGAAGCTACTGGTTGGTGATCTCAATCCGCCCCCCCTCCTGTCTCTGGAGAACACACAGATTCCCCAGCAGCCTTTCAGCAGAGATTATGGCTACAGATTGTGCTGCACCAGAGGAAACCCGGCTAACGTCCCTGAAAAAAGAAATCATATTTCAAATGATCTCAACAGAGAAGGGGAAAGAGCTATCCAAGATAGGCGTTTAAAAGAGGAAACAGCTCAAATGGGATTTCAGAAGAAAAACACATTCGTTACTGTCATCCACAGGATGAAGAAACGGACTGGTTTTAACAGGGCGGGTGGGGATGGGGAGTCCGAGTTAACTGGAAGCTGCCTGCAGGCTACTTTCTTCAGAAACCAAGTAATCATCGTCTACGCAGATCCTTAACCAAGCTGACGCTGTAAAAGGACTCGCGACAGGATTCGCTGAAGAGGAATCTCCTTTTTAATTTCTTTATTCCTTTCCACACTGCAAGTTGAATTGTCACGTTCAAACTCGAGCTCATCTATCACAGGAAAGGAAATGCATGTGTAATTTGGAATATCTTATTTCAAACTGTTGAGGACAACCTGCAAACCAACCTTCCTTATTGAGTGAGGCATAGATTGGGACCCTACGCCGTGCCAGGACTTGGGCCCCGAATGGGCAGGGAGAAAGCCATCCCAGTATCATGAAAGTTTTGAAGAAACACCAGACAGGCTAAAGGAGAAGAAAGGTGTGTGCAGTAAGACGCGTGAAGTTTCCCTAAAAACAGAACGAGTTGGGGTGGGGAGTGAGGAATTCAATTGGTAGATAGGAGGGGTACGTCCTACGAGGCCTCAATTCCCAGCTATGTACCTTATCCCAACTTCACCTCTCAACAGTGACACAGATTTAGAGACAGTGGTAGCAGGTATGGAGATAGGGAAATGGGTAAAACCAGAATTTTGAGGGGCGCCTGGGTGGCTCAGTCCGTTGAGGTCACAATCTCACAGCTTGTGGGTTCAACCCCGCGTCGGGCTCTGTGCCGACAGCTCAGAGCCTGGAGCCTGCTTCCGATTCTGTGTCTCCCTCTCTCTCGCTGCCTCCCCCTCCCTGCTCATGCTCTGTCTCTCCCGGTCTCAAATAAAAAACATTCAAAAAATTTTTTAGAATTCTGAGGAAACATTAGATAAGCTTGTTCCCCCCCTACCCTGAGGAAGCCAAGGGTAAGAGGTTATCTCACAAGCAAATGAAGGATTATTACAAAGTGGATGGCACCAACAGGGACACAGCAGGAATCACAGCGGCCAAAAAGCGAAAGCAACCAAGTGACCATCGGCGGATGAATGGATACACAAAACAGGCTCCATACGCACAATGGAATATGCTTCAGCCTTAAAAAGCAAGGGGAGTCTGACATGTGCTCCAACAAAGGACGAACCTTGACGACATTATGGTCTGAAAAATAAGCCAGTCACAGAAGGACTGTGACTCTATGTATGTGAGGTCTCTAGAGCCATCACGTTCATAGGAACAGAAAATCGAATGGTTGTTCCCACGGGCTGTGGGGGCGGAGGGGAGAGCTGTTTAACCACACACAGTTTTAATTCTGTGAGATGGAAAGGGTTTTGGGAAGTGATTGCTCCACGATGTAAATGCACTCAACACTACCGAACTGGTCACTTAAGAGCCGTTAAGATGGCAAATACTACGTTCTGTCGATTGTATCATGTTGTCATTCATTAAAGAAAAAAACACAAAGCACCAAGAAGACAAGGGCTCCAATTGCATCCACAGAATTTAATCAGACAGAAGAGCCTTTCTGGTTTTGCAGATCATGAAGCATTCAGCACAAGGTACTGAGAGAGGCTGTGGTTTTCGCTCTCCTCTTGCTAGACCAAAGGGGAATATAAGAATTTATGTCGTATCTGGAGCTGTCTGGTTAAGAAATGAGGTTTTTGGCCTGCTTCTTGCCCACTGCTGGCTGGGTGACTGTGAGTGAGTCATTCAACCTCTCTAATCTCCGCTTACTCACCTCACCCGAAAAAATCAAGCCAAAGGGCTCAGAAATCTGGACCATAAGCAGTATTGACACGACCATTATAGCAAGGGACATACCAATAATTGTTCTCAAGAAGGGGATGCCTGGTGTTTAGAATTTCCAGCTTCCAGGAAAACCCCATCCAGTCCAGATCACAAGGGTCCAGAGAAGATCAGAGACCCTCTGACATGTTCCCGGGACATCTGCACACCTGTCCACTAGAGGCCCTGTATGTATGATGTTCAGACAAGGACAGTGCCTGGTTTGAAAGCTACAGCCTGGCAAAGCCAAGTTATTTGGAAGGACTGGCCTGTTCCGGTGGAAGAGAGGTGAGCTCAGTTTTTCAACTCCTTCCCATGCCATGTGGCACACCTGTCCCCAGAAGGAAACTGTTTGGGAACACTTCCATGTGCCTCGGGATGTTGTGCTACCCAGATGCCCTAAGATTTCACTTTAGATCTGATCAGTCTCACTGGGATCAATCTCTATGGGCCTCCAGTTATATTTGAGCAGTTTTCCAGACGTCTGTGGTACAGGAAATGGCCAAGTAGGAACCATAATACACCTGCTAAATAGTCTGTTCTTTTTTACCTAAGCCCTAAGTCAACTGAGTACTTTGTGAGAGGAGTACTCAGGTGACCCAGAAGACTTTTCCTTCTGCCACACTGCTGAACAAACAGATCTGCCTCCATGTCCAGTGACAGTCCCAGAGACAAGGCCACCCGCCACTCTAGTGCTGTGTGCACCACCATCACCTGGCACGGTCAAGGGCACCACCAAGAGGTAGCCCTTGATGGCACTCAACAACACATATTCATCGCGCGTGTAATACATTCAAGAAAGTATAAAAGAGAACCGACCTCATCATGTGCTTCACCCTTTGTATTCATTTGGGTCATTTCCTCTGAATTCACACTGACCTCATATTGCCTTCCTGCTGGAACTGCTGCTGGCCCTCTCCAGAGGCACTTCTTCCTTAAAAAATTACCCTCCCTCATTGTATTTTTAGTTTGGTTAACCAGTTATTCACATGGAAAAATAAATCTTGGTCTCTCCCCACAGAGAGAAGTCAACTCCAGATGGCTGGTACACATAAACACGAATGTGTAAGGAAACCTAGGAGAGCATCTTAATGATTGAGGGGGGCAAGTATTTCTGAAGTGTCTTAAAAGAATAACCACAAAGAATGATGAACTGGACTATATTAAAAACAGGAACTCCTGTTCATCAAACGGTTCCATTAAGAGAGTAAGGAGACAGGTGTTAAAAGAAGGTATTTAAAATACATTTACCTGACAAAAGATTCATATCCGTAATACATGAAGAGTTCCTACACATCAACGAGTTAAAAAAAAACTAGACATCATAAAAGAAAAATGGGCAAATGTCTTGAACAGGCACTGCATACAAAAATTAAAGTACCCAAATCGTCAATAAACATATGAAAAGGTACTGCACTTCATTAGTTATCAAGGAAATGCATATTAAAACACAGTAACGGGGCGCCTGGGTGGCGCAGTCGGTTGAGTGTCCGACTTCAGCCAGGTCACAATCTCGCGGTCCGTGAGTTCGAGCCCCGCGTCAGGCTCTGGGCTGATGGCTCGGAGCCTGGAGCCTGTTTCCGATTCTGTGTCTCCCTCTTTCTCTGCCCCTCCCCTGTTCATGCTCTGTCTCTCTCTGTCCCGAAAATAAATAAAAAACGTTGAAAAAAAAATTAAAAAAAAAATAAAACACAGTAACACACACCCAACGTGGATGGCTAGAATAAAAACCACAGAGAATTCCAAATATGGGCAAAGATGTGCAACAACTGGCTCCCTGTTGGTTTGAGTATAAACTGGCATAAAGACTTTAGAAAACTATTTGGAACTATTCACCAAAGCAGAACATATGCATACCCTATGGCCCAGCAATTGTACTCCCAGGACCATATGCATAGAATACCCTATGTATGCATAGGTGGCTGGGTGGCTCAGTCGGTTGAGTGTCCGACTTCGGCTCAGGTCATGATCTCACAGTTCGTGAGTTCAAGCCCCGCATTGGGTTCTGTGCTGACAGGTCAGAGCCCAGAGCCTGCCTCAGATTCTGTGCCTCCCTCTCTCTCTGCCCCTCCCCTACTCATGCTCATTCTCTCTCTCTCTCAAAGGTGAATAAACATTTAAAAAAATTAGAAATCATACATATGTTCATCAAAAGACATGATCATGAACATTCACAGTTAATCACAAGAGCCCCAAAGACAGGCTCCCCAAATAGCCATCAAAAATAGAAGCATATATATGTATATATGTATGAATACATATATGTAAATTCATGTATGCATATGCATATACATGTGTGTATACATATATGTGTGTGTGTGTGTCGTTTTTGATGATGTAATTGTAAATGAATCCCCAAAACACAATGTTATTAACAAACACAAGCCAGACACAAAATTGTCTATACTGAATGATTTCTCTTCTAAAAAGTTCAAAAACAGGCAAAATCCATGTACAGTGTTAGATGTCAGGACAGTGGATGCCCTTGGGGGAGTGAGAGACTGGAACGGGGCACAAGGTGCCTCTGGAGAGATGGAAGTAACCCCCCCTCCATAATGCAGGATTTGTGTCCTTTTCTGGATTCGGTTACATTGCAGTAAAACGTTTCCAACACTTATAAAAAAATAAATGGACCAATTCTCCCTAATTCTCCAAGAAAAACATGCCATTCAAAACAGTGCATTTGCTAAACCAACCACATCTCCAACTGGTGGAAATTCAGATCATAAAGGAAAAGGAGCTCAGCTCCCATACACGGGAAATCAGTGGTCCTCTCAATGACCTCTCCCCCCACCCTTGCCCAGATCAGTGATCAGAACAGGAGCCACCTAACCTCTGTCCCATACCTGGGCCACTGATTCTCATGGCTCTGTAAGCACAGCAGTGTTCACAGCATCAGGCATCACAGCGGATTTGTCTCTAGAGCGTCAACAGGGGTACAGAGATGATAAAGAATGCATTATGTTTGCAAAAACAGTTTAGCAATTGCTTTAAGCTTTACCCGGATCCAGGAGCGATAAGACAGCATCGTGCTCCCCAGTTTTTCTGACGAGCAGGCTGAGATTCAGAGAGCCTAAGTGGCAGACACAAGTTCCCATAGGCAGTACAGAAGGTGACGGATGGGTGCCCCAATGCCTAGTGCAAGCTCATGTCCACTGCATCGGATAAGAGGAAGTCAGCAGACAGAAGGAACGGGATGAGAATACACTGAAGATGGCTTGGATGGGCAAATCTGACAGGTGGAGAACGTGGGATCGTGAGACACCTGCCCAGAGAGTATCTGTGAAGACCCTGGGAGCCCCAAACTCTGAACTGAATGCAGATGAAGAAATGTGTCTGCACGCTGGGATGGATGAAGAAACAAAGTAGGTGGTTAGTTGGGGTAGGAGGCTCTGCTAACATGAGCTAAAGACCTGGACTGCGGGGGGGTGGGGGGGGTTGGGGAGGAGGCTTATGCGGGAAAGGAAGAGGTCTTTTGATGAGGCTGAAAAGCTGAATTAAGATGGGAACAAAGCAGTTTTCAAAGAAGATCCCAAAGGGCTTACACATGGAAAATGCCAGGAAATTTACTGAAACAAATCAACACCCCCCCCCCGCCAAAAAAAGTTATTTTGAAGAAAGAAGTGGGCTCCCTTTTCCCCAAAAAAGGAAAAGAATGTTTTTCTTTCAGTAGAGTTGAGGCTAATTTTTAAAGGTTAGGATTTCTGCCTAAGAATTCTAATGAGGACAAAGCATTATTGATTTTACAATAAAATATGGCCCGGATGGATCACCTACCTCCACGAGGACAACATAGTTTAATAGGAAACTCAAAACTGGGACTAGGAAAGCGAATCCACCTTGATTTTGCTGTTCCTAAAATGTGCGACCTTGAGCGAATCACATCAGTTCTCTGGGCCTCGACATCAAAACAACAGGTCACTGCTAGACCGGCTAGGAGACGAAGATTCACAGATAGGGCTTTGTGAAAAATAACAGACACAGGGCAGCCAAAAATTCAAAAGGAGGTATCTGAAGACAGAAGCCAATGAACACTTACTAAGCATTTACCGTAGGCAGACCCCGATCTGACGTGTATTTCTCGCATCTCCCGACAGCAGCGAAGAGCTAGAATTGTTGATATCATTTCCCAGTTGGAGATCGGTTCAGAGAGGGAATGGGACTTGTCCAAAGACACACGGTGATGAGTGAAAAGAGACAGAACATGAAAATCTTTGAACCTCCCCAGGCATGCCAGCAGCCTTAGCAGGACTCTTACGGTTGCCGTAACTGGCCACCTTCGATATTCTGTCAAAACGTATCAGCATGCCTGACGTTTCTTCCCTACTCATCACACCGCGAAAATGTTTCTGCTTGGAATCTTGCAAACAGGCAGGAAGAGCTAGAACGTGGTTTCCAAAGGCTTTCTTCCTAAAGGAAAGTCCCTGAGCTGTAACACACAGGTGATTTACCTTGAGGAGTCAATAAATCTGGCCCTGGCGCTCACGCTCACCACGCATTTTCTTACTCTGTACAACCGGTGTGTCTGCTTTTGGAAGCCTCTGGCAGCAGAAAATTCTAGGAAACACATGCTCTTTGCATGGCCTTGGCGTGAAGGTGGTTCCCAGGGGTCCCCGATGCCGTGAGCCTGGAGCAGGAAAGCTCCCAGCGCTGTCAGCCCGCCATCCCTCGGGCCAAGGTCCCAACACATCAGTATTTCTTTTCCTGCTGCTGTGATGTCGGACCCCCCTCCAAACGTGACTTGTAAGGCTGGAAATAAAACTCCCTTTAGCTGTTGTTTGAGTTGGCTTCTGTGGGAGAGGAAGACTTATGTTTTTGAATCGGCTCCCACACTGACCGAATCAAGATATGGGATTCTTTTTTTTTTTTTTTTAATGTTTGTTTATTTTTGGGGAGAGACAGACCATGAGCAGGGGAGGGGGAGAGAGTGAGAGAGAGAGAGAGAGAGAGAGACAGAATCTGAAAGCAGGATGCAGGCTCTGAGCTGTCAGCACAGAGCCCGACGCGGGGCTCGAACTCACGGACCGCGAGATCATGACCTGAGCCGAAGTCGGACGCTCAACCGACTGAGCCACCCCAGGCGGCCCTAGACGTGCGATTCTAGTAACCAAACTGTGGTCGAGGTACGTCAACATCAATGCTAAAAACCTGGCATACTTCCTAGGGCCACTGATAGCAGATTCCTTCTAAAACTGTGAACGACCAAGTAAAAAAAGAGAAAGGGTTCTTCACTCTCCCCAGGCTTGATGACAAAGGGAGAAAGCTCATTTAAAAGAACCGACTGGGGCACCTGCGTGAGTCAGTCCGGTTGTGCATCCGACTTCGGCTCAGGTCGTGATCTCACAGCTCATGAGTTCGAGCCCCGAGTCGGGCTCTGTGCCGACAGCTCGGAGCCTGGAACCTGCTTCTGATTCGGTCTCTCTCTCTCCCTCTCTCTGCCCCTCCCCCACTCATGCTCTGTCTCTCTCTCCTTCAAAAATAAATAAACAGAAAAAAAAAACAAACAAAAAAAAACGACCAAACAGGGGCACCTGGGTGGCTCAGTGAGTTTGACACAGGTCAAGACCTCATGGTTTGTGAGTTCAAGCCCCACACCAGGTTCTGTGCTGTCAGCAGGGAGCCTGCTTGGGATCCTCTGTCCTCTCTCTCTGCCCCTGACCCACTCATGCTTGCTCTCTCTCTCTCTAAAAAAAAAAAAAAAAAAAATTAAAAAAACAAAAACCAAGCAAACAAAATACACGTTATGTTCCTTGGCACTCCAGGGGAAGAGAGAAAATTCAATGCTTCTTGGTTGATAATTGGGGCGGGGCAGGGGGGAGGGCTTCATGAAATGGCAGAAAATACATCTGTATCCAGGTCAGAGAGGAGGATAATCCTGAAAGGGAAGGAGCCGGAGTCATCCTAGATCATAAATTCAAGCACTAATCCTTTATGTCTGTGTAGGACCATGGGTTTCCCAAGCAATGACACAAATTATCTTATTCATCGACTCTTAGGAAATGCAGAAATAGACCAGTTTTTTTACAAGGCTCGTTGCCTCAACCCCCTGATTTTCTCCTTCCAAGTTTACTTCACTGGGGAATTTAGGCATTTGTAAGACTTAAAATATCATTTTTAACTCTGTATCCATGGGTCCCCAATTCTGTTCTTAAAAGGCGTCTGGCTCTTGGGAACTGACACACTTGTCCCAATGTTGTATGAAGATATCGAAGAATATCCAGGGTCACCTGCGGGGCTCAGTCCATTGAGCATCCAACTTTGGCTCAGGTCACGATCTCACGGTTCCTGGGTCATCAGGCTCTGAGAGCCTCACATCAGGTTCTGTGCTGACAGCTCGGGGCCTGGAGCCCGCTTTGTATTCTGTGTCTCCCTCTCTCTCTCCCCTTCCTCTGCTCGTGCTCTGTCTCCGTCTCTCTCAAAAATAAACATAAAATGAAATAAAATAAAATCAGAGTAGAAATAAGTCTTAAAGAATGATTCTACATTTAGTTACAATAAAGGACTATAAATAGCAAAGGTAAAGTATAATTAAATTAGTGAGTATCTCAAGGTTGTTATTTATAGACCCTTAGAAGTATGTGTGTGTGTGTGTGTGTGTGTGTGTGTGAGAGAGAGAGAGAGAGAGAGAGAGAGAGAAAGAGGTTGGAAGAGAAGGAGACTGCTTATAGGGAGACGAAGAGATGGAGAAAGTGAGAACAAAGAAGTCAAGAATGTTCTAGAAAAGGCTAGTGCTGAGTATTAGAATAGGAAGGATCTCAGAACTCCCGCTGATCCAGCCCCATCATTTCAGGCGCAGAAAGGTCTGAGAAGTCAGCTGAAGGGAGACAAAGCTTAGCTTAGACTCTGGTCCACTGAGCCCCTCCCTCTCTTTCTGTAATAGGACATTCTTCTCTAATCCTAGAAATACCCTACGCACAGGGCTCAACCACCTTTACGTTTCAAGTCCCTGGAAGATAAAATCCCCCCCGTAGAGGGAAAATTCCCTTATAGTGCTTCTGAGGCAGAAAGTGACATTGAACGTGAGCCCTGATTACAAGAATTGGTTTTTCTTGGTCCTATCTGGTAGTTTACCCGGCGTTAGGAGATCAACAATCTAGAAGGGGAGTATGGGGTTGCTAACTGAAGTGGGGGCCGAGGGTGGGCACGTCTCCCGGCTCTGTGGCGGCTGCCCCCACAAAGCCCCATCAAGGTTGTCTTGGCCTTGACAAGAGTTTTATAAATGATCCGTTTGAGAGCTGTGCTATCAGCTGTGTGCTACTGTGGACAGCTGCTTCGATGCAGAGCTCTCTCATAGCCTGGAATTATCAGCTCTTTGCATATGTGCTGCTGGAGATAAGGAAAGAAACGTGTTTTCCTTGCCTGGAAATGGACAATCTAAGGACAGTGGGAAAGGTAAGAGAGAGGTGCGGAGGGCAGGATGCAGAGAAACCAGAAGGAAGGTCCATTGTTACATTTGTGCAATGTTTGCTTCTTTCCGTTGCTTTATTTTTTCCCTTCTGTTTGTTACAATCCGGACACAGAGTAGGTGCTAAGTCAATGTGTCTCTCTTCAATTTTTTTTTTTAAAGTTTATTTATTTCAGGGACAGAGCACAAGCAGGGGAGGGGCAGGGAGAGCCAGACAGAGAATCCGAAGCAGGCTGCAGGCTCCGAGCTGTCAGCACAGAGCCCGACGTGGGGCTCGAACTCACGAACCGCAAGATCATGACCTGAGCCAAAGTTGGACACTTAACCGACTGAGCCACCCAGGCGCCTCTCAATGTGTCTTTTAAGTTTCCAACAGGAAAAGCGACGCTGCGGTTTTGCAGGATCTGGGGGATTAGGACTGCCTGGAGGTTCTTACTAAAATTGTCAGCAGGTGACCCCCACCACCAGCTTTTGGTTTTGAACAGTAGAAAACGATACACAGTCTGTCCCACGCACAGAATGTCACCCGTATGCTATAAAGAAAACCTCCAAAGTCATGACATCATCGTGAAACGAAGCACGCAGACAAAATAAACTTCGGGAAAGCCATCAACGAGTGTCTATTAGACACGGTCGGTCGATGTGGCTGTCCCACACGCCATTCTGAAGGGGAAAGCCATCATCGCTCCTCCAGGGACCCCGGGGAACGGCATCAGCCGTGCCCTTCGACAAGAAACAGCCCTGCTCAGAGCCCTCCCCTCGCCCCAAATTCAGAAAGTCCTCGCTGCACACATACACATTTATTAGCCTATCGACACAACCTATTACCATAGACATCCACTCTCACGACTAACGCTGCTCAGGTCCCAGAAGAAGCTTCCACAAGTCTCCCCCTGTGGCTTCAAAGCAAACGGCTGAATGCCGACAACTGACACGGGTCTGGGCTTCTGCTGACGCGGACACGAAAGTGGACACAGATCTGGTTCTGGGAAGGTCTGAGGGAGGGAAGCAGTTTGCGGCAAGAAGAGACAAGTTGCTTATCAAATAGTGCTGATCAGAGAGCACGCAGTACCTACTGGGTACGAAAGTAGCAGTTGCACCAGCTCGGCTAGTGATGCTGAGGGTTCATCTCCTGGCTTCACCTCTTCTTCCAATTCACGGCCCCAGAGGTGCTCACAGGCCAGCCCTGTGCTCACAACAGGTGCACTGGGAGGTGGAGGGACGTTCCGCCTCACAAAGCGAATGGTGCTACTCAAAACCTCGTGAATACGTAGGGTCCAGGGGAAACAGGCAAAGCAGGACACGGAAGTCTTTGCCTGGGCAGCCCGGTGGATGCTGAAAGCCAGGCTTTGGAATGGTTCTAATTTTATGAAAATGTTTCATAATGTGCAATCCCCATTTTTAAAAATGAGGCGTTAAGGAAGACGTTTGTTGGGATGAGCACTGGGTGTTACGCATAGGGGATGAACCAATGGATTCTAACTCCTGAAATCATTATTGCACTGTAAGGTAACTAACTTGGCTGTAAATTAAAAACAAAACATCAGGGCGCCTGGGTGGCTCAGTCGGTTAAGCGTCTGACTCCTGGTTTCGGCTCAGGTTGTGATCTCAGGGCTTCATGAGTTCAAGTCCCACGTCAGGCTCTGTGCTGACAGCACGGGACCTGCTTGGGATTCCCTCTCTGCCCCTCCTCCGCTCATGCTGTCTCTCTCAAAAATAAATAAGTTTTTTTAATTAAAAAAGGAACTTCAGGATTTTTTTCTTTCAACTTTTGATATGTACTCATTATAACCGGTATTTTACCTTTGGATTTTGATAGCTAACTTAGAATACTCTAGAAGAAAAGTCACTTATGAAAACTAAGGAAAATCATTTTAATTTTTACATCAACTCTAATTTACGGTTTCAATCAAAAGATGTCCAAATGTGTACATTTGCTCTTTCAAAATCTCTCAAAGGGTTGCCAAACTATGGCCCACTGGTCAAATTCGGCTGTTTTTATGGTAAAGTCTTATGGAAACACAGCCATGACCATTTTGCATATGACAGCAGAGCTGGGAGCAGTTGTGACAGAGCCCATATGCCCATCAAGTCTAAAATCCTATCTTAGGGGCACCTGGTTGGCTCAGTTGGTTAAGCGACTGACTTCGGCTCAGGTCATGATCTCTCGGTTTGTGAGTTCGAGCCCCACGTTGGGCTCTGCGCTGACAGCTCAGAGCCTGGAGCCTGCTTTGGACTCTGTCTCTCTCTCTCTCTCTCTCAGCCCCTCCCCTGCTCACACTCTGCCTCTGTCTCTCCAAAATAAATAAATTTAAAACATTTAAAATAAAATACTATCTGGGCCCTTTCAAAAACACACGTTTGCCAATCCCTGCTTTGGATAGTTTTTGTCAATAGGACAAACTTAGTAACAGAATTAGCATCTGCCTGAAATTAAGCATAAAAAACGGAAGATACTGCCGAAGTATAGACGAGCTCATGATTTGTGTGTGTCCTAATTTTACGACTCGTCTAAGCTTTGCTGACCCATCAACAGAATACCCAGTTGAGCAACAGAATGACATCTAGCTATCTCTGGCATTTGACCAATACTTTCAGACATGTAAAAAACAAAAAACAAAAAACAATAGATTTCAACATACTTTTCTGTTCCGTTGTTAGGAAGGAATATCCCTAAATAGAGGAGAAGAGAATATATGTCATTTAACAGTTTATTAGCTTGATTTAGGACTTTTTAACCATTCAGACCAATGGGATATGGGACCTCCACTTGCGTTTGTGTTCAGGGACCGGACAGCGTGGATGTCGGGGCTGAGGGAAGTCACGGGGCTTAGAAATGTCATCCTAAAAAAGAAGCAGGCACACAAAGGAAGCTCTGGTTCCAATCAAGCCCGAGGGCCCTCAGGAGCTGGACTTTCCAAATGAGAGATGTCACAGACATGCTCTCACAATATCTGAGTGATTGCACAGGGGAAGAAAAAGTCACAGGATCTAGGGTGAGACCATCCAGAAATCACCTGCATTCCAAATGTACGTTGTTTTAACATTTTTAAGTTTTATTCATTTATTTTGAGAGAGCGAGCGAGCGAGCACAAGCAGGGGAGGGGCAGGGAGAGAGGGAGAGAGAGAGAATCCCAAGCAGGTCCCCCTGCTGTCAACACAGAGCCTGATGCGGGGCTTGAACTCACGAACTGAGCCAAAACCAAGACTCAGGTGCTTCAGCGACTGAGCCACCGAGGCGCCCCTACTCTGAAATCTTTCCTAATTAGAATAGCAGGTCAATAGTGGAAAAGGGAGAACAATACAATAGTAACTATTGAAGTCTGAAGTTTAACAAATAAGAAACAAAGACAACGGAAGGGCTACGTTGTCCTTTGTCTCCAGAACATTGGCAGACCAGACTTATAGATTTTTAATAATTATCGTGATTTCCACCTACTAATATTCCAAGGAATGTTCTACAGAGTTCTGGGGCCAAAACACCTTTCCATGAGTGAGTGATAGGACTCTTTCATGGAATTTTGGAATACGTGGAGGGTTTTGTTTTCTTTGGTCTCTTACACCAGACAAATGCCAGTAAAGAGAAGGAGATCTTCCGGCTTCCGACCAACAGAACTGTGACAGACCTTAGGGCATAGAATTCTGGCAACAGTGAGAGAAATCTGGAACCCCTATTTATAGACAGACCCTTGGGAAGGGGGCCACAGGGAAACACCGGGCTGGGGTGGGAAGGATCACAACAGGCAGGAGGTTGGAGGAAGGATGCTTTACGTTTAAAGCCATGAGTATATTTTTAATATAAAAAATGAAATAAAAGTTGCACATGTCAAAAAGCTACACCATAGAAATAGGAGAAAAATCAGAGAAGCATACGATCCTAAAAAGGAGAAGTACCCACCACCCATCACTCAGATGCAGCATTTTAAAATATATCCGTCTAGGCTATGCATTTCTTCATAACTGATTTGCAAAATGAAATCATTTTGTGCATATGCCATTCTACACGGCTTTTTAAAAGCACTAGGGATAAACAGAAAACATCACTCCTGGTATGAACTACGCATCAACTTCATTTTAAATGACTGTGCAGTATCCCATTGTACGAATCGCCATAAAGTGTTTGCTGGATCCCTTATCGTTGGGCACTTAGGTTGTTTCCATAGGTAAAGATTCTAATGTTTCATTATTTTCTTGACCTAGAAAGGAAAGCATGTGTATTTTGTTTGTTATTTATTTTTATTTCTTTTTTTGAGAGAGCGAGCGAGTGTGCGAGCAAGGGAGAGGGGCAGAAAGAGAGAGAGAGAGAGTCTCAAATAGACTCCACACTCAGCTTGGAGCCCCGGAGCCCGATGTAGGGCTCCATACTACGACCCTGGGATCATGACCTGAGTGAAAGTCAAGAGTTGGACACTCAACCGACTGAGCCACCCAAGTGCCCAAGGTAGGTTATGTTTTGAAAGTTTTTAAATCGTGTTGCAAACTTGTCTTCTATGAAGATATTTACACTTTGTCCTTGAATTTTAATGTATTTTTTGAATATCTTATTTCTACTTCAGTAGATTAAGGTACATGTTTTTCATGGCCTAATTAATACTATGCATTTTGGTATTGCACAATTACTGCTGATAAACATAGGAAAATGATGTTTCAATATTTTAATACTTACATTTTAAACTAGTGAGCATTTTCCCAGATGTTTATTAGTTATATGATTTTTTAAGACATTTCCTGGTTATGTATTTCTTTTGCTGGGATGCTTTCTTCCTTAGATTTTAAGCATTTCCCTTATGTTGACAATACTTATACATTTTTATGTATGTGTTTATATACACTTACATGTTTTTGTATATATGTAGCAAATGTTCTGATTTGTCATTTTTAATCTCTTTGTTTATGGTATTTACAATTTTTTAGTATTTATTTATTTAATTTGAGGGGGGAGGGGCACAGAGAGAGAGAGAGAGAGAGAGAGAGAGAGAGAGAATCCCAAGCAGGCTCCTTGCCATCAGCACACAGCCTGTCAACCAGGAGGAGATCATGACTTGAGCCAAAATCAAGAGTCGGTGCTTAACCCACTGAGCCACCCAGGTGCCCTGGTATTTACAGAAATTTTTAATTTTTTTAAATGTTTATTTATTTTTAAGACAGAGAGAACAGAGCAGGAGCAGGGGAGGGACAGAGAGGGAGGGAGACACAGAATCTGAAGCAGGCTCCAGGCTCTGAGCTGTCAGCACAGAGCCCGACGCGGGGCTCGAACCCATCAACTGTGAGATCATGACTGGAGTCGAAGCTGGACCCTTAACCGAGTGAGCCACCCAGGCGCCCTGGTATTTACAGAAATTTTTAATTTTTTTAAATGTTTATTTATTTTTAAGACAGAGAGAACAGAGCAGGAGCAGGGGAGGGACAGAGAGAGAGGGAGACACAGAATCCGAAGCAGGCTCCAGGCTCTGAGCTGTCAGCACAGAGCCCGACGCGGGGCTCAAACCCACAAACTGTGAGATCATGACCTGAGTCGAAGTTGGACGCTTAACCAACTGAGCCACCCAGGAGCCCTGGTATTTACAAAAACTTTTAAACATCTTTACATCTTCCAGGTCTTTTCTTTATGACCCTTGTTTTTATTTTATGATGTTTTCTACGTAGGGTTGTGCTGCTGCTAACATGAAATAGACATTCACCTCTGATTTTAATTTTACTCTGAAATTCATTTTCAGTGTCTGCTGAGATTGAATTCTAATTTTTTTTAAATGACAGATAACTGACTTTTCATCCAGGACTGACACTCCATATTTGAAATCCCATGTCACTGTCATGTGCGTTAAGTTCTGCTATTCTATGTTTATGTTGGCACTAGGAGGACACTTTTAAAATTATTATAACTTCAGGATATGTCTTAAATCTAAAATGACATGGCTTCTGCCTTCTATTCTTGAAAATGTTTTCTTTTTATTTTATGTATTAAATGGGTTTTCTTCCAAAAGAAAGAATTATAAAATATGTGCATCAACTCCTCTTCCCCTCTTCACTTCCACTGGCACCAACAACACCATTACATGCACAGACTAGTTTAGGAAGAAACGACAGCTCACTGTATCGAATCCGTCAATCTACAAAGATGAGATGGCTTTCATTCATACAGATTTTCTTTTACGTTCCTAATAAAACTTTTCTTTTATTTCGTATTTAAATGAACACACGGCAAAACTGGCTTTTTTTGGGAGCACGGTTCTATGAAATTCGATAGGTATCTAGATTTGTGTGACCACGACCTCAAGTCAGCGTATAAAACACATCTATCACTCTGATGTTGTGCTCTCGCTTGGTAGTCTTACCCTCTCCTTCATCCCTAGCAAATGTTGATCTGCTTTCCATCAGTGTAATTTTGACTTTCTGAGAATCATCAGATAAATGGAAATTTTTGTCATATAACCTTTTGAGCCTGGCTTCTTTCAGTCAGCATAGTGCCTCTGAGATCCATTCAAGCGGCTGCATGCATCAAGAGCTTGTTCTTTTTCAATGTTGAGTGGTATTCCACTGTATGGACATACCACAGCTTTTTTCTTATTCATTCACATGTTGAGGACAGTCGCGTCGGGTCCCGTTTTCAGCCATCATGAATAGAACTGCTATAAACCATCTGGTGTAGGTTTGTGTGAACTGATTTTTTTTCTCTCTCAGATAACTAGCAAGTTGTCTGGTTTCCAGGTCGTTCAATAAGTTATATATTTAACTTCCCAAGAAACTGCCAAATTATTATTTTTTATTTTATAGAGAGAGAGAGAAAGAGAGAGTGTGGGCAACAGAGAGAGAGAGAGAGAGAGAGAGAGAGAGAGAGAGAATCCTAAGCAGGCTACATGCTTAGTGCAGAACCCGATGTGGGGCTTTGATCCCACAGCCCTGGGATCATGACCTGAGCCAGAATCAGGAGTCAGCCGCTCAACCTACTGAGCCACCCATGCGCCCTGCCAAATTATTTGAAAGAGTAGCAATACTATTCACATTTCCAAAGCAATGTATGAGAATTCCAATTGTTTCAGCCCTTGTCAACACTTGATACTCTGTGAAGGTTGTGTTTTGTTTTTGTTTTGTGTCTTTGGGGTGTGTGTGTGTGTGTGTGTGTGTGTGTGTGTGTTTGGTCTTTCTAACAGTTATGCAGTGGTATCTCATCGTGGTTTTCATTTACATTTTCCTAACGGCTAATGAGACTGAACATCTTTTCATTTGCTCAACTGCCTCTTTGGGGAAATGTCTGTTGAAGTTTTTGGCCCATTTTTTAAATTGGGTTGTTTATTTATGTTTTTTTACTTCTGAGTTTTGAAAGTTCTTTATATATTCTTTTAAAAAAATTTTAAGCTGTACATTTATTTATTTTTTAAGTAAACTCTACTGGCAAGTTGGGGCTCCAACTCAGGACCCCAAGATCAAGGACCACATGCTCTGCAGACTGTGCTGGCCAGGCGCCCTGTAAAATTCTTTATAAATTCTACCTAGACGTCCTTGTTTAGATACGGGATTCTGAAATGTTTTCCCAGTCTGTGGTTGGTCTTCTCATTTTTTTTTCATAACTGCTTGAGTATTTTGTGATGATTAAATTTTGAACTTTTTTTTTTCCGTTCTTTTTTATTTTGGGGGAGAACACTTAAATGCTACTCCCTTAGCAAATTTCAATTATGCAACTGTGTTCCCAACTATAGTCACCATGTTTTATGTTAGATCCTCAGGGTTTACTCATCTTGTAAATGAGAGTTTGTGCCCTTTTACCAGCCTGTCCCTACCTCCCCAACATCGAGCCTTCAGTAACCACGTTTCTTTTTGTTTTAAATCTGATTTTAACGGTCTATTTATTTTTGAGAGAGAGGGAGAGACAGAGTATGAGAGGAGAAGGGGAAGACAGAGAGGGAGACACAGAATCTGAAGCAGGTTCCAGGCTCTGAGCTGTCAGCACAGAGCCCGGCGTGGGACTCAAACTCATGAAGTGCAAGGTCATGACCTGAGCCAAAGTTGGACACTTAACCAACTGAGCCACCCAGGCACCCCTGGTAACCACTTTTGTGTTCTCTGTTTCACTTTGACTTTTCTTTTTAGGTCCTCATAAAAGTGATACTACATAGTACCTGTCTTTCTTTTAGCAGTGTCTTTGGCTGAGCAAAAGTTTTAATACTGATGAAGTTCAATTTATCCATTTACTTCCTGGATTATGCTTTTGGTGCCATGTTTAGGAACTCTTTGGTCACAAGTCCCTGAAGTTTTTCTAGGCAGGTTGTGTGTATTTCTTGTTGCCATTATTCCTAAATAGCTTTTATTTTTGCTACTATTTTGAATGGGTTATTGACTTTTCATTTTATCTAAATATACCTTAAAATGTTTATTAAGATGCAGAAGTCCTATGTCCTACGAGGCAATTTTCGTTGAAACTCTTTCTTCCAATAAATTGAACATATCTTTGTTTACACAGAATTATGGTTATGTAATGTCAAACAGGTCACATGGCATATTTGTGACGGATGTTTCCATTTGCATCTATCTCATTATCAATAGCCTACAAGAATACATGAGTGTCAAAAATATTTTAGGGGTAGACTAGATATCTAAAATATGGATTAAGAAAAATAAAATAAAATATAGTTTAAGATATGGATATGACAGAATCCATATTCTGGCCACTTGCACACTTGTTATGAGGTAAGAATTAAGAACTATGACAGATGGGCAAGTCGGTCATAATGATGATCTAACCTCAAGTACCCAGATCTGCCTCTGGTATAGTCAAGTCTGACATGGGGCCATGCTCCTACGAACTGAAGGCAGTAAGTTTTTTTTGTTTTGTTCTGTTTTGTTTTGTTTTCAACGTTTATTTATTTTTGGGACAGAGAGAGACAGAGCATGAATGGGGGAGGGGCAGAGACAGAGGGAGACACAGAATCAGAAACAGGCTCCAGGCTCTGAGCCATCAGCCCAGAGCCTGATGCGGGGCTCGAACTCACGGACCGCGAGATCGTGACCTGGCTGAAGTCGGATGCTTAACCGACTGCGCCACCCAGGCGCCCCAAAGGCAGTAAGTTTTTAACCTAAGTTCTGAGAGTAAGAATCGAGAGGTAGTGAGCCCACGTGAGTGTATGTAAAAATGTGAGGGTGAGCATATGTGCATTTTTCTGGGAAAAAAGACTGAAATTTCATCACTCTCTAAAAAACAACATTCCATTTCAAGAAGGCACATGCCTGTTCTCTCCCCATTCTCTCATTTCAAACATATCCAACTCACTGTACAAATTCAACAAGTATGTTTGAACGAATGAACGAATAAATATTTACTGAATTACTCTTACACGGTGAAAACATTACAAGTGTATCTTACATCTGCATCTTACAAGCGTAAGATTTTTCTTGTTTATTCATTTATTTTGAGAGAAAGAGAGTGTGCAAGAGGGGCAGAGAGAGAGAGAGAGAGAGAGAGAATCCTAAGCGGGATCCAGGCCGTCAGCATAGATAGCCTGACACAGGACTCAAACTCATGAACCTGTAAAATCATGACCTGAGCCAAAACCAAGAATCAGAGGCTCAAATGACTGAGCCACCCAGGCGCCCCATGATTTTTATTCAGCAAACATTTAGTGACTGCCTCCTTTGGCCAAGGACCCTACTGGAACATGGAACTTCACGGACAAAAGGGCAATGATCCTCCTCTCAAAGAGAAAGGCATAACAACAAATGTATTTCAGTGGGAGAAGTACCCGGATGGGAGTGTTCATTATGTTTGGAGAAGGAGCACCTGACCTGCTTAAGGACTGTGGAGAAGAAGCTTCACAAGTACAGTGGTGCTTGGGTGGAGACCAGAGTGCTGATGACAACTGAGCTCTAAGTAGCTTCCAGAACATGTCAATGGCACACACTGGGAACTTGAGGTTATTGCAGAGTGAGTGTGATACGGAGGCTGGGAGCCCATCTTCAATTGTGTACATTCTCTTTACCGTGGATTTTGCTAGTGTTTATCAAAGTCAAATCAGAGAAGCATGAGCATTCCAGAAGAAATAGCTTTTGAAAACACAGAGGTGTTAAGAGACAGTGGCTGAGTCTTGCGGGAGGATAAGGTACGACAGATCCCTAAGTCTTGAATATACAGGTTCAATTTCCAGAAATACCAGTATAAATACACAAGCATTTATGCACTCAGGTGCACACTACAGCACTGTCAAAATGGTCTCCAAAACAGGAAACGACTTAAATGTCCATCATTAAGAGACTGGATAAAAACTTCTGGTACGCTCCTATAATGGAATATTTTCGGTGTCAAAGAGATCGAATTACATCTTTTCAAATTAAGATCTTTTCAAATCTGTTTGAAGTTAAGTAAGGTCTTCAAACTAGCGTAAGCCACGAAGTGATAGGATGTTATCTCATATTTTTAAAAGCCTACAATATAAAAAAAAAAACAATGCTTGTGTGTTACGAGATGTTCAGTGATCATTAGGTGGGTAGTGCTGATGGCCCCGATTTTTTGCACCTGTCTCCATCCTTGCCTTTGGCCATGGATTTTGCAGCTTTTTTGAATCCTGAGTGGAATCTCTTTTCCCGTTCCTTGGTACTGAGTTCAGTCACATGACTTGCTCTGGCCGGTGGACATTAGCAAGGGTATAGTTATTCCAAGGAGAGGCTTGAAAAGCCTCTTGTCCATCCCACTCGTGCTCTTGCACATGGCCACTACTGTGAGGACATGTCTGGACCAGGCTTCTGGAGGATGACAGACAAGGAGGACAGAGTTGAGTCACCCAAGTTATTCGAGCAAAGACCACCCTCGATCAGCCTTCAGCCAGCTGATTCCCAGACATGTGAGCAGACCCAGACAAGATCAGAGAGCCATCTGGCTGAATCACGGCTGACCACAGACACATGAACAAGGCTGGCTCAGATCGCAAACCAAGCGTGGAACCCAGCAGCCTTGTAAAATAAAGAACTGTATGTCTGTGAGGTTTTGTGGTAATGCCATGGAATATTATTTCAGCCATAGATAACTAATACACTGTATTTGTATATAACACAGGCTTACCAAATATCTGGACAGATGCACACCCGACTATTAATAGTGGTTACCTCCAGGGAATGGAATGGGCGGTCAAACACTGAAAGCATTGCTGTACTCTCTAAGAAACGGGGTTGCTGCTTCTGATTTGATTCCTTGTCCTTCTCTACCCCGTTCTTTAAATGTCAAAAATAGAGTAGATAAGAAAATAGATCCTGATTCTGGCAGCTGTCTGCCGCCTGAAGGGTAAGTCTAAATGGTTACAGCACCGACTCTATGTGCAAAAGTGTTAGAACAGCCAGCTTTTGTTCTGGTCTGGACACTAATAGAACATTGGTGAATGAGCCACGTAACCGCTCTTTTTTTAGCCCATTTCTCTTCTGTGAAGATGCAAGGGGTTCCTGCGGGGGGTGGGGTGGTCATTGAGATAATCATGGTGTCTACTCTGAATGATAGAAGCCATGACAGAAACTGTTCAAGCTACCTGAAATGATGTACCAATGAGCAAATACTCTGAAAAGTACTTAGCATGGCGATGATGAGGATGATGACGACGATGGCGGTTGTGTGTGTATTTCTAGCCCCAGGGACAGCCACCTGATCTCTTAAACCCCTTGAGGTTGATCTAGTTTGTGGACTAGGTGATTAAAATAAAATGAGATCAGGTGGCTGGATACTGATGCGTACAGTTATTTCACTCATTCATACCAACCATCCAGGAGAAGATGCGGTTAATGCTTAACCTTCACCAAGTCTAGAAAAAAGACAGTAATTACAAACTACTATTGATTTGGTTGGACTGCCCTCCCCACATTAAGCTTCAACAAGTGCTGTTAACTGCCCGCAGGGCATTTAAAATAACTGTAGAAACCCAAAATATCAGGGAAGCATCCCTTGGTGAGAAGCACAGAACTGAGAGGTAGGAGGTATTTGGTCCCATTTCCTCATAGGTGGATGACCCACAATATCAAAATTTCTCTTTGTCTATGTGTCCTCATCCATTTAATGGAAATAGCCAAAGTTCTCCTGTTATGAAAATCAAATTCAATCATTTGCCATCATCTCCCTACTTCCACGTTAAAAATAGTGAGAAGTCTGGCAAAGGATCAATAATGAATTGATGAACTATTGCTATGGACCCTCTCCCTATCTCTTATAACCAAAAGATTTTCACTTTATTATTATTATTATTAGGAAGTATGAGTGGGGGGAGGGGCAGAGAGAAAGAGAGAGAGAGAGTGGGGGGAAGGGAGACAGGCTCCACACTTAGCATGGAGCCCGACATGGGGCTCAGTCCCAGGATCCTTGGGATCATGACCTGAGCCAAAATCAAGAGTGGGAAGCTCAACCGACTGAGCCACCCAGGCGCTCCTTGACTCGTTATTAATGTCCCTTTCTGGTAAGCTTTACTTTCCAAATGTCCACTTGGGGAGATAGAAAAGATCGGCTAGAGTCAGGGAAGTTCCATTATTACCCAGTCCTTTTAAATCCATCGTACAGTCAAGGGAAAACACACCTTTATGAATCATACCAGACCAACCATACACTTACATTTAAATGTAAATATAAATGTTTATTTACAAGTGCCTACCTAAGAGACATAAAATAATTTGTCCAACATCATACGAATCAAATAGGGACAAAAATCCAGGACCCTGCCCTCCATGTCAGAACAGCCTCTCCAACATTCCCCAACCAGTGCATGTCTGTAGAAGCAACCCATAGCAATCTGTAGAGCTAAAAATGCTAAAGAATGTGCAAAACATTTCCACTCAGATAAATCGCTTATTCCCAGAAAAACTAGAATAACATCCCTACATGTTGAGTTTGTTGAGAGCTTGCAGAGACAGCCTCAAAACTTTTATTTTCTAGTCTAAAAAAATTTAATGTTTATTTATTTTTGAGAGAGAGAGAGACAGAGACAGAGCATGAGTGGGGAAGGGGCAGAGAGAGACGAAGACACAAGACTCCGAAGCAGACTCCAGGCTCGGAGCCACCAGCACAGAGCCTGACGCGGGGCTCGAACTCCCGAACGGCAAGATCATGACTTAGGCTGAAGTTGGATGCTCAACCGACTGAGCCACCCGGGTAGCCCCTCAACCCTTTTAAATAAAAGCAACTTCATATGCTTCCTCCCAGATTCTCAGTGGCTCACGCGAGCTCTGATGAACGTCCCCAGGGCCACTGCCGTCCCTTCCTCCTCCCCAGCAGCAGCTGTCTGTGGTGGCACAGTCCCCAAACCCACATTACTGAGTTGTACCCACAACCTGCTTCTTGGCCATGTTGTTCTCCAGATCACGTTAAAAGTCCTTCCGCCTCGCATGGCGTCTCGCCTTCCGATTCTTTGCTAAACGCCCATTTCTTCCGAAGGGTACAAAACGGCCTCAGCGTCCCTGCCCCAGCAGTCAGGATGTTCTCTGCTTCCAGATGTCTCCAGCCCTTTCCAAACTCTAGTCTTGATCTTGGGAAAAGAAGTAATTAGCCTGATGGGGAGTAAACTGCCATGTCAGCCATTTTCTCACTACTGGGTTTTGAAGAAACAGAGGCTCAAGCAGGTCAGGAAAAAGTGGACCGCTGCTGGGTGTTCATGCCCCACTAAGCTCAAATACCAACCACTCCACCCAGAGCTCATTAGTTCTGACCCAACACTGCTAATTGCCCTGAGCGCTGAATCAGCTTTCACGGACACTTGGAGACACACTCATTAACGTTTTAACCTCAAAGTGCCCCGTACTTTGAAGACTTAAGTCTCACAAGTTGACATAAACTCAAAGAAGAGCATACACCAGGCGCTCGAATAAGGCAAAACGGGTCTGCTTTGTGGGGTCCCCATGAAGACAAAAGCTGTTATTATCCCTCTGGAAAGACCCCTGGCATATTATTATTATAGGCAACGTTCCCCCTCTCTTGGAAACGCGAGCATAGAGGTGTTTCTAGATTGGTGGGTTTTCGATCAGGGTTTCTCAACCTCAACGCTACTGACACTTTAGGATGGATAATTCTCTGTTGTGGAGCTGTCCCGTGGAACGTGGGGTTTGAGCAGCGTCCCCGATCCCCACCCACCAGATGCCAGTAACACGCTTCCCCTGCTCCCAGAGCATGACAACAACCACACATGTCTCCAGACATGGCCCAATGTCACCTGGGAAGCAAAATCACCCCTTATTCAGAGTCAGTGCTTTACAAGATTGTCACCTGCATTAAAAAAAAAATAGAATAAAATAGGGGCGCCTGGGTGGCTCAGCCAGTTGAGCGTCAGACTTCCGCTCAGGTCACAACCTTGCAGTTCATGAGTTCGAGCCCGGCATAGGGCTCTGTGCTGACAATGCAGAGCCTGCTTGGGATTCTCTCTCTCTCTCCCTCTCTGCGCCCCCCCCGCCTCGTTCTCTCCTTCTTTCTCTCTAAAATAAACATTAAGAAAATTTTTAAAAAGAATTGAATAAAATAAGGATAGAAATTATCAGAATCAACTAAGGGAAAGTATTCTTTCATGAACATATATTTCACACTTGTTTACTTGTATGATTATGCATATAAATAATGTGAATTTTAAAAGTATGAATAATACTGGTAGAGTACATCAACTTTCAAAAAAGTATTTATCTGTGTTACTGCTAAATTTCCCACTTAGAAATGTCTAATTTTTTTCTCAGTGATTTATGGCATGCTTTTTGGGGTTGTTTTTATTTTTTTTTAAATTTTCTTTTTTTGAACGTTTATTTATTTTTGGGACAGAGAGAGACAGAGCATGAACGGGGGAGGGGCAGAGAGAGAGGGAGACACAGAATCGGAAACAGGCTCCAGGCTCTGAGCCATCAGCCCAGAGCCTGACACGGGGCTTGAACTCACGGACCGCGAGATCGTGACCTGGCTGAAGTCGGACGCTTAACCGACTGCGCCACCCAGGCACCCCTGGGGTTGTTTTTAATATAATATAGTTTTCTACCAAAACTAATGAAATTTTGTCTTCTATCAAGTTAAGGCAATTATGGTAATATATCTGTACCACAGATACACAAAACTACCAAAACAGAACATCACGGGTCATCTAGCAAATTAGCGAGTCTTCACTCTGTGCTGAAGGACAATGTGTGAAGCCAGATCTTGCCATGTGAGGATTTATCGTCTATTTCAGGATAAAATCTATTAAATAATGTCTGTGAACATCTCACTTCGTGGACAGATCATGCAGAGTTCGTTGGTGAATATTGGAGTCGTACAAGAAATGGTATTTGCTCAGTTAAGACCATCCGACACAAATCCATAAAAACTAGAATATAATGGTCAAATAATGTTTAACAACACCAAAGCTATTTCAAGTTTCATAGGCCACTCATGTACACACACACACACACACACACACACACACACACAAAGTGAGTTCAGAAGAGGACACTCCTGGTTTGTGCCATATTACCACAGAACAATGAAGTGCAATTTTGTAGGTATTGGTAGAGCGAGTTTTTAAGCTGAAATGGGTATCTGGAATGAGCTATAAATGTTGAGTGTTTGGAAATGAAATAAATGGGGGAAGATAGGAATCAGAGGCAGAAGGAATATCAAAAGGGAGAAGTTATACCAGCCAGGAAGTTCATAAAGGACAGCGGAGGAACTCGATCTCAAGGGTCCAGCATGTAAGACTCTGGGATCAAGCAAAAAGATCAAGCCAAGTTTTGTCCATTCTCTTCTTACGTGCGATCCTTTCTGGGGGAAAAAAAAGTGATTTCAAGATCTGGTCATGTAGTTGTATAGAAAGTGGGTGAAATAATAAGAAAAAGGCCAAGAATGAGGCCAGTCCCATTATTTTCTTGAGAAGGAAAAGGATGGGTTCCTTGAGACAAACGATTTAACAATTGGTAACGACAAAGCCTGGACTTGGGGTAAAATCGGAAAGAAAAGACAGCGAAGGAAGAGGGTGGTGTTGGTGGGGAACAAAACCAGTGGGTGGATTTTTAAAAAGTGGTCCTGGGGGAGCCTGGGTGGCTCGACCGTCAAGCATCCGACTCTTGGTTTTGGTTTAGGTCATGATCTCATGGTTCATGGGTTCAAGCCCCACATTGGGCTCTGAGCTGACAGTGTGGAGCCTCCTTGGGATTCTCTCTCTCTCGCTCCTCTCCTGCCCCTGTGGTGGGGCAGGGTCTCTTAGGCTTCAGATAAGAGATGTGGGTTAGTTTTATAGGGAGAAACTCCTAACAGTTTTCTCTCCCTTAGTTTTGCCTGCTCTTCTTTAGTCGTTTTCAATTTAATTTGGATTGTCTTTCAACAGCTAATGTCCTCTCTGCTTTCTGCAGACAGTTTTGGTGATGGGTACCTTTTTGATAGAGAATGTATTTCTAGTCTGTTTCAAATTCATTATCTTAAAGTTATATAGTGTGTGTTTTCCATGGTCTTCGATATTTCTGGCCATAGCTATTCTCATCGTTTTACTCTATTTTGCTTTTTTCTTAGTTTTTGGATTTCAACATTGACTCGGCTCATTTCCATTCTTTTCTAGAGTGATATTAAAATATATAAACGTGAATTCATTCCACTTACGTCACTGACTACAGAGGCATGACAGCTATTTAGTTGATCATCTGGCTTTTCTCTAACTGACCTGTAACCGAAGATTTGATTTCCTCTTGAATTCAAGGATTTAAAGAAAAGAGGTTTTAATCTTGTCATTACTTTCATTTGTCCTTGTTATTATTATTTTTTACTTGTGGTCAAAGTGTGAGTTTCATATTATTTAAACTTTCAGGGAACTTACTATGCTTTTTATGGCCAAGTATATAAACATTTCTGTAAATGTTTCACAGACTTTTGAAAAGACCACCTGTTTTCTGTTTGTAGGATTAGGTAGCCTTCTGATACTTATTTTTTTAAGTATCTTGGAGTATTTGGAGACTCCCATGTTTTTTATGCATACTTTCCCAACTGCTCTGGCAAAGATTCAAATGGATGTGTTGGAATATTTTACTGCTATTGTGGTATTTTAAGCAATTTCTGCTTGTTCTGTGAATTATATCAGTGCTAATTTCCTGGTTAGGATATTGTACTATAGTGACACAAGATGTTTCTATTGAGGGAAGTGGGTGAAGGGTACACAGGAACTTTCTGTCCACTTATTTGCAATCCTGCAAATCTAGAATTATTTCAAAATAACAAGTAAAAAAAAAACCCACAAAATGTAAAATGTATTTGCATTTCTAACAGCTTTCATATATCTTGGCGCTACATGGTTAAGCCATCTGGTACATAAAGGTTCACAAAAATTAAGCTACAGGTTGTACTCTTGATTATTGTTTAAAAAATTTTTTTAACCTTTATCTATTTATTTTTTTTAACGTTTATTTATTTTTGGGACAGAGAGAGACAGAGCATGAACGGGGGAGGGGCAGAGAGAGAGGGAGACACAGAATCGGAAACAGGCTCCAGGCTCTGAGCCATCAGCCCAGAGCCTGACGCGGGGCTCGAACTCACGGACCGCGAGATCGTGACCTGGCTGAAGTAGGACGTTTAACTGACTGCGCCACCCAGGCGCCCCTAACCTTTATTTTTGAGAGAGAGAGAGAGAGAGGGAGAGCACGGGTGGGGGAGGGGAGAGAGAGAGGGAGACACGGAATCTGAAGCCGGCTCCATGCTCTGAGCTGTCAGCACAGAGCCTGACACAGGGCTCGAACTCACAGACCATGAGATCATGACCTGAGCTGAAGTCCGACGCTTAACAGACTGAGCCACCCGGGTGCCCCATCTTGATTATTAACAGTAGATCTCATTTTAAGTGTCTGATCTTGAATTTTATATTGATGCCAATTCTGTCATGCCAACTAGCTTAATTTCCTTTCTTTTTTTCCTTTGAGTGTGTGTGTATGTGTGTGCGTATGTGTGTGCACATGCGTATGTGTGTCCACGTGTGTGTGGGCATGCACATGCCCACACACCTAAGTCAGCTTTGGCCCTTCTTCTATTTGTAAACACTACTCCATATTGTTTTTTTAAATCTCTTGAAAACAAGAGTAATCACAGATTACTAACTCCCTTTTCTTTTTAAAATTGTTAACGTTGACTCATTTTTGAGAAACAGAGCGAGATTGAGCAGGGGAGGGGCAGAGAGGGAGGGACACACAGAATCCCAGGCAGGCTCCAGGCTCTGAGCTGTCAGCTCAGAACCCGACATGGGGCTCGAACTCATGAACCATGAGATCATGACCTGAGCTCTAGTGAGATGCTTAACCGACTGAGCCACCCAGGCGCCCCTACTAATTCCTTTTTCTACCAAAGAACTCCATCCAGTTAACTCGTTTTTATCGTAAACTGCCTTTACATTAACCATGTCTTTTTCTCCCTCAAAAGTCTGTAGTATCAGGCTACTGCTTTTTGAAAGACGATATTTTGAGAAAGACATCTCAGGGAAACATCATTTTTCTTCTTTTAGGGGAACCTGTGCTTGTCATCTAGATGATTAAGATTTTTTGTTTTTCCCCCTTCATCCTTTGAGAAACTTTTCTCTGTGGAATCAGGATACATGGAGGGCCGTGTTCATTACTTCTGCATGGTATTTGGTTAGCCTTTTGAACTGAAAACTTAAATCTTGTTGGGAAATGAATGAGAGATTTTTCCAGGTTTTCTCTTATTTCACACTGAAACTCTAGATCCTGGGGGATTCTTCCAGTCGGTTATATTCTTTGAAAGGACTAAGCCTTATGTTTGATCATGTGCCCTTGCTGTTGCCCTTACAGGATGCCAGAGGTGAATCCATATTTGTTCACAGTTAGGGCAGGGATGGCTTTTGTTTTTCTGAGTTCCTGCTGAAATCTGCCAGGGCCAGAGGAAGGGGAAAGAGAAATGTTACCTTATTATCTGGGCTTTACTTGGTCTAATTAAAAGTCAAATGGGGCGCCTGGGTGGCTCAATCGGTTGAGCATCCAACTTCGGCTCAGGTCATGATCTCGCAGTCCGTGGGTTCGAGCCCTGCATCGGGCTCTGTGCTGTCAGCTCAGAGCCTGGAACCTGCTTCGAATTCTGTGTCTCCCTCTCTTCTCTGTTCCTCCCCTGCTCACGCTCTGTCTCTGATCAAAGATAAACGTTAAAAAAAATTTTTTTTAAGTCACATATATATATGGAGAAGGAGGGGTGTGAGCACAGAAGCTGTTGGGTCCAGGGAGGGGACACCAGGCATGAGCTGTGCTGAGCCCCCACCTGCCACTGGAGGGGGCGGGATCAGGGCGGCAGGACCCACGTGGTTGTCTGCAGCTGTGAACGCTGCCCCATCAACCTGGGCCCTTGGGGTCTCCCCACGGTACACCTGTGTCTGCCCTTGGGTCACTGCACTACAGCCTACTCTCCCCAAGGTCCCCAGTATCTGAGGGTACAAGCTTCCAAGTGGGTCCTTCTGTTCTCTTCCCTGGCTCCTGGCCTGCCTGCCCTTTCCCTAATCCAAATTCCCCTGCGTTGTATCTTAGAGAGGTTTACGAATTTTTTGGTAGATTGATGGCGCCTTGCTTTTGTTTCATTACAGATACTGTTTGTTCCTCATTACCATTATTTCTTTGGCCATTTCATTGGAGATTTGGGAGAAGGGGAAACTTACATTCATATTAGCATATTACCATTCTACCATATTCTCTGGTTTGGCCTGTGATTTTTTTTTAATATTTATTTTTGAGAGAGAGAGAGAGAAGCAGAGAGAGAGGGAGACACAGAATCGGAAGCAGACTCCAGGCTCCGAGCTGTCAGCACAGAGCCCGACACGGGGCTCGAACTTCCGAACCATGAGATCATGACCTGAGCCAAAGTCAGATGCTTCACCGACTGAGCCACCCAGGTGCCCCCTGAGGGAATTTCTGTAGTAAATGCGGCCCCATTGAGACAAGTGCGTCACTATTCTGGGGATAAGGAGCCCCATTTCCAGAGACTTCCTGCACATCTGGATGTGCCAGCCTGAAACACCCTGCCCCCTTTCTACGCCTCAGCCCCAAGAGCTGCGGCCGGCCAGGAGAAAATACCAAATCCCAACAACTGGAACCCGGCAGTCTGCGTCTGCACTCAAGCTTCCGCTCCTCACATTTATCCCTTTCAGTTGATTTTTCCCCCCCTCTTCTGCCTGGGCTTTAAAAACACAGACAGAATAGAGGCGTCCTATGTCCACAAAATGACACTTTAAGGGAAAGGGAGGGAGGGAATGGGGCATGACAAAGAAAAAGACATAGAATGCTCAAGGGACCCAGAGTTGATTCTGTCTAATTATACTTTTTAAATTCCCCTAATTGCTCTGTTTAATTATTGATGTGGAAAGTGTTCCCTTTTAGGGAGTTGAGCCATCAAGAGCCCTCAGGACCAAGAAGACAGACATCACCTGCTTTGGGTTGGGTAATTAAGGCATTACTGGTCACCAGTAGAGGGGGGCAGACCCCTGTGGGAGAGTGGGCCCCCCCCCTTCCCCACCACCACGCCCTCAAAGAGCACCAAGAGCCAGTGAAAAGACAGCAGAGCTTTGAAAAGTGCATCTAAGACAGCCTTGGAGCCACTATGGTTTCTAGAAAGAGCGATGGATAAACAGAAAGGAAAACACTCTGCTGTGATTCAGACCCATTCTGCTTATTGATTTTCCTCCTTCTACAAACAAAAATCGGTTCCAATTCTCAACTATGGCCGCAGCTGATCTGCTGTTGTTGGGTTCCAGGTCCCTTCATTATCCATAATTGTTTGGGGACTGCAAGTCATAAAAGCCTACTATTTGAAGTGTCAGGGCTGGGTTTTTTGATGTGTCATTGAACTATGATAGCCTATTATAGATATCACTAATATTTGCCTCATTTTCTACCCAAAATCCATCAACAGGATGGATACAGTACCTTTTGGCCCCCAGGAAGAGAGTGCTTGCTGGGTACAGATAAATGGATACACAGATGTCATTGGAATGAAAACAGCTAGACTGACCCACTAGATTCTGATTTGGGACTCAAGTCAGTATGGATCATACAAGGAAGGAAGTCATAATCCAGTGCGGGTAAAAAATGGTGCCGTGTCCTTGTCTGTAAAACGTGGAGGCTCACCTGCATGATAACGAAAGCCCCTTCGAGTTCTCACACGCGGGGTATGTGGGTCATGGAATAAAAAGTCCGAGAGGCAGCAAAAAGAGAGAAGACACGAGATGAGCTACTCTGATCCTTCTTCACAAAAAGGACTCGTATCGTAGCCCAGCTGTGGGAAGTGCCATCAGCTGACAGCTTCCAGCTGTTGGGAGTCCTTCCATGGGGTCAATCTCGGTGGCACAGGAGCTGAGCCCCGTCTGCGGGAATTGGGACTTTCTTCGATGAGCAATCTTTACTCTACGTTGGCTCTGTCCAATCCAGCTTACTTCCCTGTTCCTGTGCAGGTGGCTATCTCCAAGACATCATTTATACTCCTAACCCCTTCTAAGGATCTGCTTTCTGGAGAGTTCAAATGGTGACAAAGCATGAATTACAAACGAAGTGGCCTACAGCTCCGGAAAGGAAGTCCGGCCACCGGAACCACACTGGGGCCAGCCAAGTCATGAAGAAAGTGGCATGTGAATGTATCTTTGAAGGATGAGTTGGTGGAGGGGGGATGCCTGGGTGGCTCCGTCGGTTAAGCATCCAACTCAGGTCATGATCTCACTGTCTGTGAGCTGGAGCCCCACGTCCAGCTCTGTGCTGACAGCTCAGAGCCTGGAGCCCACTTCCGATTCTGTGTCTTCCTCTCTCTCTGCCCCTCCCCCTTCTGTGTGTCTCTCCAAAAATAATAAACATTAAAATTTTTAAAAAAAATTTTTGAGGGGCGCCTGGGTGGCGCAGTCGGTTAAGCATCCGACTTCAGCCAGGTCACGATCTCGCGGTCCGTGAGTTCGAGCCCTGCGTCGGGCTCTGGGCTGATGGCTCAGAGCCTGGAGCCTGTTTCCGATTCTGTGTCTCCCTCTCTCTCTGCCCCTCCCCCGTTCATGCTCTGTCTCTCTCTGTCCCAAAAATAAATAAACGTTGAAAAAAAAAAATTAAAAAAAAATTTTTTGAAAATAAAAAGAATGAGTGGGGGTTGGATGGACAGAATAAAGAAAACAGGCATCTCAATCACGGGGATGGACACGCGCACAAAGGAACAAGGACGTAATAGCTGTGGATGTGGGACAATGGATAGCGCCTGGGAATGAAGTATATGCAGTGGTGGGGGCGGGCAAGGAGATAAAGCTGGAAAATATGGGGTCCAAGATATACAGCTGTCACAAATGCCTTATATATATACACAGTCTTATTGGTTTGTAGACTTCTGATATAGGGAAATGGTAACCCTGGGAGAATAACGAGGCACCCAAAGCAATAAAATATGGAAAATTCCATAGCATAGTACTTTTGACAGCCCTAGAGAAAGATATTTTATCTCTATGTAGGTGGTTTCCTTGAACCAATAGCACCTGTTATTTGTTAGGGAGAAAATAAACTGCTTGTCCCATGGTACAAAAAAAAATCAATCATATCCTAACACCAACCTATCATGTAAAATTCAGACTCTAGGCCCATGTTTTCAGGAACGAAACTGACAGTCAACATTCCTCTCGGTCTACTTATTCAGGAGAAGAAAAGGACCTGCTTATATGGGTCCTCAGTTAACCTCCCAAAGGCCACAATCAAAGTCTAACAACGAAGTTCGTCTATCCTCACGAAGTTTTCATTTTATCAATCACAATTTTTGCTTTAATTAAAAAAAAAAGTAGCCTTTCCCAAACTGTGTTCCAAGGAACACACCATCCAGACAGATGTTCATGACAAATGCTTTTGCACCGTCACTGTCCTTGGAAAACAGTGCCGACGACAAATCCCATTTGGTCGGTCACAGTGAACCTTACACATACAACTATTAAAAGTCCACTATCAAAAAAATCTACCCCAGAAAGAATTCATCTCCCATTCATATTTGACCATAAATCCTTCTTTCCTCATGATACCATAAAACACTATAGAAGTAACATTATAAGGAATACATTTTGCAAGCTGACTTTGAGGATTTCAAAAGCATTTTGTATCAAAATGGGCTAGCAGTAAATAAAAGAACTGAACTTATTCTTTTTCTTAAAGTTTATTTGTTTATTTTGAGAGGGGGGGGGAGACAGCACGAATTGGAGAGGGGCAGACAGAGAAGGAGAGAGAGAGAATCCCAAGCAGGCCCCACACTGTCAGCTCAGAGCCTGATGCGGGGCTTGAACTCATGAACCGTGGGATCATGACCTGAGCTGAAATCAAGAGTCAGACACTTAACTGACTGAGCCACCCAGGTGCTCCAGAACTGAACTTATTTTCTTGAACTTGCCTCTGGACTCAAGGATGAAGTTAGATTTGTCTCCAGCTAGATACGAGGACAGTCCTTCCAACTGGTCATGACGTGGAAGGTCCAGTGAATGGCGGGACTGGGGAATATTCGACGTACTGTTCCTGTGGTCGAAAAAGAAACGCTTAACAGCCGGGAAGCACACTTGGAAGGTATGAATGAGAAGTTCCAGGCCTACGTTTTGCTGAGTCGCCGAACAACCATCTACGGAAAGAATTTCCCGTTGTGCGAAATGAAGGAACATTTATGACGGCAGCATGATACTCTTGTGTTCGTTTCAAGTTGCAGTGATGTGATAAAAATTGCACATTACTAAGACCATGATGACAAATATGACCAACACATGCTAGAGAAAATGTGAGCCGGTGAGTTATCCATTCAAACCAGGCTGAATACAGCCCTAGAGGTCCCCTGGAAAGGGTTTAGGGAGACCTGACCAAGCGAGAGGGTAAGCCGGTGGGTTCCTGACACACCCCTCCCTCAATCAACTAGCACGTATTCTATTATATAGTAAGAGTTGGCAACACGGTGTTTGTTTTTGTTCTTAATTTTAAGACTGAGTCCCAGTGGCACAAACATTTAAAACCACAACTGTACTCTATCCATCTACACACACACATACACATACACGCAGAGGAACATACATCAGTCATTAGGAAAAGAGACATGACGAGAGGCTAGATCGCCAGGAAAGAAATGCTTTTCTTTTAATCTCTGAAGAGATAGAAAACAAAGTTCCCAAGGAATTCTCTTGGTTGCATATACACAATTCCACCTACACTATTATTTTTATTTTAACTTTGAAAATAAGTAGAGAGTAGAGGGTCCAATGTCTCTAGTCATTGGACTAGGCACTCAAAGTTTAGTCACTCAAAGTGTGAAGGATGCTCACAAAGGATGGGTCCAAAAATGATGGCTTCATGGGGTCATGGGAGAAAGGATACAACCACAATGATCACAGTAAGGTAGTTCACATACACATCTCTACTCCTGACCAAAGCCAAACAAGGCAGACATTATGATTTCTACTTTTCCAGAGGCTAAGTGACTTGTCCAAAGTCACCCAAGGGATCACAAAGGGTGTTGGGACTTAAACCCACGATGGGCAGAGTCCAAAGGCAGTGGGTCACATTAACTAACTTTTAAAAAACACCATGTGCCACGATCTGTTCAGATGTAGGACAAAATAGATCCTCAGTTCGCTCTGTGGAACATGGGGGAATCTGTCACCATCCAAAATTAAACGATCCTTCAAAAAGCTTAGATCCCTGAATCAGGGCATCTTCCTAACCCTCCCACTGGCCCCAGTCAGTACAACCCACAGTCATCGCAAGCGGAAACACTTTGTAATCTCTGAGGTTTTATTTTATTTAATGTTTATTTATTTTTGAGAGAGAGAGAGAGAGAGAGAGCGCGCGCACGCACAGCGGGGGAGGGGCAGAGAGAGGCAGACACAGAATTCGAAGCAGGCTCCAGGCTCCGAGCTGTCAGCACGGAGCCCGACACTAGGCTTGAATCCATGAACCGTGAGATCACGACCTGAGCCGAAGCCGGATGCTTAACCCACTGAGCCACCCAGGCGTCCCTATCTCTGTTTTTATTTTTATTATTTATTTATTAATTTTCCTATCTCTGTTTTGAAACGTGGCTTTCCATGTTGTCACTGTAACAAGAGGGTAGGAGGGAGGCATTTCCTCTCTTCCTTCCACACAGTGGTTTTACAGCATTGACTCAAATCCTCCTCTCTCTTTCCTGGAGACCTCAGTGAGGGTCCTGCTCACCCCAGTCTGCCCAGGAATGAATCCCCTGGCTTCCCCACTCTGAGAAACAGCATCAAACACTAGAATTTATTTCCATTTGACCCTATTAAGCAACTTCTCCTGAGGTCACTTTAGTGTCGTGCAGAGTTCAAGAGACTCCGTCTACTGCACGAGGCTGAATGTCTTGATTAATTCAATCAAACACTTAGGGAGTAAAGCATACAAAGATGCCTGTGTAACTGCATCATGACTTCTTTCCTAAGTGAATTCAAAGCAAAGCTTGGGTTGAGTTTGTTCAAGGAATGGCCAGCTCCTTAGTAAATAGCTCGTGAGTAAGTAGCTCAGGATTCAAAACCCAGAACCCAGCGTTGGTTTTCAACGCTCCATCAGTTTTTGCTATAGGTGCGATTCCTGAGTGACCAGCCACCCTCCACCAATGTCGTTTCCGGTCCTAGGAGCAGGATTTTGCAAATGGCAGCTGTGTGCATGGGGGTAGAATGGGGGCGGGGGGTGCTGATCCTAACCACATCTCAATATCTGAGAGAGCAAAACTAAACAGGTTTTGTCCCTTTTAAAAGTGTTTCGGACAGGAAAGACCTCCTTGAATGTTATGAACTTGAATAGGAAAAATGTCCATTCTCCTTCCCCACCCCCCACCCCGTTCCCAGAATCTTTGTTTGCACGAGCCTCAGAAAACATGTAAATCTTGGCCCAGACTAAGCAAATCACCTTAAAAAGGAAGGTTAGAGAACTGTTTATTATTTGAAATGTCTCTCCCTAGACCTTATTTTTGATAAATTGGCTTCAGCTTCATTACTTCATGATCTATCTCCCTTGACATTTAATTATACTTACTCCAAACACATTAAGCGAATCAGTCTGAACAGCTTCTTATTAATATGCAAATTTCTCCTTTGAAAACCCATGAATCTGTGAAAAATCTCTTTAGACTTCCATTAAACCCACTCAGGAAGTTGTATATCTCACACAGACCCTTGCTCTATTCACTGACTCAATGATTCAGCATTTCCTAATTGTCTGAGTTAACTATTCTGGCCACATCAAGGGGAGGTGGGGAGGGCCAGGAGGGGGGACAGGGAACCAAATGGGATTCAGAAGCTGAACACTTAAAAGACGAATGATCAGAAGGCCAGGCCTGAATGAGCGGCTGTAATTAAGAGTTCCGAATCAAGCCTCTTTGCAGGCACAGGGAGCCAGACCAGCCGAAACGGCCCCCGCCCAAGTGGAGACGCCATGGACACAGTTCACCAGTGAGTGACTTCTCCGGCCACCACTGTGAAGCCCGGGGTAGGGAACGTGGTCTCCCGCAGACGCAGGCAGAGGGCTCTCGCTTGCACTCACGAGTGATCCCTGCACACGCGTTCATTTACAGAAGACCTGGTTGTCACGGAACAGGGAGAAGGCCATGGGTAGGTTCTCCTAGTCAGCAGAGGGACCAGGGGAGACCAGGAATGGGCCCCTGGGAAGTTCAGATTTCAAGCAGGCCAATGAATGGTCCTCAGGCTGTCAGGGGCCAGAAGTAAGTTCCAGAAGAAGGAAGCTGAACACCTGGGACCAAAGAAATGGAGACCATGAGATGGGCAAATTGAGCTTTCCAGGAGAACCTAAAGCCCGAGGTGTCAGAAAGAACGTGGAAAAGTATGGGGCGCCCAGGTGGCTCAGTCGCTTGAGGATCCGACTTCAGCTCAGGTCATGATCTCGCGGTTTGTGGGTTCGAGCCCCGCGTCGGGCTCCGTGCCGACAGCTCGGGGCCTGGAGCCTGCTTCGGATTCTGTGTCTCCCTCTCTCTGCCCCTCCCCTGCTCACACTCTGTCTCTCTCTCTCAGAAACTACATAAGCGTTAAAAAAAGATGGAGAAGGAAAGTGAAGGAGAGACTTACAAAGAAAAGGGATCTGGATGTTCAGAGTTTAGAAGAGGGTTAAGAAATTCTCCGGTATCCGGAGAAAGGATACCCAAGATGGAAAAAGGCAACCATTTTCTCTGGCATCCTCCAATAAAAGTGTGAAATGTGGGACATCTGGGCAGTGCAAGATAAGAACATCGAACAGTAGCATTCTGCAGTCCGGTTCTGGTGATTTCCAAGAAGCATCTGCAGCTGGTAAACAATTTGGTGACATATGTACTTGGACTCATAACGAAAATTGAAGAATTCTTGAAAATGGAAGAATTCTATCAAGTTATTTTCAGTGACATCTTCAATCTTATCCCGAATAACCTCATCCTCTGTAGACCCCGGCCTCACCATCTTACCTTAAAAAAGACAATGGCATCTGTTCTGTCCTTTTCTCAGGGATGCTGTAAGGATTAAATTGAATGAAATATGTCTGAGAGTGAGAAGGGGGCTCTGTAAACTATAGAGAAATCTACACGTACAAAGTTATTATGTGTGGTAATAGCTGTACAAGTTAGGCTTTCTGATTTATACACTGGCCTTGTAAATGACTTTATAAATGCTAAAGAGAAATAAACTGCTAAGGTCTCTCTGCCCTTCCCCTGTGCTCGCACGCTCTCTCTCAAAATAAATAAATAAACATTTTTTTTTTAACTAAGGGGAATAGAAAAGGAACAAACATTTAAGGAGTCCAGCTCTAGGACCCACTGAAGGTGATATTTATAAATGATTCCACTCTGTCCTTACAGCAACCTTTGAGGAACATTGAAAAGTTGTCACTGTCCTAAGTCCTGTTTGGAGGGGAAAGGTCTGAAACAGAGACTCTACTTTAAAGAGAGTCCCCGGACTTTTCAAGGAAAGACGACAACAGTAAGAACAAGAAAAAAAAAAAATAAGTCATAATCTGAAAAACTACTAAACTTTTTATTAAGTCCACAGGAAATCCCCCTGTATCTGTCCTTTGAGGTTGGTGACATCCATTGCAAATCGGTTAATTCAAAATAATAAATAATAGGAAGAATCTGTATCTCAATAAACAGATGTTACTTTCATAAAAACAACTCCCTAATGCTTTAGATGTGACCTGTAAATTGATCAGATGAGACAGCAATAACCAAAACAAATGAACAAAAAACATTAAATGCTATTTACTATGATCAAGGATCACAGACTAGCTCATAAAGTTCTTTTCTTGTTTAAAATTCTTGTCTTATATGTATTGCAACCAATCAGAAGAAAAGGGACAAATGAAGGGTGGTAAATTCTAGAAAAGCTTCTCTCAGAACAGCTTTACAGGTATCCCAAAGCAGCCCGGAGAGAGAAATTAGGATGAACTTGGGGGTGTTTTTTACGAAAACCAACCAGAAATACCCATTTTGGTCCCTTCTTTTTCTAGGTCCAAGAGTGACAGCAGGTGAGTGGCCTTTTCCTTGGCTAGCTAGACAGAAGAGCATGGGACAATGAATTGGAGAGCCCATGAATCGAATCAGGCCCAAATCCTCTAGCTATTCCATTAGTAGCTGTGCCAACTTGAATCTTTGTTCCTATAAATAGTTTAATGCCCAACTTAAGGTTATCACTGAGATAAGTCAAGGCAGGTACTGTATTCAGGTGCTTGGAGTGAGTAATGCTCAAAATGGTTACTACTGCCTTTAAACACACTTTTTGAGAACAGGATACATTCTATTTCACTTCAGGGCTCTTGAACAGGGTGGGCTCTCCACACCTCTAAAGTCTGTTCTCATTATCCGAGGTCGTTACGGTCCATAAAGTCCCAGGAATGCTGAATTAGTGAATACCGAACCGATGAATCTCAGGGGAAATGTAGGGTTAGCTTCCCATGAGCCTCTGGTGACACTGCTGTCAACAAATTAATACAAAACCTTGTTTTTCTATGTGTTTCTGTTTAAAACCTCCTTATTTAATAGAGACTACTGATGCATTAACCTCGCGCTCACAGCCAACCGCACTGTAACTCTTGCCTGAACAAGGCTTATCTAACACACGTATTTCCTCCACGGGGAACATCACAGCCTTCCTTTACTTAGAAACACAAGGCAGCACTTTGGCAGTATCTTGGGGGGGCACTAAAGAAACCCAAAGAATATAAAAAAACATGGCATCCTACAGACCACGAAAAGGACACTTCTTGACAATCTGAGACGTAAAACAAGAAGGCAAAGTACTGCTTTGTTTGACTTCAACTCGGAACACACGTCCAGGGTGACTGAAGTATCTTGTTGCTCTGAGCATGTCCAAAAATGGCCACCAAAGCACTGCAGGTGTTAATCTGGGGGCTGCAAACAAATTGTAACAAGTGGGCGAATTCACAAATAGAAACCAGGGAGTAACAGAGGTCAACTTTATTCATTAGGCGGTTGAAGAGAAAAAAAGAAATTAAAACCCTGTAAAAGTGGACCCCAGGTACTGCAGGACTCGGGCTCCTCCCAACTGGGGCTTCCTCTCTTCCAAAAGAAGGAAAACATCCATAGGTCGGAAACACATCTGTTCCTACAAAACAGCCAGCTGATGTCAAATTGCTATCTTTATGCTAATGAGGGGGATTTAGTGACCCACTGTTCTCTGGGGCAAGAAAGGGGTGGGGGGGGGGGAGAGAAAAGAGATCCACAGAACTGTATTAGATTCTCTCTTCAAGACCCGAAAACTGGAAAATCAGCATGTTTTTGTGGCGACTCCAGAACCTTTCCTAAGTGACCCGGAGGACCACAGAAGGTCACTCACTTTGCAGCTGCTGGACAGAAATTGATGTTTCTCAGAAGTCACAGGCCAAATCTCTACGTTCACGTTTCATGATCCTTTTATGGCGAGAGCAAGAAAAACGTGATGCTCCATCCGAATCTCATCTATCATCTCCCCGCGGGTCAGCCTCAAGACCTAAGCTTTAAAGAAGGCACTAGGGTTTCAAGGTCTCTTTTCAAACAGATAGACCTGCCAACATTGCCTGCAAAGCCAGTTCTAAGATAAATGAGCTTATGTTATTATTTTTTTAATTTTGTTTGGGGGCAAAAAGTGGTTTACGTTGCCTTAGAAGAAAGGCAAGGAGTAGTTTTTAAGGCAACTGAATAGACTTGATTTTATTTTATGGATATGAGAAGATATGTTCTTTAAAAAAAATTTTTTTTAGGGGCACCTGGGTGGCTCAGTCGGTTGAGCGACCGACTTGGGCTCAGGTCATGATCTCGCGGTTTGTGAGTTTGAGCCCCACATTGGGCTCTGTGCTGACAGCTCAAGAGCCTGGCGCCTGCTTCGGATTCTGTGTCTCCCTCTCTCTCTGACCCTCCCCGACTTGTGCTCTGTCTCTCTGTCTCAGAAATTAACATTAAAAAATTTTTTTATAATTTTAAATGTTTACTTATTTACTTTTGAAAGAGAGACAGAGCAAGCGAGAGTGGGGGAGGAACAGAGGGAGAAAGAGAGAGAGAGAGAGAGAGAGAATCCCAAGAAGGCTCCATGCTGTCAGCGCAGAGCCTGATGCGGGGCTCGATCTCACCAACCGTGAGATCATGACCTGAACCGAAATCAAAAGTAGGGCGCTTAACCAACCGAGCCACTCGGGCACCCCTGGCTCTGTTGTTTTTCAACTAAGTTCTCCTTTGCCTCACGAGACAATAGCCATGCACTCTCTGTTCCCCACCTCCTGGGGACCCAAGAGAGTCCATAGATATGTCTCTTTGCACAGATACATCAGATACATGGTTTGAAGAACGGCATGCCAGGAAGGTTCTTTGGAATGAAGACCTGGATTCCATGACGGAGAGAAGATCCAACTTAACAATACAGCTAACCGCCTTCACCAATGTTCCAAAACCGTCCCCAGCCCCAATCGGTTTCTTTTCATACAATGGAAACTGACGACTCCAGATGAGAAGCTTCTTGTCACAAAGTCCTAGAGCCAGGATGGGCTTTTGAGGCATGACACCAATGTGATCTCCCAGGAGCCACGCTTCGGAGAGCTTCAGCCTTTGTTCTGTGTCCCACTCTCAAAGCCACGATATTCAGCCCTGTAACCAGGAGCCTTACACTTGCACTGTGAGCTCTGCCTCCCACACGATAAGCCTGATCGCTGACAGATGGAAGAATCCACGGATTCCTGGAGGAGTGCTTCTCTCCCACCCATACTGAGCGATCGACGTCAGGTCCGCGAGACAGACAGGTCGCATACACAGACTTCCGTGCAGCATCAACTTTGCGCCCACAGCCCATCCGTCTGGCCCAGGGCGGGCCGTGTGTCGATCTCTCTTGCACGACCCGATTCAAACACACAGGAATGACAGCCTCAGCTCAGCTCTGCACCGACCCACTTTATTTTTATGAAAGGAATGAGCCGGCAGACAGGCAGGTTAGGAATACTGTCGTTTCCCGGACAAACAGCGCAGCCCCCGCTCACTCCTTCTGTGTCATGGGGCGTATTTTATGCATATGTATTTTTATAAAGCAGCTAGAGAAACAAAGCAATCTCAGATCATCTAAGAACAACAATGAGACTTTCTGTTTGGCAGGCTGCCCCAGCGTCCTTCCTTCTGCGGGGTCTGGAACAGTATCCCTCACGTGCCCCTTAACTTTGCACAAGGATGAATAAATCAACGTGAAACTCTGATTATCTTATTTTCTCTCTGCGCCCTCCTGTTCTGTCCTCCCAGTCTTGAATGGGTTGGGAAAAATTAATGCCCGTGTCTCTGGCAAATGTATTACACCTATAATTCAGTTTTAAAACAAGCATTCGAGCAGTGGCCAAACCTTGGGTAGGACGTTCATTTCTCATAAGAGTAATTGAATCCTTCTCTTCCATTTTCTTTCAAGTCTTAAAGACAAACTTGTGCCCCGCTAAAAAATCTTCGAAAATTTCCACCAGATGCTTATCAACTGAGGGGAGAGATAACTCATGCACAGGATAGGGATGAAAAGGGCAGGCGGGGGAAGCATTTTCCTATACTGCACAGGTAGAAGGTCATTCCAAGGTACCAAACGTGATGACAATTATTTATTTCATCAGCCTCCACTTCATGCCATCGATATTCCAGGAAAGCGAAAGTCTGGGCTTTGGTGTTTCCTTAGGTGACAACAGGGCTGAATTTAACGGAGGTTTTCGACTAACACGATAAACATTCTTGAGACGCTGCTTCTCCCTGCCAAGGTCTTAAAAGGCGTTTTCTGTCAAGAATTATCTATTTGGCCTATAAAGTGCTACGTTTGTGTATTTTAAGTGACACGGTGATTTTATAGTGTTTCTCTATCCCACAGAAGTGATGCGTCTCGCTACTTAATCTTCAGACATCTAGCAACTGTGTTTCACGGAACCAAGCTCCCTGTGGGTACTGCCTGCGAAAATCATCCTTTTGTGTTTACAGATGGTGTTTCCACCTTCCCCCCACCCCTCCCCGGAAAAACTTCTTTTCTAGTTGACTGAAATGGCTCTATGATGGACTTACTCCCAGCCATTCAGAAGGCCCACTGAGTCACCCAGGAGAGCTGGATTTACCACCCTGCAAGCCGCTGAGGTTGTTTCTTGACATTTTCATGGTGGCCCTTTGTTTTCCTAGAAATTCATTTACCCTTCCTTACCCTGCAAGTGTCTAGTTTTCCCATTTCGGATCCTTATCGCTGACTCCTTCTCCCTGAGGATTTGAATCCTTTAGAAAGTAACTGTGTGCCACCTGTCACCGGGTCCCTTTGCAACAGGAATTGGAAGAAGAGTCTATTTGGAAGAAAGAGAGAGAGCAGCGAAGCGGCTACAAAACAAAACCCATTAGAAATCTCCTGGCCAACTGTCTCGATCACCTACTGCTGCTTTGCAACATGCTCAAAACTTAATGCTTAAAACTATACAAAGCATTCATGTGTTCATGCTTCCGTATTTTAGGAAGGGCTCGACTAAGTGGTTCTTCCGTTCCGTGTGATGTCAGTCGTACCCATTCACCTTCACTCATCCCGGAGCTCAGCGGGGGCCAGAATGACCAAGATGGCTACCCTCATGTATCTAGGTGCTCAGCTGGGAGGCCAAAAGACCTGGGGGCTGGCTGACCTCTCTCCCCAGTGGGGTGGCCGGCCTCTGAGATGGTGGCTCAGCGCTCCAAGGCTCAACAGAAGCCGTCATGCCTCCACATGGCTAAGCCTAGAACTGACCCAGCATTGCTTCTGCCTCATTCTACGAGCCTCTGCAAGTCACAGACCAGCCCAGATCCAAGGGGGAGGAAATAACCGGATTCTACCTCTTGATGGGAGACGTGGAATGCCCAAATGTGGATTGCCATTGTTGGAGTAATCCCACAACTACTGTCAGTGTTCTTCTAAATCCAGACCCTACTTCACAGGAGGGTACTAACGGCCAGGTTTGGGGGTGGGGGTGGGGTCATGGTGATTCTCCATAATTTCACTCCACAGGTTAGAAACACCGCCCAAGAACACTTTTCTCCTTGTATTTGTTATTATGTCCTAGTTTCAAATTTATTTAAGTCACAAGGTAGTTCCATCACCATGAGTCAACCTGTGGCTAAAGTAGGACATCTGTATGGTGGAATCAGATCATGTGCAAACCCATCCACATACTCGACCAATCAAGGTCACAGAGAACAAAACGCATAACATATTTATGCTACCTTGTTCCGTCCAAAAGAGACCCTGGCTTCCAACATCACAGGAAAAGGAAGATCTCAGCCAAATTTTCAGAGACACAAATAACAGATGATAGGTCTTCGAGCTCCTAAGAGTCGAAAGGACGTTTAAAAAGGGTGGGGTGATGCCTGGGTGGCTCAGTCGGTTAGGTGTCCGACTTCAGCTCAGGTCACAATCTCGCAGTTCGTAAGTCCAAGCCCGGAGTCAGGCTCTGTGCTGACAGCTCAGAGCCTAGAGCCTGCTTCGGATTCTGTGTCTCCCTCTCTCTCTCTCTGCCCCCACCCCGCTCACACTCGTTCTCTTTCTGTCTCCCGACGATGAATAAAATGTTCTTAAAAAATGAGTCCAAAGGATTCTCAGAGATAATTTTGATTTTGTAGGATCTTTGCCTTTTATACTGATTTTAGAAACTCACCAGCAACCACATAAGATGAAAGTCCACTCTACATTTTCCAACATGTATCACTGAAGAGCTATAAAGAGAAGGAGGGTGCCCCTGTGCTCCCCAGTTTGGGCTTAGGTCAGTCAGCGTCCATGCCCTCCATGAACAGGCTTCAGACTTACAGGTCCAGTCTGATGGCCTTGTCTTTTGTGTACCAACAACAAACAGTTCCTTGGGATTCACCTCAGGGAGAGATGAAACACACTTTTTATATGAGAGAAAGTATTGTCCTTTCTGACTGGCCTCTGACCAGTAGGCTTTTGTGACTTGATCAAAACGTCCTCAAGCAACAATCTATGTTCTAGCGTCCCCTGTGTCACTGACTAGCTGCTTGACCCTGGGCAAGATATTTTCCCCTTTTCTGAGCTCCATTTGAGGGGGTCAGGGGCTAAACATCAAAGGAATATTAAAGTTCCAGTTAAAGGAAAGGAGGGAAACATCACCATCAACACTTACTCTTGCAAAACGTTCTAGATGTTACAAAAAATAGTTTTATGTAATGATCTCACTTGATGTCAATATACAAGGTCTCCTCCACGTTCAAACCGCCCCCCTTTTTTTTGAGCAGTTTGTTTTAAACAGTCCGAGTTTTAAATGTTCCCGCTGTGAGGAAAATTCACCTCCTTTCGTTTCTGCGTTTATGTTGGAAGACCGCATCGCTTTCAAAATATTTTTGCAAAACTTAAGGAGAGGTGTGACTTACTATTTAATGATCGACTGTCGTTCACACATGTTCTGTGGTTCACTGGGAGACATTCACTATAGGGTAATAATCTCTAAGAGAACAAATATTCAATCTATCGTCTTCGAAGATCTGGCATTTAAGGGTTACCCAAAAGGGTGACACAGGAACACTGGGGTCTCTGAGACCCCATATCCCGATCTAAACAAATCCACTTTCCTTGTATCTATCAATTATGTTTCATTTCACTTCAGTGTAAAATTTCATTTGAACCAAGACTTCCAAGGTCATCAAATATCTGAAAACTACTGCTTAAGGGAACACATGTGGATTTGTAAATCCTGCTAAGTCTACTTATATACTGTGATAGAATTCTCCCTACTGATGCTGTAAAAGAATTTTTTTTTCCTGAAAACTATGATAGAAACTATTCAGACTGACCCTACATATCCCAAAGGCCACCTTTATAGTTCTACCCTGTGGTTTGAATGAGCTTTGAATGGATGCCAAACATTTCTATCTCCCTGGCTAAAAAGACTACAAAAGAAGTCAAGCCAGCAAAAAAAGAAATCTCAGCCCCAAAGTTTTAAAGAATTTTCGGATGTTAATTTTGACCCCAGTGCCAGAGTGATTCACTGGTCGGTGATGCTGAGTAATCTGACCGGGCTTCCTAATCCATGTTCTATTAATGGACTCTAGCCACAGCTCAAAAGGTTAGGAATTAAAGGCCCCATTTCCACCTCTTTTCTTATTAAATTATTCTAACCTCATCGCGGGTAATTCATCACTGTCTCACTCACTCTTGGGATACACGTTGGGAATGGAAGGGTCAGTTTCTGTAATTACCCTCACCACTTTCCCAAAAACAGACTGTAAGAAAACAAGATCTGAGTCCAGTGTCTTTGAGATTTGAGAGGGGCGGGGGGAGCCTTCCGATTTTACATCCTGTGCTGCTCTGAGAGACTCGGGTTCCTGGAGAGCTCTCTCTCCTTCGTGGAATCGTACCCCTTGCCTTGCGGGTGACCTTGCGATGGGTTTGATCATCCTCAATGCTGATCTAGCTTGAGTTTTTGAGTGCCATGGCCAGATAGCCATCTGTTGGCCACTGACACAGAATGCACACAGTGGACACAGCCCCTGAAGGCCACTCAAATCTACTCAAATAACAGAGATGCACCTCGGGGCCTTCTCCACCTGTGAATGGTGCTGGCTTTCCATTTCCTGTACAGGTGACAACACAGGCTGAAGAAACGGATGCCTTGACTTAACTGTACCTTTATGGACTGAGTCATGCCCCCCCCCACCCAAATTCATGTGTTGAACCACGCGACTATATTCAGAGATAGGGCCTTTAAGGACGTGTTTACAGCTAAGTGAGGTCCTAGGGGTGAGCTTTCATCTAATAAGACTTAGAGACTCTTCTAATAAGAAGAGAGAGAGAGAGGGACGCCTCGGTGGCTCAGTCGGTTAAGCGTCCAACCTTGGCTCCGTTCATGATCTCATGGTTTGTGGGTTCAAGCCCCACGTAGGGCTCTGTGCTGACGGCTCAGAGCCTGGGGCCTGCTTCGGATTTTGTGTCTGGGTCTCTCTCTGCCACTCCCCTGCTCACACTCTTTCTCTGTCTCTCAAAAATAAATAAACATTAAAAATATATATATTAAAAAAAAAAGAAGAGAGAGAGAGAGACACCAGGGCGCATGTGCACAAAGCCAAGGCCATGTGAGGACACAAGAAGGCAAGGAGAGAGGCGTCAGGAGAAACCAGCCCGGCTAACATCTTGACCTTGGACTTCTAGCCTCCAGACTAAGAGACAACAAATCTCTGTGGTTTAAGTCACCCAGTCTCTGGTACTTTGTTACGGCAACCGTAGAAGACAGAGACACCACCACATACCTCCATACCTGAAATTAGCCTGAAGGAAAGAAGGTTCTAGACTCCTATGTCTGTCTTTAAACCTCTGGCGGGCTACCAGAATCAGATTTTTTCCACGTGTACCTAGGAGGAAATCTAGAATAGGCGGGAAACGACAAAGATAAAGATTTTTGGCTCAGGGCACCTGGGTGGCTCAGTCAATTAAGCATCTGACTTCAGCTCAGGTCATGATCTCATGGTTCGTGAGTTCAAGCCCCGAGTCAGGTTCTCTGCTGTCAGCACAGAGCCTGCTTTGGATCCTGTGACCTTTCCTCTCTCTCTGCCCCTCCTCAGCTCGTTCTCTCTCAAAAAAATAAATAAACAAATAAACTTAAAAAACGATTTTGGCTCAATTATTAAAAAGAGGATTTCGGGGCCCCCAGTGGCTGTCGGTTACGCGTCCGACTCTTGATTTTGGCTCAGGCCATGATCTCACAGTTCATGCGTCTGAGCCCCACGTGGGTCTTCTGTCTCTCCCCTCTCTCTGCCCCTCCCCTGCTCTCGCTCTCTCTCTCTCTCTCTCTCTCTCTCTCAAAATAAAACTAAAACTTTAAAAAAATTATCCAAAATGAAGAAATAAAGAAAAAGGTAATCGTCGAGACTCCTTAAAAGCCAAACTCTGAAAATCGGTGGTCCTTCAGAAGAACAACAAAAAAGCCTCGGTGAAACTGGACGGGGGGTTCTTCCCCGAAATGGGTGAGAGATCACCCCAAACCAGCTGTGGATGCAGAAACCACCCATCCTTCATCAGAAGGGTCTAGAACCAGACTAGGACGACCTCTCGATCGTGGGCAACGCGGTCTGTCCTGCCTCTCCCTTCCAGGGCAGTGGCTCTCTGCCTGGGAGCACTTCTGTGTCCCCCTGCTCCCGCTCATCCTTTGCAACGTCTGGCCCGGCCCCCTCCTCTTTATTTGTTCTGTTTGGCTCGTGCTGCTGTGAAGTGATGCTGGGAGGCTCTGACTCAGGTGACCCGCGAGGGGCAGATGGCACCCTCCACAGCCCTGGATCCTCTCCCCGGGCCCCCCCTCCTTGGAACAAGAGTTAATTATTACCAACGAGCAGCGATGGGATGAGCAGAGAGTCACGTTTTCCACGGGGATCTGGAGAGCGGCCTCCTCCAAAACCGCCAGGCAGCCGCTGCCCAGGGCAACACAAAGGCACCCTGATTGGCTATTGTTTACGAACGTGGTGCCCACTCCGTGGGTTATTGTCCCCATCTGATTAATGACACGGTGACGCTGACGGGGTGGCCGGCCTGCCGCATCCCACGGCTGACCCACACTGGGCGATGCCCCCGGAACATCAATTCTCGGCACCCTTGTCACAAGACTGCTTACGGGAAGACGGATGCGTGCGGCACTCTCGGGCGAAGGAGGCTGATGTATGTGTTGTTAATGATCGAAACAATCAGTTGGGTAATAAGTGGCGTGTGGGTTTGTCAAGTGGCGAGCTGAAGAGGATTAGCATTCTTCAGGCGCCTCGCCTTTATCTCCAGGCTGGTGCCTGACAATTCCCCAAGATCCCCATGAATAAACACCAAGCCTTCCCCAGACAGAATGAAACTGCCAATGCAGATACACCTAAATAGCGTTGATATCTTAATGACAGCAGACAGTGTTCAAATAATGAAAGCAGCATGCGAGGGGACCGTGCACAACGAATGGAGACATCGATTGCTCCACGCTCCACAGAGAGCGCCGCCCCGAATAACGAGTCCTAGGCTCTGCTTGTCCTCATGGCGGAGCTTTCACGTCTCGAATTTTCTCTTCCATTGGTTTGCCTTCACCATCTGAGAAACCTCTTCTCCCTTCTCCCTACCTATGCTTGGGAGCTAAGCATCTCTCTGCAGGGAGGAGGTTTTATAGTTTCCAGAACAGTCCACTGGCCCTGGAGGAGGTAGTCCTGTGATCTCTGAAATGACCCAAGTGGGCTTGGGACACGGAATACGGTTGATCCCGGATCTGAGGCGGAATTGCATCTCCCGCGAGATCATGGAGAAGTCCTCTCTTCCACGGAAGGGATACGCTGTCTTCCTCGTGTCTGCGTTACCCAGGGCATCTAACACAGTAACTCAGAAAGTATCAGATGAATCCTTAACTCCAATCTCTTGCCATTTCGGAGGTTGCCTGAGGGTGGGATTATGCATATGTATTTCTCTACTTAACTTCTACCCATCCTTTTAGACCGATTCTCTAGGAGACCAACCTTTCACAGCACCCTGCCATCCAGTAGGTGTTCAGTAAATAGGTGTTAAATGGATGAAAATACACGTACCATGAAAAATCTCCATTTCTCCCCTCAGCATCTAACACTATATGTCGTGCCTTTTCAAGTCCCCATTATTTAATTACACTAACAAGTCCACGTCTCATGTTCATACTCTGATGCTTTCCGAGAGTCATTTCCACGGTCTTTAAATGACTTCGCAGCTGTACTGCTTTTATGTATTATCCAGCGTCGGGCTGCTGTTAACAAAAGTCTACAGACTAGGTGGCCTAGGCAACAGACTTTTATTTCTCACAGTGCTGGAGGCTGGAAGGTCCAAAATCAAGGCGCTGGCAGGTCTCGTGCTGAGTGAGAGCTCTTCTTCCTGATTTGCAGATATCCACCTTCTTACTGGGTCCTCACGTGGCACAGGGAGAGAGGGTTCTGTCTTCCTCTTCTCATAAGGACACTAATGCCAACCTGGGTGTTCACCCATCATGGCCTCGTCTAAACCTAATCACGTTCCAAAGGCCCCACCTCCAAATATCATCACATATGAACTTGAGGGGGATGCATATTTTCAATCCGTAGCCTATAACCACCATGTTTCTTAACATCCTAGATAGTATTCAGGTTAATGGAACCATCCATCACCTTGACCTTGGTTCTACCATCTTCTAAGACTTTGCTGATAGCCTCCATTCCACACCTGCCACCCATCAACAAAGGCACAAGCTTAGTTAATGGTACAGCACTAAGCAGTCTCTGAGCTCTCAGATGCCTCTTATGGGGATATTTTCTCTTGCTGTATTGTTTGCTCACCACCACTCAACAATCCCCTGACCTCAGGGAAACTGACCTGACACTGATCCCTCCCCCATGAACCAACTGCACCGTTCCTCACTCTGTTGGGACTCTGTAGTTGAACTCATCAACACTACCATACACAAATCCCCTCAACCACCACAAAGACTTCACTATTTACAGTTGTCATAGCTGGAACTCTCTTGCCAGGTCTTTTTCCATTCTAGCCTCTAGGAAACTTACTGCAAAAAGTCACAAAATCTGCCTACCGTAAGTCCCAACAAATCCTTTAAAAAAAAAAGATTTTATTTTTATTTTTTTACATAATCTCCATCCAATGTGGGGCTCAAACCCGTGACCTCAGGATCAAGAATCAATACGCTCTACCGACCGAACCAGCCACATGCTTGAACATAAATTCTTGCCAATAAATATAACTGGGCTGTTAATGGTTAATGATTCTCGGAGGACCTTTTATTCATTTCCTATTGATTATCTGAAAACTTTCCTTTCCTCTAGACACACCATTTCCCAAAATGCCCACAGGATATTGACAGACATTCTATGAGAATGTCCACAGTCCTATATATTTGGGGGAACATAAGGTTAAATGAAAACAAGCTTGTTTCATTTATTGTCAGAGCTTTAAAATGTTATCATGCATTATGAATCTGCTAAAACAGAGTCCTTCCCTCTCAGGCTCCAAACTGTTCTTCCTGCTTAAATAGATCTCTTGTTCTCTGGGGGGAGAAAAAAGGAATTTTCTAAAACATTCTTTTGAATAAATTGCATTTTCTTCCATCTTTACGTGGTACTTGAATGGCTTCCATTCCTTAGCTCTTTTTTCTTTACCGTCTTCATCCGACCAAACCCTCCTCGGTGAAGGTCCAAGCGTCTCCTCCACGAGACTTCATCGTAACGATCTACTTGTCTTGTGTCATTTCCTTGTTCTCTTTTATGGCTTCCTTCCGTACCTTATGTAACCCAAGAATTACTACTGAACATTCCGGGTCTGAGTCTACTCTGTCCAACGCAGCGACATGCTTTGTGAAAAGTCAAGAATCCTGTCTGCCTCCTCCTTCTAATCCCCGAGCACAAAGATCTCAACTGATGGGCACTTACTGATTTGATTTAGACCTGAGTTTATGGCTGTCTGACTGGCAATTGCTGTATTTGCTTCTCGAACACTTTAATTTTCCCTCGGCTGACCACAGTGCTTATAACCTAAGTGCCAGGTATGACAGGGCGAAATAACGACTGCAGCACTGATCAATATAGCTTCCCCAAGAAAGCGTTCTCAAGGGCAACGTCAAACGTGGATCTGTGTGTGCCCTGCGGGAGGGGGCTCCTTCTGCCTCCTCTTAGGTGTCTGGCTTCAGCCCTGTCACCTTTGTTCATAAATATGGAAGAAGTTCCCATCTGTACTGAAATGTATTTTTCTCCAGAACTACGTCTCCCTGCCGAGGGGCTCGAGGGAGAGTGTTAAAGTCTACCTTCGCGATTTTTCAGTGGCGCGTCGGTTAGGAACATTCGAGGCGGGTCTGGGCGACTTTTGAAGACTAAGAAAGGTACAGAGAAAACTTTTCCTCATCCAGCCTCGTCACCAGCCATTGTACTTGAGGTTATTCCAACAGCAGAGGGGGGTGAAGGGCTTCCCACGGCTTACCTTTTCCACAGCAAGCAAATCATTTGAACCTTGAGGAAACCCAGTCAACTACTTCTCTCCGTGGCGGTTCCTGACTCACACATAATCCTTCCCCTTGAGCAGGGAGGAGAACTCAATCGACTGCCCCAGAAAGTGGCCTTTCAGTGTCATTTGGACTTCCGGTTCCCAGGGTCTAAGGGTTCCTGCCCTTTCCGTAATCACGTTGAACTTAAATTCGTGTTTCTGTTGTTGTTGTTGTTTCAAATTCCCATGGAGCAGAGTCTACAGAATAAGCCTAGATTTTTCTAGAGGCCCAAAGGCACATACCAAATCCAGAGCCCTGTTAAGGAGCGATTAGACTGTTTTTAACGCGGAGTCATACAGCGGGGGCCCATTCCTCCGGCTTCTTGCTGGTAGGGAGAGTACAGGTGGGACAGGAGAGTGAGGAGGGGGCCCTTCGAGTCCCAGGACAGGACACACGCTGCTCCCCACCTACAACAGGTGCAGCCAGGATGGCCGAGGAGAGCCCCTGCGCAGACCCGGTGCGTGCAGAGCCCCTGCTTGCAGGAAGGAGCAGCTCTCCGCCGCTGCACCTGCTAACGCGGAAGCTGCCAGAAGCCATCACTGTGCCGGCGGCTTTACACCAGCACCAGTAAAGACCCCCCTGTGAGAACAATACCGTGCTCTCTAAGTGGACGCCACTGATAACTTGTCTACTGTGCTTAGTGCAGGGTCCTGTCCGGATCAGACTACTTTCTGAACCACCTCCCCGCCGTGGGCCAAAATTCTAAGCAGTAGTTCACATCTCCCTAAAAGTCTCTGAGATGAGGATGCCTCACCAATCGAGATCAAGCTCCAATTCAAAGCAATCTCTGCCTTAAAGACGTTTCTTCTGGGGCGCCTGAGTGGCTCAGTCGGTTGAGCATCCGACTTTGGCTCAGGTCATGATCTCCCAGTTGGGGTTCGAGTCCCACATCAGGCTCTCTGCTGTCAGCACACAGCCTGCTTCAGATCCTCTGTCCTCCCTCTCTCTGCCCCTCCCCCACTTGCTCTCGGTCTCTCTCCAAATAAATAAATAAACTTAAAAGAAAAATAAAGGCACTTTTCTTCTGAGGTGCCTTGGCCAGTTAAATTACTCCATTCTCAATGCTCCTAGAGTTCTAAACATATGAAATAGGATGGATTCCTCAAAAATAAAATAAAATAAAATAAGCTCTTGATCCCTAACTTTCTACCCTTCTTCTTTCAAGTACTGTCTTTGAAAACTGTTCGTAGGCTCATAGCCTACCTACCCACATCTTTATCAAACTTCCCTTAAAATGATATCCAGAGGGAATTTTCTTTCTCTGATGCTGATGCCCTTTACAGATAGATACTTGATTTTTTAAATGTTTTTATATATTTATTTTGGGAGAGAGAGAGAGAAAGAGAGCAGGGAGGGGCAGAGAGAGAGAGAGAGAGAGAGAGGTAGAGAATCCCAAGCAGGCTCCAAGCTGCCAGTGAAAGTCCGACGCAGAGCTCAATCCCATGACCTGAGCCACAAGATCATGACTTGAGCCGAAACCAAGAGTCAGACACTCAACTGACTGACCGCCTAGACGCCCCTACGGATAGGTACTTTAGAGCAACGGACAATCTGATTAGTTTCCTTTGAAAAGTCTAGGCAAGAATCTCAAGGAAAAGTAGACAGCAAGATACAGGAATGAGGCCATTGACATGATCACCCCCAAGGATGGGCCCTGGGCACTGTGAGAAAACATCAGGGTTCAAAAGGAAAAACCACACCCTTGGAGAATTAACCAGAGTTGGGGATTTCCTGCCTCGTAAACAAGACATCATATCCATTTGACTGTAGGTTTATTTGGGGTGGGGGGGTTGTTTGTTAGTTTGCTTTGCTTTGTTTTGCCTGGTTTCCGAGCGCTTCTGCTGAGTGGCCAGCCTGTGCTCCAGGCAGGACGGGGCTCAGCACTGTCCAGCCAGCCATTTGGGGAGCTCAGAACCTTCCGCCAAAGGCAGACGAGTAGCAGAGAGATCCACAACGCTCAGAAGAGTAAATTGCCGGATCACTGCTCTACTGGTTGCAATTTTAGTAGCAAATGAGCACTGTATAATGTATCCAGCTTATTAAAAATAAAAGTGGGAAATCCAAGTGCTTACCAGGAGAAATGGCAAATCCACAAAGTTGTCCCAGACATCACCGCTCCCAGACCCACTAGTGCACAGCACGAGGTCCTGTGTGGTGCTGATGTCACCGCGATGCGGTCCCTGATGGACACTTGCTCTCAGCCTTGACCCGCACTCCTTGCTAAGCGCTGGTGGCTTAGGAACTGTCAAGTCCCAGACCTATGAGGCCAACCTAGCTAGAAGCACGTTCAGCCTTCCTTCGCAAGAGGAGCCAGAGTTGCATTTTCCAAGCGAGAAGAGGAGAAGAGCATCCAGATTTTCCAACCCCGCCAGCGTGGGATAAAAGTGCCACCCCTGAGATTAAAACAGATCCCACCTCCCTGGCCATCCATCCAACTTCCTTACTGCCTTATAATCTCGAAACGCGACGATGGCAATATCCTCCTAAGTTATCTCCCTGCAGGCACACGGCCCCGTCTGTTCCATCCTACATCCAGGTGCTGTCAACTTTGTCCTCCCTAAGTCCCCCAAGGATAGTGTCACTTGAAGCCATTCAGTGGCACCCGGCTGCTTAGCAAATCGTGATGGAACCTTTCAGTCTGGAATTCACAGTTGTCCCCCAGTAGAGCCCCAGACCGCCTGCCTCTCCGGCGTGATCGCGCACCCCTCCCCAGCTTGAGACCCACGTTTCTGCTGATCTGGAACACCTAGGGCTCCCCGAGTACAGCCTGAACCATCATGCCTCTCTGCGGAGCCCTCTGTCTGCCTGAAGCTCACCGTCCGGCCACTCCCCTTCCCCAGATCCTTGTCCTTCTAAACCCGACCACGGGCTACCTGCAGTGTGAGAATGAGAAGAAGCGGATGGAAAAGCATCACCAGCCCTACCCTTGTTTAGTCGGTGAAGCGTCCGACTTCGGCTCAGGACGTGATTCTCACAGTCCGTGGGTTCGAGTCCCGCATCGGGCTCTGTGCTGATGGCTCAGAGCCTGGAACCTGCTTCGGATTCTGTGTCTCCCTCTCTCTCTGCCCCTCCCCTGCTTGCACTGTCTCTCTCTCTCTCTCTCAAAAATAAATTAAACATTAAAAAAAAAAAGGTGTCATACTAAACCCAAATCTCTTAGGTAGATTTCAACTTGGTGGCAGAGAAAGAACACAGGTGAAACAGAGCAGGGGATTCAAACCGACGGTCACCTGGGAGCTCATGACCTAGAAGGTTGGGAAGGGGCTGACACTCCATGATTTCATGGTTCGTGGGTTTGAGCCCCGCATAAGGTTCTGTACTGGTGGTGTAGAGCCTGCTTGGGATTCTCTCTCTCCCTCTGTCTCTGCCCCTCCCCGACTCACACTGTGTCTCTCTCAAAATCAATAAATAAACTTAAAAAAAAAGAAGACTTAACACCCAAACAAGACATGACCAACCCCCCCCGCCCCCCCCCCCCCATACACACACACAAAGTAAAGGTGGGACGATCAATGTAACTATTTGAAGTAAGAAATAAAGTTCCATCTGTACCTCTGGCCACACACAGAAGTTCGTTCCAGATGCGTGAAGAGTGAAATGTGTATATGACTGTATTATATTACGGCAGAAGACCTTGAACCCAGAGATGAATGCCCAGGCATCCCTGGAGAGGTTTTTGTCTGAAGTATAAATGACAGGAACAAATCACGAAGGTCAAAGATACCTCTGGCTTCGTTACCACCCCTCCTTCTCACACCCTTCATCCATTTTAGGCAAAACGACCAAAGGAAGATCAAAGTGTGGGAAACCTCCCTCCAGCACTGAAAGTCACGTTCAGTGCCCAGGTCCTTTGCGGAGGGGACACAGACGGAATCAGGCCAAGGGATGGTCATAGGGCTATGGTACCCGGTATCCTTCCTAAAACAGCAGTGTGCTGTGACGAGCAGTAAGCAGGGACTATCCTAGAAGAACATCTGGAAACATCTGGAATCCCCCAGATTTGGGGAGGGGTCAGAGAGCAGGGAGAAGTCCTAGGATCCACAAAGAACCACTCAGAAACTCATTGGTGCTTGCACCCCGCAGAAAATCCTCAGGGCAGCAGAAATTCTCCCTGGAAGAAAAGGCAGCCACACAGGAGTATCAGACACAGTCACATCATCTACCCGAAGGCAGGGCTCAGCCCAGCGAATCGGACAAAAAGCACAGACTCGCAAGGGACGCCCATGGAGAAGGAAGCCATCTTGTCCAGCAGATCCGCAAGAGTGAACAGGGGTCCGAGGGGCAGCCCAGAAAGGCTCTCTTGGTGGGTGCTCTGCCCTGTGGCCTCTTTTCCCTCCCGGCTGCTGCCGAAGCACTTCATCAGAATGTGTTTCATTAACTGGACATCCTGTTTATCGGAGGTGGCTCGCCCACCCTGTCCTTTTGAGCAAATTAAAGGGCTGAATAAAACCTTGAGCATTCAAGTATGAGTCAACAGATAACAACCGACATCAGTTCTAGAAAGGGAAGCCACAGAATTAAAGGAAAGGAACAGAGCCCTAAATAGAAAGAGACAACAAAGGTATGTTTCGGAGAGGAAAAAAAAAAAAAAGCACAGAACAACAAAACCCGAATTAAACCCCATATGCTCACAAAAGTGAAATAAGGACTCTAAAAATAGAGCAGGCATAAAGCATGAAGACTAAAAACAGGCTAAGAAGGAGGTGCTGGAGGGGGCTGAATATCTAACTTCAGCTCAGGTCATGATCTCAAGGTTCGTGAGTTCGAGCCCCGCGTCGGGCTCCGTGCTGACAGCTCAGAGCTTGGAGCCTGCTTCGGATTCTGTGTCTCCCTCTCTCTGCCCCTCTCCCACTCATGCTCTCTCTCCCTCTCTCAAAATAAAGGAATAAACTCTTTTTTTTTTTAAGAAAAAAGAAGGAGTTGCTGGATAGAGAGACAGAAATGAAAAGCAGATAGGTCAAAGACATCAGTAAAAGAAACCGAACCAGCTGACAAGTTAACCATTGGAGGCCAAACTTGAAGTGCTTTTGGGCTGCTCAGAAATGCCATCAGGAGACCAGAACAGGAAGGGAGGAGAACAGAGATTAGAGCTAAGGGAACAGAGTCTGAGGATGCAGGTGACTCGATGTTCCAGAAAAATCTCTCATAATCTGGAATCTGCAGGCAGAAGGGATTTACCACTGATGAGGCAAACTTACCGAAAAGGGACCATCGTGGGACGTGGCCCGGCAAATGTTTTGAATTTTAAGAACAAAGACAGAATCCCGTAAGTTACCAGACAGCAAGACACAAAGAAGTTGTCCAAGGCACCGGTGTCCCAACATTAAAGTGCTGGGAGACCGGGGCCTCCGATCAGGCAGAATTTCTGGAGGAAGGATCTGTGACTCAGGAAAGCTATACTCCACCAAGACTTCACTATGAGAAGACTTTTTTAAAAATTGATGTTCAGAGGCATCTGGGTGGCTCAGTCGGTTAAGTGTCCGACTTCAGCTCAGGTCATGATCTCACAGTTTGTGAGTTTGAGCCCCGCATCGGGCTCTGTGCTGCTAGCTCCGAGCCCCCTGGGGATTCTCACTCTCTCCTCTCTCTCTGCCCCTCCCCCACTTGCACTTTCTTTCTCTCTCAAAAATAAAGAAACAGGAACAAAATTGAAGTGCAAAGATTCATAGCGAAATGCTGAAAATATTACTTAAAACTAGCACTACAACGAAGACAGAAATCAGCCCTTTAATCAAAATCGAAATGCCAAATATGTGATACGAATTTTAAAATAAAAAAAACAGCTGTTGTTATTTACAGTATACGTAAGTAATAACAATATCAAAATATGCAAGCAAAGAACTCAAAAACAGATTGAGGAGTGTGGTTTCCTCAAGAAAGGAGGGAGGAGAGAAGGTACAAGAGGCCTACATTTAACTACAAAGTTTATGTCTCTTAAAAATGTCTCTGTCCATCTCCATCTCAGTCTGAAGCAAAGTATCAAGTCTAATACCCAAAAGATTATCTGTATCGTGTGTATGCTTGAAGAAATACATGTGTCTTTTTAAATAACGGCATAACGGAGAGAACAGAGAATAAAAGGCTTATCAAACAAGCGAAACCCAAAAGTCCATATCATTGTCATAAAAATGTTTATACAGAATGCCAGCGTCAGGAACAGCTCTTGAAAAAATGACAACGGCATTGAAAAGTAACAATAAAATGCCAGGTGGTATAATACAGTTAAAGATTTGAGCTCAGGAATAACACGGAACCAGGTTCACAGCCTGACTCGAGCCCTTAATGGCTGTGTGACTGGAAGAAGTTGCAATGCCTCTTTCTCCCTTTCTGTAAAGGTGAATAATGCCACCTCATAGGGTAATTATAACAGATCTGTAAAACAAAGACTACAAATCTCTTATCCCACAGTCCGGAAATACGAACTCTCAATTAGTATTAGTTATGGATATTATTATCACCACAACAAAAGAAATGGGACCAGGTAGAAAAAAACGTGCTAAGAGGTAAAAGCAGGAATATTAGTTCATTTTTTTTTTTTTTTAATTTTTTTTTAACATTTATTTTTGAGACAGAGAGAGACAGAGCATGAATGGGGGAGGGTCAGAGAGAGAGGGAGACACAGAATCTGAAACAGGCTCCAGGCTCTGAGCGGTCAGCACAGAGCCTGACGCGGGGCTCGAACTCACGGACCATGAGATCGTGACCTGAGCCGAAGTCGGACGCTCAACCGACGGAGCCACCCAGGCGCCCCAGGAATATTAGTTCATTTTATAGAGGGAGAGTAAATAGATACTTTCTCTCTGTGCTCTGATGATAAAAGAAATGCATTTTCCATTTTAAAAAATATTAAATATAATTAGCAGATAAGAAAAATGAATACCATTCAGATTACGTTTACAGAGTTAGCAAAAATCATAGTCCATATAAGAAAATGATGATCGTTTGTCCAAATACACCACTTACAGTGACATCAGTGAAAGAAAGTGAGGTAATCCTATCAGACTGGCAGATGTATTTTTAAAAAAATGCACGAATACATTTCTCTGAAAAGATATATTAAAACAAAGTGGCACCAAACGGCTTTTAAAAGTAAAACTCAAGGCAAAGCTGACCAAGCAAAAATGAATAAATTACTGAAGCGGAAAAGGAAGAGTTAAAGGGAAGATGCCCTAAGGAATGGTTACGAGTTAAAACCTCTAGGGTCTCCTGGGTGGCTTAGTCGGTTAAGCATTTGACCTCAGCTCAGGTCACGATCTCACGGTCTGTGGCTTCGAGCCCCGCGTCGGGCTCTGTGCAGACAGCTCGGAGCCTGGAGTCTGCTTCGGATTCTCTCTCCTCTCTCCGTCCCACCCCTGCTTGCACTCTGTCTCTCTCTCTGCCTCTCAAAAATGAATAAAAATTTTAAAAACTTTTTAAAAATTACAAAATAAAGAGTTAAAACCTGTCACCCCTATAGCACCTTGATGCAAACCTAAAAAAGCACCCCCCAGGCTGTATGTGTGTGTGTGTGTATGTGTGAGTGTATATATATACGTATATGTGAATATATATACATATATGTGTGTGTATACGCATACGTATATACACACAATATATACACACACACACACAATATATGTATTATATATATTATATATGTGTATGTATATATATATAGGTTTAAGTAATTTATCATCTTTCCAGCATTCTTCCTCTTATAGAATCACAGAAATTAGCCAACCATGAACAGACAGCCTCAGTGAAGAGCTGACAGCGGCTAGCACGGTCTTCTTCGAATTCTCGGCCCGGAACGTAGGAACATACTATCCTTAAAGTAACAGAGGAGACTCCTGAACAATATGACAAGATACTGATTGATCGACGGGACAGATTTTTGCTGGGACTGTGCAATCAGCAATATTCATTTTTCAAAGAGTCGCTTTAGAACTGGAATGCCAACTTTCTTAATCGACCCCAAATTTTCATTTTGAAAACTTTCAAAGTTGTAGGAGAGTCGTCAGAGCGAGTGTCTGTAATACTCCTTGCCCAGAATCACCAACTGTTGTTGATTTTTTTTTTTTTTTTTTGGTTCTGCCACACTGGCCTCAGCGTGCGTGGGAATATCTGTTCTTTTCGCGGAGGCATAGCAGAGATGGTTGGAGGCCTGGTGACATTTCCCCGCTAAAGACTTCTGAGGACACCTCTTAAGAACAAAAACATTCTCTGGGGCGCCTGGGTGGCTCATTCAGCGAGGTCGTGATCTTCCAGTTTGCGAGTTCGAGCCCCGTGTCGGGCTCTGCGCTGTCAACACAGCTTGGGATTCTCTGTCTCCCTCTCTCGCTTTCAAAAATAAACTTAAAAAAAAAAAAAAAAAAAGAACGAAAACATTCTCCGAGGTAACCAAACCATGATCACACTCTGCATATTTAACCCGGAGAGACTTCTGCTTTTTCATCATAACACGTGTCTGGATGTTTGGTTTAGAATATAGGGTTTTCATTAGTCTGGATACCCCGTGTCTTCTGCCCACGCTAGTGAGCTGACCTCTTTCAGGACAAAACGAGACAGCTCCATAACTCAATACCATAGATGAATATCTCTAAGTAATTAAATGCTCGAATTCTGTTTTGCTCAAAGTACACCTGCAGTACAAGTCCCAGGGAAGAACTTCACGTTGAACTACAATACTTGGTACTTTGGAAACTTTTTAAATTTTTTTTTTTTTTTAAAGACAAAGACACCAACGTTTGAGAAATTAAAGAGGCACGCCTCAAGTTTACTGGCTGAGGAAACATCAGTAAAATTCAGACTTAAAATTCCAGCAGTCTTGTCCAGCAAAGCCCAAAACCCTAAAACACACAGCCTTTGGGGATGGGGGGTGCGAGAGTGTCACCCCAGGCCAGGCGCAAACTGCTTCCATGTCCCATATTTCTGTTCATAACCCGTCTACACAGAGGTGCCCATCCATCATGCCCTTTAGAACCATCTCGAGGGGTGCCTGGGGGACTCTGTCAGTTAGGCGTCCGATGTCGGTTCAGGTCATGATCTCACAGTTTGTGGGTTCGGGCCCCGGGTCGGGGTCTGTGCCGACAGCTCAGAGCGTAGAACCTGCTTCGGATTCTGTGTCTCCCTCTTGCTCCGCCCCTCCCCTGCTCATGCTCTGTCTCTCTCAACGATAAATAAACATTAAAAAATTAAAAAGAAAAAAAAAAGAACCGGGACCTTTGAAAGGACACATAGATGCCTGGGAGACTACCCTGGGCCAATTAAACAGGAGTCCCGGAGAGAAAGCCAAGGCATCAGTATTTACAAGCTCCCCAGGGGATTCTGAGAAGCAGCCAGCTCGGGGACCCAATGTCCTGAAGGAACAGAAGCCCAGGCACTGGCTGCAGCTGTCCATTTCTGTCCGCCTCCAACCGTCTCTGGTCTCAGCACATCATGCTACCCTGCATTTTTCTCTCCCCTGCTGCTGATCTCCTCGCAAGCATTCACCCCGAGATGCTGCCGGGCCAGAACCGTTCCTAAAGGCGCTGACCGCAGACCTCCCACCAGGCTGGAGACACCGGGGAATTCTCTAGCAGGGTGGACACAGCAGGTCTTTGGGTCCCACCAAAAAAGAGCTGTGCATTCTGCCAGCGGGAAGGTCCCGCATCGCCGGGGTGGGGACGGGAGGAACCAAAAGCAAAGGGAGGACGAGGTGTGCTGGTCCGTGCGGGGTTTTCTCAGCTAAGTCCTTGGCCGTGAAGGGTGGTCACTGGGCCAGGATGCTCAGCGACAGGAGAAATCGGTAGGCACCGAAATGTCCCTTAAGGACAGTTCAATCCTCAAGCAAAGCCGGGCGTTGGTGCTAAAATACCTAAAAATGAGAACACAGGGCAGTGCGACTCTGTCCCTTCTTTCCCTTCTGCCCATCACAACTGCCACACTGTCTTTTCTAGAACCTGGGCTCCGGCTCCAGGGAAGACGAGCCCTGCAACGTGCAGTTTCCTGGGCTCCCGCGACAGGCCAGGAGAGGAGTCTGAGACAGCCAACTCCGCAAGACGTGGGGACACCCAGACCCTTCTGTGGACACCTCACATCCTGTCACCAGGGAGGCAGCCGGGGCACACACGGACAAACAGTGGGCTGGGCCGGTAACCCTATCCGATTCCTGACATTGCGGCCCCCTCCCGCCCCCTCTGATCTCCCTTACATCCTGGGATTGAATGGCCCTATAAAAATGTCCAGCGTGAAAGACAGATTCAAAAACCGAAGAAACATTATCCTGATGGCAGTCTTTTAACATCCTCTGTCTTCAGGCCCTTCCCCCAACCCTCCCCCCCACCCACCCCCAGCCAGGCAAGAGAATTTATGGGCTGTAAGTCCTGTTTTTCTACATTGATGGAAACGGCTGGCAAACATTTCCACTGGGCCAAACTCCATCCAAAGAGTCAAATATCAAGGCACCCAGCTGAGCTCCCGGAGTCAGGGTTTATGAAGCCAATCGATGTGCCCCGCGACCGTAAACCATCTTATATTTACTATGACAGGACAGTATTTGAGTTCATAAAAAGATGATTTTTGTCTAACTTCGGATGCCTGCAAGGAGACTGTGTATCAGGCGCAGATACAGAGCCTGAAAAGCTAAGTCAGCCAGCTGTTGTGGGCTCATTTTGTTGGAGAAAAGGGGTCAGCGTCAGAGGTAAAGGGGCCCTAAGCAAGATCCCAGTGATCGGGGGTGCGCTCAGAAGTGGGAAATAGTTACCTGGTCTGAGCGCGCTCCAGATGCAAGGTGGGAGGAAGAGAACCGATTTCCTCAACCTTCCAGACCCTACCTCCTCCAGGGATGGATCCCATTGGGAAAGGAAGAAAGTCAGTTAGGAACCTCTCCAACATGCCACCAGAATCCCAGGGCAGGTCAGAGTCATTGGTCATCATTTCATGGGGGGCCGTGGTACCAAAAGGGAGTAAAATTAAACTACAAGGGGTGTTTTGAGCAGGGGGGTGACAAGGGCAGCGCCTGCCACAGAAAAGGGCAGCGAGTTCTCTGCTGTTTCAGGAAACTGAAGGATCTGTGTGTTGGTTAGACCAATGTCATGATTCACTAAATCATTAAGCCTCATTACAGGACCTGGCGTCGGCTGGAGCCAGCGAAACCCGAGTAGGATTTTCGTACGTCATTTATTTTTAAATGTTTCTTTATTTTTAAGACAGACAGAGAGAGAGAGAGACAACAGTGTGAGCCAGGGAGGGGCAGAGAGAGAGGGAGACACAGAATCCGAAGCAGGGTCCAGGCTCTGAGCTGTCAGCACAGAGCCCAACGCGGGGCTCGAACTCGCGAACTGTGAGATCATGATCTGGGCCAAAGTCAGACGCTTAACCGACTGAGCCACCCAGGAGCCCCTTGTACCTCATCTTGTAATAGGAATTTGGGCAAACTATGAAAGTATCAGATGTCCAGCCATTCCCCTGATCCCATGCGGGGGCTGGGGGGGGGGGGGGAGGTGTAAAGTTTTCTTCACCTTGATAGTGGCTTGACGGGTTGGAAATTCAGAAGGTTCTTTCCAGCTCTGACACTCTCTGCCTCTAAGGAATCAGTAAGTGGATGGAGTCCAGAGGGTTTTTAGCCTAGCAGAACATGAGGAAATGTCCTTCCCTCAAGACATATGTCCATGATGCTGAACTGAAGGCTGTTATTCTCCCCCTTTCTGGCGGTGGACATTTCTCCCTAGAGAACATGGCTGGCACTCCTTCCTTTCCTGAGTCTATGTTTCCGAACTTTTTAAATGCTTTTTCATGAACTGTTGGAGGGCAACGTAAAAATCACGAAATTGCAACTGTTAGCACTGGGGCCAGGGTTATGGTTTTTCTTAATTAATTATTGTCGAATGAATGGTCCAATCTTCTTTTACACAAAGAAACATTTGGACCCGTCCCACTGACCGAAAAGCTGCCTTACCACTGCTCTGTAGGAAGTTTAAGAGTTTAGAATTGGTTTTAGAAAGTTTTTAATGTTAATCCAAGAAAAGCAGTCAGTTCTTCCATCAGCAACACCTCAGGACATGTGTTCATGTGTTTTTGGTTTTTTTTTTTTTTCTATACGCTGATTTTATTCGCCCGTGCACTGCAACATGTATTTTTATCCCTTGCTGTAGAAAACACCAGAAGTGGAATGCACTGAGGAAGTTTGCAGGGCGTAAGGATCTTCTCTAAAGACCCAGGTGCTTTTTGACAGAGATTTATTTTTCTGAGGAAATCACTCAATCCAAGAATCTTTCCATATTTGAGTTTAATCCATTTACGTTTATTTTGATAAGTTACGCATCTGAACTTGTTTTCTACCACCTTATTGGGTGCTTTCCGCCTGCCAGGTCTGTTTCTTTGCTCCTTCCTTAATTTCTTTTGGATCGAACAAATTTATTTGTATTTTGTTCTATAGTCTCTCCAGCTTGCATTTTATTCTTTTAGCGGCTGAGTTGAAATGTTGTGCATGACAAAGGACTTAAGAACATCGAAAGTTAATGTCGCTATCCTTCTTGCCATCCACACAAAGACTTTAAAATGCCTTGACACTGTCCCCTCTTCCCCGCCCCACTTCACTTCTTTATTCCTTCTGTTCATTTTATATTCATTGCTCATTTAGACCTCCTAGTTTAACAATTTCTTGCCTCAACACTGCTTTAATTACACCACGCTTTCTTCACGGAGTCCGTCTTTCTTGCTAAAGTACGTCATCGAGTAGTGGTTTCATTCAAAGCCTGTGTGTAGTTAGTTCACTGTCCACATTCTCCCTGCTCCGTCCTAGGGAAGTCTTACTAAACAGATCTTAGACCTATGTGGTCTATTCTCTGTGCCTCTAAACTGCCTGATCTTAGTTTCTATCTCATTACCTCTTTGATAATTTTATCAAATCTTTTAGTTATTCCTATTTTTCAGCTCTCTTGCTCTGCTGTTTGGAAAACTTACCAGGGTGATCCTTTATTTATGACTGCGTTTTCCTGTTTCACTCCGAGGGTTATCTCATCCACAGAGTTGCTAATCTCAAGTCTACTTTTTATTTCACATTCGCTCTGGTTCTTTTTCAAATCTTCTTTGTGTGGGCAGGAGTCTTCATCCTGGATTTTACATTTCATTTGACTTCTTTACTCATTTGAGATCAGCATTTCTGTATCTTTGGGATGTATTATATGAAGTCTCTCTTGAGGTTTACAAGGCCAATAGCCCCTCCCTCGTGGTTGATGTCTGTCCTGAAGTAACTGACATTGGTAATGGTGCACTTGTCCTCAGTTGTGGTTGTTCATTCTGAGGAAGTGGTGAAAAGCAAGGGAACCAAGTTACGAAATTCACCCAGGGGCACCCAGGTGACTCGGTTGAGCATCCACCTCTTGATTTCGGCTCCGATCGTGACCTCATGGTTCGTGGCTTTGAGTCCCACATCGGGTTCTGTGCTGACAGCCCCAGAAACTGCTTGGGATTCTCTCTCTCCCTTTCTCTCTGCCCCTCCCCCGCTCTCTCTCTCTTTCAAAATAAATAAATCAAAATTAAAAAAAAAAAAAGAAGAAGAAGAACAAAGAAAATCACCCAGGGTAGTTTCAGGTTTTCTTCTGCCAAAGATACGGGGTGTTCAAGGCAGGTTCTTATGTTCATTTCTCAGCTTGGACTTCTCACACTTCACAGGAAATATAAATTCAGACCACATGCAAACATACAACTCCTATAGCCGTGGTTTGAATTCCCTGGGGGCAAATTTCTTCTTGTGTCCAAAATCCTAGAGAGAGGGAAAGCTTCCTCAGCACTTTTTGTTCTGAGCTGGGAGGCGAGCCATGAGGTCAAAGAGCACAGAGTTTGTCAAAGCATTTTGGTTTTATGTCGGGGGCAAAATCTGGATCTCCCAGCAAACCCAGGCCAAATCCCAGAACCCCAGCCTTTCCACCTGCGGGTCCTTTTTCCTGCTTCGCATCTGTGGGTTCCTGCGGCCTCAGGCTCTCCTTACTGTTCTGGCAGGATTTCCTTTCTTTAAACTTTGACTGGGTATACTTGTTTTTACTGTGGTGGTTGTTAGATTTTTATGCAACATTCCTATGTGTTTATTGTTCATCGTTGGAGGGAGGCAGGAAGGAGATCTCATCTTTCCCCAGCTCCATCCATCTCCTCGCTGGAAGTGTTTCTGAGATAATGAAAGGCTTTAATAACGAGGTTTTATTTGTACAGCATCTCAGGAGCCGAGAGGCTAACGAGCACCCAGCACCTACATGCAGGGCCCTCACACAGCAGACGTCCACGACAACACGAGCCCTCCGGTGGAGACCGCTATGGAATGCCGTCGGGGGCACAAAGCCCGATGCCCCGAGATGATACCAGAATGAATCAGATGATTCACTGCTCACGTTCCCAAGCTGTGCCTTGCCAGCTCCTGCAATCTCTACCTCTCTATGTAACCATTAACGATTTTTAAGGCTCTCATTTTTCACAACTATCGGCTTCTGAAAACTTTAGTGCGGAAGACCAGACTGGAAGTCAAATTCTGATGTAAATTCAATCCCTTGGAAACGAGAGCGGGGGGAAAAGGGTAAAAATGGGAACTTCTGAATCACACACCCGAAGAATCTCAATGATGCCTCCCCTGTGACCTTCCTGGGGTTCACATTCTGTGCTCTACAAATCTCAAATGGATCTGTAGCCGTTCCACACTCCTCCCACCTTCCTGCTCACATAAACTGTGTCCTAGATGGGTAGACTGGAAATTCTATTCTGGGAGTCACCACTAATCCAGCTTGGAAAGTAGCACAGACAGCAGTTAGCAGGTTAACCAACAGCTAACCCCACCTCACAAAGTCATCTTCTAGCTCAAAAGTGGTAAAATCTGCTAGAAGTTTTGACTTTCAAATATTCTCAGCACATTTGAGAGATCCCAGGCCTCTCCCCTTTGCAGGGGTGCAAGTAAAGGAATGTTCTTAGGATATGGAAAGCATAAATCAGGAGTCAGTGTTCGTATTAGGCAAAGGAAGGTCATCTCTATAATATTTCAATTTCTCTCCCAAATGACTGGTCATTTTCTTCTTCAGCTATCTACTACAGAGATCATGTCTTGCCTTTTGTCCCCAAATGGTAAGAAAAGATGCTTAGTCCTAATGCATTTTTTTAAATGTTTTCTTTATTTCTGAGACAGAGAAAGACACAGCATGAGCAGGGAGGGGCAGAGAGAGAGGCACACACAGAATCCGAAGCAGGCTCCAGGCTCTGAGCTGTCAGCACAGAGCCCAACGTGGGGCTCGAACTCACAAACTGAGAGATCATGACCTGAGCCAAAGTTGGACATTCAACGGACCAAGCCACCCAGGTGCCCCTGCATTAAAAAAATAATAATAATAAAGATAGCATCACCTGATAAATAACTCTGGAAATAAGAAGAGGAAATAATCCCTCATCGATAATTCTAGCATGCTAGCCTCTTAATATATTTCCTTCTAGTCATTTTTTTGCCTTATGATTTTTATTTCAATAGTTGAAATTTTTCATGTATTTTTAGGAGTTTTAGGTTCCTAAACTTCCTCTTCCTTTCTTCCTTCCCTTCTCCCTCCTTTTCTTCCTTCCTCCCTTTCTATCTCTTCTTTCTTTTTCCCTTTCTTTCTTCCTTTTTCCTTCCTTCCTTCCTTCCTTCCTTCCTTCCTTCCTTCCTTCTTTCCTTCCTTCCCCTTTCTCTCACTCTCTCTCTCTTCAATCACAACAACCCTCAAACTAGAGCAAGGTAAAAATTCCTGGCCATATTTTACAGAGAAGGAAACTGAGATCCAGGCATTTGACAGTCCGTTGCTCAGTATCAGAGAGACAGGAGGCGTCTGTGGTTATTAAAGCTTTTCTTCGCTGACTGCAGACCCAGGGCGCTCACATTTGCTACTTCAGCCCACACAAACTCCTGGGTGGTGAATGGGGAGCCACTGCCAGAACTACAGGGAGAGAGGAGGACAGGTGGTGACTTGAGACGTGCCGATGACGAGTCTAATCAGCATGTGCCTACCAAGAGGCAATTAAGCCAGTTTTCTTGTGAGCTGGACAGTTGTGAGAAGAAAAAAATCCCTCTCCCCCCCACCCCCGCCCCCCCATACTCTGTGTGATAGCAAGGCTGCTTTGATGAACTTCAGTCATTTAAAACAACAAATCTTGTGTTTCATAAAAAAAGGCCTCCATGTCCTTATGTTCGTGTTTTATGTTATACAGTTGACACATTACTTTAGTAAATGCTGGCCTCTGTAGACTGAAGGACGACAATCTCCCGCACAGGACATCCAAGATGGCGCTGGTGACCAATTGGCCAACTCCAATTTGTCTCAGAGGTTAACTGGCAACTTTTCCTATCCTTCCCATGGCCCTGTGGTGCCTCAGGAGATTCCTCATGCCCTGAGGGCTAGGAAAATGGAAGAGAATTCACACTGGACAGAGGATAAAGAGATGGAAAGGTATGCGACAACACAAGTGCAGTCAAATGTTAAGTAGAACGTAGGCGGTGAGTGGATGCACGTGCCCTGTACAATTCTTTCCGCTTTGCTACGTATCGAATTTTTCTTTGTAAGAAAATGCTATTTTAAAGAAGAAAACTAAAGGGAGACCGCCTCCCCAGAAAATGCTTTCCTAAGTAACAAAATGCTGCTGGTTACACTTTTTTTCCACGTCTCCTCGTCTTTGTTCACCTCGCCCCCTCACCATGTCCTTCTTACCTCCACGAATTGCTTGGGAACACTTCTCTAGACATGACCAAATGCTCAAAAAGCATTGAGCCGAACCCATTTTGGGGAGGACAAAAGTGAGTCCTAAAAAGGGGAACCGACTTGTCCCAAATCAAGCCATCACACAGCAAGTTCAGGAGCATAAGACAAATCCTCTGTGATCTAGAACATGCAGCATTGCTGTATACTTTCCTTCCTAGGGGATGAACAGTTGGACTTCTTCTTGTGGGACCTTAATCGGGAGGGACTAGAACACTACGTTTAGAAACTTTAAGTGGAGGTTTTAAAGAAGCTGGGATGCTGAGGGCAACCTACGAGCTAGCCAAGGGGACGGGAGTGATTTGATTTGATTCCGTGGTTGACACCGGGTGCACAGCTAAAGTGGTTGTTCTTGAACTTCTGTTCATAAAGGCTGGGCTCCCTAGAGGGGAACGTCTGGGCTGCCCAGAGGCGATTGAGGTGACACTCATCTGCCTAAGGTCATTCCACCTGCCTGACATTCAGACCCCACTCTCTTATTTTGCAAGAACAAGGAGATGGGGAATTCAAGAGCTAAGTGTCTGAGTTTCTACCAGGTGTGGGGCACTGGGCCAGAAACCACAGGAATTTTTTTTTTTTTAAATTCAGCAAAACACACACTCAAGGAACTAACCATCCTATTAAGGATACAGGAGACACGAAAAGAGTAAGTTAAAAGGTTATGTATTGAATTGCAGGAAAGTGATGACCCGTTTTCCAACCCTATGATCATGCTTATTTAAATAGCTCAATCCCAGTGGGCAGGAAGCGATTTTTACGTGTGGGCCTGGAGTTCAGGAGATCCTGGAGAAGCAGAACAACCCATTCCATTGGCGTTTTCCTGCTTACATCTGGATTTCGGTCAAGATATCGAATGCCCATCAGATTGCTCACCCTGACCTCCTAACCGCCAAACCTACTCGATTCTCACCGTTCTGGGTTCTCCAAGCCTCCTGCCTGTCTGCACAGAAGATGAACACCGTCCTGGCCTCCGCGGCATGGCAGTGACCCTTCATTTCATCTGACCCCTCTTGGACGCATTTCAAATATCCTTCTGTGGCCCAATGGCCCCGATGAAGGCTTCTTCCAAGGCCTCCTGTTCCCCATCTCTTGTAAGTGCAATCCATCCCCGGTTTGTCCCCTGTGATGTGCTCCAAAACATCACTCCAAGTCGGCCTTGCAGTGTCACTCCTCCGGCTGATGACGGTTCTGCCTGGAACTCACCTCCTGACCTCTCTGAGAATCCAGAACCACAACCTTTTACCCATGCTCGCTTACCTTCCCCTGTTGCCATACAATCATGATGAACATCTAAGAACACTCACTTTAAGCTTATTTACCTATTTTAAGAGAGAAAACCCAAGCGGGGAAGGGGCAGAGAGAGGGAGAGACAGAATCCCAAGCCGGTTCCGCGCCATCAGCGTGGAGCCCGATGTAGGCTTGAACCCACGAACTGGGAGATCGGGCCCTGAGCTGAGACCAAGAGTCAGATGCTTAACCGACCACGCCACCCAGGAGCCCCAAAAAGGGTCACTTTTAATTCCTTGTTATTCTCCCAAACCAATCAGACACCGACATATGTGATGATTCGGCCCCTGCAGGTGTCTTCCTGATACGAGACTGTCTCTTCACCGCCTCTCGCTCAAATGACAGAAATGGTGGCCTGGTGGGAGTTCTCACCCCCCACTATGCTCCAGCCCACACCCAGCACCCCCTCAGTTAATTCAATCTATCTTCAGTGCCGTAACAGTCTTCCGAAAACACTGAAGGGCACCGTCATCACCCTGCTCTGAAACTTTCCCTACTTCCGTGGGAAAGAATTTCCAAACTTTTCAAGGGACTTTCAAGATCCCCCACCACGAGGTTCTAACTTTTCTTTCTCATCTTGTCTCATAATCCCCTTTGTCGCCAAAACATCGCGCCCAGTCAAATGAATTCTCTTGCTTCCCCACTACGACAGCCCCCAAGTATAATCCCCCTTCCCACTTTGCCATTGCCCCTACCTGGAATTTTCCCCGATGTTTCCTTGTGTATCTAATTTCTATCCGTTTGTTAAAGTTTATTTATTTTTGAGGGAGAAAGAGCATGAGTGGGGGAGGGGCAGAGACAGAGGGAGATTTGGATTCTCCCCTGACATGAGACAGCCTGACGCAGGGCTTGAACTCATGAACCGTGAGATCGTGACCTGAGCCAAAGTCAGATGCTCAACCGACTGAGCCACCCAGGTGCCCCCTACCCATTTTTAATGATCCAGGAGGCTTTACTCCAATGCCCCGCCACACAAAGATCTCTCCCGCTCTCTTAGCTCGAAATTCTCTGATATTTGCCACCTGTTCCCCCTCACGGGGCATTGCGCCTCCCACCCTCTACCGCAACTCCTTCCCGATTTCTCCACCAAACTGCAAACTCCTGCACGAAGGGGTAGAAAGTATCAAAAAAGTCGGGTAATGAGGCTTGAGGTCAGAAAGGAATGCAATTCCCAGCCTTCATCCTGATTTCACCCTTTGCCAAATTCATGAGACAATGTAAACAGAACCGCATTGCTTAGATAAAGACGGAACCACAGAGGCGCACAAAGGAGTCTGGATCCAGTGGATTCCTAGCTCCAATCGGGGAGTTCTTGCACTCGCTCTCGCTCTCCCTCTCTCTCCCTCTCTCCCCTAATTAGGTGACTCGTGTTGGGAGAACAAAAAGTAGGAAAACCATTTTTACCCTTCAACTCCCTTCCATTGTAGCTTACAGCTTATTCTATGGATGTTCCGAGATTTTAGTTCTTTTGCATTTGTCTAAGCGATTCCCAGACAGCGCAAGACCATGCCAAGGGTTGGCAAAGAGTCTGCCAAGATGAGAGAGAAACTGTACTGGTAAAGAGTGAGTGGGAAGGTTGACTCATTATTGGAATGGCCACCAACACACCAGCAGATTGAGAAGCCGCAGAAGGCTTCACTGTAAGTATTAACCTTCATTCACAGCTTCAATGCCGAATAGCAAGCCTCAGGTAGATTAGGAAGGCTGGAAAAATTCCCCAGGACAGTGCCATGGAGAAGCTCTGCTCTGCTGTGAATGAGATGATCACAGCAATGTTTTCCAGGAAGGAGATAAAGGCCTTTGCGCTTAACAGACAGTCCCTGACCATCATTTAAACAAGAACTTGTTAGAAATGCAAAGTCTGAGGCCCCACACTAAGCCTCCTCAATCAGATTCTCAGGAGCTGGGGCCAGGAGTCCGTATGTGTGTGTTGGGGTGGGGGCGGGGGGGAGGTTGTGGTTATTGAGATATATTTGACATCCAACATTGTGTTAGCTTCCGCTGTACTCCATGATGATTTGATATTTGTACGTATGGCAAAACGATCACCGCTGTAAATCTAGTTAACGTCCTTCATCGCGCAGAGTTACAGAATTCTCTCTCGATGAGAACTGTTAAGATTTACTCTTTCTTAGCTGGGGCGCCTGGGTAGCTCACCCGGTTGACCGTCCGACTCTTGGTTTCGGCTCAGGTCATGATCTCACAGTGTGTGAGTTCAAGCCTGACATCGTGTTCTGTGCTGACAGTGCAGAGCCTGCTTGAGATGCTCTCTCTCTCCCTCTCTCTCAGCCCTTCCCCCCCTGTATATACTACATTCTCATGACTGACTTACTATAAATTAAGGTTTGTAACTTCACCCATTCTGCCCACCCCCGCCCCTCTGGCCACCACCAGTCTGCTCTCTGTATCTTATCATCTTGGTTCTTTTTCTATTTGTAGATTCTACACAGAGGTGAGACCATACGGTATTTATCGTTTTCTGACTTCCATCAACTCAGCATTCTGCTCTCAAGATCCATGATGTTGTCACAAATGACGAGATGTCACTTTTTTTTTTTTTAATGGCTGATACATATAGCTCTTGAAATTGGTGTTTCTGTTTTCTTTGGATAAATACCCAGAAGTGGGATCTCTGGATTATAAGGGTGGTTCTATCTTTAACTCTTTAAAGAGCCTCCATATGGTTTCCCAGGGTGGTTGCACAAAATTACGTTCCTACCAACCATGCACAAGGGTTCTCTTTTTTCCACATCCTCACCAACACTTGTTATGTCTTGTGTTTTTGACAACAGCCATTCTAACAGGTGTGGGGTGACAGCTCATTGTGGTTTCAGTTTATAACTTCCCTGACAACGAGTGATGTTGGGCAATTTCCCACATACCTGATGGCCGTCTATAGGTCTTCTTTACAAAGAATGTTTATTCAGATCTTCTGCCCATTTTTTAATCAAATTGTGTGTTTTTGTTGCTACTGACCTGTTATGAGATCTTTATGTATCTTGGATACTAGCCACTTCTCACACATAGGATTTCCAAATATCTTCCCTTATTCAGTGGGTCTGTTCATTTTGTTGATGGTTTCCTCGGCTGTGCAAAAGCTTTTTAGTTTGGTGTAGTCCCAATTATTTATTTTTGTTTTATTGCCTTTGCTTTTGGTTGTCAAAATTATCTCTAAGACTGATGTCAAGGAGCCTACTGTCTATGTCTTCTTCTAAGCATTTTAGGATTTCAGGTCTTACGTTCGAGCCTTTAATCCATCATGAGTTACTTTTAGTATAATGCAGAAGAGAGAGGTCCAGTTTTCCCATCACCATTTATTGAGGACACTGTGATTTCTTGGCTCCTCTGTCATAAATTAATTGACCATCTATGCATGGGTTTATTTCTGGGCTCTCTATGCTGCCACTGATCGAGGTGTCTGTTTTTATGCCAGTACCATACTGTTTTGATTCCTATAGCTTTGTAATATCATTTGAAGTCCGACAGCATGATGCCTCCAGCTTTGTTTTTCTTTCTCAACATTGCTTCCACAGTACAGGGCCTTTTATGGCTATATACACATTTTAGAACTTTCTTCTATTTCTGTGGAAATTGCCATTGATATCTGATAGGAGTTGGACTGAATCTGTAGATTGCTGGGGGTAATAGAGACATTTTAACGATATCAGTTCTTCTGATCCATGAACATAGACCATCTTCCCACTTATTTGTGTCTTCTTCAACGTCTTTCATCAAAAGAATCTGTGCTTTCATGGCTGTCTCTAGGAAATTCTAATGCCCACTTAGAATTGGGAAGGAAGAGCTTCACAAATGGTGCTACGTTGTGTTAGGAGCGGCCATGGAGCAGATAACTCTAGAACTTAGTGACTGAAAACAGCAGACATTGATTACCTCTCACAGGTCCAAGACAGCTTGTCAGGCTCAGGGTTATCTCTTAAGATTGCAGTCGAGTTGTCAGCAGGGGCTGCAGTCACATGGAGGCTTGACCATGGTGAAGGACCCACTTTCAAGCCACTAATGTGGCTGTGGCAGGAGGCTTCAGTTCCTCACCGTACGGGCCTCTCTACCAAACGTGGCGGCCGACTTCCTCATGTCAAGTAATCCCAGAAAAAGGGCACACCCAACCTGGAAAGCACAATCTCTTAATAAATGAACCCTGAGAAACAGCATTCTATCGCTTCGGCCATATTGAATTTGTTGTCATAAGCCAGTCACTGGGCTCAGCCCACACTCAAAGGAGAAGGATTAAGCTCCACCTCTTGAGGGAAGGACCATCAAAGAATCTGTGGCCTGGTCGTCAAAACCACCACAGTAGTGTTGGGGGTGTCCAAAAACCATTAAGAGCGCACAGAACCCATTTTAATGAAGACCTCTGCAGCCTGTGAGATCAAGGGACGTGGTCACCATCGGTTAGTTATTCTGAGAACAAGCAACTACTCTACTTCCTTTCTTTGCCATTAAGCTGATGAGTGTCACTCCTCCCAAATTCCATTCCTGCAAGAACAGGCATGGGGGTTTAGTAGGATGGCCTACCCAGCATGCTGTCATTTAGTGGAGTTGAGGTATCTTCATCCTGATCCTGCCTAGTCTGGATTAGACACGATCCTCTGAGCTATTATGGGCTCCGTCTCCAACATGGGTCCATGGGCTTGCTTCCCAGCTGCTTCCATAGGGAAGCCTGTCTTCCCCCCAGCCTTTCACCCTGAAGAGCCTTTAGGGAACAAAGCCCACTGCCCCCTCCTAAAAGAAAGGAAGAATGGGACCTTGAGAATATTGGTCATGATAGAAAAGCCCAGAGGCTTTCCTTAGCCTATATTCATACAGCACAGTACAGAATACATGCGGAACAGCACAGTTTTAGGCCAAGGGAACAGAAATCCCTTCGTTTGATGTAATTCTGCAGAAGAAAGAATTCGGCCACAGGGAAGTCAAGTTTAAGTTCACTCATCAATGTCAAAGCCAGGACTAGATCCTGGGCTTCTCAACTCCACAGTGGTTGGTTTTGGTTTGGTTTGTTTTTTTTTTTAATGTTTATTTTTGAGAGAGAGAGAGCGCGCAAGCACGGGAAGGGCAGAGGGACAGGGGGACAGAGGACCTGAAGCAGGCTCCATGCTGACGGCAGAGAGCCCGATGTGGGGCTCCACTCACGAACCCGTGAGATTGTGACCTGAGCTAAAGTAGGACGCTTTACAGACTGAGCCACCCAGGGAAGTGACGCTTAGTTTACTAAGCCATCCAGGTGCCCCTGTTTTGTAAATGGTCAGATGCTTAACTGACTGTCATCTTAATACATTAATTCCGTTGGGACACATTCGTGCTTTCAACTGGCTGTATTCTCTTTCTAACAAGTAAAGAAGCTTTAATAGGAGCTAATGAAACATTTGTAATACATTCGTCTACACACTCCGCAGGGTCTCAGAACACCGAGTCCCAGGAACGAAGAATAAATAGATGTGAGTCTGCCTGGCACCCAGTGGGTAAAAGCAGCAACAGATGACTTAATAGTTCGCTCTGCAAAGAAGTTGTGTTAGAGCAGTGTTTTGGAGACATCTCTCAAAAGCATTACTTGATGATTAGAACAGCTATGAAGCTGTTTTGAGAAACTTCCGTCTATCAGATAAGAAGTGGACTAGATGACCCAGAGGTCATTCCCAATGCTGATGATGAGATTTTTTGAGAGGGTGCTGTTTTTCTCTTAATGTAACAAGGTATTTATTTTTGGATGAAGAGTAAAGGAGTTCATGTCCCAAAGGGCTGAGATTTAGTACAGGCTCCATAAATTCCAAACAGGAACTGAGTATAATAACAGTAAATCCAATCACGCCATTCTGAGCCTAAATATTTCACATTTTGCAAACAAAAAAAAAAGCCCCCAAAATAACATTTAGAATACATTTTGTGTTTTGTTGGGGCAGCATCTTAAACAGCCGCAAACATGTGAAACAGGTCTTATCTCTGTCATTTTTATATGAACATATGCGGTGAAATAGTCCAAATTACTCTCTTCTGATTATGGAAGACACTTCTTTCCTTCGACTGCTGTCTTACCATCTCTGTGCCGACAGAAGAGAATCCACAGACTCAATCCTTTTCACTTCCTGAATGTCACCGAAGGACAATATCAAGTTTTCCTCTGATTTTAAAATTACCCTGACTTCAGCAAATACACAAAAAGGCCTTTCCTGGGAAACAGTTTGTCTGACTGGACACTTCCTTTTTTTCTGATGGATGTTACAAAAGGGGAAGCGACTCATTTGGCAAAGCATAGTACATCATTACTCAGATCTGAGTTCAATAGTTCAGATTTTTAGAGGCCTTGGGGAGAAAGAAAAAGAACTTTCTGTTTTCAAGGAAAATGATGTTGCCCAAGCCTTCACCACTAAGCTAACATATTCTACAAAATTCTGATAAGCATATAGAAGTCAGATGTCCAGATCAATATACTGAAATTGCTTACACATCTGATTACTTTCCAATTTTTAAGAACTTCCTGTTTTGAAGGGCAATGATTTCACCCAAACCTTTCAAATGATGCTGGCATATTATGATAACGGGTATACATAATTCACATGTTCAAGCCAATATACTAATAGAGTTGTCTAAATGAACTATTACTTATTTGATTTTTTTTAAAATTTTTTAATGTTTATTCATTTTGAGAGAGAGAGAAAGAGCTTGAGCAGGGGAGGGGCAGAGAGAGAGAGGCAGAGGGAGTGAAAGAATCCCAAGCAGGCTCTGTGCTGCCAAAACAGAGCCAGATGCGGGGCTCGAACCCACAAACTGTGAGATCGGGACCTGAGCCGAACTCAAAAGTCAGATGCTTAACCGACTGAGCCAGCCAGGCCTTCCTATTTGATTTTCTTATACATGCAGGTGAAACATACTTGTGAAAACAGAGCCAAACTATAATTTATCCATTTGAGGTAGTTTGCTACACAATCAAGGGGTTACACGCGGAAGCTTCAACATCCCATGGATTTCTAAGCATTTTCTAACAATCATCTTTTACACTTACAGAGCACTGCTCCCACAATATATCACTTGATTAACAATTTTCATGCTTCCTCCCCCTGAGAAATCAATCATCTATTATCAGAAACAGTATCTGAGATACCAGCCATGTTTCTGAACGCCTTACTTTTTTAAGCTAGCATCTCCACGTAGAGTGACCCCGGGCACGTGCTCTGATAATGTGTAAAGAGGCCGCACAGTTCATGAGATTCTGCCATTTGCTAATTTTTGTAGAAGTGGATGATTTAAATTCCTACGAAAGACAGCACAGCCATTCGGCATCCAGAAACAGGGGGACACGTTTCTTTTCAAAAAAGAGCGAGGGGAAAAAATTATGGTGGAAATTGAAAAGGCAATACATTGAGGGTCTCGGGAAATTTACTGGAAACCCATGGCTGCAGGGAAAAAGCGTGTGATCGGGGACACAGACACAGAGGGGCAGGAACGACATTTCTGCAGCTGAGAATTTCAGGACGCCAAAGCGTCTCCAGAGGCTTCTGCTGGAAATGCCAAGGTTGGCCATGCACAAGGCCTGTGTCTGCTTTTACATCCTGCTCCCCTTGGTGGCGGTCCCTTCGCCCGGTGGCTGATGGCCTTCCGAAGCATCTGTCCAGTGCTGCTTTTTCTTTCATTTTCCCTTCTGGCTCTCTACGTTCTCCTCTGCTATCATTATGCAGGGTGTCTGGACATCCAAAGAAACGCTGTCATGTTCTGTCCCATACATGCAGAGGCCACGTATGGTGCCTGGCTTTATCTCAATCAGGATATTAGACGTGTAAAGATTTCATGCAGGTCTTTCTTTCGACTCGAGCCCCCTAGCTCTTTTCATCGTTTTCTCCTCTGGGCTCTGTACCCCCTCCCCTCTAGGGAGAGAGGAAAGGATCAGTAGCAGAATAAGGAATGTCTGATCCTTGGTGTTCACAGTGATGAAATGAGAGGTCACTGATGAAAGAATATTTTATGGTTGAAACTTAAGAAAAAAAATTTCAGTGCTGATGATAGAAGAGGAAAACACAATGCAGTTAAATTTCTGCCTTCTCTCATGGAACTTCCAAGCGAGTGTTCAAAAGATAAATGCTCTTCTTTTTTTAAGGTTTATTTATTATCGAGAGAATGCAACCAGGGAGGGGCACAGAGAGAGAGAGAGGCAGAGGATCCGAAGTGGGCTCTGATGGGCTCTGAGCTGACAGCAGTGAGCCCGATGGGGGGGCTTGAACTCATGCACCGTGAGAGATCATGACGTGAGGCGAAGTTGGATGCACAACCGACTGAGCCCCCCCAGGTGCCCCAAAAGATAAACGCTCTTAAGGCAAGTTAATTTTCCTTTGCGCACTTGCAGGGGAATGTAGAATAGGCTGGTGCAGCGTTGCCTTGAAAACTGGCTAAAGTTTTCAAGAAAACAGGCATAGCAGACACTACTTGTGTTCGATAATTAATGCTGAAAGCCTTAAGCATCCAGTAAAAAAAAAAAAAAAAGTCCTAGCTAAAGCCCTCTGACTAAAAAAAAAACAAAAAAAAACCTCTTGATCAAGTCACTGCACATTACTAATCACATTGGTGCAGAAAGCAGGTTGTACAAATGCAATAACCCAGATAAAAGCCCACTAAACACGTTTTAAGCCCTCCTTTCACACAGGGCAGTTTTATCTACATGGATGACCCACTATAATGGTCATAAAGCATGTTTGAAGACCCCACTGGCTGACCCCGGTCCAGGCAAGAAGAGGGAGACAGACACACGGGGGACGTTCATTTACATTCCCTGTGTATTTCTAATTTTTTTTTTAACGTTTTTATTTATTTTTGAGATAGAGAGAGACAGAGTATGAACGGAGGAGGGTCAGAGAGAGAGGGAGACACAGAATCCAAAACTCCAGGCTCCGAGCTGTCAGCACAGAGCCCGACGCGGGGCTCGAACTCACAAACCGTGAGATCATGACCTGAGCTGAAGTCGGACATTTAATGGACTGAGGCACCCAGGTGCCCCCTAGTTTTTTTAGACAACATTTGATAACACTGACCTTAAAACTCTTCCCCTCTGCCGCCAACATTTTATTATAAAAATTTTCAACACAGCAAAAACTGGAAGGAATTGTACAAAAAAGAAACACCCTTTGCCCACGAGCTAAATGCTCAATCTGTATTTTCCTTAAAAGTCATAAGAGACTCTTGAGTATGGAGAACAGACTGAGGCATACTGGAGGGGTACTGGGGGGAGGGATGGGCTAAATCGGTAATGGGCGTTAAGGAGGGCACCTGCTGGGATGAGCTTTGGGTGTCATTTGTAAATGATGAATCACCAAATTCTACTCCTAAAACCAATACTGCACTGTATGTTAACTAAATTGAATTTAAATTAAAAAAAGAATCTAGGGGCGCCTGGATGGTTCAGTTGGTTAAGTGTCTGACTTCCACTCAGGACACGATCGGTTCACGAGTTCAAGCTCTACATGGGGCTCTGTGCTGACAGCTCAGAGCCCGGAGCCTTCTTGGGATTCTGTGTCTCCCTCTCTCTCTGCCCCTCCTCCGATTGTGCTCTGTCTCTCTCTCTCTCTCTGTCTCTCTCTCTCAAAAGTCAATAAAGATTAAAAAAAAATTTTTTTAAAGAATCTATATTTGTATTACCACATTACCTATCCATCCCTCCGTCCAATTCATCTTCTCTTTTTTACCGTGTTCCAAAATAAATTATAAACATGAGTCCTGTTCCCTCTAAACACTTCTACATGCATGCCATAAACTATAGAAACTATATTCCTTTGGGGCAAAAATATACACGTGTTTTCCTGGTCCCGCTCTCTTCTCCCCCATTCCTTGCGTCTGCTACACTGTCACGTCTCAGCTTTGTGACAGCGGGCAAAATCTCAACAATCATGCCTTACGTGCTCCCAAGCCTGACCTCACTCACGAGCTCCAGCTTACCCCAAAAGCCCTTTCCATTTCACGCCTAAGACACGTCTAAGTTGTTTGTTCTCGATGGTGCCTGTTGTTTCCGTGCTCCCTGCCACAGTCACAGTTATTCATAAATAAACCTGAGCTAGCAATCTTCAAAGATTCTCCAATTTCTCCTGCCTCCTTTCATGCCTAGAATTCCACGGGAAGTTTTATAATTCCTACTACCAAAACTTCTAGCAAATCCTTCTCCCACTTACCCACGCCCACTGCTGTGCTCCAGTTCAAGCCTCCTTCATCCATTTTCTAGACTCTGAGACAGGCACGAAGCTCGGTCTACCTGTTCTAGTCCTCTTATGCCACCTGGGATTAGGTGTCCACAGCAGAACCAAAGGCTGTCTGTAGGATCAGTCCTCTGCTGAAAGCCTTCACTGCCCTCTCCCCCCACCCCGGCCCGGCTTCCAGAGCTATGCCGTCCAATATGGTGGCCACTGGCCTCATGGGGCCATTCAAACTGTATGACATGTGGCTAGTCAGAATGGAGATGCATTGCAAGCATAAAATGTGTAGATTTGGAAGATGCTGCATGAAAAATGCAAAATGTCTCCTCAAGAATGTGTTTTTGATTATCTGTTGAAATCACTGTATTTCAGACGTACCGCCTTTCAATCTAAATAGTTATTGGAATTAATTTCACCCCTTCGGTCTTACTTTTTATAAGGTGGCCACTAGGAAATTTAAAATGACATATGTGGTTTCCATTATATTTCTATTGGACAGTGCTGATCTAGAAGAAAACCCCTCAAACATGCCACTTACCCTCAAAACTCTTTCCCCATGCTTGCTTCCCAACATGATGTCTCACCCCCCTTCTACAAAGGCAATGTTGAATTAAACCACATAGTGGGATTGTTCCTCATAATGGTGATCCATCAGGGGAGAAGTATGACCTCCTTGTGTCCCCCGTGACTCCTTTCAAATGCTTCATAGAATGCCCAGGCATAACACAAAAGAGAAAATGGAGGTGCAAGGGAAAATCTATAGACCAATCATGCACTCAAGTACAAAGTCAAGGAAACCTCAAAATGGATTATTAAGATGCCCAAAGCCTGCTTTGATTTGTTTTCATAGGGAATCTGCTCCAAAATAGAATGCGTGTAGTTGAGCATATAATCCCCTTGACATGAAATGCCACCATCCCGAACAAATCCGCAGATTTCAAGAAGTTCCCACAGGTCGCTGCCATGCTGCTCTGGGGTGGGGTGAACTATTCTGTTGTTACACAACCACAAGGAGGTCCTCTATCTGAGTCGTATCTCAAGTGCAAGGTTACTTCTGCATCATGTGTTCAAGACGCCTGCAATGAATGTTGGGTGGGGGTACTCACCTGAGAGCAAGATAAGTAAAGAAAGGGAAATCGGCATGTTTGAAGCCCTCAGCTTCCCCTAGAAGTCTTCAATCCATAGCCAGGGGGCCAAAAGCCTATTTTGCTAAATAAAGTTTTATTGGCATACGGCCCTGCCCATTCATTTACATATTGGCTAAAGCTGCTTTTCTGTTACAGAAGCAGCACTGAATAGTTGAGACCTGAGAGCCTAGAAAGCCTAAAATATTTACTACCTGGCCTTTTCTGGGGGGGGGGGGGGGGGGGCGCTGAAAGGCTGACCTCTGGCCTAAGGGTCAGTTTTTCTTTACACCAATAAAGAGGGGCGCCTGGGTGGCTCAGTCGGTTGAGCGTCCGACTTCAGCTCAGGTCATGATCTCGTGGTCTGTGAGTTCGAGCCCCGCGTCGGGCTCTGTGCTGACAGCTTGGAGCCTAGAGCCTGCTTCGGATTCTGGGTCTCCCTCTCTCTCTGCCCCTCCCCCGCTCATGCTCCGTGTGTCTCTCTCTCTCTCTCTCTCTGTCAAAAATAAATAAACATTAAAATTTAAAAAATTTAAAAAAAATAAAATAAACCAATAAAGAATGTCTTAGGCAGAAGGAGAGCTTCTGGCCCTGGAGATACAAGGTTGAAAAACACAGAGATGATGAATCTGCAGCCTGGAACACTCCCATTTAGTTTCTCGAGGAACCCCGAAAACACATTCTTTTTGGACTTTTCAAACAGGACTTCAGTTCACACTCGTCAGAATTTTTCAATTATTTTTTTACGTCGGGGGCCACTGTTAACAAATACTCTGGCCTTCACCACAGACCAGAGGCTACGTTTCACCTTCAGATGAGACTGAGTTGCTTCACCCACGCAGAATTTTGTTTTTAGCATTGCTTTGGGTTTTTCATTATGATTAAATTATTTCCCAGTATTTTTTTTTTTTTTTAATCAAGAGTCCAAGATTCTTTTGAAACATCCGAGGGCATGGCCATAATGAGTCTACTTTCTTACTTGGTAATAACAATGAGCTAGAGCTGGGAAGTAATTTCTTCAATGCTTATTTCAACGCAACTCACCACCCTTTGCCACAGGGCAAATGCACCTGAAAATCCCAAGAATTTCCACCACCCCATCACAGGCATTAGCTCCCCATGACTTCCCCCCTAAGATAAATATAAAACAGATCCAATTTGTTTTGTTTCCATCATTAAACCCTCCCAGGGCATTCTAGTAGACCCGCTGGGTTGGGGGTAGGGCTTTTTTAACAGATACTTTTGTAATCCCAAATCCTCCCACACTAAGAAGAAAGAGTGAGAGCTCATTAGAAAGAAAAACAAGTAGCTTTTATTTCTTAAAAAAAAAAAAAGCAACCACAGCATTTGATGAAAGAAACTACAGGAATAATTAGAGTCCGCCAGGAAATTAAAAAAAAAGAAATCAAAAAAACAGACGCCAGATTTTGTTTACTGAAAAGCTTTGCTGGGGAAACGAAGTAACTTCATCTCTGCAGCATCATCCTACAGCCAGAGCTTTTCAAACCATCAATACAGCAAACGTGGCCTCGGTCTGGAAAGGTGAGGAAGCCCAATGTTTAGCTCCAAGGATGTCACTTTAGTTAACTGCTTAATCCAGTTCTCTCTTTATAAACACCTGAACTTTGTGAGAATCTATAAAGATTTGCGACAGCACCAAACACACCGTTTTTGACTCTGTCCTTCTACCCAGCTTGGTACTTTTGTTATTTCTTATTGAAAGGAGAGATCTACTCCAAGTAAAAACGCTGAAACAGGGAAAAGAAATTTTATTCCCATAATCTGATTGATTACTTCCTACTCTGAGCACTCAGGAGAGAGAAAGCAAACTAGAGAAGAGAAGAGAAGAGAAGAGAAAAAAGAAAAGAAAGAAAGCAAACTTTTACCTGTCTGTACTTGGATTTCTCCCACTAATCTTCTACAAGCAGGCAACATCCATAAAACACAAGTTACTGACGAGAACCCACAGGCCAGTCGTGCTAGCTGGGTCCCCTAATCCATATGCATCAAAATATGGGGGAAGACATCTGAGATGAAAAGCAGACATTTAAAGATGTCCTGACCGCTGACTCAGGTGAATTCGATGCTTTAATTCACCCATTCTGGGAGGAGGAAAAAACAAAAAAAATCTGTGACTTGTTCCATTCTCTGGAATATTTTTAATATCTTCTGTCATTGTTGCAAAACTTCCCAAGTGGAATTTTTATCATTTGGAGTCTGTAATTTTATTCTGCAGAATTCTACCCTGGGAATTAGAACCCCTGGGTTCCTATTTAGCTGAACCTTGAGCGAGGCACCTCGCTTTCTCCATAAACCAAAGACCATCTTAATCTCTCGGGATACCATCGAACGCCAGCATCCTTCAGAGTTTATGATCCTATCTGGCTCGAACCAATGGAAATGTGAATCAGCAACCATGTCTTACGCAGCAACGAATGACCTGACCACTACAGCAAAGGGCTTGGGGACTGATAACGACCAGCTGCCAAGAAAGCAATTAGATGACGGTTATTGATAACAACGATAACGAAGACGGACAGGGCAGTGCTGTGGGGTAACAACTGGGCTGTGCCCTGACTGGGAGGACTAGCATACCTCAAAGAATTAAAAAAGGAATGTCAATCAAAAGACGCACGCACAGAAGAGTGAGAGAGCTGGGCTTCGGCAGTGACACAGCCACGTCCGGGGGAGGGGGGTGCCTGCAGGGAAACAGAGCAAGGCACCACTTGGTAACGCCAGCAACTGGGCACAGCCACCAGCTCGGCTGGCCCCAATTTCTAGGAGCAGGGAGAAGCCTTCTGACTGTGTTTCCGACAGTATTTTGGCTTTCCCACACGGCAGGGTAGGAGGAAACTGGCTCATTGGGGCCACGTAATAGTTAAGAGCTGTTTTCACGGATACTGGTCGTTTTTAGTGGAGGGGGAGAAAAATCCATTGAATGGCCCAGGATGTTTTTTGTTTTGTTTTGTTTTAACGTTTATTTTTGAGAGAGAGAGAGAGAGAGAGAGAGAGAGAGAGAGAGAGGAGACACAGAATCCAAAGCAGGTGCCAGGCTCTGAGCTGTCAACGCAGAAAGAACCCAACACGGGGCTGGAACTCGTGAACCGGGAGATAGTGACCTGAGCCAAAATCAAGAGTTGGACGCTTAACCGAATGAAACACCCCGGCGCCCCCAGGACTTCATATATGCTCAATAAGATGAATACTGTGATCAAATTACTTTTTAAAAAGAGAGAGGGAGAAAGAGAAGCCGAGAAAAAACACAAGTGGTTTTAAGTTATTCCATACAAGCTAACACTCACAAGGATATATAATTACCCTTAAAATTTTACTTTTTCAACTATGCTGATACATTGCCCAGTCTTTTTTTTTTTTTTTAATATTTTTGAAAGAGAGACAGAGAAAGGTAGGGGCAGAGAGAGAGGGAGAGAGAGTATCCCAAGCAGACTCTGCACTGTCAGCACAGAGCCTGATGCAGGGCTCAAACTCACGAACCGTGAGATCATGACCTGAGCTGAAATCGAGTCGGACCCTTCACCACCCGAGCCACCCAGGTGCCCCTACATCGTCCAGTTTGGAGCAGCCTTGACCCACAAGCTGTGAGCCACTGATGGCTTGCTGTCTGGGCAGGAACCACACAGAGCAATCCTGAGAACATGACAGATTACCCCAGTGGCAAAGCAGTGACACGAGGGAGGTAGACAGACCTGGATCCAGCACTGGTCTACCATTCACTTGGCTAAAAGACCTTGGGCAAGTTACTTCACCTTTCCTGGGTCTCTGCTTCCTGATCTCTAAAAAGCAAACAGTGACATGATCTCCCCAATATTGGTCACCACATTAATAAAATATTGAGACTACACACCGCAGACCATTGAGCAACAGGATGAAGCCGCACCCCAAGTGGCTATGGTTACCTTTCGTCTAAAATGATACATCATCCATGGGGAGCTCGGTTGGCTCAGTCGGTTAAGCATCCGACCTCAGCTCAGGTCATGATCTTGAGGTTTGTGAGTTGGAGCTCCCATCGGGCTCTGTTCTGAGAGCTCGGAGCCTGGAGCCTGCTTCAGATTCTGTGTCTCCCTCTCTCTCTCTGTCCTACCCCCCTCTCACACTGTCTCTCAAAAAGTGAATAAATATTTGAAAATTTTTTTTAGCAACAGATCATCCAGACAGAAAATCACAGAGGGAACAAACACTAACTTGAGCGACACTTTAGACCAGACGGACCTCACAGATACACGCAGACCATTCTACCCAACAGCACCAGAAACACACATTTCATCTCTAGGACACGTAGAACATTCTCCAGGACAGATCACCTGCTGCTCCACAGAACAAGTATCAACAAATTTAGGAAGACTGAAACCCTATCAAGTATCTTTCCCGACCAAATCACATGAAACCAGCAGGTAATAACAAGAGGCAAACTGGTAACCTCACAAATATGTGGAGATTGAACAACGTGCTCCTGAAACAGATTTAAGAGGGACGTTTATAGCCACAAACGCCTAACTACCCTGGAAAAAAAAGAAAGCTCTCAAATGAGCAACCTAACTTGACATCTCAAGGAACTAGAAAAAACCCACCTAAGCCCAAAGTTAGTAGAAGAAAGAGAGTAACAAAGATCAGAGCAGAAATAAATGAAAGAGAGACTAAAATGATATATTTCATCAGGGTTCAAATATTTTGCTATTTAAAAAATTTTTAAAAAGTTTCAAGATGGGGCACCTGGGTGGCTCAGTCGGTTAAGCAGCCGACTTCAGCTCAGGTCATGATCTCTCAGTTTGTGAGTTTGAGCCCCTCGTCAGGGTCTGTGCTGACAGCTTAGAGCCTGGAGCCTGCTTCAGATTCTGTCTCTGCCTCTGTCTGTCTCTCTCTGCCCCTCCCCGACTCACACTCTGTCTCTGTCTCTCAAAAAAAAAATGAATACACGTTAAAAAAATTTTTTTCAAAGTTCAAGATGCATAAAGAAGAGCATATGCAACTGAGATGGAAAAAAGCCAAACAAGTAAGGAATTAAACCACAAAAATTATTTTATCTACATCAGCATGAATAGCCTGTCCTTTGCACAAAACAGGCTCGTAAAACTGATCCGATAAAGTGAGGGATGATTAAAAGGAAACACTAAGTTCTTGAGATGCAGTCGAAGCTGTTTTGTTTTGCTTAAGTCAAAACATAACGTGGATAAAACTATTTTTACAGTCGTTAAAAATATCAAAGGAAACGTTTCGAAGGAGATTTTCATTACTGTGTCAAACCAGAATCTCAGACGCACAACCGTGTGTTTAAAAACAGAAGCGGAAGGTGCCAGCCTGTCACCTGGGCTGGACATGGGAGTCCAAACGGACAGCGGCACCGGACTCAGCAGCCCTGGCGAGAAGAACCACCCAGGACACCCTGGTCCGGGTTCTCCAGCACTCTAGAAGTTGGATTTTCTCCGATCCTTCCTCGTCCATGAACTCTGTGGTCATTCCACGTCTGTTTTGCTCCCAGTGGCTCGTCTCATAAGCCACTCACCAAAGCCAGTGTCTAAATCAAAGGCGGAAAGCACCAGGTCAAGCAAGCAGATAGAATAGGGAAGCTGGTCAAGAAAATGGGGGCTGTGCTGTCACCTCGAGCCACGAGCCACAGTGCCATGGGTCCACCCCATAACCAGCTTTCTAACCCCCACAACCGGTCCTCCTACATTGTAGCAAAAAAAAAAAAAAAAGACCCAGATGCCCCAGACTGATTTTCCTCTGACCCCTCCTTCAGTTCTTTGTGTTCTCAAAAACCTTGTCCTTTACATCAAAGTTTCTGCTCTCCGGCACGAGGATCCGGTCAGGGTGGGTGACTTTTCACGGCTTCTTCACTTTACATGTGCCAGGCATTAGAGAAAAAGAGAGAGAGAGAGAGAGAGAAAAAGAAAGAAAAACAAAACCGTCTCTGTGTCTGTTTCAGGGACAAGAGAGTAGGAGGGGAGCCGTGAGCCAATTTTAATACGGAATAAGCCTAGAGAAAGATCAGCATGTCTGGAAGCAACAGGTGCTGGCAGTGCAGGGGAGAAGCTGGCAGGGCTGTGCCGGGGGCCTTCGGAAGGAAAGAAGGAGGAAGGCACAAAAGGGAGCTGGCGTGCGAAGGAGTAGAAGCCTTTATCCCTGGATGCTGTCGGGCATCCTTTGGTTTTAGAGTAATTTGGGATGTTAAAACTGCTCCCAAATAATAGCACCGCAAAGCCTCAGATACCCCTCCACCCAGATCCCAAGGTGATCATCTTACATGACTCTACGACAGTGATCAAAACTAGAAATTAACCTTGGTCTAATTCCATGAACGAAACCAAAACACGCGCAATACCCATTTCACCAGCTTTTCCACCAACGTCCTTCTTCCAACAGGATCTAATCAGGTCCCGCACTGTTTTTACTCACTGGTGATTAGTCTCTGATCTGTGACAGTTTACCAGTCTTTGGTTTTCACCATCTTGATTTTATTTGTTTTGAGAAACAGATAAAGAAAAAGCATGAGCAGGGCAGGGGTAGAGAGAAGGAGAGGGAGAGAATCACAAGCAGGCTCCGCACGGTCAGCACAGAGCCCGACACGGGGCTCGAACCCACAAACCGTGAGATCGTGACCTGAGCCGAAATCGAGAGTCATGATGCTTAACTGCCTGAGCCTTCCAGGCACCCCATGATCTTGATTATTTTTTTAAGAATACCTTTGGGGCACCCGGGTGGCTCAGTCACTTAAGTGTCCAACTTCGCGGCTCAGGTCATGATCTCGCGGTTCGCGAGTTCGAGTCCCAAGTCGGGCTCTGTGCTGACAGCTCACAGCCTGGAGCCTGCTTCAGATTCTGTGTCTCCCTCTCTCTCTGCCCCTCCTCTGCCCACGGTCTGTGTCTCTCTGTCTCTCAATAATAAATAAACGTTAAAAAAATTAAAAAAAAAAATACCAGTGGTCAGGGATTTACTTTGTAGCTACCCTGCCATTTGGGTTGGTCCAATGTTTTCTCATTAGACTGGGATTAGGGATTTGGGGGAAGAATACCCCCACAGGTGAGGTGCCCCCCTTGTTGCCACATACCAGGGGGTGTGTGATCTCCACGTGATACAAGGCAGTGTTAACATTATCGCCTGGCTACACTTGGGGTTTGCCGATCTCTCCGCTCTAATGTTCCTATTTTCCCCTCCCCCCTGCCTTACTTTCACCTGACTGCCACCCCTCTCCCCCCCTTCCATCCTCCCCAGGCACTGGGCTGCAGTCACAGGAAGGGCTCTCCCGTTGGGACCCTGAAATCATCTTCCCGTGCAACTGTCCCTCATGGGCAGGATCTTCACGGTGTGTCTGCGGAATCAGGGTGAAACAGGCTTCTGTGTGGTGCCTGTTCCTGGACGGCTCAGGGGAAGGAATACGCCTGCATCACTGCTGTAGAACTAAAATCATCTGGAAGTATTTTCATTTGAAGCTGGCTTACAGAAAGGGAGGGGGAAAAAAACACACTAACCAAACTAATCTGGGGCACCAGGCATCCCGTTTCACTCATGCACGTTTCCAATATAAATCTCCTAATCACTTATATCTTGTTTCTCAGGTTTATTGTGAAGGCAAGTCTCTTTGATTCCTCTCCAAAGGATCAACCCCCTGCCTGAAAAGGAGCGAGCTCAGGCAGACAGGCAAAAAAACACTGTTCAGCCACGCCCAACAGACCATCCTTGCTGTAAGATGCTACCTAAAGGCGACCCGCCCCCCTTTCCCTAATTAAGACTGCACTTTACTCTCCGGTAAGGGAGGTTTTTCTCCCAAAGTTCAGCGGCTTGGGTCCCTTGCAGACTCTCCCTCCCACTAGGTGGCACCAGATGTCACCTTCAACGTGGGCTGCTCTCCACTGATTTCCTTTTTCGGCTGTGCAAGAGGGTCCCGCGCCTAATGGCAAGCACTAAATTTCACTCGTAATGAACGCTTCCTCTTTTCTGACACGCACGGTCATCTGACGGGTTCTGAAACAGGTCAAATCTGAACTTTTGGAACACGGTCCTCAAGTGATCACAGGGCGCGTGTTAACGGTCACGGCCATGGTACTCACGACCGCAGGAGCAGAAGCGAGCAACTGGGAAGAGGTTTCAAAGGGCACTGAACGCAGCACTTCCTCAACTTCTAAGCTCTGGTTTCACATCTACCAACTGGATCACTATCCCCCACCCCCCCAGAGAGGGTTCAACTGTGTCCAGTTAGCGAAATGTGCTATCAAACATTTTAAGATGTGCCTTCTACATGCCCGTAGTTACAATATGACTCCCATTACATATTAAAGGCACAGATTTAATGATAAACCTCGTTTTCACCACTGTTAACTCATCCCCTCGGCAGAAACCAATTTTCCAAAAGCGTGGAGGCGGATGTCACCGGGAAACGTACCAAGAGAGGACGCTCTCTATCAGCCAAGTTACCATTACTTGGGTGGAAGAGGATGTCCCCTCCCCCAAGGGAAAGCGTTACGTGTGTAAAGTTCCCAACGGGGCCCTGCAATCTGACCCATGGTAATTGCGATTTACAGTTGTTCGAATGCATCCCTTAGAGATGTGAGGGCCTTCGTTGTTAATATTGTAGCAACTCTGTGACAGTCTCCTCACAATGTGAGCATCTGGTCTGTGGAAGGTCGGCCCCTGATGTCGTTAATTGCACAGGCTTATTGTTTTATTCCCATGACCCCTCCAAAATACAGACCTGGCATCTATTCTTTCCCCGGCCGATCAACAGACTTACGTAGAAGAGACAAATATTTTGGCCCCAGGGCTTTCTTTTTAAGTGGAGAGCAGATCATATCAAGGAGGAGTTTTCAATCCAAGAGAGTTATGCATCTCACATCGAATGTATCCACAAAACGCATCCGTACGTGATAAATCTCATTGTTCTAAACGAGTATTCGCGCCCGCAAAGTATTCCAGTTCTGGGCTACACCACCTAACTGTTTTTTGTTGCTGTTGTTTTTCATGCCTGGACTCAATCATCAAGAGGCTGTTCCATATGCTGGCTGTCTGATCTTGTCCAGAAGCTCCTCCCCCAATTAACAACTTGTCTGTTACCAATTTCATCACCTTCCCTACCTACTAGGTGTCTGCTTTTGCACGTACGCGTGGACACACACACACACACACACACACACGAACTAGGCTGTCTGACTGGTACTGCTGGGGCAGTCTACTGGGATGCTAAGCCCAGAGTACAGACATTCAGCTAACAAATGACAACACTGTGGCTTCTCAGCCCCCGGGAACTATATGTGCCAGAGAAATTACATCCTCCCCCCTGTACACGCGCACCCTCAGCTCGCGGTCCAAAGCAACGTCTTCCCGCTTTCCTCCTACCCCACACCCCTTCTCAGCGCTCTTCACTCCGATCTAAGGACAGAAGAGCCTCTCTGGACTTCAGTCCACATGACCTTGCATGGGTGGCCACAGACTTCGCAGCTCCCTTGGCTCGAGTTTCATTTCCACCCCTTCATGCAGAAGGGGTGTGTGGCTCGGGAGGGGGGAAAATGGCACAGGGAGGTACTCTGCAGCTGCTCCCAGCTGCTGAGAAATGCCGGTTTCCCCTGATAGGAACCGAAAGTTCCTCTGTTCTGTCTGCCTCTTCGGGGGACTTGAAAAACAAGGCACTGATCATTAGAGGCCAGAACACTTGAAATTTTGACGAAGCTGTGGTGGGGAGTGGGGGACGGGAGGGGGGAAGAACTCATTTCTACTAAACTACAAGCTGAGTGATCTTTGATCTTCCTGGATCCTGTAAGAGTACAATATTTTAGTGATATTCTTCTTCACTCAAATTATCCAGTATTACTAAAAAAACACATCACAGCGTAGGAAAGAAACATGCTATAAGAGATTAGGTACGTTCAAACAGAAACTGAAGTGTTACATATACGTACGTTCGCAGTCCTTTAAACACTACATCCTTTAAATACTTTATAAATACGTATCTCTTATCTTACACACACACACACACACACACACACACAAACCGCATCTTGTTGGTGCAGAAATACACAGGGAGAGAGGGGGCCCTCTTTATTCCATTCCAAGCTCACCTGCTCTTAAACTCCCAAAGTTTTAAAGCTAATAAAACAGTTCCTTACTTTCATTTACGAACCCGCCACCCCTATAATGGAAACACAGACTGTTCGTTGCAAAGGATTGCTTTCCCATGACACGTAAGCCACAGACATTTGTTGTCCTGATATCATGTCTGCTAAATTAAGTAATGCGGAATGTTGTTTTAAACCCCATCAGGGTGGAGTTTCATCCCTAGAACACTCCACTGAAGCCATTTTTTTAGAGATTTGCAGTAGAATTTCATTTTCTTGCCATCACTACAAATCTGTTCCCACGAAGAAACAGATTATACTATTCTCGGGATGCAATTTACAAAGTACTTTATGTTTTCTCTCAGTGAGAGAAATTTACCGAGACATCCTGGCTGGGGTGGTTTTAATTCTCAAACTCATTGTCCATAGTGTTTTTTTCCAACTTCCTAACAGGAACACACTTCTCCTTCTGTCACGACGGTAGGGGGCGCTGCCACAACGAACTATTATGGCCTACTGAGAGATTTCACCAGGCAAAAAAAAAACAAGGCTGGGTTTACAAGATTGTCCCATGTCAACGAGCATCTAAAAAAATATCTGACAGGGTTTTTTTTCTTCCATAATTCACTTCAGGGCGCAAACACCGGAGTTTTCCTTCTGTTCATGTGTGGGGAGGAAGTGAGGTGGGGCGGTGGGGGGAGACAAAAGTATGTGATAGAAATCCCATATTACAAATTTGGGGCTGACTCTGGAAGGTCTCACCGAATCCCTAACTGTAAATATGGGCTAAACACAAAGCCGTAACATGCACTTAGTATAGGTAAGTAGCATTCTGCGTAAGAGAATGTATATATATATATATATATATATATATATATATATATATATATATACATACATATATTTGTCTTCAATCTTTCTCATGAACATCAGACTCGCAAGTTCAGAGACAAGATCAAAGAGAACTGTGGCAAAAATTTCATTAATCGCACGATCCTGGCTCCATAGGTGGAGGGTTTTTTTTTAATAAGATTTTTATACGTAATTGAGTTAAACTTAAATTTATGCATCCAATAAAACACCATTGCGAATGGTAAAACAAAGACATTACTCCAACACTTAGAAAATTAAATTCACCAAACCATGAAGTCTACTGTATTTTTGTAACCACCGTAAATTGCTTTACAGCACTCTTCTGCTGAAATAAACAATCTAAGGAGAGATTTACTTTACAGCGTGCATCTAGTTTCCAAAAGAGAGGGTGACCTAAAAGCTTACGGCTCTTTCTTTTGTTAATACTTGTGTTTCTAGTTACCTTGAAACCTTCCTTCTCTTACATGAGCTTAGAAAGATTCACGTAAAGTAAGATCCAGGTCTGTAGAGACACTGTGCCCTCAAGGACTCACTTCTGGAAGAAGAAACCATCCTACTTTGTGGAAACAAAGGCTACACAGCAATACGAAAATAAAGGGTTTTTAGGACTACATATTTCACCATATTTAATGGCACCTCAGAGTCAAAAGTTGTCTTAGGCGTTCAGCGAACTTGGCTTGAAATGTGTTCACTTACAGCACCGTGCAAGGCCCGATTCAATGCAAACTGCTACAGATAAGAGTTTTAGGGGTCTTTAATCACTTCTTTCTTGTGTCCTTGATGGAAAAAACAGAGAAGTCTTTGTGCTAAAAAGAAGGACCTGTTGTTTCCAGATTCAACAGGTCATTTTTATAAGAACTTCCCAGAGGATACAACATAAATGTCAGAAACACAAGGGGATTTTTTAAGTGGCTGATGATTTTAAATGATATATATTCTATATTAAGGGAAGGTTGTTTGTTTTTCTTTCCAACAAATGGAAAGTTACTGTTTTAAAAGTGTTTAATGTTTGAACTTGACTTTTAAGACCAAATGTTTTCTCATGAGTTGGATTACTGTAAATTCGGCTCCCGAAATCAATCCGAGGGGTATGCATGACCCCTCAAGTAAATAAACTTGTCAGATCATGTTCATTTTTGTTTTGGAGATGAATTATTTACTTAGTGGACTTTTGAAATATATCTGAATTGTGTTATAACTTTTGTAATGTTGTTTCACTTAAAATAACAAAAAGAATGCATACTTAATGAAATAGATTACACTTTAAAAAATGAAAATTCTGGCCACACGATTTTTCCTTGTTCTCCGAGAAAAAAGAACACGCCAATATTTTATGGCAAACAAAATCCAGGTGACACTTGGATTTACTGGAGTTTGGCTGATTCCTTTATTAAAGGTGGTCTAAATTTGAGAAGACTGGCAAATTTAAGATTAAGATCTGAATCAGACCTGTTTCCTAAACTTTATTAGGAGAGTTGTTCACAATGTGACCAGTGTCATTCCCACCCCCCCCACCCCCCCCACCCCCGTCTTTCTTCTTAAAAAAAAAATTGGCTACCTCATTTGTAAAGAGAAGTGCTTGAAGATCTCTAGAAAAGTTTCAGCCAGGCCGAAGACACAAGGTACTTTTTTTCCCCTTTAAATATAGAAAACACTTTCCAAAACTCATTCCTCACTCCAAACAAAAGTTATTATCCAGGAAGCCTTTCCTTAAAGCACGCTGCCTGACCGTACATAGACATAGATTTCCCGACTGCCTTAGCATCTGGTTCTTGACACTTTTACTAAGTCTCCAGATTACTTACCACCTAGGACAGTGATCTGGCAAAGGGTCAAGGGAAATGAATGCCTGATGGCAAAGACCAAGCGTGAGCCACGGGGGTTTGTTCGGTAGAGAAGAAATAAAAACACGCTTTCTTGGGAAAGGCATGGAGTAAACGACGTTGCCTAATAATTGATGAACAGGTTTCTAACTTAAGTACCCCCCCCCCTTTAGCCCACAACAGGGATACTTTCGCTGAGCAGAAGAAACAGAGGAGGAAGATTGGCTGTTTGAGGGAAAGGAAATCCCAAAAACTAAAGAAAAAGTCATCAAGGCCAAAATGTCCCTCCCACCGCCCCCCTCAACACCTACCTCCCTGCAAACAGAAGGCACGGTGGCGAACGAGACCCCCGAACCCAAGAATTACTGATGACCCTCTGCCTTCTGCAGAAAATGGGGAAGGAGGTGAGTAGGGGGGTTCCCCCCCCCACCTCGCCCACCCGAAGCCCCGGCTGCCCCCCACCCCCCACCCCAGCGGCACCCGGAACCAGCTCACCGGTACCAGGCGAGGCCCTTGTCGTAGCTGCGGTCGAAGAAGTGGGGCTCGGCGCCCACGGCGCGCACGTCGGGGTGCACGCGCAGAAACTCGAGCAGCGCCCGCGTGCCGCCCTTCTTCACGCCGATGATGATGGCCTGCGGCAGCTGCTTGCTGCCCTCGTCCAGCAGCAGGGCCAGGGTCCCCGGCGGGGCCTCGGCCGCGCTGCTCCCGGCCCCGGAGCCGCCGGGACCTCCGGCCAGGCCGGGGGGCTCCTCTTCCCAGGCCGCCTCCTGGCCGTCGTCCCGTGGCGCGGGCGGCCGGCGCCTCCGCCGCTGCTGCCGCTGCAGGAGCCGCTTCCTCTGCGCCGCCGCGGGCCACACCGCCAGCTCCCTCGGGCCTCCGGCCAGGGCGCCGCGCCCCGGGGCCCCCGCCTCCTCGCCGCCGCCCGACGGCCGCACCACGGGGCCCGCCAGGGTCTGGCAGCGCTCGGCCAGACAGTAGAAGACGTAAAGGGACGTGAGCAGGGAGCAGAGCATCAGCAAGAACTTCCGGAAGATGCTGCGGGACAGCGGCTCGGCCGGGGTGGGGTGGGCGCCGGCCGGGCCCGGAGGGGCCATCCTAGCCGGAGGCGACGTCGGGCCGCGCGCGGGCCATGCTAGGCCGGGACTCCGCCGGGGGCCGCGACCTCGTGCGGGGGGGCCCGCATCGCCCGTGCGTCCCTGCGGCCGTGCGCGCTGCCCCGCGGAGACGTAGCCGCGGGCGCCCGGCGCGGGATCCCTGCCTCCGGTCGAGGGGGCGGGAGGGGGACGTGGTGCGGTGCTTAAGAAACCATCGTCTCAGACTCCCCCGAGTCCTGAGCCTTGGGGACGCGCTCTGCGACAGTGACCGGAATGGGGAGTCCTGGCGGCGGCGAAGGCGCGCGTCTCAGCCCCGGGCCCGAGCGGCCTCCCGGCCTGGATCCCTGCTCAGCGATCGCGCATCCCTCGCTCGGTCGCGGGGAAGAGACTCCAGGCCCCGGGGCCGCGGAGCTCCGTGCGCTGCAGACGACAGCGTGCGACAGTGCCTCTTCCTTCGTGACCGTGGCCGCCGGGGCGCGCCCTCAGCGCCCCGCTGCGAGGTCCCGCCGAGTCCCGCTGCCCGAGCGGGAGCCCGAGGCCCGCGCCAAGCCGTGCGCCCCTTTCTGTGCGCTCCCGGCTGCTCCAAACTGCTCTCGGTCCCCACCTGGGTGCGGCGTGCCGGAGCCCGGCGGCGCAGGACCTGTCAGCGGCCGCGGCCACAGCGCTCGCAGACGCTCCCCCGCCGCCTCCGGGCGGTCGCCGCCGCCGCCACACGTGGGGCGCCGAGGGCAGCAAACTTGGCGGTGACGTCAACGTCCCGGGCCGCACCAGCCGCCTGAAGAGCGCAGCCGGGCGAACCGGGTGGGATGGAGAAAAGGTGGCGCGGACCCCGCAGCGTCGGCCCAATGACATCGGAGAGGGCGGGGGCGATCGGGGCGACGCCCCTTCCCCACTCCGCCCTCCCTCCCCTCCCCGCACCGCCGCAGCCTCGCCCCCTTTCCGGCGAGCTGGGGGCTCCGGGGGAGTCTGACTGACAGCTAGGACCGGCCGGATCCCCGGGGGCCTGACTTCCACCCGGCGAGCCACCTCTCAGACTCGGCTCAGCCCATCGCAGCACTGACCTCCTCCGAGTCCCCGCTCCCGCCTGTGTCCCTACATTCTCCCCTACCCCGCCCCGCCCCCTGCCACCTCCCCGGCCCTCTGGAAGTTTTGTTGGCTTCAGTTGCGCGTACCGCGCTGCTCGCCACGCCCCCGTTTGTCTCGGGCGACCCGAATTCCTCCCAGCAGCTCCTACTTGACTTGCACCTACGGAGTTGGTCCGCCGCGGGCCAAGGGCGAGCGAAGCCTTTTCTCCCGAGGGCGGTATTTCGTCTTTGCTTTTGGTTGTTTTCGGCTTGTGTTCGTCTAGGATGATCGAGAGTTCCCCAGGACCGAGAAAGGAACCACCTCTTGGGAAATGAGCCAGTAGAATCAAGGAGAGAAATGAAGAGGTTTATAAAAATTTAAAAAAAAAATCAGCTCCGATTCCAAATCCATATGCCCAGCTTTTGACGAAGGAATTTTTTTTATGTTGTTTGTATTGCTCCGTGTGCGTGTGTGTGCGCGCGCGCGTGCGCACGCGTCTCGGTAAGGGAGTTCAGTTGCCTTCCATAAACAGCGGTTTCCTCTTCCTCTTGCCTCCCCTGACCCTATATCCTCTTCGCGCGTTCCGCTGAGAGTAGGTCAGGAAGGGATACAAATCACCTTGCTGTGTAATGGAGGGAGGTGGCCCGTGGAACCTGCATGAGGTAGGGATTTTTTTTTTTTTTATTCCATACTGATTTGTTGCTGATTTCCTAGCTTCCTGGTCTCAGCGGGACGCCCGGCAGTGTGGGCGGTAGCCTGGCAGCTGGGCACCAGCCCGTGTAAATTACAGAGGCAGCTCTCTGGGCCCGCTAACCTGGCCCCGCAGCAGGCACGGCGTCCTGTGCCTTCCAGGGAATTCTGCTGCCCACTGCTGGGACTTTCCAGCCTTCCTCTTGACCGCCTTCCTGCGCTGCGTGCTCTATTTGACCCTGGAAGTGCAAGTCAGCGAAGACCGCCTAGACCTTCCAAAGAAGAGCTGGTGATTCTAACTCTATGCTTGGGTGGAGTTTGGGGGGTACTTGTGGCTTGCTAGACACGTTTTTGTGTTGAGAAGTACCAATCCCAACCTATTCTACAAACGAGCCAAGAGCTTATTAGCTTCTGATGCCTTAAAGCAATGAACTTTTACAAGGACGAACACCAAGGTCTGAGGTCTCCTTGTGTACTAAAATTGGATATCGACAAACCAGTTCAGTTTTAATACTATTTTGAGCTGTAATATATTTTGAACTTTTTCTCTAGACGTTTCAGTCCGATTTGCGGGGTGGGGGGAAGATTTAAAAAAATCAAACACCATTTTAAAGTTAGTCTGAAAGCATATGCTGTCTCACAAATGCTGACAAACAGGCCTTGGTTTCCTCCTTGGGGAAATGATGGTCTCCAAATTCCCTTCTGGCTCCAACAGGTTACAATGTCGTGCATTTCTGCTTTCACATTTCAAACATAGGTATTTTCTTTATGTGGATATTGAAGACCTCCCCTACTTAGGAGACATAGTTTCAGGATCACTCACAATACCTAGGGCGGCTCTGTACATTAGAAATAAAAAAATCTAGAAGGAAAAAGTCCTTTGGAGGAAACCCTTCACAGAGGAAGCAAGCTTCATTGCTGGGACCCAGACCACCTAAGGCAATGAATAGCTCAGGGAAACAGTCGGGGAAAGAAAGATCTTTGACAAAACAGCAGGAGGGAAGACTGTGGCATTTTGTCTCATGGTGGGGGGGGGTGGGGGGACATGCAGAAACCTGATTAAAGTTTCTGGATAACATTTGTGAGAGTCCCACTCCACAACTCCTTAGAAAATGCTTTTTCTTTGATCCACTCAGATGCATTTGTTAGAATGGAAAGCAATTGCAGCTAATCGTTATCGGGACTCTTTGAGAGAGAAAAAATGGCCATGAAAACAAGTACAATGGACTTAGTTGCAGTTTCTTCTTGTTTCTCCCTTTCCCCTGTCCTTCCATGGCAGAGCACATAGCCACTCCTTGAAAATGATCAGGTTGTGCCAGGGAAAGGGTCTGCTGTCATAGAATCTGGTCTCCTACTGGTGGGGGAGGGGGAGTGACATAGATGAGGTTGATGTTTGGCGACTTCCAGCTTCTTTCATTTTCCCTAGTGAGCCCTCACTCCTCCTCTGGCGTCCTTGTCTGGTGTCTTTACCCTCAGACCTTTCCCAGCCCTGGATCTCAAAAACCCGTTCACTCTGCTGTACAGGCACTTGCTTACCTTCTCTCCCGTGGCACCCACAGTGGATTTACATTTTAGGGTGAGGAATCCCTTTAAGAATGACTTTCTCCTACCTGCCCCAAAAGCAGTCCTTTAAGCTATTTTTAAAGATGCAGCACCCAGGGGCGCCTGGGTGGCCCATTCAGTTAAGCGTCCCATTCTTGATTTCGGCTCATGATCTCATAGTTCATGAGTTTGAGCCCGGCGCGGGACTCTGTGCTGACAGTGCCGGGCCTACTTGGGATTCTCTCTCTCTCCCTCTCTCTCTGCCCCTCCCCCGCATGTGCTCTCTCCCTCTCTCTTTCTCTCAAAATACATAAAAAGAAACTTCAAAAAATGCAAAACACAATAAAGCATAAAGAATAAAACAAATCATACCCAAAATTTCAAATTTTTTTTGGCCCAGAAATGACCATGATTAATATACTGGCCAGTTATTTATATATATTATACATTATATATATTTCTGTATAATGTTATATACATAAGTATATGTAAGTTATATATATAAATAGTATGTATATATAACTTATAAGTAGTATATATATATATAACTTATATAGAACTTATAGTTCTATATGTTTATATATACTAATTATAGTATATATATATAACATATATATATAACTTGTATATATATATGTGCTATATATATACATAAGTATATATAAGTTACATATAATGTTATATACATAAGTATACATAAATACATATAGACAGGTGGACGTAGGTATATATGAGACAGATAGATAAAAAGATAGATGAGATAGATGATAGATAAAGATATATATATATATATATAGGTAATAGATAGATGGTAGGTAGATATAGATGACAGATAGATGATAGAGCTAGATAATTCTTTAAAAATACTAAGACTTTCTAGCAGTGTGGAGAATACAGAGAGCATCCTTTGGACATCTGTAATAATGAGCCCAATTGATGTGTACGAACCCACAAATGGTCCTGCTCAAAGAACCTGCATGCTTCACTGGCCCTGTGTTACCTCCCTTACCCCAGAAAACATGCATATAGCGCTCCATTGCCCCATTCCTTTACCGTCCGTCCTACACTCCCGGCCCTCCTTCCAGGTCTTTCCAACCCCACTGGCCACACCAACATGGAAGCCAGAGAGTTCAGGAGCTCATTGATACAACAGATGAAAATCACCTCCTCCTGGGGCTGGAACAGGGGGTAACATGGATCTGGCAGAGCAGAGTCTGTCCTGCAAATGGGGAAACGTGAGCCTTAGGAGCTTATAATCTTAATGAGACGAGACACGCACACACTCTTGAGCATGCAAATTTGCATTGTGTTCTACTGAAGTAGCAGATATTTTGCTACACGTTCACCAGATTCATTTTCAGTTCTTGGCTATGCGTTCCCCTTCCTGTCTCAGCATCCCTGGTGTCTCTACCTATAATACGCATCCCCTTCACCCTTCAGCTATCAGCTGGAACACATCTTAAGGATGCCTTCTGTGTCCCTCCCCCACCCCTATTTTGATCAAGTCTCCTGGCACGGATTCTCTGGAGTCCCCAGCTATCTTCCTTACAGACTCTATGAGGGTTTGTAACATTAAAGGTATGAGCTTACGCTATGCCCCCCCCCCCTTAGACTATAAGCACTCCAAAGAGCCCAAGGCCATCGCTCAGTAGTGCCCGTGGACATCTAGCATATCACTTGGTGCAAGGAGATGTCCAGTAAAGACGTGTTGACGAGCTAAGGGACCCAGGGAAGAATGGACCTGGGCATTCCCGTCGGAGAGCACCTCACAAAAAGGCCGAGTCAAGAGAGGGCACTGTGTGTTGTAAACTGCTCGTGTTTCAGCCTGAATGAAGCATGGGCTTGGCCTGGGGACGTCACTGGAGGGGAGCTAGAAGGAACACAAGAAATGACGACAGAGATGAAAGCCAGGAGCCAGATCCCAAGGGCCTCGTGTGATTTTTCTTGAGAGTTTGTGCTTTTATCGGACATCTGTGGCGATCAACAGGCAAATGCTTGGCTTTTTAAGGAAGATTTCTCCAAGAGAAGGATTTCTCAGCAGCGTCGAGACTGGAGGGCGGGATTCCAGCTCAGTGACCGATTCCTGTTAGCACAGAGCCATTGTGGCAATAAATAATCAGCTACAAATTAGGGGGAGGGTGGATTTTGAAGTGGGTCCTGAGGAATTGAATGGGGGCAGGGGCCTGATAGGTTGGATCACAGGGGAAATTCCCAGTGTGGCGGTCACAACGGGCAGCCAATAAATGTTGAATACATAACTGTAACCAAATCTTTATTTATATACTTGTTTTAGCCCCCAAGAAAGTGTTTCTCTTAATCAACTAACTTATTTTTAATGTTTATTTCTTTTTTGAGAGAGAGCATGAGAAGGGGAGGGGCAGAGAAAAAGAGGGAGACACAGAACACAGAACCGGAAGCAGGCTCCAGGCTCCAAGCTGTCAGCACAGAGCCCGGCGCGGGGCTTGAACTCACAAACTGTGAGATGGTGACCTGAGCCGAAGTCAGACACTGAACCGCTTAACCGACTGAGCCACCCAGGCGCCCCTAATCGATGAACTTCAGGAAGTTTTCTAGAAGCCGGAGTGTGATTTTAGTAGCCTCAGAACTTGCCTTAGGCTCCTGTATTGCTTTAGTCTCTATTTAACCACGTACCCCTGTCTTTTCTTTAGGGGACTCACTATTTCTGAGAACGAAGTTACCAGATAAGATGCCATTTTCATTTTTTTCTTGATGTTCTCACCTAACGCTTCTGTTATCATCAACTCTCTCCCTCTCAAGACCTGCATCAGACATTTTGCATCTAGGAATTTTCCTAAAGACCCAAAAAGATCAACTTCGGTCAGAAACAGCCTCGAAAAAGCCCTTGTTCATCAGAAGGCGGGAGGCAAGGACCAAAGGAATATCTACCGTGGGCCAGACTTTCGACGTACAGGCTGTCCCTTCCTTCATGAATGCCAGGAGACACGTCCACATGGTAATCACTGCAGGGGTACAATTCCTTGTGACAGCTTCCTGCCCAATGGCAGCACAGTGTTTTGGGGATGAAACACCTTGATCATTGTCAACGGCACTCATACGGGCGCTGAACGCCTCCAGGATGAAGTTTGCTTATGACCTGTGTGGGGTCCTGGGAAGAGGTGCTTTCTGCCCCAAGTGTTGACAATTCAGACCAGAGATGGGTGGCTGTTGCAATGGATATCTATAATGTCTGTCTGCCCTTTTTTCTAAAAACAGCTCCTGAGGCTTCCTCTAGGCAAAAAATCCTTCTTACGCTCATGCCGTGAAATCTCAGTACAGCTAAACTCACCCTTGGCTTTCGATGTCAGAGTAATCTATCTGCCAGTCTGTAGCATCTGCTTTTCCAGACTTCAGGGAAATAAGCAAGACGCAGAATCCTTCAACGACAGGGCTTTGCCGGGCGGGGTGACTGCTGGACGATCCGTGCCCTTGCCCTAGGTTTCCAGGCCGTTACATTTCCTCACTGAGGGAGAACATGCCTGAGGTTGAAGTCAACACAGGAATACGAAGGTGAGCCAGGGTGAGAGAGCGATTCCAGGAAACTTGCTCTGAGACCCTGATTCATCACCACCACGGAGTAAAATCTGCTCTTTCCAACGTTCTTTGAGATTTTAGGAAAGCATGCCTGTCTCTGTGTTATCAGATCTGGTTTCGTATTCCACCACACAGACTCTCTCGCCAGCCGACCAGACCGTCCCGCCAGTGATGTTATTAATGACCCCAGCCTATATGGGGCGTGCTCACCATTGAGACCGACCAGGTGTTACCCCATGCACCTGACTGATCGTACCTGCCCTTTTGTCCGCATCCACCAGCCAGGCCTGAACCGCTCACCACCTACCTAGCCTGACTCCAGAAAGTGTAGCCCAAACACAGTAAACTAATTCCGACATTTTATTTTTAAGGTCTATTTATTTATTTTGAGAGAGACGGAGATGGCGTGAGCGGGGTGGGAGCAGAGAAAGAGGGAGAGAGAGAATCCCAAGCAGGCTCCATGATGCCAGCACAGAGCCCAGTGCGGGACTCGAACTCACGAAACCGTGAGATCATGACCTGAGCCAAAACCAAGAGTCAGATGCTTAACCGACTGAGCCACTGGGGTGACCCTCATTTTGACATTTTAAGTTATCTCTGTATTGAGGCACCTGGGTGGTTCATCAGTTAAGCGTGCGACTTCGGCTCAGGTCATGATTCACAGTTCGTGGGTTTGAGCCCCGTGTCGGGCTCTGTGCTGACAGCTCGGAGCCTGGAGCCTGTTTCAGATTCTGTGTCTCCCTCTCTCCCTGGCCCTCCCCTGCTTATGCTCTCTCTCTCTTTCAAAAATAAACATTAAAAAAAATTTTTAAACATAAAATAAATTGTATTTACCTGATGAGAGGTTTAACACATTGCTAATTTTCTTTTTTTTACCATCATATAAGAACGTTAGCCCTTGAAATCCAACTGACGACTCTTACACAACAGATATACCTGTTGCTTTGAATTCTACATGTGCAACATTCCCATACAGTTTGTAAAAGCTTTATCATTCATGAATGGAAACCTTTTGCTTCTCAGAACTTCCTTCAATCACAGCAACATGAAGAGAATAGAAGGTTGGTACATCCTTGCTTGGGGTATAGACCTACCTGGTCCCACAGACTTGGACTTATTTATAAATCCACACAGACAAAAACAAAGAGGCAACAAGGAGGTCCAGGATCTTCAGACCTCAAACGCAAATGCCCAATTTCTGGTCCTCAGCCCCAGGCATAATAAAGGTAGCATTTTAGAAGAAGACGCTGAGAACCGAATTCGGGACAAATGAGAAAAGCTTGCAGCCGACAACCTGGTAAAGAGGCTATAGTTAGATGCCAGCCATAGAATCGTAGTATCCCAAACTGCAATGTCTGTAGAGGGTACAAACAGGAAGAGAAAATCTAAAATATCTCCCAGAGCAAGGAACACGATAGAGTCGATACAACAGAGGAAGGAATAGCAGAAGTCGGGACCCACTCCACATGGAAGGAGGGTCAAGTGCCATTCAGAACTGAAGGTACCATCTTGGTGTCGAGTCAGTTCCCCCCAGACGTGGAGGCAGGCTTGAAACGAGGCCACAGGGACTCTGCTGACCTTTATCCAAATCATCTATGGTTCTCGCTAATCTCACGCCAGGGTAAAATTGCTTCCTCGATCGCAAGTGACTTGATGGCGAACAATTTATTATTATCGAGCTGTGAGTTACTGAGAATTCAGATCCCATGGAGAGGTGACCAGGAATTTCCGAAGTAAGTGGAATTTAGAAAGACCTTGTTGAAGAAGGAGTACGATGTTTTGCAGATGGGGATGAGCGAGGGGTGGTTGTTCCAGATTGGGGAACAAATAAAAATTAGGGCAAGGCAATAGTAAGAAGTCTCGAGCATTCCTGTTCAGTAGTAGCATAGTCTAGTCTCTGAGACGACTTTTCAGTAAAGAAGACAGGAAATTTGCTCAATCCGATGTTTGCAAGCCTTTTGGACCACGGGCTCTCTTTACCCGTGCCTTAGCTAGTAACGGTCACTGTTCTGAAGAACACAGGTCAAGAAACCTAATCCTAAGCTGTACAGGACTTGTTATTGTCAGGAACCCCAGAGGACACGTGTTTTGTGGACGTCCCGGGGCCTCAGCTGCATACAGCAAGGGCTTGGTTTACTTTGAGACCAGGTGGAGGACAAGTCACCAAGTATCTGGGGTTTTCTTTGTTCTGTTATTTCCCCAGAGGCCCACCGCCCCCAAGGGATAGGGTTTTAACTAAGGACTTGACAAATGGCAATTTTCATGAATTATTGATTTGGCCAAAAATCATTGGAAAGATTGATAATTGCATAAAGATTTCCTCATGCTTCCCGCCTCTAGTCTGGGTCAATTATTTCACATATGAAAGGAAGGGGTGCAGGTTTTGAAAGACACCCTATCAAAAACTGAATTAGCATGCAAAAGTGTGGAGACCTTTTTTTTTTTTCAGGAGACTAACCATCCCGGCTTTCAGAATCTCTTGAGTACAATAATAATGATAATAAAAGAACATCAGAAGAAACAACTGTTCTTTGAAAAACGGGTCCTGTTTAGATAAGTAAAGGAGAGATAAAAGTCGATTCATCGAGGGTCATGTTCTGCTTTTTTTTTAATTTTTTTTAATGTTTATTTATTTTTGAGAGAGAGAGAGAGAGAGACAGAGTGTTGAGTGGGGGAGAGGCAGAGAGAAAGGGAGACGCAGAAGCAGGCTCCAGGCTCTGAGCTGTCAGCACAGAGCCTGACGCGGGGCTCGAACTCAAGAGCCCTGAGATCATGACCTGAGCTAAAGTTGGACACTCAACCAACTGAGCCATCCAGATGCCCCTGTTCTGCTTCTTTTCTGAACATAGAAGACAGTCCACAGGTTTGTTTGTTTGTTTGTTTGTTTGTTTTAATGTAATTTAGCTACTTTCTTTTATTTTAAATATATCCTACACTTTTCATAGTAGATAAAAATTACGTTAATCTTTTAAGTGAACTTTAAAGGATGTAGGATGTAAATAATAAATCTGAAACATAAGGGGACTCTGGGTGAGTTTCCTTGGGTCCCCACCTCTATGAGAGATTAAATTTTTTTTCTTTGTGTTGTAAGAGAGGGGGATAAATCAGAGGGAAAGGGAAAGAGTGATTTGCTGATGCTTTCTGAGCAGAAGCCAATGTCCTGTCACTTCTACTCCAAGGCATATGTTCGTCAGGAGCTGGAAGAGAGACATAGACTAAGCCTGAGGGAATCTCAGAGCAAAGGAGGCTTGTACCTCAGTCCCCAAGGAGGGTTCAGGGAAGGGGCAAGTCTCCGAGAGCAGAAAAGAAGGGCTGTGGTGCTCCTTAGCACAAAGGACCCACAACACCTCTTTAGGGGCCCCTCAAAGCTCTGGAGGCATGGAGAAGGGTCTGAAAATAACGGAGAGGGAGCAGGGGCAAGATAAGGGAGTGACATCCGGAGAAGCCTGGCAATCTGGAACAAGGCATAAAACACAACTGTTTAAAAAAAAAGAAAAACAGGGGCGCCTGGGTGGCTCAGTGGGTTCAGAATCTGACTCTTCTTTTGGTTTTAATTTTTTTTTTAATGTTTATTTGTTCTTGAGAGATAGAGAGATACAGAGCATGAGTGGGGGAGGGGCAGAGAGAGAGAGGGAGACACAGATTCTGAAGCAGGCCCCAGGCTCCGAGCTGTCAGCGCAGAGCCCAACGTGGGGCTCGATCTCATGAACCGTGAGATCATGACCTGAGCTGAAGTCCACGCTTAAGTGATGGAGCCTCCCAGGTGGCCATAAGTGACTGACTCTTGATCTCAGCTCAGGTCATGATCTCACGGTTTTGTGAGTTCGAGCCCCACGTCGGGCTCTGTGCTGATGGCTCAGAGCCCGCTTGGGATTCTCTCTCTGTCCCTCCCCTGCTCACGCTGTCTCTGTCTCTCTCAAAAATAAATCAATAAATTTAAAAACAAACACACACACACACAACTGTGACAGTCACAGACTAGTGACGGAAGATGGGTAGGGCAAAAGGGCAGCTCATCATTTGCCCCGTGGCTGGGTAACAATGGCCAAAGCCCAGATTCCCTATGATGTCTTGGCACTCTCTAAGACCAACCGGGAGATATTGGGTGGGAGCAGAGGGATTAGATAAGGGTACAGGGGGGAGAGGATCAGGGAGTGCCCCTGAGATGACCCAGAATGTTCTGAGATTACATCTCTACCACTTAGGAAGATGGGCATTTGAATGGAAACGCAGTTCAGTTTTCAAAGACGCAAGCAAGAGAGTTCTTTTTTGCCCACCCGATCTCGCAGCCAGACATTTTTGTGTCTGTGGCACTCACTGACGTAGGCATAGATGCTTATGCTTGGTTTTCTCATGAGAACCTAGAAGGCGTGCCTTCAAACACCCATGGATGGCACATCTTTCTGTAGATGGTTATTTTTCTTTTTAGTTCCGCCTATTATATTCTGCGTAATAATATAGTTTTTTCGGTCATATCATTAAGCACCTAAAAGTGCAAGATTCGTTAGTCCGCGCTGTATTATTTTTCCAAGGCCGCCATAACGATTTACCACCAATGGGGTGGTTTTAGACGACAGAAAATTACTTTCTCGTAGTTCTGGAGACGGAAAGTCTGAAACAAGGTGTCTGCAGAGCCATACTCCCTCCGTCAGCCCTAGGGAAGGATCGATCCTTCCTTGCCTCTTTCCGGCTTCTGGTGGTTGCACTAATTCTTGGAGTTTCTTGGCGCGTAGATGCTTAGCTCCAGTTTCTGTCTCTATCATATCCCAAGGTCATCTCCCCTCAGTGTGTCCGTCTCTGTTTCTTCTTATCAGGAGGCCAGTGATCAGTCTGGGAGCCCACCTTAATCCAGCATGACTTCGTTTTAACGTAAATGTTAATTGCAGCCGTGAAGACCGTATTTTTAAACGAGATCACGTTCACAGGTATTAAGGACTAGGAATCGAACATACACCTTTTGGGAGGACACAATTCAAAGCACAACAAATGTGTCAATGCGGTTAGTTTAATAATAACAGCTAACACTGATGAGCTCCCACCCAGCGTTAAGTGCGTTTCAACCAGGCTCTCACTCGATCCTCATGTGGACCCCTGAGAGTAGGTTTTATTACCCCTATTTGACAGATGGAGAAGTTGAGGCCCAAAGACTAGGCAGCGTGCCCTGAGTTGTGCAGCTCAGAAGCACGTTGCTGTATCTTGTTCATACCTGTAGGTGTCCCAGAAATGTCCTCAGGTGGTAGAACTCCCAGGAGATTTCTGCTCTGGAAGCTTCTGCTCCTTCTTATTCTCATTTCCTGGGAAAGACCGGAAGTTGATTCTCTTACATCCCCGATTGCCTCCATAATTCTTGCAGGCTTTCCAGGAAAGAAAGGGGAGAGATAGAGAAAAAGAGAGAGAAGGAGAAAGAAAGAGAGGCAGTAGAGAGAGGAAGAGAAAGAGAGAGAGAAACAGACCGATTTTGCAAATGTCACTTCTCTGCGGGTAGAGGACCATTTTATCCATCTGATCGTCTCTTCTCTTTAGCATTCTGCCCTTTAACTGTTGAAATAATATTAGCTGAGGCTGCAAAGAAACTGCTTATTTTTACTAACGAAACACTGGACGCCCAAGGTCACCTCTATGCTTTTTACAGCTTGACCTCTGACACAGGTGCAGTCTTGTAAAGGACTTAGAAAAACTCACATCACTATGTACGAATGTGACTTTTCAAGACCCATTACACAGGACAAAATAATGTTTTTCAACACGGTTATCTAGTGAGTTTAAGAACGGCCCCTTCTTTGCTTGGATATGATTAGGTCTCTTTGTTCTCCTTTATAAACAGGGAGCAAGAGTACTACTAGGGAGAGTGACCAAGAAAGAGATCCTCCCAGTGAGCTTCTTACCTGATCAGTTTCTCTGTTTGTAATGAAGGAACCATCTAACTTTTTTTCTTTCCAAATGATGAACTAGTTTTCCTAATACCTATTCTTTTCTCACTGATGTGAATCCACACATTTATCTTGTATTTAAATTGATACATACTTGAATCTCTCTTGGGACGTCTTATTTTGGTCCATCGATCTGTCATTGTCATCAGAACCTCACGTTGTCGTCATAGTATTTATTACATGCTTTCACTCAAAGACTCCAAATGCTATCATTTCAAAACGTCTTGGTTATTCTCACATGGTTATTCTCCCCCAGATTTTAGGCTTATTAGGTCAGTCACCCTCAAAACATGCTGTTTACATTTTTATTGGACTTTCATTACTCTTATGGATTGTTGCGGGGGAGGGAATTCACATATTTATAATATAATACATTATCACCCCTTCAAAGAACATGGAATGCCTTATTATATTGTATGACATGGGAAAATTTTTCATTGCCTTCGTACAATTCCTGCTTTTTTTTTTTTTTTTTTTTTTTTTTGCTGTGGTTGTTCCTAAACCATTCAGATAAATGATTGCTCTGTGAATGAATCTTTCCCCGTGATATCTTCATGATTTTTCCCCCTGAATCTAAGCAGGCTATGAGCTTTTCCATATATTTTTAGGAACTGGCACCTTTTTTGGCCACGCCTATTACTTTTAATGTTCCAGTAGACAATTACCTAATTTCTCATTGATAAAATTTTTTTTTAATTTTTTTAATGTTTGTTTTTGAGAGGGAGAGAGAGAGGGAGAGGGCACGTGCACAAGCAGGGGAGGGGCTGAGAGAGAGGGGGACAGAAGGCTGACAGCAGAGAGCCCGATGTGGGGCTCAAACTCACAAACTGTGAGATCATGAACCCTTAACTGACTGAGCCACCCAGGCACCCCTAAATGGTTTGGATTTTGTGTAGGACCTTTTACAGATGCTTAGATACTTGAGGTTTGGGGGGTTTGTTTTGTTTATTTGTTTTTTTTTTTTTGTGATCTAGTAACATTTTACAGTGCATCACTTTAATGCTTTATGCATTATTTTATGGTAATCACGTTAACGTACTTTAATGCACTCACATTCACTTCTTTGGTAATGTGGTATTGTTATTATGTTATTTTGTTATTGTATGTTTTCTGCTAAGGTTTTATTTGCTTACATCTACAGTCATTTAAAAGGCCACCTTTTGCTGTGTTCAATTTTTGTCAGGTGTTTTAGTATGATTAAGCTGGCTTTCTAAAATGACATGAAAACTTTCTGTACTTTTGAGGGCTCTCCAAGAGTAAACATAACCGATGGGTTAACTATTTCTTGAGAGTAATATCAAAATTATCCACACAGCAATTCAGATCTGGGGCCCTAATAGAGACAATGAAAAATTTTTTTCGCTGTTGTTATATTAAGAACTTCTAGCCTTTTTTGGAATCAGTAATGATTCCTTAAAGTCATTCGCAAGAAATGAGGTCCAGATGGCAAAGAGGACACCCATCCGTGTTTTCACCCACTCAAAGTGAATCAATTACCTTAAGGGTGGGGGGGGGGGGTGGTGGAAAATAATGTAACAAGGAGACCAGAAATGTTGCAGAATGCAGGCAAGCAGAATAGAAAAACAGATTAGTTATATGGAGCCGAGTGCTGTCCAAAATACTGTAGGAGACACTGATTCAGAGATGAGAGTGGTCCCATGTGGTCCCAATGTCACGGTCGACACGTGGGCTCAAAACGCGAAGGGCAACTCCTCAGGATGATGAAATGGGAAATGACGCTCAACCCTCTCCCTCCTCCCCTTCCACCCACAGCCACTTGCTGTGTGGCCCAGCAGTGGGAAACCCTCAGAGGCTCCGGTTCACAAAGGGGTCAGCCCACCTCACCTGGCAACAGCGCCTAACCCCCCATCAGTGGCCACACTACAGAGAAAAGCGGAGGTGGAAAAACAAGAGATTCTTAAAGCTTTGCCAGATACGAAACTGCCCTTTTTGTAGGTTACACCACAGCAAGTATCAGTAATGACATTTGGTTTAACCTGATTTGAGCCATCAAGACAGATCGATACCTAGTTGCACTCAAAGGAGAAACAGGGGCACCTGGGTGGCTCAGTCAGTTAAGCGTCCCACTCTTGATTTCTGCTCAGGTCACGATCTTACGGTTTGGTCTTTGTGAGCCCCGCGCTGGGTTCTGTGCTGACGGTGTAGAGCCTGCTTGGGATTCTCTCTCTCCCTCTCTGTCTCTGCTCCTCCCCCACTCCTGCTCACTCGCGCACGTGCTCTCTCTCTCTCTCTCTCAAAAGAAATAAATAAACTTAAAGAAAAGAAGAAACAATATTGGAGGAAAAATGGTTAACACAGGAGACAACTCTAAAAACCCTTTTCGAAAAGCAAAATGAAGATTACCGGTAAGGATCAAGAGAATATTGCATTCATAGAAAAAAAGCAACTCAATTTCTGCCTTAAAATGGAAACGTCTTCACAGAAAGTCTCTTTCCCAATACCTAAAGAGATGAGTAACAATGAAGAAACAACATACCTCTTCCGCATTTCAAAATTCATCAATTAAATTTTAAAAAAAGAAAGAAAGATGGAGGAATCCTGATTCAATCAGAGCAGGGCAGGGGGATAAGGCTTGATTCTGCCCTATAGCTGCCTTTCAACCCCCAGAGACCGTTCTAGTGAACGGACATAATCCTGAGAACTTTTACTAATATTCCCAAATCAGGAGGGAATAAAACTGCGGGGGCAGATTTATCTTTTTGACTCTTCTGATCAATGAGGAAATGCATGGAATGAATTACGGGGTGGCCTCATCCAATTAGCAGAGTAAAAACATCGGTGATAGAAAATGTTGTCGAGATGAGCAGAACAGAGAAAATCTAAAACAGCTATACGGAAAGTTTATTGGTGTTGACTTTTATGAAGGCAAGTTGCCACCATCTATCAAAATAGAAATGATAAATCCTTCCAGGAATTTATGCTAAATAAATGCTTGCACTTGTATCCAAAGCTGCATACACAGAGATGCTCAGTTTCCATGTTGTTTGTAATAACAAAATTGTTAACATCCTAAATGTCCATCAACAGAGAAGTGGTTAAGTAATTTAAAAGGCAAGCCTTCCTGAGGGGCACTCTGAGGCTGTAAAATTGGATGAGATAGACCCATATGTCAACACCGGATTTATCATCAACTCATTTGCTTAAGCGAAAAAGTACGTTTCGGAGCAGTATGGATAATATTAACTCACATGTGGATTTTTCCATATAACACGGAAGGCACAAATACATACATATGTAAAGGCACCAATGGGGGGGAAAGAATGAATCCCCAAGTCTTGAGTGGTTATTTTTAAAAACAACGCAAGCAAAGAAATGTGAAAAAGAGGCATTCTTTTTCTTGCTATCTTTAATTGCTTTTTGTGATAATCTATTCATGCTTCATTTGTATACTATTTGTGCAATAAACATGATAAGTATGCTAAAAGTGATTCTGTTTGTCAAGTCATTCAGATTGTGTATGTATTCAAAGATATTTTGGGGGGCGCCTGGGTGGCTCAGTCGATTAAGCGGCCGACTTCGGCTCAGGTCATGATCTCGCAGTCCGTGAGTTCGAGCCCCGCGTCAGGCTCTGTGCTGACAGCTCGGAGCCTGGAGCCTGTTTCAGATTCTGTGTCTCCCTCTCTCTGACCCTCCCCCGTTCATGCTCTGTCTCTCTCTGTCTCAAAAAATAAATAAACGTTAAAAAAAAATTTTTTTTTAAAAAGATATTTTTTAAAAACAGGACATCTCTTTATAATTCTAATTCTTAAGTAAGGCCCTTGTGCTGCACATACCTGATTCATTGATTTTTGCTCCTAACTTTATTATTTCCTTTCTTCTTTCCTCAGATGCGTGTTTGTCGTGGCATTCTAGAATCCTGAGCAGGCAACGATCATATTTTATTCATTTTCCTTCCTTCTTGCTCAGTGGTACAAGTTTTGGGGGTTATGACTTCTTATCTCAGTAAATCTTTGCCCACATCCCAAAGCATTTCTGTGTGCTATGTGCATCTGATGGGTTCCTGGCTATATGCTGGGCATTGTGTTAGGTGTCCTACCTAAGTCCTACCATGTGTCACATATGTGGTAGGAACTCTTGCTTTGTTTTAGGTGTGAAGGACCCAAAACGTGTCTCTGGGGAACTGGTACTCCCTTATCCTTAGCCCATGTGGTTTAGGAAGCATGGGTGCACCCTGACTTTGAGGGGGGGGGCACATGAGCTGGTATGAGTCATTCCGTGGCCAGAGTCATTGATTGAGGACTAAGCAAATGACCCAGACCCAATTAGAGCTTTTCTTGGGACTTTTGCTAAAACGCTCAGGAAATAATAAATGTTCTTTCCTTTGGGATCTTCAGCTACATAACGAAATGAAAACAGAGATATCTTTGCCCCATTGTGGATAGAGTTTGCCTCAGTTTGAACACAATCACGAGGTGCCTGTGGTGGTTTACGGAGAATAAGAGGCAAATTCTTAGTGATCGCGTCTGAGCACCTATAGCCAAATATACCTGAAGCCAAAAGAACTCCTGGAATTTCCTGATTTAATAAGCTGATACATTCTCTTTTTGGATTTCAGCTGGTGAGGTGATTTTTTTTTGTCTTTTTTTTTAATGTTTATTTATTTTTGAGAGAGAGAGAGGGAGAGGGAGAGGCAGAGGCAGAGGGAGAGGGAGACAGATAATCCCAAGTGGGCTCCACACTGCCAGCGCAGAGCCCAACCCGGGACTCAAACTCATGAACCGTGAGATCGTGACCTGAGCTGAAATCAAGAGTCGGACACTTAGCCAACTGAACCACCCAGGTGCCCCGAGGTGATTTTCTATCTCTTAAAATCAAAACAGTCCTTAGAGAGTTAAATCTGACAGATCCCATAACTATTAGTTGGTGGATCTGAAATATGACCACAGGTAATCTAATACCAGAGCCCACACTTAGAACCATAAATTCTGTTGCCTTTATTTGTTCATTTATTTATTTATCTAACCACTTATTCATTGAACACTTATGACATCGAAGAGGTATGGGTTAGATCATTTAGCGTCTCTTAAGACAGGGAAAAAGAGTATGGAGGTCATTTTAGTTGCGGTAGGAAAACCATTGAGGGAGTTTCAGTAAAAGTAATACAGTACTATTTTCATATCTAAAAGATTACTCTAGTGATGCATGGTGAGCAAGGTCTAAGGGGACAAGAGAAAGCACAAGAATACCAAAGAGGAGACGATCACAGTTTTCCAGTACAGAAATCATCTTCTGTGGAGTTGGGTGTTACTGGTGAAGGTACTAATAAGATATTGAAATGCACTTTAGAGGCAGAGTCAATGGGATCCGCTGATGGATTAGATGTGAAGCATAAGGGAAAGAGAAGAATCAAGACTGGCTTCTAGGTCTTTGGCCCAAGCAACTCAGAGAATGATTATTACACTTACATAAATGGGGAAACACAGAATAGATAATGGCTTAGAAGCAGGAATCAAGAGTAGAGTTTTGGTCTCGCGAAGTTTGAGATGCTCATTGGACATCCACATGGAGATGTCAAACAGATACAAATCTGGAGCTCAATGGAGAAGTTGGAACCAAACATATAAATATGGAAGCCACCAGCTCGTTGAATGTACTTAAAACCATGGAAGTATGTTCAATCATGGCCCAAGGGAAGAACATAAATTAAAAAATGAAGAAACCCAAGCTCTGAGACGTTAGACGTTCCATATAGTGCGTCCCAATAAAGACTGGAAAAGGGGGGGAGGTGGTCAGAAAAGAAATGTGAGAAGAAACAACCAGTAGGGTTGGAGGAAAATGATAATGTGGAGGAAGAACTTGTTTTAAGAAGGATCATTGGGGTGGGGGGCGGGCGGAGCTGGGTGGCTCAGTCAGTTAAGCAGCTGAGTCTTGATTTTGTCTCAGGTCATGATCTCATGGTTTGTGAATTTAAGCCTCACATCAGGTTCTGAGCTACAGTGCGGAGCATGCTTGGGAACCTCTCTCTCTCTCCCTACCCCTCCATTGCACTCTCTCTCTCTAAAAGTAAATAAATAAACTTTAAAACATTTAGAAAATAAAAGGAGGATCAATTGGGTCAACCGGTTCAAATTGGGCTGTTAATCAAACTTAATATGAGATTATAGAAATTTGGGGCATAATAAGACCAAAAAAGGGTCAATGAAACAAACTGTCACTGAATTGACACTATCCAATGCCGAATAGTATTTTCTCCCCCAGGGAATAACTTTAAAACTGAAATGTCTTCCATTTTTTTGTGCATTTTCTTCTACTTATGGTCCTCTGCCTTGTAGTGAGTCTGCTGAAGTCAGAAGGCAGGAGACTTTTAAGGAAGAGTTCCACTTAAATTTCTTGGTATGGATAACAGTTGATCCAAGAAACTCTTGAAGCAAAGCTACGTCTTTCTATTTGATCCAAAATCTACCTATGACCATGATTAAGTCCTTCTACATGAATCCCTTTGTCATCAACACTCAGTTATGAAAAACAGATCATTATTATTAAAGTACAGAGGATAAGAACAGATGTTTAAGACACATTTTGTGTTAAAAAGTCCCACTTCCAGAAGAATGCATATGTTATGAATTGTTGAGTTTTAGCCAAAAGGGCATGCCAGCATTGTGCTAGAGTGTGAGATACTCAGGGCAATAAGCCTTGTGGAAATGTCAAAAATTCTTTTAATACAAAAAAACATCTAAAATATATGAAAATCTGAGGGAGTTCTTTAGTCCTGTGTCTCCATATCAACAACAGTTGCTATTATTATTATTTGTTTTTATTTTGTTGATTTAGCGAACATTTATCATGTGCCTTCCATGTGTGTGGTCCCAAAGGTGGAGTAGTATTGAATAAGGAGGGCAATTCTGACCCTCACCCAAGAGGCGGTATGACAAAAGAAACAAAGACAAGAAATCAGTAAGTTCCAACACTGAATGAGGGCTATGAATACAAATAATATAGATGTGTGATTTGCAGAGGTTGGAGGGGAAAGGTCAATGGAAGAAGAGTCAAGAAAGGCCATCTCCTTCTACTGAGCATTTATTACGTCACACATTCAGCCAACCGGGTTGCGTAAATTATTTCCTACTTTGTGTCACCATCACCCCTCCAGGTATCACACCCAGTTTTCAGATGAGAATACCGAGGGTTAGCTATCTAGCATAACCTGTCCAAAGTCACCGACCTAGAAAATGGCGGATCTGGATACATACCTCAGGTTGTAGAACTCTCAACCTCAAGGCTACGAGGTTACTGCCTTGTGTTGTGGTTAATATCTATTCACAATTACACTTAACTGTAACACATACTGGTACTACCTTACTGAACATGCAGTGGGTATTAGTTGTATGTGAGATTCTCTACCTGTAGCAACGCTCAACCTTACAGCCCTCCTACAGGATCTTAGAAACGCTAGACCAGGCTCAGAAAGTGGAACCGAGGTAGGCTGGAATGCATTCCAGATCTTTCTGCCTGTTCTTTTTCCCCTCTACTGCACTTGCAGTGGTCTGAGGGCCAAGGGTGTGCCCCAGAAGTCTCGTTAGCAAATGGCCTTTATCTGTTTGGCTACCGCACGCGACTTCACAGGGCAGCAAACGTATGCCACCAGCCCACGGCTCCTGCTGCATAACTAGCCTTGCCAGGTGTACGTCTCGCGTACTTGGATCAAGTAGTAGTTATAACTGAAGTGCAATGTCATTCCTCAAACAATTGTAAGCTGCTGAAGTAGAACTCCATTCAATCTACATCACCAAACTGACACAATGAAGGATTGCCAACAGAAGGAAAATAGGTACAAAGCATAGCTTCCTGTGCACTTGAATCATGGTTGAGCCATATCTAATACTCAATCACCAACTGTAGACACTCTTAATTCAGTAAAGTTATCATTTTTTAAAAGTGTTTGGGACAGGAGCATCTGGGTGGCTCTGTCGGTTAGGCTTCCGACTCTCGATTTTCGCTCCGGTCATGATCTCATGGTTCACAAGATCAAGCCCTGCGTCAAGCTCTAGGCTGACAGCTTGGAGCCTGCTTGGGACTCTCCCTCTCCCTCTCTTCCTTCCCTTCTCCCCCCCAGTCTTCTCTTTCTCCCAAAACGAATAAACAAACATTTTTTTTTGTTATTCCTTGGAACTTGGGTACAGGTGAATTTCTCATCATATGCCCGTGGTAGAAATAAACTTGGAGCTATCAGATTGAATCCAACATCCCCGTTTTACAGATGAGAAACTGAGGGATTATAGGAAAGAGTAACTAACATTTCTATAGGGCTGTTCTAGAGTCTTCACCCATAGCAACTATTTTGATCTTCATTAACAACGCTGTGAAATAATGATCGTTCCCATGTTGAGTTGGGATAACTGAGGTATTTGATGAAATAATGATCGTCCCGTGTTGAGATGGGATAACCGAGGTATTTGAGGTGGTTAAGTGATGTGGAAGTGGTCAGGATTTGAACCCCGCGGTCTGGCTCTGGGGTCCATGCCCCTAAACACTGCATGACATTGCACTGCCCTCTACACGCCTGCAAAGTGGAAGTAACCATTCACGTTGGAGGGAATGCAACTCACTGAGCTCTTCACCCCTTCTTTCCTCTTTTTTCTCCTTCCTGCCATTGACCCTACACTGACTTGTGTATGCCCCTCTTCTAAATGAGGAAGGGAAAAAATGGGAGAAATTGCAATACAGCCAAACTGGAAAATCTCTTTACTTTCTTTCCCCCCGAAGTATTTTTGGAACGTAGACACCTTTTTGTTCTTTGAGATGACATTTCCGATATTTCCTTGGAGGGGAAAAGTATTTATTTATTTATTTATTTATTTATTTATTTATTGGGCACCAGTGAGGAAGGGGCAGAGAGAGAGAAAGAGAGAGAGGCAGAGGGAGAGAAGTGGGGCTCACCCAGTGTGGGACTCGAACTCATGAACCGTGAGTTCATGACTGGAGCGGAAGGCAGATGCTTCACGATTCAGGCGCCCAAAAGATATTTCTTTTAAATCAGTGCCCTGAACCCCTAAAAGACGAGTGAGAGCACATTCTTATAATGAGGAAAATAATCAAACCGTTTTATTGGGGAACCCTATCAAAGCTCTGAAGTTCTAAAATATCTGTCTAGAGGCAAGGAAAGAACGAGAACTCTTGATGTGTCCGTGTGTTAAGAGCTGAGTGAGTCATTGTGAGCAGTAAATGAGCTCATACCTGTAAAGAGATTCATAAAGCACCTGACTCATAGAAAGTGCTCAATAAATGCTACATCTTGTAATTACCATCATCTCACCGCACTTAACTCTTTAGACACAGCAATGGCAAAACCCGGTAGCCAAACTTACGGCATGTGTGTTTTATATCTTGTTTCAAAGCTATCTTAGCAACAGGAATGAAAGGCTTTAAAGCGTGCAAGTCCCTTGGAGGAAATAATGGTTTTTCGTTGGAGAAAACTGGAAGACTGTGAGCTCCATGGCAGTGAAAATGAATCTGTCTTGCTAACCGCAAGCACATGGCGGGTGTTTGGTAAGTTTCGCTGCCTGATGTACTAATTTGCAATGTAGTTAGGGACCGAAGACAGCCACTTGAAAAGCTCGTTTACCATAAAAGGAAGAGGGTGCCTGGCTGGGTCAGTTGGTCGAGCGTGCGACTCTTGCTCTAGGTGTTGTGAGTTCGAGCCCCGTGCTGGGTGTAGAGGTTACTGAAAAAAATACAGAACAACAAAAGGAAGAAAATACATGCCTATTGAAGAAATAGAATTTGGACAAAGAGGTGTCAAAATGGAATTTTCAGTGTTCATGAATCTAATGAAAACGTATACTGGAACTGACATTGTACGATACAAATGACTTATAATTAAGTGAAGGCTATGTGATAAAAATAATGCAGGATTAGGAATTCGGAGAAGAAGGAACTTTCTGATGGTTGGAAGAAGCAGAAGGCTGAATAGATTTTTTTTAATGCTTGGGATTTGGATAGGTGGAAAGAAAAAGAGAGGCCTTCCAAGCAAGGGAAATGACATAAGTAATGGGCTCCAGGTAGGAATAAATATGGGTAGAGATCATTGACAAATAGGGTCCAGGAAGAAATGACAACTTTTTTAATGGGTGTGGCACAGGGTATCTTGGCTGAGTTGAGTATATCAATGGGTAAAGTTTGTGGACACCTTTTTTTTTTTTTTTAAGTATTTATTTATTTATTTATTTATTTATTTATTTATTTATTTTGAGACAGAGAGAGAGAGAGAGAAAGCAGGGGAGGGGCAGAGAGAAAGGGAGAGAGAGAATCCCAAGCAGGCTCCGTGTTGTCAGCATGGAGCCTGACATGGGGCTCGATCCCACAAATCGTGAGATCATGACCTGAGAGTTGGACCGAGAGTGGGATGCTTAACCAACTAAGTCACCCAGATGCCCCTGTGGACACCCTTTTCTGAGATCTTCTTTGAATTCAGGATGGAGAGGGAGCCTCCTTATCGATGTATGGATGCTTGGGGTTCCCCCAAACAGGTGCCTGATTATATCCTCTCATTTGGATGAGCCCAACAGTCCTCTGAGAAGTAACATGCACCTGTTCCAGAGGTAGGGCTAGATTTTGGAGATTTGGAAGGGGTGTGTGTGTGTGTGTGTGTGTGTGTGTGTGTGTGTGTCTAGTTTACAGATATGGACAATAGGGAGGGATGCATAGGCCCAATTGGGGACAGAGCAGTCATGAGGTGGTGATTCCAATATCAGCGTCATATTGTGATCCAATTGCCCCCTTTTCAGGGTCTCTCCAGGTGGTGAAACTAAAAACAGCCCTTTCACCAGGATCCCAAGTTGCTCTCCTAGGGACATTTCTTCCCAGATGTGATTTAAAAAAAAATGTCTAAAATTCATTAGAAGCCTTAAAAACAAAATTTACTCTCAAGAAGATTGAATTACAAAATCGAGAGTAAAGAAGCTATTTCGTGGGGTGCCTGGGTGGCACTCAGTCAGTTAAGCATCTGACTCCTGATTTCTACTCAGGTTGTGATCTCACGGTTCGTGAGGTCGAGCCCCACATCGGGTTCAGCGCTGACAGTCCAGAGCCTGCCTTGGATTCTCTCTCTCCCTCTCTCTGCCTCTTCCCTGCTCATGCTCTCTCTCTCAAAATAAAAAATTAACTTAAAAAAAAAAAAAGAAGCTAGGCCAGGGTGGCAAGAAGAAAAAAAAAAAAAGGTAATTTTAAAAACGAGAAAGAAGGTAAGAATGCAAAGTGGCACAGCCTCTCTGGAAAATAGAACTACCCTACGACCCAGCAATAAGGCTACTAGGAATTTATCCAAAGGATACAGGAGTGCTGATTCATAGGGGCACATGTACCCCAATGTTTATAGCGGCGCTTTCAAAAATAGCCAAATCATGGAAACAGCCCAAATGTCCATCAACTGATGAATGGATAAAGAAGATGTGGTTTATACCTACAATGGAATACTACTTGGCAATGAGAAAGAATGAAACCTTGCCATTTGCAACGACGTGGATGGAACTGGAGGGTATTATGCTAAGCGAAATAAGTCGGTCAGAGAAAGACAGATATCATACGTTTTCAATTGTATGTGGAACTCGGGAAACTTAACAGGACCGCGGGGGAAGGGGAGGGGAAAGATAGTTACAAACAGAGAGGGAGAAAACTATAAGAGACTCTTGAAGGTGGAAAACAAACCGAGGGTTGATGGGGGAGTGGGGAGGTGGGAATTGGGTGGTGGGTATGGAGGAGGGCACTTGTTGGGATGAGCACTGGGTGTCGTATGTAAGTGATGAATCACGGGAATCTGCCCCCCAAACCAAGAGCACACTGTATCCGCTGTGTGTTAGCTAACTTGACAATAAATTTTCAAAAATGAAAATAAAAAAATAATAAAAAATAAAATAAAATATGAGAAAGAAGACAATAGACACGGAGAAAAAAACAAGTTCAGGATTTATTACATAAACCTTTAGCATTCTTGAGGTCTCCTCTAGAACAGACACAACCAGAACAGAATCAACTTAAAACACCTGAGGCCTTTCGTGAGCTGAACGAAGCAAAGCAAACAAAAGCAAATCTTCAGATTCCAAGACCAGACGTAATCACCAAACGTCCCTGTGTCTCTCTTCTTCAACGTGGAGACAAGTAGCCAAGAATTTCAGGCCACAGCCCTACAGTCAACGGAGGCATCCCATGGTATCCAAGGTCAAAGGCGATCCCCCAGAGCATCTGCGCTGCAAAGACTTCATGAGAGAAGTGGGCAACCTGGGTTGTATGTTAGACCCCTGCTCGTGCCAGAGGCTTTCACAAATGCAGTACAAGAGTGTGGGCGGTAGGCCACAGAATCTTCTGTTGATCAGACTCCCCTGGGACACTGGTGAGCCAGTAGAACCCCAGCTCGCCCACATCTACGGAGCCATAACCTCTATCAGAGGACCCTGGAGGGTCTTTAACAAGCACTCCGGGTTCCTTTTATCCCCAGGGCATGTTTGGACCACCTGAGTTAAGGGACTTCTAGAAAGGTGCCAGGGTGCCAGGGTGGAAGGAGGTCCGGCCACTTAGCATGCGAGGGGGTATTGACACAGCGGATCTGTTCCAGTGAGTAATGCAGGCCAGTGGTGCACAGAGGACATTGGGGTGAGCGCTGTAAACAATTCCGAGTTGGCATGTTCTGCAGACGTCAACCTGTGTCTGTGGCATGCATTAAACAGGCCACAAATCCTGGGCGGGAGGGACAGTCTGCCATCAGCAAATGTATCATAAGTCTTTCTCCCTGAGAATTTTTCTGATGACAGTGTAGGAAACAAATCTAGATATTCCACTGAATCAATGTTGTCATTAACAGATTTACAATTTAATCAATAATACAGGCACTCTGGTCAAACAAAGCGCACAGGAATAACGGTATTAAATGCCCGACAGCTTAAGAAGTTATTTATCTGTGCCTCTCTCTCTAAATCTATATCTATTTTTTTCCATCAGTAGAGGAAAGGAAATACGCATCGAAGTATCGATATATTCCTTGGAACAGCTACCAGCTTCCACTTTAAACTTACCTCCGTCCTCCGATGGCACTCTGAATATAAAATAATTGAAGAGTGCCAATAATTCGTCAAGCAAATCTTTGGGGACTGCAATGAAGTCTCCATGCCCCCAGAAGATAAAGCTTTTGGGCAGGGCTCACTGGGGAGAACCTTCGAGATCTTTCTGCCTTTGTACGCCGTAAACGTTGTCCGCTTTGCAAGTTGGAGGTACCTACTATTTTAGTAGGAATTTGCACTTCCTGTCTGATATTGATCTGGCCCCCAGATTCATGTAAACTGCAGAGGCTGGGCCCCCCCCCCCAGGAGAGAACGTCATTAAAGAAAACTTTTCTGTCCTTCTGGAATTCACCCCATTCCCCTCCTTTCTCTCCCCTTTCACCTTCACCCCTCTCCCAGCCCAATTCGGCCCTTCCCTTTAAAAAAAGTGGCATTAGTTCTTTACAAGTGAGCAGGAACAGAACGAAATGTTTCACATCTGCTCTCCGAGTTCACAGATTACCATGAGAATGAGTAGCCAGTGTTTCAATGATGCACAGTCCAGTGGATGAGAATGGGGCTCAAGCCCGGTATCAGAGAGCTCTCTGGCTCCTGCCAGATGTCCTAGGCCCAGGACACAAAAGCAGTGAACCCAGGGCTTTAACAAATCACCTTTCTCCGGGGCTAATCACTCAAGAAAAGGTTTTGTCTCGGGTTTGGAGAGGGTCAGGTTGGTATTTCTCCAGTGAGCTGTAGCCTTGCCCAGCCCCTCCAGCCTTCACCCTCAAGCCTTTCTAAAGAGACCTCTTATTTCTTCCTCCTCCCTTCCCCCCCCCCCCCAAAATGCAGGGCTCTGAGGGCAAAAGCTGCATGCCTGAGTCTCCCACAAGGGCGGCAGGGGACTCATTAATCAATGGTGGCCATGTTGCTGGTCTACCTCTCGCTCTCTGTCTCTGAACAATAAAGACTTTAGCAAGAATAAAATGGCTCAGTGGGCATGTACAAGGTCAGGCTTAGTGGCAAGATGGTTCCGGTGTAATCACAGTTGGAGGAATCCTGTATTTTTCTGCAGGGAAGTTCTGTAAACCAGAGAGCGGCCGTTCTCAGAGGATGATGCCCAGACCAGCAGCAGCAGCATCATATGACAACTTGCCACCCTGACCTCCTGAATCAGAGCTGCGGCATGGGCTCAGTCATCTGCGCCTTTAAAACACCTTCCAAGGCGTTCTGGTGTTCTCCTCATTCCAAAGAAAAGGAAATGGAGGCAAATGGCTTTTGGGTTTTACGTTCATCTTACAACCAGATCCTTGTTTATTCTCATCTCCGCAAGAGAGGGTGGCCAGCCACCTGGGATCCGGGATCGTGGCGTTTTCCCAGGATGGAAAATCCCATGGATTTTGTATGAAAAACGTCTCCTTTGACAAATAAATGTTGTCTGCCTTTAGAGAAAAAGCTCAGAGGCTTCTTCGCAGACACAGGAGGAGAAGGCACAATCTTTTGTCACCTTTCTCTAACCTCAGCGGAAAATCACTAGACCAGTTAAGTCTTTCCATCTCCACTAACATTCTCCATGTTTCAGCTAGGGCTCTGTACTTTTTTTTTTGGTCCAGATTTATCTCCTGTGCTGCTCTAGTAGGAAGTTATATATATGGATCTCAAGGTCAAAGGAGAGATGGGAGACAGAGATAAAGTTCAGGGGAGTTCCTGAATCTGAGATAGGATGTGGGAAGTGATGAGTTGCCTTGGAAAGTCAGGGATCTGTTAGTTAATGGGGATGTAGGACACAGGTGGAGGGGAGGTTAGTCTCACTTGGGGCTGGAGGGGGTGCTGACGGGAAAGGCATGCAAAGGTCACAGCATCGCCATTGCTGAGCTACTTGACCTAGAAGTCTTCCATCCCAGGAGGTGATGGGATTAGGCATCTGCACAGGGTGAGAGAGGGAGTATTTGGTCCCCAAGGAGGAAAAGTCTGGTAAGGACTGTGAGGAACGTGCTAATTTGCATAGATAGCAATGCATCAGGAAATTCCTGATCAGATTTGGAAATGTTCTGTTAAAAAATTATAGGAACAGAAGGGAAAAATCAGGGTTCAATGAAAGGAGCCTAGGTTTAGAGCTACACAAAGTCAGGTTCAAGTCTTGCCCTTTTACTTACTGCATGATCTTGGCTAATCTTCTGAAGAAGCCTCCTTTCACAAGAAGTCGGGACTAATAACATTTATCGCAAAAAGACTGAGGAGTAAATAAGGTAATGTGTGCAACATGCATCACAGAGTACCTGGTACAAGTTGGTGCTTTATAAATGTTCAGCAGCAATGTGAAAAGAGTAGCAAGGGTTTTGGATTTTCGCTTCAATAGAAACTCAGGTTCCATTTCTAGCCCTGACCCTTTTGCGTATATGACTTTAATCGTTTAAGCTCCATCTGTGAAATTAATTGGACTGTATTTATCCCTTCGGGAATGGTTTCAGAAGCACATGAGATCCCATGGAGGTCAGTCCCCCTTCCCCTAACCGTGTTAACCACACCATTCTCTGAATTCCCCCATCCCTGGGCTTGAACTTCCCCGCCCTCCACCATGAGTGATCATCCTAGGCCTGCCAGCTTCCCCATTTCTCTCTAAATTCCCTTTGCGTGTCTGTGTATCTCCAGCAAGGCATCTGGCAATGAACTCTGAGATGGACTGAGCTTTTAGAGAATGGACGTCTGGTAATTAACAGGACCAATTTAGCCTGAGCCCTGGATCTGGGAAAGGCAGGTCAGTGGATACCCGGAACTTCACTGACTTCTCTGACTGCCAATCGCAGGCACGACAGGTGGTGAGGGGGCAGGACTTGGACTTAGGACTGGGCTCTCTTCCCGCAGGAGAGGGTTCTTCCTACTGGTGGTGCTTCTCTTCCCCGCGACCCATGGCTCGGAATTTTTGGGAGCCGTGTAGGATGGCTCTGGTTTCATTTTTGTTTCTGGGCTTCTGAGGTTCTTCAGGCGGCAGTGGGACGAATCCTGGAGCTGGGGGCAGCCACTGGGTCGGCCCCCAACAGCCATCCCACCGCGCGGTTCAGAGGGCGCTCACCGCGCCCTCGCCTGTCATCCCAGGAGGTCCCGCCCACAGCCTTGTGAAGCAGGCACATGGTTGGACACCAGGGTGTGGGATCATGCCAAGATGCGACCTCGAAAGGCCACATGAGCCGCTTAGTGACGCAGCCTGGGACTCGCAATCTCTCTGACTCCAGGCTGCCCTATTGCACTGCCTTATCTGAGGATCTCCACTCCGCCTTCACTTACCTCCTTTGCAAAATGAGGGAGTTGGGTGCTGGGAGCTCCAGAAAGTCAAATCAGACCATCTCTGGTCCCGGGGCCATACAGTTCTGAGACGTGGCTACAGATGTAGTCAAGAGCAGGCACTGGGGACCGGTCTATTAGCCTTGGAATCCTGGCCCCTAGCCATGGGCACAGGGGAAGTTACTCAGTCTTAGTTGACTCATTAGTGAAATGGAGATAATGACACACGTAGTTGCAAGCCACCCAGAGATGTGTGGCATCTGGGAAGAGTTAATACAGGTAAGCCTAGGTACCAAGTCCAGCGCTAGAGTCGGCCATCAGCCCTGCAAGGTGAAGACCGCCCAGCTCACACTGATCTCGGTTGGAGGCTGGAAAGCAAGCATGTCTGGATTTACGCCCCAAGGCAGGGCTGTGCCCCCTGTATTTGCTCGATTCCCCGCTTCTCGTTTGGCTCACTAGCTGTGGTGGGAGTTGAAACACCACAACGGTAATGATAATTAACATTTACTGAGGGTTTACGAGGCACCAGGTCCCGTTTAATCGTTTCCATCAAGGAGCGGCTGGGTGGCTCGGTTGGTTAAGCATCTGACTCTTGAGTTTGGCTCAGGCCATGATCTCATGGCTCGTGAGTCCGAGCCCCACATCAGGTTCTGTGCTGACAGCATGGAGCCTGTGTGGGATTCTCTGCCTCTCTCTCTCTCTCTCAAATAAGTAAATAAACTTAAAGCCTTTTCATCAAAATGCTCACAGCCTCCCAAGCGTGAGAATGAGAACCCGGAGGCAGCGAGATGCTGACTCAGTGGCCCTGGGCGGCTAGGAAATGGCCAAGCCTGACGTGAGACCAGGAAGGCAGAACCAGCAGAGGTTTGCTGAGCCAAGTGTTTTAGAAGGTGCTGATGGAAAGTGAGGCCCGTTGACCCGGGGTTGCTTTCTTGTCAGCAAACTCTGCTGCTCCCAGAGGGCCACCTGCAGCCGCTTTTCTCCTGATAGAAGAAAAAAGGAGAGGGTGGGCTGAAGGGCTGATCTCTTAGCAGTATTTGCTTAACAGCCACTTCCCCCTGTGTTTATAAATCATAAACGGAAAGTGAGGTTTTTGCAAGCCGGGCAGCCAATCTGTGGAACAGCCACTGGCCATGCCTCCCGGTGAGGACGATTCCAGATTTGCATGAAGCACCTCTGGCTCACTTATTCCGTTTTCAGTGCCGAGCAGATCAGGCAGCATCACTGAGGGAGACAACACCAGGCTCCCACCTCGGGTGTTGTTGGTTGTTTTTTTTTTGTTTTGTTTTGTTATTTTTTTGTCACAGTGTCGCAAGCAGATGGCAGCACAGGTCCTGCTGTGGCCGGTACGCATCGGGCAAAGTAGCAAGTACCAGCTTACCCGGGGCTCCCCCTCATGCCGTAAATCAGGGCAGAAAGCAGCCTGAGGCCCCAGAAAACTGAACAAGGACCAGTCCCATCACTGATCTAATTGCCCGCAAGCACAGGGCCAAGAGGAAGTGAAACAAAGGGCTGGCCCCTTGCAGAAGGGAGCCAGGAAGCTGCTCAGCCCCGGCTGACTTCCACAGGCTTCTGGGCTCTAAATCTTGAATCAGGATTCAAGTGCTATTTAGCGTTGGGTGGATTGGGACTTGAAGCAGAATTAATTGCCTCCAAATTGTATCTTTCCTCCCAGCCATCCATTAGTTTGCTCTGGCAGAGGAAGAATGACACTTCATGAAATACGGCCACAAAATCCAGCCTCGTTCCTTGAATCCCTGGAATGAGCTCAAAAAAAGGAAAAACTCTCCAATAATGTGTTTCCCCTCCAGGGCGAGAGTGCATGTAAAACCATTAGGTCACTTTTGTTTTCTCTTAAAAGAAACCTATATTTGTTTGTTTTCTAATAATCGTGAAATTTCAGAACCTTCCAAATAAAGGGCTGTAAAGGCATGTGTATTGTTTTACATTGTGGTGAAAGAGTGAGATCTTCACTTTGGTTGGAGTTGTTTTACCCAAGGTGGACCGTCTTCTCGGCGAAGCTTACTGAGCAGAGAGGAGGAAGGGGGGACAAGTGAGGTTGAGATGGCACTATGACACAGCCCCCCTTGAAGAGTCTTCTCAATCCCTCCGGGAAATCGGTGGTAAATGTCAAAGCTAAATCCTGATTCAAATAGAGGCTGAGTGTGACATTCACGGAGCCACGGGCTCCTTTAGAGTGAAGGTTATGCCAACGTCCTCTTAAATCCCCCTGAAGGTATTTAGGGCTCAGAAAAAGTAGCAGGGAGATGCCCACGAGGTATTGAATACCTGTATTCCACTGACTAGAGGCTGAAACTGACTAGCAACTGACTAGAGGCGGAAATGCTCCAGGATCTGTGATGCCCAAATGCAATTGAAAGGGAGCTAAAAGGATCTAACCGGTGGTATGTATGTGCATGTGTGTGTGTGCATGTGCGCATATATACATGCATATGCATATATGCATATATATGCATATATGCGTGTGCGTGTACGTATGTATATATACACACATACATACATACAGTAAAACCTTGGATCGCAAGTAACTTGCCCTGTGAGTGTTCCACAAGACAAGCAAACATGGCTAATAAATTTTAACTTGATAAACGAGCCATGTCTTGCAATCCTAGTATGTGATGCTGAATGTCACGTGATCACAACTGAGCCAATGGTTCTTCTCTCTCTCTTTCTCTCCCTGGGATTGTGGGTGATCATCTCCCATGCTCGGATGCTCCATCTCAGGCTGAGGTGTTTGGCAGAAATCAGTGATTTTTCAGAACATTGGAAGGTGCCCACAACTGGCATGAGTGTATTTTTTGTCACTTCACAGCACCCCCTGGACAGTCCTTTGCTTTTCCATCCAAGAGCGAGCCTAGGAATGCTGTGCTCCACTCTAGGTCAGGCTGCCTGCAGATAGAGACCCTTTCCTCTGCTGCCTTATGGCCAGTTACACTAAATACAGTATAAGACAAGAGTTTATTAATACCGTACTGTAGTCAACATCCATTAGTGATAGTGAAAGTCGTCCTACGCAGTAACCCTCCTCTCTCTCGTCTCCCTCACACCAGCCACGAAGGTTTTGAAAGTAAGTGCAGGTGAATTTGTTTATTTTCCTTTATAGTATGTATTTTCTTTATTATTTCATATTACATATATATTATATTCATATTATATTACATATTATATTCATAGTGTAATCATTTTTATACGAACACTTGGGTTATGGAACAAATCATCTGAGTTTCCATCAGTTCTTCTGGGGAAATGAGCTTTGATAGACAAGTGCTTTGGATTACAAGCATGTTTCCAGAACGAATTATGCTCGCAAACCAAGGTTTGACTGTATGTATATATGTATGCATACACACACATACACACACATATATATAATTTTAAAGTTTGTTTTAAGTTTCAGGGAATATTGTGTTTGTAAGCAGAAACTAATATGACCTAAGTCATGTCATTGTTTAAGTAAGGGCCCCCCAATCAATTGCCCACAGAGAACAGGCAGCCATGTAAATGAATGAAAGCCCTAGAAGGGAGAAGGAAACGATAAGATGTTGCCCAACTGAAACGCAAACCCAAGATTGTTGTTTATCCTGATTCCTCAAGAGAGCTAGAGGCTCTGGTGGTTTTAGTTTTTGTTTTTTTCCTTTTTCTTCAATTGAAACTTTAAAAGAAATATACATATGACCCTATCTCCAGGCCTCATCCAGCCCACAGGCTGCCAAGTTGAAACCTCTGGTCTAAATAAATGCTTTTGCCGGAAGGAAAGACAAAGCAAGTGAGGCAGTAATCAGTGGTATTCATGGATCTCAGTTACCTGTGCCTGAAGGAAGGGGGAGCAGAGGAAACCAGTGTGAGCTAAGACAGAACGCCTGCAAGGAACCAGAGGCCCTTTCCAAATTTACACTGATCAGGCTCAAGCCTGGAGGTGAAGGCAATGTCATCCTAAGTTAATATTTTTTTTATGCCTCTCAGTTTCTTCAGCACCTGCCCCGACCCTGGCCCACCCCCAAGTTTACGATGTTTTCGTTTCTCGCCGATTGGCTCTTGGTAACTCGACAGAGAGAAATGATAAGAACCGTGGAAGTCTTTTGCTTACAAGTTGAGCCAACACTGAAGTAATCTAAGAGTGGAGACTCATGTGGATTCTTCAAAAGTAGCCCTCGGGGTTTTCCAGGAGGCTTTGAGATAGAGGAAGGGTCTGTGAACAGGAAGGCGGGAGTCCTGGGATCAAATCATGGCCCTGCCACTAACTACGTATGTCACCAGGTGAGTGACATCTGCTTCCTCTGCGGTGATGTACAAACTTTGGTTGGGCTGTGATGTCTAAGGGTTCTCAAAGTTCTGGCCATCTGCAATATTTACTCTGACTGTCTTTTCCTTCTTTGGATGGAGGGCAGAGGCTGAACTTGAGCAGTAAATGCAAAGATTTTTGTGTCCTTCACCTGGGCCAGTCTCTCTGCATTTTGTGTTAGAAAAACATCAGCAGTGGTTTTTAACCTGCGTGTGAAGATCCTTGAGGCACACTTTAAAAAATTACTGTTGACTGGATCTGGATCCTTTCCAAACCAATTAAATCAGAACCTATAGGAATGGGGTGGGGGGGTGCTTCCTGGGTGACTCAGTCAGTTAAGCAACCGACTCTTGATTTCAGCTCAGGTCATGATCTCAGGGTAGGTCAGATCGAGCCCCAGGTTGGGCTCCGTGCCGATAGCATGGAGACTGCTTGGCATTCTCTCTCTCCCTCTCTGTGCCCCTCCCCCATTCATGCTTGATCCCTCTCTCTCCCTCCCTCTCTCTTTCTCTCTCTCAAAATAAATAAACATTTAAAAAGAGAACCTATAGGAAAGGGGTGGAGTTGAAGCATTAATTTCTGATGGGGTAAAATTGATGTTAGAATATTATGTGTGTGTATCTTATATACACAGTAAAACCTTGGATGGTGAGGAACTTGTTCTGCAAGGGTTTTGCAAGACGAGCAAATATTTCTAGTAAATTTTAACTTGATAAGCGAGCGATGTCCTGCAATGCGAGTAGTACGAGACGCTGAACATCACGTGATCACAACTGAGCCAATGGTTCTTGAAATTCCCCTTGCTATATGAGGGCTTCAGATGGCAAGCATGTTTCCGGAATGAATTATGCTCACACACCAAGGTTTTACTGTATATTATGGATGGAATATGCAAATATAAAATATAGAGAGTATAAAATATGTATAAATTATAAAATGTATATATAAAACACACACACGCATGCATATGCTCCTCAGGTGATTCTAAATAACAGCCAACATTGAAAACCAATGCCTCAGAGGAATCTGGAGTGCTTACGAGTCAGTATTCTGGTGCAATAGACAGTTGTGTCATAGAAACATGGTGCAATAGAAAGATCAGGAAACGCGGGACTTCCCTACTTGCCCTGCCGCAGCCTAAAGAGATTCCCCCGGGCAGGAGGCGGAGGGAAATAGTAGGGCAGCTCCAGCGAGACCCCAGTAGAAAGTAGCATAAGGTTGTACCATGAGGGCGAGCCGGGCTCCAATACGGACCCTGATGACCGACACTTCCTGACATTTATACTCTAGTGTGACTCAGGGATGCTCCATGGTCCAATCAGGTAGGTGACAGCGACAGCGTGTGACTTCCGAGACTAGTGGTAACAGGCACTGACGCTTGTGCCTTGACTCTCTTGCACGCTCTCTGTGGGGAACCAATGCCCCAGCCTTGAAGATGCTCAAGCAGTACTTTGGAGGGGCTCACACGGAGAGGAGCCAAGGCTCATTCTTCCATTGCGCCCCATTGACCGCGTTGTTTGCCTTCTCGGGGGGGGGGGGGGGTGGGGGGGGGTCTGATGTGCCCTTTTGCACACCCAGAGATGTAGGCACAAAGCACTGCTGGGTAGACCAGGACTCCAACGTACAGCCATCCCAGTGCAGATACCACAGTGAAGTGTCCAAAAGAAGAATGACACAGATCAGCCTAATGCCTTCTATCATTTTTTACTACCCGTTTGGTGTGATTTATGCTCTGGAGAGCTCTGCCGATGACACTCCGGAGATCTGGTCCAGATAAGTGATGCAGAAACCGCTAAATGAAAGGATTTCCACCCCCACCCCCCTCCCCAAAGTGCCCGGAATTCTAAGATCAACCTGATCCTTTAGTTCTACAAATTATTCCTTATTTTTTTTTTAAAAAGGGTTTTCTATTTTCTGCACGTGAAAAGACTAGCTTCTTATGCTCTGTTCAGAACTAAAAAGGATGTAAGTAGAAATAGATATATGTTAACAATACAGCACGGTATACTTGGGCAGAACAGCCCTATGAAGGAGGTAGTTTTCTGAATCATTAGATCGATTACAGACTAGCCTTAAACTGGAAATTCTTATTTATTGAAATGCCATCTGTCTTAGCCGGCGTGGGCTGCCACCACAAAACACCACAGACAGAGGACTTAACACGAATTCATTTTCTCACAGTTCTGGAGCCTGCAAGTACAAGATCAAGGTGCCGGCATGATTCAGTTTTTGTTCAGAGCTCTCTTCTCGGCTTGAAGAATGCCGTCTTCATGCCATGTCCTCATACAGCCTTCCCTGAGTGCGTGAGAAGGTGGGAGAGAGTTCCGGTCTCTTTTCTTCTTCTTACAAAGACACTCACCCTATCAGACCAGGGTCCTACCCTTATGACCTTATTTAATCTGAATTAGTTTCCCCTATCTCTAAAAACAGTCCCATCGGCAGTTGTAGCTTCGACACTTGAGTTTGGGCAAGTGGAAACAATTCAGTCCATAGCACCTTCTCGTAACAAATGATCTGGGCGTGAGAAGCTTTTAAAGTACCAGTATGCCAGCATTCCATGAAAACGTCTCCATGATTGATGTTTGCATGATTCTATTGTCAAAAATATGAACAATGAGATTTTTTTTCTGAAGCCTATATTGCATGAATGAAGTAATTCCCACCCTACCTCCATCAACTTAATAATGTCATTTTTAAACCAAATTGAACATGACATAAAAAATGACACTGAGATACGTAGAAAGGAATGCATTTGGAGTTATTTAAAAGGTGTTTTCGTGTGTAGCTGCCGCATGTTAGGGAACTGGCTATTCAGAGTATTATTCTAAACTGACTGTAAATAAACTTACGAATTCACAAGTCATACTTTATTCAAAACGCAGCACAAGATAGAAATTTATGGAACCATGACTTCTGCTGGTCTTTGGCAAAATACATTAAAACTCTGAATTTTTTTAGGCAAAGGAAATTTTAAGTAGCCAGCCTCAGAGAAGAAAAGACCGTGTTTCCTTCGGTAATATGGAAGGGAACACAGCAAAGATAATTGAGAACAGGTGACAGTCGGGATTGTACTGCAGGCTTTATTTTCACAGGCATTGACCTACACCGCGATGATGATCACCCTGTCTCTTTAGTTCTTTAAGATTTTACCTTTTAACCAGAAGGACGCAAGGAGATGCGATGTCTGAGAACCGGGTATAGAATTTAATCCATTAACAATTTTTTTTGTGTGAAAACATGCATGACATAAAATTTACCATTTGAACAATATTTTAAGTTTATTTATTTTTGTGGCTCAAACCCACAAACCATGAGATCATGACCTGAGACGAAATCAAAGGGCAGACGCTTAACTGATGAGCCACCCAGGCACCCCTACCATTTAAGCAATTTTTAAGTGCACAATTCAATGGCGTGAAGCACATTTCCATTGTTGTTCAACCATCATCACCACCCATCTCTAGAACGTTCTCATCATTCCAATAGAAACAGCCCAAACAGAACAACATGAAACACCAACTCCCCCTTTGCACCTCCCCCAGACTCTGGTCATCTCTGTTCTGCTCTCTATGAAATTGATTATTGTAGGTATCTCCCATCAAGGAAATCATGGAGTATTTCTCTTTCCTGTGCCTGGATTCTTTCCTGTAGCATAATGTTTTCAAGGTTCACCCATGTTGTAGCATACATCAGAATTTTCTTCTTTTTTTTAAGGCTGGATAATATTTTATTGCGTGTATACGCCCCATTTTGTTTACCCATTCATCTGTCAATGGACATTTGGGTTGTTTCCATCTTTTGACTATTTTGAATAATAATGCCATGAACACTAATGTACAGATATTTAATCAACATTTAAATTCTTGTTAATCTCCTATATTAAATAGAAAACCATAGGATTGAGGCGTTGGGGTGGTTCAGTCAGCTGAGCGTTTGAATCTTGGTTTTGGCTCAAGTCATGATCTCACAGTTTCGTCAGTTTGAGCCCCACATTGGCCTCTGCTCTGACAACGTGGAGCCTACTTGGGATTCTCCCTCTCTCTCTGCCCTTCCCCTGCTTGCACATTCTCTTTCTCAAGATTAAAAAAATAACAAAACAAAAATAAAACCATAGGGCTACATTTGGGATTAGGCTTTCCTAGTGATATTAGGACATAGAGATTTCTAAGTCACCTCAGTGTTAGCAAATGTTGCTCAGACTCAGAATATTCACCACTTCTAACATGTCAGACTATGGGGCGCCTGGGTGGCTCAGTCGGTTAAGCGTCCGGCTTTGGCTCAGGTCATGATCTCACGGTCCATGGGTTCAAGCCCCGCGTCGGGCTCTGTGCTGACAGCTCAGAGCCTGGAGCCTGTTTCAGATTCTGTGTCTCCCTCTTTCTCTGACGCTCCCCTGTTCATGCTCTCTCTCTGTCTCAAAAATAAATAAATGTTAAAAAAAAATTAAAAAAAAAGATGTCAGACTATTAGGAAACACTAGGAGAAGAAAGAAATGCTGTCTAGGTTTCAATATCTATGATGCACCAAGTCAATACGTCTTTTAAGAGCAAAACATCTATTGAATTGTCATATCATATACCTGAAACTAATATAGCACTGTATGTTAATTATACCGGAATTAAAAATAAAACAAACAACAGCAGGGAAGAAAACAACTGAATTATAAACGTGTTCATCTGCAACCAAAACAGAGGGACAGGTATTAAGAGAAACGTGCAAAATGTATCATAAGAGCACGTGGAAGGGTGCCTACCCCAGACGTGAGCTGGGAGAGGGGAAGGAGATGGGGAGGTGGGCACGGGAAGAAGGAGATCATCGGGGAAGGATGTCAGAGAGAAGACGGTACCTGCACTGGGTGTAAGAGCCCTGTAAAAGTGGGACGGGAGATGAGTCACTCCAGGCAGAGAGGAGACATGAATAAAGGAGATGTGATAAAACTGTGGCATCCGGGGCCAGGCAACACTAAAATGTAACCCGAAACCATCTTCAGAAGTGGTTCCTATTTGTGTCATGGGAGACTGAAGAGAAAAGAATGCCATGGCGGCTTTCTCGCTTTCCCCAACGCCATAACTGAAACCAGCTTTTCCTAAATGGGTTTCGGTGGTAAAGGGTCTTGTGGTTCAAATAACCTTGAAGGCTACATGCAGAAGTCAGTGGGTCCTGAAGGTTCTAAAAGCATTCCACCTCACAGTATATGTGTGTGTGTATTTCATTTTATATATATCTTCATATATATCAATATCTTAATATAGATATTAATATAGGTCCACAATATAGATATTAATATAGATCTATAATAAGATAAATATCTTAATACAGATAAATATATCTCTTAAATATCATGCATATATTATTAAACACATACAATATATACATCCATTATGCATATATTATACATACTGCATATATAATATATACATATATTATATATATAATAATTACATCTATTATGCATAGATTATTATACATTTATATATCTATCTATATATAAATGTATATTATTATACATATAGATAGATAGATAAATAGATAAATGTATATAAAAACTTGGTGCCACCAAGCACTTAATGGGTGGCTCAGTCGATTGGGTGTCCGACTTCAGTCACGATCTCACGGCTCGTGAGTTTGAGCCCCACGTCGAGATCTGTGCTGACAGCTCAGAGCCCAGAGGCTGCTTCAGGTTCTGTGTCTCCCTCTCTCTCTGCCCCTCCCCCACTCGTGTTCTGTCTCTCTAAAATAAATAGACATTTAAAAAAATTTTTAAATAAAGTAGATAGAGATTTATATCTATATTCATCTATTTATCTATATATCTGTCTATGTAACCATGTTTATATGGTTAAACCTACAAACTTCTTTGCACAGGGAAGCTTTCTTTTTCTTCTACTCCCTCTTAACATTGTGTTTCCCATCCCACAACATTTCCCCCTTAAGACTAGTTTAAAAGAGACTGGGACTGAGGTTGCATCAGTGAACAAAACAAACAACTCCCTGCCCTCAGGGAACGTACATTCTAGTGGAGGATAGACCAAAAAAAAAAAAAAATGTGAAATACGTATTCTATTAGACATTGACGAAGGTGAAAGAGAAAAAGCCAAGTAGGAAAGGAGATTAGAGGGGCCAAGCATGGTTCATTTTAGAAGGATTGGCAAGGAAGGTAATTTTTGAGTGAAGGCCTTCAAGAAGGCATCTGGAGAAGCACTTTCCAGGTAGAAGGAACCATAAGTGCAAAGGCCCTGAGGCAAAAGCCCACCTAGTTTATTCCAGAGTCACCAACAGGTCCACAGCTCGGGAGGAGTGAGGAGGCCACAGAGTAGAGGGAGGTGTGTTCAGAGTGGGAGCAGGGCAGGTTGTGTAAGGCCCTCCTGCTTCTTTTCATTTCCCTTAAACATAAATGTTTCTTTATCCCGCAATCACGAGTATTAATTCCCTCAAAGGCACATTTCTTTACCCAAATGTGTTTGCATTTTAGTGGCTTTCTTTTCATCATAAACAAGTGTTCTGTGTTTTCTTGGATTCTGTCCTTATCTATTTGACATCCATTAACCACGGAGCCAAACGACTGAGTTATTTACATACGTGCCACCATCCAGCTTTCGGAGGTGTGCAAAACTTGTTACAGATTCTCTTACCACAAACCCCAACACTTGTGTTTTGCTTCCTGCCCAGTAGGGGGCGTGCCACTGACAACTTCTCAACACTGTCGTAATAAAGGCTCTGGCCTGGGCTCTTTCCTTACACCTCCTTTCTGCCTTCTGGACAAAACTGGTGCTTCCCCATGTGGCCCTACAGTCCCCATGGCACGCCCCCTCCTCTTGGGAAATATAAGTACATTCTTCTTTCAATGGCATTAGCCTCTCCGTGTTGTCACTCAGTCACCTCCACCAATTAAAGTCCCATGGGTACAGCTGAGACAAGTTCATGACAAGATACTACCCACTGGTGATGGGTAGAGTTGACATGCTTTTGCTCTGGAATGCGGTTTTGCTTGTATTTATGAAAGTGCATAATAAAGTCAAAGCGCTTTAGTCAAAGATGTCAGGTGCCATTTTATTAGTTGGGAGCCAGAAACCTCGAATGAAACCCTCAAAAAGCTGGTTTAGAGCTTGTGGTTCAGATTCAGTGCTTCAAAGACATCTCTTAGCCCCTTGAGTTTTATATTTACAGATATTAACATCTTACCACCCTCTGGCAATCCATATGGTACAGGAATTCAAAGCAAACACAAATAAAATGAGAAATGCATGCAAGGCAGAGAGAGAAGCTGAGTGAAATGGTGGGTTGGATGTCTCCAGGATGCAGAAAACTTCCAAAGAGAGGACTGCACATTATCTTGAACATTTTGTTTATGTATTTATTTTTATTTTTATTTTTTTAATGTTTATTTCTGAGACAGAGACAGAGCATGAGCGGGGGGAGGGACGGAGAGAGAGGGGGACACAGAATCTGAAGCAGGCTCCAGGCTCCGAGCTGTCAGGACAGAGCCTGACATGGGGCTTGAACTCACAGACCATGAGATCATGACCCGAGCCAAAGCCGGACGCTCAACCGACTGAGCCACCCAGGCGCCCCTTGAACATTTTAACACTTTGGGACCTAGATTGTGGTAAAGGTAACCCCCAAAATGTCCCGCAGTTTGACAATTCGTGTTAGTACTCCCTTCTGTCTAGGAGGATGAACACAAGAGTTTCCACATTATGCAGTGACTAGTTAGCTAGTGAACCTAAGTCTCAGTAACTTCACTTCTGGAAGTAAGGACTAAGGTAATATTCAGAGATATGCACAAACTTTCATGTACAGTAAACTGATTGCACGGTCATTTATGACAACTTCAAAAAAAAACCCAGAAAAATTACAGAAATCTCTACATTGAAATAGTTGAAGAATAGAATAATATGAAAAAATGCTCAAAATACAATGTGAAGTGATAAAAGCAAGAAATAAAGCATGTATCTGTAATAGGAACCCAATTTGAATTTAACATACACAGCATTTATAGATAGAGAGGGAGGAAGCATGCAGGAAGCACAGAAGAAAACAGAGCAAGATGTTAATACTAGTGATTCCTGGGGCACCTGGCTGGCTCAGTTGTTACGTGTCTGACTCCTGATTTTGGCTCGGGTCAGGATCTCACAGGTCGTGGGATCGAGCCCCATGTCGGGCTCTGCGCTGACAGTGCAGTACCTGCTTGGGAGTCTCTCTCTCTCTCTTTCTCTCTCTCTCTCTCTCTCTCTCTCTCTCTCTCTCCTCTCTCTGCTCCTCCCTGACTGGTGCTTTCTCTCTCTCTCAAAATAAATAAATAAATAAATATTTAAAAATAGTAGTGATTACCGGGCAGAAGGTTTATGAACAGAGTTCAGAGCAATTGCAGCCACTAGAAAGTAAGGTGGAAATCCCGGAAATAAGAATTCCACAGCGAGGAAGTCCCAGATTCTGTGTATAAACTCTAACCTTTGGCTGAGCCCTAAGCCATTTACCTGCAGGAGAAGTCTCCAAGAAATCCAGCTAAAGCTAAAAGAACTGAATTGGCATTGAAACTTGGGCCCACCATGGGGGGAGAGAGTTCAGGGTTTAAATGTAGCCAAATTAGTGGCCTGATAATAAAGTTTGAAAAAGCAAAACTCTTTCGAGCAATACGACAGAATTTGGAGTCCCTACAACATCAGTCACGATGTCCAGGGCACAATCCAAAATTACGGAACACATGATTAAGGAGGAAACGCAACCCATTCTCTGAAGAAAAGACAGCCAGCAGAGACTGACAATGAGATACAGGACACAACAGCACACGTCTGGTTAACAGACGGTAATTGTAAAGCCACCGTTTGAACCGTGCTTGAGGACATCAGAATGTGCAGTTTACTCACCTGCAAACTGCGAGGATTTCAGCTCGAGCCAGATGCCCCCCTGCAGCGCCAGGATTCTCTCTCCACAGCCCTGCTGGCTAAGTGGTGGAGAGTAGGGTCTGTACATCTCCCACGGAGAATACACTCTATTCTTTTTTTAATTTTTTTTATTACATTTCTTTATTTTTGAGAGGCAGAGAGAGACAGAGCGCGAGTGGGAGAGGGGCAGAGAGAGAGGGAGATGCAGAATCCGAAGCAGGCTCCGGGCTCCTAGCTGTCAGCACAGAGCCCGACGCGGGGCTCGAACCCATGAAATGTGAGATTATGACCTGAGTCAAAGTCGGACAGTCAATCGACTGAGCCACCCAGGCGCCCTGAGAATACGCCCTAGTCCATGCCACTTTTGCTTTGCTCTGAGAAGACTGTTGTTAATTCTGACAACTCCTCTGGCATCTCAGGTCCTGTGAGAAGCAGCAGTCATTTCCTTCTGAGGGATGGAGACCATGTATGACAACATCCCCCTGTCTCAGGACCATCTGGCTGCTGATAACACAATACTAATATATCCACACTCAATTAAACTAGGCTTCCCTTGGGAAAGCAAAGATCCAAAAGAGACAGTGTCAAAAGAACTGATACAATCCCAATTCTGACACTACAGAGAGCAGCTTTCTGGGAGAGGCTAAGGGAGAAGACATACAGTTCCATACTCATGATGTGACCGTCCCTCTGACAGTGTAACAAGAAATTCTTTGAACTGTGACTTAGGAAGGTAAGGGGTAGCAGAAAAATCTGAGGGAGATTTCTCTGAGTCCTGTTAACTCTTGGGTATAAATGTGACAGAGAACATCTAAGAGGGAAGCAAGAATGGCCCTTCCTTGGATCCACAGGGGCCATGACATGGCAAGTAGAAAACCTTGGATGTTGCATTGTCTGAATGGTGTACATAAGGATGTGGGACCCAGGCCTGATGCACTTACCAAGGTGGGGACAAGTGGTATAGCCCTCAGAGTGGCTTACTCTCTTTATCTTACAAATCAGAACAACTCACTTTGATCTTTCCCACAGGAATCACAGGTCCTGTAAACTACTGAATTTTAATATTGGCCCCAGAAGCTATTTGAGTTGTATTTTTAATACAACATATGTATAAACAATATTGACACTGTATGTAATATCTAATTTAGTATTTAATTACTATTAACCTTAATAGTATTAAATATTATTAAATAAATATTATACTTAATTAGTATTAATTGAATATATTTCTAATGTTTATTTATTGTTTTTGAGAGACAGAGAAGACAGAGCGCAAGTGGGGGCGTGGCAGAGAGAGGGAGGCACAGAATCCGAAGCAGGCTCCAGGCTCCGAGCTGTCAGTACACAGCCGGACGTGGGGCTCGAACCCATGAAACGTGAGATCATGACCTGAGCCAAAGTCGGACACTTAACCGACAGAGCCACCCAGGTGCCCCTAATTACATATACTTAATTAATATTGGCATTAATTAAATATTAGTGCTTAAACTTAATTTAATTTTAAGTCAATTAAATTAAGTGGACTACTTAATAAATTTGATTTAATAGTTGACTTAATATTAATATATTTTCAAGTATATATATTAATATATTTTCAAGTGTATATATTAATATATTTTCAAGTATAATGTGAACTGTTGGAGTAGTATTTTTAACTCTCTATATCCCAAAGCCGTTCAAAGTTAAAATCTTCTCTGAGTATTAGATGAAAAGAATAGAGGAAAATCTCCAGGTCTTCTCTGGGTTTCATCTGCCACCTCCAGCTCAACACCTATGCCATTCTCTTTGTTATTTTTTAATTTTTTAATTTTTCCAAAGTGTATTTATGTATTTTGAGAGAGAGAGCGGGAGGGTCAGAGAGAGAGAGAGAGAGAGAGAGAGAGAGAGAGAGAGAGAGACAATGCCAAGCAGAGCTCCACACCCTCAGCCCAGAGCCCTATGTGGGGCTCAAACTCACGAACTGTGAGATCACGACCTGAGCCGAAACCAAGAGACGGATGCCTAACTGACTGAACTACCCAGGCACCCCAACACCTATGCCATTTTAGATTCAGTGAATCTAACTGAAATTTGGGCTTCTGTATCCTAAAGATAAAATCCCTTGACACTGTTTGGAGAAGGTGCTGGACAGCTCCTAAAGCAAGGCTCCCTGTAAAGGAGGTCTCTCTTGGGAAGATGGTGGGTAGAGAGAAAGCCTAGGAGCCTGGATGGGGGCGGGGCATGCAACTTGCATCTGGAGAATCTCCCGGAGGCTCCCGGGGAGAAAGGATTGGATAAGCTTAGAACATGGGTCATTTCTAAGGGAACCGTGTAGATTGGGATCATAAGCTTTAGGATACAGGTTAGTTTGGGTCACGCCTTCATTACGAGGCTGACCGGGATTTGAACTAATGAGAGAATGTGTGAAACCAGCTCCGCTGCTATAGAAAGAGTTGATTTAGTGAACCTGACCTGAAGGGCAGAGCCATGTGAAACAGGCCTCACAACTACTTCGGTCATCACACGCCTTCATTCTGACTTGGCATTGACAATGGTTGCATAACATCTTGATCTTCCAGAAAGGTCTAGGAACAAAAGATTCCATCACCTCCCCCAAAGTGACAGCATTTCTCTATTTGTGAAGCACGATCGTTTCCCAGGGTCAACTTTTACTGACAAAAGGTAGTCCTAGTTGAAAGATTCCAAATGGAGATAAAGGGTGCATTTAATATTGCAAGACCAGTATCTCTGTATGGAGGTGTTCTCGGGATTTGCTTTCCTGGAGCTCCCTCCTCATCCTATGGTCATAAACCTGTCGATTATTCATGCTGACCTCTGTCCCTTACCTTGCTTCTACTTCCAAAGGGCTCCCATCTCACAGGGTGGAGAAAGTTAAAGATCATTGTTACCATCGCAATAAGGTTTTTTGAGTGCACAAACATGGAAAAAGCAGAAAACTGTGTTTTCAGAACCCCCAGAATATTGAACATCATTATGGGATTTTCTAGAGGAAAAATTTTATTTCCTTAAGAATTGATGTCTATCGGGATGCCTGGGTGGCTCAGTCGGTTAAGCATCCAACTCTTGATTTCAGCTCATGTCATGATCTCAAGGTTTTGTGAGCTTGAACCCTTCATCGGGCTCTGTGATGACAGCACAGAGTCTGCTTGAGATTCTCTCTCTCTTTCTCAAAATAAATAAACTTAAAAAAAAAAAGAAAAAGAAAGAATCGATGCCTATCACTGAAACCCTAACGTGTTTCTTTGTTTTTCTCCCACTGAATGGTTCCACTCCCCTGGCAAGATGTCTTCCAATAATTTCTCCATGAAGATAAATTTATGATAGGCATCGTTCAGAATTTTCTTGGGGTGCCTGGGTGGCTCAGTCAGTTAAGCGACTGACTCTTGGCATCGGCTTAGGTCATGATCTCACAGTTTGTGAGTTGGAGCCTCACATCGGGCTTTGTGCTGACAGTGCGGAGACTGCTTGGGATTCTCTCCCTCTCTTTCTGTCTGCCCCTCTCGTGCGCTTTTTCTCTCTCAAAATAAATAAATCAACTTTAAAGAAAAAAGACCTTTCTTGAATTTGTTTATGGATGTTCGATATGAAAGTTTTCTTGGAAAATGGCACGAAAGAAAGAAAGAAAGAAAGGAAGGAAGGAAGGAAGGAAGGAAGAAAGAAAAAGAAAAGGAAAGGAAAGGAAAGGAAGGAAAAGGAAAGGAAAGGAGAGGAGAGGAAAGGAAAGGAAAGGAAAGGAAAGGAAAGGAAAGGAAAGGAAAGGAAAGGAAAGAAAAGAAAAGAGAAAAGAGAAGAAAATCCCAGTCAATTGGAAGTGTGTCCAACTTCACTGCTACACATGATGGGTGATTTTGAGCCAGTCACTTTACGTCCTGGGGACTCAGTTTAAACATTTGTAAAAATGAGAATGTTGAACTAAAGTAAGTCTTGAGATTTCCCAGCTCCAGCATTCAACGCTTCTATGTTTTCAGTATTTGCTGATGTTTTAAATAACATTACTTCATTCCCAGAGGCCCCCTGATCTGCCATACCTCTCTCCAGATTCCTCCGCAGATAAATAGTTCCAGGTGGAATTAGTTTAGATTTATTATTATTATTTTAATAACTACCATATATCCAGTGCTTACTATGTGCAGAATATATATTATCTGACATAATCCACATGTAACCTAAGTACTAGGCTTACCTTCCTCCGTATTTTGGGAAAGGGGGGTGGTTGTTTTAAAACTGCTTCTTGTTCCTCCTGGCATCTCGGGGACGCATTCTGCTCTCGCTTGCTCCCAGATACCTCTTGGACCACACTCACTGTGCTGCCAGCCAGTATCCCAAACTAAGACTTCGCTTCTCTTTGAGGAAATGCTGCTGCTTCTGGGCTGGAATCAAGAGATTGGGGAACGTGGGGTGACACGTGTTTTCCGCCTTGTAGTTAATTCCTTCAATCACAGATTGTGCCAATCTCTGTGTTTGTACCAGGTATGATGACAGACTTGGGGATGTTGTTTCCGCACAGCAGAGGCAGCAGTAACTTAAAACTGGATGTTTTCAAATGTGATGGTGCTTAGAGTCCCAAATGAAAAGACAATAAATAAACAGAAAGAAGGATGGCTAGATGGATGGATGAAGGAGCCCAGCACACTCTTGTTCTCTGTCTCTGGGGCTTTCCTACCTTCCCTCTGAGAGAGGCGCATTCTTTTATTCTTATTTCAAATCTCTACTTGTCTTTCAGAAAACCGCACCTGCAATCCACAAGGGTTGATCTCGGCTTAGATTTCATTGCCTTCCTCCTCCAGGTCAAACCACAGACCACCTTAACCTACAGCGATATTTTCCAAAAAAAGTCCGAGTTACTAAGTTGAGAATAACATCACAGTTTCTTTCAAAAGAGCAGTTGGGTTACGGGTCTCCAAAACAGAGTAGACAAGTTCAAGGTAAGTCGTGACCCTTCAAATACAGTCCTACTCAAAGTCTCTCTTCTTGTGTGAGGTCTAGATATGCCTTCCTGAATCTTATGATTTACTTCACTACAAAACCAAAGATTTATACACATCTCCCAACACAAGCAAACACTGTTTTTTATAGGACAGATGGCCTAAATGGAAAATATGCAACACTTTTTCCCTAAGCGCAGCATAATCAACAGATTCCTTGGCCCGTGAGAGAAGTGGGGTTTTACGTTGTTATCGGTCGTTTCTCCTTGGCCCTTCTTCCAGTCATACCCAGAAGAGAGGGGTGTGTACCAAGTGGTGCTTATTTTTCATTTTGCCAAACCACAAAGTCACCTATATCAAGTGCTTGTCTGTGATCGTGCTTTTTCGTTACTTTGAATCAAGTCAAATTGATGGACGAAATATCCTCTCCCGTTTTCTCTATAAGCACAAAGGTGGCAGTAAGGGAATCTGTCATTTCCCCGAATCCAGAGCAGATCCCAAAGAACTGGAGGGAAGGGTTGGCCCAGGTGGCTCGTTACATTACATGCACAGTAAGTATTTGGCATAGCCATTACTATTCTACTGTTAGGGAACTAAGGCTCCAACAGTCCACACAACATACCCACATCATACATATCATGAATAAAATTTCTGAGGTCGGATGTTGAAGTCATTTGCTGCAAAATAAAGACTTCATCTTGTTTCGGGGTGTCTTAACTTCAGGACTGGAGAGAATTTTTTTTTTTTAATCTTTCCCTTTCTCTGGTGTCTCATTTTCTGGAAGATGCTCATTCCCTTCCCTGATAATCTCATTTCCTGCTGTTCCCTCCTGTTTTAACCAGTCCTTGGTTAATCCGTGTTTGTCTCTTTCAGAATAAATTAAAAAAAAAAAACAAAACAAACAACCCACAACCTCACATTCTGTCAAAAGAATACTAATACGGAGCCATCACAAGGAAGATTCTTTTGAGAAAAAGACATTCTATGTCCCCCAGGTTAGACCTGTCCTTTCTGCTAGGAAATCACTTGGTTTACTTCAGTATTTCAATGACTACTTCAGTAGTCAATGGACTAAAAGCAGGGAATTTCTTGTTTATTTATGTATTTATTGGCTTTTTTTTTTTTTACACAGTAAAATGTTTTAAGAGTACAGTTTAGTGAATTTTGCAAATGTTCATACCCATCTAGCATCATCGAAATCAAGAGAGGGAACATGTCCACTACCCACGAAAGATCTCTCATGGCACTTCCCCGTCAGTATCCCTCTCTGAGAGGAAAATATTGTTCTGATTTCTATAACCAGGGATTACTTTTCCTGTTCTTGAACTTCATATAAATGTGTCTGGCTTCTCTCACTCACATAGTATTTTGCGATTCGTCCATGGTTTTGCTTTTGGCTCACTGCAATAATATAAAAATATTCTAATATATTTTGAAAAGGTTTATGCTATTAGCCCTTACATTTAGGCATATGGTTCATCTTGAATTGATTTTGTATATGGTATAAAAAAAAGAAGTGAAGGTTCATTTTTTTTCTCATAAAGATATCTAGTTGTTCCAGCACTACTTATTAAAAAGACTTTTTCTCCCATTGAATTTTTTTAAAAATTTAAAAATAAACCAATGAACTCCATGGTGTGCATCTATTTCTCAGATTTCTGTTCTGTACAATTGACCCATTTGTCTATCCTTATGCCAATCACTAATTGCCTTACAGACTGTAGTTTTATAACGTGTATTGAAATTAGGCAGTGTGAATCCCCCAAATTTATTCCTCCTTCAGAATGCTTTGGCTATTCTAGGTACTTTGCATTTCTATACACATTTTAGAATTAGCTTGTACATTTCTACAAAAAGGTCTTCTGAGAGTTTACTTGATAGTATTTGAATCTATGGCTCAAGATGGGGAGAAATGCAATCGTCACAGTATTGAATCTTTGAATCCATGAACATGGTACACTTTAAAATTTACTGAAATCTTCTTTCTGTATTTTTAAATTTTTTTAACGTTTATTTATTTTTTGAGACAGAGAGAGACAGAGCATGAATGGGGGAGGGGCAGAGAGAGGGAGACACAGAATCGGAAGCAGGCTCCAGGTTCTGAGCCATCAGCCCAGAGCCCGATGCGGGGCTCGAACTCATGGACAACGAGATCATGACCTGAGCTGAAGTTGGACGCTTAACTGACTGAGCCACCCAGGCGCCCCTTCTTTCTGTATTTTTAGATGTCTTGCACACCCTTTATTAAATTTATTCTTATGCACTTGGATTTTTTACTCTTATAAACGGTATTGTTTGTGCTCGCTTCGGCAGCACATATACTAAACGGTATTGTTTGTTTAATTTTATTTTCCTGTTATTTGTTGCTTGTGAATAGAAACACTTCCACATTTCCTTCTTGCTTTTTTTTTAAATTTCCTTGGATTTCTTTATATTCACAGTCATATCATGTGTAAATAAATATGGTTTTACTTCTTTTTATATAACTTTTATTTGTTTTTGTTTATTGTGCCTTCTATTTTTTTTCTTGCCTTATTCCCATGCAATGTTAGGCAGGCTTGGTGAGAGCAGAGATAGTTGCCTTGTTCTTGATATTAGGGGAAAGGTGTCCAATATTTCATACTAAGTTCAATGTACATAACACTTTATCAAGTTGAGAAAGTACCCTTCTATTTCTAGCTTTTTGAGAGGTTTGTTTTTTAACTTGGATGGGTGTTAACCTTTATCAAATGCATTTTCTTTTCTTTTTTTTTTTTCTTTTAGTTTTTTTATTTTTGAGACAGAGAGAGACAGAGACCCAGAATCGGAAGCAGGCTCCAGGTTCCGAGCCATCAGCCCAGAGCCCGACGCGGGGCTTGAACTCACGGACCGTGAGATCATGACCTGAGCTGAAATCGGACGCTCAACCGACTGAGCCACCCAGGCGCCCCAAATGCATTTTCTATATCATATTGAGATGATCACATAATTTATCTCTTTTATTCTATTGACATGGTGAAGCATATGGATTGATTTTGTTAAGTAGGCTTCATGCCCAGTGTGGAGCCCAAAGTGGGGCTTTAACTCACAACCATGAGATCAAGAATGAGCTGAGATCAAGAGTCAGTGCATAACCAACTGAGCCACAGGCACCCCTGCTGATAGATTTTTGAATGTTGACCTAACCTTGCATTCCAGAGATAACACACCTTTGTCATGATATGTTATCCTATTTTAGTATTCTATTTTGTCCCTTTTAATAGCTTTTTGTTATGTGAGTTCTTTCTTAAGTAGTTGTTTATGGAATACAATATATTTCCTTAAGTTATCAGAATCTATCTTAAAAATATTTTATTGCTTCACAATTTCAGATATTTACAGTAGTATGTTTTTCATTGCTACCTTCCTCTTTGTGGTCTTCTTACCATATACTATAATTTTATATATTCTATACAACCCATGGTCTTTTCTATTATTTTCACTTTAAATAGACAATTGTCTTTAAGAAGATTTAATAATTTATGTGTAGAGAAAAAAAGAAATCATTTTTAATAGACTTTTTAATTTTCTCTTACTGCTTTTTTAGTTCTCCTTGTATAACTGGATTTCTATATGATGTCATTACTTTTAAGTCGATAGAAATTCTTTTAGCTTTTCTTATAAGACAGTTTTGCTGGAGATTAATTATTTCAGTTTTTGTGTATTTGAAAGTATCTTTATGCTCCCATTTATTTTTGAAACTGTTTTTGCAGATAGCACTTTATAGTTGTTATTCTATTGTATTCTGGCTTTTATTGACTTTGATAAAATTCTTAATCATTGTTCCCCTGTACATGGGATTTTTTTTCACTCTGGTTACCTTTAAATTAATCTTTTTATCTTTGTTTATATACAGTGTGACTATAATATGCACAGGGTGAACTTCATCTTGTGTTGGAGTTCTCTGAGGTTTTTGGATCTGTAGTCTTATTGTCTTATTTATATATTGCTAGATTCTACTTGTTAAATCCCATCTGGATGTAATGTTCTTTGTAGAAAAGATTTTGATTTGGTTAAATTTATTTAAAAGACATAGGAATGTTAAGATTTTCTACTTGTTCTTGTATTCATTTCAAAAGAAGGATTTGTTCATTTCCTCCCAGTTATCAATATTTTTGGCATAATGTTTGTAATAATCTCTTACAAACTTTAATACCTTTAGCATCTTTGAAATTTCTCATTTTTCATTCCTGATATTAGCAAGTTGTCATTTTTTTCTTTTTTTATTTTTTAAAAAAATTTCTAATGCTTATTTATTTTTGAGAGAGAGAGAGGGCAGGGGAGCAGAGAGAGAGGAGACACAGAATCCAAAGCAGGCTCCAGTCTCCAAGCTGTCAGCACAGAGCCTGATGCGGGGCTCGAACTCATGAACCATGAGATCATGACCTGAGTTGAAGTCAGACGCTTAACCGACTGAGCTACTCAGGTGCCCCCCTTTTTTTAAAAATTCTTGATCAATCTTTCTAAGGTCTTGTGTATTTAATCTTTTTAAAGAACAAATTTTTAGCTTTGTCAATTTTTTATTGTTTATCTCTCTTTTTCATTTGTTTTGGCTCTTCATTTTAAAATGTCTACTTTCTTTAATTTGTTCTTATTCTTTCACTTAATTGAGTTAGTAACTTAGATCATTGATTCTTTTTTTTCTTTCATTCATTATATGTGGCTTTAAACTTGCAAGTTTACTAAGTACTGCTTATCTACATTACACGAAATTTGATATTTTGTGCTTTCTTCATCATTTAGTTAAAAATATTTTCTAATTTCTCTTTTGATTTCTTCTTTGATCTATGAGTTATATATACTTGTGTTGTTTAGTTTATGGTTATAATTTTGTTTAGTTTACAGTTATAATTTTAATTTTGTTGTGTTCTAAGAATGCACTCGGTAGGATTTCAATACTTTAAAATGTGTTGGTGGGGGTGCGCCTGGGTGGCTCAGTTGGTTGAGTGTCTGACTTCGGCTCAGGTCATGATCTCGCAGACCCGCATCGGACTCTGTGCTGACAGCTCCGAGCCTGGAGCCTGCTTTGGATTCTGTGTCTCCCTCTCTCAACCCCTTCACCGCTCATGCTCTGTCTCTCAAAGATGAGTAAACGTTAAAAAAAATAATAAAAAATAAATAAATAAAATGTGTTGAGACTTAACTTGTTGTATGTCCTCAGTACAATTGGAAAGGCACTATGTACTGTATATATGGAATAGCAGTTCGTAAATACCATTAAGGCCAAGGTCATTAGTAGTGCTGTTCAACTATTCTATATCCTTAGTGCTACGATTTTATTACTGAGAGAAAAATGTCAAAACCTCCTATTGTGACTACAGATTTATTTGTTAATCTTTTGTGTTATACCAGAATATACCAAAATATATTGGGGATCCATATATTTTGAAAGTATATTAGCCAGAGCATATACATTTATGTTTGTTATGTCCATATGGATTATCCCTTTTATCATTATAAAATAGCCTCCATTATATCTTTCATTGCCCTTTCTTTTTGATGTTAATGAAACTACAGTAGTGTTCTAGTGATCAGTGTTATTGGAATCACACTGAGTCTGTAGATCAAGCTGGAAAGAATTGACAACTTAACGATATTGACTATTTCAGTTAATGAACATAGACTATCTCTCCATTTATATAGACCTTTGACTTCTTTTATCAGTGTTTCGTAGTTCTTAGCATACAGATCCAAAACTTATTTTGTTAGATTTATACCCACATGTTGCACTAGGGAACGTTTATTTATTATTATTTTTTGTCAGTTGTACTTTATTTTTACCTTCTAATTACAATGGCTTCTTGCTAGAATATAGGAAAGCAATAGACTTTTACAGAGTTGAGCCTTATTATGTTCAGATTCCATATTTGCAAATCTGTCTACTCACCGAAGCTAACTGGTAATCCCCAAATCAATACTGTCAATGCTTTGACAACCATTCATGGATATGTAGAAAGCAGCAAGAAATTTGAGTCACCTAATACGCACATTCCCAGCTGAGGTGAAACAAGGTGACCCCTCAGCCTTCCTACTGAAGCTCCTGTATTACGAATAAGTGCTCTTTTTGCGATCTATTTACTGCTACTTTTTCTTTTGCATTTCTGTCCTTTTTTTGTGGGTGATTTCCCTGTTTAAAATGACACCTAAGTGTAGAGCGATGTGCTGTCTAGTGTTCATAGTGTATTAGATGAGATTCGTTTAGGCATGAGTTACATTGTTGGTGGCTTCAATTTCAGTGTCGAACAATAACATGGTACATCCAGAGAAATAGAAGAGGACACTCACCGATTCTGTATTTGAGGTGGTAGAGGAAAGTACTCAAGTATCAACTCTAGTATGTGATGAAACTATGGAAAAGATAGAAATGTCAGCTAAATTTCTGGATTCATGAGACGATGATTGATTAAGAAAAATGTGGTGGAACTGCACTTTTATGAGGTTAACAGCCAAGGAAATTTATGATCACATTGCTTAAAGTCAGGAAAATGGCAAACCCTCACTGGTAAGTTTTTAATTGTAAAGAAATGTTAGAGGTAATTAAATATTTGCAACTTTACTCTTTTTAATTAAAAAAAATTTTAATGTTTATTTATTTTTGAGAGACAGAGAGAGACAGAGTGTGAGCAGGGAGGGGGAGGCAGAGAGAAAAGGAGACACAGAACCTGAAGCCGGCTCCGGGCTCCGAGCTGTCAGCACAGAGCCCATGCGGGGCTTGAACTCACGGACTGCGAGATCATGACCTGAGCCGAAATCGTATGCTTAACCGACTGAGCCCCAATATTTGTAAGTTTATATATATGAAGTTAGGTGTCTTTGAATAGAAGCACATACAAAACAAGGTTATCTATTGATCAGTTGACAAAAATGCGACCAGAGGCTTGTAGGAATCTAACTCTGCATTTTTCCCTCAGTATTTGCCCATTCAGTTCATTATGACTTTATAGAAGACCACTACCGTGAACAATAAGAACCAACTGTATATGAATCTTGTATTCTACAACTGTGCTATAATCACTTATTCATTCCATGAATTTTATTTGTAGATTTGGGGGATTTTCAATCTCGACAACCATGTTAATTGTGAATAAAGGCAGTTTCCTTCCTTTCCAATTTGTATAGCTCTTTTCCTTTTTCTTGTCTTACCGCACTAAGAATTCCAGTACAGTCTTGAATACATGTAGTGAGAGAGGACGTCTTTGCCTTATTCCCAATTTTACCAGGAAAGCATGATGTCAACTGTTGGGTTTTACAGATTCAAATCTGTTGGGTTTTACAGATTTTTTTTTTAATAAAATCGAGGAAGTTTTCCTTTATGCTTAGTTTGTAGAGGCTTGTTATCATAAATAGGTATGAGATCTTATCAAGTATGTCTTGTATGTCAATTAATGTAATCACACTTTTATTCCATCTCCCGTCAGTATGATGGATTATATTAATACGAATATTGAACCAGCCTTGCATATTTGGAATCAATCCTACTTAGTCATGGTGTACAATTTCATACATTTTGTTTTATATATAATTGGATTTGATTTGCAAATATTTTCTTGAGGATTTTTGCACCCATGGTCAAGAGAGAAATTGATCTATAGTTTTCCTTGTAACGTGTGTTTTCAGTTTTGGAAGTTTGTACTGACATATGTCCAAGCTCACCTAGCTTTCCCTTGGCTGGGTTGAGTTGTTGATCAGGTTATCAGAGGCATTATCCCATTGTTAATGTGTTATTGATTTCCTATCATTCCTTGATTTTTTTTCTTAGAGTTTCCATCTCCCTGCTTATATTACCCATTTTTTCTTTCACATCGTCTGCTTCTTCCATTAAATCCTTTATGTATTAATTATAGTTATTTAAATTGCCTATCTGATAATTCCAACATCTATGTCATTTCTGAGTTTTGTTTGAATCATCATTTTGTCTTTCTAGGCAGTTTTTTTTTTTTTTTTTTTTTTTTTTTTTTTTGCTTATTTTTTGGTGGGCCTTGTAGTTTACTGTTGCTAACCAGACATGTTGTGTTGGGTAATAGCAATGGAGGTAGTTAGGAATTTACTGTGAGGATTTATGGTAACTTGGTTAGGAGTCAAGCTGGATTTACTATTTGTTGTAACTATAGGTGAAAGAGTTTTCAAATTCCTCTAGTGTTATTTTGTCTTTCCTCTTGACCTTGGGCTTTTCTAAGTATTCATCTTCAGGGAAAGCACTTTCAGTTGTAATTCAGGTATTACACTGGCACCCTGTCGTAATGTGTGGAGGAGAAAGGGTGTTCTGTAATATGATTGAATTTGTGTATTTTAGTGGGCCTCTGTATTGGGTCCCATGTCTTCTCCAGTACTATAGCATCCCCCCCCCCCCCACTTTATGTTCACTGCTATCTTCCTTATGGTATTTCCAACCTATTAACTTGAAGCATGGACCCCTGTTGACTCTGTTTTCCATTTTTTTTTTTTTTGTTTTCCATAGGTGAGATGGGTTAGAGAGAGAATGCTTTGCCTCCAACTGGGGTATGGCTCCAACAAGCCTTTTCCCTTGGAAAAGGCATTTGGTATAGAGATGCCTCTGAGGGTGTTTCCTGTGATTACTCTTTCCCTCTCCTTATCGAAACCATGAAGAGCACCTGGGTGGCTCAGTCAGTTAAGCATCTGGCTCTTGGTTTCAGCTCAGCTCATGATCTCATGATTTGTGAGTTTGAGCCCTGCATCGGGCTCTGCACTCAGTGTGTGCAGAGCCTGCTCAGGATTCTCTCTCTTTCTCTCTCTGCCCCTCCCTGGTTCATGCTGTTTCTGTCTTTCTCAAAATAAATAAATAAACTAAACACACACACACACACACACACACGCACACAAAAGGATCTTTCTTAGATCTTCACTGTGAGAACCTGGTGGGATATTCCTTCAGTAAAAGCCCAGGAATGTGTGGGGCCACCTCTCAGACTGTGGTCCCTAGGAGTTTCTCTCAGACTAGTCCACAATTTGCCTGCACCTGAGCTTGTTAATAGCTGTCACAGCTTCTGCTCCAGGTATGCAGAGCTCAGCTGCGTCTTTCTACATGAGACTCTGACTCTAGATTTTTGGGTAACAGTTTGACCCGGCAGCCTCAGTTCTCTGACAGATCCAAGAAGAATCACTGATTTTTAATTTGTCCCATCCTTTCTTGTCTTAAGAACGGAAGTGATGATTCTCAAGCTCTTTACATGTCAGAGCTGAAGCCAGAAGGTCTCATGTGTTTTTTCCCAGTGGTAGAATTCCAATTTGACTTCTGTTAGAGTTTTCATTTCTCTGAAGAAATTCCACGTGCGTTATTTCATTCCATCTGTATTTTCCTGTTGTTTCTTTGCATACTTATAATAGCTACCGTAAGTCCTTATGTTCTCATTCTAATAACCATCTATCAAGTCTTCTATTAACCTTTTCCCCCTTTTTATTATGGATCACATTTCCCTAATTCTTTGCAGATCTAGGAATTGATTATTGCTTAATCGAGATTGTGTTATAGAGACTCTGGATTGCGTTATTTTCCTGTAAAAGTTTTCGTTTATTTGCTTGTGGTTTTTGTTTTTTTTTTTTTTCTGATAGGAGGTTACAAAACCAACATTTCAACTTGATTTGGAAGAATTTTAAGGTTTTTGTTAATACAGGTCTCTTTTAATTTTCTCCTATTCTTGGAGCAGGGGTCAACAAACTTTTTCTGTAAACAGAAAGACAGTAAATATTTTATGCGTTGTGGGCCAAATGGTCCCTTTGCGGCTACTCAACTCTGCAATTGTAGTGTGAAAGCAACCATAAGTAATAAACACGTGAGTGGGCATGTCAAGATTTGGGCCTCACCTATACAGATTTGGCCCATGGGCCATAGTTTGCTGACAGCATAGTCATTAGTCTTTGGATACACGATCACTATTTTTACTAAGAAGCCCACTCTATTTACAATTTCCTCTACCTGACAAGTCGTCGACTCCAAACTCTCCAGCACCAGACAGTTCCCAAAATCTCTATCAAGTTATTGATTTCGCTTTCCAAATGCAGTTCTGTCATGGGTTCTTTGGCATTACTGTCCTGAACGGAATAGTTTAGGAATCGGTGAAGAGAATTTTTAGACAAATGTTAGGGGTCCCTCACCCATCTTCAGGGATTTCCCAACCCCCTCCGTTTCTGGGAGCTATGACAATCCTGAAGCTGATGTGTTTGTTTTTCTTTTCCAGATCGATAAGACCATCTCTTCTCCTGGTATTCTGCTTTTCTGTGTGCAGATAAGAGGGAGGGGTCTTCAGGGAAAGAGCTCACTTGATTTTCTTCTTCAGTTTCACATTTCTTCTCCCGTTCAGTTTCTGCCATCTTTGAGTTGTTATGCAACTCTTTCCAAGAGCTAATGCTTATATTTTGTATCATTGTTATTGGCAGGAAGGAGGGGGGTCTCAGAAAGTGGCTCTTAGAGCAGGTAGAAAGTTTTATGCCAGTGAGATCTCATAGGTTGGCATGAGCTATCTGATAGATGGATTCAGAAACCTGATGACATCAGGCAGATCCATTAATATTAATCAATCACACAACTGACATACAAAACCAGAAAGCCATTTTATCAGTCTCCCAAGATAAATAAATAGGACTTGGGCCAGAGTCCTCATGGCGACATGGTCAGCAACTTCTTTTTCCTGTAGGCAGATCTACACGGGAAGTCAAATTACAGCCAGGGTTTTGTTTGTTGAGCATGAAATCAGAAAAAGAGAAGTTGGTTGGATGCTTAATGGAATCAAGCTAATATATCCTCAGGTGGACACCTCCACAACGTAGAAAACTTGGCAATGGAACCGGTCTCCCCCAACTTCATTGACTGAGTTTTTCCTTTTTTTCTAACAGCACATGTTTATCTCTGTGTCTCTCTTTCTTCCTGGACGTCCATGGCTGTCCTACACCCCTATCCAAAGGCAGTATTCTTTAGTAAGAATGCTAATAATGTTAACATGACTTCATATTGTACTGGCCTCAACACTATCCTCTTTCTTGTGACTTCTCATCTCTCTACTTGAATCCTATGTTAATTCATTCAAAGTTTAATCCTAAGAGGTATATCCTATTTCCTTAAAGTTAACATTTTGGAGAAGGTCCTCCAACATTTCCCAAGCGGAGACGATAGTATTTACCACTTTGGGTTTGAAGATTAAATGGGGCAACATATGTAATGCTTCTGGCACTTACTTGATAAGCATTAAAAAAAAATCCTTTCATTTCCTTCCTCTTACTTAATGAAAACAGGTGTTGAAGAAAACCCATCCATTTTCTCTTGTATGTTCCCCATATGATAATAGTTTTCTTAAGTTCTTGCTGGCCAGGAAACCAAGGGTCCTGAAAGCATTTTTCAGTCACAGCCTGGAGAGAGATTAAAAGACAAAACGAAACAAAAACTTTAAGGCTTTTAATTACTGACTCTCACTCATGAGATGCCAGTAAATCAGAACCTTACTCCCCTAAGTAAAGATCAGTATTAAAACATCAAATGTTCTGACTTCTGTCAATCATTAGGAGATTGAAAGAACAAAGCCCAGAATCTCATTACGTATCTTGGTGCACGCTTGGTGAATTTAGAAACTGGGCAGTTGGGTGCCCAGGTGGCTCAGTCGGATACATGTCTGACTGTGGCTCAGGCTCAGCCATTCTACACCCATTGAGATTTACCCATAATGGTTAAATGTCAGCTGTGTGGAAAACTCTAGGGCCATCATTTTAAACATCTTCATGGTTCCATTAATCTGGTTCTCCTTTCCAGATGAGGAAACTGGTACAGAGAGTGGACTCTACACGTGTTTGAACAAATGTGGGTGAGAGGGGGTGCACCTGGGTGGTTCAGTCGGTTAGGTGTCGGACTTTGGCTCAGGTCATGAGTTTGAGCCTCACATGAGAGCACAGAGCCTACTTGGGATTCTCTCTCTCCCTCTCTCTCTGCCCCTCCCTTGCTTGTGCTCTCTCTCTCTCTCTCTCAAAATCAATAAACATTAAAAATAAAATAAAATGTAAAGAAGTGATGTTTATAGTGAAGATTTGGGGATCTGCAGCAGATTTGGAGTCACTTGGGAAGAGGAAAGTTTTTGGTGATGCCCAGAAAAAACAAAGGCCATATCCACTTTTCTACCAGCAGAGATACAGTTCAAGTTGAATTTGGGTCATTTCCAAGCCCGTGCAATTACTATTTATACCAAAAAAAGCCCCCCAAAACCAAAAAAAAAAACAAAATGCTTTTTTAGAAAAGCATTGTGGCGAATGGAAAAAGCGTGGAAGGAAGAGCCAGGAAACATTGAACAAGTTCAGGTCGTAGACCTTTACTGGGCCTCAGTTTCCTCATCCGCCAAAGATGGGCATTAGCCCAGCTGATGAGTTCGGTCGAAGAGTTCAGGATTCCACGCCTTGATCGCATCCATTATTTCCTCCTGGCCCGCGTTCCCAGCTGCGTTCTAGTGGAACAGATTGACATCGGCAATCAGAGTCAAATTCCCATTTAAAACACACATCTTGTTATTTTGGTACCAATTACAAGGTTATGGATCATGCTTAAAGGTGTTTAATATGCTGTAATGTTTAGACACACTTGGCTCCAACATTTATGGGGGCTGTTTGTAGCAACAAGCGGCATGCTCTCACTCCCGAAGTATGCGAGCCTGCTGTAAAAACAGTGTAGATGGACTGGAAAGAGAGAAACTCAAACCAGCTACGAAGAAGGGCAACAAGTATTTTTGGCGGCCCCGTGGTTTTACCTGCTGACTAATCTCCCAACAGCCAGGACCTGCTTTTATGGGTGCGGATTTTGTTGTTGCTTTTTACTTTGCTGCCATCGCTGGTGGGGAGCATTTGTAAAAATGGCATGAGGGTTTTTCTAGTCTCGTTTGGCCATGCGTTGTCCGGGAGTCGGAGGTGTGCACTGTTTTTGAAAAAATGAGACCACAATTCTACGAGAGTGTTCTTGTTTACCTCTTCTCATCCTATCAAGGTAATGGGTGACGTCTCAGGTGATGGGAAAGTGTCCAAAGACTCTGGGTGATGCAGTGGTAACGGGAGGGAGTGGTGGCCTGATGTCCAAACATTGTTATTGTGTTCGAATCCAGATAGCTTGTATTTTGTGTTCCTGAGGCCAGCCCCGTATGCCTCCAAAGCCTCTATTCAAATATTCCATTTTTTTTTTAATTTTTTTTTTAACATTTATTTACTTTTGAGACAGAGAGAGACAGAGCATGAACGGGGGAGGGGCAGAGAGAGAGGGAGACACAGAATCGGAAGCAGGCTCCAGGCTCTGAGCCATCAGCCCAGAGCCCGACGCGGGGCTCGAACTCACGGACCGCGAGATCGTGACCTGAGCCGAAGTCGGACGCTCAACCGACTGAGCCACCCAGGTGCCCCTCCATTTTTTTTTAAGTTTAATTATTTATCTTGAAAGAGACAGAGACAGTGCGAGTGGGGGGAGGGCAGAGAGAGAGGTGAGAGAGAGAATCCCAAGGAGGCTCCACGCTGCCGGTACAGGGCACGACGCGGGGCTCGAACCCACGAAGCCGCGAGATCATGACCTGAGCGAAAACCAAGAGTCTGAGGCTTAACTGACTGAGCCACCGAGGCGCCCCTCAGATGTTCTCTTAAATACTGAGAGGGAAGGGGAATGTATAGTATATTTAAGAACCAGACTCCTGGCTGAAACCAAGTTTTGTCACTTAAGTTGGGAGAAGGGGTTTGCAAAGAACCCCTACAACAGTCATTAGTTCGTGGGCATTGAGTGTGCCAGAAAAGCCCCGTGCACGCTCCTTTAAGCTCCCTCTTAAAAAAAAAATAAAATAAAAAAGAAGGAAAGAATGAAAAGAAAACCCTTCAATGCCTCTGTTGCAGGTTTTTGAACTGAAGACGCTGTGTTGACAGACAAGCACCTGGACTTAGGGGTCTAGTTCAACAAACTTAAACGTAAAAAGTACCTCCCAAACCCCCAAACGCTAAAACATATAAAGTATCAAAAAATTGACAGGGCTATTGAAGGTGAGGAAGATTGGAGGAAGAAGAAGAAGTCAGCCTTCACATCCAGGGTTCAGTTTAGTTCAGTTATATGTTGTGAGCACCCTTGCAAGGATCGTGCTAGGCGCTGGGGGTGCAAAGCCAAATGAGATAGAATTCCACCCTTAAAAAGTTTCCCTCTGAAGCAAGCATCCGCAAACTGCTGCCCGAAGGGCCAAATGGCCTGTTTCTGTACTGCCAGTGAACCAAAAATAGGTTTTACATTTTTAAAAGGTGGTTAAAAAAAAGAAAAACCCAACAACTAAGAATAATCAAATACAAAAGGTAAATGGAAAAGACTGTGCAAAACTGTATGTGGTCTGCAACGTCTAAAATATTTACGTCTGGCCCTTTTACAGGAAAAGCTTGCCCACCTCTGTTCCACGGGGAAGTGAGATCACTGCGCGTGAATTACAATCAAAGTGACAAGGGCCGGGATGGGGTAAACGTGTGGTTTATCAGGTTAGAGAAGCATCCAACCCTGAGTTGAGACTTCTTGGAGGCAGCGGGATCTACAGCATGGGTAGAAATGCAAGATGGTGGGCCCGAAGAGGGGATATTCCAGGCAGAAGGGACAGCATGGTCTAGGTATGGAGAGGAGTTTTGTGTGATGGAGACAAGGTTGGAAAATGAGGAGTCAGAAGAGATAAGGCTAAATACTGAGGTAGGAAGTGGGGTTTCGTCTCCTTTCCTAAGTAGGGGCTGTATCTACTGTAAGTCGGCTCAGTTCTTTGAGGGCTCCACCCCATCTCATGGCCCGGGAGCGATCAAGGCACATCTCTTGCCATGACTTCAAGGGAATGCATGGAAAACAGCATAAAGATGACCTAGGAAAGTGGGTCTGTAGATTAAGGCATTGAGTGTCCTTCAGTCTGGAACAGGCACTGGAAGTTTGGAGAACTTTCCCTCTATTGTTATAGGACCACCACCCAGGCTCCAAGGCTGCCAGAGCCCTGAGTCGTCACAGATTTCGTTTCCCCCTACCTCCCAAACTTTAAACCTCAACCATCCTCTCTTCCCTCAGCCTCTCCCTGGGAACTCAGAAACCTCTCCTTTTTAACCCCTCAAAATACAAAGATCTGTTAAAAACCTCTTTTCTGGACAGAGGAGCTCCCCCATTACATTGTCCATCATCAGCCCAAAGAGGCTTTGGCTTACAGGTCCCACTGGAAATACTAAAAGGTGAACACATTTGGAAGATTTGTAGCAAATCCCCATTCCGTGGTGACCCATTTTGGTGTCCAAAAAGTACAGCTTTATTTTCTGTAATCCCACTGGACATGTGACTCCCAGCCCCGTCTGCCAATTTATGGTGGAAAATTTTTTTTAATTTTTTTTTTAACGTTTTATTTATTTTTGAGACAGAGAGAGACAGAGCATGAACGGGGGAGGGGCAGAGAGAGAGGGAGACACAGAATCGGAAGCAGGCTCCAGGCTCTGAGCCATCAGCCCAGAGCCCGACGCGGGGCTCGAACTCACAGACCGCGAGATCGTGACCTGAGCTGAAGTCGGCCGCTTAACCGACTGAGCCACCCAGGCACCCCTATGGTGGAAATTTTGAAGGAAACGAATGCACTTTTGGAACTGCATGGGGTCAGCCTATGAATTCACCTTGATCCGTTCAGTATTTCACGTGCTCTGTTGAGAATCCTCTCCCTCCGCTTTTCCTGGGGGCCATGATCTACATTCTGAGGATTTTCACGGCATGAGAAAAGAGACGGGCTCACGGCCACCAGCATTCACCTGTGGGCCTTGGTGGAGATGTACCAACTGTCATTAGTCTTTGGTTGTCACTGCCTGCTCTTGTACCTCGCCCCTCCCCCCCCCATGTCACCCTGAAGGTCACTTTCTTCCTGACCACAAAGGCCTGCTCTCAGCCAGTTCTGAGCCACCCTTAGGAACACAAAATGTTGAACGTTCTCTAAGGTCTTATAGGAATGTCTCAGGCCCACTCTGCTTAGAGACATCTGATGACCACTGCTTGCCTGTTGCTTTTGTAAGTGAGCTAAAATTTACACAATGTAAATTCAACCATAACCATTTAGAAGTGTACATTTCAGTGGCCTTTAGTGCATTAACGAGGTTGTGCAACCCTCACGTTTGTCTAGTGCCAAGACATTGGCACCCCCGCAAAGGGAACCCCGCACCCTTTAAGCAATCATTTCCCACTCCACCCTTCCCCCAGCTCCCCATCTTCATTCTGTCTCCATGAACTGACCAGCTTTGTGTGCTTCATGTAAAGGAAACCATGCGTGTGATGTTTTGTGTATGTCGTTGACTCTGCATAAGGGTTTAGGTTCACACGTTGTAGCATGTCTCAGTAATTTATTCCTTTTCATGAATGAATAATATCTGATCATATGGATATGCCATATTTTGTTTGACTGGCATTTGGGCTGTTTCCACTTTTGGGCTATTGTGAATTACGTTGCTATAAACACACACGTACACGTATCGGTTTGAGCACCAGTTTCCAATTCTGGTGGGGGTGCATCAGGAGAGGAGTTGCTCGGTCATATGGTAATTCTGTGCTTAAATTTTTGAAGAATGGCTCCACTGCTCTGCATAGCAGCTACACGATTTTATATTCCGCTGCTGCTTTTGCAGCCTTCAAGATACCGTGATGGAGAAGACGTCTCTTCTAATCTGCTGCCTCCTTGAGCGGGATCAGGAATTGAGACCCAAGCACCTTCTGTTTTGTGAATCCCACAGATCCATGCGTCCCTTGCTTTCAGCACCCAGAAGCTCAGTAAGGGACAGGAGGGGCCCAGTACACACCACGGGGGCACACCAGCATTTGTACGCTAGTCCTATTCTTTGCAGTTCTGGGATCATTAGGTCATTGTGCCTTCTTTCCGGCTCTATTCTTTATGATATAAACTTCATGCTACATGTATCCCAGTTGGAGCCTTATTCTTTTGGCACTCACAAACTTGCCTCCAAAAAAACCCCCCAAATTGTGTAAGGAAAAGCTTTCACTTTCAAGACTTGATCTCGCCTAGCAGGGTCAAGAGTATCTTGTGATTTCAGGGGCGCCTGTGGGGCTCAGTCGGTTAAGTGTCTGACTTGCGCTTAGGTCAGGATCTCATGGTTTGTGGGTTTGAGACCCGTGTTGGGCTCTGTGCTGACAGCTTGGAGCCTGGAGCCTGCTTTGATTCTCTGTCTCCTTCTCTCTCTGCCCCTCGCCTACCCGTCACTCTGTCTCTCTATCAGAAATAAAGAAACATTAAAAATTAAAAAAAAAAAAGAGTAGTTGTAGATTTTTACTGCAGGGATTGGATTAGAATCAATCCTTCTGTGGACAGCTAGAAAAGCTGGACAAAATTAAGGAGGAAATTCTTCTTGAAACCAACAGAGAGATGATAAGGGAGTGGATAATTATTGAGCCAGGATTAGAGTATGGTGAACTTGGAATTGGGAGCCACTTTTCACCTGCGGTTGTTTGTTGATTCCCAAGGAAGCAGCTGAGAGGCTGAGTTGCTGAGCAGTGACTTTGATAGCCTCGTGGGCTAAGAGAACAGGAACTGGCACTCTAGGCCTAAGGCAGAGTGCATTATAGAATGAAGCCCTTCATTTGGTTTAGATGCCATTGGCTTTATCCATAGAGAAGGCACGAGCCAGAAATAAACAAGGTCTCCCGAGGACCTCGCCACAACTTCAAGGCATCTCAGTTCTTGAAATGAGACGGTAGTAATTTGGGATTGGTAGCACTGCCTGTCAGCTGGAAGACACAGCTCTTCAGAAGACAACATCTTCCTAAGCCTCATGTGATTTCTACAATTTTGCAAATACAATATCCAGTGTGCACATGCACGCACACTCATACAGGCACACAAGGAAAGCAAGATGGTATTTTATTTTCTACTAAGAGTACATTTATTATATATTGTATAGTATATAATATTATATATTGTGAGTATATTTACAATATACTTATTGTAAATATATATAGTATTATATATTATAATATCTAATATCACATTATATTGTATATATACAATTGTATATAAATTATATATAGTATGTGCATTGTATACATATTATATTATTATATTTTATATATTATATTATATATATTTTATACATATATAATGCACATACTATATATATAACGTATATATATGTATGTAAGCTAGATAAAATGTAAACCAGATCTTCCCATGCTTACACATACACATACACACCAACCAATCAAACAAACAAACCAAAAAACCTTGAATTTTGACTGTGGTTGCATCTAATTATTAAATTAATTTGGGGGAGAATTGACATATTTGACATATTTGACATATTTATAATATTATGTTTTCCAATCCATGAACATAGTATAGCCTCCATTTATTTTGGTAATGTTATATATAGCATTATCAAGAAGAAATATAATGTGGACCACAAATGCCACTCACATATTAATCTTAATTTCTTAGGAGCCATATTTTAAAAAAAAGAAAAAAAACAGGTAAAATTAATTTTAATACTATTTTTGTTTAACCTGATATGTCCAAAGTAAAGGTTCAACATGCAACTAACATTTAAAATTATTAAAGAGACAGTTTATACTATGTTTTGCATACTAAATCTTCAAAATTCTGTGTGTATTTTGCATTTATAGCACACCTAAGTTTGAACTAGCCACACTTTGATATTCAATGATGGCTAGTGATACTGCATTGGGCAATGTGGTTCTATAGCTTTCAGTGTAGGGAAAATTATATATATTTGGTAGATTTGACTTCATGATGTTTGACTTTTTTGGACACAATTGTAAATTATATCTGATTTTTCATTTCATTTTTTTTTACTTGTTTGTTAATGATGCATAAAAATGTAGTAGATTTTTGTATGTTGGCCTTGTATCTAGTCACTAGCTAAATGCACTTGTTACTTCCAATGGTTTGGAGATGATTTCTTGTATAATAAGCACTTTAATAGGACAATTAATCTTTCTTTTTCTTTAAACATGTTTCCCGTGTATATGACATAGACTAAAGATGCCCTTTTTCAGTGGGATAAGTAGCTATGTTCTCAGGGATTTTAGTGTGAAATGGCTCAGAATTGTTTCTTGAAAGGCATTATTTCTTTCTGGATTGGGTTGTACCCTTAAAAATGTGGGAAACGTTAACTCTATGTTTTCCAATTGGCTGGTCATGGATTTTGTTTTCTCCTCCATATGAAATCTTTTTTCCTCTCATTTCACCCTCATTTTGAAATTTGAAGGCAAAGTTTCATTGAACAATTTCGGGAAGCCATACAAAACATAATAATATTGGCCACGAACATTAATTTCACAAGCCCACAGTCTTTCATCAAGGCACACGCTTTTGAACAGCTTTTCAACCATAGTGCTGAAGTGAGATAAGCAAGCACAAGTCTTGCCTTGGAAAGCCATCTCCTTTGCAACTCATGATAAAAATTTTTGTCTTATTAATTTCAGTATCTTTGGGCAGAGAGGCACTGTGCATAAGTGCATAAAGATAATTAAGGATTACTACTCTGGACAAACTTAAAAAAAAACACACAATATTATAAAATATTTTTAAACACGTTACATAATTTTAGAAGGTCTTTGACAGGCCATATTAAACTTCAGGTGACCTTTTATTGATGATTCACATCACTCTTATGAATTACAGTAATTGTTCCATGTTGTAAATCAGGTTTGCTCTCGGGGGAAATTGGAATATATAAACCTGTTTATTCTTTTGTTAAATTAATCCAGACTGCCGTAATGTTTAAAGTTTAGTTTCCAGATTGCTTTTCTTCAATCCTATTTCCTCCCTTGCTTTAAACTGTTCGAATCACATCTTACTTCCGTTAGCTCTCCATCCCCGTACCTTCAGCAATACTCTATGAGTCAAGAAAGAACATGAAGGTGGGAAATCAATAGAAGAGATAAAGTAGAGATCTAGGAGCAGTGCTTTTCTAAATTCTAGTATAGCTAAAATGCAATTAAGTAATGGGTCCGTGTGGGACGGACGCAGAACTTGACTTCCTCAGCACGACACTTAGAAGCAAAAGTTACTGCAATTCCGTTTCCTCCCATTACTTTGGGCGCATCATTTCACTTGTCTGTTGCACTGACTGTTTGCTCAACGGGTAGCACTTGGAAAGCTTTACGGATGCTTGCCCTAGTATTTCCGTCTCTTGCTCTTACCACTTTCAAGGAAATATAGCATTATGGCCTTGTTCTGGGAGAAGAAATGGAAGAAAAGTAAGCAGAGAAATAGGAAATCTTCTCTCAGTGAAAGGGTTTCAAAGCACACGTGTCGTTCAAGGGATAGAAAGGATTTGTTACAAAGACAAAATATTTGGTAGAAAAACTCATGGTCTTTCCTGTTTCTGTGGTTCTTTTTCCCCTCCCTTTCGGATTAGAAAATCAAACCCTGGACTGGGGCGAGGCACGAGGGAAGGGCACTGGGAGGTAAAGAGCCAGGAACAAGCGTGCCTCCTGATGTCTGGGGATAGACACCCGAGAGGGAGCTGCATCTGAGACAGTGCCATTGTGCCAAGATGGCGAACCTTAACTCATGTAATCTTCATAAAAACCCAGAAAATGGATGTTGTTTTTGTTACTTCTTTTTTCTAGAGAAGAAAACAGCATGCAGAAATGAAATAACTGACCAAAATCCATGCAGTGGTGGAGACAGGATTTGACCCCACATCTACCTGCAATCAGAGACTATACTCCAAAGCAAGGTGCCTTAGACGCTTGACTTTTGATCCTAAACCCCCTGTATAGGAATGAGTTATTGAACTTTGTCGCTTCCTCGGTACCTAAGGCAAAAATATGAATCATCTGCACAATCGAAGAAGCTCGCATTAAGTATCTTTCTTGAAAGAGAACAAAACTCATCCCATGCGTTCAGATTACGATTGTGTAGAACAGTGCGATAACCTTGGCTTTATGGTTTAATTATTGCTCTCTGTGCTAATAAATTCCTACCCTGTAACATCGTAAGTGGGATCGTTCAGGCCATACAGTTGTAAACAGCTACCAAAGCCTTTTAATTACATAACGCCATTCACTGCCTGCTGTCTCACAACAGAAACGTACGTGAGTTGATCAGAAATAGAAACGACTGTGAGTCACGGGTTAAGTGAACACAACAGTGGCTTGAAGGAGACAGAAATGTCCTCTTGCAAAGAAGAGCCCAGAGGCGCATAACTCAGGAATGGCAGGGCAGCTCTGTGTCACAAAGTCCTCGGAGACCCACGTTGCTTTCCGCTCACTGCTCAGCCAGCCATTCCTGGGGCACTGCTCCATCTCATGGTGCGAAACACGCGTATTCCAGGCTGCAGGTAGACGGAGAAAAGGGGGCAGAGGGACTAACCAACTGCCTCTTAAAGAAGGCTCTCCAATATGGCCGTGCGGCCCTTCGCGTCTCATCCCCTTGGCCACAAATTGGCCCCAGGAACACACCAAGGTGTAAGCTAAGCTGGGAAAGATACTCTCCGGGCAGCTGGGAGTTCTGCGGTGATGGGGAAGGAAGGAGAGAAAGGAAGAAAGGGAGGAAAGAAGCCGAGTCTCAGGTGCCACATACTACTGTGTGTGCATACATTCCACCACAAAACCTGAGCCCCAAGCCCAGGAGTGTGTTCCCCACCTAAAGCAGTTAAGGAATTCCAATCTCAATCTCCAAAACAGAATGCACAGAGCTGCTAAGTCCACAGCTGATCTCAGTGCCTGGATCTGTCTTAGCATTTACTTAATTGTATATTAGGGAACAAGGAATGAGGACTAGACCGTGTTGCCGAAGAACGTATGTGTATACACACACATTCACATGCACATACATACATGTTTATATCATATGTTCATACAATATCTATACATTATATATAACATATATATATAACTTAAAAACATTTTTTTAACATTTATTTTTGAGAAGAGAGAGACAGAGCATGAGCGGGGAGGAGAGAGAAAGAGGGAGACACAGAATCCAAAACAGGCTCCAGGCTCCGAGCTGTTGGCACAGAGCCTGCCAAGGGGGTTGGAACCCACGGGCCACGAGATCATGACCTGAGCGGAAGTCGGACGCTTAATTGACTGAGCCACCCAGGCGTCCCTATATATAACTTTATATATAATATATAAATGCCTGTATCTACATATTATATAACTATGTAGATATTTATATATTGAATTTTTGACATTGGTAAGTATATAACACAATATGGAAGTACCTAAAACATAAGTGAATGGTTCGATGAATTATTAGAAAGTCAGCACCCATGTACCCATCCCCCAGGTCAAGCAATAGAACAGTGCCAGCCCCTAGGAGCTCCTACATGCCTTCTACCCCATGCCTTCTACAGTGGCTTTGGAATGGCCCCTTATGTGAACATCTCACCACTGTGACCGTGAACCTAGTGTGTAAAGGTGTAAATGTTCATGTGTCGCATCGTCATTTGTCAATGGCTCTTTCCTGAGGAAATGACAGTCTGTTCCAGGCCCGGTGGGAGAAACTAGCCATGCTGGGTTCGTCATGGCTCCATGTTGGGTCCCCCCGTGCACCTTCTTATAAACTTTTCAAGGACCACCTGCCAATGTATTTGCTCTGGGTCCTAATTCCCGCTAAAGGCGCGACACCATGGTTTGGGGGGGAATGAATGCTGTATCGTCTCTGGAATTTTGAAACGTCATGAAAAATGGAATGGCTGAGAATTGTAAAATTGAACATTTGGAGTGGATCTTAGGGGCCCGTTAAAGCTGTGTCTGTCTCATTGAGCAGCCCATTCTGTTAAATCGTCATCAGATGGCCAGCCAGCCTTCCAGCTATCTCCTGGGCACGCAGCCTGTTGCTGTGATGGCCGACCATCAGTGAGTCTGTTTCCCCTTCTTCATGATGATCCTTTGTTTCCTTGCCTTAAATTTTTTGTGCCTAATTTAAACAGAATCCGTCATTTTACCAACAGTTGTTTTCAGACTGCTATTTTGCCTTGCCAGATCCCTTGGATTTCCGAAGGATCTTCAAGTGTGATAAGTTCAAGTCAGGGGATTATCCACGTAGAATGTGAACAATGGAGGATAACATGGCACCATCATTTCCTATGATAAGACACTTCTGTTTCTCCTCACGCAGTATCCTTTTTTCCTACTTTCAGCCCCCTAGCAACCGCTGATCTAATTACTATTCATATCCTCATATAGATTCACCTTTTCTGAAATATCGTCTGCATGAAATCATACGGTGTTTACTGTCTTGAGTTGATTTCTTTCACTTAGCATAGCAAGGCTGAGATTCTTCCAATCTACCAGCATTTCGTTCTTTTTTTACTTCTCAGTAGTATTCCATCGTATGGATACACCACAGTGCATTCGCCTATTCATCAGTTGATAGGTATTTGCTTGTTTTCAGTTTGGGACAATTATTTTTTTTAATTTTTTAACGTTTATTTATTTTTGAGAGAGAGAGAGAGAGAGAGCAAGAGCAGGGGAGGGGCAGAGAGCGAGGGAGACGCAGAATCCGAAGCAGGCTCCAGACTCCGAGCTGTCAGCCCAGAGCCTGACGCGGGGCTGGAATTCACAAGGAGTGAGATCATGACCTGAGCCGAAGTCAGACACCCAACCGACTGAGCCACGCAGGTGCCCCATAAACGAATGTGATTTCTAAAAGTGCACTATGTGTGTTGTGCTTGGTGCCTTCCACGCATGCATTTCATTTAATATAACAGTCCCTTAAAACAAATATTTTGCCCACATTTTGCAGAAAGAGCAACGGACAGTTAGAGACAAGAAGTAACTTTCCCCAAGCTCAACTTTCCAGGGGCGTAAATAGAATCCATACCTACGTCTTTCTGATGACGACGTGAGCTTTTGATGACAAAGTGACCACAAGATCCTGGGAGGCTGGGATTCACGAGACATAAACTGGGCAGTTCGCTGCTCGTGGCTGGGTTTGCACCTGTGTCTGAGGCTCATCTCACCGGTTATCTGATCTGGTCCGGCCTTTGCCGGGGCAGCTGGGTGACTTGGCCTTGCTTCACGCCTGTCTTCTTCCAGCAAGCTAGGTGGGGCATGTTCTCAGGGCAATGGTAGGGGCAGGAGAGAACAAGCCCCAGCGCATGAACTCCTTCTAGAACTCTGCTTGTGTTGATCTCCCCATTCCCCCTTGGGCAAAACAAGCCACATAGCAGAGTTCAGGGTCAAGGGACAAGGCCAGTCACCCACAGTGCCTGTCCCACCCTGCCGCAAATGTGGGACAGCATGGTCAACGCTGCGAGGTGCTGGGATAATCTCCCACCTGCCACTGTCCAGGTTTGCCCACCACTCATTTCTTGCTTGGCTATTATCGCAAGAGCTTCCTCAAGATCTCCCTTCCTCCTTTGTACATCACATCCTAGGGGATTATTAAGTGCCCCTCCTTCCTTAATATCCACCAGTGCCCCTCTCTGCACCCCTATCTGCAGGGTAAAGGATGGCACGATCTATTTATCGTCTAATTCCCCAGCCCGTATCCCACAAAGTCTACCCCGGAAGCATACGAAGTTAAGTTTTTAAACCCCGAATCAGAGCTGCGTGCTGCTGAATTTCATGTGCCCTCCCCTCTTTGTGTGAATTCTCTCACCTCGTCTGACTGTGAGGGGTCCAGGGGGTTCATCGTGATGACCGCGTGATGCACCACGGTCATTGGCATACAGCAAGTCCTCAAAGAATATGCGTTAGATGTTTACGTGGATACTTCAAGGAGCGCTTTCTCAAGAGCAAGGTTTCTGACGCTCACTCTTCTTCTGTTCGTTCCCTCCCATTTGCTCACCTCTGGTAGGATAGGTACTACTTGCTCAGACGCATCCTTCCCGGAAACGATCCACTGTGCTGTTTTGCAGCAGCAGATATGCAGCTGAAGACGGAGTAAGAGAGCACTCTTGGCTTCTTCCTCTCTGCAGCCTGCGACGGGGTGGGGGGCAGGATTCACAGGGCATCTCCTTCAGGGTCGTTGAGGCCGGAAACCCGTGAGACGGGTGGAGTCCGTAGCTTCCTCGGCAAAACTCTGGACTGGCGTTGACCCAAAACAATCCAAATCCCAGGGGCTTGGGCTGAAACAGTCCGCGACGGGAATGTAATATTCCAAACGGCTTTCAGTTAATTCTGGTTTCCATTCATCTTTCTTTCGTTGCAGGTAGGGCAAGGGTGAGAGGAAAACGGGACAGGTGGAGAGTGGAATCTGATTGAATTACCGGCCAGGCCTTCAGAAAGCCCCAGGAAAGAAACTCCCAGCTCAGCTTGGCATCTCTCTAGAACCGTCCTTTGAAGATTGCTGATGGGGATGCGGGCGCTTCGGAAAGCGTGAGGCTGCGCTCTGATAATTCACGTGACAGCTTCTGTATAAGAACATACTGTTCTTGGCAAAGGTGTAAAGCACCCGCTGAGATCCAGAGGAAGGTACGAGTCTCTCCCCAGCCTCCCCTCTGCCCGTCAGCGTTATTTACACCCCTGCTTCCCATGTCATTGAACAGCTATGCCACGGTCTTCTGTCCTGTGAAGGTTTGGGCCCACAGCTTCCATGCAATATTTATTTCTCTCCTTGCTTTCACATTGAACTTCTTAATTTTGGCTCAACTTCTTATCTTGGTCCTTGAGAACTCGTTACTATTCCTCCTATTCCATTTGATAGTTACGAGCACACTCTGTACGTCCCTTAGTGGCTGAGACCATTCTCCTTACTGCTTGAAATATGCAGGTATCGCTTACAAGAGAATATTTATTATTTCAATATGATTTGAGCATCAAAACAGGTCAGTCTGTTTCCTCTGTCGTCTGGAGTCTTGGAACGTGGATTCTTTCTGACATGTATTCGTTCAACGGTCCGTCAGCACCCACTAATCTGCAGATCTTTATCGAGCCACTGCCCCTGGCGTGGCACTTAAAATGCAGCCCATGTCTCAATTGTAATATTGTCCTTTCTGGACACACACAGCACCCACACATTCTGAGACATCCTGCTACAACTGCATTTTTTCAGCAAGGACTGGGCGTCTTTGTATCACCAGGTCTGTCTCCGTGAGGGGTACATAGTAGACACATGATAAATGTTTCTAAAACATCAATCCAAACGTCTCCACTTCCTCACATCCTGAATAAAGACAGGATCACAGTATCGGCGATTAATCCAAATAACTGGGCTGATTCTTGGACACCCCCTCCTTTGGAATCACAACCTCCAGCCGTCTATAAAATAGTATCTTCCATGTTTTAATGGGAGTTTCCAGGGGATGTGTCACAGGACCCCCCAGAGAAGTTCTGTTTCCACTGCCCTGATGGGCCCTGTTTCCCACCAGAATAGTACGGATAGTCTACCAGCTGTCACCTGACATTTCCTTGCCCGCTTTCTGTGTTCTGCCAGGCTCCGCAGGCCCTCCCTACATGTCCCACACCCTCCAAGAGACAATGGCACTCTACTGCCCTCAAGATCCCAATGCTATGGGTGGTCGCGATAGGCTCTGTTTGAGACATCACTACAGTTAGCAAAACGGCTCCTTTTCAGCCACAGACTGTGTGACAGGAGCCCAGAACAAGTTTGAGATGGCATCCATTACATTGTTCTCACAAATACCATCGTGTCCATCAGTTTTCTGAAACATGCCCAGATAGGTCTGAATCCCCGAATGAGCACGCCTTGTGGCTCAAACTTCCACCCGTATTATTTTTCTCATTCCTTATTACACAAGTAGCACAGGTTCGCTGCACACAAAAATAAAAGAAGAAAAGACAAATCCCTTGGAATCCCACCACCTAGACTTAACATTTTGGCATCTGTTCTTTTGGACTTCCTTGCTATTCATTTGAAATAAACTCGAGGAAAATGATATTGACCACAATTCCTCTTGTATTTGTTTCAAGATATACTTTGAGGATGAGACCCCAACAGGAGGCTTGGTAGCAAAAGTGGTGTTTATAATCCTTGGGGAAATAATGGGGTGTAGAGTTAGAACTTCCTTGAAGAAAACACTGGGAAGAAGATTGGGGGAAGGTGGGGCTGGGACCATTCGGACATGGCAGAGAAGTAACTGGAAGGAACTGAAAGTTTGGGTGGAGGTTGTTGAGCCACAGCTGTCCACAGGGGACTGTGCTCTTGATTAGCATGACCTTAGAGAAACACAGAGAGATGTAGAATCCAATAGCATGTCATGGAAATAGATATAAGAATTTTGATCGCATCACACAGAATGACCCTGAAAATAACTCAAAATAAAAATCAAGTAAGAGATAAAGTAGTTAGATTATCCCCTCATGGGAAAGCGACATATGTTTGTGAAGTCTGGTGGGAGGAGGGGGAGGTGACAAGGGAAGGGGGCACCTTAAAATCAAAAAGAAGATGGGGCACCCGGGTGGCTCCATGGGTTAAGCTCCTGGCTCTTAATTTTGGCTCAGGTCGTGATCTCACGATTGGTGAGTTTGAGCTCCAGATGGGGCTCTGCACTAAAAGCACAGAGAGCTCTCAATAAATAAACAAACAAACAAATAAGAAAGAAAAAACCCTTTAAAATCAAAAGGAAGAATTGGGGACTCCCAGGTAGCTTGGTCAGAAGAGCCACGCGACTCTTAATCTTGGGGTTGTGAGTTTGAGCCCCACAATGGGTGCAGAAATTACTTAAAAAAAAAAAATTTTAAAATAAACAAATCAAAAGGAAGAATTAGATACTGGTGTGTTTTAGCCCAAGGACATGGGCTGTGAGACGCCCCACCACTTGCAGGGAATGAACTTTCACAAAGGCTAAACAGTGACGAGTGTTTGGGGAACCTCCAAATTTCACATTCTGGCATAAACTCTCTGACCTGTAGACAGTTTCAGCCTATAAGGATGGTAACCCCAACTACTGTCATATTATTTCTTTAATGGGTATGGCTTTATAGACTGGAGAGACAGATGAAAGGGATACATCAGTCCTATGATATGTATTCGATTGTTGTTTAGCAAGAATCTGTACACATGTGATATTTAAAATATTTCTGATGATTAGGAGAGACTGGCACATTGACTAATGTGACAGAATATTCTCACAATCCCAATTGAAACTGAACACACAAGTAATTGATTTTAGACATACAAGATTTGGTTGAGAGGTATAAAAGAATTTTACTGAGTTTGTGTACAATTTTGGAATATTTAAGAAAAATTAAGATTTTCTGTAGGTACATTTGATTTATTGGATTTCCTGCACTGGGAAAGTTTCACCTGTAAGAGGCACATATTCAATTGGAAAGTCAAATATATTTAACTTATAAAGGCAGTTTAAAGTATTTAATGGAATTTAATGAACCACATCCATTGAATTGTTAATCAAAGGCCTCTTTCAAGATGCTTGTTAAAATTTACTAGATTTTACAAACAGGATAAGAAGACTTATAAGTTGCATTCAAACCCTCAATAAAAAAAACCCTGATATTTAAATCTGTCATTGAAATTTATTCAAGAGATTTTATTGGGTGTCCTCACTACATATTCTAAATGCTGGGAGTAAGCACTCAAGAAATGGGTATTCTAGTAGGATGAGAGACATAAATAAATACATGGTGAAATATTTAGCTTGGGAGAAGATGAGAAACTCAATGGGGAAAAATAAGCCAGGGCAGGGGAGATAGGGTTTGCCCAGTGGCCAATTTGGGGTGTGGGTGGGGCTTGCAGCTTTTATAGAAAGGGGTCAGGGGCACCTGGGTGGCTCAGTGGGTTAAGCATCCAACTTTGGCTCAGGTCACGATCTCACAGTTCCTGAGATCAAGTCCCACATCGGGTCCTGCACTGACAGTGTCGGGGGGGGGGGGGGGCTGCTTTGGATCCTCTGTCTCCCTCTCTCGCTGCCCCTCTCCCGCTCACACACGGGCTCTCTTTGTCTTCCTCTCAAAAATAAATAGACATAAGAAAACGAAAGGGGGCAGTGACAGCCTCGCTGATTGGGTGACTCTTGAGGGGAAAACTCTAAGAACGGAGGAAGGACATCATGGCGACATTCAAGGGAAGCGCTTTCCCAGGCAAAGCACCCCACCAAATGGAGACGCTCCAGTCAGGGACTCCTCTCCAAAGAGGACCTATGTGGCAGGTAATCACACTGATTACGTCTTGAAGGCCGGTGCCCTTGTGCCCAGAAGGGGACAGAGCCAGACCAGAACCCCACCCACTGCCTCTCAGTTACTGGTCTTGTCCTGATTCCCTACGCACACAGTTCTCCAAGAACCTAAGACCTTCGTTCCGTCTAACTTCCTCCAGTAGCTCTTCCTGAAAACTCTGTCTGCTACTTACATCCTCTGCCCCTTTTAAGAGCAGGTTCTACATGCCTGTTACTTTATTATTCTCACATGTGCAAACCTGCCTTCCCAGATGAGTCACAGGCAACCCAGGTCACGTGTCACTATCATGCAAGACTATCATGCAAGACTCGGTAGAGTTAGCCCTTCAGGAGCGGTTTCCAGGGGCGGGGGGGGGGGGGGGGGGGGATGTTCCCGGATGAAAACTGGTTCATCAACAGCTGCTTTAAAGGCCGGGTCGCTTTGTTGTGTAAATCAATTCCAAACGGAGCCTTTCTTCAAGAACGTTGCTTGGGAAGCATGCACTGAAGTTTCCCCACTCTTGGTCTTGTTCTGGGCTGTCTTTCTGACCATGGCATGATCATCCCTCTTTTGGTAGTCAGACATGTGAGGACAGGTCCAAAGCTTATTTGTTGCTAGTAAATACTATTTCCTGGACCACACAACAACAACAACAACAACAACATTTGTTCGTGGTACTGCTTGGGAAAGCTCCTTTATCATGTATGGGTATCAAGCTCCCCAAACCCTCATCAGTTACCAAGCTTGCTCAGTTGCCCTGACTCCATTTTTTTTCTTTTAATTAGGGCTGTCACAGAATGAACCAAATGGTTTTCCAAAGAGGGTAACAGGAGGAACAGGAGAGGAAGGAGGACGTGTGGCCTCATGCAGAAAGTGGAATGAGCACCAGTGCTCTGGCCAGTATCTCAGCTTGCGGCACGGACTATAAAAATCCCTTAACAGCAACGGGAAGTGAGTTGAGAATGACTAACCTTTGCCATGTGTCACTAATGAGGACGGTTACAGCAGATTCCATCCCCATTAAGTTATATGAGAGTGGCATTCCATGGTCATTAACTAAATGTGCTAACTGCTAAATATTGTTTTTCCAAGGTTGAGTTTGAAGGCACGGCAGCAAAGGTGGCTTCTCTGGGGGGTAATCAAGGGGCATCTCACGATATAAAGTTGCCTGCCGTTCGATCCGTGGATGTCTGTCCAGTAAACTGAAATTAGGAAATGCCTTCTAGATGCAACATATATCAAAAAGGAGCCACTCTCATCCCCCTTGGTTTTGCTTTGACCAGCTCTCTCTGAATGTACCCTTGAATTACACTAGCAAGCTTTGCCTGATCAGTTAGCTGGGTACCTTTTGAGTTGACTAGATCAGAGTAGCAAATAATTAGTGACGCATTATATCTGCGTATGTATTGTATACTAGACTGTTGGGAGGGTGAGTGTCCCCTCCGACAGACTAAGCACTTTTAAATTGTTCTTTCTAATATTAACTTAATATCACCTTTTTTTTTAAGATAGGGAGAAGCTGAGACCCTAAGAAGTAGGATGTCTATTCATCTGATTACCTGTCTTTTCTGCCTTTTCCAACTCTAAATGGCCTTTCTGGAGCACGTGGTTGGACCAGATGTGGGGCTTGCGGAGGATTTATGCAGAGGAAAAGTGTCTTCCCTGCTGCCCATGTGTAAGCAGGGGGGAACGTGCTGTATATGAATATAGGGATGTGGCACAGGACAGTGACCCCACTGGACTTGATAAGCATTGAGAGACGGGTAGAGGGAAATAATTGAAACTCAAGGTATTTGCTGGAAAGAGCTTTATCTGAGAAGCTCCGTATACCTTAGAGCGGGGTGAATGGTGGCCCCCCACAAAGATACATCCGTGTCCAAATCCCTGGAATCTGTGAATGTTATCTCATTTGGAAAAGGGATCTTTGTAGCTGCGAGTAAGTCAAGGATCCTGGGATATAATTGTGCAAGATTACGTGGGTGGTCCTAAGTAAAGGACAAGGACAGGAAGAGACAGAAGAGAAGACACAGAGACAAAGAGGGCATGACAATGTGAAGGCGGAAGAAGAAATTCCAACGGCATGGACACAAGCAAGAAAGCCAAGGAATACTGACCGTCCCCCGAAGCTGGAAGGATTCTCCCCTACAACCTCCAGGGGACCTGTGACCCTGCCAACACCTTGATTTGGGACTTGTGGCCTCCAAAACTGTGAAGAATACGTTTCTGTTTTATGAAGCCACCCAATTTGTGGAGGTCTGTTATGGCAGTCCTTGGAAAGTAATACATACCCGATGGAGAAGAGCAACCCAAGAGACGTGGGGCCACCAAGAAACTGTGAGGAACTGAAAGCTCACACGGTTCCCCTCTAATTTTGCAGACCTCTGCAGCAGAGGACACCAGGGAGCAGAGAGGGAACCCTGGGGCCCCCGAAAGAACCCGCAAGTGCCAGCTGGTCAAGGACCAGCCCAACGGGGAAGAAACTGACACGCCCACTTTCTGGTCTCCCAAACTCCACGTCAGGATCCTCGGTAAACTGTGCCCCAAGGGGACACAGAGCGAAGAATGAGGTCTTCGAGTGGATTCTCTGGAAACAGACCTTAAAACGGAGCATTGCGCGGACAACGTTTACCGGAGAGAGCTCTTGGGAAACATACCTGTAAGGAAAGGGAGCCGGGAGAGGGCAGAGCGCAAATCTGATCCTCACCGAGGCCTCAGCAAATCCTATGAAAGCTGAAGCTGAAACGGCCCCTCAGAGTTGTCCCAAATGAAGGCAAGGGCCCAGATCTTCCTCTGCGACAGTGACTTCTCATTATTGGCCACCATTTCCCCCTGGGAGTGGCCATGATTTGGATCAAAGCAGTTCCTTTGCTCTTGCATGCACGTCCCGGTGAGGGGTGTTGCCGGGAGTAGAAATGCACTCGCTGCAAAGGGAAATCTGAAAACAGTCCACCCCTGGCCATACTGAATTCTTTTCCAGACCTAGAAGTTGGGGATGGGGGGCGGTCGCGGTGCGGAGAAGAAGTGAAATTATTCCAAAGCTTCCTGTTTGGGGGCTAAATCGATCCAGAAACAGCAGGGGAAGTCAGAACCCAGGAGGAGTAAAGAGTTGGTCGTTTGTTTTTATACAGTCGGGACTGTGCTGGATATGAGAAGGTTAACCATCAGTGGGAAGGAAATGTGGAGCATGCTTCCGGTTGAACAAGGAGAAGAAAGTTGGAGTGAATACCGATTTGCTCAAACAGAAAAAATAAAGTGGGGGGGGAGGGCAGGCAGAAAGAAAACAAGGAATGAAAATAACCGGGGGACGTAAAATATGATAAAATAGCATAATATTGGGCATGCTAGCTGTTAAAAGTAGAAAAGCGAATTTCCACTATAAAAGAGGCGGGGATTGTTAAAATGGGTTACTCAGGATCACACTCATGCATTGCAGTTGTACGAAGTTTATGAGAAACACACGGTGTGGGATAGCTTTTTTTTGTTTGTTTGTTTGTCTTTACGAATTCAAGGCATTAATAGTCTACTGGGTTGCCCAATCAAGCCCTGTCTCCACCTTGCGGTCTTGTCTGAGTGACTGACCTATAGAGACTTCCATCTACAGGACTCCTTTATCTCAGAGTTTCCGGTTAGTTTCTGTCACCGGGAGCGGTAAGGAGAGATCACAGGGAGGCAGAGAAATGGGGTCCTTCCTTCCGAGGTCAGCCTGGACTAGCTATGTGAAAATCTCTCCGCTCCTCAAGAGAATTGGCTACCCCATTATCTCTTCTTCCGGTTTCTAGTCATCTGTCTCTCCCTCGTCCGTCTAGGTCTAGGGTTGTGAGAGCTCAGCCTCTGCTAGCTCCAGGCAACAACACCATCCTTGTGATTCCCTTGGTGTGATTCCCACACCTCATAGTGTGTCATTTGTGTTTCTCTATGGGATTACCTTAGTTTGAATGCCTCATCTTTTCTGCTGGGACTTGGCTAATCACTGGTTCCAGAAATGGCCCAAGAAAGACGCCCTCAAGATGAGATTCTGAAGGTTGGTCATAAATTCAAGGGGTGCAGGGACAACCGGAAACTAGAAGAGGAGTAAGTGGTGGGATTCAATAATTCACATGATCACTGGTGGCTAGAACGGGAGAAAATCCGGGAAAGAGAAGGAGACTCATTGAGAGAACATAAACCTGTGGCAAAGAAGAAGAGTAAAGATTATGGAGACAACAGGCATCTTCTTAGACCTTAGGGAGTGTACGCAGAGAAAAAGAGAACTAGAAAATTGTGGACACACAATTGAGAACATTCGTGGAAAACCAGGAGGCTCCCCAGCAGGACTGTGGTCCTAGGAATGATGTGGCAGAGAGCTAAACCCAGAGTATGAGTGGAGGGTGATGGAGAAGCAGCTCAGCTCAATGCTTTAAACACCACAAAACCTTGACTATGGCGAGGATATTAATGGGCAAAAATGGGACCCTAAGACCTATCATGAGACAAGCATGGACAGACATGGACAAAATTAAACACAACACATCCAAATTCTTTGAATCTCCACTGCGAGAACAGACAGCCTCACTCTCTTCCCTATGTGAGTTAAGTAGCCTGTGCCTGCATAAAAGCCTTTCAGTGACTGCATCTGGGACTGGTGCCCCACAAGATGATGCCTCCTCACTGAAGACCCACCCCTAGGGTGATTAAAGTGTCCCAGTTTGCCTGGGACTTTCTTGGTTTTAGCACTTTATGTCCTGTGTCTAAGGAACTCCCTCAATCCTGGGACAACTGGGACAACTGGTCACCCTACCACACCCAACACTGTCAACTGCTCCTAGGTCCATAAGATGCTTTGGTACGCAACACAGCCCAAATGCAGAGGTACAGGGTTTGCTCCAGGAGAAGACAGTTTATACCCGAAAGCAGTGACAAAATCTTGCTAACGTGTGTCTCCGAGGCCTGGAGACTGTGTGTGGGGGTGGATGCCCATGGTGTTGGACCAATGGGGAAGGAATCTGGATTTCGATTTGATGGAACACTCCAACCTAAGCGTTCTCACCAGATTTGGGGACTTTGCAGGTTAGCTCAAACACCTTGCCAAGGCATTAATAGTCTACTGGGTTGCCTAATCAAACCCTGAACTTGACCAAGATTTTAAAATTGTGTTCCTGGCATACAGTAGGGAGGAGTCTAGAGGTTTAGCAAGATGGGGATGATGTGAGAAAGCTATTTTGTACAACGTGCTGGGCCACCCACCATGCCCCTAGGAGGGCCCATGGAAGTATTAGTTATTTCAAGCTTCCTTTGTCTAATTTGTATTGTCTAACTATTTACAGAGAGAATATGTTTTCAAACCAGAGACAAAAGTTTCACGAAGTTAATTTTTGCACAGAGTAGATGTGAGAGAAGAAGACGGGAAGGGAAGGGTCAAATATCTCAAATATTATTGGGTGAGTTTTCAGATGACATGGTTTTTATAGATAGGGATTCAGAGATTCCCTGAGAGGGAATGCAGGCGAAGTCTGTGGAGGCAATTCCCTAAGGCTTATAGAAGGGCCTCCATGGGAATTATCCAATCCTAGGAGAAGGGGGGTTATTTACACAATGGATACTTTTTGGCAGCCTAAGATCTCACTGATATTTTTCACTGTTTGGCTGGTAGGGTGGGAGGACAGACACACGAGAGAAAGATCTGGAATCCTATCTTAGAAAAACAAAAAGAAAAGGGAAAGTTGAAAGAGAGGTCCTCAGAATCAGTCAACAGTGTAGTCCCGCATGTGGTCGAGAATGACAAGGACAGATTTGGGAAACCGGTAAAACTGTGAAAAACTTGATTGAACCACTGAAAATGAAACACTTTCACATTTCTCGGTTGAAGGGTTTTCCTGATCTTTTTGGAAGGTGCCCACGTTTCAGAAGACTAGTTTGAGGGACCTCCTAGCAGAAGCCATATTGGTCCACACAGGGGTACGGACAACACAGATGTTTAATACATCAACAGTTTCAGTTCCAGAATTTATGGAGGGGGATCGTCCTGCTGGAACAAATCTCAGGTTGAAGCCAAAGCCCCCCTCGGAAGCTGTTTTTACAAGCCTACAAAATTCCAGTGCAAAGATGTGGTGCGCAGAGTTCATGGGCCTTGAGCCGTTGCTGGGGATATAGTAAGAAAGAACAGGAGACCACATTGTCCTCGATGAATGCTTCTATTTCCCCACCACAAATCGTGAGGAATTCTTTCCAACAAGAAAGAATAGGAGTTCTGTCACTAGAGCCTAAATTCAGTTCAATACTCAGGTGCCCAGAAAAATACTCAGAGAGAGATAGAAATCACAAGGTTCACAATGGATGTGGCGGGCCCTGAGGGGGGGTGGGGAGGAAGCCCAAATAGTGTCCCGTGAGTCAAAAACTTACACCGTGGCACACTTTGGAAGACAGAAATATCTGTCCAAAACGTAGTCTGGAAGGTACCAGAATTGCTTGATAGGACTTTTCTCAGAAACTGTTCTAAGTTCCCATGTTTTGGCCTGGGTACAACGAGCCTAAAAATCTGCCTGGCATCCCAGGGCCTGAGGTCACAATGATGTTTTTCTTTTCTCTCACATTTTTTTTTCTGTCTATACTTTCCTTTCCAATATGTCATTAAGTCTCTGTTGGAACCAGGTACCGGGATCTGGAAACATAATTTTATTGTGAGTAATCGCTGGAGAGCGAGGGCGATTCTTGTTTATTTCCCAACACTTCCTGGGGGCCCAGATTCTGTGATCGCTTACGAGCCCTGACGACCCTCACCCACTACAAAAACGTAGGACACATCCCGTCTTTGGGTGATGTTGCTTTTGAGTGCTTTATATTTCACTCAACATGGCGGAAGCTGGTCAATGCGACCAATGCTTTCTAGCATTACTTTTCTAAGTAATCTTGACTTAATCCACTAATCTTGGATCTACTTAATCTAAAGTAATCTTGACTTTAAACGGCAGCCACCTGAGAATGCGCAGAATATGAAATTTCAGAGGACGGAAACTTCCGTTGATTTCCGTGAGATTTCGTTTGAAACTTTCGTTTCTCCTTCCAGAGTAGATAATGGGAAGGTGGTCATATTCAAAATGTGAGTGTGTGTGTGTGTGTGTGTGTGTGTGATTTCTGCTATTAAATTGGTTGGCTATTTTGGTGTTCCTTGGTACCCATTTATAACTTTCTCAGCTGATCCAGGTAAACTGTATTAGACAAGGTGGCCAAACCAAATGTGTTCACTGAGCATGAACTAATCGCCTTCGTGGTACTGTTTGTTCTCATTCAGTGCCATTTAGCTCCACGTTCAAGGTTAGCTCACTTTAAAAAAAAAATTTTTTTTTAACGTTTATTCATTTTTGAGAGACAGAGCGCCAGTGGGGGAGGGGCAGAGAGAGGGAGACACAGAATCTGAGACAGGCTCCAGGCTCTGAGCTGTCAGCACAGAGCCGGACGCGGGGCTCGAACCCACGAATCGTGAGATCGCGACCTGAGCCGAAGTTGGGCACCCAACCAACTGAGCCACCCAGGCGCCCCCAAGGTTAGCTCACTTTTGATCCATCTGCTGTGTTTTCCCTTACCATACTGCGTTCCCTTTAAGGCAGGAATAATGGTTGTGCCTTTTTTGTAACCCGAAAAATCAGCACAGCGCCATCCCCTCGACGGTGAGGTGAACTCGCCCAATAAGCGAGAGGAAGCCCCAGGAGTGCTTAGGACAACACAGGGCACAGTGTGAGCCCTTCTCCGGTGTAGATCGGACTTGTCTGTTGATGGTGGTGATGCGTATGAGTAGCATTGATGGTGACCGTGGTGACAGGCACAGCTGGGAAAATAGGACTCAGTTGCAAAGGCAGTCAAGGGAATGGTCAGCTGGAGACACAGACGCATTGTGGTGCCCGTGGTGGAATGGGATTCCCAGTCCGACCAGGAACCATACCTCCCACCCGACATGCCTTCTCTTTTCCATCATTTATCACACGTAGAGGTATGGACTTTGGACTCACCTGCCCTTACCTGCCATGCTTAATGCACTTGGATGTGGGGCGAGGCCCTGCGCGGTGCTCTATCCCTAGGCAAATAGAGGCCTGGGGTAGGGAGGAGGGAATTTTGGCAGAATTTCACTTAAATATGTGCAGAGTGCTTTATAATATTTTTCTTGGCTCTGCTGCTCAGTAGTTACCTTTAAATTTACTTTATGTGAAACCAGAGAAACCTCACCCTGAATAACCATTTCAGGTAGAGTTCAAGCTCACACACTTTGGATTACCTGGTCCGCCTGCCCACTGACCCGTGCCAAAACCATTGGTCAGATTGCCACCTGTACTTCTGACCCCTTGAAATCTTTTTTCCCCCTGAGCACACACCTAATACATATACTACACACACACACACACACACACACACACACACACACACACACAGTGTATATCCCCCAAATATACGTGATTCTCCACTTTCCCGATGAGAGCAGAATATAATATTGGTCAATGAAAATGTTGTCAAAAATGAACAGAAAAAGGAAAACCTTCGTGCGTGTGCAAATGATTTAGGTACGTGGGATACTTAAACGTGCATACTGTATAGAAAATGATCCTTTAGTACAGAAATCTTGCTTTTTTCGCATGCACATTGGATGAAGGATGGTCTTCAACTTTTTCCCAGGCAGCTCTGAGATCACCATGTTCCTCCTCGTGAAGCCACCTTCCTAGAGTTTTCATTGTTTCCCAGAACATAGCAGCTCTGCCTCTTTTCTGAGACAAAGGACTCTTTGAAGCTGTGTCTAACCATGACTCTGAAATCCCAGGCCACAGATTTCCATCTTCGTGAGATAAAGACAGTTTCCTGTGGCTTTTTGGTTGTTCTCAGTCACTCTCAAGGGGCTAATGTATGATAGCTATCACATATTCGCGTACTGTTGTCTTTTTAAAATGATATTTAAGTGGTTTGATTAAAAAAAAAAATCCGGGGCACCTGGGTGGCTCAGTCGGTTAAGCAGCCAACTTCGGTTCAGGTCATGATCTCACGGTGCGTGGGTTTGAGCCCCGCACCGGGCTCTGTGCTGACAGCCTGGAGCCTGGAACCTGCTTCAGATTCTGTGTCTCTTTCTGTCTCTGCCCCTCCCCTGCTCGCACTCTGTCTCTGTCTCTTCAAAAACTGAGTAAATGTTTTAAAAAATTAAAAAAGTAAATCTGATACCCGCCCCAGGAATAATCACTGTATGTGCCTAGATTTCCTTGCCTTTAAACAAAAATAGATTACATCAGGTGCCCCCTATAAAACTCCAAAATTGACATGAATTGCAACTGTTTTAGGATAATGTGTCTTTCCCAAATGGCGTGGTGGTGTTCAGATTCAAGTGGTTGGGAAAGCAGACACCGTGTTGGAGAGTTTGTAAGGATTCAAAACTATTACGGCACTATCTTTTCTAACTGATCATTTGAGGGGCCAAAGAGACCCTGAGCTTTGTATACATACACACGTAGAGGTAGATTTCATTTCTTATATACAACCTGAGTCATATCTATTGCAAGGGAATTAACTTCCATTTAGTCCGGGCTCGTGGCTTCAAAGACAGAAACTCCGCCTAACAAAACATAAAGAAACTTAGTGGCTCACGTAAATAGAGAACAGGAACAAAATGGGTTCAGGAGTGACTGAATCTGAGAATGAAATGAACATGATTCGCTCTTGATTTACTTCTCATCTTCGAGTAATCTGTTGATCAACTTATCCCTCTAGTCTCTACTTGTCTATGTGTTGGGATCATTTTTTTTTCTCTTCCTCTGTAAAGTGCTTCTCCACATGGAAAAAACAGAGACCAGGCAGCTACAGCCTTGGACCATTTAAAAATTTTGTAACGTTTTTATTTATTTTTGAGAGACCGAGAGAGACAGGGCACGAGCAGGGGAGGGGCAGAGAGCGAGGGAGACACAGAATCCGAAGCAGGCTCCAGGCTCTGAGCTGTCAGCACAGAGCCGGACGTGGGGCTCGAACTCACAAACCATGAGATCATGGCTTGAGCCCGAAATCAGACACTTAACCACTGAGCCATCCAGGCGCCCCCAGCCTTATACCATTTTAAATGAGCGAGTCTGTTTCTACCCACTTGGGGCATACGAAATCCCCAGGAGAAGAGTCTCGGGTTCCTTGTCCATATTCTAGACTCTCCACAGTGTCCCAGTTGCTGAGCTGTATTAATTGACCCAGAATAGACCTGGCATCTGCCCCTGAGAGCACGGCTGTGTGCCCACCAGCTCTCCCAGAAGAAGAAGGTTGCTTCCAGGAAAAGAATGCATAAGGGAAATCTGGGCGTGCCCCAAAATCACAGAAGTCCATGGGGACATGCTAGCTTCATTTAAAAGTTGGGAACTTGGGTGGCTCAGTCATTGAGCGTCCAACTTTGGCTCAGGTCACGATCTCACCGTTTGTGAGTTCAAGCCCCGAGTCAGGCTCTGTGCTGACAGCTCAGAAGAGCCTGGAGCATGCTTTGGATTCTGTCTCCCTCATTCTCTGCCCCCCCCAACTCATGTGGGCTCTCTCTCTCTCTCAAAAATAAGAAAAATTTTTTAGAAATTTAATAAATAAGTGAAATAATCAGAAGAAAATTTCCTTTAACTAAAATATTCAAAAATTGCGTTATTTTTAAAAATAATTAATAAACGACTCAACACAAATTCTTTTTTTTTTTAAATTTTTTTTAATGTTTTATTTATTTTTGAGACAGAGAGAGAGACAGAGCATGAGCAGGGGAGGGGCAGAGAGAGAGGGAGGCACAGAATCTGAAACAGGCTCCAGGCTCTGAGCTGTCAGCACAGAGCCCGACACGGGGCTCGAACTCACGAACTGTGAGATCATGACCTGAGCCGAAGTCGGATGCTCAACCAACTGAGCCACCCAGGCGCCCCTCAACACACAATTCTTGAGTGTGTTATACCTGCATTGACTCAATGTCTAAACTACTGTCGGGAACCAATTTCTGCTTTAGAAACATGACTAACTCGATACTATTACATGTCTGTGTCTGAACTTATGTAGGAAAACCAAGTAATACGTAAATTTACTTTGCTCCCATTCAATCATTTCTACTATCATCATGCCTCAATTTTCTCCAAAACTTTTCCACCTCATTATTCTTTTTAAAAAATTGTTTTTTACAGCCTTGTTTATTTATTTTTGAGAGAGAGAGAGACAACAGGGGGAGAGGGGCAGAGACAGAGAGAGGGAGACAGAGAATCGTAAGCACAGAGTCGGATGTGGGGCTGAACTCCCCAACCTTGAGATCATGACCTGAGCCAAAACCAAGAGTCAGATGCTTAACTGACTGAACCACCCAGGCCACCGTCTCATTATTCATTAGCACCTGTAAGAGAAGTCAAGTCTACACCATCTTGGAAGTCAGAGGAGGAACGAAGTCCTAATCCATATTTCACCCTACTGGTAAGCAAAGCATTGGTTCTGCCTAAGGCTACGAACAGTGATGCTTCACAGTGAAATGAAATTCTGTGCCCCTCTTCTTTGCAAAAGGCTTCCAGTAGCCTCTCTCATCTACCGTAACTGCCTTTCCCAGCTGCAGGGGATTAAACAGGTTATGAGATTTTCCTACCAGTAAACTTTCTGAACAAATAGAACGGGTTTTCATGGCGGTGTTTGGGAATTTTTCAAAGCTTTACTTTTTTTTTCTTTCTTTCTTTTTTTTTTTTTTAGTCCTTTTCCATTAGGTTTTAATTTGCAAAGTTTTATGAGCAAAATTAACCAGGAGAATCAGATTTTTGATTTACAGAAAGTTTCCAATTAGAAAGCCTTAATTAAACAAGGCAGCCTGACCCTCCTTTCTCTCCTTCCAAGTGGTATGCACGCAGGTATGCCCACGGGGACCGGAGCGAGCTCCAAAAATCGGAACATATGTGACAGTGCTCATGGTGCACGATGGGGACGGCGTGAGCCTTTTTATGAGTTCCCAATTCCAGTCACGGTGGGGTTACCTGGGATTTGGGAGAGCCATACTGATATGTCGGAAAGTTAAAAAGAAAACCTTCTTTGCTACACACAGAACTAGAACTAGAACATCGTTTACCAAAACCTTCAGAGGAAAGAGCTCTTAGGAGTTTGGGGGGCTACTTTGATTTGGCTTCTTGTATCTATCAACAGTCAGCCACTTGCTGGCCATCTCGGGAAGGGTAAAAGTCCAACCCCTCTAATGGCTAGCCGACTCCACAGACTCCACTCCCCACCTACAATTGCCAAACTTGCCAAGTAAATATGGAGGACACCTAGTTAAATCTGAATTTTGGATGAACAAAGAGTAGATAGTACGTTAGTCTGACATATCGTGTAAGGGTGTCCCGAATTTTCTCTGGCCACCTGACTGTGACACCTCCCTTCTCAATCTTTCATTCACCCATTCCCTTTCAGGCTTAATTTTGCTTTCCCCCAGGGCGCCCGGGTGGCTCAGTCAGTTAAGCATCCAGCTTCGGCTCAGGTCATGATCTTACAGTTCATGAGTTCGAGCCCCGCATCGGGCCCTGTGCTGACAGCTTGGAGCCTGGAGCCTGCTTCGGAGTCTGTGTCTCCCTTTCCCTCTGTCCCTTCCCCACTCATACTCTGTCTCTCTCTCTCTCAAAAACCGCATTAAGAAAATTTAATTTTGCTTCCCCCAGCACACCCCGCACTTCGTGTTGTCCGCTCTGTCTAGAATTCTCTTCTCCCACGTACTCACAGAGCCAGAGCTACCAGATCCAGCAAATAAAAATATAGGATGCCCACTGTTATTTAAATTTCATACCAACAACAGATAACGTCCTGGTGTAAGGATGTAGCATGTGAGGTAAAAATTTATTTTCTGTAGGAAATGCAGGTGTAACCGGGTATTACGTGGTTTGGGTGGCTGTAACAAAATCCTACAGACAGGGTGACTTATACAACAGAAATGTATTTTCTCACAGTTCCGGAGGCTGGACGTCCAAGATGAAAGTGTGGGCAGGTTTGGTTTCTCCTGTGGCTTCTCTCCTCCTTGGCTTGCACTTGGCTTCTCTCATGGTCTTTTTTCCGTGCATGTGTTTCCTGGGTGTCTCTTCCTCTTCTTAGGAGAACCCCACTCCCGTTGGGTTGGGACCTAAGCCCTTGGGTCTTAGGGCTCCAACACACGAGCTGATAGCAGGGACAGTGTAACCCACAACACTCCACCCAAGGACTCCCCAGATTCACATAATTCTTACATGCAAAATACATTCACCTCCATACTGACAGCCCCAAGTGTCTTAACCTACTCCAGCGGCAGCTAGAAGTCCAAAGTCTCATCTAAGTGAGGCAGGAGTGAGACTCGATATAAGATTCACCCTGAGCCAAGAGCCTGGGAAACCAGACAAGTCATGTGATTTCAAAACACAATGGTGGGGGGGTGCCTGGGTGGCTCAGTGGGTTAAGCGTCCGACTTCGGCTCAGGTCATGATCATGATCTCGAGGTTCGTGAGTTCGAGTCGCGTCGGGCTCTGTGCCAACAGCTCAGAGCCTGGAGCCTGCTTCGGATTCTGTGTCTCCCTCTGTCTCTGCCCCTCCCCTGCTCGCAGTCTGTCTGTCTGTCTCTCTCTCTCAAAAATAAATAAACATTAAAAAAAATTTAGTAATAAAAAACCCTACAGTGGTGAGACAGGAATGAGATGGACATTCCCATTCCAAAAAGGAGACATTGGAAAGATGTAAGGGGTATGGGTCTCTGGCAGGTCCAAAATCTAGCAAGATAGATTCCATTCACTCTTAGGGCTCGACAGCAATCCTCTGGCCTGATGCTCTGAAAGGATTCTCTGGCAACACCCTGGGTGCTCTCTCTAGGACATGCTTTTCTCATTTTTTTTTGCAACACGAATAGGCTGAGAATTTTCCAAATATTCATGTTGGGTCTCCTCTTTGTTTCACCATATCTTCAAGGCATCTCACATTTCACTATAAGCGCCAAGAAACCAAGCTTTCGAGACTTGACTGAAAAATCTCCTCAGCGAAACATCCCAGTCCGTCGCTTACAATTTCTACTTCCGCAAAGCACTAGACCACAATTCAGCCAAGTTCCTGGCTACTTTTTCACAAGGATCACCTTGCCTCCAGTTTCCGGTGACGTTGCTCGTTTCCATCTAAGACCTGGGCCTGGAAGCCCAAGATCAAGGTGATGACCGGGTTGGTTTCTCCTGGGGCCTCTCTCCTTGGCTGTGTCTCACCCAGCACTTTCTCTATGGGCTCACGTCCCTGGTGTCTCTTCCTGCCCTTGGATGGACACCAACCCTATTGGATTAGGACCCCACCTTTATGCCTTCTTTTGATCTTGACCACCCTTTAAATTTTTTTTTAATGTTTATTTTCGAGAGAGAGAGAGAGAGAGAGAGCATGCATGGACAAGGGAGGGAGGGCAGAGAGAGAGAGAGGGAGACACAGAGTCTGAAGCAGGCTCCAAGGTCTACGCTGTCAGCACAGAGCCCAATGCGGGACCCGAACTCACAAAACGTGAGATCATGACCTAAGTGGAAGTTGGACGCTTAACCAACTGAGCCACCCAGGTGCCCCATTGACCACCCCTTTAAAGGTCCAACTCCACCTACAGTCACACTGGAGGTTGGGGCTTCAACATGTGAATGTTGGGGACACAATTCGGTCTGTAACAGTGTCTTTATTTTATTGGGCAGCCCCACACATGATCGTGTCTTCTCCACTCAGTCATTGCTCAGATGTTTTCTTCTCCAGGATGCCTTCCTGGGGCCCCTATTTCAAATTGCACCCCCTGCCCTAACTCCACTCCAGCTCTGCCCCCCACCCCCTGTTCATGCCTCATTTTCTCGACACAGTTACCACTTCCTATTACCCATTACTTGTTTATCATTTGTTCCCTCCGCCTCCGATTTTAGCTTTGTGAGAGCACGGATTTTTATCTGAATTGTAGCTCTACAGTCTCTGTGGACCTGGAAAGTACCTATTGCATGGTAGGCTCTCAAAAAATATTTGTTTCATGTTAATGGTTGGCAAGTGGGACAGAGGACCCCACTCCCTGGAGGCTGGTGCAGCGAACGGGTGGAACGAAAGCAGTGCAATTTTGATAACTGTAGAAGATTCTGGAACTGCCTCCAACTTTTGATCACCACGTTCTGAAATACTCGGGCAATTCTCAAACATCCTTGGGTCTGGACTACTGGCTAATAATACAGGGTCCTGGGCACCACCCACAGATGTCCGATTCAATCGGATAAGAACTAGGCATGGAAATCTTCACATTCGGAAAACACCTAAGCCAGTCCTGACACAAAGACAACACACGAGAAACACAATGCTAGGACCAGCCAGGAGCAGAGGAATATGGAACAGGGGAGGAGGGCGTATATCAGGGAGTTTTTTCAATTAAAAAATCATTTGTCTGGATTTTTCTAGGTCCCTGCCTTCACTTCCCTGACCTTTCTTCCCAGAGCTCTAGCTTGGGTCTCACATTGAAAAGCCACAGCTGCTTCTGGAGACGGAGAGGGTCGGCCTTCACTGGGTGGGTGGGTGGGTGGAGGGGGCATGGGGGTGAATTGCACGTGGATAGTGCCTACCTTGGGGGCCATTGGGATCTTAAAGGCAAAGCCAGGGAAGTCACTAAGGCAGGGGCTCTACATGGAAAGGAAGGATGCTGTTAGGGACACAGAAGGGGCAGACATTTTGCAGACTCTGGCGCTCTGCTCTGCCTCACTACACCCAGGAGGTCCACACTGGCATGGCTTTTTCTCTTGAAACAGCTCCCTTGCCTGCTGACTTCAGAATTCCACCTTATCTCATCCCACTCAGGGTTAAGACCGGGAGCCCTCACTCCTCACTCACAGCAGACATGGCTTTGTTAATTTCTTTGAATTTCATGTACATTTCTGCACCACCCCCTCAGCTTCCCTTTCTCTGCTCTGCTCCCCCACATCTGGTATCTTGACACAACCAGTCTCTGGAGAGATCTTTTGTTTCCAATCAGATGACTGAGTTGAAGACAGACAGTGCCCTGATTTAGTCTGACCTGCTGGTAACAGATCGTATAGAACTGCAAGCATTTGAACCCCACCTTTTAAGGGTTTTATTTCCCGAGCAAATGCAGATGCTTTACTTATGTTGCCTTCTGTCCACCCGCAACCCAGGACCATTTCTTTTTCTCTTAAAGTTTCAAATCATGCTTTGCTTTTCAGAAATGCTTTGCCACTTATCAAAAAGGATTTATGCCAGCGTAGGGTCCTCATCATTTTTGCAGTACCTGTCATTGTATGTAGATGTCCCACGTGGGCTGCCTGGGGAAACACCGCTCTCTTCCTCTGGCGTATTCTACTTAACCAAAAGTCAACATCACTATTTTTTGTTTAATGTGCTCAGCTGTTTCTTGTGATATGCATTGTCACTTTGTTAGACCTGTACCAGATTTTTAAGTGTATAACTTCCTAAAAGACACGGTTTTCAGTTAAATTAGCCACTCAGATTTCATACCTATGTTAGAAAAATGAACAATTAAAGAAAATTCCAGGAAAAAAATCCAGTGTATGGGAAGGGAGAGTCCTGCTTTATAAATGCCACACGATCAAACAATATTTGTTAAATTAATGAAATGAAGGAAGTGAAAGTGTCGGTGGCTAGCCACTCAGCCACTAAAATGCTTTATGATTTCAAGTGAGTCATCAGTTATTTCACATTATAAGGATTCTGTGTCATAAATAATTAGAAACTGCTTTGAAAACATTAGACTGCAAATATAATTACTGGCACTTTTTTTTTTTTTGCAGAAACAGAGAGATGCATTCTTTTGCTCGGGCTCATGGCTGGTCTCAACAATTGTGTATCTCTTTTTCTCAGCACAGATGACACACCTTTGAATCTGGGTACTGACCCCAGTGATAACGCTGGGGGGGGGGGGTAGGTTAGGTCTCCTGGGAACACCAAGCAATGGGTCCCAAGGATGAAGAAGATATGGCTGTTGACCAGGGCCTCCGTCCCCTCTGATGTCAAAACTTGCCTTTCCGTTACCTCCTCAAGAGCGTGCCCATCCGGATCGAGGCAGGAAACATGCCCTAATCGCAAGCCGGGTCTGTCTGCAAAGATGGGAGCGTCCCACATCTCTTCTGCCCGTGAACAGCAATCTAGAAAGCCACTGACCTGGAGTCTCTTTCACATCAGGCTGTGCACACTGTTCGTGTGTTTCCTGTTATGAGCAAAAGCTATGATGGAATGCCGTGGAACCTCTCCGGGGCATGTTTAGTCATTCAACCGTGCACACACAATTAGCTCCTGCACGATATGCTTCTCACTTAAAAAAAAAATGCCTTTTCATATGTATTCAGAAACCATTTTCGGTTCTCAGTGGTGACGTATAAACCCACAGGCAAGATGACCACAGTCTTAAAAGGATGAATAATGGAGAAAGGCTATTGGAAGAGAGGCACCAAGGAGAAAAATGGGAGAGGATGCTTCGGAGAGGAAGAAGGTGTAGATTATGAGGAAAAGCAGAGAAGGGGAATCACTTTTCCTTCTTGTATCAGTTGGCTGTTGTCACATGACAAACCGCCCCAAGGCCCGGGGACTTAAAACATTCATTATCGGTTACCACTCAACCAGTCGTTTGGGTACCTCTGTTGACTGGTGATTTGTGCCAGGCGGACTCCTGTACGTCTTCAAGGTGTAGGTGTATGTCACCGAGGGGCAGGTGGAGGATGGCCTGACTCATGTGTCTGGTGGGTTGGCTGTTCCAGTGGGTTGACTCGACCAGGGAGCTTCCATTATTCAGCCCACTCACCTGAGCTTCTTCCCAGGACCCTGCGGATTTCCCAGTGGGCGGAAGTGCGCAAAACCTTCAGAGGCGTAGGGTGGGACCGGGCGCGCGGTCACTTGTCCTGCACGCTCTTGGCCAAAGTGAGTCACGAGGCCAGGCCGAATTCAAGAAGCGGGGAACAAATTCCACGTCGTTGTAGGATTTTCTGGGGTGTCATGTTGCACAAGACGAAGATTCAGGGAGGGGTGAGAGGCTGTTTCCATGACTGCGGTCAACGCGCTGTACTTGCCTTTCAGAGAACTTGCAAAGGTCCTACGTAAGGTTGGATGTAGTTTTTGTAGAGTGCGCGAAATTAGAGGTACGGCTTCCTGGATTCCCAAAGAACACGTGAAGCGGATTGTGGCGAGAAGCCTCTGAAAGATCTTCAAAATATTAAAACACCAACTCCCCACCCCCCAAAAAACCAACCAACCAAAACAAAACAAAAGAAAAAAAATACAGAGGCTCTTGGGTGGCTCAGTTGGTTGAGCGTCTGATTCTTGGTTTCAGCTCAAATCGTGATCCCAAAGTCGTGGGATCGAGCCCTGTGTTGGGCTTACAGCCTGCTTAAGATTCTCTCTCTCTCTCTGCCCCTCTTCCCTGCTTGCTCTCTCTCTCTCTATCAAATAAGATTAAAAAAAGAAACCTACCTGGTGAAACATTCTCTCCTTATGATGAAGCCTAGTATTCGAATGGCAAGCCACAGGTGCTTGTTGGGCATTTACCTACGTGTCTGGCCCTGGGGGTGCAGTGGTGAACCACAGAGGCCTAGTTCCTGATTTGGGGCTAACGGAGAAGACATCGTAAATGATAACATTCGTGCTGATAAAGCAGAAGTTCTGCTATTTCTCCAGCACCGACCCTCAGTCCTTGCCTTTTCAGATTAGAGATGCACATTGAACCACCCAGGCTCTGTCCCATCGCGGTGTGGCTCACACGGTCTTGTGACTCCGTATAACCTTGCCAATCTCTCCCCCAGAAGCTCTTGAAGGGGCTCCGAATATTCCCTTGTTTATTTTGCCAAAGACAAAGGTTTATTTTGCCAAAGACATCTGAGGACCCACAGCGGAAGGAGGCAGGTTCTGCTGGATTCCCCTTCTCTGCCTGAAAGCAAAGCCCCCTGAAAGAATTCACCTGCCATTGATGGGGCTCAGATCATAGGAGCCCAAATACGGCACCTTGCCATATTGAATATCTCAAGCTGAAGAAGCTTGAGATGCTAAAAATAGGAGCCAGTGGGAGTCACTTCTGCTAGGCCCCACGTCACCAAACTGAGACTTAATTATAGTCTCGGCTCTCCCCGAAATAGAACCTTAAACAGATCAGGAATCACCTGATCAGCCCTAGCGAGACCACCCGCCTGGTAGACCCCTGCCATCCCCTAAAGGAGACAATAACCAATAACCGGTAACCAATCCACTTTTCCCTCCTGTGACTTCCTTGTTCCCCTCCCTCAGTCTCGAAAAGTCTTTACAGCTCCTCAGAGCTCCCTTCAATCTGCCGGCTGGGAGGCTGCCCCAGTCAGGAAGCACTGCGTAAAGCCAGTAAGATCTTTAATATTTACTCTAAACTATGACATCTGCTTTTTCCAGAGAGAGAACCACAGAAGCGGGAAGGTCCCTTTGACCCTTTGACCCACGCTTCTCCCCCCAGACAGGTCACACAACCAGCGGGGAAGAGGTGCCCTCCTTATGCCTGGAGGAAAGGAGCATCCTTATCTCTGGAGACACAGGGGCTGCAAACAATTGACCAAACCTAGCCTCGCATTACCGCAAGCTTAACTATTTTGTCAAGACTTCATTTCCGTATGAAGCCTCTTGGGTAAAACTTCTATTAAATAAATGTGTATGCTTTTCTCCTGCTGATCTGTGTTGGCTTAATTGTGAGGCCCGGCCAGGCACCCTAAACGGGTCGAGGAAAAGTTTGTCCTCCCGTACAAGATCTGGAGGCAGAGTTATAAGCTCAAATGCTCCTGAGGTCCAGGTGAGAAATGCAAGTGAACCAGACAGGTAGGACCTAGGAAAAGACCTTCGCTGTCTTAATGTGTCCCACTTTGTACGGACGCATCTGTATCAGAAAATCTGTCTCTACTAAAGGAGGAAAAAATTCAGTTTAAGGGTAATGAGAATGGCTAATGACCCAGCTTCAGAGGTGGGGGGGGCACTGGGGCAAGGAAATGGGGAACACGCCTCCCTTTGGTGTGCTCCTAAGAGCCCACACGTTGGTAAGTACAGCCCGTTTTCCCACATCTCCCCATTTTCCAAGAGAAGCTAGAAATGTGTATCTTCCTGCGAAATAGCCCCTTTTAAATATTGGCTTGTGAGGCACCTGGGTGGCTCAGTCCGTCGAGCCATCGACTTCGGCTTAGGTCATGATCTCGCAGTTCGTGGTTCGAGCCCCACGTCAGGCTCCGCCCGGGCTCTGTGCCGGCAACTGGGAGCCTGGAGATGGCTTTCGATTCTGTGTCTCCCTCTCTCTCCTCCTCCTCCTCCCTCTGCTTGCGCTCTGTCTCTCTCTGTCTCGCAAAAAAAATAAAATTAAAAACTGTTCAAACAAGCAAAACTTTGAAATAACAAATCCCTGTTGGCTTGAGCTTCTTAAGGATCATACAGTAGGGCTAAGAGGTCACAGCTATGGGCTACCCTGAGGTCATGAGGGCCCTGAGCTATTGAGGCTCCCGCACAAAAGGTATTGTATGCAAAGCATGTATTTAGAATGTCATTTCCAAGCATTTCAACAATACAGAATTTTCCAGCAGATGTGTTACCCACTTGGGTTTGGCGGCCTCTGGCGTGAATGCCAATGGGAGGCAGTGGTTTGCTTGGAAGAGACTTGACCGTGGCTCTCTGCAAGGCGGTAGAGACCGAAGACGTTGTCTATGGTGCCTTTACCTCTGCAATTTTCCTGGCTGGGCCTCCCCATTCCAACAGGAGCCTAGACTGAATCTTCTTTTTGGTTCCGGCTGGATGTCAGCTAATCATGCCCAAAGACATTAGCTGATGATGGCTTAAGGCCTTACATGTCCAAGAGATATTTAAATTTTAAATGAGGGCCCAAAGATGGAGATTTCATCTTTTTACTTGGCCATCCTTCTCCCAAGAACCAGAGCGTCCTTTAGTGACAAAGCATGGAAGGGGGACCGAAGGCCCTCAATAGGTCACAGTGACAGCACACGTTCTTAGGTTTTGCGTAGCATCAGTTAATTCGTTTCTTAATAACGTAGCTTTGTTCACGTTCTGGGGGTGATCAGGAATCCCTACCGGCACTCTTGAGGACATCCTAGCATTCTTACGGAAATAAAGCTAATTAATGGGGGGTAAATGTGAAATTTCAAAAGAAAGAGAGTCTTTTTCTTTCCTTACTGCGAGCGCTGACTCCGTTTACTGGAAAGATTGTGTTTTAATGTTGGCCACTCACTCAGATGAGGTTGATTATGAAAAGAGAAATTGTTTGGTTCATTAGGCTTTAATTATAGAGATGAATTATTATGGATGAAAAGAGGGAGCCACAAAATTATGGAGATTGAATTCCAGTTCAATAAACAACTTCAAATATCTTTACTGGAGACATAGGCTAGTCATGTTCTTCTTCTTCTTTTTTTTTTCTTTGCCAATTTAATTTGATGTCTGCTGACAAATGATGTTAGAAGGTCCCTGGAAAAATCGTAATATCTACAGTGTGTTGGTGACTATCATTTGAATTATACTTTTTTCCCTAATTATCTTTTCTGATGGTAGTATGGAGATAGATAGGTCTTACTTCTGCTTTAATTTATTTTGTGTAATAATGACAAAATGTTATATTCCTGTTTTGCCACTCTCCATGAAGCTAAATTGCTTTTATAATAGCTCAATGGCCTTCTATGGCTCCCCAGTGCATGCAAAGATAAGCCGAAAAACCCTGAGCTTGATATTTAACGACTCTCAGGATCTGATCCAACTGAACTATCCAATCATATCATTCAGTATTTCGTAGGGTTCCAGAACTTGTGCCGTAAACAAATGCTCTGTTCCGCCTCTCACACGTAGACCTTGCACGTTTTGCATCTGAGATTTTAGGCGTGTTTCTCTCTACTCTGTATCTTCCCCCTTTTAAATTCTGTCTGAGCCCTCATTTTCCGGTTTCAAATTAGGCATCCTTAATCTTCTTTCCTGAGTGTGGTATTCTCCAGTGATCCCGCTGTCTGATTTTCTAAAACACACATGACCTTATAACAGTCTTGTTTAAACCTCTTCCATTACTGGTAGTTGTTACTCTGAAGTCATTCAGTCAGAGTTTGAAACTCCAGACATGATATATCTTACATTTCTTAATGCTTTAAAATGATGGTTCTACAAAGTATTGGGAACAAGTAACATCTACATGGCATTTAAAAATTGCCTATTTGAGTGTATCAGAGAGTGCATGTTTTAACTATGATAATACTATGTTGATTCTGTGGTTATACGTTTTTTTTTAAATTTTTTTTTTTAACGTTTTTTATTTATTTTTGAGACAGAGAGAGACAGAGCATGAATGGGGCAGGGGCAGAGAGAGAGGGAGACACAGAATCGGAAGCAGGCTCCAGGCTCTGAGCCATCAGCCCAGAGCCTGACGCGGGGCTCGAACTCATGGACCACGAGATTGTGACCTGAGCTGAAGTCGGACCTTAACCGACTGAGCCACCCAGGTGCCCCTGTGGTTATACGTTTTTAAAAGAGCATTTCCTTTTTTTTTTTTTTTTTTTTTTACAGGAACATAATAAATAGTTGTGAATGAAGTAATATAACATCTAGGATTTGCTACAAATTAATATGGGGACGTGGTAGGGTATAGACGAAACATGGGTGACCATAATAACATCAAAACTGACCATGCTGGGTCAACAAGATTGACCAAATTTGACCTACCATCATTGATAGTTGCTGCATTTGGGTATTGAGGACTCATATACTATTCTGTCTACTTTTATATAGGCTTAAGATTTTCCGTTATGAAAACGTTAAAAAAATTCATAACGTAAAATATAAAATTAAAAATCTTAGAGGCAGCTTGAGGCAGCTTAGGAGGTATTACTGATCTGAGCATGGGATGACTGCTTGCTCATCCCATGACTTCCATGACCTTGCTAAATCACTTAGCCTTGCTGAAACTCTTTCACTCTCTCAAGACACTCCAGTGAATGTTTCAGCCCCTTTCAGCCTAAAGTTCTGTGAACGTAGGTATTTAGAAACCAAAGACTGATTTCTAGAAAGGGGAGGAATATATAAACTCTCTGGAGTGATCTCTTTCATACCCATAAAGTATCATCCCTCTTGGGAGTGAAATCAACACACAACCTCAACGGGGCAGAAGTGGGAGATGGTCCAGCAGCCGGGGACGGCATCGCAGCATGGGTTGGACAGATAGCCATGACGTAAAGGACCTCTAGTGTAGAGTTTGTTTTGAGAGCGGTGATTTGGCAAGGAAATGTCCTCTCTCCCGTGACCAGTAAGCGTTAAAGGGCTAGAGGGACTTGGATCTTCAGCTTACGTTCAACCCCGAATGGGATTACAAAGTCACTCATGGTCATGTTGAATCAGGGAATCGAAAGAAGTATTGAATTACAGTGTGGGAGGAGGCCGTGCCAAATAAGCCAGGCAGGTAAGGTCAACCCAACCAGAACAAGGCTGCACTTGATTGTCAGAGGGTGCCCGGCAGATTTTCACGCATTGACCGGGATACCCATCTGAAAACTTTCCTTTCAATTTAGAACCGTGTCTCGTCGCTGAGCCCCCCCGCCCCGTAAACCCAGGGGATAAATAATGTGCCAGCTTCGTGACCACCAAAGGCCCTTCAAATCGTGGAGGGCAGAGAACAAGCTATCTTGAGACTTGCCATGGTTCACTAGTTTCTTTCAGAAGGGCAAGCTCGCGTAGATCAACTATGGAAGAAAAAAAAAATACTTACATTTCTCCACGTGGTCCGAATGGAGGTATTTGGGTTTTACTGGGCACAAACGAAAGACATCTGGAGGGCAATGGTGTTCAGCTCTCCTTGTCAACAGGGTTGACTTTTATAGATCACAAGCCCTGATTACTATAGTCTGTTCCTTTAATATGGTAGCTATTACTCCAAAGTGCTGCCCAAGACCCCAGTGCTGGGTATCATTTGTTCTGCTTATTAGAAAACAAAGTAAAATAAAATCCATTATTCTAACTTTGGATATGTCAGCAGCTAATAGTAGGAAGGAGAGCTATAATTTGTTGAGCACCTGCAATGCATAAGAAGCCTTCAAAAGATTATCTTTGCTGTAATCCTCTAAACAGAAAGATCCTTCCCTGTGAAACAGGTGAGGAGCTGGTCCAGGGACAGAGTTGGGATTTCAAAGCAGATGACAGATGACGCCCGAGAACCCTGCCACCATGAGTGTTTTCTCAATCTTGTCTGCCCATTAGAATCCTCTGGAGAGCTTCAAAAGAACGCCAGGCCCTAGTCCTTTAAGATCTGAGTTTAATTTGTCTTGGGTGGGGCATCAGAATCTCTATGTTATTTTGGGGTTGCCTTGTACAAGTCACGAGAATCTTCTGCCAGCAAGAAGCTGCACCCTCTCCCTTCTCCTCGCTCTGTACAATGAGGGGACTGGCCTGGAATCTCTCTAAGGCGCAGGGACCTTTCAGTGGGTAAGTGCTCAGGTCCTGGAAGGTACCCACCAGGGTTCAAATCCCCACCCCCCTAAGCTACCAGCCTCCTGTGTCTCTTCATCAATGCCTCCTGGGCAATTGTGTTTGGAGAGTGAGTAAGGCATTTGGAAGAGTGGTCAGGGCTCACTAATGTCAGTGCCATTATCAGGGCTTGCCTCCCGCACCTGGCATGAGTCATGCAGAGGCCAAGGGCAGAGCCCAGCCTCACGGGTTTTCTCCGTGTTCTCTGCAAGGAGAGCGTTGAGCTCTTGATGTGGTTCTTGTGACTTCTTGGGTCTATTCTCTCATTTCCTGATTCTCCAACCCACCCTGTTTGCACATTTCCTGACTACAGCCTTTGCCCCAAACGTTGGCTCATTATTACATTGTCTCTCTCTTTCGTCTGTTTTAAATTTCCCATAAAAGAGACCTAAAAAACTTAAAAAAAAATAACATTAAATAACAAAATGAACCTGAAGCTGCCTCTTCTCTCTTAGGCAAGCCCCACCTGGTTCCCAAAATGCTTTCAGTGGGCTGGGTCTTACATTTATTATTATAATTTTATTACTGAATACATCTATTATGAAACCTCACTGTCCTACCTAGTCACCGAATTTACCCTTTAATGGTTCAGTATTTATTTGAGAATACCCCATGTGAGAAGCCATTGTCACCTTTATTAACATTACTACACTATCCTTAGTGTACATCCCGAGAATGCAGACTGATGAATTTAGACATGTTTGTCGCATATCACTTTCCCTGTCTCAGATAATGATGTCACAGGCAGTTTTTGCTAAGGGTCTCATTAGCTACAAGGCTTCAGTTGTTTCTTGTGCGGCTGTCTTGAGTATTATCAGACTCCCTTACCCTCCTGAATGCCTCGATAACATACATAATGAGAAAATAAGAGGACAGTGGTAGATATTCAGGGGTTAGGGTAATAGCACCCACAGCTCTTAGAATCATATGATATTAGTTCTCAAGGGACTTTGCCAGCAGCTCATTTTGTAGATACGGCAGCTGAGGTCCGATTGGGCAAGTGGCTGAACTTCCCAGGGTTTCTGATTCATAGATTAATGGAGCCTGGGAATTTGCATTTCTAACTGGGCGGCCACCCTTTAAGAACCAGAGACTTAGATGGGCACGTTGAACTCACGTTCCTGATCGTCAGTCATTACTGTTGCTAAGAATTATCCACTGTCATTGGCAAGGTTCTCAAAGCTCGGTGCTTTTCTCCATCTTCCCTCTGCTTCCTTGCAAGGTGGTTTATATGGCATCCGCTAACTGGGTTTTCTCCCTTTTCATTCTGCTTTTCACTGTACTTCTTCCCCTGTTACCCTGGAGGCCCCTATTATGCGTCTAACTGTGAATGTCACTCTGCTTGGGCCTCACCATGACAGACTGGTCCCTCCACCTTACGTGCAGTGCATGGGACACTCTCAACAGGGCCGTTTCAGCTCTGCGATGGGGCCCGAGGCATGAGCAATCATCTCTGTTTGTCCTCAACCAAGAGAGGCCATAAGAATGATTTCATGCTCTTTTGATAAGTTATTCATTGTGATTGATTCGTAAATCTTCCAGTGGCGGTTCAATGTTAAAAGATACCCAAGGAAAAAAGTTACCTAGATGTAAGGCTGGCTCAGTCATTAGAACACTGACTGGGAAGCGGATACCAAGACCGTTTCCTTTGATGATAGCTTCCTGACCTCTTTCTCTTACAGGGCAATGATCCAGGTAGAAATGCTTCACCTACCTGGCGTGCGTGTTGACTTTCATAGCATGTGAAATTCCAGGTTGGAAACCAGAGGCCTCTTGCCATCAACATTATCTGTGGTAACGCATGTGGGATTGTGTTTCCACTGACAATGAATCGCGTATTTCAATCCGAGCAAGTATTTTATGACGTCCGTCTGTAGGAAATATGATGGACACACTCCAGAAGTTGTGAATGGAACTTTCTTTCTTTTTTTTTCCTCCAGTGCTGCAAGAATCATTGCAAAAACACATTGAGAGTGGACTAGAAAGGGCGCAAATTCAATCTCCCGGGGAGAAACATGCTGCGTTCTAACCCACTGATAAGAAAAATGCCGCTCGTTGAACCATAAATACTTAAAAATCGGGATACCTGGACAATCTGATTCTTCTATAGTGCCTTGACTCCTAGACTTGCCCTATGGGTGAGTGTTATTATTATTATTATTTTTTTTTTCTTCATTGATTCTCTTTCCATTCAACCAAATTGCACTTTACCAAGACTTTGCCTCTGCGGTCGAGCGCGTGAACCAACACACGAGCGCACAGGTGAGCTGTGGGGTCTGGGAGGAAGGGCTCCCAGGGACGGCGGGAGGGGTCGCTTTGGAAACAGAGCCGCCCCACTCTCCTCCGTCCCCGGCCGGCCCTCTCCCCCACGCATCACACATCGTATCACATCTCAGGCATTTTTCAGTCGCTAATTTTTTCCAGCTGTGAGCCAATCGGATTGCTCACACCGCTTTCATGTTGCTTACAACGTTATCTAGGGATTCGTTACTTAAGAGCCGTTTTCCCCGTGTGTGGATGGGTGTACGCCTGGAGAATAAAGTTCCTCTTGTGCTGTTGGTATGATGTCAGGGGCAGTTTCTCATTCCCTTCTACAAAGCTTTCCTTCTTCTGATGCAGCAATTAGTTGGCTATTAATAAAAAGACATTAGGTTATGCTTATTTATTTTTAAAGAATGACATCATCCCCTGCCTTAATGTCTAGCAATGGAGCGATTCACAGGTCTTTCCATTTATTACATCATGGAAGCAGATTGAACTTGGCAATTACCTTGTCGTTTTCACAACAGTGTTGAAAGGGGTGCTGAGAAGCGGGGTCAGTTGCAAGGGTCTGAATAAACATGGATGTGGCTATGCGTCCTCTTATGTTGTTAAGTGAATTTGCGCCCGGTGAAAGGTGCCCACGGAGCCCAGTTCAGAGGGCAAATGTCTTCATTTTATTCCTAGAGCAAAGCTACGGCTCTCGGTCGGAGAGGCTGGGATAGACCTGGTAATATCCAGTTAGCTCACTGGCTGTCAGAAACCATCCAATAAAGAAGGTCTACTAGCTGAAAGCTACAAGCCTCCAGGTTCCAAGCTGAGCCCTTGTAGGAGCACGCCAGGTGAAACATTCTCGAAGATTCATAGGCTTCTGAAAATGGAAAGGACTTCGAGGCTCAATTTGAGGCTTAAGGGAGTTGAATCCGCAATTACTGAGGAAGTTTGATTAATGCTGAACAGTTAGCAAGTGGGAAGACCGGCTTTATTTCCACACTGTGATAATACCTCTGTCTTAAAGAGGCCACCTCTGTAGACTAGCGGAGAGAGTCTCTTTCCACAAGTGGAGCTTAGGATACCGTACTTGAATTTACCTGGCTCTTTGTATTGATTTAAAACAAGCTGTCTCTCGTTCCTGGAGTACAAGTCGCGAGGAATCGTCTCACACTGGATAACTGTGTACCTCTAATTCAAGCTTTAATAATAGGACTGTTCATGCCATTTGATGTCAGCGCACTAGAGAAATGGAATCACGTCACCTCCCCCCTTCCCAAAAGGCTCGATATTTTAAGGGCACAGATTAATCTTCACCAAAGGGATCAATTTCTTTTTCCCTCAACTCTCATTATTGCTGAGTGCAAAGCAGTGGCTTTATCAATAAAGGGTCTGATTATGTCAGTCATTAAGAAGATAATCAGATCTATTGCTCAGTGATGAAACTGCCAAAGGTCTGACTAATTGACTATAAAGACATGGCCTTTGACCAAAGCCAGTCAAGGGAAACTTCTTTCTCACAATCACGGCTTCTGCTCATAGCAAGGCCTTGCCGTGATAGGTAATGACCGGACCCAGAAACTGATCATTGACTTTACCAATATGTGTGTGTCCCTAGAATCAAGACTCAGATTTAATGCATCGGTGGAGCTATTTACCCAAGATTACAAGTATAGGGGAGGGGAGAAGCTTTTCTCGACCCTCCTAGCATCCCTGGCTGGGTCTGGATCTCAAACCAACAAAGAGAGACTAATACGAGAGAAGCACGCACGTGTTATTGAATTTTGACATGTACATGGGAACCTTCACGAAAGACTGAAGACCCAAAGAACTGATCACATCAGAAAGCCTTTATGCCTTTTAGGCAGAGGAGCACTAAAGTTGTGAAGAATTGACAAGACAAAGTGGTTAGAGCAAAGGGCAGTAAATGGCAAAGAAGAAACTAGAAAGATAAAGTTAGTTTAATGAGGTTTGGTTTTGCAGATTCTTGGCCCCCCAATTGCCCATCTCTGGCGATAAGAATGTCTTCCTTCTTGCCTACAGGAAGGGCACTTTTCATGTGGGCATTTTATGACCTATTTCAGGGATGAAGGGTGAGAGGAGGTCAGAGTGGGCTTCCTGCTTCTGTCAGATTCTCAGACTCCTTCAGTTATGGTATTCAATATGCCAAGGTGTCATATTTTGGGACAGTGCGTCCTGAGCCCCATCACAATTATCTACCATGGACGTGCCTGGAAGATAATCATCCAGCTGGGTAACCTATCCATTTAAGATATTTGAAGAATTTTAAGAGCTTTCATTTGTTTTTAGGACAGAGGAAGATGACTGTGAAATTATTTGTGACACATAAATACCACTTTTTTCATGCAGGATTTTTATTGCTCGCTTTCTTGTGATTTTTTTTCCCATCCACAGAAGAGTAAGCACATCCCTAACATGAAGTGGACCCTCACGTAGTCGCGGATGAAAATGTCAAGAAAATTCAAATGCGTTGTGTTACTCAGCCCAGAGCCCTAGACTGAAAGCATAGCTATAACCAAATATAATTCATTGGAACAACACGGTGATGTCAGGGCAGAAACTCTTTCCATAAGTTTCTACACTGTATGCGTGGCCAATGACACCATATGCTGTGGTCTGAATGTTTGTGTCCCCCTCACCATTTCATAAGTTGAAACCTAATCCCCAAGAAGACAGTGACAGGAGGTGGGGCCTTTAGGAAGTGCTTAGGTCATGAGGGTAGAGCCCTCATGAATGGGATTCATGCCCTTCTAAAAGAAGTTCCAGAGAGTTCGCCAGTCCCTTCTGCCAAGTGAGGATACGTTAAGTCTGCAACCTGGAAAGGGCTCTCAGCTGGCCACACTGGCACCATGATCTTGGACTTCCAGGTCCCAGAACTGTGAGCAATAAACATCGGTTGTTAATAAGCACCCAACCTGCAGCATTTTGTTATAACATCCCAAACAAATGAAGACACCACACACCATTTGTGGGTCCACTAGAACTTTGTTCCCGAGGAGCGATCCAGGGAGACCCAGCATCAACGTCGCCAAAAGTTTATGCAACAAACAGGCAAAAAATAACCCAGAATCTCAAGCTCCACCCAAGACCTACTGAACCAGAATCTGCATTTTAACAAGGTCCCCAGGTGATGCATATGCAAGTAAAAATTTGAGAAGTACTGTTTAAGAGGAGCGATCGTCAAACTTGGACAGACTTTGGAATAATGGGGAGTTTTAGGAAAAAAAAATGGATGCCTGAGCGCCATCCCCAAATATTCGGATTTACTTGGCATGAGGACGCGTTGAAGTTCAAATGTAAAGCAACGTCGTCCGATCTCGGCTCCAGAGCAGGTGTTTCCCAAGCTTCCGTGGCAAAAGGCACCTGGAGGTACTTGTTAACAATTCAAGTTCTTGGTCTTCATCCTGGACCCACTCTCTCAATACCTCTGAGAGCCAAGTCGCAGAGGTCATATGTTTATAGGTGCCCCACATGATTCTGATCATCAGGAACGCTGAGGAGTAGGATCTTTAAATTCATTCTTTACCCATTTAACAAATATTTACCCAAGGTGTACTTACTAGATAATGTTCTCAACGCCGAGGATATAGCGCTGAGTAAAAGGACAAAACCCCTATTCCAGAATAGATAAAGAAAAAATAGTAAACAGTATAACTGTAGTGATAAGTGCTGTGTAGAAGGAAGACCCATGAATGTAATACAAAGCGGCCGGGAGTAAAGGGCTGTCTGCTTCTGAGAGGTGACTGGAGAAGCCTTCTATGGGGTGAGATTTAAGCTGAGATTTGAAAGATGAGACTCTCTTAATAATAATAATAATAAAGCAAGGAAAAGTGTCCTTGCAACAAATAGCGAGTCCGAAAGGGCTGAGTTGGAACAGGAAACCGCGTTCTAAGAATAGGTCAGGGTGGAAATTCCGTAGTCAGTACAAGTGGTTCAAGGTGAACCTACAGAAACAGGCATGGTGACCTTACTGACCATGGTGAAGGGTTTAGGTTTTATTCTAAGTGCAAAGAAAAGTCATTAGAGGGTTTCACAGGAAGGTGATATGATTGGGAGGCTCTTTGGAGAAAGGGTGGGCATTGCAAAAGTGGGAACCGTAGTCCAACTGGGCAGTGCTGTAGTTGATCGGGTAAGAGGTCAGAGTGGCTTGGTCTAGAGGAACGGAAAAAAATGCATCCATCCCCTAGAGTATGCTCTACTGACCGATTTCTAAGAATTGGTTTACTTCCCATAGGGAAAAAAAAAAAAGAAAAATGATGTGTTCTTATGATGTTCATGTTTTATGTTATTTATTTATTTATTTATTTATTTATTCATTGTAGAAGTCCATTTGTCTTTCCAGCCAGAAGAAATGAATTCTCGCCAATTTGGGTGTGAGACCCACAGAGGACTGTTCCCTCATTCCTGATAAGCCTTTCCCTCTGGTTTACTTAAAGATTTTCATTCATAAATCTCTAGAGTATTTGCTTTTCCTGATTTTTTTTTCTAGCTTTGGTTCTGACGCCCTTCTAATGCTCTTTGTCAATTGTGCAATGCTTTCCATGTGAGTGGAAGGAGAATTCATACCATTTTGAGTGGTTAAGTGCCTTTAAATGATTTAAAATGCTGGGAAGATATTTAGCTCTTTGGCAAGGGGATTTGGAGAACATGTTATTTCCAGCTGTGGGTTAGATCCATATTTGGAAGGAGAAATTCTGACCATCAAGAATATCATAGAATACATCCAGGTGTTTTTAAAAGCTGCAAAAAATATCGCAGCTAAGAAGAATCTTTCATTGTTCCTTCAAGATGCCACACTTGTTCCTCCGTGAAAATGGATACCATGCATCTTGCTTCTGAAAGGACTCTTGGACTCATTCCAGTCAACCACGATGCAAAGCAGGCTTTTGAGAACATTAAAAGCAGGAAACTGGAGTGAGAGCATGTGGGCACTTGCAAAGGTGCTAAAGATGAACGGGACTTAACTTTGTAAAGAAAGAAGTCTGGGGTAGGTGGCAGAAAATTCCATTCTGGAAGAACGGGGGTTATAAAGAATGGAGATCGAAAGGAGGGCTCAAGAAGTAATAAACCATCACATTGATGGTGCTACATTCAGGTGGGGGCAGGGGGAAGCAGGACTGGGTCATTATGACTCAAGTATAAAATAGTTGCTCTTGGGACATGCCAGAGTCATCAGCTCGCAAATGGTTATACTCAACAGGACTATAACCCGGTTGTTAGAGTACATGCCTGGATTTTAAGGTTGACCTCCAGGAGGACAATCAGACAACACATTCCTTTGTGTTGCTTTTAGGGAGAGGACATGGGGGTGACTGGATAGCAGGCCATTCCAGACTGAAGACTGAATTAAGTCGGCTGGGCTGTGATCCAATTAATAGCAAAGCAATTCAACATAATTGACCCCAGAATAGTTGATTCAGTGACACATGGATAGCGCTTTCACAGCTTAGCAGTGAGATCAGGGAAGGAAATTAATATGTGATTTCAGTAAATTCAGGCACCTGGTAGTTTAATAGACTCAGACTTTCATCTTTTGTTATTGGATTGAATCTGGCCCAGTTGGGAGTTATTGAAAAATTGATTGTAATAAACTGGCCCTCCATGATCTGCCACTTTGGGGCTCCAAGCTTCCTCCTGGATCACCTACGGGAAATAACACAACAACGGCACTGACACACAGTCGCAAGTTTAACTTACACAGACCAACCTTGTGTTCCTTCCTAGGAGGGTGGCTGTAAAGTGCGATAAATGGTGTCAAGTTTTGGAACCAAAAGCCAGACTTAGAAATTCCAGAAAGACACGGGTTGGACATAGTTCAAGTAATGCACTTTTAATTAAAGCAAGAAATTGGTATGGAGCTGGTTTCATCTAGATTCGAGTTTTACATTTGATCCAACGTTTTCATGGCTGCTAGAAGGGACTTGGGTTCTTTGCTTAATTCTGTCCGGAGATACCTGTTCATTCTCTGGTTGTTATTTTTTAATTTTTATTTCTTTTAAAGTCTCTTTATTTATTTTGAAGGGGGAGGGGCAGAGACAGAGAGGGAGAGAGAGAGAGAAGCCCAAGCAGGCTCTGCACTGTCCGCACAGAGCCCGACACAAGGCTCGAACTCATGAACTATTAGATCATGACCTGAGCCGAAACCAAGAGTTGGACGCTTGACCGACTTAGCCACCCAGGCTCTCCCCGGTCTCTGATTTTTCGACCCTGTGCGGTCGTTCTCTGTCCTCCCACACTCTATGCGTGCACTGCCATGGTCATGACATGGTATATGTACGTGAAAAGTACAGGTTTAAATTCTTTCATTAGCTTGTTAAATGTAGAAGTCATACATAAGTATAAAGTTTCAGGCCATATGGAAGTAAATGAAGAAAAAAGTAAGAGAATATTTTAAATCTAAGTAGGAATTATGGAATCACCTTCCAGAAAGTCTGCACCCATTTATATTCTCACACACAGTATACGAGAGGGTTCTCTCTTTTCTCTCTCTTTGCCAAGAGTTGGTGTAACAGTATGGTGTGCTTCAGTCTATGCTTGGGAGTATTTTGGTTTGTTTCACAAAATGGGATCACACTCGCTGTTCTCCCCTTCTGTTCTTCCAGAACAGCCAGCGTGGGGGCTTCACCCCTGTCCTTTCCTCAGCCAGGAGCAGTTCTGCATAACTGGCAGCTTCTCTTTCTTTGTAATATATATTTTTAATGCTCATTTATTTCCCCCAAAGACTCATCATAAGCTGAATACCCTTGTGCGTGTATTTCTGTGTTTTGTCTCCCTCCACCAGCACCTTGATATCAGAGAACTGTGCACCTTCTACCACAGCCTTTTTGCAGCCTGTCCCAGTGACTGGCAAAGAACAATGAGGAATTTGTTGAATTTCTGGATGAACAGCTCCTCCATTTTATTCTTGGAGGCCGTGAGTGCCTAGGAGGGACATAGATGGATGGGCTATGATTCCCACTAATGTTGCAACTTTATATCCATTGGTTTTCTCGAGATGAACATGATGTTCCCCATAAAAATCAGTGCACTTTGAAGAAATGACAGCTTTTCTCTTCATGTTCTCTTTTTATGATGAAATTGGGGAAAATCTATTGAATTTTGAGACTCTTGATTATTCCTGTTCAGTTCAATGCCTCTTCCAAATTATAATTTGCACCATAGACACCAAAATAATTTGCTTGTTTTTAGTGGAAAAGGAGCATATTAATTTATCTGATTTGTGTAGTTGTCTAAATCCTAAGAGAAACTGGGGGGAAGTTCAGGGCATTCAGATATGACAGGAGTTTTACTTGTGGGGTTTTTTTTGTTGCTGTTTTTCCTGATTGTATAGAGCATGCAGACAATTCTGTAGAGTATAAAGAAGGAAATGTATTCCTTACATTGACTTTTATTACCAAAATATACCTTTTTTCTTCTTTAAATGTTGATTTATTTTTGAGGGTGGGGGAGAGGCAGAGAGAGAGAGGGAGAGAGAACAAGTGGGGGAGGGCCAGAGAGAGGGGGAGACAGAATCCCACTGACAGTGCAGAGCCAGATGTGGGACTTGATCTCATGAACCGCGAGACCAAGAGTCGGACGCTTGACTGACGGAGTCACCCAGGCATGCCGATATGCATTTTGTCTTAAGCTGGATTCCTCTAAAAGCAGATGTGAGATAAGGATTGGATTCATCCATTCCCAGTCCAAGATCAGTTGAGGGCTGCTCCTGGGGGCGTTAGTTCACTGGCCCCCCATTTCAGGCTTTTGGGTCCTGCTCTAAGAACAGGCTGAGCAAGCTACCATGGCCAGAGAAAGCCCTTAGACAGAGAGTCATGAGAATTTCAAATATGAACCCAGCACGTCAGAACTTTGTGGGCCAAAGAGACACAGGTGAGACATGAACAGCATCTGCTATACAATCATTAGAGATGGGCTTGGGGAGACCCAATCTGGCACCAAGTTCCACCCTCCCGCCCAAACAGACAGTGCTTAACGAATACAGCACTCACAGATACACTGGTTAGGAAAATCAAATGCAACACTGAGCATACAAACAAAAATCACTTCTAGTACATGTGGCCGTGAGCCATGACTTCAAACATGCTTGCACTGATTGGTTTGGTCTCTTGTTTTCCCATGATCTACCATGGGGTAAACATATCCCCAGATAGTTGTTGGTCCAAGGAGAGTGTGAAGCAAGGAAGACCTGAATCCCACCTAAATTCAGGACACCAGCCCAGCCAAAGGCCATCTAAAGTAGGGCCACCCTGGTCCGCAGACCTGTGAACAAGAAAAATAGATGCTTATTATTGTGGGTCACTGCTATTCAGAGTTATATGTTACGCAGCATTATCACAACAATAGCTGACTGCTATACTAGTCAAGGGGACAGACTTAATACTGCAATGAGAATGATTGTTTTAAAAATCTAGGTGTGCCTGGGTGGCTCAGGCAGTTGAACATCTGACTCTTGATTTTGGCTCAGGTCATGATCTCACAGCTTGTGACTTCGAGCCCCACATCAGGCTCTGTGCTGACAGTGTGGGTCCTGCTTGGGATTCTCTCCCTCCTTCTCTCTCTCTGTCCCTCCTCTGCTTGCTCTCTGCTCAATCTCAAAACAAACAAACATTAACAAAATAAAAATATATAATTACCACCAATTACCACCTCACCAATATGAAGTAGGCACCATAGATAATTTTATAAAGGGACAAAGAATCAAGTAGAGAGCTCATGAGTTATAAATTTTATCACAAAAATCAAAAGCTCCATTATACGGACCATAGCGGCATGGATACAGATAAAAAAAGAATAAATTCGAGAGTTAATATTGGAGTAAAAACTTGATCTGATATTCATCACAAAGAAAAAAAAAGATGATTATGGAATAAAAATTAAAATATGATGGATAGACCCAAGAATGGAGAGAAGGAAATACAGAAAGTAATGACAGAGAAAAAAAATGCCAGAATTAAGAACCCATCAAACGTTGAGCAGTGCTGAATGAAAAAGGGTCATCATCTTGATGCATGGTGACAAATTTTCATTAAAATAAAGATTTGAAAGAGGAGAGATAGAAAAAGGATATCTATAAGGAACAAAATAATGGATGAATAACAATGCTCTCATCGGCAACATTGGAATTAAAAATTAAAAAAAAAAAACTTTGGTAAACTAGGAACAGAATCAGCCCTTCTTTAGTGGGGATTCGTTGTTTCTAAATTTATGATCAATAAAGTGTGCTTCAGTGAACATCATAGTTGGAACTTTCCACATTCTCTCTAACTGTGATTAGATATTATCAGTATCTTTAATCTTGACTCAATTCATGACTGGGAAGTAAATCTTGAGGGTTTTTCAGAAAGTATTCTTTGAAAGCACTAGTGAAGCTGAAGATTGTCCTCTGTTCATTCACTCAGCAAAGAGTGCCTACCATATGCCAGATCTGTTCCATGCACTTGGCATATGTACATTAGTGAAACAGATGTAATTCATCGCCCGCATGCATTAAAATTGTTTTTAATTTTTATTTTAGAAAGAGAGACACAGCACGAATAGGGGAGAGGAGCAGAGGGAGAGAGAGAGAATCTCAAGCAGGCTCCTTGCTCAGCATGGACCCTGATGCGGGACTCGATCCCACAACCCCGGGGTCAAGACCTGAGCTAAACTCAAGAGTGAGCCTCTCAACTGACTGAGCCACCCAAGTGCCCACGTTTCTTCTTCTAATCCGCTCATCTTGTTTCTTTTGATTTTTAGAAACTATTTATGCATTGGGAGTTTTAAAATATTTAATTAAATTATTACTTAGTTATTGGACTACTTACAAAAATGTTAATATTCTGTGTATATTTTGGCTTTTACAGTTCTTTTGTGGCAGCTCAAGAAAGTTTTGATTTTATGTAGGCACATCTTTCAATGTCTCGCTACATTTTTCTACCTACTTATCCTAGGAAAATAGAAATAGTTGTCCACATTTTCTTCTGTAATTATTAAGGTTTTGGGGCGCCTGGTGGCTCAGTCTGTTGGGCATCCGACTTTGGCTCAGGTCATGATCCCAGGGTTCATGAGTTCAAGCCCCACATTGGGCTCTGTGCCGACAGCTCAGAGCCTGGAGCCTGCTTCAGATTCTGTGTCCCCCTAGCTCTCTGCCCCTCCCCCACTTGCTCTCTGTCCTTGTCTCTCTCAAGTATAAATAAAAAATTTTTTAAACTTATTGAGATTTTAACTCTAAAATGTATCCAAAAAAATCTACATAACAGATTTATTCGCTGGCTAGACCTGAACTAAGGACCATGCCTACCATAATTATGGTGGGTACCTTGTTTGGTAATGAGACAGTTTTGTTTGTTTTCTTTTTAACCTACGAAGAGGTATGTTTTACTTCTGCATCAAACTCTCTCTGTTAAAAAATAGTGATATTGGGGCTCCTGGGTGGCTCAGTCACTAAGCATCTGCCTCTGAATTTCAGCTCAGGTCATGATCTCACGGTTCGTGGGTTTGAGCCCTGTGTCGGGTTCCACGCTGACAGTGTGGAGCCTTCATGGGGTTCTCTGTCTCTTCTCTCTGCCTCTCCCCCCCCCCCAAATAAATAAATGGTATGTCAACAGGACTGCATCAAGTCACTTAAGCCAAAATGCTCCTCTTGGATGTTGAGTTACTGCCTGTAGCATAAGGTCTAAAATCTTTAGACCTTTGGCATTGGCATTGCACTTTAACTGCATCTCCCTGAACATGGTATGTCCTCTCCCCTGTAGCCTTGGATGCATCATACCTTGCCTCATCGGGTTTCTTCCCCACACTCACTTGGTTGACTCTTACTGTCCTTCAGGTCTTAGCTTCGATGCTATCTCCTTGAGGAGACATTAGCAATCAGTGTATAAATATTTACTGGACCACCTACTAAACGCCACACTTTCTTTGATCACCCTCTTTGCTTCACTCCCCAACCAAGGCTGGTGAAGTACCACCTGTATGGTGCCTGTATCACCCATCATGCCAAGTTATGATGGCCTCGTGACTTGACTATAACGACTGCAGGTAGGAAGCACCTTGTCGTGTCTGCTAGGGTGTCCCCAGCCTCTGACATTTAAACCAAAGCGAATGTGGACAAAACGGTCAACCAAGAAGAATCCAGAGGAAAGTATGAGACCACTTCTTTTCCTGGAAGGGGAGCAGGGTCAGGGTAAAAGAAAACGTGCCTATCCTTCAGAGACCTGTGCTATGGGTGGCTTTGAGAGAATCCTGGCTGTGAAGTAAAGAGCTTGTTTCAAATTGTAGCACCATTTGGTTCTACCTCTACAATCTTGGAGGAATAAACTTTCTCAACTCAGTTTCCTTATCCAGTGAATGGCACAACGTCTATGGTCCCCGAATCTCAGGGGTAACGTATCTTGGGCTCTTATGGTGTGCCACCCATTGAGATGATTTCATTAATTAAATTACCCAGTGTAATCTTCATGCCCCACAGTGGAGGTACCACCATCGTCACTAATAAATTGAAGAATTTAAGGACATTGGGCCCAAATGAGGAAGCTGAGAGAGTTAGTCCAGTAAGAGTACTTACAGGTTATTTAGTGTCAACTGAAATTTAAAGAGGTTAATGAATCAACTCGCTTCACACAGCTCGAAAATAGCAGAGGCCTGGGACTGGCCGAAACCTAGGCATATCACTTAGCCATTATTTAAGGCTTGCTCGCGTTGGGACAAGGCCGTCCTAAGTGGATGGGCTCTGTAAGCTGTCAAGCCCAGGGCAAGAACTGGTGATGAGGAATAACTCATCTGCAGGACAAGGAAGGCAACGCTGTGTTTGCCTTGGGGAGGAATGAATGCCGGGGATTGCAGGTCTGATCCAAGTTCACTGTGTCTGGCCCAAGGTTATTTTTGATTCAAGGCCACTGTGTCCCAGTTTCTATCAACACTGAAATAAACACCACTCTGCAATCTGCACCTTTTATTAATGGCGTGACTCACTTAATGAGGGCTTTGCTGACTCACATCAATCTTTCTTCTAGAAGAGGCCCATCAAAGAATTGTCGACAGCGGCCAGCCTGGGTCTACTCTGCATCAGCGTTTGGCACGTCCAGCCCGCCCTCCAGCACATTCTCCCTCCAGGAAGAGGGGGAAGAGTAAAACATCAAGACTCACGATCGGCACGAACACACACGCAAGTTTTAAAGACTTTTTCATTGGCTTTCTCTGGATATTGTTCTTTCTTTATGTGTGGATATGTATTTATTTGTTTAGTTTCAGGAAACCCAAAAAGGCATAGATGGAGTCCTCTTAAAATCTGATCATAAGGGGGCGCCACTCAGGCTCAGCTCATGATCTCAGGGTTTGTGGGTGACAGTGTGGAGCCTGCTTTGGATTCTCTCTCTCTCTCTCTCTCTCTCTCTCCCTCTCTCTGCACCTCCCCCACTTGTGCTTTCTCTCTCTCTCTCAAAAATAAATAAATAAACTTTAAAAAAGTAAAAAATAGGGGCCACTGGGTGGCTCAGTCAGTTAAGCATCCGACTTCTCCTCAGGTCATTGTCTCATGGTTCCTGAGTTCGAGCCCCGCATTGGGTTCCGTGCCAACAGCTTGGACCCTGGAGCCTGCTTCAGATTCTGTATCTCCCTCTCTCTCTCTCTCTCTGCCCCTCCTCCACTCATGTTCTGTCTCTCTCTCTCTCAATGATAAATTAACATTAAAATAAATAAATAAATAAAATTAAAAAAAGAAGAAGGAAAATCTGATCATAACATATTTTCCAAATGGGCAAAGGTACTAGTCAAAGCTGCAAAAGGGGAGGCTCAAATAAGGAAAGAATTCAATGAAATGTGGAGGATTTTTCGGTGCAAAGTTCCTCCAGTTCCGCATTCCAGGCTGACCGTAAAGAAAGAGAATCCACTGCCCTGATGGCATCTGTGTTAGCCGCCGTCTGCATCCCAGAATGGCCATGGTGTCAAGATGGAGGAGGCATCAAGATGGCGGTGTGGTGTCCCTAGATTCTGTTAATCTGATGTTCAGGCTATATTTGATCATACACTGACCCTTTCTTCTTGAAGACTTGCTTTTTGCTCTCGTTATTGCCACTGTCCACACAGAGTTCTTGGACAGAAGTTCAGGCCAGACCCCCAGTTTGCTGTGGATTCCTTCCAGAAGAGGCTGTGCTTCTTGTTTTACATGCAGGTCAGCTTGCTGCTGCCCCTTTCCCACCTCGTCTTGCCTGTGAGTAATGTTCAGGCTGGGAACTTGGGAATAACAATGCCACCTTGAGGACCAGCTTCCTGTCCTTCCCATCATTGTGGCTCTGAATGAACTGAATAAGGAAACCTAGAAGCAGAAAAGCTGTCTTTCGAAGCATTGTAGTCAAGGGGAGGGCACTATTTAAATGTGAGACTATAAACTAGATATAATGGAAGGACAGCCTGGGCAGAATCGTAGCATACCTTCTCTTGCCTTATAATTTCTGTTGCTTCTGGGTTGAGGGAGGCTGGAGGCGAGGGGACACTGAAAATTCAAAGTGCTTTGTATGCTTTGTTTCGAGGACTCTCCTTGGCCACCATTGATGGGTGAAATTGCAGAGCTTTCGCGTGGCTCAGAGTGCAGGATCTCCTCTCACTCAGGTCCCCCACAGGCTCGGTGGCCTACTGGTACGGACCACCCAGGTTTAGATCGGAGAGAAGATGCTGTGGAAAGGGGACAAATACGAGACCCGAACATTATTCAAACAGGATGGAAAATAAAGGAAGGGCAATATTGTGCCCCTGGGATGGAGGACGAATTGGAAGACAAGGTAGGAAACAGTCAGGATGTCGATGTGTTGGTTGCCTCTTGCCGTTTTCAGCAACACCCCACAAAGGAGACGAACTTTGTCCCACAACTAGTCTGCGAGCTGGATGGAGGGGAACGTGGCTCTTCTAGCAGAAACATTTCCTCCCTGTGGTCTTCAGTCTAAACTGACTGAGAGTTTGGAAACACGGAGTCTTGCAGGGCTGAAAACCAAACAAAACAATTTCTACTACAGACCAAATGGAAGCAGTTCGAAGAAGCCACCTGAGGATCTGGACTTAAGAGATAAACTCTGGGCCCAAATCCCTTTTGAAATACCTTCTCTTAAGTGTTCTTGACCAGAAGACATGTCCCAGGCTGGTGGGAACAGGGAGGTCACCCAGGGTTACCACTGAAGCCTATTGTCTCAAACAACTTCAAGGTCATCATCCTCGAAGAGATGACTTGAGAGAAGGGCTGGGCAGAGCATAGAGGCCCGTAGGTAACAGATCTGGGGGAATAATTATATCAGGACCAGATTTTTGGCAGGTGGTTACTTGTAGATGGAATGGATGGGGAGCAAGTAGACAACATCTACTAAAATGCTGAAGGAATTGTATCCAAAGAAATCACTAGCTTGGCTACAAATGTTGTTCAACCTCTAAGCAACTCCCAGACCCTCAAGAACAAGAAGAGACCTTCCCCAAACCTACCACAGGTGTCACCCCAGAGGACAATGAGCAAGAAGCAGAGGCTGAGTCCGTGAGATGGGACACCAAGCAACCTGCCCACTGCCAACAAGAAGGGTCTTTACGACTCTTGCTTACTGACCTGGCTCGTTGTCATAGATCCAACCAAGGAGAGGAAGCGAATTGGAAAGACACAGTAGTCACTGACCAGTGACCTTTTCTCCTCTAAAAGTATTATTTTCTTTTATTTTAATTTTCACATTTCTTCTTCGTTGATGCAGATTAGGTATGGGAGGGACAGAACACCTGTGGTTGAAGTTATAAATTACTGACCCATGGGGAGCCATGCCGGATCTGATGGAAAGGGTTGCGCACCACTTAGGAATCGTACGAGTCAGGTGGGATGTACTAACTGGGCCAGACTTGAGACTATGTTCCTGTGGGAGAGGAGGATGTCCTATGTGTGGGAAAAACAGCACATGGATATTCCGGTGACCAGAAGGCAGACTTGGAAGAGCCAACTCGTTGATCCCAATATTTATTCTCTTCTCTCTCAGAAGTAAATGTTTAGCTGAGCACATGGTGACTTGGAATGAAGACTCTGTTTCACAGCCTCCCTTGCATTGTATCCATGTAATTAAATCCTGGCCAGTGGGATGTAAGCCAATGTAGTAGATGCAATTTCTGGGCAGTTTCCTTGGAGGGTCCATGCTCAGATTTGGGCTTTCCTCTTCCTTGCTTCATCTTCCAGACAAGATGGATGGTGTTGGCACCACCCTTCTGTTTCTTGGGAATGCACCCAATGACATGGCAGGTGGAGCTGGGGTTCCCGATGACTCTGTGAAACTGAACACGCAGGGTACCTCTAGACACAAGAGAAAAAACAAACTCTAAACTTGCAAAGTCATGATTTTTTTCCTGGTTCTTGTAAAACTCAATACAGCTATAATGCATTTAAATAACCTAAAAATTAGTTGAAATATCCCAACCAACTGGGAGATGAATCAAAATAGAGTTTGCACCCAGGAAAATACTGTATGAAAGGGCAGACTGTAAGCTCTGAAACTAGTAAAGTAGAAACTAAAATCTAAATCATTCCAAAATAAGGCAATACAAGTAATCACTAAATGAAAAGTTTTGTGACGCAATGTGATGATAATAATTTGAAAATTTCAAAAGATGTATTAGATCCTTTTATTTATCATTGCAATGTTCCTGAGGGCTTACCATGTACCAAGTACTGTTCTCAATGCTTTGTATACATTATCTCATTTGATTTCCACAGTAACTCTGGAATGCTCTTATTACGCCCGTGTCAGAGATGAGGCAACTTAGGGATAGACAAGGTCGATTCTTTGATCACAGTCATATTCTATCAACCCAAACCTAGGAAGGGATGACAGCACAAAGTATCAAGTCAAATGAGTGGTAATTTCTTTTTCTTTTTTTTTAATTTTAATTCCAGTTTAGTTAGCATACAATGTTATATTAGTTTCAGGCATACAAAATAGTAATTCAAAAATTCTATATTACACATTGCTCATCACAATAAGTATACTCTTTGTCCCCTTCACGTATTTCCCCCAACACCCCACCCACCTCCCCTCTGGTGACCATCAGTTTGTTCGCTATAGTTAAGAGTCCGTTTCTCGGTTTGTCTCCCCCACCTTCTTTTCTTTACCCCCGTTTGTTCATTTGTTTTGGTTCTTAACTGGTGCAGCCACTGTGGCATAGAGTATGGAGGTTTTTCAAAAAATTAAAGATAGAATTACCATATGATCCAGTAATTCCACAACTGGGTATTTACCCAAAGAATACAAAAAAGTTAATTCAAAAAGATACATGTACCCCTATGTTTATAGCAGATTTCTCTACCGTAGCCAAACTATGGAAGCAGCCCAAGTGTCCATTATATATATATACATATGTATATAATATATACATATAATATATACATATAATATGTATATATTATATAATATATACATATTATATGTATATATGTATACATATACATATATGTATATACATATACATATATGTATATATTATATAATATATACATATTATATGTATATATGTATATAATATATACATATTACATGTATATATTATATGTATATAATATACATATACAATATATATACATATAAATACATATACATATACATATATATACATATATACATACAATATATATAAATATATAATATATAATATGCATATACAATATATAATATATGGTGTGTGTATACATATATATTGTGTATACATATATATTGTGTATATATATATATATATAATGAAATATTATTCAATGAAAAACAATGAAATCTTGCCATTTGCAATGACATGGATGGAGCTAGAGGGGATTATGCTAAGTGAAATAAGCCAGTCTTAGAAAGACAATTACCATATGATTTCACTAATTTCTTTATTTTACATAAAGAGGACTCACAAATGTTGTGTTCTTGTTATTGCCAATTAAATTGAATTCTCAATGGTAATCAAACAAGAGATAACATATCTCCTCTAAGGCACTAGAGGAAAAGCTATTTATGAAAAACAATAAAAGCCCATACAACAAAATTTTAAAAGTAAAGGAAAATAAGAAGGCATTGAAATAGTGTAAAACAAGATCGTAGAAATAAAATAAAAATAATGCTCATTATGTTAAATATAAATGATTAAGCTTCTCTCTTGAAGTATAAAGTCCTGCAAGTTGAAGCAAAATATAAAGTGTAAAAGTGAAATCAATAGGCTGCAAAATAAAGACCAGAAACTAATCCAAATATTTAGTTTATGCTAAAAGAGACATTTTGAGTCAATAGATATGTGATATAATTCACCAGATGGTAGCTTATCACTGAAAGAATTGTTGTCCTATCTCAAAATAAAGTCTAAGTGAATCATAGGTAAAAATATTTAAACAGCAACCTAAAAAAATCAGAAAATAATCTCTGTATAATTTAAAACAAAAATAATCTTTATATATTCATAAAAGTAAAGACATAATTAAAAAATAAGTGATACAATGGGACCATTAAAAAATATAAGTTACAAAGCACTATAAACAGATGAAATTGGAAAAAAATGTGCAATGGCAAGAAAAAAGACTAGACTCCTAATATATAAAAAGCTCTAAAAAATCAATAAGATATAATCAAATATCTAAAATGAAAAATGAAAAAAAACATGAATAAACAATTTAACAAAAAAGGATTACACGTGGCAAATAAATATATTTTGAAATATTATATAACTCAACATCTAAGTAGTTTTGATTGATGATCATTGAAAATAAATACATTTCCCAATGTTGACAAAGATAGAGGAAAAGATCTTTGGGGGGCATAAACTGGTCCAGCTTTTGAAAAGTATTTTGTCAGTATCTATCAAACCTTGAAAAATGTTCATTTTTAACTAGAAGTTTTGCTTCTAATACTTTATATTTTTGAGATAATTGGACATGGGATTTAGCTAGAAGGATATTAATTCATTATTTGTTAACAGAAAAAATGGAAAGAACCAAACACATTTCAAAATGAATAATACAGTCAATAAAAACTGAGGTGTCATTAAAAGGTATTTGTGAGAAAAAATTACGTATGCGAGTGTGTGCGTGCGTGTATAACCATAAAACCGTGCCATAAATCACTAATTCATGGCACCCACTAAATTGCAAACAGTGATTATCTCCGTGTGTGGAATTATGAGCGATTTGTTTTCTTCTGTACTTTCTGTGCCTTTCAATTTTTCTCTGTGTATTATTTTTATAACAGGAGTATATGTTGCTTTAAGTATTCAGTTAATAAGGATTTAAAAAGGTACTTTAGGGGTGCCTGGTGTGGCCCAGTCAGTTGAGCATCTGACTTCGGCTCAGGTCACGATCTCACAGTTGGTGAGTTCGAGCCCCACGTCGGGCTCTGCGTGGACAGCTCAGAGCCTGGAGCCTGTTTCGGATTCTGTGTCTCCCTCTCTCTCTCTGCCCCTCCCCCACTCGTGCTTGCCTCTCTCTCTCTCTCAAGGATGAATAAACATTAAAAAAAAATTGAAAAAGATACTTTAGGGGCGCCTGGGTGGCTCAGTCGGTTGAGCATCCAACTTCGGCTCAGGTCATGATCTCATGGTTCATGGGTTCAAGCCCCAGTCAGGCTCCGTGCTGACAGCTCTGAGCCTGGAGCCTGCTTCGGATTCTGTGTCTCCCTCTCTCTCTCTGCCCCTCCCCCACTCGTGCTTGCCTCTCTCTCTCTCTCAAGGATGAATAAACATTAAAAAAAAATTGAAAAAGATACTTTAGGGGCGCCTGGGTGGCTCAGTCGGTTGAGCATCCAACTTCGGCTCAGGTCATGATCTCATGGTTCATGGGTTCAAGCCCCAGTCAGGCTCCGTGCTGACAGCTCGGAGCCCGGAGCCTGCTTCGGATTCTGTGTCTCCCTCTCTCTCTCTGTCCCTCCCCTCCTTGTGTTCTCTCTCTCTCTCTCAAAAATAAATAAAACATACACTCTCTGTTTTACCTCCTCCCAAATCTGACCTCCTTCTCTCCATCCCAGTCTATATAATCATAAGGAACTAACTGACTTGGGGTTGGAAATAACCTTCACGTGATGCTGTGTCTTCCTACAACCCCGTGGACAGCACCCCCTTGCTTGGATGCCAACTGGCACCCGCTGGTTCGCTGTTGCCCATCCGGCTTCCCGCCACCTGCTGGGCCATGGTACCCGGTCATCACGGAGCCTCGGCATTTCACAACCGAAAAGAACGTGAAGATTTTTTCTTGCCCGGTCCCTGCATTTTGCCCAAAGAGGAACCCGAAGGTCGGAGGTGCGAAGTGACTGCCCGTGAGCACAGAGCCGCGACTGGGCCAGGCATTGCCTGGATCGGGGTGTCCCCGATCCTGAGTCTGTGCGCTACCCCACGGTCCTCGCCACCTCCAGCTTGGCGCGTTCATTCCGAAGGGTTCTCAGCCCATGCCGGTCTCTGCTGCACGCAGCTCGAACAATAAAGGGGCCCCGCAGCATGAAAGCACCCGCAGGGTCTGGGGTGCAAACTCGGGCTGGTAGCCGAACTTGCTACGTGGCTGCAGCTGAGCCATAAAGCTCTTTGGTCTTGGCTGCCCCTTCTTTTAATTCGAATTTGCAAAGTAGAGCAATAAAGTATAACAGAAGCTGCCTTTGATTTAGGGCTGCCGGGGGAGAGCCTCGAGTTAGATGGAGTTGTTTATTTAAATAAATGAATGGAACTTTAACAGAACAGCTAATAAACAAACCCTCCATAAGGTCACGCCAGGCTCCCCGAGACCCGAGGTGTTGGGTCTGAAACCCAGCCAAAGAGGCCAAGGCCTCACATGGGCCTCACAGAAGTCTCCAGTGGTCTCCGGGGTCCCCCCCGGGGCCTGGGGTTTGGAAAGCCTTGTGAGGAGCCACACCTGGGGACAGGCAGCAAGGGCTTTATTTTATCCACCCTAGAAGGAGGGACAGCCAAGGGGGCACTGCCAGCTGGGGAAGCCAGCGCCCCATGGCACCGAGGCATCCACGCTGCCTTACGGCGACCAAAAATCCCTTCTCCCAGGCCGCCATAGCCTCCGTGGACTCCAACTAAAGAGTAAGAGAGTGACTCCAGTCACAATGCGGCTGACGTCCAAATCCGAATTTGTGAAACCTTTCGATTTGATTTACAATTCCAGTCGTTGGCGAGCTGGCCTCAGAAGGCCATCCAGCCCCAGGAGGGAATTTTCTCCCTCAAGCCTTTTTACCTGCTGCCCCTTCCCTGCAGAATCATCCCTCGCCTCCCTCCCTCCTGTCTTTCAAGATCCAGTTCAGAAGCTGCATTCCGCGGGTTTCCTTCGCTTAACCACGCAGGCCAGAGTGAACTCTCTCTCTTCTGCTTCTCTAAGGGACTCGGTTGGACCTATGGCGTGCCACTGTAATGTATTGTTTTTTGGGTTTTTTGTTTTGTTTTGTTTTTTACGTAGGCTTCAGGCCCAGCCAGGCGCCCAACGCAGGCGGGGCTTGAACTCACCACCCTGAGATCAAGACCTGAGCTGAGATCCAGAAGTCTGACGCTTATCCGACTGAACCACCCAGGTGCTCCTGTGATGTGTTTTTTTTAATATTGCATAGCTGCGGGCACAATTTCTTCTCCCTGTGTGCTTTGCCCACAATCAGTGTTCAAGAGGAAGGGTGAAACAGAAGGACTAACCATTAGCGGTGCAGAGCCCATCCCATTCCGGAGAAGACGCGGGAGGCCCGGACGCGTGGCCATATTATGGTGCCATTAGGACTCGTCTCTGCGCACAAGATGAGCTTTGGAATTATTTTGTTCTGTTTTTGGCAAGATAGGCGCACCTCAGGGCTTCACGCTCCGTCCTTTGCCTTCCCACTGGCTGGCGGTCACAATGGCTTATGACTTTCCTTTGCGGTGTTTTTACTCAAGCAGTTTTCCTAACAGGCTGCTTGCGGTCATTTCCCTTTCGCAGCTGGCCCCAGAGTGAAACGAAGACAAACAAACAAAAAACGATACCCAGGGGTTTATCAATGTTTTCTCCCTTATAAACTGGCAGTGCCTCTCAGCGGGAGAAATTCACAGTCCCCAGTTTACGACTCCTTTCCGCAGGACTGGTCTGCCCAGATTGACTCACGACGTGGAAAAAGCCCAGATCCCTCCGGCTGAGCCTGGTGCCCCCTTGCTGAGCCAGGCAACACCTCTGTTGGGTCTGCGAAATGGTGAAATGATTGCAGGGGTTGTAGATCCTGGAGCACTGGAGCCTTGCAGGGAGAAACGAGGACGCCGTCCCAGGGTGACCTTACGGGGCTTCCAAATGAGCAGAGAGACTTTGTTCCCCTCCTTTCCCATGTATTCCCTCCAGTCGCTCTTTAATTTTCCCAAGGGGGGAAAAAAAACCCCTCTCTTATGATACTTACTATATAGGAGTCAGAAAGAACCTACCAGGAACACCTAAAATTCTGAGCCAGAGTTAAAAAGGAAGAGCAGCAGGGCCCCGGATAAACCAGAGAGGAACCTATGAGACCCAAGGCAAAGGGATCGTGTTCATCGGATTTCTTCCCTGATCCAAAGAGGAAGAAGACCATAGCCGAACCCCATCAGGATGGCGTGTCGAATGAGCTACCCCTATTGAGCCATGGCTTCAAATTTATCATGAGTGACGGGGGGGCGGGGTTTGTGCAAGGGACAGCTTCAACCTTCACACATGCGCTTTGTTAGACCATGCAAGACCACACTTGTGATTTGCTTTAAGGACACAGTTTTTTCATTCATTTACAATTTCACTTCATTCATTCATTCATCGCTTCACTCAAAATGAGGGTCAACTACAAGCTGGGTACATAGGAAGACAGTCTTTGGTCTCACAGAGCTTCCCATCTAGTGGCAGACATGAGTTTAAAGGGGCAGCTATTGGAAAGGTCCGACAGGACTTGATCGGATACCTCAAGCTTCTCTCTCCAATACCACCCTTGGGTCACCGCCTACCTCTCCATTGTCTACCTAATCAATCCCTGCCTCTCCCCTTACCAGTTGTGCTTCCTTGGCCGTGTTTAGGTCCCATGAGCTTCCTCTGTAAATTGTGGGAAAGTTGAATTAGGTGAGATGGTATCTACAGAGCTCCTGGAACACAGAAGGAACTCTAAGTGCAGGTTTATTTCCCCCCTTCCCCTCCCCTCATACCTCTACTGTCTGAGGTCTTGAATTTGGTGACTTCCTTTTCCAAATAAAACCATGTGTCCTGCTCCCTCTTTCCTTCCCCGCCCCACACAAACGTACTCTTACACCTCGTCCAGATAAATATTCACTTACTGACTCCATCCATCTAGCTAATTCCGCTTTCTATGTCCGTCCTACTCAACTTTCGACACCCATTTTGACCTCGTGGTTATTTACGACCTGCATTTGCAACGCCCTCCTGTTCCCTGGTGGTTGAAGCAGTAAAGTGGCTGAACTTGGGGACAGAGGTATAGTGCCTGGGAAATAAAGAGATGTTGCAGGTCAAAGGCAGGGCAGACAGGGACACTGTCTCGGGCTGGAGCCGACACAGAAGCAAAAGACCAGAGCCAGGCAAGCTGTTAGGTGAGTGGAGGCAGACACAACCTGACAGAGATAAGGGATCTTGAAACAAAAGCGAAAACCTCCCTCGGACAGGAAACCTCTCATTCCCTCCTCTGTCACTCTTGTGGCCAGATCCAACGATAGCCTTCCTCTCTCCAGCTTTGCTGAGTCCCGGAGTCCTGGGTTGCTGCCTGCAGCCACAGCCACATTAGCAGGCCAGACAGCAGGTTTTATGTAGCCATGCCGTCCGGCTTCTTCCAGAGATACCAGACCCGTACTCAGGAACCCCTGAGAGCGCCTTCCTGGTGTTTAAACAGACATTTAAATTAAGGAGGAAGTTTAAACTAGTTCACCTCTGAGACTCCTTCCAGTTCTGGGAGATTTTCTGTTCAACAGACCTTTATGTTAGTTCATGTTAAACTTATTTATTGAATAGATGATAAATGCTTATAGTAAAATGAAATTAAACAGCATGAAGGGGTATGTACCCAAAGCCCTAACTTACCTTCCTCAGAGGCAATTACTGTAACAAGTTTCATAGGTATATGCGTAGCAATTTTTGATAAACATTTACTTGTGAATAACCATTTATGAGTATAAATAGCTGGGAACCTTTTCTCAGCACTCACTTATCTTTCATTCATGAAACTTCAAACTTACCCTATCCCTATTCATAGAATCAACCTCTTCCTATTTTGTGTCCTCACTGTGCTAAGTAAAGACCTAACTTACGGTGTCTAAAATGTTTTCCTGCCTATCACTGTCTGTATTACAAAATGATGAACGAAATAATAAAGTAGAAGGAAGAAACTGTAACAGTAGCAGTGAGAATTAATGATAGAGAAAACAGTCATCCCAGAAACAAGTTATAGCTGATCTATAAAACCAGGGTCCATTCTTTATGGAGACTAATGAAGTAGATGCTTGGTAGGTCTGACTAAGAGAAGAATAAGAGGAAGAAGAAGGAACAGGAGGAGTAGGGGAAGGGGAAGAGAAGGAGGAGGAGGAGAAGGAGAAGAAGGAGAAGAAGAAGAAGGAGAAGGAGGAGGAGGAGGGGAAGAAGGAGGAGGGCAAAGAGGACAAGAAGGACAAGGAGGACGAGGAGGAAGAGAAGGAGGAGGAGAAAGTAAGTAATAGTGAAAGCAAGAAAAGTAATAGGTTGATAGTTATAGAGAAAGCTTTAAATTATAAGGGTATTTTATACCATTTTATGCCAACAAATTTGAACATCTAGATAAGATGGATAAGAAACTGACAAGGTAATCAAAGATTGCCACTAAAACTCTGGGCCCAAGGGTTTTATACACAAATTCTACCAAGCCTTCAAGGATTTGTGTCATTTAACTTATTCTACAGCATAACAAAAGATAGGAAATTTCTCAACTCAATCTTCAAAGATAGTACGTGGAAAAAAAATGTTGGCCAGTCTCACATACATAGATATAAACATTTTAAGTAGCAAATTAGAAAGTCAAATCCAACAGTTTGATAATAGAATGTCAAAATGGTTTATCTCATTCACCATTGGGCAACTCAATAATATAATTCACCACATAGGCTGCTCAAAATAGAATGTGTGTGTGTGTGTGTGTGTGTGTATGTAGTCACCTTAAAAGATGCCAACATGAACAGCTGATAAAATTCTTCATCCTTCCTCATTAAAACATACTTTCATAATATTATTTTATTTGAATAAAATGCCCTTAGTCTCTAAAATAGAGTCTTTACCAAATCCTCCAGTAAAAATCCCACATACCTGTGAAATATTAGAGGCGGTTTTACTAACTGAGAACAAAACGAGGATCTCTGTTATCATCGCCACTGGAAATATTAGCCAATGCAACGAGACAAGAAAAGGAGACTTTTAACTATTGCAAAGGAAGGCACCAAATGGCTCATTTTCACAGTTATTGATGAAGAAAGTCTATGAGAAGCCATTTAAAAGATTATTATAAATAATAAGGTAATTCAACAAGGGGCCAAATAGAAGACAACATAACAACACCATTTCTTTTCTTATATATAATAAAATAAAAAATATAATAATAGTAATAAGGCAAACATTTATATATCATTACATTTTGCAAGATGCGGCTCTAAGTGTTTAATATAGGTTAACCCACTACTTTATCCTCATAACAACTCCAGGAGTCAGATATCATTATTGTTACCATTTCACAGAAGGGTAAAAGCAACTTGCCCAAGATCATGCAGCTGACAAGTACCAGAGCCATGGTATGAACCAAAAGAGTCTGGCTGCATTTTCCATGCTCTGGAAATTATATCCAGAATGGAGATCCTCATTAAAAATTTTCTGAAGAATCCAAAAAGAATTTTCATCAGGATGACAGACATATTTCAATGTGATAAAGTCAAAGAACGGTAATGATGGAAGGATTCAGATTCTCCCCGACACTGTCACCTGAACAGTGCCCTGATGAAACCCTTTTGAAGGCAATTGGTTAATATCTGTTAAAATTGAAGATAAACTGGGTGCTTGTGCTAAAGAGATCTTTCAGTATAAGAATACGTATTGCAGAATAGTTGGAAAGAGCATAAAATAGACAACTAAATGCCCATCAGTAGGAGAGCCTGGAAATAAAGGGTTCTATATCTTTATTATAAAATATTATGCAGACGTCAAAAATGTAGTGATATGGAGGGGCACCTGGGTGGCTCTGTTGGTGAAACGTCCAATTTTGGATCTCAGCTCAGGTCACGGTCTCATGGTCCTGAGATAAAGCCCTGCATCAGACTCTACGCTGAATGTGGAGCCTGCTTGGGATTCTCTCTCTCCCTCTCCCTCTGCCCCTCCCCTGCTTGCTCTCTCTCTCTCTCTCTCTCTCTCTCTCTCAAATAAAAAAAAAAGCATTGATATGGAAAAATTGCAAAGACAGACTTTCAGGTGAACACAGCAAACTGGAGAATATGCACAGAGTGATCCCCTGTGCTTTTTAAAGGCATAATATTGAGAGATACATGTGCATATTCATGCACAGAAATGGGACTGAAAGAAGAGGGTCCAAACTATTGGCAGAAATGTCTCCTGAGAAAAGGACAAAGAGAAGGATGGGAGTGCAAATCCTTCAAGGTTTTCTCTCTATGACTCTGCGTCATTCGAACCTCCTGTAAGAGGCATGTATTTTGAAGTTTGAATGTGTCGTTTAAAAGGACACAAAATTTTAAGAAAAAAATTAAATACTACTCTCAAAACCAGAGCCCAGGAAAGGGGAAAAAATGTTTTTTTGGTTAAAGAACATATTTAAGCCCAAATGCAAGCACTTAGGTCTTTTTGAGTTTTTTGGTTTGTTTGTTTGCTTGTTTGTTTTTTGCTTTTTGTTTTTTGTTGGTTGGTTGGTTTGGTTTTGCAAAAGGACTGATAATTTTGATGACAAGGGAGTTTGGAATGCTCATTCTTCTGACCACTTCTAGCAACGCTTAGCGAGGTGAGGGACAGACATCTTCTTCAGAACGAGAATGAATGAGAAGAACAAGAGAGCCCCGGAAAGGCAAGGAATTTGCCCTGTTGCATAAGAACGCTGAATTGTGTTGGTTTCAGCTTAGGAAGCAAGGTTAACGAAAGCTGTTTAATAAGAGGTGTTTCTGAGAATGGCATTAGATTTGTGAACGGCCCTGCTTCAGAGAGGAGTTTTGATGCCCTTTCTCAGAAGGCAGTGGAAAGCTCAGATCTTAAGATTCTCTTTGTTTTGGGGGGAGAGATTGGGGCTCAAGACTGGGTGGTTTAAAACCCACCATACCTCCCAAGGTTGGGGAAAAAGGCACCGGAAAACCCTCCCTCCACCCCCATGTTTAGTAATAGCAGCTGCAGGTCAGAGCGGGAGATAGCAGTTCATACTCAGGAGGGGGCGGTGGTGTCAGAAAAAAAAAAATTAAAGCAAAAGATCTGGAAATGAACACTGTCGCTTACAGTTAAAAAAACTGGTGCTGGGAGCGTTCACCTTAGTATGAATTCTGGTTGCACAGCGCAAAAGTTCTGAGACCTTGGGCGACTGGCATACGTTTTTTTTTAATCCTTAGTTTACTTACCTTTGAAATGGTGGTAGAATGATTTTCTCACAGGTTTGTTATGAGTCATAAATGAAATAATCTTGTGAAGTAGTGCAGTGCTTGGGACATAATATTCAATACATGTTAGTATTATTATAATACATAATAGTATTATTTATTTAATGGTTAATTTTGAGAGAGAGAGAGAGAGAGAGAGTTGGGGGCGCAGGGGCAGAGAGAGAGGGAGACACAGAATCCAAAACAGGCTCCAGGCTCTGAGTGACAGCACAGGGCTTGAACTCATGGGCCATGAGATCATGACCTGAGCTGATGTCAGACGCTTAACTGACTGAGCCACCCAGGCACCCTGAGATCGCAATTCTTTTTTTATATATATTTTTAATGTTTATCTATTTTTGAGAGAGAGAGAGAGAGAGAGCCAGGGAGGGGCAGAGAGAGAAGAAGACACAGAATCTGAAGCAGGCTCCAGGCTCTGAGCTGTCAGCCCAGAGCCTGATGCGGGGCTCGAACCCACGAACCGCGAGATCAGGACTTGAGCTGAAGTTGGACGCTTAGCCGACTGAGCCGCCCAGGCGCCCCTAGTAATAATGGCATTATGGTCACCGTAAGAACCAGGGAAACAATCACACTCCTTTAGGAATTTGGTCTCTAATTCATGGTTGGTTTTGCTTCTTAGTAGAACATGTTCCAGGGCTCATGGAGGAGTCAACGGCTCTTGGGTGCGGCCTGGAAAGTGGCTTGCCAGCTGGGGACACAGTCTACAGTTTCACGGTCCAGGAGCCACTGGTTCGTGTGGCTATTGAGAGCCCAAAATGTGGCTAGTCCAAAGAGAAATGTGCCATAACCATAAGGCAGTCCTCTAGATTTGAAGACGCAATACAATGATGTAAAATAAATCATGAATTCTTTTCATGTTGATTACATGCTGAAGTGATCATACGTTAGCTGTATTGGCTTAAATGAAAGATGTCGCTAATATGACGTTCCTCTCTTTCATTTTGCTTTCTTTAGATGGTCACAAGTCTTAAGTTACATTTCTATTGGAGAATGCTGGGCTACACTCTATTTGTCCTGAGAAGTGTGTGTTTAGCATTTTCAAAACACTTTCTTTGGGTTTCTGGGAGGGTAGGTGAGAAGAAATTCCTTTCTCCATTATTAAGGTAGAGAAACTGAGGATTGAAGTGATTTTCCCAAAAATGTTCTCAGTGTGACACATACCCCTGTGGGGGGAAAAAAAACTCACTTAGAACAGAAGCCTTCATAACAAAAAGGTGGTAGTTTTCCTCGTCTCCCACCATGTCACGTTCCACAGAGGCAAATGCTATTTTTTTAATTTTTAAATGTTTACTTATTTTTGAGAGAGACAGACAGACAGATAGGCAGACAGAGCATGATCAGGGGAGGCACAGAGAGAGAGGGAGACAGAATATGAAGCAGGCTCCAGGCTCTGAGCTGTCAGCACAGAGCCTGACACGGGGCTTGAACCCGTGAACCGCAAGATCGTGACCTGAGCTGAAGTTGGACGCCTAACCAACTGAGCCACCAGGTGCCCCAGAGACAAATACTTAAAAAAAATTTTTTTAAATTTATTTTTATTTTTTGAGAGAGTGAGAGAGAGAGGGCGAGAGAGAGAACATGCACAAGTGAGCAGGGGAGGAGCAGAGAGAGAGAGAGAGGCATCCCAGGCAGGCCCCATGCTCAGTGTGGAGCTGACGCAAGGCTAGATCTCATGACTGTGAGATCATGACCTGAGTGAAGTCAAGAATGGACGTCTAACCGATTGAGTCACCCAGGCGCCCACAAACACTTTTAATATGTATGTTAAGTGGTGTTATTAATTACTTCAGTGTTACCCACCTAACTCTTATCAACTGTGAACATTTGTGTTCAAGATTCCTTTCCGATGAAGCACGCTGCCTTCACCAGAACAACCTCTGGTCAAGGAAAGAGATAACAGCTTTCTGAGTCAATCATGTGTAAGCACAGTCTCTAGCTTACAACAAGAACTTAGGGTTGTTACCAGAAAGAAAGGAAAACAATTCCTGAGGAAGTAAAGAGTGTGTGGCTTTAGTCCTCTTTTTCCATAATTGGATCTTTATGGGCACAGTAGGTGCCCTAGTTTGCAGCACAAAACAATCAAAGTATGAATGTCCCTCTTTGTATCAGGATTCTGCCAACTTTTGAACCAAGGATTCTTCTTAGAACAAGATGTGGCCTCCCTAAAGTCTGGTATTAATTTACCACAGGTAAAGAGAACCAAAGGCCACGTAGAGCCTAGAATATTAATTATGAGAAAATTTAACTCCGAGGTTGCAAGCCTAATCTGTAAAGTGCTATATAGTAAATGTTTTAGGCTTCTGAGAATCGGTGGTCTTTGTACAGCTAAGCAACTCTGCCTGTTGTTGCAAAAAAAGCAGTCCTGAACAATATAGAAATGAATGGGCATGGTCATGTTCCAATAAAACTTTACAAAAACAGGTGGAGGGCCAGCTTTGCTGAAGGGCAACTCTTGGATTCCAGCTGGTTTCCAGCGGAAACTACATCCAAATCACAAAAAGCCAACACATTTGCACAAGAGGAGGAAATATATATTAACACTGAGTAGTATTATCCATAAACAACAGTAAGACAGGACTACTTAGGGAGATCCATCATTGCGAGAAGATGCTTATGTTGATAGTGAGGTAGCAGCCCCCGTGGGGGGGCATCACGGTAGGCTTACCTTAAAATGTTGGGTGGAGAAAGGAATGGAAAAGTAACCAGAGGAGGCTGTTAAGGCTGATGTTTTCCTCCTCCACAATGGAGAATACCTGTACATTTTTCACAGTGAGGTTGGTAGAGGGAAATGATTAAGTCACTAGGGAAATAGAAGGACTTGGTATCATGAACAGGTAGAAAAGTTTTCCCAGACAGGAAGGAGCAATGCTTCCTACTTCAATGGAGGAATGAGAATTGAGTTGGTTCCTCAAGGACATTTGGTTTCTCCACTTTCCATTCTTTCATGAAATATTGATCTATGCCTTTCTCCTCCTGCATCACCTCCAGCCTTACATCATTGCTTAGTTGGATATTAGTAGGCCTTTCTTTCTTGAGGTGAAAGAACTTAGGCCAGCAATCTTCAGATTTACTCATGGGATGCGTCCAAAGAGAAGTCACCCAATATTATCTTCACTAGGACATCGGACTGGAGACAAGGAAGCATGTGTGTCCTAGACTGTATCACAGGGTTATGAGGCTGCTCTGTTACCAAGCCTGGGTTTTAGATTGAATTAAAAACCATCTCAATTTAAGAGGTCTCCTGGCAAAATGCTGGCCTACCATGTGAGTGGATGAGCATGAAATATGGCAGGCCACGGCTATCCTTCCTGAACGTCTGCAATCAAAGGATAAATGAATATGACCGATTTTCCTGAATAAAGCTGGGTTTGCGTTTAAGATAAATGGCCAGGCAAGGTGAGGTTCGATGATGAATGAATTGGGATTAGCATTGCAGGCGTGATGGAGAAAGGCTTTCTATTCCTGATACTTAAAATCATTACTCTTGGTTAACATCTGCCACAATTAATCACTCCACCCCCCGTGTTTGCTCAGAGTACTTTGTTTGGATCTCAATCGAAGCCCTGATTTTAGTCTACCTTCTATCATCCATAGATGTATAAAAGCCTGTCTTGCCAGTGGGCTGTGATTCCTTTGAGAGCAGGCACTGTTTTAGCTAATTTTGTAGCAGAGTGCGAACTCCGGAATGTCTATCGAGCAATGGTTTGGGGGATGCAATCTTAGGCAAGACAATGTAAGAGTCTGTGGGCTGGGCTTGCAATGCATTTTTGCTTAGACTTTTAGGTAGCTTTAAGTGGCGGCTGACGGAGGAATATTAAATCTCTGGTAAGCCACCCTTGGGCACCAAAAGACTCCCTAAAATACTGTGTACGTACGTGGTTGAGTTGAACGTGTTGATATTTTACCTGAATTTCTTTAGAAGTTAAGGGCACAAAGGAAATGCTTTTTACCCAGCCCATCTTTCTCATAGAGACGGCTGCTTCACATCCCTGGAAGGCATATTTTGGTGACTTCTAATGACCACGTCCTTCTAAGACCAGCGGATTCCGTTTAGAAGTGCCTGCCTTTGGTGTTGCTGAGGCCAGGTATATAATCTAGCGCTGGGAGCTCAGACATAACTGAGTCACTCAGCACAATAGTGAGAAGAGGCCTGAGGGGGAAAGAGTGACAGCTTGAGGAAAGCCAACTGGAGCCAGGCAGGATGAGGAAATACGGAGAAAGGCAGAAGGGAAGACTTCCAACCCCCTTACCATACACACACACACACACACACACACACACACACACACGCACCCCTTCTCTGGTGGCACGGTTGAAAATGGATTTTGGAGGGCAGAAATATCTAAAGGGCATTTGAATCTGTACCCTGAGAAGTACATGCTTCAGGTGTGGTGACCTGAACAACATAGATTTGTGTCCCCCAGTGTGAAAGGGTAGAGTTGATCCTACCCAGCCAGAGGCTCCATTTCCCAGCCTCCTTGCATGGGGGGAGGGGGGGGTCCATATGGTTAGTTCTTGCCAATAAAATGTGAGTGAACTGAGGTGTGACCTTTTGGATTGAGATTTTCACCATCTCAATACTGGGTGCTCTAGGTCAAGGGTTAGCAATTTTTTTTTTTTTTTTTTTTTTTGTAAAGGGCAGATAATAAATATCAGTAGGCTTTTCAGGCTACCCAGCCTCCACTGCAAGTCCTCGGCTCTGCCAATTTAGCAAAAATCAGCCATAGAAAATATGTACACAAACAAGTGTGTCTGTGTCCCAGTGAAACTTGACTTATGGACGTTGCAACTGAATTTTGTGTAATTTTCACTCATCCCAAACTGGTCGTCTTCTTTTGACAGTAGCTATCTAGGTTACACCATAGCCCTGTGGTCGTTGCTTTCTCTGAGTCGGTATCGATTCCTTTCTTCCTCTTTCAAAGGGGGACACTTCCCCTTGGAAAAGTGGATCTCTCTGTCTCTCTGTCTCTGTCTTGTGCATACCTTTAATCTCTTGCCTCCTGCCTTCAAGGATGCTATCATCTTTTCCTATCCTTTAACGTGAAAGCAGAAAGAAAATCCGTTTCATTAAGCCCTACTGACTTCTCAAGCTTCTGACTTCTCTGCCTTTCTCTTTGTAAATAGCCTTCATATTTTAGAGCAATTTTAGGTCCGCAGCAAAATTGGGCAGAAGGCACAGAGGTTTCCTATATATCCTCTTTCCCCACAGCCTCCCCCATTATCAGCATCCCCCACCCATGTAGTACATTTGTTATGATTGATGGACTTACACTGAGACATCATGATCGTCCAGAGTCCATAGTTTACATTAGGGCTCACTCTTGGGGGTATAGATTCTATGGGTTTAGACAAATATAGCCATCATTATATTAGGCAGAGTATTTTCACTGCCCTAAAAATCCTCTGTGCTCTACATACTCACTCCTCCTTTCCCTCTAACCCTTGGGAACTACTGGTCTTTTTACTCTCTCCATAGGTTTGCCTTTTCCAGAATGTCAGATCTTCAGAATCACTCAGTATGCAGTCTTTTCAGGTTGGCTTTCTGTACTTAGTGATACGCATTTAACTTTCCTCCCCGTCTTTTCATGGTTTGATAGCTCATTTCTTTTCGGTGTTGAGAGTGCACTAGGATGTCATGATGGACCGCAGTTTAATCCATGTACCCACTGGAGAACATCTTGTTGCTGTGACTTTTCTTTTCAACCGCTAAGACACTGAGCCGATGCTTGACCTACAGCTTTTTTTTCTCATTCATTACTGTTATCTTTTGCAGTCAAGTATCAGTCCTATTCACACTATACTAACAGCTCTTGGGGGCACCGATGATTTCTAGGTGGGCCGATCAGTGGTCTTGTCTAAGTCTTTATCCATCCTAACGACCGCTGTCTTTGGCACTTTAGAACCCTAAGTGTCGTAGGTGTGGAAACGCTCCCCCTTGTTATGTATCACCTCGGAGCCTGCATGAAATTATTCATTAGCCATTGGTTCTTGGTACTTACGGTAAAGAAAAGCTAGACCATACGTGAACTTGAGTGTTGGTTCAGGCAAGAGAGAGGTCTGTGCCTTTTGCTAGAGATGTCACCCAGGGTGCGCATGTGTGTTGTCATGAATTAAAACGATCAGGACACTTAGTCCCCCCTGACAAAGCCAACTGCTTCAGCAAGTAGAAAAAAAAATGGATGAAAACAGGAGAAATGCCTGAAATACAAGAAAAAGGAACAAAGTACTTTTTAATATAGTTTGGTTATAGTATTTACATAGCATCATATTGAATCAAATGTAAAGTCACCAATGGTCGACATTTTTGACCTACAGCTACGTATCTTTACACAATGTATGTATAGTCAGGATTCACTCTTTACGGACACTGATGAGTGACAGTGGAATGAGAAAAACCTACCAGAGTGACCTGGTTGTGTTTTTCTGTTTCACAGATGAGTAAAAGAGGACGGAGATCATACACCTGTGATGTACATCTACTCCCAGAACCTGGGTCTTCTGCTTGGACCCTCCCCTTCTCGAATTGCCTAGACCATTGAGCTATAAATTCCACACTTCTTTCTTAGGTAAGGCTTTAAAAAAAACTGAGCTATTTTCATACTCTACTGAAAACTGTTTGACCCTGAGCAGTTTACGAGTGAGATTTTCAACACTGAAATATTCCATCCACAACTCCCCAAGGCCAAGGATTCTCCCCGATACTTGGAGCTTTGCTCATGTTTTCAAGCCAAGCTCATGCAAGCACAGATCAATTCCAGCCTCCAGTTTGCAGAAAGATCTCCTGCATCTTCTCTGCTACCCAGTTGAAAGTTTCTTGACTCAGTTCCAAGGAATCCTTTCCACCTCCGTTTTATTAAAATTCATTTTATCATATTACAACCTTTCAAGAAGACATGTACTGCAATAGGAAAATAAATAGAGCCAATCTCTTTTGTATCATCAAAGTCCTTAAATGATGAAGATATGAAATACCAGCTTCTTTTTTTTTCCTGTTCATCATCATGTAGAAGGATTATTGAGGCTAATTGAAGCCTGTTACATTTTTCTGCTATTGATGTGGATTTTAGCTGAAGTGGAATGAAACATATCGTCTATGAAGGGAGATTACTTTTACAAATTAAACCAATGTATCTTACTGAGTTCTATTTCCAGAAATGTGACCTTATTACACTTCATAATTTAAAATGAGAGCAATAAAGACATACTAGGCAACATGACTTCTAATAATGCCTGCTGGATTTGAATTAAGTTTGGTCTTGACCATTAAAACATCACAAGGTACCCTGTGGGGACTGTGATGAAAAGCTCCCCATTGGATCAGTTGTTCCTGGCCATTCCAGACAAGATAGCATCCTTCCTCTGTTCTTAGTAAATAAAACGCTCTTGAGTATTCTTGTTGTTGCTACAAGAAGAGGAAAATCCGATTCTCTGTATAGCTGCCTGCAAGGTGAGAAAGAAAAGGACGGAAGAGTGGGGGAAGGAAAGAAAGGCAGGCATATCGCTTCTGGGCCTTTTGGCTAAGATCAAGTGTGGAAAGACAGGCAGGCAGGCTTATAGTCCAGATTTATTTTGAAGAGGAGAAACTGGTGGGAGAACAGGGGAGAAAAGAAACCCAAAGGACAGGGTGTAGGGAGCCTGGTGTCGGGGAAGGACAGCTGGCAGAAGGGGCCACACTGGAACAGGAAGAGTGTCCTGATGCACTGGGCTGGGGGAGGGACGAGTTCTAGAAAAATATATTGGAAGTTTCTAGAGCATCGGGAGAGGGGCTGAGGCTAGGACGGAGCAGACACAGGTGGGGCAAATTAAAAGACATGATTGCAAAAAAAATAAATAAATAACAGTAAGGTTGTTCAAATATGCCAGGTGAGCAAGAAAGTGCAAAACTCTTAAGCCCTTAGTTCTCCTGAAATGGCTTCCCCATCATCACACGATAGTATTCAAGAACCGGTCCCTTCAGGACATCCGATCTCAGATGGTTGTGATACGCACACAAAGCTACAGAGGAGTATAGAGAGGGGACTTCAAGAAGAAAGTACTGACTGCAAGTCAAGTCTCTCATTTAGAGCCTCACTGGTTATGTCTCTGGGACATTTTCTGTCCCTGTGTGGTCTCCTGTCGTAGGCGTAGTGAAAATGCCTTTAATCTTCTATGTCTAGCTGGCCTTGACCCCAGCCAGAGTAAATTGCAGACACTCTACATCACCTTGTCCAGTCTCAAACTACCCCACGCACTAAGGCCTGTTTCCCTTAAGAGCAGACAAAATCTAGAGCTGGGACACAGCGGTGTGGCCAAGTCACAGATTGCCCACATTCTTCCCCTGCTTACCGGGTATATCAGTTCAAGCAAGTTTTTTAAACCATTCTCCATCCGTAAAATATGAATATCAATACTTCCTATTTTGCAGGGATGTTGTGAGAATTAGATAAAACCTATAGAGAATACGCCAAGCTCTAGGACTGACAAAGAGTCGATACTCATTGATTACTAGTAGGTATTACCACGGCTGCTAATACTTCTTACTGCTACTGCTACGATTTCTGTGCTTATTATTAGACCACTCACCCAGCATCTTTCCCCTGGGTATTGCCCCCTTCTCTACCATTTATCTGGTTGCGGTTGGAGTAGCCATGTCTATACAATGGTACTTGTCTTCTCTATCCACTTCTACCCCTCTATCTACTTCTATCCACTGTAGTTCATGCTCCAGGAACTGTGGGTTGATAATCAAAACTCAATCAGTGGGTCCCTTCTAAATAAATTTTAATTTGAGAACAAATGACAGTCAACCCAGACTTTTTGACACGGCTGAACCCATAGCGTGTAAAAGATGGGTGATGTCATGGGCTATTTTCTGTCACGTGGAAAACTGAGGGATGTGGACCATAGCAACACTTCTTTAATCTTTATTGAGCAGTAGAATTACTATAAGGGCTTGTAAAAATACACATTGCTGAGCCCTAACCCTGTTTCTGATTCCGGGGCCGGGTCTGAGAATATGCGTTTGTAACAAGCTTTGCGGTAATGTTGATTCTGTTGGTCTGCACACCACACTTTGGGCACTACTTGTATATAAGAAGAGAGAAGAGTAACACCAAAATGTGGAACAAATGAAAGATAGATAGGTAGATAGATAGATAGATAGATAGGACATATATATTATTCTGGCTTCTCCAGAGATTTAATATCTTCCTAAATTTCAGATGCCTCCATCATTTGATTTCATGAAATACTCCAAGATCATTCTAATAATGCCCCTTTCTTGCCTAACTGAACTGGCTTGGTGTTTTGGGCATGCCAAAAGATGATTCAAGAGTTTTGGGTGGGCAATACAGTCTCCTGTACTTAAAAAGCCAATTCTTCATATTTCGTCTCAAACTTTCAGATAGCGTCTATATTCGTACTCTGTACAGAAGAGAAGGAGTTTACTCTTCAGAATACAATGAGGACTTCAAAATGAGGCTGAAGGGCTCTCCCTCCAGGAAGACAGCATCGCTAAGGTCCATGATGTCTGTGTAATTCTGTATGTAGCCAGAGCAGAGGACCACTGGTTTCACCCAGTGAGAAAAGGGACACAGGCACTTCCAACCACTGCCCGTGTTTGCAGGACCTCACCGCAGCCCTTGCGCATGAAATGAGCCTGAACTTGGGCAGTAAGAAAGATTCAGATTTGAGCCCCAGTTTTGCCATTGCCAGCTGGGTGACCTTGGAGAAGTTCCTCAGCGTTGCTGATCTTCGGTTAACTCCTCTGTTGGATGGATGAAATAACAGAATCACTCTACAGGGTTAGAGTGCCACTGACTGATAAACTGTGGGAAGGACCCCCGTAGTTTTGGAGCATTTGTGGAAGGGGAGTAAGCAGCATTATCATCACTTTTGGGAGGCGGGGGAGGGAGGCCAAGAGGACCCACGTTTAGCATAAGAGAGAACGCAGAAAGCATAATTGTGTGGCCAGCGATGAGTCCAGAGGGTTGATCTGGGCTCTTTCCTTGTCCTTCCATATCCCTAACCGTATCAAACTCTCCTGCTGGGAGAAGCAGAGTCTTAACCTTTCCTTATAATTCTGATCATACCACCAAAGTCTTGTCTTCTGTCTGCTTCTTTCTTTCCATCCAGTGACTCTAATTCCTGATCGGAGGACAGAGTGACCAAAACATTTCCTGCCTGGGAAAGTCAAGTCCCCTCTAGAGAAAGCCCCGGAACGCCCTCACCTGCTTGTCAGGTCCCTGACACAGACACTTCTGGGACACGGCTGGTGAACAGACAGCAGCGGGACCCCAGTCAGGAGTAACCCCCTGACTGTGTCACCAATTTTCACACCATCATGGGAGGTCTCCTGAGCCTAATTGGCTGGGCCACACCAGCTGAGACCTACCAGGTGTAACACTAATGACATTAGGCTGATGGTGAAAGAATAAACATGTCAGAACCTTGGCATCCTGATATGTGCTGCCTCCTTTTATGCAGGAACCCTGCGAGGCTGTGCATAAGCAGTGATGTCTTGGTATCCACATCTCCGGAATCCCTCCGTGCCCTCAAAGCTGCAGCATGCCCTCTCTAATATTGTTACTGGGGGCAAATCTTCATTTGCTCAGAGTAGATCTGATTTTGGAAAATAGCTGAGAGCTATTCATTCCCAAGCCCGGCGACAAGGAGAGTGATCAAGCAGGGTAATAGCACTTTGGGTAATAAACAAGTGTGACTTTGAGATTGATTTTGTTGGGCATGGATCATAAACCGATTCTGAGAGAAGTCAGAAATGCAGTTGTATGAGCTTTCCCAAATAGGCTGCCTCCCTAAGTGAATGAGGAGTGAACTCATAAACGCTGAGTTCCTACTGGGTAACAGACGCTTTCCATACACAGTCTTTAAATATATAATCTCACAATTGTGCCGTATGATCAACATTTGCAAAAGAGGGAACAGACTCCCAGCTCAATAACCTATCCAGCGTCACAGAGGTAACAAATGGCGGCGTCCAGATCAGACTTTAAACTACCTGACTGCGAATACTCGTGCTCGGGGACTTACCCAGGGGGCTTTGTGACCGACTCCCTTCTCAGCCTCCTCATTTTCTCCCCATTCTCTTCAGCTCTCTCTCCTCTGACCCTCAGCTTCCTGCCCGGCACCCTCCACCTTCTCAGGGTAATTTGCCTAAAAGATAAAGCCTTCAAATAAGCCCTACCCAGGTCTACAATGGCAAGACATGGCAATTACCCCCAGCTTTTCTCATAAATCACCCCAAGCAAAAAAAAAAAAAAAAAAACAAAAAAAAACAACAACCAAAAAACAAGGACGGTCAAAAAAACTCTGCCCTGGATGTAACCGGGAGACATCAGTACCCTAAAATGACAATACAATTGTGTCTGGTTATTTGTGGTAGCTCTGTTCTGTAAAGTCACCGAGAACACCAAATTAGTGGGTACTGAACCAATGCTTCCAAGGGAAACACAGGGATAGGGTCCTGTAAGCCCCCGGTCACTACATTTTCATCAATCAATCCATACTTAACCTTGTCTTTTGTGTGTTTCTGTTTAAAAACTCCTTACTTGGTATTGCTGATTCATTAACATTGAACTCATGGCCAGATCATGCCTGATCAAAGCTTCTCCAGCTCATGTAGTCTCTCCATAAGGCACAGCACAGCCTTCTTGTATTTAGGAACACTGGACACCACTTTAGCACCGTGTTTGGGGCCATTTTAAACAGCAAAGTCATCAACAACCAGCTCCAAAATGCAAATAACGTGGCACTAAAAGGGATACTTGTTTATAGTCTGAAAGCTGAGCTAAGAAAACAGAGTGTCACCTTGTTCGACCTCAGCCAGGACTGTGTGTGTGTTGAGTGAATTCATGCTCGTCACTCTAAGCATGTCCCTGGATGACCACAAAAGTGCCACAGGTCTCGATTCGGGGGTTACACATGAATTTTAGTGAAAGGGAAAATTCACAAACACAGAATCTGTGAATGATGAGTATCCACTGGATGTAAGAAAATGAAATGAAGATCTGACTCTGGAGAAGAGGCAGAGAGGGTACTCAAGGCTACATATCTCATCTCCAGTGAAGTTGGCAGAGCACTTTTCCAATGGAAATGGGAGTGGTGGGGAAACCATTTGGAAAAATTGAGGTAAGTGAGCAGGTTGGTAGGGGAAGTTTCTCTCAACTTGATCTGGCACTCTGTAGAAATGAGGAAGGTGGGGCAGGGTGAGGAATCACATAGGCAAGCCATTCTGCAGGGAGTGGAGTGAAGGAGAAAGACATCTGTACTACCCACAGCACATTCACTGCCAACCCTGCATGGTCAGGGGGAAGTACTTACTAGAAGAGCCTGCTCACATTTAACACCTATTATCATGATGGGGTGCCTGGGTGGCTCAGTCGGTTCAATGTCCGACCTTGGCTCAGGTCACGATCTCATAGTTTGTGGTTTCGAGCCCTGTGTCGGGCTGTGTGCTGACAGCTCAGAGCCTGGAGCCTGCATCCAAGTCTGTGTCTCCCTCTCTCTCTGCCCCTCCCCTGCTCGCACTCTGTCTCTTTCTCTCTCTCTCAAAAATAAATAAACATTAAAAAAAATTTTTTTTAAATAAAACCTATTATCATGAAGAGAATTTCTGCAAGCCTGGAGCATTTCTCCCCACCTCCTACAAATTGCAGGGCCAGGAAGGATTCCACCTGCTCAACGATGAGTAGAAAAAAAGAACAAGAAAGACAAATGAAAGACGAGGAACACTCACCAACAAAATGTTGCCATGGGGCTGAGGAAAATTAATCAAGCATATCATTCAATAAGAACCCTAATGAAACAGTCACCTTTATTAGCTAAAAACACAAAGCATACATACAAGGGCTCGAGAAGGATAAGTGATGTGATAGAAAGAAATAAAACATGAGTTGGAAATTATTAGGGGAAAAGAATGAAAGAAAACTAAATCCACAAAGGCCACACATTAAGAGTCGCACGTGGGGGAATAAACACCATCGCAAACGTGGTAAGGGATGCGGACAAAAGAAGCAAGGAAAGGAAGGACAATGACTTGGAATAAGCAGAGTTTAAAAGAATGGAAGAGGTGAGAATAGACAAGAAAGGTACAAATGTTATACTTTAAAAATAATTGGTATTTCCAAAAGAAGATGGAGAAGAAGGAGAAGGAGAAAAAGAAGGTGAAGGAGAAGGAGAAGAAGAAAAACTATCAGAGGATAAACCTCAGCTAACTAGAAATAAATGGGGGAAAAAGACTAATGAAATTGTAGGGCTAAGATTAAAATAACAGTGGATAATGGTTCAGAATAAAAAGTAATTCAAACTCTAAATGTGCTAAATGAAATCACCAACAAAAATGTGAAGGAAAAGGCAGACAGAAGCTCAAAAGCCATGGAGGGTGAGGCAAGACATCATTTCAAGATGGAATATCGGGGCTCCTGGGTGGCTCAGTCAGTTAAACAACTGACTCTTGATTTTGGCTCGGGTCATGATCTCACAGTTCGGGAGTTCGAGCCCCACATCAGGCTCTGTGCTGACAATGGGATTCTCTCCCTCTCCCTCTGTCTCTGCCCCTCCTATGCTCCCTCTGTCTCTCTCTCTCTCTCTCTCATCTCTCTCTCAAAATAAGTAAAATAAGCTTAAAGTTTTTTTAAAAAGATGGAATATTGAGTCATGAAATTATAAGTATACTTAACAGCTATAAGACAAACACTGAAAAATAGTAGTCAACTAAAACTGGGTTGTTGAAGCTAAGGGGAAAACGTGGAGATACTGTAGCATACCAATTTTGGGGTTTTTTTTGTAGATATTTAAATGTTTACATAGATATTTAGATGCCATACATAAATGTATAATATGCATCTTTACGTTTACAAAACGAATTCTTGAAGTATAACATTTCAAAATTATCAAAACACACTCCAGGTGCCAAGAAAATTCAATGATAGACACAGATTTTAAAAAACACCCACATAAGAGATCAAGAAAAACACAGGACTTAACATAAAATGTATTATGGAACTACAAAAACATTATTTGTTGTGATATAAATGGCCACCGCTCACTCTTTAAAAGAAAAGAGGCTCGGGGCGCCTGGGTGGCTCAGTCAGTTAAGCGTCCGACTTCGACTAAGGTCACGGTCTCGCGGTCAGTGAGCCCGAGCCCCGCGTCGGGCTCTGGGCTGACTGCTCAGAGCCTGGAGCCTGTTTCTGATTCTGTGTCTCCCTCTCTCGCTGCCCCTCCCCTGTTCATGCTCTGTCTCTCTCTGTCTCAAAAAGAAATAAACGTTAAAAAAAAAAAAAGAGGCTCAATCACAGAGAAAAACCCCAGGTTTTTTTTTTAATTTTGTTTTTTAATGCTTATTTATTTTTGAGAGAGAGACAGAGTGTGAGCAGGGGAGGGGCAGAGAGAGAGGGAGAGAGAGAATCCCAAGCAGGCTTTGTCCTGTTAGTGCAGAGCCTCATGTGGGGCTCAATCCCATACACCATGAGATCATGACCTGAGCTGAGATCAGGAGTCCTAGGTTTAAACAGACTGAGCCACCCAGGAATCCCTAAAACCCCAGTTGTACTGTGTGAATAGATGAATCTAACTCAAAAGGACCAAGAAAGGTTGAATACACAAAGACAGGCAAATAAAAACCCAAACAAAAAATTGGTCAGGATCTTAAGAGATAAAATTACATTCCAGGTAAAAAGACTTCAATGAATCAAAGAAGAACATTTGAAAAGAATAAGTTTGAAGCCCTAAAAGTTATTGACTATTTGCCAAATAACAGCATTATTACTGTTATTATGTATTATTATCATATCATAAAGGAAATGAACAGGAAATACCTAGATAAGTAGACACAATCATAGGGGCTTGACTTTACTCCTCTAGTCCACAAAAGGGCAAGTAAATTTGAAAAAAAGTATTTAAAAAGGTGACAGGGGCTCCTGGGTGGCTCAGCGGGTTAAGCATCTGATTTCCTCTCAGGTCACGATCTCGTGGTCTGGTCTGTGGGTTCAAGCCCCACATTGGGGTCTGTGCTGACAGTTCGGAGCCTGGAGCCTGCTTTAGATTCTGTGTCTCCCTCTCTCTTTCTGTCCCTCTGCTGCTCACGCTCTGTCTCCCTCTCAAAAATAAATAAACATTAAAAAAAAAGTGCTCTCCAACTACGCTGATAGGGACCCCACTTCCATGATTTATCATTAAAGTAAGAAGCAAAGTGTAAAAAAGAAAAAGCTAGGTCTAGTGTGGTACTATTTATGCCCACCAAAATAATACATGTGCATATAGATATACATGTAGAAGCGTAAGCTTGTGTCGCACCCACCTTTCGAGAAGGATGTTAACAGCAGTTTGCATTTAGGCACACGGACAGGAAAGCGATGATAGGTGGGTCCAGTATGAAATGGGTAGGAGAGGGCCCTGACTCAGAAATCACACATTGCTGTTTACATTCCCGCTCTGCTGCTGGTCAACTCTGCGACTTTGAGCTCACAAAAACATTTACTTCTTTTTGCAATGATTTGTACAAGGACCAGAGGTGATACAGTTTACAATGGCAGACATGGAGTAGGAGCTTCATAAATGGTAGGTGTTGTTATGGACACGTTTTAATATATTTTTTTAATGTTTATTTATTTTTGAGAGAGGGAGACAGAGTGCAAGTGGGGGGGGGGGGCAGGGAGAGAGGGAGACACAGAATCTGAAGCAGGCTCCAGGCTCTGGGCTGTTAGCACAGAACCCGACACGGGGCTCGAACTCACAAACCACGAGATCATGACCTGAGCCGAAGTCAGACGCTTAACCGACAGAGCCACCCGGGCGCCCCTGGGCACATTTTAAAAGAACTCCATTCAGCCACGGATAAGGCCCGCTTTAGGAGGCCTTAAAACAGTTCAAGACCCAGGAAAAGCCAATGTTTCCATTCGAGGCTGAAGGCAGGAAATAGCTGATGTCTCAGTTTGAAGGTAGTCAAGCAGGGGGAATTCTCTTACTCGGGGGACAGTCAGACTTTTTGTTCTGCTGAGGACGTCAACTGATTTTTCCAGGCCCACCTGCATTGGGAAGAGCGATTGTTTTACTGAGCCTACTGATTCAAATGTCAATCCCATGCAAAAACACTCTCAGGGAAATACCCAGAATAATGGCTGACCAAATATCAAGGTATTTGACCAATACCTTGTTTGACCAAACAAGGTAGCTGTGGGCCAGGTAACTTGACACATAAAATTAACCATCCCACAAGGATATGGGAGTGAATAGGGAGTCACCTCGAAAAAACTAGCAAGTGTCCCTGAGAGTCTGGAATAGGACGGGAAGGCAGTTACCAGAGAACAGATTGACCCAGATCCTAACGGTACAGAACTGCAAAGTAGCCAAAGGAGAATTTACCTGGTGCTATTGATGGTGGGCGGGGGGTGGGGGGGGAGGTGAACATGAGGTCATATTCATATGGAAGCCTTGTAAACTTGGAGTAGCATGAGAGAGGCTTGCACAGCCAATAAGGATTTAGAATGAAGGCATTATTGTCTCTATTCATCTTTTGTCCAAGCCAAACTGGATGTCACTGTGGAGCCAGTGAAGGTTAAGGGATTTGTGAAATCTGTGCAGATGTTTCTGAACGAGAAGTTCTGCTCTTCTGAATGCTGAGTGTGAGATGTCAAAGAAGTCCAGTGTGGTTCTCTTGCTATGTTAGCGTCGATCGCCCCGCCCCCAGTCCCAGGACGAGAGCAGGGCCATCAAGGGACAGGGAGTTCCCTTCAGACTAAACTGGCTCCGTTCTCCCAGGGAGCTCCGCCCAGGGGCTGAAGTTATAAATTTAGTAGTAATTTGGCCTTATGATAATAACATGTAAAACCGTGGAACTGAATGAGACCACATAGGGCAGTGGTTCTCAGCTCTGAGTGCACGTAAGGGTCACCTGGGAAGCTTTTAAAACCTGCCAAAGCCAGGGGGCACCTGGGTGGCTCAGTCGGTTGGGCATCTGACTCTTGATTTGGGCTCAGGTCATGATCCTAGGGTCGTGGGGTCAAGCCTCGTGTGGGGCTCTGAGCTGAGTCTGGAGCCTGCTGGAGATTCTCCCTTGTCCCCTCTGTCCCTTTTCCCTGCTCGTGCTTTCTCTAAAATCAAAAAATCAAAAACCTGTGAAAGCCAGAGTCCCACACCTGGAGATTCTCATTTCCCTTGTCTGGGGCCCAGGCAGCCCTGCATTTAGAAGCCAAACCCAGATGATGCTTATGTACAGGCAGAGTTGAGAGCACCGAATCTGGGAAAGAGGCATCTCAGGCAAACTTTGAAACAGTCGACATCGGACATCGATTTGAGAAGTTGTGGCCATTGAAGATAAGAAAGCCAGAGACGAAGGGTTTTGAGAGAAGGTCAATGGTACCACATGCCCGTGGGTGAATCAGATGAGGTTAGAGAAGTGACCAATGCATGTGACAACAGGGAAGCGGTTTGCAACCTTGAAAAGAGTGGTAGGGACAGAAGCCAGACTGGAGTGAGCTGCGGTGGAAAGAACTTCACAGCGACATTTTTGAGTTCTGCTCTGAAGAGATGAGCATAAATGATGCAGCAGCGGCTGTAGGAGATGGGAGAATGGAGAGCTTTTGACTACAGTGATGGGGATGTCCTAACAGAAAAGAAGAGTTTCACGAGGAAGGAGAAAACCATGGTTCCTGCAGGTGCCGTAAGGGGAAACAAGAAGGCATGGAGTCCAGATGAGTCAAAATCAAGGTCAGCCTTTGATGGGAACGGGGATCCCTCCTCTTTGGAACCAAGAGGGAAGATGGAGAACACACAAACTAGTCAGGTCTGTAAATTTGGTGGCGAAGAGGTAAGATAGTCCCCATCTGATCAGGCTTCTATAAATATTTATTTATATCAATAGGATCGAACAGTGAAAAATAATATTTTTAAGTCACTCCGTGGATTATACCATGGACATATTTTCACGCGAATAAATATTCATCTCAATCGTCCTTTTAAAATTACTGCATAGGGGTGCCTGGGTAGCTCAATCGGTTAAGCATCTGACTTTGGCTCAGGTCGTGAGCTCACTTTCATGGGTTCGAGCCCCGCGTCCGGCTCTGTGCTGACAGCTCCGAGCCTGGAGCCTGCTTCCGGTTCTGTGTCTCCCTCTCTCTCTGCCCCTCCCCCGCTCACGCTCTGTCTCTCTCTGTCTCAAAAATAAATAAAGATTAAAAAAAATAAAAAAAAATTACTGCATAGTGGTCCTTTGTATAGTTGACTATTTTTTTAATCACTACTCTTGTGGGGGTGGGTTGATTTTTTCCCCCCCATCTCTTGATGAATATCTTTACGTATATTTTTAAAATTATTTTCCTTATTGAGGAGGGCACCTTTTGGGATGAGCACTGGGTGTTGTATGGAAACCAATTTGACAATAAATTTCATATTAAAAAAATAATAATAAAATAAAACTGTTTTCCTCCGGTTAGATTTCTGTAATCTATCAGACGTTCCTTTCTCTCCAATATTTTCATTGCTCCTTTGGGCAACTAGAATTCTATTTTATACAACACAAAGAATATAATTGCTACTTTCTGTCAACTTTTTATGCTAGGTTAAAGTGTCTGCTGTTGATGTGACTTTATTCCCACAGGCCTCCTTTAATATACTGTGGTTAAAGTATGTGGTCACATACTGGTTAGAATTAACACAAATTTCATGTTAATTATTGACTGTGAAGAGCAGCTTCTTGTTTTTCTACTAACACCATTGTCAACCCGGAAACCTTGATTAGCCAACCTTGAAAAACCTTCTTCTAGAAGTTGGCAGGCAGCACAGCTTAAATTCCCAAGGGTGATTTCTCCTCTCCTTCACGTATGCCCCTGAGATGCACCCCTCTTGCCGTCTTCATTTCTCTGTTCTCACTTTTCCACCTTGGTTCGTCTCCCCTGTGAAATTCCCGACTCCCAAAAAACTGACCCTGTATCCTCTGAAGAGAAGACTCCTACAAAACTTGACTTAAATGCTCCTGATTCCCCTCCACCCAACTGTATTTCAGTTCTTGAAATAACACTGAACCTTTGAATTCCCCCCCTCACTCATTATTATACCTGGGAGTTACTCTATAGAAAAATACCCTGTTTCTGTCGAATCCCTTACCTGGTCCAGTATGGAAGCCCAAGATGATTGACTCTTGGTCCAAAATTCTTCATAGCCAAGGACACTACATGAACCAATATATGTTTCTCATGTCAAAGATGAATAAGCTTTTCAAAATGCAAATCTGATCAGCTCCCTGTGTTGCTTAGAGCCCTGCGGTGATTATCCATTGTTCTTGGAATAAAGACAGTCTTCTTCAAGAGGACCTACAAGAGGTCCTACAAGGACCCTCCTGTGCTCTGGTCACGAATCTCTCCATGCCACTCTGAAAACCATTTGTATTGCCCTTATTTTTAGTTTCTTGAGCAAGCCATTAATTCTTCTACCTTAAAGCTTTGTTCTCTTCACAGGGGACTTTGCTGACATCTGCGTTTGCCTGGTTAGCTATGCGTCATACTTCAGATCTTCACGTAATTGCCCTTTCTTCAAGGAAGCTTCCTCTACTCCAGAGAAAGTTGGATCTTCCTATTATATGTTCCCATGGTGCCATGTGATTCTCTGTGGCAGTCCGTACTCATGATGGAAGTTTCATACGTATTTTTGTGCTTATTTGATTACTGTCTATCTGCCTACTAGACAGTAGTAAAATCATGAGAACCAGGATGACATCTGGTGATAGATGTGTCTATCATCCAGTACAGCGTCCAAATGTTTGTTGAATGAATGAATGAACACATGACTGGCTAAAATTGAGCATCACAACCTACAAAAGCTAAAGATGGGTAGTTAAGGAACGAATCTCACGGTGGTGATATAAGGAAAGCAGGGAGCAGAGACAATCTCATCAAAACCTTCTCTTTTTTAAAATAATTTTTAAATCTTATTTATTTTGAGAGAAGGGGGGGTAGGGGAGGGAAAGAGAGAGAGAAGGAAAGGAAGAATCCCAAGCAGGCTTCACACTGTCAGTGCAGAGCCCAATGGGCGCCTTGTACTTACGAAGCAGGAGATCATGACCTGAGCTGAAATCAAGAGCTGGGCACTCAACCGACTGAGCCACCCAGGTGCCCCTCATCAGAACCTCCTTAACATGAGTGTAGAAAGGCTTCAGAGAATCCATTCATCTACCATAACTGTATGTAAAGTTATGTTCAGACATCTATTTCGATTGTATTCACTAAATAGTCACGTGGGTTCTGACTTTCCCAATAGATGAAAAACCATTACTCAAATCCAATTTCTAAACAAGGACTAGACAAATGGTCAGGAGGGAAGGCTGGTCTCTGGAATCTCTGGCTGGTGTCCTACCCATTGTCCTTCTACCAAACAATGGTAATAATAGTCCATCGGAAACACCTATTTTGGGTGCCTTGTGATCCGCTGGAAGATCCACTAACCAAAGTTAATTAACACCTTTAAACTGCAGGCCGTTGGGGCATCAGATAAAGTGAGAGTTAGCTAGTTGTCCTTCCTTGTTCCCCAGGCTCGCCGCCTCTCCTCGACTCCTTACTGGCCAATAGCTCTGAAGGCAGCGCACAGCCTAGGGCTTCTCACCAGCCGTTGGCCTCTTGTCCCTAACTAATGAAGCCTCAAGCCCTTGTTGGGCCTTGTTTCTACAAGGCCGGACACCTTCTTTTAACAGGACGTACTTGAAAAACAAGATATTTTCCTTTGTACTAGAAACAAATGGTGATTAATGTCCTCATTGTAATTAATCTGTGGTGACAGATGAGTAGTATAGCAGCAGCTCTTTGGCTGCTGTGGGAGCGTTCCTTGATAGGACAGCTGGTGAGAGAGGACACCAAATTCAATTTGTTTCTCATTTGCATACATATGACAACCATCTGTGCTAATAGCAGTGTGATGTCTCCATTAGGCCCTGTGCTAGCACACAGCCTTCCCGGGCTCCCATCAGGCCTGGGCGAGGGGGAGCTCAGAGCATAAATATTTGCAGAGGAAAAGCGGTGGGCCCGATGGAACACACCCGATCACGTCCCCTCCCGCCGGAGGCTCAGCACTGAACACGGGCTGAGATCCCCGTCACCGGTAGGAGGGCGATCTTCTTTTGAGGATTCTTGCTCCTTTCATCAAAAAGCCTCTACCCTCTCTGTCTCAAAGATCCAGTCGAACTACTCCTGGTCTATTCCCGATTGTCTGGTTGCTCAAACCAGCTTCACTTTGGTGAAGACCTTTTCATTTTTGTAACTGGCCCATTTATGGTAAACAAATATTCATGGAGTATCTGCAAAGTGGGGGCAACTATTCCAGGGATTCACAGGAGACAAGAGGATTTTGCTTTATGGGGTTTACATGCAGAGGTGGTCTCTGGCACTAAACAAACGAGTAAGACAAGGGTCATGTAGTGTTACATTGTAAGCAGAGAATCGGAACCAGGTGCCAGGTGGTGCAGAATAGATAGTGGGTGTTGACTACATTGGGTTTGGTTTTCTGACAAGTCCTCTCAGAGGAGGTGAGATTTAAGCTGCTATCTGGATGACAAGAAGGAATCAGCACGAGAACATCAAGGGAAAATACATTTTTTTTCCAAAGAAAGAGAATAGTGAGCTTGATGTGGTGAGGAAGAAGAATGGCCAGCGTGACTGAGAGGGAGTGACGTGATGAGAGCAGTGAGTCTGTCTTAGTTTCCTAGGGCTGGAGTAGTAAAGTACCATGAGCAGGGAGGCTAAAAACAACAGAAATTTATTGTCTACAATTCTGGAGGCTAGAAATCAATAACCAAGGTCTAGGGAAGACTATTTCCTTCCTTCTTCTAGCTTCTGGTATTGCCAGCAATCTTTGCTTTGTAGACACATCACTCCAGTCTCTGCCTCAGTCATCACATGGCCATCTTCTACCTATGTGTCTGTGTCTCTCTTCTTCTTTTCTTATAATGGCACTAGTCATATTGGATTAACCAGCTGGAGCACATGGGGATTTGAAAGATAGATAAGGCATGTAGGTCATAGTGTAAAAGCCATGGATGACCTTTGAAGACCTATTACAATGAAATGACAAGATCCAATGTCCATGTGGGCATCACAGTTAAATTGGGTGGAACTGGGGCAAGAGGGAAGAATGAAGGTAACCATTACCTTACCTATTTGATGTATGTATTTAGAAAATTTGAGGAATCATGTTTTTGTCCTCAATAGTTGGCAAGATGGTGCAGCATTCACTGGAAGAGGGAATATTTGGTGGGGGGGGGGGGCGGGGATGGGGAACAAGTCTGGGAAAGAAAATCAAAGGCTCCATTTTGGCTATGTTCCATTAGAGATATCTACAAGACATCCACATGGAAGTATAAAATCAACCTCTTTGGGTGTGTGAGTCCAAACATCAGAGGAGAAAAGACTGGTCTTGAGATAGAAATTTGGGAGTCATCAGCCTCAAGAGATTTTTTAAAGTCCATGGTGCTAGATGAGATTTCTGTCCAGAAAGGGAGGAATATAGAAAAACAAAAATGAAAACGAAAACAAGGACTCCACCCCAAACCCAGAGAAACACTATGACTCTTCGTTTCCTCCGGTCTCTGTCCTTGTGGTCATCAGGTCTCACAGTTGAGTGCCCTTCCTTACTATGGATGACTTTACTCTATGAAACACTGTGTGTGGTGAGGGCCAAGGTTTGGCTGACCCCTCTCTGTTTCATGCCTCATCCCACCCATAATTCATCCTCATTTCCTTTTGTCCTGGTGCTGCTCCATGACGAGAGGGGTACAGGTTCAATGTCTTCATAGTCATACACCAGAACTGCTGACATTTTGGGCTTGGTAATTCTTTGCTGAAAAGGATCGCCTTTGATACTGTAAGTGTTTAGCAGTATTCCTGACCTCTGCCCAGTAGGTGTCAGCAGTGTCTCCCCACCCCCAGCTGTGACAATTAAAAATGTCTCCAGACATTGAGAAATGTTCTCCGGAAAATGAGCGTAGGCAAAATGACCCCCACTTAAGTACCACTGCCACAGACATAACACAGGACTCTAAATACAGGAGACACTCATTAAATATTTGCCATTGATGGTGACGGCAACTATATCCTGGCACACGGCTTCCCTTCACCTTACTCCATCCACTAGAGGAAATAGATTCTTTATTAAAAATCTTGTAGAATAGCATCAGAATTTCTCATTAGTCTCTGGCCAGGCCTCCAGACTCCAGACTTCTCCAGAGGTAAAGACAAATGTGTGAGGAGTCAGAATGAGGTGTGAAAGGGAGTTATTCATTCAGCCAGTCAACAAATGGCAAAGTTAAACAACAATTGAATTTAAAAAAAAGCCCTTCTGCGACCAAAGCCTGGTTTGATAAGATAGGGGAGGTTATTACCTAAGAAAAATTGCTAGCACACATTCCAGTGACTTTGCGTCCTAAGTAAAAAGTCATCTTTAGCACAACAGATATCCTTTTAAAATTCTATCAACCAGAAAAATAGAGGCGGGAGAATGCAAACCAGACCATTAAAATGTAATCTAGAGCCTACAAATTAATAAAATGGTAGCACGATCAGATTGAAATGGCATGGAATCAAATGATATGTAGCTGTCTTTGCAGCGCATTGTAGCTCCTGAAACCCTAAAGATTGAGTACATGTATGGAACATGCCGGCAGCATGGAGAACATAGCAGTCTTTCCTGGTGGCCCCCAGGACAGTCGTAGGGGAGCCTGGGGGGCTCCGTCGGTTCAGCATCCGATTTCGGCTTAGATCATGAACTCACGGTTCAAGAGTTTGAGCCCTGCATCGGGTTCTGTGCTGACACAGATTCTCTTTCTCTCCCTCTCTCCCTGCCCCTTCCCCACTCGCACTTTCTCTCTCTTTGAAAATAAATAAATTAACTTAAAAAAAAAAAAAAGAATGGACAACAGTTTATTCTTTCACATCTGTCGGTTAGATGGATGGTTCTATTTCTTTTGGTTTTGACAGGAGTATTACAAAGTCTCAAATGGCCAGGCCCACATAGTTGGCCACGGATGCTTACTGGGAGCTCAGCCGGGGCTGTTGGTGAAGGTTCTTGGTTCTCCTCTATGGGGTCCCTTCCACATAGCTGCTTGGTCTTCCTTACAACATGGCAGCATCTTTCCAAGAAGGAAGTTGAAAAAGGAAGTATTCAGAAGCTGTCAGTCTGTTAAAGCCTGAACTCGAAAGAACCAGAATGTTACGTTACCTGTATTCCTTTGCTCTTCACCGTAACAGTTACAGGGCCAGCCTAGATTCACCTGAGGACCCTCACCCCCCTTCCAATATATCTGTCACACAAGTTCTTGGGTAATAATTGGCACCGATAATGTAAATGACCTGTTTATTAATTGCACTGATAGCCGGATGATTGCACAAGGGAAATGGATCATGTCGTGTCATTGTAATAAGCCTTCAAAGGTCATCTGTGGCTCTTACACTATGATCTGCATGCCTTACGTGGCTCTCAACTCCCATGTGCTGGGGCTGATTAACGTCCAATATGACTGCTGTCGGTTTAAGAAGAGAAGAGACACGCAGACACACGGGAGAAGACGGCCATGTGATAACAGGGGATACACGGAGAGATCATCTCTGGACACTAGCAGCCACAACAGACTCATCATTCGACTCCGTACCCAACCACTCTGGTGTATTTTGAGGCTCGTCCTGATCCACATCTGTGCCTTTCTCCTCTAGAGCCCAGTGTTGTCACATTGTAGGAGCCCTGGATGCAAAAGAAAGAGAGGGCTTGCATTCCCGCAAGTGTATATGTGCATGTGCCGACTACATACACCTATATGAAGTTAAGGAGTGATCAGAGGGCCAGAAAGAATGACTCTCTTTCTAACAGCATTTGGCTTGGAGCACCAATTATTCCCTATGCTGCTGTGACAAGGACACACACATAGCAAATGTCCAAGAGCCATATTCATCTAATCAAGTTCTTAATAAAATTCCATTTCCCTTCCACTTTCTGACATTTACTCAAGGAAGGAGTAAATAGCGGACGCTCTTTTAGAAATTCCTGCTTCATACAGCTAGTGCCAAAATTAAAAGAAAGAATATAAGATTGCTTTCCATAGGGTGAGTGTTCAAGAATGTTAGATGGTGATGAAAATAGCTGAACCCGGTGTCTGATGTAGTAAGTGCTTAATAAAAGGCAGCCAGTATTGTTAAAGAAAAGCTCTTTTAGGGGAAGGATGGTAAAGGAATAAAAGAAGGTTGCAGTCCTTCTGAATGGGGAGGGGGGGAACATAACGGCTAAGAAGCTTGGGGTCAGGAGAAGGGTGATGCTCTGTCTGCCTCAAGAGGCATTTGACAGAGCTCTCTTTAATACCAAATTATCAGAGACAGTTTTGGGATTTTCATTGGCACAGACACGCTTCCCCCCTGAGCCCCGGAATAAATACTTAGCAGGTCAAAGATCAATTCATTAATCTCCTCACTTGTCTGTTTGTTTGGACATACGGATGCGCCATTGTGAAGGCAATTTGAGCGAAGGCTGAAAGAAATTAAGACCCGGGAAAATGTGCATTCTAACCCATTTTAGTACCATCGCAGTGAACAGAGGGATGTGTGAGAGGGGGACAAAGGCTTTAGATGCAAGTCTCTGCTTTTTCAAAAAAAATTATCTGTAATCAAAATTAGAAGCTCGTGACTGGGTTCTGTTCTTCCCCATGTTCGTTTACCCAACTCGCCTTCTAGCTGCCGTTTGATCAACTTTTCTTTCCCGAGTGAATTTTTATTTTGCTCCATTAGGCAAAGCCTGTCAAGCACATCTTTAACCGTCTTGGAGGAGCCCCGTAGAAGCCTTATTCTAAGAGACGTGGAAGTAAGAGCAGAGAAAAGACACGTTTTCCACGGAAGGGCACTGAGGGTGATTTTGACTAGAGTTATCCTCATGAGACGCAGTGTCATTTTTACGAATTGCCAAGACACCTCTCCATTTGGATCCAAATGACCTGAAAACAGTCAGCTGCCCTGGATCTTTCTGGGGCAAAAGCCTTGAGGAAGAGGATTAGTGACTGGCTGCAGTTCACATCTGTTGACTGGAGGACAGCAAAGAAGACAGCTCCTATGTTCACTCTCTACGTCTTTGGAGGTAGCAGTGGGCGGACTTCAAGGCGACCCCCCATGATCCCTGCCTCCTGACGTTCGCACAGCTGTGTCATCTCTTCTCCCTGAGTGTGGGCAGGACCTGTGGCCTGCTTCTAATCAATAAAATATAGAAAAGGTGATGGGATATCACCCCCATGATCGTGATACACTGAGTTTCTGCTAATTTTTACGGCAGCGATGGGAAACGGATAGATATGACCTCTTCCACGGATCTGGTGTTTGGTGGGTGGTTGGTTTTGGTTGTTCTGGGGTCCTCAGCTCTACAGCACCCCCAACTCCAAGCAGTCCCGGCCTGGTATGTGCCGGTCTCAAGGCTCCAAAATCCAGAGCGAGGACAGAGTTCCAATGCGCGCTTTTAGTTCTCTTCTTGAGCCACGTTTATGACCGTTCCATCGCCCAGAGTAGGTCATAAGGCCAACCTACATTCACAGGTGGAGATAAAATCTCCAACTTAAAATTTTTTTTTGAAGTTTATTTATTTTTGAGAGAGAGAGAGAGAGCGAGCGAGCAGGGGAGGGACAGAGAGAGAGAGAGAGAGAGAGAGAGAGAGAGAGAGAATCCCAAGCAGGCTCCGCAATGTCAGCGCAGAGCCGGATGTGGGACTCAAACCCATGAACTGTGAGATCATGACCTGAGCCAAAACCAGGAGTTGGACAGTTAAGTGACTGAGCCACCAGGTGCTCCTAAAATCTCCAACTTTTAATGAGAGAAGCTACAATGTAACACAGAAGGTTACGGAAAATAGAGACATACCTGTGGCCAACTTACCATCTACCGCATGCTCTAAGACGTAGCCTAGCGTATGAGCCAAAATACATACTATGAAAGGGCACCATTCTCATGCCCGAGACTCGGATGGTATGGGGGACCAAGTCTCTGAGCCACAGCCTAGGACTTACACTTCACATGAAAGTTCCCTCCATCACACTGCCCCTCCATCTGTGACGGAAACAAGAAACAGAGCCTTTTCCCTACCTCCTCCCTCAGCCCCCACATGCAGGAAACAGAGCGTGCCAACATGCCCCAGGGCCTCGTCAGCCCAAGGAAATCCCTGACCACATAATAGAGAAGGAGTAGAAATTATTACAGACTTGCAATCCTCATCCGGACAGAGGGTCAAGGTTCCACCCTCTGGTGATGGACACAACATGGCCATGAGGGCCACACCCCAGATTCTGATTTCACGAATAAGAAAATTTAAATTCAGAGAAATGAAAACACTTGCTCAAATGCACAAAGAGGCAGAACTGAGCTACATCCAGAACTAGGAACTTTGGGGAGGTAGTAAAATATGACGCAAGCAGAAAGACGCACACTCAAACTGGACGGTATTGATGCCCAACCGAAAGCCTTCCCGCACCGCCAGCCCCCCTGCAATCACAACACCTTGATTTTATTTTGGCTTCCATCCTTCTCTCCCTATGGTTCAAGAAGGGCCGCTGGTACCCCAAATTTCGGCAATAAATCTAGGACCCTTTTCTCTTTGAAATTAGTTCCATCATAGGCCTGGACAAGGCCAGCTTTACGGGCACGTAACCTGCACAGTTGCACAGGGCATTGGTCTCAGAAGGACCCCACACTTGGTTTAATGCTTCGCTGTGATCTTGAAATTCTTAATAACTGTTGGACAAGAGATGCCACACTTTAATTTCGCACTGGGCCCCACAAATTATTACAAATTATATAACTGGCCCCACGTGTGTGCTACCATTCTGGCGAACGCGGTGCAGAGAAACCTTGTTGGGAGACTTCTAATAAATATGATTATACACAAGTGTGCCCCCTCCCCTTCTGCATGTGATGTCTGGAGCTACTGCAGCCCTGCTGCACCCTTGAGGGAAGCTAAGCTTGCCACATCAGAAAGATGGAAGGAACCTGGATCTTTCTGACACCACTGACGCCATATGAGACAATAAGTCTTCTTTTTTGTTTTTTTTACAAGTTGAGAAAAGTAATCTCACCCTACGCAAAAGGTCATTGAAATATATCTTCTGTGACAAAAACAAACAAACAAGCGAAAACATCAACGAAGTAATGTAGATATAGTCCCTGTGAATCCTCTGAAAGTCAGAGTTGGGAGGCTGTTTAACTCATGTCTGCATTCACACTTCACTAAACCAAGACATGTGTCCTATACCCGGACCAGCAACTATCAGAAGTAAATTAGGACCTGGGTCTTTCCATAGGAACATGAAATCATGGCCACGAACTAATTATAATGACTTCTGCTTCCGGGGAGATGAGTAAATGTACTTCTCCCACTCAGTACAAGGACAGTAAAAGAGCCTGAAGGAGAAGAGAAGAAGGGGGGCTGCTGAGGACCCCAGAACCAGAGGCACAGCACAGTAGTGAGGCCCCAATTTTCTTTTTGTATCATATGTTCTAGCCTTGGGGCTGGAGAAGCCAGCAGGAGACAGCAACAGACTCACAAAGAGCCTCCCCTCGCCAGTCAAAGGAGCAGAAAGGGGCAGTGTAACAAGACAGAAAACTTTTAGGCAATGACCTGTCTACTCCAGCCAGACACCGTAGAGAAGAACTGTGGCCCCAACCCAACCCCAACTGCAAAGGGGGCTAGGAGCCCACCTCTGCTGTAATAACGTGCCCAACTTCCCCAGTGCACCCCCCGGGAACTGCCACAATAAGGCAGTAAGGAGCAGGGGCTTCTATCCCCACGGGCCGGTGAGAAGCCCGTCGGCCCCTCACAGTGTCTGTGGAGACCACAGGGGAACTAGAAATCCTATGACCCCCGGGGGGAGAGGAGGAATCCACCTGCTCCCCTAAGCATCAATGGACACCTGCATTTTCATCTCCTCTGGCAGAAACATGAACACAGCCCCTGTCCCCTGCCACAGCAGTGTCAGAAAAAAACCCAGTTAAACCAGCAAGTTTAAATAAGACCCAGAGCTTCATATCGTAACACAAAAATATCTGGGTTTCAACTGAAAACCATTCACTGTACCAGGAACCAGTGAGATCTCAAAGGGAGTAGCAGAAGACAACACCAACATAGAAGATGTTAAAATAATCAGGCAGGGGTATCCGGGTGGCTCAGTCGGTGAAGCGTCCGACTTCGGCTCAGGTCATGATCTGGCGGTTGGTGGGTTCGAGCCCCACGTTGGGCTCTGTGCTGACGGCTCGGAGCCTGGAGCCTGCTTCGGATTCTGTGTCTCCCTCTCTCTCTGCTCCTCCTTGCTTGTGTTCTGCTTGTCTCTCTCCCTCAAAAATAAATAAACATTAAAAAAATTTTTTTTAATAATAATCGGGCAGAAGCAGCCCTAATAAAAATGCTTCAATGAGCAATTACAAAAAGCCTAAAACAGATGCAGAAACAAAAAGCCTCCATCCACCGGGAAATGGAACCAAATGGCAGATTTAAAATGGGAAAATACAGTCACTATAAAAAGTAAAGAAAGAAAATTCATTGATAAGATCTCTGTGGATGGGCTCAATACCAGGATCGGAAAGAGGAAAGAATCAGTGACTTGGAAGACAGAACAATAGAAATCCAATCTGAACAACAGAGAGATAACAGAGAGGGAAAAAAAAAAAGGAGAATTTCAGGGACTGGTAGGACTATAATAAGAAGATCTCGGGGCGCCTGGTGGCTCAGTCGGTTAAGCCTCTGACTTCGGCCCAGGTCACGATCTCACGGTTTGCGAATCTGAGCCCCGCATCAGGCTCTGGGCTGACAGCTCGGAGCCTGGAGCCTGCTTGGGATTCTGTGTCTCCCTCTCTCTGCCCCTTCCCCGCTCATGGTCTGTCTCTTTCTCTCAGTCAAAACTAAATAAAACCTTAAAACAAAATTAAAAAAAAAAAGTTAAAGGAAAGAAGGAAGGAAAGAAAAGAATAAAGAAAAGAAAAAAGAAAAGACAAGAAGAAAAGAAAAGAAGAAAAGAAGAGAAGAGAAGAGAAGAGAAGAGAAGAGAAGAGAAGAGAAGAGAAAGAAAAGAAAAGAAAAGAAAAGAAAAGAAAAGAAAAGAAAAGAAAAGAAAAGAAAAGAAAAAAGAAAAGACAAAGAAGATCTCACGTTCACGCCATTGGTTATTCTGGAAGGAGAGAGAAGTACTTGAGAAAATAATGGCTGAAAGTTTCCCAAATCTGATGAAAGAAATAAACGTAGAGTTCAGGATGCTGGGTGAATCGCAGCAGATGGGCAGATGATCTTTTCAGACTGATTGCGTCTAGATCCTACTGATGGGATCTCACAGTTATATTTAATACCCATTTGTCACTGAGATCGGTCAGGAGGCAAGCCAAGGGCTTGTTGGAAGGACGTACCCCTGACCTTCATCAGTCACCCCAGAGGCTTTCCACACACACACAATCTAAGGAACATTTGGGGCCTTCATGCCAATCCAGTTGTGAGTCAAGTCCTCTTAATGCCTTGGTCCTCAGAGTGAGGTCCTGGGAGCAACACAACAGATCACCTGGGAGTCTCTTAGAGCCACATCACAGACCCGATAGATTGGAATCTGTGCCCTCAAGACCCCCAGATCCACATTCCAGCGTGAAAAGCCCATTTTACCTACTTACTCCTATCCTGCAACCAAAGAGACACCCTTACGCTCCTCTTACATAAAAATTCTAGGATTCCCTATAAACTGCAGGTGAGAAGCTGACCAGAGGAGAAATGAAATCCTAAACCATGGAAAGTACTAGACTAAGACGCTGGAGTTTTGGCCTCCATCCTGAACTTTTGTATCTACGGATCACCAAAGCTGCTGCCGGGCGGTATTTATAAGATGGCCGTTCCTCGTGTTTATTTGGTTTATTTGGTTTCCTCATGCATTTTGCACTGAAAACAAACTAGGAAATCAGAGACCGCTTCCTATTCTGAATATCCTCTGATTCCATTACATATGAATCGGATTACCCATTACTAGGTAGGCGAAGCCTGTGCACAGAGAAGTTAATTGTAAGATCCAAACCGTGCCTGGTGTATAATTATGGCAAGAATATTTTTTAATCTAACTGTAATTCCATTTAGGAATTTGGATGACTTGAGCTTTGCGCCTGTAGCTTATAATATCACCAGAAACCCTTCACGGCACTGTAACCCTGTAAGTCGGTTACCTGCCGATGCTCAAATACATACATATATAATTTTAATGGTGCCCATTATACACAGACTTCCATTATAGCACTATTTCCACTCAGTCATAATTTTATGAAAAATTCCCCTATTGGCTAAAATTTTCCAGGCTTAATCATACTCTGGAGGTGAACTTTTTTCAATTAATCTCCACTTAAGCCAATTTTGAGCTCTTTGGATGAAGGAAAAATATATATGCCAGACTCTTAAAAATAACTGTCAAGCGGGTTCCTTTTTTTAAAAATGTTTATTTAACACACTAACATTCACACTTCACAAGACTGATGTGCCGGCATCTCAATTTCCAGATGATGGAAGCAGAGGTGTTTTATTATTATTATTATTATTATTATTATTATTATTATTTTTGTTTGTTTGTTTGCTTAGAACCACCCCCCCACCCCCCGCAATAGCTTGCTCAGTTATCTCCTCTGCCATGGAGAATTATAGACAAGTCTGTAAAGCAGGTATTTTATTTTAAACTTGTGGGGGCACTTAGCATCCACGAAACTGAATTCGAAACTGAATTCAGCTAATACACATCAACTCTCCTTCTTACGACCCTGGCAAAGTTTTCCAATTTGGGACTAATGAGAAGAAAGTCATTTGGATTATTGATCCAGTGTGAGTCATCTAGAATGGGGAAAGAATGGGTAATTACCACTGTTTTGAATCACCTCCATTTATTTTTTTTTTCTAAACTTTATTTTGGAACTTCCAGCCTCTGTTGATTATGTTATTTCTCCAGAGGAAAACAGCCTCTGCGTGATCCCTCTGAGCAACTGAGAGGCAAAGCCTTCTAGCTTTTGGTCACGTCTCTGATTCTTTGGTTTTCTTTCTCTAGCAAATGCTTTGTATTCAGTCTGTACAGCTTCATTTGGTTGATTGGGAGCGGGAAGTTTGCCACAACACACACAGCCATCCTCTGCAACATGGCCAGAAAGGGCAGGACAGGAATGAATTCTTTGCTGGATTCCTTATGTCCAGGTCTTGGTGCCGATTGACAATGGATGGGGACTTTCTTCTCGATTCCAAAGAAGTCTCTTAGCACAGTTATGTAGAAAGGATTAAAAAAAAAACAAACCCTAATGAATTTTAATTGTCCTTTCTCCAAGCTAAAGTTTTCATAGGTTGCTTAAGGAAGAACCATGTCTGAGGACCTCTAACTGGGTGAGGACAGTCTTCTGCAGGAGGGCTAAGATGCCTTGGCCTGTTGACTTCTGGTCTCCCTACATTTTACTTGTCATCCTTAACTTCTCCATGTTTTCTGCACAACAAGCACACTGAGCTTTTGGTCCTAGAGCATGCGATGCTACCTCCTGCCACAGGATCTTTGCATAGGCCATTCCTTTTGGCTACAACATCCTTACCACTCGTCTTCTGGTGAACCTGTTGTTTCTTCAGGAAAGTCCCCACTGACTGTCCCCATTAGGTCAACCTCCACACCCCCAATGTCTGTTCTCACACCACCATACACTTCCCTTTGATGGTACTTGTCACTGTGATATTCTCACATTGACTTCTGTGATTTTTCTTCTATTAGTAACTTTATTCCTACTGGCTCCATGAGGGTCCAGACCATGTATACTCCCAACGCCTGACATGAGACCTTACACATAGTAGGTGCTCAGTAATTATTTCTTGGATAGATGGATGGATGAATGAATTTACTTTGGAAATTCCCTGGAGGGGAGTCATATACTGCCAAATACCTTGGCATCCGAAGAATTTGTCTGGTCTGGTTTATGATGTTGTTCCAACGTTGGTATGTAAGACCCATGAAATGAGAGCATGGACAGAGAGGAAACAGGGCAAAGAGGACCTGAGAAAAACCCTCCGTCAAGGGCTAAGTAAAACACCTCCTGAGTGATAATATTGTAAACCTGAAAGTTGACCTTAGAGACTGTCCCTCAGATTTTACAGATGAAGAAAAGGAGGCCCAACTTTCCACCAGTAGTTACTGACGGACCACACCCCTCCTAACTTCATCCGTCCCTGGTCCACTGCTCTCGTGAAGAGATGGTCCTTGGCAGAGGTGAAGAAATGGAAGGGAGGGCAGAACTTAACAGTAGCAGGAGCCCTGAGCTGTGGAGACCACAGGAGAGGAAGAGAGTAATGAAATCATACAGAACCCAAAGGGTCCCTGAGGGCTATGGCTAGGGAAGAAATTGGACTTCCTTCCTCTGCTCATAGATCCAACGTAGAAAGCTTTACTAGGAAACCCCCGAAGGAAGAATTGCCATCTTTTCTATCATCCCCAGTGAACCCTTTAGTCTATAATCTGTAAAGACAAAGGCAGTCAGATAGAAGAAGGTACCCAATTATCACGGATTCTCTCAGTAGAGCTGAGCGGCTTAAGGCATAGGTTCTAGGCCAGGCTCCTGAGGGTGAACCTCACCAACTGGGTGATTTTGGTCAAGCCCCTTAACCTCTCTCTGACTCAGTTTTCTCATCTATGACATGGGAATAATTGAACCTGTATTTTTTAGGGTCAGTACGAGGATGACATATAATATGATTATAAAGTACCTATGCATGACACCTAAGAAATGCTTGGTATGACCTAGCATTCAGCACTCAATGGATGTGTACTGAGTGCTTACCATGTGCCTATAGGGGACAAGGTCAGGTCGCGGGGGCATGGGTCTTACATTATAACGGGGGAAGAAAGATGAATTTGAGAAACAGGAGATTTGCAGAGTAGGCTCAGAGCCCTGAAGAAAATATTACAGAAGTGGAAAGGAAGGAGGAATTGGCCACTTTCAAATAGGTTGGATCAGGAGATCCTCTTTGAGGTCACGGCATTGGATGTGAAGGATCCAGCTACGGAAAGAGGTGAGGAAAAGTGTTCTCGCCCAGCAAATGCCAGAAATGGAAAGTCCAAAGCCTTGAGATGGGAACGTCCTTATGCCCGGGGCCATGAGAAGCCGGAAGTTTCTCAGCTGGAGTGAGACAGGATCTGAGTTATGTTTAAAAAAAAAAAAAAAAATCCCTCTGCCCCAAACCCAGAGAATGTACACCACCACCAGTGAGCCCTATGGGTTTGGGGAGATAAGGATTTGTCCATGCAAGGTCATCAACTCTCACAACTGTTCCACTCTGGTGGGGGGTGTTGAGAGCTCACGAGCCCATGTGAGCAGGGGTGGGTTATGTGCAGGGGCATGTGGGAAAAATCTCTGTACCCTCCACTCAATTTTGCTGTGAACCTAAAGCTGCCCTAAAAACAAACTCTCAGTTAAAAAAAAAATTAAACTAGTTAATTGGGGGGGAAAAAAAGTAGAAAATTTTGGTGTGAATTCTGGTGTAGAAAACAGGTTTTAGTGGGGCAAGAGCCAAGGCAGAGAAACCAGTCAGGAAGCTAGCAGAGAAGGCCAGGTGAGGGAAGGAGGGGTGGTGGATGGCATGGGGTAGATGGACAAGGTGAGCAGGGAGAGGGAGCCCATGTGGTCAAGATAAACTTTAGAGGTAGAAGCAAGAGGGCCAGCAGCGGGGAAGGGGGGGCAGGGAGGTGGGAGGCAAAAGGGAGAAATCAGAGATGAGTCCTAAGTGTTGGTCTTCAACAACTGGAAATAGAGGTCCTGTTTATCGAGACAGAGACAATCGGGACGAGAGACCCTGGAGATTATAGTGTTTGCCTTTGTTCTTACAATGAGGGAGGTGGATCTGGGGTTCCAGAATTGTGTGGTGTTCAATAAAATATGCCCGATCTCTTAGGAGTTTTAAGGACAGAGAAAGTACTGGGGGGACCTGGCGGGGGGGCTCAGTCGGTTGAGCGTCTGACTTCAGTCCAGGTTGTGATCTCATGGTTTGTGAGTTCAAGCCCCCCATCAGGCTCGCTGCTGTCAGCATGGAGGCTGGAGCCTGCTTCAGATCTTCTGTTCCCCCCCTGTTCCTCCCTCTCCCCCATTTGCACACAATCTCTCTCTCCCAAAAACAAACAATTAATTAAACAAATATTAATAAATTATATTAATAATTTATTAATATAAATAAATAAAAGTAGTTTACGAGGTTTTTAGAAATCTTATTTTATACCAGGTGATAAAATCTGAACAACTCAATACCACTTTCACGGAAGCATTTTCTTCTAACGGAAACAGAGCTACAAGAACGCTAGACCAGGAGTCTTAGGAAAGATGTCATTCCCACTCAGCCACTAAAAGTCACCTGCCCTTTCTGGGCTTTCACTGATTTACCTGGAAATGGAGGGCTGTGGGGCACCATGTCCTTTCCGGATGTCACATTCCATCAAATGTTGGCCGGAGCGAGATACACTTTTCCGACATTGACAATGAAGGTGATGCGCCTTGCATCCATCCATTTGCATTTTGTGGTTTTGGATTTCCCAGATGCTCTGCAGTGTAGACCATCGCTCTCATAGCCTGTCAGCTTGAGAGCCCTTATTCGCCATGCTGCACAAGCAACTCAGCATAAACGTTGTCGGGGGCCACATGTCCTGGAGAGAAGTCATTTTCAACCAAGAGGGCCTCAAGTCACAAGACTTTCCAGCTTTGATTCACTTTGGGCAGCTGCCCGGAGAGCCTGGAACCACAGAACCGCCCCGTGGGGGACCGTACTATGTGGGGCAGTGGGTTATCAGCCTTGTAAACTCACTTTGTAACAAGCGCACGGCTTTGACTTGACATGAAGGCAAAAATCAGGGCTACAAAATGGTGAGCCATGAGAAAGGAGCAATGCAGGGTGGCTAAGCGTGAGAACAGCCGGCTAGGGGCAGAGTCTGGGCTTTGTTCCCACCGCCCCACTAACCAGGTGTGTGTGTCTTTGGGCAAATCATTCCGGGAGGCTCGGTCTCCTCAACTGGAAAATGCTGTGTGCTTGGACGGTTCTCTCTCTGGTCTCTTAGCTTGGAGATTCCACGGGCAATTGCGCAGCCTCATGGATGCTGTGGGCACAGCACAAGAGAATAGTATAACAGTATCGTTTGGCCCAGTTACTGGACTTGACACTTCCTGTTCATGCCCTGGGAAAGAATTCTCAGGCAAGGAGGGGTGAAGCTCATGGAGGTGCTAATGAAGGGTTTCACCTTCCCCTAAAGGGTCTTTGGGTGAGATCCAGGACAGGTGGCAGCTAGAGGGGAGTGGTGATTAGGAAGGCATCATCAGGTGGTACCTGCAGGGTGAGGTATTGACTTTGCCCTTCTCTGTAGTACGGGAATGAACAGATGGAGTGCTAGACCCCCACATTTATTAACTTAACCTTGAATGTGCAGACAGGCAGAAGCATAAACCTATAACCAAAAATAGCATTTATTATCAACGTCTTCCTTAAAAAAAAAAAGGCAAATCCCATATTATTTTCCTGGGTTGATCATCTCCATGGTCTCTTAAAACATATAGTTGGAACTGGAGGATAGGACTCAGAGAGCGAGTTGTTTTCCTTCTGGGCTTTTTCTTTTCTTTTCTTTCTTGAAGTAGGTTTCACCCCCAGCATGGAGCCCAACGCGGGGCTTGAACTCACGACCCTGCAATCAAGACCTGAGCTGAGATGGAGAGTCAGACGTTTAACCGACTGAGCCACCCAGGTGCCCCTCCTTTGGGTTTTTTAAAATGGAAATGAATGGGGGGCCTGAGTGGCTCAGTCAGGTGGGCGTCCGACTTTGGCTCAGGTCATGATCTCACGGTTCGTGGGTTTGAGCCCCAAATGGGTCTCTCTGCTGTTGGCACAGAGCTCACCTTAGATCCTTTGTCCCCTTCTGTCTCTGCCCCTCCCCTGCTCACATGCTCTCTCTCGAAAATAAATTAAAATGTAATGAAAATAAAATGGAAATTTAAAAAAATAACATAAATTTAAAAATAACGAAAATAAAATGGCAGTTAATGATCAGTGTTTTGTCAGTGCAACACTCCTTACCATGAAGCCCGTGACTATGTGAGCCATTCTGATTTCGAACATTCCTAAGTGTCAGCAGCCATCCGTGTCCTGGAAGCGTTTCATGTGGGAGATGATGGCTCTATTAGGGGTTTTATGTGCTAAACCAGGGCAGAGACTGGCTATTACTTCTTGAATCCTGCTATTTCTCCTGTTTATTTATTCAACAAATATCAACGAGCATGTCTGATAGTCCCTGCACTCCGCTAAGGACTGGGGACAAAGTGATACGGTACCAACAAGTCCCAGCTCTCTCCTGCTTCTTATGTAAATTCGAATTCCTCTGCTATTTTTCAAGTTCCCCTGTAACATGGCTCCAGTCTATCAACTCAAGCTATTTTCTACTATTCATCAACCTAAATATTCTACCCCACTCTGCTGCTTGTCCCCACACATTATATATACACCCCCTCCCCAGCATATAGACAAATAGAATGCTCATTTCCCCGTCTTTCATTTTCTCATGTCTGTCTACACCAGGGATGACTCTACCCTCGTCCATGTACTTCTCCAAAACCTACTCCTATTTCAAGGCTTAACACAAATCCACCTTCTCTGAGAAGTGCTTTGTGAACGCACGAGTCCAATCCAATGGCTACTTCCTCCAAGGTTCTGTACCCCTTGACCACACATCTCGTTGACCATTTTCAGACACCCATCTTTTTCCTTCTCTTTTTGTGTGTGTTGACTTGATCGGCACATGTGAATTCTAAAATTTGACCCCAGAAAGGTCAACCATATGTACACCTTCGTTAGCCGCACGAGATTTGAACAGCGTTAGTCACAAAGGAAGTTCTCAGTTACTTCCTTGGCTCATCACATATTTTGTCTGCAATCAAGATATGCTTCTATCGAGATGGTAGAATCACAACCATATGGCAGATGTTTAGAACAACAGGCTTTAACTGACTGCATTTATTTGAACCTTAAAATCCCAGACCTTTCCCTTAACTATCACCATTAAAACTACAAAACATCAAAGGATATCATACTTGAAAATGACACGTATCTAAAATATCTAACTACGACTTACTACCTTTCTAACTTCAATTACTACATTAAACTAAAAATCAGAGTATTTAAAAAAATTTTTTTAATGTTTATTTATTTTTAAGAGAAAGAGAAAGAGAGAGACAGAGCATGAGTGGGGAAGGGGCAGAGAGAGAAGGAGACACAGAATCCAAAGCAGGCTTCAGGCTCTGAGCTGTCAGTACAGAGCCCGATGTGGGACTTGAGCTCATGAACTGTGAGATCATGACCTGAGCCGAAGCTGGACCCTTAACCAACTGAGCCACCTAGGTGCCCCTAAGATTAGAATACTTTTAAGGATTATCTCTTCTCTACTGCTATGCGATGTCATCTTGTTCTTAAATTGAGTAGCCATATATGAGTATCTATTTCTCAACTTCCATTTTATTTTACTGGTCTATTTGTCTGGCCTTGTCTCTATATTGCCTGGTTTTAATTACCGTCCCTTGATTGTATAATACAATCTTCAGTAGAATACATCTTCCTACATTATTTTTCTTAAAGAATGTACTTTTGTTGGTCTTATGCATTTCCAAAGGAATTTAGAGATCAGGTTGTCAATTTCCACAAAGAAACCTGCTGGTCCTTTCATTGGAATTGCACTAAATGTATAGATCCACTTGGAGATAATTGGTATTTTCACAATATTGGGTCTAACCTTGCATGAGCATGATATATCCCATTATTTAGGAATATGATAGCCATATGGAAAGAAAAAGTAAAACATGATTCCTTACTTCACACCATATACACAAATCAGTTCCAGGTAGATTTAAATTCTAAGTGTGGAAGATAAAACAATACAGCTTCTAGAAAATCATATCAAAGAATTTTTTATGCTCATGGACTAGAGCAGGACTGCTTCAGCGGGAAAAAAAGCTAATCATAAGAGAAATAAGCAATACATTGGACTTCACTGATGTTAAAAATAATAAAAAGACACAATGAAACAGTGGAAATATAAGTTACCAAATGGGAGAAATATTTACAAAATCCAACAAAAGGACGGTACCCAGAATATATGAAGACCTCTTACAACTCAATATGAAAGAACATAATATCTCCTCCCAAAAAACTAGGCAAGAAACTTGAAGACGCATTTGACAAAGAACATTAAAATGGCCAATAAATGGGATGCCTGGGTGGTTCAGTCAGTTAAGGGTCCAACTTTGGGTCAGGTCGTGATCTTGCAATCTGTGAGTCTGAGCCCCACTCAGGTTCTGGGCTGACAGCTCATAGCCTGGAACCTTCTTCAGATTCTGTGTCTCCCTCTCTTTGCCCTTCTCCTGCTCTCTCTCTCTCTCTCTCTCTCTCTCTCTCTCAAAAATAAAGAAACATGAAAAAAAATTTAATGGCCAATAAATATAAATAAAGGTGCTCAATGTCATATTCATCAGGGAAATGAAAATTAAAAGTACAATGAGACACTAAAGCATGCCCACCATAAACACTAATATTACCAAGTTTGGGCAATAATGTGAAATAACAAAAACTTCCATACACAGCAGGTGGAAATGTAAATTAGCAAATCACTTTAAAATCTTGTTTGGGGGCGCCTGAGTGGCTCAGTCAGTTAAGCGACTGACTGTTGATTTCGACTTCGGTCATGACTCAAGGTTTGTGAGTTTGAGCCTCACCTCAGGCTCTATGCTGACAATGTACAGTCTGCTTGGGATTTTCTCTCTCTCTCTCTCTCGGCCCCTCCCCTGCTCTCTCTCTGTTCCTCTCTCAAAATAAATAAAGAAATTTAAAATTATATACATGTTGTTTGGTATTACCTACTAAAGTTGAACATATGTATGATCCATGACTTAAAAATTCTACTCACAGTTATATACCCAGTGTGCACCAAAAACCAGACACATACCAAGAAGAGTAGCATTATTTTTAACAGTAAAAAGAAAAAGGAAAGAACCCTAATGCATCAAATTCTATCAACAATAATCTAGATACATAAATTACAGTTTTTCACTCCTTAGAAAACCATGCAACAGTGAAACTGAAGGGATCTAATTCTACATGCAACACCATGAATGAATCTCACAAAAAGTGTCGAGCAAAAGGAACCAGTAAAAAAAAAACAAACAAACAACGGGGTGCCTGGTGGCTCAGTTGGTTAAGCGTCCAACTTTGGCTCAAGTCACGATCTCTGGTTTGTGAGTTCGAGCCCCGCGTCAGGCTCTGTGCTGACAGCTCGGAGCCTGGAGCCTGCTTCGGATTCTGTGACTCCCTCTCTCTCTGGCCGTCCCCCACTCTCACTCTGTCTCTCTCTTTCTCAAAAATAAATAAACATTAAAAAATGTCTCAAAACAGACAAAACCCACAGAAGATCATACTGGGTAGTTTCATGTATATATGGTTCAAAAACAGGCCAAACTAATCTATGAGGGGGTTGGGGGGGAGTAAACAGTACTTGGAAAGAAATGTGAGGAATCTTCTAGGTAACACTCGGGGTGGTGATTACTTCGGTGTGCTTATTGTGTGGTATTTCATCAAGCCGTAGGTGTGTAATTTGTGCACTTTTTTATATGTATATTTCAATTAAAAGAGGATTTTAAAAACCAGATAAAATCTACCAATGCTACTTCTGAAATTGCATATAAAATACAAATTCAACTAATGTCCTAAGTTTCAGAAAAATCTAAAGCAATATATAAAAGAAGAACGCCCAGGGAGAGATCGGTGTCTTTTTTAACCATTTTTACTTGGTTAACCCATCCTTTCTTTGTCACCCATTGCTGTGCTGGGTCCCTAACACCCTACCGATGGGCTGAGAACACCACTTGGCTGTTTTAACCCAAGTCACTTTGACTTCCTGTGGTCTTGCCCTGGCCAGAGGCCAGGCACAAGTCTCACACTTGGCACACACAGAATATATGAAGACCTAGTCTCACAATTGCCCATTTTCAGAGAAGGAAAATCCTTTTGACATTTGATTTTCTCTCTCAACCTGAAAAATGACTTTTAATCTTCCTGGTTAGAAACTTAAAAAGGCGAGGTGCCTGGGGGGCTCAGTCGGTTAAGCGTCCGACTCTCGATTTCGGCTCAGGTCACGATCTCACGGTTCATGAAGTCGAGCCCCACATTGTGCTCTGTGCTGATAGCGTGGACCCTGCTTAGGATTCTCTCTCTCCTCTTTCTCTGCCCCTCCTCCTCACTGTCTCTCTCTCTCCCTCAAAAATAAATGAACATTAAGAAAAAAAAGAAACTGAAAAAGACTTTAGAAAAATACTGTGCTATTGTTACTTGCCCTTTAATTGCTATGATTTTTAACATCATATTGACATCCTCTGAAATCATCAATTAAACCAGAGTTTGAGCTTTCAAGACTATATTGGCTTTTAGGTTTTTTTCATTAATGGCACTTTTCTCATGGGCTAAATTCTAACTAAATTGCTCTGTCTTGGCCCTTTCTGTTCCGTGCGTTAGTTGGCCTGTCCATGCATAATACAGCACACGCTCTCTTAATTAATGCAACTTAAAGCAGATCTTTATATCTGGCAAGGCAGAATACCCATCTTCTCAGTGTTTCATCCCTACCCCAGTAGGAAGTCACTGCTGCCACTGTCATCTGGTCCTCTCTTTGGGGGAGGGATAGGATTCATAACCAGCCATTGAAGGGGGGGCCTTGTGACTTGTTCCGGTGCTGATTGTGAACACAGGGACATGTGTTACTTCCAGGCCATTATACTTAACTGTCAGTTTGAGACCCTCTACAGGTCTCTTTTATCAGTCAAACCAACAAAGCCAATCATCAATGGGCCATGTTGCATCCGAAATAGGTCGTTGCTGTTTTAAGCCACTAAGGATGGAGGGACTGCATGTTCCTGAATCATAGTCTAGCTTATTCTGGCCAACACACACAAAACCAATTGATGTTTTCAAGAATGTCTGGATATTCTTTTCTTATTGGAATTTTGGGCGGAATTGCAGGAAATCTGAAGATTCATTTTGGAAGAGTTGACATCTTCACAATATTGAATCTCCCTGTCCAAGAATGTGCTATGACTCTTCACTTACTCCAAGTCTTTACTATTCAGAGTAAAGTTACATAGATTTCATGGAAAAGAATATAAAGTGAAAGTTAGGCTGGGCATGCGTTTCTCTTTACTGATTATTTAGATTTGTTATCAAAATGCGAGGACATTTAATCACCTTTTAACGGGTCATCTTGGCAAATTTTCTTGATTGTCCTAATAGCTTTGAATCGAGTCCCTTAAGTTTCCCATGTAGAGGGGCGCCTGGGTGGCTCAGTTGGTTGAGTGTCTAACTCTTGATTTCGGCTCAGGTCATGAATCCCACGGTTGTGGGATTGAGCCCCACATTGGGCTCCATGCTGTGCATGGAGCCTGCTTAGGGTTCTCTCTCTCTCTCTCTCTCTCTCTCTCTTTTCCCCTCTGCCCTTCTCCCCTGTTCATGCACTCTCTCTCTCTCTCTCTCTCTAAAATAAAACAAAGTAAAAAATTTTAAAAAGCTTCCCATGTAGAAAATGAATAGTGCCAGATAATGGTAATTTTCTCTATTTTTTCCTACTAATTAATATCTCTTTTTTCCCATTTCCTGTCTTGCTCTGTTGATGGGAATTCTAGAATAAGACTGACAACATCTATGCATGTGGATTTTTTTCCCTTTTGTTCTTTGTTAGAGGTCAGCAAGCTTTTTGTTCTGTAAAGAGTCAAATAGTAAATATTGTTAGCTTTGGAGGTGATTCTATTTCTGTCACAACCACTCAACTCTACCATTGTAGCATGAAGGCAGCTAGCTATACACAATAACTAACAAATAAACATAACTGGTTTGGGCCTGTAGACCATAGTTTACTGAACCCTGATACATTTTAATGACAAAGCTTTCAATGTTTCACTATGACTATGGTTTTTTTGGCCATTTTAAGGAATAACACTTCATTTATAGATTGACGAAGCTTTCTTTTGTTTTTTTGGAGGGGGGCTGGTAATCCTTTCCTTTTGGCCATCAAGATCATTACATCAAAATTTTTTTTTTACATATTAATTGCATTAACTACATCTAGAGAATATTCTACTTATTACCTAATGTTGAATCGTCCTGATATGCCTACCACACACTTAGTCATAATAAATTATTTTTATTTATTCCTGCATTTTATTAACTGCCCGTTGACCAGACCTCCACAATGTACCAGGAGCTCTTCCAGAAGCAGTCAATACAGCAGTCAATAAAAGTCATGCTTCCATGGAGCTTAGATTCTAGTGGGAGGACACAGATAATAATGAGGGACACACAAGTATGACAGGTGTAGGATAATGAAGCAGAGTGAATGACAGGCTAGCATGCTACTTCAGAAATGGGGGTTCAGGGAAAGCTTCTCTGATCAGGTGACATTTAAGGACATGGGGGGTGCCATCTAGTCAACCAAGTAAGCAATGGACATACTACACTAAAAAAAAATCTCACAATAGGGACTGAAAGGGATGCTGGGAGTACACAGTAGAAGCCACTAACATAGTCTTGCCTGGGCCACAGGGTGCCCAGACATTTGGTCAAACATTATTCTGAGTATGTCTCTGAGGGTGTTCCTGGGTGACTCACGTGAGTCAGTAAACTGGATAAAGCAGATTGCCCTTCTTTTTTTTTTATATAAAAAGTTTATTTATCATAGAAAGAGAGTGCACACACGCCATGGGGGAGAGGGGCAGAGGGAGAGAGAGAGATTCTCAAGCTCAGCATGGAGTCCAACCCAGGGCTCCATTTCATGACCCTGGGATCATGCCTTGAGCTGAAGTCGAGAGTCCAAAGCTCAACCAATGGAGCCACCCAAGTACCCCTGCAGACTGCCCTTGCTAATGTGGCCAGGGTTCATCCAATCCACTGGAGATCTGAATACAGCCACAAAAAGGGAACTCCTTTTGTTCTTGTTGCCTGACTGCCTTGAGCTGGGTGATCTGTCTTCGCCTGCCTTTAGACTCAAACTGAAACATATCGGCTCTTCTTGGGTATCTAGCCAGTTGGCCTTCTGACTGGACCCTCCACCGTAGACTCTCCTGGTTGTCAGCCCTTCAGATGGGGATGAGAACCACACACTGTCTCTCCTGGGTCTCCGACTTGGCAACTGCAGATCTTGGGACTTCTGAGCCTTCCAAGTCCCATGAGTCAATCCCTCATAATAAATCTCTCTCTTTCTTTCTCCCCCCACACCCACACACCACACGCATTCATTCTACTGGTTTTGTTCTTCTGAAAATCCCTGACTAGTACAATGAGCAGAAGAGAGAAATGTTCCATAACGACATCACTTACAGTCTCAAAACTGGGAGTCAAGGGCAGTTTCGAGCAAACGAAAGTTCAGCAGGGCTGAAGCATGTGGGATACATGAATCAGAGCCAATGACATTGAGCAACGTGGAGACACTGAACTGGATTTCATCATATACCAGGCATTTTAAGAAGAGAAATTATTCAGGCTAAGGCTCTGGCGCAAAGCAAAAAGAAATTAAAGCATAATAGGGGCGCCTGAGTGGCTCGGTCAAATAGCCCACTTCCGCTCAGGTCATGATCTCGTGGTCACTGAGTTCAAGCCCCGCGTCAGGCTCTGTGCTGACAGCTCGGAGCCTGGAGCCTGCTTCCGATTCTGTGTCTCCCTCTCTCTCTCCTCTTACCCCGCTCACATCTGTCTCTGTCTCTCGAAAATGAATAAATGTTAAAAAAAATTTTTTTAAAGCATAATAAAAAGGTGGTCCCCTCCCCCCAAAATTGTAGCCAGATGGGGAAATTTTAAAATGTTCTTTTAAAATTAGTGTTGGGCCAGGGGTACCTGGGTGGCTCAGTCGATTGAGCATCCGACTGCTGCTCAGGTCATGATCTCCCGCTTCATGAGTTCGAGCCCCACAACGGGCTCTCTGCTGTCAGAACAGAGCCTGCGACGGATCCTCTGTTATCCTCTCGCTGCCCCTCCCCCACTTGCACTCTCTCAAAAATAAATAAACAATTAAAAAAAAATGAGCGTTGGGCCAAAAGGCACATGAAAACTTCAATTATAAACTTTTTAGAAATTTAAAAAATATAAAGGATACGATCAAAGCCCCCCCAAAATAAAAGGGGGGGGGGAGCCTTAGGTTTATCAGAAAACAAGAAAGACTGACAATAAAATACTCAATTCTAGAAGTTTAAAAAAAGTTGAGGAAAAAACCCCAACAAGGATAAAGAGCCTCTCTTCCTGCCATTCTCTACATAGAGAGCTCTTCTCTAATATCTTCCTGCCTCCTGCAGGTGACTTCTGTTCAAACGCCACTGACCAGAGCTTTCCCCGAAGCTCAACTCTAAAATGGCATGATATCCTGTCACTCTCTCACTCTGCTTTGTTATCCTTCATTTGCCATATTCCGTGTGTCTTTGTTACCACCTGTACTCTCCCCCTAGAACATAAGCTCCGTGGGACTAGGGACCTCGGTCTGTTTTGTCCCCTGCTGCACCCCCAACTTCTAGAAGCGTGCCTGGCACGTGAGTGCCCGTGGCAGGGTCTGCGACCAGCCTGTTGACATTTTGTCCCCTATCGAGTATAAGGCTTGACATTTGGCAAACACAAAATAGATATTTATTGAACGTGTGTTATCGTGTTTCACTGGAGATTTAAAGAAATCAATATTTTGGGGAGTACAAAAACCTAGATACATAGTTATTAAATCAAATGTAATAATTAAAATATCCCACTCATCTAGGGGCGCCTGGGTGGCTCAGTTGGTTGAGCGGCCAACTGCGGCTCAGGTCATGACCTCACAGTTCATGGGTTCTAGCCCCACATCGGGCTCTGTGCTGACAGCTCAGAGCCTGGAGCCTGTTTCCCATTCTGTGTCTCCCTCTCTCTCTGCCCCTCCCCCACTCATGCTCTGTCTCTCTCTCTCTCAAAAATAAATCACATTAAAAAATTAAAAAAAAATTGATACCAAGATTGTATCAACTGTTTCTCATCTATAATATATCTCAACATGATTTTTTTTTTGGCACATAAAGTTTCATGACTCTTTTCTTGTTTTGAATTTTTCATTAACACCACATAATGCTTTTTTTCCCCACAAATGCTTTTAGTCTTAAATTCCATTTTGTGTGATAATAAGATCATGCTCTGAGTTTATTTTTTTCATTTTCCTGAAATAATGAATATTTTCACTTTTCTGTGCCGTGTTACTTTGGGCATCTCTACTACAAACAGCTAGGATTTGCCTTTAATTCGATCTGAAAATTCTTTTATCTTCTGCTCAGAAGTTTAGCCTATTCTCATCTTTTTCAAAAAATATTTATTTTATTTCTTTTGAGAGAGTGAGAGAGAGAGTAGGGGAGGGGCAGAGAGAGGGAGACAGAGAATCCCAAGCAGGCTCCACACTGTCAGCACAGAGCCCGACGCGGGGCTCGAACTCACGAACCGTGTGAGATCATGACCTGAGCCGAAGTCGATGCTTAACCAACTGAGTCACCTAGGCGCCCCCCCACCCCCATTCTCACTCTTAATGTGACAACAGTAACCCTGGTCGTATCTTTGTTATCGCGTTATACGCGTTCTATTTCATGAGCATCTTTGTACTAGGACATCTTTCTAAATCTAGCTCTTTCTTCTACGTGGCCTTCTATGCTCCTCCTTTATGGAGGCCACAGTGTCTGCCTTGGCAAACAGAGGGCAGCTGAGAGTCTCTGATGGAGAGAAAACCCGGTCTGCCCTAGCTTTCCCCCTGGCTGAGTTGTTCCTTCATTTCCTAGCACAGATAAGCTATGGACCCAGCAGGAAAAAAAGGGGTCCAAGGAGCTGATGCCCGTCTCTTGCTGGCCCCCTCGTCCCCGACACCCACATCCGCTTGAGATGCTTATTCCAAGCCTCTACCTACACTGATTTCCCAGCAGACTCAGTGGCATGATGGAGCTGCTTGGGTGGCCTTGCAGGAGCCAAATCTGTGCATCTCTCCCCTGTCTGCTGTGGTAGGCTGAAATTGGCCACGGCAGGAACATTGACATGGTGCATTGCATCAGGGCTTTGTCCGGAGTGCTGGTAAACCCTTCTCCACTCACCACTCATCCCTGCCAACACCTGCCTTTTCTAAACAAGGGGAATGGAGACTTTGTTATCCTTCGCAGCTTCCTCTGTAGTGTGCCCAGATACTTCAAACTTTTAACGTGTTGCTGAAATTCCATCCTCATTTCCAGTGCTGATGAGGCATTTCCCTGATTTTTTGTGTGTCCCCTGGGTATTTTAACGTGGTTTCTGCGTGTGGGGTAGGGATGGACCCCTGATCTCCAGTTATCATCTGTTTCAGAAGTCCCTGTGACGTGTCTTCATCCCATCATCCATGCAAAACATGGGCAGATTTATGCAGGTCCCTGTTTGCTGCCTTAATTATCGCCGCTCCGCCAAATAGCACTCGCTCTGCCACTAATGATTCTAATCTAAGCTGGGAATTGATGTTGACAAAACACAAGCTGTTTAGTTTCTGCAGAGGCTGATCAAATCTCCTATGGAAAACAGAGGCTTTACTAGATATCCATAATCAAAGCCCCATTGATTGAGGAAAAATCCAGCGGATACGCAGGGAGGTAGGTAATCAGATTCTCTGAGAAGGTAGGAGGAAATATTCAAGATTACGAATATATCATGGCCGTTATATCACTGAGTTATCAGGTTGTCCCTTAACTAGATGTACATGCTCTGTGGAGGTCCCCCCCCACCCCAAGGCTCATTGTTAAAATACCTCATTTAGGGCAAACTTGTCAAGGCAACTGGGTATGTTTTAGGGCTTAGAAAGGAATACGGTTAGCATGTGAGGCAAAACCAGAGAGATTATGGCCATTTTGTAAATCAAGAAGACTTTATAGGAGGAAATAGGGAGCCATTGAAGGTTTTTAAGCAGGAAAACAATGCAATAAAAGTTGTAATTAAGGAAGATTAGTCTGGCAGTGTTAGGGCAGGATCTATATTAAGACCCTTATATGGGAACAGAGATAGAATTAGGAATGAGTTAAAAATAAAAAATAAAAAGACAGAGAGAAAGAGAGAAAAAGCATCAAATCTCTTCTACTTTTAGTAGGCACTTAAGGTAACGCATAGACTGGGAAATACTCAAGAAGTCTTGCAAAGCTTTCTCAGTTCATTAAGTTAAATTGCCTCTTTGCTCTCACTTAGTATTCATGAATGCCAGAACTAGTCCTGTGTTACAACACAGGGAGTCTCCAGGCAGCCCAGGGACCTCTCGAAGACTCCTTTTCACTCCGTTTCATTGTTGCAGGGAAATGAGCACCGTTAGCCAACAGCCCACATGCAGTGTGAACCTCCCACTGTCCTCTTTTCTGGAGCAGCTGAAATCTCACCCATTCTTAAGGGAATAAAGGAACCGGAGCCCAAGCCTGTTAACTCTCATTCAAGAGTCATTAGACGGCCATAAAAATTCAACAAGCGTACCAAGATGACTGGGGGTTCTTGCAGGCTTATTGCAGGAAAGAAATGGTATCTGCCATGGGTAATGGTCAGTGCTCATCCTTGAGACAGACAGGACTCCAGCCGAACCTTTGGTTGTCAAAAATCGCTGTTCCTGCCTGGAACACCTGTCCCGCGTGCCCACATTATCTGATTCCTACACAGGATCCAAGCAAAGCCTACCCTCCCTGGTGAATCCTTGCCAGCTCCTTGAGTTCACAGCCGTCCTTGACTTGAGCTGGAACAGGTTTTCCCTGCAGCACAAAATGGCATTTGGCTGATGTTTCCTGGACGTCTATCTATCCTTTCTTGCATGAATTTTCTCTCTAACTGGATTATCAACTCCTTAAAGAAGGAACCATGTCTGACACGTCCTCCAAGGTCGGTGGCATCAGAAGACAATGCAGGTGTGGAGGTTAAGCTCACTCAATATCCTTTATTCCAAATTAGGCTCACTGTGGTGAGTTCTCCCAAGCCCCAAGCCCAACCATTTATCCCTCAGTCTCAATACTCATCCGTGGCTACTCTCTTCCTAAAAAGATAGAGGCGATACAAATTAAGTTCCCATAACTTCCTTCCTCTGTGCTCTATGTGTTTTCTTTTCCTCCCCCGCATTTTCAGGGGCAAAGCTGGTAACTTCCTTTTGGAATCTGCTTTTGGAGTCACCCTGTCTTTTACCCCCCACATTTTCAATCCGTCCCCTTCTGCTACAAGGGGCGCCTGGGTGGCTCAGCTGCTTAAGTGTTGACATCGGCTCAGGTCATGATCTCGCAGTTTGTGGGTTCAAGTCCCGTGTTGGGCTCTGTGCTGACAAGTCGGAGCCTGGAGCCTGCTTCAGATTCTATATCTCCTTCTCTCTCTGTCCCTCCCTTGCTTGTGCTCTGTCTCTCTGTCTCTCAAAAATGAAGAAATGTTAAAAAAGAAAAAGAAAAAAAAAAAAGAAAAGAAAAGGAAGGCCCTTCCTTCTTCCTCTGCACACCGTGGTTCTTCCCTCTCCCTTTGCAGGGGCTACACCATTAAAGCACCCTTCACGCCATTCTCTTTCTCAGCCCCTTTCAGAGAACCTGCCCAGGGGCATCTTTCTATCCCACGTTCCTTTTGCAATGTCCAAAGGAATAGAAAATAAGGGATAACATAATTTCAAGCCTGGAAAACAGGAAAGGTGGCCTGGAATGAGGAAAGAGCCAAGCATCCCTTCTGCTCCATAGATACGAAGGAAAAGGTGTTCTGGGCAACAAGTGGACAGTATTCCTAGAAGACCAAATTATACCCAATAGGAACACTGCAGAGGAAATGAAAAGAATTCTCCCTAAGAGGAAATACACATCCTATATACATGTGGAAAGACTGAGCATAATGAGGAATCAAAGCAAAGGCCACAAATGCACCACTGGATTACCATTATTTTACTTGATAAACTGACAAAGATACAGAAGGAATACTTCTGGTATTGTTGAGCCTATGAAGAAGTAACGGGAGGTATATTTTTCGAGTAAAAATTCTGTGCCTAGAAACTTAACCTAAGTAATCAAGCACGTGTACACACACATATGAACAAAAATATTTAAAATGTCGAAAAGTTAAAAACTGCTAATAAGAAAGGGATTACGTCAATGATGATAGCCCTGTTGCAGTCATCGTAAATTACGATTTGCGTATGTTCGTTGACATGGAAAGCTATTCGTGGTGTACTGTTTTCTAAAATCAACAGATTCCATGTTACTCTATAAATAATGTTCCATTTCTGTTTACATAACAACCTAAATGTATATTTGGAAGACAATTTATAAATAATAAGTGTTTATCTCTGAGTGGTGGGTTGTGGATGACTGGGTTTTGTTTGTTTTGGCTATTACAATTTTTAGTTTTTTTTTTTCTACAATGAACAATACTCTGTATGATTTAGAAATAACACTTCTGTCGGGGCACCTGGATGACTCAGTTGGTCGAGCGTCCGGCTTTGGCTCAGGTCACGCCCTTGCGGTTTGTGAGTCTAAGCCTCACGTCGGGCTCTGTGCTGACAGTTCAGAGCCTGGAACCTGCTTTGGATTCTGTGTCTCCTCCTGTCTCTGCCCCTCCCCTGCTCATGCTCTGTCTCTCTCTGTCTCTCAATAATAAGTAAACGTTAAAAAAAAAAACACACTTCTGTCTATACTGTATTCACTGAAATCTTTGGATTTTGTTCTTCCTTAGAAAAGAGTGGCGGTGGCTTCTTCTTCTTCTGCTCCTTCTTCTTCTCCTTCTCCTTCTCCTCCTCTCCCTCCTCCTCCTCCTCCTCCTCCTTCTTCTTCTATTACTTCTTCTTTCACCTTCCTGCAACATTTCATATAGGTGACTGTATAAACTCCTTTGCCATCTTCTTGGCTTTGCATTATTTTGTTTTTCTCCATCTGTAACTCTCTCCCCTAGTTGATTTTCCTTTACATTGGCGTGCCACCATATTGCACCATCTACCTTTTTTTTCTCTTCTCTTGACCTAGATGATTTACACTACTGCCTATGCACACATAACTCAAACATCCGGATCTTCACAATTCCAGCTTACCTCACAAAATCCTAGCTCCAAATACCTGCTGGACTTCCTGAGTGCAGTGTTTATTCTGTACCTGCTATTTTCAGGGAACAGTACCTAGAGATGACACCACAGTGACAGAGGGAGCCCACCTTTGAGGAACACACAATCTCCACTTGGAGTTTCTAATTTCAATATATTTAACAACAAATGTGTCTCCTTACCTTTTCCTAAATCAGTTCTTCTTCCCCATGTTCCATTTTCTGTTACCAGCACAACTAGCATTGTAGTTACCAGCCCCACCTGTTACAGTAATTAATTAATTAATTAATTCACTTAACAAGTGAGGGGCCTGCCACCATAGTAGAACTCAGCCTCAACATATATTGGAGTTACCTAGGAAGCTTTAAAATATACCAATGCTTGTTTCCCACCCCCCAGAGATTTTATTTAATTAGTCTAGAATGCCACTCCAATTTAGGAGTTTAACATTTCCCCAGGTGGTTCTAATATATAGCCAGTGTTAAAAGTCACTGTACCAGAGAAAGGTCAGGACTTCATTACTGATTGCATGATGAAAGGAGAATGGTCAAACTTTTTTTAGTACTGTTATTTCCTAGTAATAATGCCCGAGTTCACTATCTTTCCCTTGGATGGTTGAAGCTGAATTGGCTTTCCCAGGAAAGTCAACTCTATCCAACTCAGCTCCAGCCTTTATAACATTTCCAGAATGTATGGAGAGAATATAATCATCCTGCTATTTAGATACCTCCATGCTCTGACCTGGACGGATCTTTTCAGTGTTATTCCACATTCAAACGTCAGTTAAACGGGACTGCCCGTTGCTCCCCAGTGTCTCTGTCCTGACTTTGCTTTTGCCCCTACCATTCCTTCCACCTTGACTATCCTTCACTCCTACCTGTCAATCACAATTCCACCAATCCATTAGCTCTGAGGATTGATGTCTAACCAGCCTTGATAACACAACCCCTACCTCCAACCACTGGAGCAACTTCTCACTCTCCTAAACTCCAAAGCACCTCTTATTATACTTAATCAGTCCTGTCTTATGGAAAAGTTATGTAGATACATATCATATACTTCCAATAAGATGTGAAGGTCTCTGAGAGCAGAAATGAAATGCCCTTCATCTCTATTTGGAGAAATAAGGAAGTTAAACACGATGGCTCTAGTTATCCTGCCTGACTTTACGTCCAAACTGTGCCACTTACACACAATGTGTGTGACACTTAGGGAAACAATGGACCTCTCTGAGCCTCAGTTTCCCCCTTTACTGAATGAAAACAATATGACCTCTCAAGATTGTTATGAAGGTAAGACAAGGGAATCTGTATGAAGCATTTAGCACACCAATTACTCCAAAAGGCAACAATAATGGTGACCAGAATTTGGGGGACGAAAGCACGTCAAGAAAAATATTTAGTTATGAGGCTGACAGAATCTTTGTATAGTAACTAGATGGAAAATAAAAGCTCTCAGATTTGAAAAATGTTTATTACATCTCCTAACATCACTCCCTAGGACAACTCGTGGTATTACTAGGGTTTTCAATTATTCCAGACAGTCAGTCCTGCTTCGTGATCGTATGTAAATTTCCCAGCTTGGTGCCATCTCTAAGATTCTAAATTTCATTCTGCAATGACAGCTTTTATTCTGAAAACTCTGCCACTCAGAGACTCCTGTGTCCTAAATGCCATTTCTTTGTGGAATGCAACATTTTTAATCGAGTAAAACAGTGATGAAGAACATGTCAGAGATCCATGCAGGATAGAATCCATTTGAGAAACATGAAATCCTGCTGTTAAGACTCCAATCAACCAAGAGAGCAACAAGCTATTTCTATCTAGCTGGCTGATAGCATTACAGGCTCTGGATCTAAAATGAGATCTACATTAAATGTAATTCATCTTCTGAAAGGATAAATAACAAAAGCGTCCTCTGCATGCAACTGAGTCAAAGACCAAATGCTGGGCAGACAGTTGGGTAAGAGAGTGTGAGGACTCATAGAGTGTGGATTTCTCAGGGTTTCACGGCAAAATGGTCACACTGCTTCCTAAGCCCACGTGACGTGCCAACAACTCAACAGAGTAATTTTGTGGGGTGAGGCTGCAAACCTATGGGTCATCTGAGCTTAGAATGCATCTGTAATTTCCTTATCATCAATCTCTCTCTTCGTGGTGGAACCTTTCCATTGGCATTTACGCATGTCCAAGTCCCTTTTACCCTTAAAAATAAAAACCCTCTCTTGGTCCCATTTTCAGTCACAATCTCAAGGTTCGTGAGTGCGAGCCCCACATCAGGCTTTGTGCTGTCAGCGGGAGCCTACTTTGGATCCTGTGTCTTCCTCTCTCTCTGCCCCTCCCCTCCCTCTCTCAAAACAACAACAACAACAACAACAACAACAACAACAACAACAACATAAACATTTACTTTACATCTTCTACCCGGATTCTCAAAAGCTCTTCAAAAGCAACATATTCCAAACTAGCTGTCGCCTCAACTACCTAAGTGATCACACTGGAAACCCTTGACCCTTCCCTTGCCCTCCTCCACCATAATATGTGCAGGGTCCATGTCAAGAGTTCAGCTAAGCTACTCCATGGTATTGCCTCTGCACCCATTTGTGTGGCCACATGGCAGCAGGGACTTTAAACTGCCACTAGCCCCACAACTACAATTGTGTGCCCCAGATAGCAGCCCACAGAGTCACAGGTAAATCTAAGTTCCAGATAGGACTCCCCTAACAACCCTGGTCTACCCCATCTCCGAGGGCCTTCCTCTTGTACACACCGTAGATAAGACTCCCATGGAGCTTACACAAACCCTTCTCTCTTTGGTTTGAATTGACCAATCTGGACTTAGCTTGGGCATCCCAAAGCACTCCACCCACAGACCCTAATAAGGGGATGTACCCCAGGTCCTGCCTCTCTGTCTGCACCTGCCTTGACCTCCCCATGTGGCCCCTCGAGGTATATGTGTATTTCCTCCAGGACCTGTGAGGAGTACGCTTCTCTATTTCAATTTCTCTTGTGGTCTTTTGTTGAACCTCAGCTCACTATCTAGCACCCTGTGCTCTACTTAACAAATGTTAATTTAACAAAGTCATAATAGCCAAAAATGAGAATATATGAATATGTGTAACTTTTATGTTTATGTAAAGAATCAGTATCATACTTCACTCATGTTTGGTCTAGACGAGGATGATAGGAGTTGTTTAATATAGCAAAATATTCCTCGGTCACCATGTGCAACTATCAGAAAGACCACACTAATCGATGACTATTCCAAAACAATGCAAAACAAACAAGAGTGTGCTGAATACTACGGAGAAATTACGCTTTATGACAAATAATTCATGTCATTGACGCTATAGATTAGACAAAGATTTTGACAGATTAATTAGTCTTCTCTTTCGCCTTGGCATTCCTAATGCTCAAATTCTCCCTGCACTGGAAAGTGTTGTTGGCTGCAGCACAAGCCAAAGGCCTCCATGGCATTTAGACACATCCATTTACAGGACTCGAGATGAAGGGATGGAGAGAAGCATTTCTCTGGGGTCTGAACATCCTTGGTCCCGAAAGCAGATGCTTAGAGTTATGGTCAGGCAATTTGCCTGGGCTAAGAGGGACCCACTTGCTTATTAATAAATTCATTTTTGTGTGTGTGAAAGTTTGTCATATGTGGGGTCTTCAGAAGCACAGACTGGCAATTTTTTTTTTCTGCAATGGCCCAAATGGTAAATATTTTAGGTTTCATGAGCCAGATAGCCTCTTTCACAAATGACTCAACTCTGCCACCGTAGTACCATAGGAGCCACAGACAATACGTAAATTAATGAGTGCAGTCGTGTTTCAATAAAACTTTATTTAAAAAAGACAAACAAGATAGGGGTCAGACCCGGCCCATGGGCTGCAATTTGCCAACTTCTAGTGTAAAATGTAAAGCCCAAGATAGTGGCCCCTTTGCCCGAGGCAAAGTCTTGATACTGGACTTGAGGATGAGTAGACTCAGACACGCAGAGAGAAGAAAGGGGGTGCCCCCATGAGGGTTTACCCAATAGCAGAAATTGGGGATGCATGTAGCCAACTTAGCAGACAGAAGTGGACTAATGTGTCTCTAAAGAATGGGGGAATAGACTTGGAAGGTTAAGTGGGGGCAAGATATGAATGCCTGGGAAGGTTGTACTTGACCCTGCAAGCAAGAGGGAAGCTGAAGGTCACCTGTAAGGTGTAGAAGGCCCACTTCTGAAGGTGTGCAAGGAGAAGGCAATTACTGTTCAGAGGATGATATAGAGCCGATTTCTACCATGGAATAAGGTTGAACTCCATCATCTCAAAGGGCCCCTCCATCTTGAAAATAAATATATTAAGTGAAATGAGCCAAAGGCATACAGTGTTTAAAAACACAAAGGCTCAGGACTTGGGCTCAGCCCTCATCACCAACACGTACTAGCCATGTGTCCGTTCTGAGCCTCAGTTTCCTCTTCTATAAAATGCTGAGAATTATTGTAAAGGCACATATAGTTGGGCACCTGGGAGGGCTCAGTTGGTTAAGCGCCCAACTCTTGATTTCGGCTCAGGTCATGATCTCAGGGTTCGTGAGTTCAAGCTCTGCATCGGGCTCCATGTAGACAGTGTGGAGCCTGCTTGGGATTCTCAATCTCTCTCTCTCTCTCTCTCTCTCTCTCTCTCTCTCTCTCTCTCTCTCTCTTTCTCTCTCCATCTCTCTATGCCCCTCCCCTGCACTCCCTCTCTCTCTCTCTCAAAATAAGTAAATTAATTAAATTAAAAAGAAAGACACACATTGTAAGATAGGTGAAGAAGTCCTGGTGCTGTGCCTGGCCTACAGTGGGTATTCAGGAAATGGTCACTGGGAGGTTCAAAGCACAGCTTTGGTCAGGCTAGTTTGACAGGACCTCTGATTCCACTTCCACAATTTGTTTGCACACTGATTTTATTTTTTCAAAGTGCTCCCAGATCAACCATCTTCTTTGGTCCAGTACACAATACCATGCATTAGGTATGCACTGAGGAGTTTAACATCATCACAAGCAGACCCACTGCTTGGAAAAGAATGTAGCACCATCTAGATTCCTCATGGTCTAAACCATTTGGGAGGTCCTTCAAAGCTAGCAAGGCAGCCTATAAACCAAACAGGCTACGTACTCAATTTATCATCCTGGCACAGGTGAAAAAAATGTCCAGGTGGTTTTATTTCCCAGTTCTGGCCCTGCCTGTCACTGGGCAAGCTGCTTTCCACATCTGAAGACAGAAATGAGCCCTCAAAAGTCACTAGAATGAGTTCTTGAAATGAACGCTGTCTCATTCATCTTTGGGTCCAGTTTGGGACCTAAGTGGGCAGTGGTTGGGAGACCCAAGAGCATAGGCTGTGGAATAAGGTAGACTCAAGTTCATGCCCAGGAGCAGGCCAGTGTTGGCAGGGAGCCCTTGAGCAAATGCCCTAACCTCTGGACGCCTTGCTCCCCTCATCTGTGAACGGGGCCACCAAACTTGTAAGATGCTGTAATAGATAGGAGCTCTTAATACTGATGCTGGTCCTCAAGCCCATGACTTAGGGCAGTTTTGCTCAAAGTGGCTCGTCTTTGCAGCCCCCTCAGATTCACCTGCTGGTATTTTAAGTTGAAAATTCAGATTCAGAACTCCGTGCAAACCTTCTGAATCAAATTATCTAGAGAGGAGCCTCTCTGTTCTGCCTTTCTAGCAAGCTTCCCAGGGAATCTGGATGGACATTAAAATTTGAGTGTAGAGTTTGATTTAGGGTTTATTTGAAGGAGAAATGTACCCCGCCCCCATGAAACCATGTCACCCAGCTTTTGCTTATCATCATTGGGAAGTTGGGGTGAGAAGCCTTTGTTTAGTGGACATGACAACAGTAGCTTGAAACAATAAACACTGTTAGAAAGACAGGTACCTGTAGCTTCTCTGTGGCTGCAAAGCCTCTGGAGACCTGCGCAGTTCCCCTGATGGATGGTTGTTCAGGCAGCAGGAAGCCCAGAGGGTCTTTTGCCCTCCCCGCAGAACAGACAGTCAATGAGCTTCCCTGGAACAAGGCCACACGAGCTACACACACTGGTAATCTCATTTCCATAAAGCATCACCAGCCAAGGTTAGTGTGCAAAACACAGAGACACCCCCTCTTCCCTTGACCTTCATGGAGCCGTGGTCTTTAGAGAGAGGCAATGATGCAAAAAAGCAAAGCCGAGCAAGGGTTCCAAAGCATAACAGCACAACAGTTTTAGCAGAAGTTTCCTGAAATGATAAAATTTCTTTGCAACTTTTTTTTTTTTTTAATGATGGACATAATTACGGGAAACCTAACTTCATCGGGAGGCTGAGCTTTTAATGCTGCCCTTTTGAAAAATGTCTGTTTTCAAAGGTGAGAGCACACGGCAGTGAGGTTAATACCATTGCTATTTGTCCTCCATCTTGGAAGCTCTGAAGCGTCCAAGAAGGCTGTTAGAGCAAGAGAATAAATGTTGTGTGAATTTTCCATGAACTACTCTGGAAGCAAGTAGGTCGGGACTTAAATCTCTCTAGACGTGTACATATCTAAGGATTAGTAACTATGGAGGGTCAATTGATTTACTCAGAGTTCAGAGTGAATGGGTCCTATTCTTACTGACTCTTAAATCTGGTGTCGCAAGACCCTGAAACGTTCCCATCCATCTGAAAGGGTTGAATACGGTGGCATTTGGTCGTTGTGACGGATGGGAGGTGTTTTCTGGTGGCAGTGAAAAGCAAAGTGAGAAGAGAGATGAGTCTTTTAAAGTGGCCCATTTTCAACAACTTTGAGGCATCAGGTGGGCATGGCATCTGTAAGAGTATGGTGATAAAACATCAGGGGAAGTGGTGTGAAAGGGAGGTCAGCAATTTCAATGAGAGTTTGAGTCACAGCGGTCCGACACAGAGATGCACAGAGAGGAGAGCACAGCTGAGGCTCTGACAAGGTGCTCACCCCCCATCTAAATGCCTCCCCCCCCACGCACACACACAAGCTGGGCATCCTCACCACCATCGGAAGCTAAGAGTGACGCATCTTTACAAGGGCTTGGTACTCCTGGTGTAAAAGCCCCTTTAACGACTGGCTGAGGGTGTGGGTAAGGGGCCATAATGGGAGAAGAGGTCAAAAATTTTCAAAATAATTAATCTGCCGTCACTAAACATTTAAACAGAAGGTGACAAATATTGGAGATGGCAGCATCACAGAAGGACTCCTGTCCTAGGTGGAAATTCAGAGGTGTTTGCCACTATAAAGATTTGATAAGCTCCCTTCATATTTAGAATTCTACCTGGCTCTGTCTGTGCCCCGAAGCTCATCCCTCCTTCTTATATGCTCGACTTTGTGTTCTGGTCTCCACCCTTCCCCACGTGACACCACATGACAGAGAGAGAATTTCTGAAACGACCGTATAGACAAGACTGGTGATCCCATTCTGTTTGCCAGGGGAGTTAGCTTAAAAAGGGGGCATGTGATTCAGTTCTGACCAGTATGAGAGAAGAGGAAGTCTTTGGGGGGGGAGGGTCTTTTGTGAATGATTTCCTCATCCAAAATAGAGGAATGCAGAGAAGGAGACTCTCTCCCCTCGACATTGACTTGTCTGGATAAGACATCCGTGGCATTGCTGAAGCTGTCATGCCATGATGAGGTCACAACCAACACAACAAAAAAGAAGAGTAGGAGAGATGGAAGACCCATCCAGTAACTGAATTAACTGATCTTTTTGTCAGGTGACATAATAAATTTTCCCTGTTACTTAAAACAAATTCAATAGTCAGGGATGAGGTGGGGGTGAGGGGGGGGGCACTGTTTTTCTCAGCTTAAAGAATACTAACTGATGCAAATAGTAACATTCTCAGATCGATGGTCATCCTTTTCATTCCGTATCTTCCTTTCTTGTGACGTGGTCAACCATTAAGAGGACAAACACACAACACCAAATGGGAGCAATGAAGAGAATAAAGTGGCAGTCCCTCTGTAAGACTCTTCTGGAAAGCACAGCTTTGCCCTTACCCAGTCCTACAAAATTTAATAAACATCTAATAAAAATGACAGTAGCTAACAATAGCTAACATCTACTACTATGCGCATACCAGGCACAGTGGTAGGAATGTTATGTCAATTCTCTCTTATTAGTCCTAACTTTCTAGCTACTTACTCACGCAGCAGTTTTGCAGACAATAAATTTCCCGGGAAATACTGACAGTCATCCTTATTAATCACACAGAATGAACAACAACCTTTCATTTGAATGCTTGATGAGCAGTTTCTTCACACCCCTTCTGACACACCTTTGATTTTTCCAGCGTTCCAGTGTGTTAAAATTAAAGCTGAGAAGAGGCACGGTGACAGAATCTTGACCCAGCCCACATCTTCTTACCCTCTTCCGTCCCCTACACATTAACAGTGTGTAACTATTTTTTGAAAGGGGAGTAGAAAGTATCCCGCTGTTGTAGTGCAAAGCTTTGCTATTCAAAGTAGAGTCTGCAAACCAGAATCGCCTAACAGCTTGTGATCAATGCAAAATCTCAGGCCCCACGCTGGCCCTCCTGAATCGGACACCACTTCTGGGTGATCAGAATGCACGTTGAAGTGTGGGAAACACTGGACTAGAGGACACACAGCCCTCTGAGGAAAGGAAGGAGGTAGGGACTGCTTAAAGTTAGCAGAGGGAGCCTGAGAAAAAACACAGAAGCGGCAGCAAGGGGCTGCTGGGGGTCTACGTGGGATTTCTGGGCAGTGTTTATATGCGTCTAGTGGTGCATCTCCTGACACAAGTCAATGTAGGTGCTTTGGCTTCCAAATAACAGAAGACTCATGCTGGCTTAAACATCGGTATTTACGCCAAAAAGCTGAGGGAGACACTTCTGAACGTAAACACAAAATAAATCACGAGCAAATCAAATTCCCCACCCAAATCTAACCTCAGCCTGGAGCAGAGTCAGCCTATCCCAGCTTAGGGCAATCAACACTTGCTGATCTGCAGAGCAACTTGGAGTTTGTGCAAGTGGCTGGGTGACGGCTGCTTTACGCCACTGAGTTTGAGATGACAAGCTGACTGATGGAGCAACAGAACATTGTTCTGGAAGAGGTAGCCAACACAATCAAACCAAAGGAAGAAGGAGGAGGAGAAGGAGGAGGAAGAGAAGGAGAAGAAGAAGGAGGAAGAAAGAGGGGGAGGAGGAGGAGGAAGAGGAGGAGGGGAAGGGAAAGGAGAAAAGCGTAAAAAGAAAAAGAAGAAAGAATTGTACGTTTTGAAAAGGAATACCCGGAATTTTAGAAACAATAGGATTTTTTTCTAATCATGGAACACTCAAGAAAAGCACATGAGTAATTATTAGAATAAGAGAGAATATTAAGCTAAAAAAATTGATTAGTGTTTCTTGGGGCACCTGGGTGGCTCAGTCGGTTAAGCATTTGACTCTTGACTTTGGCTCAGGTCATGATCTCAGTTCGTGGGATCAAGCCTCAAGTCAAGTTCCGTGCTCACAGCACGGAGCCTGCTTGGGATTCTCTCTCTCTCTCTCTCTCTCTCTCTCTCTCTCTCTCTCTTTCTGCCCCTCTCCTGCTAGCTCTCTATTTCTCAAAATAAATAAATAAACATTTAAAATATGTATATCAGTGTTTCTATATAAGGACAATAAAAAGAATAGGGAGAGGGTTAACATGTAAATATCCACCACAGCAACAGATAAAAAATACTTAGGAATTTCAAGATTAGTTCACAAGATACATGGTTAGTAGAATAAATGGAGGAGTATGCTTGATTGGAATACTCAGCTTTAAAAATATGTTGATTCTCAAATTATCCTGTAAGCTAATGCAATTCCATTAAAAATGGCAAACAATTCTTGACAAATCAATGATTCTAAAATTCATTCCAAAAATATAAAAACACTAATACAGACCCTCCAACAACAACAAAAAAAACCTAATAGAGGAAGGAGGAGATGGCCATACTATATATTACTTTGTATCCTTATCATACACTTGTGTTTAGTATATAGTGTTATATATATATATATATATATATATATATATATATATATATATATATAATTATAGCGTGTTATTACATTATATTCTCTATTTTATTTTACATTATATTTTATATAAAATGTAATATATTAAGGGGTGCCTGGGTGGCTCAGTCGGTTAAACGTCTGACTTCGGCTCAGGTCATGATCTCATGGTTCCTGGGTTCGAGCCCCGCATCAGGCTCTGTGCTGACAGCTCGGAGCCTGGAACCTGCTTCGGATTCTGTGTCTCCCTCTCTCTCTGCCCCTCCTCTGCTCATGCTCTGTCTCTCAAAAATAAATGAACTTTAAAAAGTTTTTTAATGTAATATATTAATATGTTTATGTACATAGAATTTAAATACTGTGACAAGAGAACAGAAATAGATCAGTGAGGACAAATAGTTGAATGAGCCTCAGTTTCCTCATCTACAAACATGCAATAGCATCTATTTGAATGACTTGTCATGAAGATTTAATGAAAAAATATGTAATATGCTTATCACAGTGTTTCACAAACTGTAAATTTATATGTTAACAACTCTCACTGGAAATTTTAAAAAGGCCATTAAAGCCAGCCATCTTCCAGGGTGCCTGGGTGGTTCATTTGGCTGAGCATCTGACTCCTGGTTCCAGCTCAGGTCATGATCTCACAGTTTGTTGGATTAAGCTCCACATCGGGCTCTGTGCTGACAGCGTGGAGGCTGCTTGGGATTCTCTCTCTCTCCCTCTCTCTCTGCCCATCCCCTACTTGCATTCTCTCTCAAAATACATAAATAAGCTCACAAAATTTTTTTTAAAAAGCGTGCCATCTTCCAAGTTGTGTCTGAGATGAAATGAAAAATCAAAACCCAGTGGGTAGAGCATGCCCTGGGACAGATTTTGATGAGATTTCAAGAAACTGAGGAATGTGGAAGTCCCCTACAAGGGTCGAAGTTCTCCCCATCTGACTTCTTCATTTCTCCCTTACTCAACAAGCAGGCCATAGAAAAGGAAATGAAAACAAATACAGCCCTCAAAATGTAGTTCAAAGGGGAACAAGGGGGAACATTAACCCCAAACAAACATGGACAAGATACAAGGAAATGACATGTTAATTCTGTATATAACTTCAAACAGGTGATAAAACAGAAGGAATTTAAGAATGATCGACAACAACAAAAACAGCACAAAAAGCAGGCAAAGAGATCAGTCTGGAGAAAAGCATCACCCAAGGAACCCAAGGGTATTGACCTATAGAATACAAATTCAATAAAACTATAATTGAGACACAAGATGATAAAATAAAAGGTTCAGACGAAAAAGGAGATCAAAGAAACCAAATGAAGGATCATAACAATGCTATTTGGGGTCTAACAGCATTTTAGAAAAAGCAAGAAATATAGTAGATAAGGTTAAATACTATATTAATGACATAGGGGAAGGACATCTGGTATGCTCAATGAATGGAAAAGACAAGGAAATTAAAGCAACTCGAGTGGGTGATTAACATAGGAGACAAAGAAGATCCAACATAAAGCTACTTGGTGTTCCTACAACTAAGGAACCAAAGAGTGGGAAGGAAAAAGTATTCAGAGATGTGGGAAGGAAAAAGTATTCAGAGATACAATGGAGAAAAACAATGTCCCTAAGAAAATAACTGAATCTACCAATTGAATGCATATGGCGCATACAGAGAACTAACAGTGTTCGCATCAATGGGGCACCCAGGTGGCTCAGTCAGTTAAGCATCGGACTCTTGATTTTGGCTCAGGTCATGATCTCACGGTCAGGGAATTGAGCCCCGCCCAAGTCAGGGAGCTCCCGGGGAGCCTGCTTGGGGTTCTCTCTCTCCCTCTCCCTCTCTCTGCCCCTCCCCCACTCACCATGCATGCTCGCTCTTTCTCAAAAAAGAAAAAAATAATAAATAGTTACAAGGAAAGAAAGTGTTGGCATCATGACATAACCCCAATTAATTATTTAACTTTGAGGATAGGGAGAGAGAGCCTTCAGCCCTGGTAACAAGAAATTGTAATTTAGCGCAAGAGAAAAAGTCGGGCTAGCCTCAGATTTCACCACAATAGAGTTCAATGCCAGAAGACCATGAAACAGTATCTAAAAAATTCTGAGGGAAAGAAAGAATGACTATATCTTGCCAAGTTAATTTTCAATCATTAAAACAAGTAAAGAATTCAAGTAGCATGCCACTGTTGAGCCATTGTGGGGGGAAGAAACTATACTACTCTTTTTTTAAAAAAAAATATTTTATTTATTTTTGAGAGAGAGACAGAGCATGAGCAGGGGAGGGGCAGAGAGAGGGAGACAATTCGAAGCAGGCTCCAGGCTCTGAGCTGTCAGCACAGAGCCCGACTCGGGGCTTGAACCCAATGAACCGTGAGATCGTGACCTGAGCTGAAGTCGGACACTGAACCGACTGAGCCACCCTGGCACCCCTCCACTCTTTGTGGTGGAAATCTTCTTACCTGACCTTGAAGGAATTTATTAAGGTCTAGAATTTGTGTGGTGACGATTTCTGCAGATTCACTCCATCTTCTCTTTCTTCAGATAAATGAAAGTTAATATTTACTATGAGAAAATAAAAACAGTAAGAGAATTTTATGCCACCCAAGACTTTATAGGATTATTCCTTGGACGGGACCTTGTAGTTAGCGAGTGCAAAGCAAATTCATCACATTCTCTCTTTGCGTCTGTCTCTGTCTCTTTCTGTCTCTCTCTCTCTCTCTCCCCACCCCTCCCTCATGCACACACACACACACACACACACACACACACACAACCTTGTCGTATAAGACCCGAGCGCTGTGAACTCACCAGACCGCACATGCTTCAGTCTATAATTACATGTTCTGTTTGGTAAGATAAATACAGTAAACCTTTCAGCGGGTCTGTTTCTTTGCTACACTTTCCCTTTGGTCAGTGGTTTGCGACCAGAATTGCATACTAGAATCACCTATCGAGATTTTACGTTTTATAACGCAGATGTCTTAGCTTGTGTTCTTTCCAGAAGTGTTTTTTATTGCCAGTCTCAGGAACCACTGATTTAGAGACAAGTTTCTTTCTTATGTAGGAATTGAGACTCCCTTGTATGTCCACAGCGTGGCTAATTCTTACAGAATCATACGTGTTCTTGTTTACTTAGCTGTTCAAGGCAAAATGAGCCCAGAGCCCCCTTTAAAAAAAAAGGAGATTTGGGAAAGAAACAGAGGTCACTGTGGCATGTGCTGACTGTATATCCCAGACCTTGGAAAATATACCTATATCATCCCATGGTGCCTTCAAGAGAGTGCTGCCTTTGGGAGACAGCCTCTGCATGTCCCAGCTTCTTCCAAAAGAAATGGGCAGGGGTGGCTGGGTGGCTGAGTTGGTTAAGCGTCCGACTTCGGCTCAGGTCATGATCTCACGGTTCGTGGGTTCGAGCCCCGCGACGGGCTCTGTGCTGACACCTCGGAGCCCGGAGACTGCTTCGGATTCTGTGTCTCCCTCTCTCTCTCTCTCTGCCCCTCCCCAGCTCGTGCTCTCTGTCTCTCAAAAATAAATAAACATTAAAAAAAAAAGAAAGAAAGAAAAGAAACGGGCTAACGGTTGTCTTTTGAAAGAGATCAGTCCTGGGGTAGGAAAAGAAGACTTTGTCGGTGAACCTCAGGCTGGTTTCAGGGGAATGTCCTTGTCCCTTTGGGGGCATTTTAGCAGTGGAGCCTGAACTGAAAATGTGGAGTCGCATGGAGCTTCCTGGTGGGCAAGGAAAGAGTAGAGAGTGCACGATTAAGGGGCTCTGGAGTGTGGCAGCCTGGATTCGGATCCTAGTCTGCATTTGCTGGCTCTGTGCCCTTGAGCAGGTTACAGAATCTCTCTGTGCCTTAGTTTCCTCATCTATAAAACAGATCTCATCAGGCAGTTGTGACGATCAATGCGATAGTACCCACCAAAGGCTTAGAATAGTGCTTGGTGCCTTATAAGCACCCAATAAATGCTGACTGTTCCTTTTATAACACAGAGCAAGCTGGGACCCAGGAAGGATAGAGCTCCGTGAAGACCCCTCAGAACTGGCCCGGGCTGCATCGTGGAGTCACTGTAAGTCCTAATGAGTCTCGATCAGATGTACAATCCTGTCCTTGTAGAATTAGGAGGGACAGCCCATGGCTCTCCCTGTACCCCGCCCCCCCAAGGCCAGGTGGTAGCAGATAGCTATGGCTCCACAATGGCCAATAGCAGCAGAGAAACTCTCAGTATGGCAAATCGGGAAGCAGTAACCTGTCAGAAGCAGCCAGCACATGCCTTCAGGAAGCCTAATCTGACTGCCATCGAGCCAGTGGGGGTTGTTTTCACCAAAATTGGGATTCAAAAAAGGGAGTGAGGCCCTGGCCACTGCATGATGAGGCTTCACCCTATGGATTATTCTAGGGCTGGGATCCCAATGACCGCAGGTGCTCCCGACAGCATAGCAGTGGCCAACAGCAGGTATGTGCCACCTGGGCCTCCTTGCTCTGTGGTCCTGTGGCTGCAGGGGTGGCCTGGGGTCAGCTCTGCCTGTCCTCCTCCCTCCTCCCTGCATCACAGCTGGGGAGGTGTGGGCTTCCAGATGCCAGAGCCCTTCAATGTTTGCATTGCTCTCCAAAGACAATCATACTTGCAAGGCAGACGACGGTGTGATGAGAAAGGGCGACCGCTCATTAGTGAAACTCTGGAATGTTCTCCGGCCAGCGCTCAAATGATAAGACACCGACAGAAAGAACCTCCTTTCTGTTGGACAAGCCCCCAGTCACCTTTGCCACTGGACTAAAAGCTTTCAAAGGGTGAACAGAAGTGCCATAAATCTCGGAGGCGACGTTAAATGTTTGTCACTGAAACACTTAAGACTTGTTTCAAACCCATTCCTTTCTGCAAGTTTATAACAAATAACTGGCTGACTTAACCTCTACAAGAGTATCTCCTTTTTCACTACAAATGGAAACAAATGGTCTATAAAGAGCGGGACCCTGCTGATGGGCGATGCTCAGCCACTGTGTGGTCTCCCAGCCCTGCCCAAATGGGGGAGCCGTCTCTTTTGTTTAGATTAAACTGGCTCTTGCTTCTATGGCTTTAGGGCGGCCAAGGTTTTAACTGGACTTTCTTTTAAACTGCCCATTAATCTTCCCTCCCCTCTCCCTGCTGAACGAATGAGTAAAGTAAATTATTTACATTCTGATGTTGCAAGAACTCTCCCTGCATTAAGCTCTCATTTGAGCCTCAAATGTATCTGTAGATGGTGTTTACCTCACCCCCTCTTTATCATGACTGCACAGCTTCTCCAGAGAGATCACCTGTTGGGCTAAAATATGACACAGATACAAACCCTGTTCCCAACCACCTGTGCATGCCCTGCCCTGAGCCACACGTCCGAGCCACCCGATCCTGATTTTACCAAGTTCCAAATGCAAGCGTCTCGGTGCCTCGCGTCTTAGACTTAGCTTGCTCTTCGATATTCCAAATGTTCATCACTCCTGGAGGAGAATCAAAGCCCATCAGATGCTTTTCAGAATCGATCCACTGTATGTCTTCTCAGAGTGAGGGGCGAGGGCCTTTGCTGGAAAGAATGTCATTCTCTGTATCAGTCCTTCTGGCCCCGATGAGACGAGAGGCTGCCTAGGAGTGGATTGTCAACATGGGGCGAGTTGGAAGGACCAACACCCACGTGCATTCAACCCTGAAATCCCATTTTTCTTTTGTGGGGCGGAGACAAATAAGAAAATGCATTTTTTTTTAAGGCATCAGGGGAGAAGAGTCCAGGAAACGCTACAGAAAGGGAACGAGTAAAGCAAGATCAAAGCAAGAGGAGAGTTAGAAGCACAGGACATCGCAGGTTACGCCTGCAGCCGAAATAACAATTTTTTATTAAGTTACAGTTAATACAGTAACTTTTAATTAGAAGAAGATAAGCCAGGCAATATCTATTAGGGCAGACACGAGTTTACGAAGCATCTGTTCTGTCCTTCTCTTAATATGCTGCTTCATTAATTTCTTGGGGACTTGATTTCTTTTGGCCTCCGTTACAAGTTCTTAATTTCACCCAACAAGCCAATGGAATTTAAATTCAACACCTATATATGTCATATTTTGCTGACTCTTGCCCAAACTTTGCCAGTAACGAAGCTGTGCATCTCTTACAAATCCCCCCCAACTATCAATTATTTCCGGATGTTCCAGGAAAATAGTGTTTCTTTTTAATTTTCTTTTTACATTTATTTATTTTTGAGAGACAGAGAGAGACAAAGCACAAACAGGAGAGGGGCAGAAGGAGAAAGAGACACAGAATCCAAAGCAGGGTCCAGGCTCCGAGCTGTCGGCACAGAGCCCGACGCGGGGCTCGAACTCACGAACCGCGAGATCATGACCTGGGCCGAGGTCAGACGCTCAACTGCCTGAGCCACCCAGGTGCCCCCAGGAGAATCAGGTTAAGAATGGCCTAGCACCTGGATGATGGCTTCCGTTTTTTTTTTTTCCTCTGAAGCTTTGGCTCCAATGATGCCCTAGGCATCAGGGCCTCAAGGTCCCCCTGAACCTTGCCCTGGAACTACAATCTCCCACTGTGTACCACAACTGATGCACAGGACCAAAGACTGCTGTCCTCTGGACTTCTCCAAGCATGGAGTTTTCCCTATAAAATCCCACCTCCTTTTGTATCTCACTCTGTCTTATGAACAACAAAGAAATGCTGCTTGGGTTTCAATATCGTAGAGCTATTAGCCAAATGTTTCCGTGTTTTGCCCAGAGCCCCCTTTCCTGGCTGTTTCCCAGACTGGTAGCCGGGGTCAGGATGCACGACTGAGAGCCAAACACTATCTGGAACTCAGATTCCCCCCTCCCTTCCATTGTGCATGGGTTTGGTATGTGACCAAGCTTGTCTTACATGGGCCTTTGGGGCAATCAACTTCTGGAGGCCCGTTCTACCAGTTAACCTGATGCGTGTTAAGTTCCAGCAATAGAACCAAGCTGAGGACTCTCGCACATGAATATCACTTCGCTTGTACTAAAAGCTATCATGTCTCAGCAAGTTCTTTTGTACTTCTTCAAATCCGGGGAAATTCCTAAATAACTGGCCATAGACCAGTAGCATCCAGAATATGTGTATCACTGGTTAAAAAAAAAAAACAACAAACAGATGTAGATCCTCACCCCAAGCTTCTAAATCAATCTCTTTGTCGAGCGCTCGCGTGGCTCAGTCGGTTGAGCGTCTGACTTCGGCTCAGGTCATGATCTCACGGTTTGTGGGTTCGAGCCCCGCGTCGGGCTCTGGGCGGACAGCTCGGAGCCCGGAGCCTGCTTCGGATTCTGTGTCTCCTTCTCTCTCTGCCTCTCTCCCCTGCTCGTGTTGTCTCTCTCTGTCTCTCAAAACTAAATTAAAATGGTTTTTGAAAATTAAAAAAAAACACATCAATCTTTGTTAGGAACTAAGCTTTTGTTTTGTTCTTTATTTTAGTTCTCTCAAATGATTCTTTCAGTCAACTAGGTTTGCAAAGGCTGTGTCAGAGCCCCATCTGACCTCAGCCCTGTCTGAGCATACGTTCCCTCACTGAATTCACTTCTGGAATATCTTCTCTCTGACTCCCTCTTCCTCAGACTGTTATAATGGAGATACATCATGGCCCTTGCCCACAAATGCTGTTTCTAATGGACTTTCTCAAGCTGTGTCTGGACAAACACCTTAGTGGACAATTTAGACGATTGTGGAGCCTAAGGGGAAGAAAGGGTGTGGGGGATTCTTATGTTAGGCTTACCCCAGATTTAAACTCAAAATATCCAGGGGTTCTGGCCAGGAATCTTTTTGTTTGTTTCTTGGGAGAATTTCCCAGCTTTGGGAACTTTAGCAATATTTAGCTGGATGATTTTTTTTTTTTTTTTAATGCACCAGGATATGATCTGGTCCATTCATGATCTCATCAAATAACCAAAAGATTTCTTCCTAATAAATACTCCACAGGCTTCAGAACACATCAGAAAATAAAGTGGATTGATAGATGAGTAGCAGGAAGGATAGATAGGTACGTGATAAAGGAAATGTAGTAAAATGTTCATTGTAGAATCTATACAGTAGGTTTATGGGTATTCACCGTACAATTCTTGCAACTTTATTTATTCGTTGGAAAAATTTCATAATAAAATGATGGAAGAAAAGACAGTAGGATAGAATGTTCCCTCAAAACATATTTTCTTTGAAATATTTTTTTTAATGTTTATTTATTTTTGAGACAGAAATAGCATGAGTGGTGGAGGGGCAGAGAGAGAGAGGGAGACACAGAATCCAAAGCAGGCTCCAGGCTCTGAGCTGTCAGCACACAGCCTGACATGGGGCTCGAACCCACAGCCCATGAGATCATGACCTGAGTTGAAATTGGACACTTAACCAACTGAGCCACCCAGGTGCCCCCTTCAAAACATATTTTGATGCTATACCACAACTGAATAAAATGATCAGTTTAATCGCTGATAAGTATAACTCCAGTGCCCTTAAATAATATATGTGCTATTTCTGAAGTAATGTACTATCTATGCCTATCAAGTCACATATCTTGCTTAAGTGGAATTTTTAAAAATAAATGAAGTGCTCATGTTTTACCTTGATAAAATGTAAAAGCTCTTCCTCTTTCACTCTTCCCCCTCTTTATTTGCACGTGCATTTCCTAGTTTTCAAATTATTTGAATCACATAAATAGAAAAAAACACATAGAAATATCACTTCACAAATGTCATGAGGGAAGTGAAAAAAAAATCAAGATAAAACTATAATTTCAAGGAAGGTCAACCGAGAATGTTATTGTGTTCTGTGCTAGTAACTTTGAAAAGCCTGTATTCAAAGTTGAACATTTCCTGCTGAGGAAATTGAGCTTGGAGAAATCAAGATCTTCAGGATCACGTCAGTAGTGGCCAAGTTAGAAAGAGAACACAAATGCCCTGACCTTGTTACTGTTCTTTATTCACTCTCAAAATTTACTCAGATATAAATGACTTTAAATGTCTGTGCGTAAAAATTACTGTAGTTAAAATCCTTGGTTTACATTAGTCAATAAATAGCTTTGGAACATTAATAAAATTATACTACTCAGATGTTTTTGACAAATCACATCCCTCTAAAAAGGGAGATTTAAAAATGAAACATAAGACAAGACTATCCTTGGGAGAAAATATTTGCAAGTAACATCTGATAAAGGATTTGTATCCATAATATATAAAGAACACTCAACACTCAACAAGAAAACAGACAATCCAATTTTTTTTTAATGGGTGAAAGTTCTGAATAAACTTCTCACCAAAGAAGACACAGACAGCAAATAAGCATATAAAAAGATGTTCAACATCATTAGTCATTAGGGAAATGCAAATTAAAACCACAATGAGATACCACTCTCCATGTATTAGAATGACTAGCAATAAATCAATAAACAAACAACTTACAGCACCAAGTGCTGGCAAGAATGTAGAGCAACTGGAACACTCATAGATTCTTGGTGGGAACGCCAAGTAGCACAGCCAGTTTGGGGAAAAACTCAACAGTTTCTTATAAAATTGAGTATGCCCTTAATAAGCAACTGAGTAATATCACTCCTGGGTATTTACCCAACTTAATTGAAAATTTGTGTTCCTACAAATGTTTATAGAAGCTTTATTCAAGTTGCCCCAAACTGGAAACAACCTAGCCCTTCAATAAGTGAATGAATAAACAAACTGGTGTATTTGTGCAATGGAATATCCTTGGCAATAAAAAGGGATAAACTGATTTCTCCTTCTCACCAAGGTGTAGTAATAGAGACTGTATTTACGCTCTTGACTGAAACAAACAAAAATCAATAAAGTACATGAAACACCAGTTTTCAAGACAGTGGATACCAAGCAATGAGGACCAATGGTTCCTGAAAGACAGAACGCTAATGAGGGGAGCCCTATGGTTGTCTCAACGCCTTGAGAGGTTTCCAGGACAAAGCACTGGGAGAGGGAATCCTGGTGGAGCCCGGCAGTTGAAGAGCAGAGCTGAGAATTTAGGAAAATCAAGATGGCTAGAGTTCCCAAGATACAGTAGAGTCGAAAAGGGAACTGTAAAAAGAAAGAGCTGCAGAGATCTGCAGAAAAGTCTCATCTAGCATTGAGGTGAGCACTAATCAGTGAAAGCCTGTGTAGAAACTACTTCAAGCTGCGGAAAGAAACATCTGAAAGGATTAGAAACAACAGTGCCTGGTGCTTGGACAGGACTATTTACAGCTTACGGATGACTCATATTGTCAGGTTTGAATCTGTCATCTTGCTGTCCGTTTTCTCTTTGCCCATATTTTCTTTTCTTCTTTTTCCCTTTTTCTTTTCTGCATTGTTCTGAGAAGGTTGAATATCTTTATCAATATCAACATTGATATCAATAAATGCTGATATTTATCGGGGCGCCTGGGTGGCTCAGTCAGTTGAGCGTCCGACTTCGGCTCAGGTCATGATCTCGCGGTCCGTGAGTTCAAGCCCCGCGTAGGGCTCTGTGCTGACAGCTCAGAGCCTGCAGCCTGCTTTGGATTCTGTGTTCCTCTCTCTCTGGCCCTTCCCCTCTCAAGCTCTGTCTCTCTCGCTCTCTCAAAAAGAAATAAACATTTAAAAAAAACTTTAAAAAAATAATGATATTTATCGAGATAAATATTGATATCTCTATCAACATTTTAACAACTTTGCCGGCTTCTTGGTTATAACTCTTTGCTGTTTTATTTTAGTGGTTGCGCTAAGATTTATGTTAGACCTATTTTAACTCCCCACAAACTAGCTTCAAGTGGTATCACACCATTTCATGTATGGTACGAGAACCCACTAATAGTATACTCCAATTTCTTCTCTCCAGCCTTTGTGCTGTTGTTTTCAGACATTTTGCTTTTATATATTGTACAAACATCATACTACATTACCCTTGTTTCAATAATTATTTTGTAAACAGATTCAAATAGTATGAAAATACCTTATACATTTACCAATGTAGTTGTCAACTCCTGCCTTCTTCATTCCTTTGCGTAGATCCGTGTTGCCATCCGGTCACGTTTCTCTTCTGCCTGAGGATTTCCTTTCATTTTTTTTTGTGCAATACAAAGCTGGTACCAAGGATCACAGCTTGTGTATGCCTGAAAACATTTTGATTTCACCATGATTTCTTGAAGACATTTTTGCAGGGTGTAGAACTTTACGTTGATGGGTCTTTTGCTTCATTGTCGCTTGCAGTATTAATAAACTAAACAAATAATCTCAATAGACAGAAAAATCATATGACAAGATCCACTTCTGATTAAAAAAAAAAAAAAGAAAAGAAAAGAAAACAACCTCCGGATGCTGGGGTGGCTCAACTGATTAAACGTCCGACTTCGTCTCAGGTCATGATCTCATGGTTCTGAGTTCGAGCCCCACAATACGCACTTTGCTGTCAGAGTGGAACCTACTTCAGATCCTCTGTCTCCCTCTCTCTCTGCCCCTCCCCCACTTTCTCTCTCTCTCTCTCAAAAATCAACATTAAAAAAAACTCTCAACAAACTAGATATAGAAGGGAAGTTTCTCTACCTAATAAGAGATATTAAAATAAAAAAAAAAACCCTAGAGTTAGCATATATATAATGGTTAAAAACTAAATGATTATCCCTTTGAAATCAAGAACAATACAATGATAGCCATTCTCACCATTTCTTTGCAGCATTGTCCTTACTGGACATTCTAACCAGTGCAGTAAGGGGAGGACAAGAAATTAAAGGCATTCAGTTTAGAAACAAAGACATAAACCTGTCACTTTTTCCAGATGACACAATCTTCTACATAGATAATTAAAGGGAACATAAAAAAATCTGCTGGAACTAGTAAGTGAGTTTAGCAAGATTTCAGATATAAGATCAACAGGGAAAATCAATTGCATTTCTTTTCTTTTTTTTTTTTTTACATTTTTATTTATTTTTGAGAGACAGAGACAGAGCACAAGGTGGGGGGGAGGGGCAGAGAGAGAATGAGACACAGAATCCGAAGCAGGCTCCAGGCTCTGAGCTGTCAGCACAGAGCCCGATGCGGGGCTCAAACCCACTAACTGTGAGATCATGACCTGGGCTGAAGTCGGATGCTCAACCGACTTTTGCAGGGTGTGGACATCAACACCCAGGTGGCCCCAAATCAACTGCATTTCTATATACTAGCAACATACAATCAGAAATAGAAATTTAACCAAGAGTATAATTTACAATAGCATCAGCAATATGAAATACTTAAGGACAAATCTGACAAAGATGTGAAAGTTTTGTGAAATCTACAAAACTTTCCTCAGAGAACAAAAAAGAGACATAATGAGGAGAGAGATATGTATGTTTATTGATTGAGGAATCAGTATTGTTAAGATGCAAACTCTCCTCCAAATGACCTAAAGATTCATTGAAATCCTGATAAGAGTCCTGGATGCTTTTGTAGAAAATGACAAACTGATTTTAAAATTCATATGGAAATATAAAAGACCTAGAACAGGCAATGAGATTTGGGGGGGAAATAAAAAAGAACAAAGCTGAAGGAATAACACTACCTGATTTCAAGAATTATTATAAAATTACAATAATGAAGACAATGTGGCATTTATGCGAAGATAAGTAAATAGGCCAATTTAATGAATAGAGAATCTAGAAGTAGACCCACACATATATGAACAATTGATTTAGGGCAAAGGTGCAAAGACAATTCAGTCAATAAATAGACTTTTCACCAAATGGTCCTGGAACAATTGGATATCCACAAGCAAAAATAAATAAACTTCAGTCCTTACCTTGCACCATTAAGAAACATTAACTTTAACTCAAAAATGAGCGCATAGATATAAATGTAAAACCTAAAACTATAAGCCATCCAGAAGGAAATATAGGAGAAAACTCTTGTGACTTTTCGTTAGGCAAAGATTTCTTCCATACGATACCAAAAGCATGAGTCACAAAAGAAGAAATTGATAAACTAGGCTTCAGCAGAACTTAAAAGCTTACTTTTCAAAAGATCTGTTAAGAAAACAAAAGACAGGGGGCATCTGGGTGGCTCAGTCAGTTGAGGTCCAACTTCAGCTCAGGTCATGATCTCTCACTTTGTGGGTTTGAGCCCCGCATCAGGCTCTGTGCTGACAGCTCACAGCCTGGAGCCTGCTTCAGATTCTGTGTCTCCCTCCCTCTCTCTGCCTCTTCCCCGCTTGTGATCTCTCTTTCTAAAAAATAAATAAACATTAAGAAAAAAAAAATTTTTTTAAAGAGTATGAAAGACAAGCAACGGACTGGGAGAAAATATTTAAAAATCATGTATCTGATAACAGACTTTTAATATATAACCGACGTTAAATATATTCAAAATACACCTAAAAATCTTAAAATTCAATACGAAGGAAACAATTTAAAAAAAACGAGCAAACATAAGATTCAAGCATTCATGTTGCTAGAAGAGACAGCAAATGAACTTGTAGAATAAACATCTATATCATTAGTCATCAGGGAAATGCAAATTACACACAATAAAATACCACTGCATACCAATTAGAATGGCTACAATTGAAAAAGATTGACCATACCATGTGTTGGCAACAATACAAAGAAACCAGAACTATTCTGCATTGCTAATATGAATGTAAAATGGTGGAACCACTTTGTGAGAGCTTGTCAATTTCTTAAAAAGGTCAGGGTACACCTCCCTTCTGATCCAGCCATTCCACTTTGTCCAAGAAAAATGAAAGCATAAATCCACCCCCAAAAAGTAGTGCATGAATGGTCACAGTCACTACTTGTGATAGCCCCAAGCTGGCAACAATCCAAATATCTATCAGGACAGATTATGGATGTTTATTTGCTACGAATCAACAAAGTGAGTTCTCTCCATTCAAAGGAGTACTACCCTGCAATAAAAAGGAACGGATTAATGAAATATACGAAACCAAGGATGAATCCTAAATTAATTTTGCTGAGTGAAAGAAGCCAGATAAAAAAGGAATACATATTTTATGATTTTATTCCTATAAAATTCTAGCAAATATAAATGTATCTTTAGTGATAGCAGATTGGTGGATGCTTAGGGATGGAAGAAGTCGAGAAGGACATGAGAAGTTGATAAAGGGGGACAAGGACATGATTGATCTGTCTTGTCTTGTCTTGTATTGTATTATATTGTATTTTGGAGAGAGTGCACGCAAGTGGGGGAGAAGGGAGAGAGAGGGAGAGGGAGAGAGGGAAGCTTAAGCAGATTCCAGGCTCCGTGCCCCCAACACAGGGCTTGATCCCACAACCCTGGGATCATGACCTGAGCTGAAATCAAGAGTCAGATGCTTAACCGAACTGAGACACTCAGGTGCCCCTAATATGTATTTTTAAAGCAAAAAGCACATGAGTGTATATGCTTATAAAAATATGTTCAGATAAATAAATATAGTATGCATACCTACTAATATATATATTTATTTATATTTATTTTTTATATTTAACCTTATATTTATATTTTATTTATATTATATGTTACATATTTATATATTATATATTTTATTTTTTATTATTATATTAATATATTATATTATATATTATATATTATAAATATATTTATATTTTAAATATATATTATATTTAATATTTAATATTTTAATATTAAATATATTATATATTATATATATAATATATTTTATATATTATATAACTATGTATTATATATTATAAATATATTTATATTTATAATATATAGTTATATAAATATATAATATATATAATATTAATATTATATTAATAGTATATTAATATTAATATTATATTAATAGTATGTTAATATTAATATAATATATTATATAATTTATATATTATATAATATATAATATTATATATTATAAATTTATAATATAATTTAATTTATAACATATAATATAAATATACAATATGATTTATAATATATATTTATATTATATATTATAAATATATTTATATTTATAATATATATATTATATAATTTATATGTTTATAATATATAATATATTTATATGTATATATTATTTATATATTTATAATATATATAATTTATATATTTTATATATAATTTATATATAATTATATAATATATTTATATATATTTATAATATATATAATTTATATATTTTATATATAATTTATATATAATTATATAATATATTTATATTTAACCAAAACCTTAACCAAGTGATCAAATTTAACATTATCTGGTATAAATGTATCAATAGTATGTTCCCCTGATAATGCTGTTCTGAGAAGAGTACACCAACCCTGATATTTTCCAAAATCAATACTCTAAATAAGGAAACATCAGACAAAATTAAAGAGATGGACATTTTACAAAATATTTGACTGGAATGCTTCAAAAATGTGAAGACCACAAAAGACAAAGATTGAGGAACTGTCACATATGAGAGGAAATTAAGGACGCAGAGCAATAAAATGTGAGATTCTGGATTGGTCCCTATAACAGAAAAAAAGGACATACATGGAAAACTAGAAATCCCACTAGTATCTATGTTTCATTAAGAGTATTGTACTAATGTTGACTTCTTAGTTTTAGTACTTGTACAGTATTACCATTAGCCAAAGGTGGGTAAGGACTATTTTTTTTTTTTTTTAGAGAGAGAGCGAGAGCACTGAGCAGGGGTGAGGCAGAGAGAAACAGAGAGAGAGAGAGAGAGAGAGAGAGAGAGAGAGAGAGAGAGAGAATGAATCTCAAGCAGGCTCTACACTCAGTGCAGAGCCCAATGCAGGACTCGATCCCACGACTCTGGGATCATGACCTGAGATGAATTCAAGAGTTAATGCTTACCTGACTGAGCTACCCAGGTGCCCCAGGTGAAGACTATCTTAACCACTCTTCTGTAAGTCCAAAATTATTTCAAAATACACATTTAAAAAAATGACACCAGGGGCTGCCTGGGTGGCTCAGTTGGTAAACATCCCCCTCTTGATCTCAGCTCAGGTCTTGATCTCAGAGTTGTGAGTTCAAGCCCCACGTTGGGCTCTGTACCGGGTGTGGAGCCTACTTAAAAAAATTAAAAGTGACACCAGGGACGCCTGGCCGACGCTGTCGGTGGAGGGTGCAATACTTGATCTCAGAGTTGTGAGTTTGAGTCCTACGTTGGGTGCAGAGATTACTTTTTAACAAATAAAATAAAGATGACACTAAACGTACCAAAAGAGATCATGGTAACTTAAAATAACCTCACAGTTGGAAATCCTAAGTGTGACCCCAAACTAAACAGAAATACAAGAAATTCTACTACATAAAAAAAAAATCGGGGCGCCTGGGTGGCTCAGTCGGTTAAGCGTCCAACTTCGGCTCAGGTCATGATCTCGCGGTTCGTGAGTTCAAGCCCCCCGTCGGGCTCTGTGCTGACAGCTCAGAGCCTGGAGCCTGTTTCAGATTCTGTGTCTCCCTCTCTCTCTCTCTGACGCTCCCCCATTCATGCTCGGTCTCTCTGTCTCAAAAACGAATAAACGTTAAAAAAATTAATTTGTTATTGCAAAAATAAAGTACAAACTCAGAAAACTGGGGAAAAGGTTTGCATCTTATGCACAAAGGAATAATTTTCTTAATATATAGGGAGCTCTTGCCAATCAGTAAGAAAAAGATAGACAATCCTATGGGAAAACGGTCAGGATATAAGATCAGGGTTCATTTCGTAAAAAGAATTTAAAATGACTCAAAACGATGTAAAGATGCTCAGCCTCAAGAAGAAGATGTATGAAAAGTAAAAACCCAAATACGTTTTTCTATTGAAAAGTTTTATACTTAAAATTGACAAAAGCCAAAATTTTATAATATGCTGTATGGTCAGGGAACATGTAGGAAAAAACAAAACAAAACAGACTTTCCTTAGGAGTAAAAATTGGAACAGGTCCTATAAAGTATAATTTGGTAAAATCTCTCAAAATGTTCCATATTCCTGCCTGGTGGCCTGGCGGTTCTATTTCTAGGAATTTATCCTGTAAATAGGTCTTCACAAGAAATGAAGATATTCACTGCTTCACTGGGACAGTGTTCATCGTAGCCAAAAGTCTCTTATCAGCCAAAAGGCCTGATCAAATAAATGAATGGAATACCATGCAGCCTTTCCAAAAAGGAATAATGGGGAACTATACCCAGGGTGTAAAAAAGGTAGAGAGCAAGGTGTATGATGTGCTATCCTTTATGCTTTAAAAAAAAAAAAAAAAAAAAAAAAAAGAATAAATAAATAAGTGTAACAAAACAAAAAAAACCCATAGGCCTATGTTTGTAATTGCGTAGAACATCTTTGAAATGATTCACAAGAAAGATGGGGGGTGGGGAGAGGGGAAAGTGGGTGATGGGCATTGAGGAGGGCACCTGTTGGGATGAGCACTGGGTGTTGGATGGAAACCAATTTGACAATAAATTACATTAAAACAAACAAAAAAAGAGAGCACCTGGGTGGCTCAGTCCGTTGAGCGTCCGACTTCGGCTCAGGTCGTGATCTCAGGGTCCGTGAGTTCGAGCCCTGCGTCGGGCTCTGGGCTGATGGCTCGGAGCCTGGAGCCTGTTTCAGATTCTGTGTCTCCGTCTCTCTCTGCCCCTCCCCCACTCATGCTCGCTCTCTCTCCCTTTCTGCAAAAATAAATAAACTTAAAAAAATTAAAAAAAAAAAAACCAAAAAAAGAAAGTGGGTAATAGTGTTTGCACCGGGAAGAGAAAGCAGGTGACCAGAGAAAGGAAGGTAAGAGAAATTCATTTGTCACGACCTCCTCCTACATACCTTTTATAAAATGTACCTAACTGCCTTTATTATTTAATCAAAAATTGATTAAGTGCTTAAAAATTCCTTTCCTGTGTTAAAAACGCAGGGTAAGGGGCACCTGGGTGGCTCAGTCGGTTAAGCCTCCGACTCTTGGTTTTGACTCAGTCATCACCTCCCGGTTGGTGAGTGCGAGCTCCGCATTGGGCTCTGTGCAGACAGGACGGAGCCTGCTTGGGATTCTCTGTCCCCTTCTCTCTCTGCCCCTTCCCCACTCATGCTCTCTCTCTCTCAAAAATAAATAAATAAACATTAAAATGTATATTTAAAAAAAAACGCAGGGGGGAAAGTGTGTAGGAACCATCTCAAACGATGGGAAGGGTGTATTTGGGTCACCCGGGCAGGAGCCATGGCTGCAATGATCGAGAGGCAAAGCGGAAGCCGAGGACTTGAGGCTCCTCTTTGAAGTCGGCAGCGGAGGCCCAGACGAAAGCAGGGAGACACATCTGCTAACAGGATTCCTGTCTCAGGGGTGCCCGGCTGCCATCCAGCATCCAGCCGGCACTCGGAGTCTGCCTTTATTGATAGATGAGTAAGATTGAACATGGCACCTGTGTCCAGCGAATAATCCCCTGGCACCATTTAACCAACACTTAGAGCAGCTGCTTTTGAAAAATTACCTTCGGACTGGGCCCATCCCAGCAGAACAACATCATCACCTTAAGTACTTTTCCGGTTCCCAAGAAATGAGGATTTTTTGCCGTGCCAGAGGAGACCTGAGCCGTATTTTCTTTGAAGTCACTTCTGTGGCTTTCTTTTTATTTCCTCTGCTGCCTACCTTAGATCACAAGGCCCGTGCTATCGCCATATCCTTCCAAGGGATCTCGGCGGCCCCCTTTGAAGGACTTCGGCGGCTTCTCCTTGCCCACAGCTCATTCATGCTCAGCAGTATTTACAAGGCTGCTCCCAGTCTGCTCTCACCCACTCCCGCACATCTGTGCAAACCTACTGGACTTTTCTCCAACCACATCCCCATAACCTTCCACCTCTTCGAACCATGGCTCATGCTTCTCTGTTCATCACCTTCTTAATGAACCACCACTAATTTACCAACACTTGGATCCAATGTCACCTCCTAGGGAAGTACTCCCGGCCCTACCATGCCAACCGAGGGATACCTTCTTCCTGCTTCCAGGCTGTAGGAAGCTCTATTGGAGAATTTGTCGCAATGCTTTATTATCTTACTCATTTCTTCTTCTTTTTTTTTAATGTTTCTTTATTTATTTTAAGAGAGAGAGTGCAAGTGGGGTAGGGTCAAGGAGAGAGGGAGACAGAAAATCCCAAGCAGGCTCCGTCCGCACGATCAGCACAGAGCCCCACGCAGGGCTTGATCTCAGGAACCGGGAGATCGTGACCTGAGCCGAAATCAAGAGTCAAGGTGCCCCAACCTTACTCATCTCTTCTGAACATTATTTACTTTTATATCCACAGTGTCCAGGTAACACAGCTTCTAACACATAGCGAAAGCTTGGTAATTTTCTTTCTTATGAATATGTGGATTCTCTGTTTGCAGTTTCCGGACGCCTAATTCAACACTCACGTTGTACTTAATTCTCCGATTTTTAGCCTCTTGCTTCAAGCATTGCTTCAAACATACCCGGAGGAGAGCACTGATGGCCTGTCCCACTGCAGCTCCTGCTGAAAGACATTTCTCATCCACGGAAACGTTTCCCCCAGGTTAGCTGCCCTAGTATGACTAGAGGTTCCTCACCTCCACACTCCCGTTCACTCTATTCTCCTTGCCGACATTCTCCACCTGTACCCATTAAAAACTCAAGACATGATACCACAACACAGCCACCAGAATCGTTAAAATGACAAGGGCTGTTGAGAGTACATGTTGACAAGCGTGTGGAGCGACCGGAACTTTCATTCATTGCTGATGCACGTGCAAGCTGGCATGATCGCTTTGGAAGTCGTTTGGGCTAAATACAAATTCTCGTGATGCACAGAATCTGCTCCTAGGTATATACCCAACAGTCCCTATGGGACATGAATAAGAATGCTCATAACAGGGGTGCCTGGGTGGCTCAGTCGGTTAGGCGTCCGACTTTGCTTCAGGTCATGATCTCATGGTCCGTGGGTTCGAGCCCCCCATTGGGCTCTGTGCTGACAGCTTGGAGCCTGGAGCCTGCTTCAGATTCTATGTTCTCCCTCTCTCTCTGCGCCTCCCCCGCTCATGCTCTGTCTCACTCTGTCTCTCAAAAATAAATAAGTGTTAAAAAATTTTTTTTAATGCTTGTAACATTGGGGACCCTGGGTGGCTCAGTCGGTTGAGGGTCTGACTTGATTTCGGCTCAGGTCATAATCCCAGCATCTGGGAATTGTGTCCTACCTCGGGCTCTGTGCTGAGCATGGAAACTGCTTAAAGATTCTCTCTCTCTTACTCTGCTCCTTCCCCCACTCTCTAAAAATTAAAATAATAAATTAATTTGGGACACTTGGGTGGCTCAGTCAGTTGAGCATCTGACTCTTGGTTTCAGCTCAGGCCATGATCTCAGGGTTCATGACAGTGCAGAGCCTGTAGGGGTTTCTCTCTCTCTGCCTCTCCCCCAGTCTCACTCTCTCTCTCTCTCTCAAAATAAGTAAATAAACTTAAAAAATAAGTTAATTTATTAAAGGTTAAAATAAATTAAAAAAAAGAATACTCATAACAGTGCCTCAAAATAGAACCGCCCCCAAATGTCCACCACCAGTAGGTTGGAAGAAGTGTGGTTTATTCACACAATGGAAAACTACACAGCAATGAGAATGAACCATGACTGTGCAAAGCACCACACAGACCTCACAGTGTGGAGTGGAAGATGCCAGACACAAAAGACATAAGCATTTACACTCTATGACTTAATTCACATAAAGTTCAAAACCAGGCAAAACCAATTTCTGGTGATAGAAGTCAGGATTGTTGGGGGCCCAGTAACTGGCAGGGTTGGGGATCAGGGAGCCTTCTGTGGCCCTGGTGAATGTTCTATTCCTTGATCTGGGTTGTGGTTACATGCCTTGCCTTTTCAAGACTCATTAAACTGTGCACTTAGGTTTTGTGTTATGTTTGAGTAAAACTGAAAATAAAATCTCCCCAGCACCTGGTCCACTCCTTCGCATAGGGGAAGTTCTCCGAATGGTTGGTGGTCAATTAACTAATGGAATTCTCCTTCCCGCTAAGTGCCCAAGTGCCTTTGGGGGGTAGGCTCAATCGTTTTGAATTATACTGAGACCACCAACATGTTTAATTTGACCTTAACGTCTCTACATTTGAAGAGCTGAAACGAAGACCTCTAGTAACCAGACCCTTTCACCCGGTTCTGTGCACAGCGGGGGCAGCGTGAGGATCTATTTCCCTCTGCTATCCTCATCCGGGATGGGAGCTGTTGGAGAACAGATTGCCTCTACTTGGAGTATGTTTTCTGGGGTGCTAACAATGCCGTTCGCTCATCTTCCTTCAGAGTATAATCCACAAACCAGCCGCATGTAGGGTCACTTGGGGGCTGATCAGAAATGCAAACAAATGAGGGGCGCCTGGGTGGCTCAGTCAGTTGGGTGTCCCACTTCAGCTCAGGTCATGATCTCGCAGTTGGTGGGTTCAAGCCCCGTATCAGGCTCTGTGCTGACAGCTCAGAGCCTGGAGTCTGATTCAGACTCTGTGTCTCCCTCTCTCTCAGCCCCTCCCCCGCTCACGCTCTGTCTCTCTCTGTCTCAAAAATAAATAAACGTTAAAAAAAAAAAAGAAATGCAAACAAATAAGCTTCATCTTCAGGCCAAGCAAGTCAGAATCTCAGTCGTGAGGCTCAGAATTCTGTGTTTTAATAAGATTCCCTGGTGTATTAATGGTGTCTTTTATTTTCTGTAGTTCTGATGCTGACATCTGGGGGCTTGCAGAGCCTGGAGGGCCCCTCCCAGGGCTAGCCAATTCCCAAAGTGAATGGGCACTCGCCCCCAAGCTTGCTTTTCAGTTACAAAGCAACCAGTCCAGAGCCCGCACCCCAACCACCTTCTTTATGGGGCTCTCATTCTCCAGGCCACTATTCTAATCACTGCACTAGGGGAGAAGGTACCAGACAACTAGGGATGGCCCCTTTGCCCCAGAGACCACTGAAATTACCTAACTAAGTGTAAGCCTTTTTACACTGGTTCACCCCTTCCTTTCTGAGGAAACACCTAAAACTAGCCACAGCTCTCCCTTCTCTCTCTGACCAGTGACTGACCTTGGGTATGTCCCCCACAGCATGGTGTACTACCTCCTTCTCGGGGAACTGTGAGTAATAAACCATTCTTTTGATGGCAGTCACCTCCTGATTCGTTGGCCTTACAATACTTCAAACTTTCTATTAACAAACTGTATTTTAAAACACCAGAAGATTTAGGGGTGCCTGCCTGGTTCAGTTGGTAGAGCATGTGACTCTCGATCTTGGGGTCGTGGGTTTAAGTCCCACAGTGGGTGGAGAGAGTACTTAAAAAGATAAAATCTCTAAAACACCGGGAGATTTGTATGCACGTTAGCAAATGAGAATTAGGGGCGCGTGGGTGGCAGGCAGTCAATTAAGCATCCGACTTCAGCTCAGATCATGATCTCATGGTTTGTGAATTCAAGCCCCTCACCGGGGTCTCTGCTGTCAGCACGGAGCCTGCTTCAGATCCTCTGTCCCTTCTCTTTTTCCCTCCCCTACTTGTGAAACTCTCTCTCTCTCTCAAAAATAAACATTAAAAAAAAAAGACATTTGAGAAGTAGAAATTCTCTCCTACCTCTTGCAAAAGAGCTACCTAGACCACAGCTTATCCTGAATTCACATTCCCTCCAGAAATAGGAATAAATCCCACCAGGGAAGGAAGATTACCCTTTCCCTCCTGAGCATGGCGTGAGGTCATTTGTCATTCCCAAGCGTCTCAGGTGGAAAGATGGGGGACACTGACATGCAGGTGATTTTCCCAAGCTCCTGGCCCAGTGTTGATAGAGCCTAGGTGACCAGACTCCTGGCCCCAACCCCAGCAGCACAAAAATAATCACAGAAGCTACCGCTTGTTGAAGGCATTCTAAGTGCCGGCTAAGAAATTAAGCTCTTTTTTCAGAAATGGATTATCCAATTAACATCACGATAACCCTGTTGGGTAGGTATCCCCATTTCCACAGGAGGCACCTGAAGCTCAAAAATATTAAGTGACTTTTGTTTATAAATCATGTTAGAAGCACAGTTATTATTCAAACTACTTCTTTCTGATTCCAAAGACATAGCTGTTAATGACTCCAAGATGCATATAAAAATTGAAGATGCTTTCAGCAGAATAGCTTGGAAATTAGATACGGAATTCTAATGTACCATTGCAGATTTTGAAATATGACAGTCATGAATTTTCCCATGATACTCAATGTGGAAAACTGTAATATTTCTTCATTTTTATAAATCGGATTAGAATCTGGTTTACAGCCCTCACACGCCAGACTCCACATGGAATTCAACGTCAAGTAACAATGGAAGATTTCTTCCCTATTCTGTTGGCTCTAAAAAAATGGGGGAGGAGTCTGGTCTTTAGAGTATTCTGGTATCTGATGCCCCTGAGAGTTAATGTGCTTTCGCTGTCTATGGTCTTTGTGTTTCCTAGTCAGTTTCGCCGGCCTTTATCTTCTCCATCCGGGGTTTCAAGGTGCCACCAAACCACATTCATGCGAGGTCTTGCTACCCCTGGCTTGTTGCATCCAAGAGGACCCCCATTCCCGAGGCACGCAAGGCTCTTTTGCCACATTCTTCTCCAGGTCAATTGATTCCTCCTCTGCAACTGCACTAATCTGCAACCTCTCCCTTCCACGGGCTTAATGATGTCAATCCCCATCAACATTTGCACACAGAGTCTTTAGAGTTGACCCTCTGGCTTTTCAGTCTTCCTCCACATTACAAAGGAAAACAAAACAAAATGCTTGTTATGGCCCTCTCCCAAGGAAGCTCAAAGCTAAGAGAAATGAAAGAACTGCTTTCTTTCTTTTTTTTTTTTTAACTTATTTATTTAAATTCAAGTTAGTTAACATACAATGTAGTATTGGTTTCAGGAGTAGAACCCGGTAATGGCTCTCATTCTTACCTAAGTGGTCATTAACTTGGGGCCAGAATATTAGAGCTAAAAGCAAAGCGACTCTTTTTTAACTCTCTCTGAGATCCCCCTGAGATAGGTTCCCCAGATTGAAACCCTCTGGAGGCCAGCAAGTAAATCAGCAATGCATTATTCTTTTCTTTACCTTTCAAAGCCTAACTCAAAGGTGTCTCTTCCATGAATGCTTCCTTGATTATCATTCTAAACAGAATCATTCTTTCCTCTCCCTGTTCTCACAGCAATTTGCTAAATGTCTGCCTTATTCCGTGTTAATTGCATTCTGCTTTATCTAATACAAATTTTTAAAGAAATGCCGGCCACATTTCCTAACTGGATATTTTGGAGTATAATGGTATGGCAACAGCTTTATCTAGTTCCAGCAGAGACAGAGGGAAAAATTCTTTGGCTTAATAGTCTTAACCATGAGTTGAGAAAAGAGAATCATAAATTTGCCCAAGGTTCAACATATTTCTCAAAACTTTATTGAGCAGAGTCACTTTTGCTGGCTTCAGAGTGATGACAGTCACTCGGGGTAATTTAATGCCAAGTTCTCTTGCTTAAAAACTTAACTTGGACATCAACCAAGTCTATAGAGTTGCATTCTTAGAGTGCCAAAGTACCTCAACCGCTCTGGGAGGGGAGTCTGTCCCTAGGAAATGGTGCAGAACAGCCCAAACAGGAGGGTGATTACCCTGCTGGGTGCCACAGGCTATAAATCCAACCTTGGGGCTGCAAAGTGCATCGTGGGATGCCAGCTAGCTCAGAGATGCAATCTGCTGTAGTGCAGACAGCACTCAGCTGGGGATCCGAGGCGTAGGATGCAAAAAGGAGGCATACCCGTGGACCCTTAGCCACCTGCTATATGAATATGCCTCACGGATGTGTTGACTTTCCACTCTGTAATGACCACCTTGGCGCCTCGATCCTTGTACGTCTTTTTCCCACAGTCACAGCCTCTTGGCTCTCACCTGTGGGCTCAGCTCAGGTCTGTGACCATGAATTCTAAATCATGCAGGATTTAAGGGGTCACATTTAGTCTTCTTCTCTACATGGCATCGCTAGACTATCACTTTGCTCCTTGACGCGAAGCTTCTGGAAATTCCAAGCCCACTTTTTAACCTTGTCTGGATCAATTTTGCCTCTTTGCCAAATTCTGCAGGAGCATTTCTGGTCCCTAGAGATGAATTCACTGCTTGTTTTCATGGTTCCATCCCTGAACCTCACACTTAAATTTGAGATTCCTTTACCAACTAGCCCCTGGCATTCTCATTCCCTCCTTGAACATTAGCATATGGCCCTCTGCCAGATTTCGCAGTTGCTGAGCTCTACGGGGTGTCAGAAAACCCAGGCACTACCTCTGGTCACTCCCCAGTGCTGTCTGTCATGTTGCTGCTGCTTGTCTGGGCCTCCATTTTCCTACCGCCATGATATTCTAGACTCTTTCATGAATGCACGTTCCCATGGCCTCCTGCTGTTGGGTTGGTTTCCAATTGGCTGCCCCAATTGGGCAGATCTTTCCGTCCTCAAGATATCAGCCCCCACTGGTCTGACTCACCTCCCACCAGCAGCCAACACCTGGTTTGGGTCAATTTTGTTACATTGGTGTTTTTCCAAATAATCTCTGCAGATTGTTGGTAGACATAACATACACAAAGAATTCTATAGTTAAATACATTCTTTAAAAAAATTTTTTTTAACGTTTTTATTTGAGACAGACAGAGCATGAGCAGGGGAGGGGCAGAGAGAGGGAGACACAGAATCCGAAGCAGGCTCCAGGCTCTGAGCTGTCAGCACAGAGCCCAACGTGGGGCTCGAACTCACAGATTGTGAGATCATGACCTGAGCCGAAGTCAGATGCCCAACCGACTGGGCCACTCAGGCGCCCCTATAGTTAAATATATTCTTAAAGAGAACACGTGAGACAGTTAAACGGGACCCTTTACAGGAGGACTTCACAGAGCCTCTAATATGATGACCTTTGCTGATAATATCTAAGGAGGGATATAGTGTTTAGTGTTCTCAAACCTTATTTGAACATGTTTTCCTGGGAGCCTGTTCTTAGGCTGGTGTTCCATGGAACAGAGTTTGGGAAATGGTAAATCACATTCTTCAGGTTCCAGCCCCATGTTAACCTTGACTTGTTGGCAATAATGACATCTTTGAAAGCCACAGATACAGCCCCCCCTTAATGGTGCAGTGGAGTCCCGGGGGCTGGTTTTGAATCCAACCTTCTCCCTTTTCCTTTACTGCTATTCACTTGTTCAACTCTTTAATGTTTGTTTTTAAGAGACAGAGAGAGACAGAGTACAAGCAGGGGAGGGGCAGAGAGGGACAGAGATGCAGAATCGCAAGCAGGCTCCAGGCTCCGAGCTGTCAGCACAGAGCCCGACACGGGGCTCGAACCCACAAACCGTGAGAGCATGACTTGAGCCCAAGTGGGATGCCTAACCCAGGTGCCTCCACTTGTTCAACTTCTTAAAAACTACTTAATGTACGTGCCTCTCCAGTCCTACTTCTGCTTCACAAGGTGATTGATACGCAACTGTGTACATTATCATCCACAATGGCTAGCGCTAAGCTTCGTTTATTGAACATTTGCTCTCCACTCGTCGCTGCTCTCAAAACTTCTCCCGTGTCGCCTCTTTTACGACAACAAACCCATGATGCAGGCGTAATCGTTGATTTGCCCCCCCCCCCCATTTTACAGATGGGGCTACGGAGGCACAAAAACAGCTAAATATTAACTTACCAAAGTCCACCAGCTGATTCAACTGAGATTCAGGCCGAGGTAGTTGGACTGCGGCGACATCGTTCTCAATCCCAGCGCTGTAATTTACTCATATAGCGTAAATAAACAGACATTCTTGCCCTGGTGGCGCTTATATTCCTAGTGGGAGGAAACAGGCAACAAATAAATAAGCTTAGGTCCTGCAGGGATGAGTGCCATGGGCAAAATTAAAGCAGAGTATAGCATATGCGAATGTTACTCTTCTACAGGGTGGTTAGGGAAAGCCTCTCTAAGGTGACATCTGTGCAGGGGCACCTGGTGCCTCGGTCGGTTAAGCATCCGACTTCAGCTCAGGTCATGATCTCACGGCTCGTGGGTTTGAACTTCCGATTCTGTGTCTCCCTCTCTCTCTGCCCCTCCCCGACTTGTATGCTGCCTCTCTCGGTCTCTCTCTCAAAAAAAAAAAAAATGAATACATTAAAAAAAAAATTTTTTTTAAGGTGACATTTGTGCAGGAGGAAGTGATAAGTGAAGGGAAAAGTATTCCAGGCAGAGGGAATAGCAAGGGCAAAGGCTCTGAGGCAAGAGCGCTTTGGACTGTCCACAAAGTAGCAAGGGGCCAGTGTGGATACAGCAGAGCGAGTAAGAAGGAGTAGAGTTAGCAAGATTCAGAAACACAGGTCATGTGGTGGGGATGGGGGTGGGGGTCGTCAACACGGCTAAGAAATACAGATTTATTCTGCAATGGAAAGCTGTCGGAGGGTTTGGGGCTGAGGGGAGACATTCTGACTCAGATGGCAAAGGCCATTCCAGCTTCTATCGGGGGCGTGGGGGGAGGCAAGGAGAAGCAGGAAGTCCCGGTGCAGGGATCCAGGCAAGAGATGACATCAGCTAGGTGTTAGTGGCGGAGGCGGGAGATGAAGTCAGGCTCTGGAGACATTAGGGAAAGAAACCCAGCGGGATTTCCTAATGGAGTGGACCTGGGGTGCAGAGAACGATAACTCCAAGAGTGTCACCTGGACACCTGAAGGGGTGCTGGTGGAAGATCGGGCTTCTAGAGGAAAACCACCCGTGTAAGACCCCGTGCGGTGATCACTCTTGCCTTCAGTTTCGCATTAGCGCTGCCTCCGTATGTAAGAAAACCTGCGGGTCGTCTCTCGTCAGAAAATAAGGACACGATCCGATATAATCTCCCCCCCCCCCTTTTTTTTGAGATGCCACAGAACTTCGAATCTGATTCAGGATGCTGTTGAACAGTTCTGGTGTTTCAGAGGGGGCAAAAGGAATCAAAGGCCCGTGTTTTCGCTCTTGTACAAGGAGAATGTTCGATAATAAATACGGTTGGGCCTGTGCTTGAGTTCCTGAAAAACATGGGTCCAAATATGGGTCCAGGCTGCCCCTAAAGGTGGGGCGAAAGGAGAAGAGACAGAGAGAGCTACTGAAAAGCAAGGTTCTTTAGTAGCTAAACACGGCTGGTTTAGAAATTCCGCAACAGCACAGGGGCCCTCTCTTAGGAAGGGAGAGGCAACCACAAAGCCACTATCAGGACTTCCGACATCAGGCTGGGCACTGTGGAGACCTGGATGTTTCCAAGGCAACTCTCTCTCCCACAGTTTGGCTGGACCAGCTCTTGCCTGTGACTCAGGGCATCCGTGTGACTCAAGCTGCTCTCCGCACTGCATGAGGCCACGCGTCAAGATTACTCCAGGTGACACTGTTCTCTGTGACGAAGCCAGTTACACAGGGAACAACAGAACTTAAGAAGGAGTGACTGGCTACTGAAAGGAACAATCCAAATGACAGCCCTGCCTCAGTTTAAAGCTAGGTTCTCTTTTCTGCTTATTATGGATCTTTGATAAGAAATACGATTGCTGAGAAGTCTGTTTTGCTTGCTGTTTGCTACGAGCATTGTGAGGCCTTTCCTGAATGTAACCCGCTGTGTAGTAGCATGGGTTGTAAACCTTCCTAAATGTAGTCTGATATGTGATGGAATGAGTGATTGTACATAAACTAACCGGCATTTCTCGCTTCTGTAAACCTGCTTGCTTAGCACATGCCTCACCTACCCTCCCCCCTTCCCCCTTCCCCCTTCCCCCTTCTTCCTCCCGCCACAAGTAACGGACAAAGCCTTCCCGCCAAAGGACAAAGGACGCCCAATCAGAGAACAACAAGTGTCCTTACTTTAAAATCAACTAATCAGGCCCCCCCCTCATAATTTGAAACCTCCCCTGTGCTATTTGTCTCTGTCTATAAAAACGCTGTACCAACCCTGATCGAGGCCTCTTGCGTCACCGGCGACGAGTGCGCAGAGGACCAGGTTCGAACCTGCAATAAACGACCCTTGCCGCTTGGCTTTGACTTACGACTCTGGTGGACTTTTGTGGGAGGTTTCGGAACTTCGGGCATTACAGCTACGCGTTTTCTTAAATACTTGTGTTGTATTTATCTTTCTAATGTTATTTACTTCGATCCTAGTGGGTTTTTCCCCCTAAGTCTCTTTGTAATTTATGTGCCCTTAGATACAACAGCAAATATACAACAGAAGGGAAAAATAGGAAAATTAGACTACCTCGAAGTTGGAAACTTTTGTGCTGCAAATGATACCATCAAGAAAGGGAAAAGCCCGCAGGATAGGAGGTAACATTTACAAATTGCCTGATAAGGGTCTTATCAGACCTTTATATAAAGAACTCCTACAACTCAACAGTAAAAAGACAACCAAACCAAAAAATGGGTAAAAGATTTGAATAGACAGTGGTTAATTCTTCACTCCCTTCACGATTTATGCCAAGCCCCCATATCACCTGCACAGCCAGCTCTTTGATAGTTTCAAATAATTGCCTCATTTTTACACATACATAAAGACGGAGTTGATTTCTTTTTCTTTTTTTACATTTATTTATTTTTGAGAGACAAAGAGAGACAGAGCATGAGCAGGGGAGGGCAGAGAGAGAGGGAGACACAGAATCCCAAGCAGGCTCCGGGCTCTGAGCTGTCAGCACAGAGCCCGTCGCGGGGCTCGAACCCACAAACCGTGAGCTCATGACCTGAGCCGAAGTCAGACGCTTAAGTGACTGAGCCACCCAGGCACCCCAAGACGGAGTTTTTTTTAGGGAAAATAATGGATAAGGCAGGAAAAATACACAAAAAGCAGAAAGGGCTATGACTCCTGGGGGGAAAAATACATGCTCTCTTGAGAGGACAAAGCCTGGAATTGCCAAAATATGGAGAGAAAAGTGGGTCTGTTGTTTCTCATCTCAGGGAATTTAGAAAAACAGCTAAGGGATATGCTGAGGGGTAGCCAGCCTGGAAAGAAAAGAGGAGGGTACTGGGCCAGTGGGTGTGTAAACGTAAGAGATCTGAGAATATTATGCAGATCAGTGAATTTACTTTGAAGATGAAGCAGTGAGGACTGAAGGAAGGGTGGACCCTGGGAGCAAGAAGTTACTGTGCAATTGTAGAGGCTACAGGAGACACTGATCTAGAAGCTGAGAGTGTGTGGGTAGTTTGATAGCGATTAAGCTGAAGATAAGGACATGGCAGGGTAGAAGGTTCCGAAGAGGGCTAACTTAGAAAGTCAGCAGGGGAAGGCTCAAGGCAGAGATGGGCTGACAGATGGGAGAGAAGGTGGAAAGGAGCCCCCGTAGGTGGGTCATGATATCAGAAGGGCCACAGGAGGAGCGGATGGGGGAGAAGAGTAGGCGGTGAGCATACCAGCCGCCATGTAAAGGATGAGAACGTTGCCCTTCTGAGCCTTGATAGCGAACACACAGGGTCAGTCAGTATCTGGTGGGTGACATTGAGAAAATGCATTAAAGTTATCCTGCATGTAGGACGCCTGAGGGGCTCAGTTGGTTCAGCATTGACTCTTGGTTTTGTCTCAAGCCATGATCTCATGATCTCCCTCTCTCTGAAAAATAAACACTAAATTTAAAAAAAAATTTTTTTTAATGTTTATTTATTTTTGAGACAGAGACAGAGCATGAACAGGGGAGGGGCAGAGAGAGAGGGAGACACAGAATTCGAAGCAGGCTCCAGGCTCTGAGCTGTCAGCACAGAGCCCGACGTGGGGCTCGAACCCACGGACCGTGAGATCATGACCCGAGCCGAAGTCGGACACTTAACTGACTGAGCCACCCAGGCGCCCCTAAACACTAAATTTTTTAAAAATATAGAAGTAAATAGACATTTAAAAAAAAAGAATGAAGACTTAATTCACCTTTCAGCTTCTGTTGTCTCACCTTTAAAATGAGGATAATATATAGTTTTCGGGGTTGTTAGGACTGGAAAAAAAATGGGCACAGAGGATCTGGACCACAACAGGGGCTCGATCTCTTGGAACTGTCTCCATCTGTGATAATAACTGAGTCAGTTGCAAACACGCGACCTGGGTCTGATCTATAGTGGTGATTCTTTTTCTCTTCCCCCTTTCTTTTTGCTGTGTGTCTCTCTTCCTTGTTGTTTTGAAGTCCCATTTTTAGACTCATTCTTTCTTATGCATCTCTCCCTCTCTCTCTCTCTCTCTCTCTCTCTCTCTCTGTGCGCACACATTGAAACTAGAACAGCAATTGGCAAAGTTCAGATGATCTCAATTTATGAGAACAGCAAAGACTCAGGAAATTTCCAAATGTTGAGCTTGATATAGAGCCTTGGCAAAGTTCCGTATCTGACTCTGATACAACATTTAAATGTTTAGGTAACTGAAGAATTCACGGACGACTGGACACCAACAAACTTCCTCTAGGAAGAAGAGGTCAAAAGAATGGACTTGGATTCCTTGTTGGATATAATTACCACACTAATGCATGTGAAGGCATGCTCCCTGGATCATGGTGTGTGCACACATTTATTGCATGTGGGCTAATTTTATTATTTTATTTACTTATTTATTTTTGAGAGAGAGAGAGAGAGTGTGCACGAGGGGCAGAGAGTGCGGGGTAGAGAGACAGAATCCTAAGCAGGCTCCATGCTGTGGGCAAAGAGCCCAACATGGGGCTTGATCTCACTAACTGTGAGATCATGACCTGAGCTGAAATCAAGAGTGGGACACTTAACTGATCGAGCCACCCAGGTGTACCCCCCCAACCAAGGCTTCATTCTTAATAAGCGGCAGATTCTGAGGTTCAAATCTAGCCCCACCACGCTGCCTCTGCTTTTCCCATTGGCCAACGACGTCTGAAAAATCTTTCCCTGAAAAAATTTCATGCCTTGAAAAAACACAAAATAGTTTTTTTCAGTTGGCTTTCTAGTTTTCTAAAAATATCTATTCTCAGAAGGGCTTAGAAAGTATAATGAACACTGTTAATTGCTAGCCGGTACCCATTCTCCTTTCTTTCTTCCCAAGAAAATACCAGTTCTAAGTACGTCAACAATCATGCATACCATGGGTCTCAGGAGAATCCGATGCCATCGTCAGTTCTAGGAAGTGGTCTGATTAGGCAAAAGGTAAATCCATCTACCATGCCGGTGACTGGTTCTGGAATGAGCATGTGCCCTAATTCTGGGCAAGAAGACAGAAGGAGAGACCTGCCGGAAACTTCTGGAAGACTTTTCTTTGTTCTGAAAAGAGCCCCGGGGAAGTCACTTGCTCTCCCAACGGTCATGAGCAAACAACCTGTAAGCTTGATCGTTGCGCCAGCCATCCTAAAGCCACAGAGGGAACCAGTCTTAGGATGAGACCCAAACTGTGGCTTACAGAGCAGAGACACGGAAGTCAAGTATGTGGTTCCTTGAAAACATGATTGGGCCACTGATCAAGCAACACCGAAGGCCACTCAACACCTGGACCTCACCTTTGTGAGCTAGTAACTCGTGTTTGCTGAACACAAATCTATTTAATAACTTCTTCAAGCAGTTGGAGTTCACCTTTCTGTTTTTTACAGCCCCCACCCCACCAATGGGATACTACCAATAATACAGCCAAAATAGCAGGTCCATGGTGGAAAAAAGGAGACAGGCAAGCAAAACGTAAAGCTGGAAATATAGCGTCATCCTCCAGATGAAGGATGCAATTTTCCTTGGGGTAAGTAATCGCACCATATCTTTGGTGCTAACTGTCTTCATTAACTTAAATCAGTGATCCTCCAAGGTGTTGTTCTGGGCCACCAGGCTTAACAACAGCTGGAAACTTGCTAGCAATGCAAATTCTGGGGCCTCACCCTCGTCCTAGTGAATCAGAAATTCTGGGGATGGTAGCCCGACCATCTGTGTTTTAATAAGCCCTCCAGGGGATTCTGGTCCTCAGGTGTGAGATCCACTTCCCTGTGTACCTCGAGGTGAATTTGCCTGAGGAGTTCTCAGTATTAATGATCAGCACTTGATTGGAACTTGGAATTTAGAGGTCGCCATCTTTATCCCAGGCTCTGAATGTCTGGGCGACACAAACACATGCTTTCGGGGTCTTGAGTCATTGAGCAGTGCTTCTAGCAAACTGAATTCTGTCCTTGTTGACCTGAAGCCAATTCGGGGTTGATTAAAACTCCCTTTACTGCTGTTAAGAAACCAAACCTTAAAAAGCGCTGGTCCGCCCTGCAGAGTAAATATGAACAGTTTTATTTGGTACAGGAGGCACATAGAGAAATGTGGTATTTTCTAAGTCTTTAAATTGCCACTTCTGGAACATTTTAAATGTAGTTCTGGGCTGGCTCCGATTTTTAATTAATGTGTTTTTTTTTTTTCTGGCTCAGTAATTTTACAGTTTGAAAAACAAAATTTGTTTCATATGCAATCGGGGGGGGGGGTGGTTAATGCTTTATCCTGGATGAATATTTCTGTAAGCAACCTGGTCAGGGACAATAATTTTAGCAGTATTCTGGGAGTGATGAGTATCATTAACACAGTGTGATCATGTCAAAGGAAAAGTGTCTTTCGCTCAGGGAATCTAACATGTGGTTGGTGTCTTGATAATTAACCCATTGCCCTCGAGAGAAAAAAAAAAGGTAACTAGACGCAGAGGCAATTAACTTCTTACATCTCCACCCCGGTCTTCGGTCTTCGGTCTTTGGTCTTCGAAAGGGGATTCCAGAAGGGGTTGAAGGAAACCAAGAGGACAGAAGCAGTTACATTGTATCAGGAGTGCTAATGTGGCTGTTGTGCCAGAGAGTTAGATGCAGAATGTGGGGAAGGGCTCTCTCTCTCTCTCTGTCCCCCTGTGCCCCTCTCCTCTGCTTGCCCATGTGAGCGCTGTCTCTAAAATAAAAAAATAATAATAACTATTCTTGTGTTTAGAAGCTCTGCTCTGCGTTTAGGAATTTTTTTCTCATACGGCATGCTTGCCAAAATCTTCAGCACCTGCCACGTTTCTTCTCCAGGAGACCAGATGATAAGATAATGAGGCAGAGCCGGGCTTTGAAGAATTTTCGGTGGGAACCCAGTAGATCTTTGGCCTTTGTTTTCCTGTCTCTAAAATAGGGAAGAGCATGAACACACTGGATGTCTGAAAAAGTGATGTAAACCAGAAAAGCAAAGCATAGGCTCAATAGAATTAAGGCTTCTTCCTGCCTGGGGTCCCTGGGTGGCTCAGTTGGTTGAGCGTCCGACTTCGGCTCAGGTCATGATCTGGCGGTTCGTGAGTTCGGGCCCCGCGTCGGGCTCTGTGCTGACAGCTCAGAGCCTGGAGCTTGCTCCCGATTCTGTGTCTCCCTCTCTCTCCCTCCCGTCCCCTGCTCATGTTCTGCCTCTCAATAATAAATAAACGTTAAAAAATTAAAAAAAAAAATAGAACGCTTATTCCTAAAAGGGCTGAAACTTGAATGAAATCACGATGCAATGCATTCCCCAACTTGAACCAACAAAGATATCAGATACCTAACAACTTTATGTAGGTAAAGTATGGTTAAAATGGATATTGAGACTGTTCTAAATAATGCATTCTAAGTACAAAATGGGAGGAGAATGAGTTACTCCCTAAAAAAAATATATATATATATATCTACTTTGTACGTGGAGAATAATCACTGTTTTTCCTACAGCCCAAATGTAACAGTTTGCCATGAGAAGTTCAGCACAGCTGTTTGCCTTATTTCTTAAATTTTCCTATTGCTCAGGCTAGACTTTGCCCAGCCTATTGTATCCTTGCATCTGATAGTTTATTGCAGGTAAAACGAGTCCCAAATTATGCTGGACTTAGAGTATCCTACTGGTGGAGGGAAGGGGCTTGCTAGTGATGAAAATCTAGGGGTGTTTCCGGTTTCAGAGAAGCTGAGATAAATACCCTCCACCCTGACTTTCTCCCTGAGAGCATCTATAAAATCTGGATAAAGAGAGCAGGGAGTAGCTAGTCAGGGACTCGGGGAATTAAGTCGCAGGAAAATGGGAAAAGACTAGAATGTGGACTGGTGTATTTCCGTCTTGTTTTTCCTTCTGGGATCCTTCAACGTGGAATCAAGGAAACCTGAAACCAGTGTGGATCAGTGAAGGCAGGCGTCTTCAGGAGAAGCCCCCTAGGTCTGTATCAAGGAGAGGAAATCAAGTACCAAGCAGCAGAAATGAAGTATCTGAACACTCAAGAGATGGGAAATCTTCCATTTTTCTATTTTTTTTTTTTTTGAGAGAGAGAGAGAGAGAGAGAGAGAGAGAGAAAGAGAGAGGGAGCAAGTGAGCGAGGGGCAGAGAGAGAGAGAATCCCAGGAGGGGCAGAGAGAGAGAGAAAGGGAGGAAGGGGTGAGAGAGAGAAGCAGGGCTCACCCACAAGCGGGACTCGAGTTCACAAATTCACGAACCATGAGATCATGACCTGAGCCAGAGTCAGATGTTTCAGGACTGAAACACCCAGGTGCCCCCTCCCCCCCCCCCGCCATTTTTCTATTCTCTCTAAATTCATTTCTGGGACCCCTGGGTGGCTCAGTCGGTTTGGCTCAGGTCATGATCTCACTGTCTGTGAGTTCAAGCCCCGCGTCGGGCTCTGTGCTGACAGCTCAGAGCCTGGAGCCTGCTTCGGATTCTGTGTCTCCCTCTCTCTCTGCCCCTCCCCCACTCATGTTCTGCCTCTCTGTCAAAAATAAATAAACATTAAAAAAATTTTTTTTTCATTTAAAAAATAAATAAACATTAAAAAGTTAAAAAAAAAAAAACAAAAACCCACAATCTACAGAAGCCTGGTCAGAACATCAGCCAGTGGGTCTGCCTCGCAAAACATGTTAGAAGTTCTTCAGACAGAAGGAAAATAACATAGACCAGAAATTTGGATCTATGGAAAAGAAGGAAGACCATCAGGGAATGAATGAATAAAGGTAAAATAAAACACGTATTTTTCTATTCTTCATCGATGTAACAGATAACGGGTTTTTTAAGTAATAATCACAACAATGTATGGATTATCTATGCATATATATTATACGTACACTTATGTACAAGAAAAACAAACGACAGCAAAAATACAAGGGGCCGGAGGGATGAATCAGGAATATTTTTGTTGTAAGGTGTTTGCACTACCCACGCAATGACCTGGTGTTATTTGAAAGACATAAAGGAAGAACAACATACATGGTAAGTATCTGCATAAACATAATGGTCTACCCTTTAAGTTTTTAAAAATATACTTGATGCCTGAAACTAAAAATTATATACACTCTCTGATGGTGGCTTTTCAATGACTGTAGATGTAATACACAAGACATTTGCAAGACGAAGGGAAGCGTATCATGGGACCTCAATGGTGATAAGATTGATACATTCCATTTGAAATGGTAAAATATGGGGCGCCTGGGTGGCTCAGTTTGTTAAGTGTCAGACTTTGGCTCAGGTCATGATCTCACGGTTCATGGGTTCAAGCCCCACATCGGGCTCTCTGCTGTCAGCATGGATCCCCCTTCGGATCCTCTGACTCCCTCTCTCTCTGTCCCTCCCCTACTCTCCCTCTCTCTTAAAAATAAATAAACATTAAAAAAGAGAAATGGTAAAATATATACTCTAAGTAGACTGTGGAAAAATATATATGGATATTTTAATCACGACAGTATCTACTCAAAAATTATACCACGAGATGTAGTGAAAAACATAGTACATAAATTAAAATGGAATACAAAAACATTCCAGTAACACATAATAAATCAGGAAGGGGGAACAAAGGAATGGGAAAAAAAGGAACAAGCAGAAAAGATAATTAAAATGTAGATCAAAATCCTAATGTACTAATATTTTTCTTTACATATAAATGCATGAAACACATTGATTAAAAGACAAAAAATATCAAAATAAACTAAACACGGGATTAGATCATGCAGCCTAAAGGACTCGATATAAATACAGTAATATAGGCAAGGAAAAAGCAAACATCTAGAAAAAGGTATACTATACAAACAGTAAACAAAAGAAATCTGTAGTGGCTATATTGGTCTATATAAACTTCAGCACAAAGAAAATTACCAAGGATAAGGAATGATATTACATAACAACAAAAGGACCAGTTCATCAAAAGACACAAGAGTTCTAAACATACATGCATGTAACAACAGAGATTCAAAATACATAAAGCAAAAATTGACAGAACGAAAAGGAAAAAACAGACAAATCTGCAACGTAGCTGAAGAGTTCAGCACTAAGTAATTGATAGAACTGGTAAATGAAAAAATTCAGCAAGAATATAAAAGAACTAAATAATTCCATCAACTGACTGTGTCTCATTTACATTTGTAAAGCTTTCCACTCAACAACAGCCGAATACACATTCTTTTTTTTTCTTTTTTTTAACGTTTATTCATTTTTTGAGAGACAGGGAGAGACAGAGCGTGAGTGGAGGAGGGGTAGAGGGAGGGGGAGACACAGAATCCAATGCAAGCTCCAGGCTCTGAACTGTCAGCACAGAACCAGACATGGGGCTCGAACTCACGGACCGGGAAATCATGACCTGAGCCGAAGTCAGATACTTAACCAACTGAGTAACCCAAGTGCCCCAGAATATATATTCTTTTTAAATGCACATGTAACATTCTCCAAGATAGAACATATCTGACTTCATAAAACAAACCATAACAGATGAAACAGAACTGAAATCATATAAAGTATGTTTTCTGCTCATAAGAGAACTGACATAGAAATCAATAACAGAAATAGAAAAGAAAAATCTCCAAACACTTGGAAATTAAACAACACACCTCTAAATAACCAATGTGTCAAAGAGGAAGTTTTAAGGAAAATTAGAAAATATTTTAAAATAAACAATATGAGGGGCACCTGAGTGGCTTAGTCATTTGAGCATCCATCTCTTGATTTCAGCTCAGGTCATGATCCCAGAGTCATGAGATTGAGCCCCATGTCAGCCTCCATGTTGAGTGTGGAGCCTGCTTAAGATTCTCTCTCTCTCTCCTTCTGCCCTTCTCCCCCAAATTGCTCTCTCTCTCTATCTAAAAGAAAATAAAAAAATAAATAATGTGAAAATACAAAAGTCAGAAACTACAGGTTGTAGCTAAAGCAGTGTGTAGAGGAAAATTATAGAATTAAATGTACATGCGGAAAAAAAAAAGTTTCAAATCTATCATTAAAACTTCCTCCTTAAGAGACTAGAAAAACATAGCAAAATAGATGTAATATAAGCTGAAGGAGCTAATTGAAAACAGCAAGAATAACAATAGATAAGAATAGAATCAAATGCTGCTTATTTGAAAAGATCAATAAAATCAATGTATTTCTGTGAAAACCAATAAAGAAAAAAGAGAGAACAGATATATTACCAATATCAGGAATGAAAGAAATGATCTTCCAATGGCCAGGGAGTCCACAAGTTTGGTAACTTGGGATAAAGCCCTTAGATGCTCATTTTTAGCAACAGGTTAAAACAATCAGAACTGACAACTTTCCAGAGTGTATACTATATTAATTAAAATTAGTCCAGCTATGAGAAACACTGCAAATCAACGTAGCACTGGTTTGAGGAAGTGGGAAATCTGGGACTAGAGTGCCCACGGCTGGATGATGTTCTATTATATTAGTCACTGGCTTCTTTTATTCTTGCTTCTCTACCATTTATGGCTTCTTTCTCAAGATCACCTCACGGTTCAACATTAAAAGCAAATCGTTAAATATCTATTCCAACTCACAGGGAGAAGGAAGGAGAGGTAGGAAGCCTACGTTAAGGACATCCCCCAGTAGCTGTATATTTTTTGCATTTCCCCATAAAACGAGGCCTCCACACTTGAACTATCCACACTCACTGATCTTGACCTCTCCCCCTCCCAGAGACACATCAGCTCAGATGTAATTCTCATCTAAAAGCAAGGCACTATTGGAGTGCCTGGGTGGCTCAGTCAGTTAAGCATCTGACTCTGGACATCAGCTCAGATCATGATCTCGCTGTTGCGGAATCGAGCCCCGCAGTGGGCTCTGTGTGCTGAGCGTGGAGTCTGCTTTGGGTTCTCTCTCCCTGCCCCTCCCCTGCTCGTGCACATGCTCTCTCTCTCTCTCTCTCTTTCTCAGAATAAATAAATAAACATTAAAAAAAAAATAAAAACAAGACATTATGCATGTGGGTGCAATTCAAGATGGAGAACATCACGGGTTCTCCAAGCTTCTAAGAAACCGAGGAGTCCTGCTCTCTCCACAACCCTTCTCTCACTTCTCCTGCCTCTTTTTACCCGCCCCCCGCCCCAATGCCTTCACCTTCTCCCATACCCTTCATCCAATCCACCAGCGGTTCCTTTTGAGCGAACCTTCAAAATAAATCTTGAATTCTACCACTTTTGGTCTCTACTCTTATACTTTAATCGAGGCTACACTGACTCTTGGGATCCACCATTAATTTTTCATCTCTAAAACAGGACTCAAAACTCTCAGAGGTCTAGAACAGGGATTGGCAAACTTTTTCTCTGAAAGACCAGATAGTAAAGATTTTAGACTTTGCAAACGATACAGTCTGCTCCAAGTACTCCGCTCTGCCATTGTAGCACAAAACAAATTGTCGTGGCTGCGGTCCAATAAAACGTTATTTACGAAAACCAGCAATGGGCCACGGTTGTCCCACAAGCTGTAGTGTGCCAACCCCTGGTCTAGACTTTTGCTGTGGGAGCTCCCTACAGCGTGTTTCATAGTCCTGAAAACACGGTGTTCAATCTTCATCATGGCTCATTAGAAACCAGCTACGTTTAAAGCTCGTTGTTCTGTATCATTTAAAAATATGGCCACGCATGTTCTTCCATTTGTTCATAGATCTGGAAACATACGTCGCGATGACTTTTTCTGCACAGTGCTGCAGTGTAATCATCCTTAATTCCTGAAATCAATATCTCTTCATGTCTGACCTTTCTAGGTAACGATCTATGTGACAGAATTGCTCCACACATACTCATTTCATCCCTACAGGAAAACTAAAGCCTCTAATGAAACCTTTTCCTTCACCCTGAACTTTAGCTGAGAATATAAGGACAGCCAGATTGAATATGAATGAAGCTTGCGTGTTTCCTTCTGTCGGAGAGCATCTAAAGACTCAAAATGCAGTTTGTTCCCAGAACAAACTTTTCCAGGATGAAAAGGAGTTATCCACATCTTCACGTATGGATGATATACATATTTATGGGGGAACAAAGGGAGTAATGGGCTGGAGATGAGGAAGAATGGAATAAGAATGGAATAAGGAGTGCCATGGTTCATGGGTTAAATCCAACGCAGAGACATGTTGCTTGGCATTTATAGTTGTTTTGAACAATTTGAGCCATCACAAACAAGATCAGAACATTTTGCAGTTAAAAATTCAGATATCCAGCTTATCTTTAAAAAATTAAGTATTTCTGGCAACACAAGGACCAAACTATTCCAGAGCAATAATAAGCTGGACCTGAATGGTGACCCACTACTTCTGGATGGAAAGTATTTCCAAGTATTTCCTACTTTCCCACAATCCCCACTACTCCCTATTGTCTACCTAACACTGGAGCAAAGTGTCAGTTGCCAATTATTATTGTCTCCCCACTACATTTTTCCTATAGCAAAGATATATTTTTTTCTGTGCCCCTTTCCCCATGAAAAGCATAAAAAATAGAGGGTTGAGAAGACCATGTCATTTATGGAAAAGTAGAAGTTAGGACTCATTTATGCTGGCTGTCTGGCCACCATAGGCAGTTGAAAGTTTTACTCTTGGGCAGGAGGAAGAGCTCAACCAGGAGGCTGGGGCTGAGTTCTAGTCTTTAGCTCTGAGTTAGTGCAAGGGACCTTCTGGGCAGGGTACACGCCCTGGCTCGCCCTCAATGTGTCCTCCCAAAATAAGGGGCTTTGTATAAGTTAGGGTGTTTTGATGGCAAGGAAAAATAAAGCAATTAACAGGAGGGTATCAGATGCCATGGAATTGGTTTGAAAGCGGAAATGATAAGGAGCTAAAAGCACTAGAAGGAGCTTGGCAGCAGCCATTGTAGAAGCAGACCCATAATAAGAACAAACATTGGGCAACAGTGCTGCCCAATGGCATGGATGAATCCCAGCCATTTTATTTATTTTATTTTATTTTATTTTATTTTATTTTATTTTATTTTATTTTATTTTATTTTATTTTTTTAATTTTTTTAACGTTTATTTATTTTTGAGACAGAAAGAGACAGAGCATGAACGGGGGGAGGGTCAGAGAGAGGGAGACACAGAATCTGAAACAGGCTCCAGGCTCTGAGCTGTCAGCACAGAGTCCGACACGGGGCTCGAACTCACGGACCGCGAGATCATGACCTGAGCCGAAGTCGGCCGCTTAACCGACTGAGCCACCCAGGCGCCCCATCCCAGCCATTTTATTTGCCTCTGCCTTCCTCATTCACTGTCCAAAGTTCCACTGTGTGATTGGCGATGCTTAGGGGTAGGCGGGCTTTTCACTGGTAGCATTGGGCCAGCAAACAGGGAGAGCTGGGAGAAGGAAATCCAGAGACCCCTTCTATCTTCCACTGCAGAAGAGACACCAAAACCACCCCTGGGGGGGAAGAGGTAATTCCTCCAAGGGAAGTTGGGCGGCTACTGGAGCAGGATAACATGATGCCCAGGCCAAAACCCCAAATGAATGCCCTCCGTTGGATTACACAAAATCTTATATGAAATCTACATCTAAAAGACACAGTGGTTCTGTCTGAAGCAGGAAGAAGATGCAAAGAGTCCCCTATTTACTCTCTGACCCCTCACTCTGCCTTAGCATGAAGCAATTCCACTGACCCAAGATCTCCCTGAAGCCCAGAGCAAAAACCACGGGACAAGATCATCTGTATCATTCCTTGAAGCTGCAATTTTGAGATCTGAAGGGCAGAAAAATTACTTGAGTTTCCACCAGTCGGCTGGGCTCAGAGACCCTAACTAGGCGGTGTCTACAAGATAAATCTTGTTGGCCAACCAAGCCATGAGAATTGTTCCCCTGGGAAGTGTAACGGCACCAGTAAATCATTCTCATTGACTACTGATGAGAGGGACCAGCTTCCGGGTTGCTACTATCCGAGGCAGAAATTGGAAACCATGACCTCAATGTTAACAGCTGAAGGGCTGATCATCGACCCCTGAGCCACTGGATTCCTCCACACGCATGGAATGCCTCCACTGTTGGATTTGAGAACGTCTCTGTGGTCTGCCTCTCTCACACACAACAGTATGTCTTTATCCTTTGTTTAGCATGGCAATGAGAGACGGGAAGAAAACAGGACCTCGTGGCCTCATAGCATGAGACACCGGCAGGAAGAAATGAGGAATGTGAGGAAAAAAAATATATCATATTTACCAAAGATTTGTTTTGAATAACCAAATAATAACCAATAACCCCAAGCCACTTGGGGTAGCAAGCAGCTGGAAGCATATTATGAAACTATTACCATACTGAAACAGAACTACGCTGAACAGCATACCCAATCATGCAGAAAGCCCCTGTGGCGGAGATCATTAACTCTGAAGAGTTTGGAAGAATTTTTTATTTCCATTCTGGAAATATCCCAACCTCACACCATTCTGTTTACTAAGCCAGGGTTTATATAGAGGGACGTTGGAAGCTCGGTTGATAGATCAAAGTTTTCTCCTGCAAACAGTCTTGCGTATTCCCTCACTTTAATTTGCTCTTTATACGTGAATGTGCCTTACTGTTGCAGGTGAATTACTGGTAAGACACTATAGATCTCAAAGGGAACTGAGCCACTGGCGGAGCTTAGATTTGACACTGCCAGAAGTGCTGTCTCTTACCCAAAGAGTTCAAGTCTCCAGGGAGATACAGTCTCATCATCTCTTCGGAAAGTCAGGGACTCCTGACTTCACCGATAGTAAGGGACATTGCATAAGCATCTGAAGAGGACGGGTTTCTGTGATTGATTCTAGGGCTCCATAACACATCAAGTCTCCCTTCACACGGTCTCCAGGCTGCCCTGTCCAGCACAATGTGTACGTCAAATGGGAAATCTTAAGAGCAAAGGAGCCAAACGGCCCATCCAGGGAAAACACCTTCAGATACCTGGCCTGTTGTTTGTGTGTGTGTGGGGAGGGGGGGGTGTGGGGGGGTGTTTATTAAGCTTTCCAGGTGATGTTGATGCAACTCATCTCTGGAGTAAGTTCTGGGATCCACTGTGTGTAATTGGAGTGATTGCAGAAAATATATATCCATCTATGTAAATGTAGTTGATTAAAGCCAAAGCTACAGTCACAAAATCCAACGTGATGTAAGACACAGAGAGCAGAGGAAAGAGGAAGGCACACAGAGGGCAAATACAGTAACCATCTTGAAACCTGGCTATTCTGATGTCAAATGACCTTTTACTAAGACCCGTTTGAAACACAATCCTCAGTTAACTTGCAAATCTCCCATGTTGAAAAGGCTCAACAGGAAGTATTGAAACTGGGGATACCTGGGTGGCTCAGTCGGTGGAACATCTGACTTCGGCTCGGGTCATGATCTCATGGTTCGTGAGTTCGAGCCCCACATCGGGCTCTGTGCTGACAGCTCAGAGCCTGAAGCCTGCTTCCGATTCTGTGTCTCCCTCTCTCTCTGTCCCTCTCCCCCTCACGCTCTCTTTCTCTCAAAAATAAACAAACATTAAAAAAAAAAGTATTGAAACTACATAGCTAACACTTACAGGAAATCAAAGATTCCTTATATTAAATCTAACCTAAATAACAATTTAACCATCTTTCTGACATTCTTTGTCTTTGCAAGAAGGCTCCGCTGTTGGCATTCTTTTGTAAAAATTACACTCATGCTGCATTTGCCAGCATGCGTTGGACAAATCATTGCAAGGGTGACTTTTTATCAAATTTGTCAGTGTGCTCTGCGAACCAGAAATCATCTTGTAGAAGGTGGAGTGGACGACTGGCTAGTGGTGCATGCTTAAACAGACTGGGGGAACCTTCTAGACTGTTCTTCCTCTGTTTTCTAATTAAGAAATTTCCTTCAAAGAATTAATGGTTTTGCTCCATGCTTTTCAATCCTGGCCATATACAGAAATCTTCTAGGGAGCCTTGAAAAATTCTAAGCCCTTACCTCAGATACTCTGATCCAGTCATTAGTGTTTATAATGGTGCTTGAGAGATTCCAGTGTACAGGCAAAATTGATGACCACTGCTTTAATTAAAGTCTCAAAACTTGGGTATCAGTAACAACAACAAACTCACATTCAGGGAGTATTTCAATCTGTTAAAAACTTCTTATGCTTTGGTGTTTCCAACGGTTTTGTTTTTTCTGAGAGGCACTAAGGTCAGGTTCCCAGATAAAATGCAAGATGCCCAGCTAAATTTAAATTTCAGTTAAATAACCATAATGGAACGCACTTACAACAACAACAACAACAAAAATTTCTTTATCAGAAATTCAAATTTTCCTGGGTGGCCTGTATTTACTAAATTTGTCAATCCTGTCCTAAGGGTCTCAGAAATAGTAGAGGGAAATTTCTAGTCGAATCAGGACAGGAAAGGAACCATGGACATCTATTGGTTTGCCTGCCATCCATCCCTCATTCTTCCTGTAACCACAGTTTAATTTTCCTTAAGGAATAATTCTCCCCAACCCCCCATCTATATGGTTTGGGTGGACACAAGAGCTAGACCTGCCAATCGGAGATGTCTGTCTCCCTGGCCAGAGTGATTCAAAACAAGCATGGTGGACATTTAAACCAAACCAACCAACCAAAAAAAAAAATCATTCCAGAACTTTTGTGTGATTGTGGGGGAAGAGGTACCCTTTCTACTAAGGTCACTGAGAACATAGGTTACAAACCTGAAGCTACTGGTGATCTCCTTACCACCATATGTGAAGGATATCCCTGATAAAGTCAACAAGAAGAGGGAAGAGCTAAGAAACAAAGAGAGACCAAGCCCTAATGAGCCTTTGGACCCAGTTATGCCTGAAATCTGTACCCGGCTGTTTTTGAGATGGCAATCAATTGATTCATTTCCTTAGCTCATACCCACCTGGGTTCGTTTTCTGCCATTAGCCCCCAAAAGAATCCTGAATAATGCATAGAATGAGTACAAATTGAAAAGCTCGAATGGAAAGATATGCTTTCACTGGCCTCACTACATTCTTTTTTTAGCCCTAAGAAATGGTTCTTCCAAATGCCCCCGTATTTGATGACTCTCAGTATCTACCACTGACCCCCACTGTTCCTAATCCAATATTCCCTTCTCTGTACCTCCTCATACTTTGTCCTTTCTATCATGGCACTTTCTCGTACATGATAGCCATTTAATCACAAAGCTGTTCTATAGTTTTGTCTTTGTGTTCCCAGCCAGGGTCTGGCACAGCTGAATCAGTGCTTGTCAAATTAAATTGACTGTGTAGACAGACCATGATGGTGATGAGGATGACGATGATGATGACAATGATGATGGTGGTGGTGGTGATGTAGTCAAAAGCTCCGCTGAGCCATAGGCTTGGCCTATGCCGAAGGGAGGGAGGCTGTGGAGGAGAGAGCTGGCTGAAGTCAGGCGGACCATTGCTTCCATCCACCACCCCTGCATGTGCGGATTAGGGATAAAGCTTCAGATTTTGTGTCTAATCCAGCATTCGATGTCATCAGGTTTTGTTTTACTGAATTGATCTGTGCCACATATACTATTCAACTTATACTTGCATTCTAGAGTTCAGCAACAATGAAAAATACATTTCCAGGTTATTTCCTTATTTGGTGTCATTCCCGAAAATGAAATAAAGGATACAATCAGTGGTTTCTTCTCCCACGGAAGTGGTCCTTAGTTATTGTGATATGCCATACGAAGAAACAGAGAGAGATTTTTTTTTTAGGGAAAACATAATAATGGCATACACCTTGGCTTAACGGTGAACTATGTGTTCACGGTCAGTGTTGACATCATTGACTATTGTTAAAAATTATGATAACTCTTGGGAAAATGCAGGGGAGGAAAACAGTGATCTGTGAGAGGAGCCAAATTTTCATTCACCATAACAGAACAGTGACGGATAATGGCTGTAATTGACAACGTGCTGATATATCTGCTTCTAGGTATTTATCACCACGGAGGCAAATGTCAGAGGCAAGAACCACGAGTCGGAAGTGGTTGCTGCGGGGGCTGGAATGGGGCGGGGAGAGTGCCAGGGGACACAAAAGCGAGGTAAGGAGTGTTGAAGGGAGGACGTCCTCTTCCTCTTTCCACAAAGAGTTTTACTCTACGGACGATCTCCGATAGGATGGAATCTGGTACGGAATGGATTGAAATGTGTGACAAGCCTAATGGGATAAAATGTTGCTCACAGGTTGGAGTGAAGGACCAAGGAGTCCTCGATCTCCCGTCGCCTAATTGAAGGATCCGAGTCAGTTTTATGGCTGTGTCTCCAAGGATAAAAGGCAAAAACCAGTCATGCTGAAGAGTTTGGAATGACGTGATCCCTGGCTTCCCATTCAGCTTGGATGCCATGAGGACACAGTGTCCTGAAAGCATGACATTTGACTCTGTCTCAGTGTGTATCTTTGGAGACTGGCACCGAAATCTCTTTTGAACTCCCTTGTGCTTCATTTCACCATGATGAAAATCAGTCCCCTCTCAAATTAAACTGACTACAGCCTCTTGTCCTCTACAGGGGGCCTCAACCTTGGCTGCTCAGAATGCCATACTATTCATTCCTCTGAAAGTGCCTTCCAGTAACCAACCTGACTGTTAATCTTGCAAAACAGACTGGTAGTTCTTGAAGTCATCTATTAACAATGACTGAAGCCTTAATCTGGCGGGAATCTCTCTCCATCAGGCAAATCAACTCTTTGAAGTGGCATGGGGGTGCCATGGAGCTCGAGTTCAGAGGATTCCCTTTGAGAGGGTAGCCTCTCATCTCAGGAAGACATTACAGGCGACGTCAATGGCTGTCGGAGGATCTTGACTAGAAGCTGCCATCATTGCAAAGCTGAGATAAAAAGTCTCCATGTTCCTCTTTAGAACTGCCCATCATCCATTTTCTCTGGAAGATTTGCTTGCCAGTTAGCAAAACCTTCCTGAGCAGTTGTGACAGGGGGTAATTTCTGAGGAAGAGAGCTCGTGACACAATTCTTTTAAATAAAGAGAGTGGGGAAACACGGGGAAGAAAGAATGCTTCAGAGGTTTGACTTCAAATAGCATGAAAGGTAGACAATTCTAATTTCTTGTGTGAGTTCACCTAGCGTCCATCTCCCGGCCTAAAGGAATCATCGGCAAAAGATAAATTCATGGGAGGTCTCCAAGTATTGCAATTCCACGGATCCTGGACAAATTCCAGGGAATCTGAAGTCCTCATGGAGGAGAAGCTTGCGTGTTTGTGAGCTTCCCTTCTCTTCACAGAATCAAATGACCATACGTGGTCGGAGCACATTTGAGGCAACACAGTGCACCCCTCCATCCAACAATACCCCTTCGTGCTTGGTCTTGTTTGAACTTTAATATATCCAGTGATGGGGAGCTCTCTGCATTCCAAGGAAACACGACCTTTTCTTTGTGAACAGTCCAACCTACTGAAAAGTTCTCTACCGGAGTTTGAATAGAATCTGTTTCCTAGTTTTACTGCCTAGAATAATATGGTGTCATTTTAACTCCTCCTCCTTCTCTTAGTCATCCTTCAACTAGAGAGGGCCACCATATCATCACTTCCCTGGGATAAGCAGACTCAATATTTCCAGTTGTTCCTTACATCAGTTGCTTTTCTTCTTTTTTTTTTTTAACGCTTAATTATTTTTGAGAGAGAGAGAGAGAGAACGAACACATGTATGAGTGGCAAAGGGGCAGAGACGGAGGGAGACACAGAATCACAGAATCTGAAGCAGGCTCCAGGCTCTGAGCTGTCAGCACAGAGCCTGATGCAGGGCTTGAACTCATGAACCGCGAGATCATGACCTGAGCCAAAGTCGGATGCTTAACTGACTGAGCCACCCAGGTGCCCCCCTAAATCAGTTGCTTTTCAAACAGGGTTCTTTATCATGGTGACTCCCCCAGACAGTCTCCAAGATGCTACTATTGCATTTAGAAACTATGGCAACCATCCATGGCAAAGTGTGTTTTCTCTTGTATTTCCCCAAGCCAGTGTCTTAATCTTAAGAAGAGTGCAACTTGGGTTCGAGCCCCGTGTTGGGCTCTGGACTGACAGCTCAGAGCCTGGGGCCCGCTTCAGATTCTGTGTCTCCCTCTCTCTCTGCCCCTCCTCCACTTGCTCTCTCTCTCAAAAATAAATAAACATTAAAAAAAAAAAAAAAAAGAAGAGTGCTACTTGGAGTTATACAACCCTAGGGGTTCTGTGAAGGTATTATTCGTGGTATACAAGTGTTGTAATTATAAAGTAAAGAGACCACCTTGGTTCCTTATCCAATAAATTTCAAAACGAAATGCAGGAGCGGAAGAGTTAAAAGAGAGCAACAAATACCCCACGGAGCATTTGGTCATGACTTCATGAGTGCCAACAGAATTTATCCATTCAATTAGCAAGTTAGCATTGATTGCAGAATAACTCCTATGAAAATAGAAACCATTGGGCACCATGCTAAGCACTGTTTCCTATTCTTGGGAATTGTGCTGTTTCCCTAGAATGATGCACACTGTCACCTAGGACCTCTGAGACACAAGTAGTTCCAAGCAGGACAGCCAGTCTGTAGCTTTCTCTTTTCATGTTGTACAACAGCACAAATGATGGTCTCACACAGGCTCTGGGTGGGCCTCTAAGACCGATCTGTGTTTCACCCCTTACGTCTCAGGAGGTACTTGGTACGTATGAGTTGCCATGTCCGATGGCTTCAACCCTTTTACACTGAATTGACTTGTCTAAGAGGTTAAAAATCAGTCAAACTAGTGTTGACATGGTCTTTGATTCTCTTCCCTCCAAAGACTAATTTGACTAGCTAGACTTCCATTGATCCCCGCCCCCCCCCCCACCCCTGCTCCCTTTGCCAATATTGACACTGGAGGACAAACACTGTCTCGGGAATAGATGTGTCCATTTGCCTGGGGCCTGGAGCCCCGGGTCAGTTATGTTAAAACCAGACACACCAGCGGAGGTTAAAAGATAAGTCCCCAGCGTCTTGAGCTGTGTTTGCTGTTTTGACAAAATAGACAGCTTAAGCACGTGGAGGACAGTTCATTTCTCCCGTCAGTGTCACCTAGAAGACAGATGTTTTCGGGAACAAGAGCCAGAGATCCAAGAACCTGGGCGCAAGACCAAGCCATCTTGTCCACCTCAGCAATTGAGAGAATCGACTCCGAGCACTCGTGTTGCCCAGGCTGACTGATGAGAGGCCTGCAATCAGAAATGCACAGCGACAGGAACGTGCTTTTCATCCCCACAAAGCATGAAAGGCAGCTGTTCGGAGGTTCTTCCAAACAGAAGGCTGGGCAATCAGTGAGTCTGGGACCCAGCAGGACTTGTGTGGGGGGGGTGTTATAACAGTGGAAGCATCTGGGACCTTCTCACAGATTTTTGTCATCTTACATGGCCAATTTCACAGCATCGCTGTGAGAAATGGGCCCAGACGTGGTATCACCCTACAGACTCACACACCAACGGCTTTTCAAGGGTGCCATTGATTTTCTTGTGTTGGGTCTTGTGTTACGTCTTTCTTTCAGACGCACTGGTCTGAAACAATTTCGTGGTTTCCGGGCAAGGAGGAGAAAGAGTGCAAAGCCGGATATTTCATACTACTTAAAAATAACATGTATGATTTTTTTGTGTATGCATATACCACTTAAAAATCATATATGTACATATACGTCTTATTTTCACGCATGTATTTTGCATATTTAAACGAGCATGGACCAGAGATCGCTTTGTACTAAAATGATTCATGAATGTGACTTTCTTCCCTGTTTCTTCTCAGCGTCGTAGGGGCAAGGACCACGTCTTCCCTCCCTGGGAGTCCCCCTGAGTATTCCAGGGTGGTTTCTTGCATGTCGTATATGTTCTATCAGCGTTAACTGAGTTGTCATTTGAGTTCAGTGGGTCCGTACCCACCCCTGCTCAGTGCAGTCTCCTTATAACATCATTTACTGCACCTCATTTCCTGCCTCTTGTCTAGATTCACCTCGTTGTCGTCCTTATTCTATCTCTCTCATCCCTTTTGCCCAAGAGAGGAGGTCAATTTTGTTCTTTCCCATACCATCCCCTTCCCACCAAGAGGGATCGTGTTGTGATCTCTCGTTGCAACACTTGTGCCAATAACTCTCCAGGAAATGACTTAAAACATCATCTGCCAATACTCCCCTCTGGGGGTTGGAAGTGGTCATTCCGTTTTATGAGCAAAGGACGCAGTTTGGGTCCTTCCCTCCCTAAAACGTTAACCAGGAGAGATTAGCTGAGAGCAACTTGTAGTTTTCATATGCAGCTGGCCGCACCAAAGTTTTGCCTCTGAATGCATTTCTCTTTCGCTAACATATTCCTCACTGTGCTTTGTCTCCTTTTTTGCCAAGTTGCTTTATTTCTCTCCTTTGTCCTGACCGATCAAGAAGAAATGCCTCTCTCCACTGTTTCCGCCTGCTCTGTCTCTAGCTACTGCTAATACCCAGCTGAAGAAATGCAATGATATGTAGTCAGTAAATATTTTCTTTTAGAGTAATTTACTAAAGGAGCATTCCTTCCTTCCAATTACTGCCCTTAAAAGTATTTAGTTTATACTTTGAGTTTCTAGATTATGTTGTCTATTAACCTGTGAAAGGTTCACTGATAGGTACAGAGTCCTGCATTAGTAGATAGTAAATAAATATCTGTTGAATTCGTAAGTGAAGAAAAACAATTTTAAGGGTCCTTCATCATGCAGTCCAGCTGCCTTTGACATGCCCCAGTTTGTCAGTACGCCTTCTTTCTACCAGAGCAGAAAGTCCCTGTGAGTATCTTTAAAAATCACCGTAATTAGGTAATAACTTGTTTATTAATTTAACAAATATTTAATTCCTATTCTGTATGGCATTTGGTAGATATTCAATCAACAATATGTCGAATGAATGAATGGCAAACTGATGAGACATCTAAGTGTCGTGTCCTATAAGAGACATTTGAAGAAATAGCAAGATTTTGATCAAGAAAGAGAGGCTCCCTGGGGCACTTGGGTGGCTCAGTCGGTTGAGCGTCCGATTTCGGCTCAGGTCATGAGCTCATGGTTTGTGGGTTCGAGCCCCATGTCAGGCTCTGTGCTGATGGCTCGGAGCCTGGAGCCTGCTTCGGATTCTGGGTCTCGCTCTCTCTCTGCCCCTCCCCTGCTCATGCTCTGTCTCTCTCTGTGTCTCAAAACTAAACACATGTAAAAAAAAAATTTTTTTAAAGAAAGAGAGGCTCTCAGCAGGTAATAACGCCTGTCAAAAAAATAAAGGATTATCACAGATCCTGTCTGAATTTTAAAATTTGGTATTTTGGGGGCACCTGGGTGGCTCAGTCAGTTAAGCATATGACTTCAGCTCGGGTCATGATCTTGCGGTTCAAGAAATTGAGCCCCGCATTGGGCTCTGTGCTGATGGCTCAGAGCCTGGAGCCTGCTTCACATTCTGTGTCTCCCTCTTTCTGTGCCCCTCCCCTACTCATGCTTGGTATCTCTCTCTCTCGAAAATAAATAAAAATATTTAAAAACGTTTTTAATTTGATATTTTTTTATCATAGTTTTTTTTTTTTTGCACTAACTTGCTTTTTTAAATACCTTATTAAAATACGGCCTCGACTAATGGGTTTTTTGGCACCCCCTTGAGTTTTGAACAGGAGGTGAGTGCCCCCACTCACTTCACCTTAGTGGCAGGCCCTGCAGGTAACATTTACTCTGCAGGCTCAGTGGCTTTCCATCATCTCCACAAATTCAAATCACAGCATCCTTCAAAGTCCACATTAGTGCTTGGGGTGGAGGGTGCCCTGACTATTACTTGGTACTTGCATAGGAGGAGAAACAGGTATGCTCAAATTAATTCATCACAGAGGGCTCCATAGAGGGATGGACAAAAGGAACAATGACAGATGAGAGCTCAAAGGACCACTCTAATGGAGTTTTCTGGCAAATCAGATTGAGACGGTAGCTTAGATTCAAGCTCTAGGTAGGACTTTGTTATGGGATGAATTGTGCCCCTGTATATATGCTGAAGTCAGCATCTCAGAATGTGACCGTATTTGGAGATACAATCTCAAAGGGGTACCTGAGTTAACATGAGGTTGTTAGGGTGGGTCCTCATCCAATGTGATTATTGTCCTTATAAAGAGAGGAAATTTGGATACAGACATGAATGCAGGAAAGATAATGTGAAGACACAAGAAGAAGACGGCCACTCATAAACCAAAGAGAGAGGCCTCAAAACAAACCAATCCTACCAGCACCCCGAGGCATCTGTCGGTGGCAAGAGTGACAGAAGAGGTGAAAAAGAGTAATTTGGGCAGACCAGCAGAACTCCAGACACATGGAAACATAAAGGAAGAAAGAACACCGCGTCACCCACTTGCACTAATGGAGTATTCTATGACCATACCCATTAGGAAATGCGGGGCAGTCTATGACACGGTCAGAGTCTGATCAAATCATATATCTTCCCCTCAGAAGAAAGGGAAAGATGGCAGAGAAGGAGGGACCATAGACTTCCTCCTCTCTAAAGCTCCGTTCAAATGTTACTTCTTGAAAAAAATTCTTCAGGTTTACATGCATCCATACTCCTAGAGCTGGAAGTGAGTTCTTTATCCTCTAAACTCCCACATAAATGACCAGGTATGTTCCTATAGAATCTAGCACAGTTTTCACAACTACCATTTTTTGTTTCAGTGTTTTACTGAACAAATGTAATAAATTGGGAACTAAGGAACAGACACCCTGATGTACACACCAGTAGAAATCGTAACTACTAGTAAAAGAACAGATAAATAAAGAACAACAAATAATTTCAATAACGGTAACTAAAAAACCAAGCAATTGACTAATAAACTGTGCTGGCCACCTTTCCACGTGATGTTGTTTACAACTATCATTCATGGAGCCAAGCCACAGCCGTCTGCAGAAGATACGACACAGAATCTTAAAAACAACCCCGTGGGTTAGTACCCCCCCACCCCACTTCAGCAGGTATGAAAGTAATTTATTTTAGCAAACATGTATGGAGAAACGAATATGCTCCCTCACTACATCAAGAATACAAACATAAGGTAAAGTTTTTGTCCTCAAGAAGGTCTTAGTTTAAGGAGGGGAAAATAACAAGTAAAGAATTGGATTCTAATGTAGTAAGTCAATTTCTTCATTTAACAGATATTCATTATCTACCCTGTGCTAGACACTGATCTAGGTCGTTAAAATATGTCAGAAAACAAAACAGAAAATATGACATAATGTAATATAACATAATTAACATAACAATATAACATAATTAATATAATATTAGAAAATGATGAATACAATGGAGCAAAGTACAGTAGAGGAAACAGAGGTGCTGTGGAGTGTGGGAGTTGGGTTGCAATTTTAAAGTAGGTGATCAGGATGGACCTCATTAAGAAGGTGATATTTTAAATTTTTTTAATGTTGATTTTATTTTTGAGACAGAGAGAAACAGAGCATGAGTGGGAGCATGCGTGGGGGGGGGGGGGCAGAGAGAGAGACACACACAGAATCCGAAGCAGGCTCCAGGCTCTGAGCTGTCAGCACAGAGCCCGACGTGGGGCTCGAACTCGTCAACCGCGAGATCATGACCTGAGCCGAAGTTGGACCCTCAACCGACTGAGCCACCCAGGTGCCCCAAGAAGGTGGTATGTAACCAAAGACTTCAAGTAAGTTCACCATACAGATAACCAGGGCAGTAGAATTCCAGAAGGAGGGACTAGATGATAGCAAGGATTAAGGCAAAAGGAAGCCTGGCATGTTTAAGAAATGGCCACAAAACCAGCGTGGTTAGAACGACATGAAAAAGACACAGAGTGGTAGCAGCTGAGATTGGTGACATACCCATGGGCAAACCAAAGGGCCTTTTCAGCTGTCGTAAAGGCTTCGGATTTCATCCGCAGTGAGGAAGAAAGGTATTGGAAAGTTTTGAGCAAAGGAGTTAAGCTTGTGTTCTCTGGAAAGCAGAGGCCAGGGTGGAACCAGATAGTCAAGAGGATTTACTGGGGACGCTCCTGTGGAGGGTAAAGGTGCAAGGGCTTATTAGCGAGATACGAGTAAGTTGGCATAGACTGAAGACCACTGCGTATGGCTGGTATCTGTAAAAGGAGAGAGGGAAAGAAGGAAAACAGACTTGGAGCAGCTTCCTACTGGAATACCTCTCTGAGAAATTCAAAAGCCTCCCATGCGTGAGGCCACAAAAGTCCAGCCCAGATGCCCTCCCCATACTCCATCATCAGCTGGGAGCAGCCTGAGACAGCATGACTGAAAAGAGCTTGAACACTGGGTGGATCCAAGGTTGTGGCAGCTGGATGCTGTTCCTCAACCACCCTTCTCTCAGTGGGTTTTCTGGAAGGAAGATCTGAACAGCACATCAGCATGGTTGCCAACAAAAGTGAAATCATCTGAATTGTATATATAAAAGATCACTCTGGCTGCTGGGTAGAGAATAGAACGCGTGAGACCAAAACATAAAACAAGAGGCAGCTGGGAGGCCACCGAGATCATCCAGGGGAAGGATGAAGGAGCTTGGGATAGAACCATGGTTCTCAAATGGGAATGACTTTGCTTCCTAGGGGACATGTGGCAGTGTCCGGAGACACCTTTAATCGTCACAACTGGAGGGGGCAGAATGTACTACCATCATCTAGTGGGTAGAGACCAGAGATACTGCTCAATATCCTACAATGCACAGGACAGGCCCCCACACAAGAGGAATCATCCAACCCAAAATGTCAACGATGCTGAGGTAGAGAAACCCTAGCATGGGATAAAAGTGATATAAGTAAATGACTTTTTCCCCAATATTTTTTGAAGGTAGAACTGACAGAATTTGCAGTATGTCAGAAAGGAGAGTCCATGTTAAGATTCCTTGAATTTTGGATACTACTCTTCTTTTAATAGAGACAGTAAAGTCTTAGAAACGAGTGGTTTTAGGGGTGAATGCAAATTAGGAATTTTGTCTTAGATATATTGAGTACCTATGACTATGAGACATTCAACTGATGTCCGATAGGCAATATGGAGATTTTTCATGCTTAAGAGAAATGGGGGGGGGGGGCGGCGGGCAACACCATAAAGGTGGTATTTAAAGCCATTGGACCAAATGGGTTCACGTAAGATACAAGTGTTGTTAGAGAAGAGATCCAAGTTTGAGTTCTGATGCATTTCTGAGCAGAAGGTTGAAAGATGGTAGGGATCTAGTCAGTGGAGAAAGGAGCATTGGGAGGAAAATGGGGAAAAAAGGTACTATTTGTTCTGAAAGTGAGAGGAAATCTTGCTGATGGGTTAAGTAGTTATGAAGAGTAAGAACTGACCACTGAACTTGGAAAAGTGAAGGACACTGATGACCTTGAGAAAGGTGATGGCAAGAGATGATGGAGCTGTGCCTTATTGTAACCGGGCTCACAGGAAAGGGACGAGGAAGGCAGCCAGTTGAGGATGGGAAGGCTTGCTGAGGAGACAGTGCCAGCGAAAATGGCACCACAGACATACACCCCCAAATTTACCATCTGGCCCTTTCACATATACCGGAAGGAGGAGCATTCACATAATCAGAGCTTGACATGGTAAGACTGTCCTCAGGAAGAGTCAAGGACCATTTATGGCGGATGCTGTAGAGACCATTTTTACAATGAAAGTGGCTGGGTTTTTGACTTAAGACCATTTTTTTTTTAATAAGGTATTGGGCTTTATGACCAGTGCCCAGAGGAGGAAACCTCCTCCACACGTTTTTCTCCAGCTCAGAGGCTGTTGTATTCTTGAAAGGTTCTCCTGAATGGATGAGGGCTCTGGAGTGGTTACACCACCTGGGAATTCATTTGTTTCTTCACGTAAACAACAATTGCTTTATGGTATTGCTGTTACCTGGCTAGCCGGACTGAAGACTTGAGGAAATCAATAAAGGGGACCTTCAAAAAGAGGAAAAAAAATGGAGCCCTCCTACCTCCCCTCCCCACCTCCCAAGCTCCCAACACACATACATATGCTAACAACCATCATATTTTACCCCAGAGCCTTTTTTTTTTTACTTTTTATTATTGCAAGTTTTTCTTGAGTGTCCAAAATACAAATCTTTCCTTCCACCTAGAAGGACCAGCCCTGTCAAAACTGTGTTTACGGTGCTAGATTTCCAACAGCTGGAACAGCCCAGCACGCTCACTTAACTCAAATACGCTCAGAAAACAGCAAAGGAAGTAACATTTAAAACCCTTTCTTCGCTCAGGCCACTTACTGCATAGACCAAGAGCACACTTCCTGTTTTTCAGAAGCCCTAACTGGTTGCATTGAGAAGCTATGAATTTAATTCAGGTGCAAACTGGCTACAAATCCTTTTTTTTTTTTTTTTTTCAACGTTTATTTATTTTTGGGACAGAGAGAGACACAGCATGAACGGGGCAGGGGCAGAGAGAGAGGGAGACACAGAATCGGAAACAGGCTCCAGACTCTGAGCCATCAGCCCAGAGCCTGAGCGGGGCTCGAACTCACAGACTGCGAGATCGTGACCTGGCTGAAGTCGGACGCTTAACCGACTGCGCCACCCAGGTGCCCCGGCTACAAATCCTTTAAAATGTAATATGCCTGAGGATCGCCAGAGGTCAGAATTTTCAGCTAGTCAGTGTTTTGTGTGTTTTTTTTAAAAAGTTCCTCAGCCAATTAAAACATTTTAAGTTTATTTACTTATTTTATCTATTTTGAGAGAAACAGCACATGTGAGGGTGGGGGAGGGACACAGAGAGAGAGAGAGAGAGAGAGAGAGAGAGAGAATCCCAAGTAGGCTCCTCACTACCAGCACAGAGCCTGAGGGCGGGGCTTGAACCCATGGACCGTCAGTTCATGACCTGAGCCACAGTCAACACCTGAAAGCTTAACTCGTTGAACCACCCAGGCGCCCCTATAACTAAAATTTTAAACATCTTCCAGCACGAACTCCATTTTAAGATATGTATCAGCACTGGAAGTAAAACTAACTGGGTTTACCAACTCTCTCTGGGCCAGTTGCCAGAATTAGCCATTTTATTAAAGAACTCACAGTGCTTCCCGTTGACTTCTCACATTCTTTTGCCTGGGATAGGAATTTGATGTTGTGACAAAAGGGGTTAAGACCAAGGCTCTGGATTCAGACTGCCCAAGTTCAAATCCTGGCTTCGCCTCTGACTACCTGTGTGATGTTAAGCATTTTGCTCAATTTCTCAGTGCTTCAGGCTTTCTTCTGTTTAAAAGAACTATTTCGAGCAAGAAGGGTATAGAAGTGTTGAAATAATTATGTTACTATGTACAAAGAAATGTCTTCCCCTCTCCCCCTCCCACCTCTCTCTCCTTCTCCCTCTGATTTTTGGGTTGCATGCATGGGGGGGTTGTCACCTTCAACATGTGTACGTTATTCTAGAAAAATAGCCCTAGATCCCAAAGAGAAATGAAAAAGTAGGAAACAGGAAATACAGTTTCCGGTCGTAGCTCTTTCCGTCAGTAATCATGATTTCACGCCAGTCTTACTGTGCCTCAGTTTGCCCATTTGGAAAACAGAGGATGATTGCTAAACTAGGTGCGATATTCCCTATAGTTTCTTCTCCCTCAGACACACAGGGAGTTGTTGCTGGAGGTTATGTATTTCAAGTAGTGTGGCTGAGCACGGATGTTAAATATCAGAAGAAACTTAGAGCCAGAAAAGAAATCTTTTTACTCCGTGTTTGAAAGACTTTTTTAAAATTCAAATTTATATTAATTTAGTGAAGAATCAACTTTCCCGACGCATGTTCATTATCAAAAATCATTTTAGCTCCCGATTCATCACAATGTATCAACTGAAAACTGTATATTCTATCAAAAGAAAAAGGAAAGCAATTAAAATAAGGCTCTGTCAGCCCATATAGCATTGTAAGGGGAAATGCATAATCTCCTGACACTTTTTATATACATAAAGTAAGTAGTTCAGAGAGCTTACCACCATTTTGGACCTCTTGAGGTTAGGGAACCCCAAGTGGAGAGCCATTTGCCTATAAATCCCTGAGTCAGTGCTGATAAAGCAATAATAACCTGGCCCACAATGGTGTAAGTAGTAATGATATTACTAATCATTTGCAACGGCCCACTAGAGACTTCAGAAATAACCTCAGAGCAATTAACTAATGACCTACCCTTGATTATGTCTCCAGCTTTGAAAGCAAAAGGTTAGGGTTCATATGCCAAACCAGTGTTGAGAGAGTGACATAGCCTGGTGGCCGGCTCTCTTCCTGAACAGAGCACATAACTCCTACCTGCTTAATCTCCCTTCCAAGTGCACTTTCCAGAAGACGGTCATCTTTCTCGCCTTTTAACATTTTCAGGACATCTTTTTTCATTTCGGTTGAAACTGGGCGCAAACACCTTGGAAACCACGGAAAGGCAGAGAGACAAAAAGATGGCATCCATGTCCCCACCAACCACCTGATATTACATTTTTGTGTCGTCCAGTTTCCCTACATATCCATGCACGGTATTTTACTTGAAAGTCAACAGCATCTGAATACTCCTGCCTTCTTCCCTCACATGTTGTGAGCGTGTTTCCAGAGCCATGGGCCTTTTATATGGAGGCACACATTTCAGTTAACTAGTTCCTTTCTGTTGAGTATTTAGGCAGTTCCAAATGTTTCACTACTTTAAATAAGATGGAGATTCTGCTATTTCCATTCACGTATTGACACCTACTGATAGGCATACTTTCATGCACGCAACAAGTCTCTTTCCACGTCTATATTGACATTGATAAGATGAACTTTCCAAAGAGGCATCAGTATCAATGTCATCTCTGTGGTTTGAAGCATCTTACTGATGTTTTCCCGAGAACTACTGTTTTAGCTTTTATTCTTTGCATGATTCTCACATGGGAAGTGGGAGATTTGTATTTCCCTTTAATAATAAAAAAATTTTTTTTTTTACAATTATTTATTTATTTATTTATTTATTTATTTATTTATTTAAAAAAAATTTTTTTAACGTTTTATTTATTTTTGAGACAGGGAGAGACAGAGCATGAACAGGGGAGGGTCAGAGAGAGGGAGACACAGAATCTGAAACAGGCTCCGGGCTCTGAGCTGTCAGCACAGAGCCCAATGCGGGGCTCGAACTCACGGACCGCGAGATCATGACCTGAGCCGAAGTCGGCCGCTTAACCGACTGAGCCACCCAGGCGCCCCTGAGAAGCAGAGAGAGACAGAGCATGAGCGGGGGAGGGGCAGAGAGACAGGGAAACACAGAATCCGAAGCAGGCTCCAGGCTCAGAGCTGTCAGCACAGAGCCCGACCCGGGGCTTGAACCCACGAACTACGAGATCGTGACCTGAGCCAAAGTCAGGCACTCAACCAACTGGGCCACCCAGGAGCCCGGATTTGTATCTACCTTTTATCAAATTGCTGTATATGTCCCCTACACATTTTTCTACTAAGATATTAACCTTTTCCTTGTTGATTTCCTCTTTGACTTCCTTTATTTTATTGTCATTATATCATGACCACCTCAACAAGCTGGTTCATATGAAGGTAACTCCTCTTTTGTAACTACCGTGTTAAAAAGCGTTTTGTGTGGGGCTCCTGGGTTGCTGGTTAAGCGTCAGACTCTTGATCTTGGCTCGGGTCATGACCTCATGGTTCGTGGGATTGAGCCCAGTGTTGGGGTCTGTGCTAGTAACGCAGCATCTGCTTGGGATTCTCTCTCTCCCCTTCTCTCTCTGCCCCTCCCCTGCTCATGCTCTCCCTCACTCTCTAAAAATAAATAAATAAAACATTTTAAGATGTTTTGTGTATATACGCAAAATGGATACTTCTAGAACATAAATTGAAACCTCTTATGCATGATGGGATTTATAATGAAGCCATTCCCCTATTACTGGCATTCACTCTGCTTTTTTTTTTTTTTTTTTTTTTTGTGAGTATGAATGAGGCTGCCGTAAACATCGTTGAGTGGCTATGCTTACTTATGGGTTCTTTCATTTCGATGGGATAGGTTCCCAGGAAGAATATTGCTGAGTCAAGGAGTATGTTCCATTTATTTTTATTTTTATGGATGTTGTCAGACTGCTTCCTGAAAAGGCCATAATAATTCACAGTTCCACCAGCAATGTATGAGAATTTCCCCATATCTACATTAGCAATAGGTATTACAGCTCTTTTCCATTTTTATAAGTCTGAAGGGTAGAAACATAGCCCTGACCACTCATGAATTCAAATGACATAAGATTTTATTGAATGTTTGGATTTTACTTCTATGAATTACAGCTTATGCCACGATCCATTTTTTCATTTTTTCATGTCAATTTGTACGGTCCTTGTATACCATACATTTTAATACTTTGCCAGCTGGTCTGTAAATCATTTTTTTTCCCAGAGTTCATATGTGTATATATGTACCTTGTTTATGGCAGTTCTATCGAATTGTCTGTGGCAAAGGCCCAGTATTTTAAAATTTCCAATCCACAGCTGATCAAGTTTTCATAAACTACAAAATCACACACTCAGATGTCACGGCGATGCTGAATTGCTGTAAAAGTTTATAAATGCTTATTCTTAGGGTCTTACTTATCAAGACAAAGGTTTATAGCAAACCCTAGACTGGCACTGGTCCACCAGCCACACTAAAAGTAATGCTACACCATCTTTTTTATCAAAAAAATTTGTTAATGTTTTATTTATTTTTGAAGGAGAGAGAGACAGAGTGTGAGTGGGGGAGGGGAGGAGAGAGAGAGACAGACAGACACAGAATCTGAAGCAGGCTCCAGGCTCAGAGCTGTCAGCACAGAGCCCGATGCGGGGCTCAAACTCGTGAACTGTGAGATCATGACTTGAGCTGAAGATGGACGCTCAACCGACTGAGCCACTCAGGAGCCCCTGCGCCATCTTTGTTTGCAATCAAACCTTTTCACTGCTATGTAATCAAAGTGTTTCGCTCTATAGTTTCTGGACTTCCTATCTTGTTTAAGAAGGTTAAGATTCATGTACAAGAATTGTATTGCTAAACTTATTCCATAGAAATCTCTAGTCCATGTGGGGTTTTTTTCCCCCATATTTTATTATACCCTCCCCTTTTGTCTGGATTGTTCATGGTGCAGGATAGGGGTCCAATGCTAGTTTCTTTCAGATGTGCTGTCCCATTAGCTTTGTCATTGTGGAAGACATAGTCTGGTTCCCTCAGCAGTCACTCCCTCCCCCTTCTAGTTTACCTTCTTATAATATAACAGATATAATATAATATAATATAATATAATATGGCCTTCTGGAAGGCTAAAATCCTACACTCTCAGATCAACCATACTTTGGCTCCACATCTGATGTGCATGCCACAAAACAGACAAATCTAAGAAAGACTTAGAGCCGAGAGGGCAGTATAAGTGCACAGGGATCTTCATTTTCCTGGTAAAGAAGATAGTAGAGTAGATATTTTGTTCTCTTGGGGTATCTATGAAAGGTTTCTCAAGTTCTTCTATCATAAACGCTAAGCAATAGAATAGCAACAATGATACTTTTCCTTGAAAAGTCTTGAGTATGACTGGACCTTCTTTCTAGCGCATAACATCCAACCATTTTTTTTCTTTCATCTTCTCAGATAGTTTCTAGGAGCTACCTAACTTATCTTAACAAATTCTTTCACTTAAACTACCTGGATTGAATTCCTTTTTCTGCCACAGAAAGTCCTGACAAAACAGTCATATATAGAGTTATCTTATGTATTAAGATACTTTACTACATTCAAGAATCCATTTTGAATTGGTCGCTATCAATATACTCATGCCTGTAATAGATTGGTATTAACACAGTGGATTTATATGGTGTTCTGAGGTCTGGGTTTTTAGTATGTTTGATTTTTGTTTTTCTCAGAAATTATACTTCCATTCGAACTTAGAGATAATTTTATCACTTTCAGTCAACAAAAAGAATAACAAGCAGAAATACATTTGAGTAAAACTAAGAGACTTCTTTGAACCCTAAGCCAAAATACATGAGGACAGGGGAACCTGGTTGCTCGATCAGTTACAACCTCAGGGTTGTAAATGCGAGTCCCATGTTGGGTATAGCGATTCCTAAAAAATAAAATCTTTAAAAAAAATATACATGAAGACAAGGACTGAATGAAGAAATGGAAAATGACACAGGAAAGCTGTGTCAAAGAATAGTCAAACCGGGATACTCACAGAGTGGTATACTAATCATCACCTTTAAGAACATTTGACAAAAATAATGAATGGGAGGCACCTGCCAAAGATTGTGGGGGATTGCTGAAACATGAGCCTTGAATGAAAGGAAGTCCTCGAAGAAATTAAACTCCTATAGATTCCCACTCCTGTCCCACAGTTAGGCAGCAGCTTTTCTCTCTGCCTTTAGGAAATGGGAGATATATTCTCTGGAGCAAATGAACTACAGAAGCTTTGGACTTTGGGCCACCAGACATAGAGGAGGTGAAGGTGAAAATCTAGGGCAGGAGTCAGCAATTTTTTTTTCCGTAAAGATCCATATAGTAAAAATTTTACACTTCACAGCCATATGATCTCTGTCACAACTACTCAAATGTGACATGGTGACACAAAAACAGCTGTATATGTCTTATATATAGATACTATAGAATGTATATAGCTGTATATACTTATACAGATGGGTGACTCTGCGTGCCAATAAAATTTTATTTATAAAAACTGTAATTGACCAATTGGCTACAATTTATAGCCCCTTTGGTCTAGGTTAACACCTGCAGGATTGAGTAAAAAACCTACATGCTGAACAGGGAGACCTCTAGCCCTCCTCCTCTGACCAATAATTAGGTTTATTCACCACACTGTACTTTCTCCCAGCCCTCATCTCCCACCCAAAATATGTAAGTAAGTTAGTAAATAAGGTATTATTCTCTCAAGAAACTAAAAACCCGAACAGCAAAGCTCTACATATGCTAATATATAATGTCATTTATTAAAAAACAAAACAAAACAAAACACCAACTCGTCCAACAGAGAAGCTCATTACTTATTAAGCCCTATGAGCCTGACCCAGTAAGTCTGCAGTGGGTGGGGGTAGGGACTGGGGTTGGGCAAACTCTAGTTTTCACCCTAAAACCAGCCTCATTTTCAAATATGAACAGATAGCAAAAGGTCCTCTGACATTTGAAGGAAACTTCTAGCATAAAAAGCAGACACTGAAACAAACAAACGAGATAAACAACACAGGGATCAAGAGACAAATTCAGAGAAACTCTAATTCATATCTCCAGAGAGGCCCATTCATTTATTAAACACATGTTTACTGAGTGTTAATAGTGTGCCAAACATTTTTCTACATACAAGCAATATAGTAGTGACCAAAATACATTAAAAAACATTTGACTTCATGAATCTTTCTTCTAGAGAGAAGATAAAAGAAAATAAAGAACACTTCTTTTTAAATTATAAAACAATAAGGATCTATTGATGATTAAAAATTTGGCAGATAAATTTTTTAATTCAGTAAAAGTATTGGAAGATAAAATTAGAAATCTCTCTGAAGAATAAAAGAAATAACAAAATTAGAAGGAAAATGGGATAGAAAAGAAAATTAGAAAGTGGACCCAAAGGGTCTAACAACCAACAGATAGGAATTCCAAGAAGAGATAAAGAGGATATGAAAAAAAAATTATCAAATCAGTAATACCCCAAATTCCTTATTGCTAAGTGACATGAGTCACCAAATCAAGAAGGCCGTCAAAGTACCCACACAATAAATGAAAATTACAAACATTAAGGTGCATTTCTGTGAAATTTGACGATTCCAGAGAAGACCCTAAGGGTTGCCAGAGAAGTAGAAAAATTCATATTTGAAGATTTTGGAATAAAAATCACATCAGATATCTCAAATGCAATAATGGAACAATGCCTTCATTTTTTTTAAATTGAAAATTATTTTCAGCTTAGGATTCCATACCCAGCCAAACTATCAGTCAAGTATAAGAGAACACAGACATTTCAGACACTCGAAAATCTAAAAAAAAAAGAAAATATTTTCTTTTGTACCATTTCTAAGAAAACTACTGGAAGATGTGGTACAGCAAAAGTGGGAAGTTAGGACAGAGAGGATTCAATATTTAAAAGAAAAATGAAGGTGCTCCCAAGGCATTGATGAAAGAAAGATGCAGATTAGCATATGGCTGGCAAATGACTTAAAAATTCGAATCCCTGCTAGGGTATATGGATGGATGGTTCCAGGAGAAATGTCCAGAAGTAAAAGAAAAGAAAATTATATATTATTTGACAGGTTCTTTTCCTCATGTGGAAATTTATGTTGAGAAACATTGTACCAAACTTTAGAAAATGTCAGAAGACAATCATAGACTCAAGGAAAACTTCACAAATAAAAAAAGCAATTGTTAACTCTATGCAAAATAAAAATGCATACAGGAGAGGGCGCCTGGGTGGCTCAGTTGGTTGAGTGTCCGACTTTGGCTCAGGTCATGATCTCATGGTTCGTGAGTTCTAGCCCCCCATCAGGCTCTCTGCTGTCAGCAGCACGGAGCCAGCTTCCGATCCTCTGTCCCCTTCTCTCTCTGCCCCTCCTCCACTTCTGCTCTCTGTCTCTCAAAAATAAGTAAAACATTAAAAAATTCATACAGGGAAAGCAAAATACTCGGCTTAAAAGTAACAATATTGACATAGCTATAATGAAAACACTGAATATGGGCTTTATCATTTTTATTGAGGCATACTGTATGTGCAACAAGCTGTATCCCTTTAAACTGTATAACCTGATGAGTTTTTAACACATAACCCGTGAAACTACCACCACGGTAAAAAAACATAATGCTGCCAAGACCACCAAAAGACTCCTCACACCTCCTATTCTTTCTATCCCTTTATCTATTCCCAAACCTAGGCAATGGCTTATCTGCTTCTGTCACGATAGATGAGTTTGCATTTGCTATTATTTTATGCAAATGAAATCATACTATATATACTCTTTCAACTCAGCCGTTCCACTCTTAAGTATGTAATAAAATGAAAACATGTGCCCACACAAAGACTTGCATGTAACGTTCATAGTTTTATCCACAATAACAAACAAAAAACTGGAAACAACCTAAGCATCCACCAACTGGAGAATGGATAAATAAAATATGGTGTGTCCCTATAATGGAATACTATTCAGTAATAATAAAATTATCAACAACAAAATGTGATCAGTCGACTTACCAACCAGTCTTATTTATTCCGTGCAAAGGCCTCCTGTGTTTTCTAGGTGTGTAATCATTTTATTAGCAAAATGTATTATTTTTGAATTCTTTTTTTATTTTTTAATTTAATTTTATTTTTAAAAAATGTTTTATTTTTGAGAGAGAGAGAGAGAGAGCATGAGCAGAGGAAGGGCAGAGAGAGAGGGAGACAGGGGATCCAAAGTGGGCTCTGTGCTGACAGCAGAGGCCCAACATGGGGCTCAAATTCACAAACCCCGAGATCATGATCTGAGCCAAAGTTGGTCGCTTGACCAACTGAGCCACCCAGCTGCTCCTGAATTCTTTTGGTTAAATGTTTATACCATTCATTCCATTCCTTGTCTTACTGACCTCATCTGAACATTCTAAACAATGTGGAATAATAAGTTGATTGTAGGCCTGCCTGTGTAATTCCTGAAATGGTTTACTATTTCTCTGTGCACAATATTTGCTGTTGGTTTTGGGGACGTGGTCTTTATTACATTTATGACAGTCAAGTACATTTCTTCTATTTATATTTCACTTAGATTTTTATTATAAATTAATCCCAAATGTCTTTTCACAGATCTATTGATATGATCAATGTTATCTGTCTTTGATTTATTCACGTAGTATAGCATATTAATGAATTTCTTAATATAGACCCTTGAATAAATTTTACCTGACCATTCTTTTGCTGTGTTGCAAGGTCCTATTTACCCTAGTATATAGTTAACATTTTTGTATCTACAGGGAAATGAAATCAAAGTTTCTTGTGCCATCTTTTTGGGATTCTATATTTATACTTTTTCTGGTTGCATGCAATGACTTGAGGCAGTTTCTACCATTTTCCACGGCCTGGAGTTGTTTAACTATTGGCGTGATCACCTCTTCTGTTAAATGTTAGGCATGGCCCAGCTGTGATACTTTCGGCTCTCAATGTCTTTTCCAACGATACCTTTTTAATCACTTTCCCAACTTATTGGAGATTGGTCTTTTCAAATTTTCTACCTCCCGAGTCAAAGTTGGTCAATTATACTGTATGAGGAAACCATCGTTTTTCCTAGGATTTCAAATGTATCACCATAGGAATTGGACGTAGACATTTTCATGAACCTTTTCATTTCTCCAGTATCTGTTATAATATCTTCTTATTTCTAATCTCATGTTTTTATTCTTGCTCTTTTTCTTCATAATCAGGCTCAGAAGGAATTGACTTCTTTTGTTGGTCGTTTCAGAGATCCAGCTTTTGATTGTGTTTCTTTCTCTTTCCTGCCATTTGTTTCTATTTCAATATATATGTTTGTTGGACAAATGAATGATAGTCATCAGCAAATAGCTCAGTATTGGAGATCATTTGGGAGAAACTGCTGAGTGAGAGAGAAGAGGCCTCTAGAACACCACTGTCTAAGGGTTGGCCAGAAAAATAATAAAGTTTCCAAAGAAGCAATGGGATTAGTAACAGAAAACTCAGGAAAGTACAAAGTCACAGAAGCCAAGATACAAGTGTTTCTTCTTGTTGGGGGAGGGGGGCACCTCTGCATCCCTTTTTCTCAGTGGCCATTATAGTCTCTAGCATGGTGTCTATGAACTTGGTATGCAGATACATAAGAGATTCCAAAAGAGGTATTTGCCTGGTTTGTGTCCTTCTTCACTTCCACCTCTCATCCCTCCAGGCAAAGGGGTGTTCATGGGATTAGGATCCCTGGTTTCTGTCACTTAACAAGCCCTCTTAACCTTCTTCAATCTAAACCCATCAGTTATTGTGTCAAGAAGAAGTCACTACGTTTCCAACATGTGAATCACACTATTCTAAGGATGTAGGTATCATGCCTATTTTTTTTTTAATGCTTATTTGTTTTTGAGAGAAAGAGAGATAGAGCGTGAGCAGGGGAGGGGCAGAGAGAGGGGGAGACACAGAATCCGAAGCAGGCTCCAGGCTCCAAGCTATCAGCACAAAGACTGACTCGGGGCTCAAACTCACAAATGGTGAGATCATGACCTAAGCTGAAGTTGGTCGCTTAACCAACTGAGCTACTCAGGCACCCCTCATGCCTAATTTTACTATGCTATTAAAAAAAATAATAATAATGTTTATTTTTGAGAGAGAGCATGCAAGTGGGGAGGGGCAGAGAGAAGCAGATACAGAATCCAAAGCAGGCTCCAAGCTCTTAGCTGGCAACCCAGAGCCCCACACAGGGCTCGAACTCTTGAACTGTGAGATCATGACCTGAGCCAAAGTCAGACACTTAACCGACTGAGCCCCCCAGGCGCCCCCTTACTATGCTATTTTAAATGTTCAGGGCTTTTAAGAGGTCCTCATTAAATGGATTGACATGCATCGGTGTATAAAGTTAAGTGCTACCTTTGAAAAATAAGAAGTTTGTCCCCTTTCAGTTCGGTGGAAAACCTTGCAACTTCTGATGACAGTGTCTTATGATGATCACTTTAGTTCTGGGACACAATAAGCCCAGGGTCTCAAACTCTTGATCTGATTTTCCATGCCTTTTGAGAGGTAGCTGCCAATAATTTTTAGTACTACTTAAACCCACTGGTTGAAATGGGACATACTGGAGTATGTGGCGAAAACTTTTCTCACCCTCTGTTTCAAGACAGGATGAGATCTCATGGTCCCGATGACGGCGGGGGGGGGGGGGGGCGGGGGGGGGGATCCATACCTAACACTGTACCAACTTGTCTTTCACTTAGGGAAAAGTGAAGAGTAAAATGTGAGATATAGATATATCTTCATCCCTTGTCTTTCCTGCTCTGTTTATCATTTGTTGAGGGACCACAACATCCTTGCATGGTTATAAATGTACTCTGTGACTTTGATAATGTTATTATTATGATAGCAATACTTAATGGTAGAATCCAGTTACATTTCTTTGATTAAGCCAGTACACATTTACAAAAGCATTGTCCAACCTATTTTTCCTTTAAACCAAGACAACAGAACTTAAGACTTCCAACTGTACGGTAAGACTTATGTAAACCAATGAATTGTAGAGTTTAAATGGGGGCAAGAGATGATCTAATCTCTTACAGAGTTTCTAATCAACCTCATACACACGTAACTTTTTCCTTTGTTAACAAACAGCCACTGAATGCAAACTGGTGCAGCCACTCTGGAGAACAGTATGGAGGTTCCTCAAAAAGTTAAAAATAGAACCACCCTGTGCCCAGGAATTGCACTACGAGGTGTTTACACAAAGGATACAAAAATACAGATTTGAAGGGGCACTTGCACCCTGATGTTTATATCAGCATTATCCACAACGCCAAACTATGAAAAGAGCCCAAATGTCCATCTACTAATGAATGGATACAGAAGATGTGGCATACGTATACAATGGAATATTACTCAACCATCAGAAAGAATGAAATCTTGCCATTTGCAACAATGTGGATGGAGTTAGAGTGTATTATGCTAGGCAAAATAAGTCAGTCAGAGAAAGACACAGGCCATATGATTTCATTTATATGTGGAATTTAAGAAGCAAAACAGATGAACATATGGGAAGGAGAAAGAGGGGATGGGAAGCAAACCATAGGAGTCTCTTAATAACAGACAACAAACGGAGCATTGATGGAAGCAGGGAGGTGGGGAACGGGCTAAATGGGTGATAGGAATTAAGGAGGGTACTTGTTGGGATGAGCACTGCATGTTATATGTAAGTGATGAATCCCTAAATTCTATCCTGAAACCCCATTATACTAAATGTTAACTAAGTAGAATTTAAATTCAATTTTGAAAAGACAAACAAACAAATAGCCACCATTCCAGATCCAAACTCCCCCCAATACAACATGTGCCCTCTGTTCGGCAATCTGGTCTGACATTGCCTCTTCTTGGCAACAAAAGGAACCAGGGTGGGAAAGACAGCCAAGTGCTTGTTTTCTTTTCCTTTTTTTACAATTTCCATCCTCTCTTAAGAAGAGTGTTCCCCATTCTGGTTCTGCTAACGTCTTCAGAAAACCACCCCAAATACTTCTCTCTTAAATGAATTTTGTCCATCAGGACACTTGGTAGAATGTTACACCTGTTTTGGTTAGTTCTCCTGACTCTGAATTTACTTCTCACTTCTAAGTATCATCTAGATTTCCCCAAAAGAGTACTAATGTGGGCGTAATCATGGCACCCCAGTAACAGCAAGAACTTTTACTTCACTGGTTCTTATCATCACCTTAAATTATAATTTCTTTAGAGTCTTGCTACCCAAAGTGTGGTCCATGGACCAGTAGCATTAGCATCACCTGGGAGCTTCTGAGAAATTCAGAAGTTCAGGGGCACCTGGGTGACTCAGTCAGTTAGGCATCCAACTGTTGATTTCAGCTCAGGTCATGATGTCAAGGTTCAATAAGGTTGTGAGATGGGGGTCTGGCTCCACGCTAACAGTGGGGACTCTGCTTGAAATTCTCTGTCCCTCTCTCTCTGCCCCTCTCCCATCTGTGCACATGCTCTCTCTCTAAAATAAAGAAATTAAGAAAAAAAAAAAAGAAATTCAGAAGTTCACATCCCACCCCAGACCTACTAAATTAAAATCTTCAAGATCCCCTGGCGTAACCTAAAGTTTAAGAAGCACTGCCTTAGTTCTCTGCCAAGACCTCACCATTTATTCCAAGGAATGTCCACAAATAGCTCACAAATTGTCACGTCATCTACCATGTGGCACGTGCCATCCCTCTCTCTTCTGCTCTGTAAGCACTCTTTGATGATATACACGTCTCAGTCTTTCACTGCCTGTAAGGGGTCATGAAGGCACTTTGCCGCTGCAGCCTTTGTCCACTGGCAAGCCACCTGCTCCTGGCCAATGCTGCTTGTGTGTCACCACTCAGCTTCACATGCACTCACGCAGATGGGTAAGGGCTTGTAGAATTCAAAGCATCACTTGCCCCTGGGGCATCAAAGCAGCTCTGTATTCCCAGCCTAACAAGGGAGAATGCTTCTCACCCCATTTATTACATAAATGGGGAGGCAATGCTTATCCCTGCAAGTTTTTAGTGAAAATACCTTCCAGATTTTATTTGCATTTCACCTTCTCCCTCAGATTGGGACCTGAATCCAAGTTCTATTAAGGACTTGTAGTAGTGGGATGCCACTTACAACAAGACCAAGTGAAAGGCATTAGAATTCATTCGCTCAGTCATTAGCTTATGTATTCATTTATCCATTCAAAAAAGATTTCCCGAATGCCCATGATATGTCAGGCATTATAGTAGAACCTGGGGATATGGCATCTTCCCTTCCGGTATACTTTACAATTGGGTCAAACCCTGTGAGTCCCCTGCCAGCCATCTTCTTAAGCAGTATTTTTTAAAAACTGTAACATTTTAAGACCATATGACAGTGTCTCTCAGAACATGGTCCGCTATATGAGATCACTGAGTTTTTAAAATTTACTTCAAGAAACACTTAAAAATTCCTACAGCAGAATCACCAGGGATGCTTGAAATACAGATTCCTGGACTGAACCCCCAAACCCTCATTCTGAGTCTGGGTAGTACACAGAACGCTGTAGGATGTATCCTAGATGTTGTAAACATGTGATCAACAATGATAATCCATTGGTGATTCTGAAGCGCATGGGGGTCAAGCAGGCTTTTATGTCTGCATTGGTTTACATATTCAGCATCTGCAGAAATTTGATCTTGAATAAAGACTGCTTCAAGGAAGACTTGGGTACTAACTGCTCTAAAGCACCCAACACAAGAATGCAGTGGGGGGCGAGGTAAGAAATGAGGACAAATCACCAAATCTTTAGGAAAGTAAAGTCAAACAGTCATGGAGGCAAGTGGGATGTGGGCACAAGGTTCCTACAGAAGTGAGGCCAAGTGAGGAAAGCAAAAGTCGGTTTGTGTGGCCCTCTGGGATCAGTGTCCAAAGGCCTTAAGCAAGTAGCAAGTTCAGAGAATTTTGGAAGCCTTTCATGAGTGGTCCAGAAAGAGCTGCAAAGGCTTTGCTAGGGTCCCATGCATCCTTTGGAGGACATTCTGCTCCATAACATGCTTCTGCTGCCCTTAAGATTTCTGCCTGAGCTGAGATTTCTGTCTGAGCTGAGAACAGGAGCATCGAGGGGAACCTGTAAGCTGGCGTCTTTCCTGCTCTGGGTCTTCTATCAGCCTCCATGGACCCCATAGATATTCAGGTGCAGGGATAATTCCACATTCATCGATTAGAATAAGAAATAAGAAATGGTCAGCATCCTTTGCAGAAGTAGAGTAACACGGATGAAGCAGTATTTGTGGTCTCGTTCCATACGTGATTCTTTCAGGAAACAAATGACCACCTTCAAAGAATTGGGGAGAGTCTTTGCATCTCACGGAGAGACTTCCTGTCTATAGGGAAGGGATGGAGAAAATGGCTGTGATCACTGCCAACTGCAGACCATCTGTGAGGGGAAGAGACGCTGCCAGGCAGGAGGTGGCCCCCTTGCAGACAGCTCGAGGAAGAGCCAGGGGTCTGTTTAGTAACGGCTCCCTTGGAGAAACCATTTTCATGGACACTTCTCAGGGACCAGATCTGGAATCCAGGGCCACTTTATGAGGTGCTACTATAAGGTAATGAATCGATTCTTACCCAACGTTCCAGAATTTACAGAAGCGAGTGTGGAAAATCCCTCTTTTGCAAATTCCTCCAGAGCCTGAGGCAGATCTTAATCCTCTGCATGGGATTTGAGGTTTGGCAACAGGCAATGGACAATCGGAGCCAACAAGGGAGAATCAGGTCAGTGCCTAGGTGCAGTGTTGGTGTCACAGAATGATGAGGTTTCCCTGTAATAAGGATGGATCGCTTTCATGGGAAATCGAAGTAAATTCACAAATAACTGACTGATTTCCTGTGTGACTCAAATTGCAGGTAATACGCCAAGATGAAAAAAGATGGCCGACAGCAATGGCAGCACTGTTAGAAGTCACATAGAGCTGTCCATGGTCATGTGACTACGGGAAATAACCGTCACTACAAATGCTGGTATTTTACTGACTTTATTTTAATCTAATTTAATTTAATTTAATTTAATTTAATTTATTTTGAGAGGGGGGCAGGGGGAGAGAGAGGGAGAGAGAGAATCTCAAGCACACTCCGTGCTGTCAGCGCAGAGCCCGACTCAGGGCTCGAACTCACGAACCATGAGACCATGACCTGAGCCGAAAGCGAAAGTCGGACATTTAATGGATTGAGCCGTCCAGGTGCCCCGGGCATTTTATTTTAAAAGGTCTTAGTAGAGTCCTGAAGCAAATGCCCTGTCCAGAGACTTATGCCACCAGGAGGCACCACCACCCAGAATGCCCACAGTCCTGGGGCTTCTAAATCCTCAGCGGTTCTTTGCTGCCCCAACCAGCTCAAAGCATAACCTGGCCTCCCGCCAGGGTCCCAGCATGGTCCTGATGCTGCAGACAGCTCTAAGGACTGGAAGGAACCAGGCATCAGACCGTCTTCCTCAGGTGTGGAGGCTTCTTCCAGTGTAGCCACGGAGCAGGAAAATGGATATTCACAACCATAAGAAAGGACTACACAGTGCCAACGACCACCTTCCTGGTCCCTCTGGTCAGAGAAGGCTCTCACCGTCAAGTTGGACCCTTGACTCACGAGTGCAAAGTTGGTAATGGCCTCATCACCTCTCCAGGGTAAAATGTCAATCCACTCGCATGGCACCCACGATCCCTGCCCAACTGCTTCCCTAACATGGTCACCTGCCACGTCTCCACACTTTATGCTCCAGCCATCCTGAGCCACCTACAGTTTTTCTCTGCACACTTTACCCTGCAGTCATGCTGAGCTACCTACGGTTTCCCTGTAAATCTGATCCTCTTTCCTTCATAATTTTGCCTGTAGTCCTCTCTTCCTCTACCCTGGGGATATTCAGAGGCATACTGCCTTCTCGTTACTGGCTGTGTGGCTGTAAGGAGAGGGAAGTTGAGATGATTTCTATGTCGGGATCAGATTGGGGGACAGCACCAGTACCTAGATACCATTGGACAGACTTTGTCCTGGTCTTACTTCCACCTGAACTCACCGCAAAAACCCATCATAGAATGGCTCTTCTGCCCACTCTCTCCACGTGAGGTCTGGGAGCTCACCAGGTTCTGGCCAAAGTTCTAAACCTAAGAAGACCCTTACGGACAATTCGCCAAGAAAGCAAACTGGATTGATCTCGCTGTGCTTGTGGATCTTAAGACTGGTTATATTTTAAAATCAGTCGGGGAAATTTTTTTTTAAATATAAACTCAATGAGATCAGAATGTCTGAAGCTGAGCCTGAACATCGATGACGTTTTCAAAGCTCCAAGGGGGATTCCAACGTGTGGGCCATACTGAGAACCGCTATACCATTTCCTCAACTTCCTTCTGCCCTGGCTCCTTTTCTCAATTTTCATTGCCTCAGCACCTTCCATCCACCCCTCTCATCTATGGCAGAAACTGGCTCACCCATCACAATTACCCAGTGGAAATGGAACAAGGGATTGAACTTACACTACAGTTAGGATTCTAGGCTCTAGAAACACATTTTCTCACAGTCTGTAAGGCATATAATCTGGTTTCTCACTACTTGGTTGATTTATCTCCTTTGGAAGGAATTGACTCTGACTCAATAGAAATCCTGATTAGACCAACAGATACCAGGAAGGGCACAGGAAGCCAGGTCACCAAGAGCTAATGGAGCAGATTAGAGTGACTGGAAAAAACAAAACAAAACAAAACAAAAAAACAACAACCCAGATCCAGAATGCAGATGAAAAGACTTGTCAATGAGCAAGGATTCTGGATAGACAGAATGACTGTATTAAACCCAAATGCTGGGAGGAGAGGAGACAGAGCAATCAGAGGTCACAAGACCAGAAGGAGAAAGCAGAAAGGTAGGCTCACCAGCTGGATGTTGAGAGATGGGGATTAACTGAGAAAAAGATTCAAGAGGATGTTGTAGGATGATGGAAATATTCTCTGTCTTGATGGTGGGTGACGGTTGTGTAGGTGTATTCATTTGTCAAAACTCATCGAGTGGGGTGCATTTTACAGTATGCCAATAAATTGATATAAATTCTAATTCATCAATAAATTGAATATAGTGTTATTAAAATTAAGGAAGAATGGGTCAGGAAGTTTTGAATAGAAGAGAAGGGCCAGAGCGCTGGCCAAGCCTGGGCTGGGATGCCCTCAGTGTCATCTCACAGGCTTTGACCATGGGGGCCACAGATCAAAATCAAAGGCAACAGTGCTCCTTCATCTGAGAGTTGCATAACGTTGAGTGTCAGAGCTCAATTCCTTTCCTGAAGTATATTCCATGAAACACTAATTTCATGAGTTATTCCCCGAATAAAAGGAATCTGAAGTCAAATAAATTTTGGAAATGTTCATAATTTGTCCGTCTCTTGGATGATCACGAGATCCATTAGACCAGTTCTGTCCAAGAGAATTATAGTGTGAGTTACATTTGTAATTTAAAAGTTTCAGAACACCACCTTTAAAAAATACACTTAAGTTTAATAATATTTTTATGTCACCCAATATATCAAAAATATGAATATTCCAACATGCAATTATTATAAAAATTATTAATGAGATATTTTACATTCCATTTTTTTCACACGAAATCTGTAAAATCTGGTGTGTATTTTAACTGACAGCACATCTCAATACAAAGGAGCCATATTTTGAGTGCTCAGTAGCCACATGTGTCTAGTGGCTGCCATATTGAATAGCACAGCCTTAGAATATTAAAGGCTCTGACAGCCCAACAGTAAAGAAACATCTTCAACTTGGTTTAACCCTGGGTTTCCAAAGCTAATTTGACTCCCTCCCTCCCTCCTTTCTTTGTTTCTTCCTTCCTTCCTTCTCTTTATTTCTTCCTTCCTTCTCTTTCTTTCTTTCTTTCCTTCCTTTTCTCTTTCTTTCTTTCTTTCTTTCTTCTTTCTTCTTTCTTTCTCTCTCTCTCTCTCTCTCTCTCTCTCTCTCTCTCTCTCTCTCCCTCCCTCAGTTCCATCTATTAGCATCTACTCCACAGGAACACACTTTACAAATGTCAACATAGTTCAGAGATCCGCAGGTAGCGTTCCAAAAATTAGATATCGCCTACAGACATGTTTTGATTGGTCAATACAATGCTTGTAAGTAATTTAAGCTGGCTTTTAAAACCTGGGGGATTTCACATTCAAATCTGGATTTCTAACTTCTCTACAAATGAAGACACCTGATATCATCGAGTCTGTATTCCTTCATGGCTACTAGAGGTTAAAGCTGAGTGCCGGCTGCTCTCATTGGAAAACAAGCAAGCTGGAATGGGTTTCAAGGCGCACAGAGCAGGGCATGTTTTGCTGTTCTGAACCATCCATACTGCTTCCGAAACATACTTGTCTGTGTCTACCTTGGGCACCCCATCCAGGTGAGCGACCTGCTTAGTCTGTAGGCGTTTGAGTGTCTAATCCCTGGTCAAGCTCAGTCACCTCACGTCTCAGATAAATAAGTTCAGGTCCCCCAAACTTGAAGGTCATGAGGCTAAACTTATTTTGCTAGTTATGGAGAGATCAAGAACTATCCCCCGTTTTTCCTGACCATTCCCCCATGCTCTCTGATGCTTCTATTAAGATTCCTTCATCTGCTTCTGCTTCTTCTCCTGCTATACCTCAAGACTCACAGAAACCTGTGAGCCACAGACTTGTGAACTCTTCACGATTAATTATGCTTTTTAAGCTAAAGATGGATGATGGAAATATTCTCTGTCTTGACTGACACAACTTGGATCGTCACTCATGGCTAACAAGATGCTGACTTGAAACAAATCAAGGGATGATAGACCCTTTGTGGAGGTCAAAATATCGCCAGGTAGTACTGGAGATATTACCAAATTCCTTAGATAACCATTGGGTCTTCTTGTTTGGACTTAATCAAAACATCATGTCTGCTGTTAAGAATGGACATCAAGAATCTCTGAACAGAATCCCAACACAAGGAGACCGCCCTGGGCAGAATGCCAGAGCTGGCCTGATTTTACTACTCCCAGAGGGAAATGCGTTCCTCCCAGCCTTGATTCAGATCTATGGCTGATGCTTATCTTGGGGCCAAGGCCAATACCATCTTTTTTCTTTATTACAACAGTTAATTTCCCCAGAGTTTCAGCTACTTTTAATAAGAGAATATTTATCCAAGAATGTGGATAGATGTGTGTTTGAGAATGTATGGGCGCTCACATACCCATTTTAATGCAAAGTTAATTAACCTTGAACATGGCAGACTTCTTTCTTATGTCTTTTTTGACTCCTGCTTAGTGGGAAGTTAAGAAGTGACCTGTAGAGGGGTGCCTGGGTGGCTTAGTAGGTTGGGAGTCCGACTTCAGCTCAGGTCATGATCACGGTCTGTGAGTTCGAGCCCCGTGTCCAGCTCTGTGCTGACAGCTCAGAGCCTGGAGCCTGCTTTGGATTCTGTGTTTCCCTCTCTCTCTGCCCCTCCCCTGCTCATGCTCCGTCTCTGTCTCAAAAATAAATAAAAACATTAATAAAAAAAAAAGTGACCTGTAGAATAGAATGGATAAAAGAGCCTGGAGTTTTTTTGTTTTTTTAAAAGGTACACTCATAGCTACCCTGCACTAGCCTAGAAAGACAATGAACAAGAAGCAGAGAACCCTTAATCTGCAATGGTCTTTCTCTGTGTCTGATGGACTTGTTAGCTTACTGTGTGTTGGGAGCTAAGTAGAGAGATTTAAGTAGGAGATGATCACCGTGTTTCCCAGCGAAGACTTTTGATCTTTCCAAGAAGGGCCCTTATTTCTTCAATTCCTTGTTACAACCCAGATCACGAGCAAGAAATGGATTAGTGACCCAGTTGAGGAAACGATGGAGGAAAGTACAACAGACATCCTCAGACTGGTCCGGGGAGATGCCTTCCAACCACCGTGCCTCCCCTCAGCTGTGGTTGACCTCATGTGCATTTCCACGGGCGCAATAAGTTTGAGAAGAGCCATGTTTCTGTCTCCACCCTGTGTTCTCCCGGGGCATCTAGCAGTACTCCACTTGCTGGTTGTGTTTGCCTGGTTTCCCCAGAAAGCAGAGCCCAGAGCAAAGGCTCATGTCCTCTAGTCAAGTAGGCAGGACAACACCAAGAGAAAGGAGTGAGTGAGGGGAAAAAGGGAGAAGCAGAGCCAATGGGAGGGAGTGTCATCAGGTTGGTCATCACTTGGTATCGGGTGAGACTTAGAATCAGGCGTTCTTTTTGTAGGACAAGAGGCTTATCATAGGCAAACGCTTCTAAAAAGGGAGAGAAAGAATTTTCCTATTTGGTCCATTTGATCAATTTCAGTAAAGACGTCCAAGGACAAGAGAAAAAGGTGTCAAGCCCCGTCACCTCCCCTTTGTTTTGTTTTAATTTTTTTAACATTTATTATTGAGAGACAGAGAGACACAAAGGGTGAGCAAGGGACGGGTAGAGAGAGGGAGAGACACAGAATCTGAAGCAAGCTCCAGGCTCTGAGCTGTCAGCACAGAGCCTGACACGGGCTCGAACTCACCATCTGCGAGATCATGACCTGAGCTGCAGTCAGTCGCCTAACCAACTGAGCCGCCCAGGCGCCCCTCACCTCTCCTTTTTATAGTGACATGCTAGACTGTGTACACGAGACTTGTGAAAGAGGTCGCTGGAAATTCATACACCTGCATCATCCCATTACCTGCCCCGAGGTTATTAACGGGAGGCTCAGAAGATTAAGGAGGAAGATGAAGGTATAAAGCTTTCTTTCGAGAGGGCAACCTTTCTGTTCTCTTACCCAAGGGGGAGAGAAATAAAATGCTCCCCCCTCCCCTTAAGCCATGATAGGAACTTCAAGAGAAAAACTCAGAAACTTGACATTTCCCATGAAATTTGGGGCCACAGGGACTGGTGGCTGCCTCACACCCGAAGAAAACATAGTGGGAGGATCCCGGTGACGGCAGCTGCATTAGGTATCGTCTGGCATCTTAGAGTTTGCTAAGGATGCATCCAGATTGCTTTGGGTCACATGAGCTCCTTCTGGAAGGGAGCCGGCCAGGAGTCATTTTCAAATGGACCGTGCCCAAGGAACCTAGAGGAGCAAGGGGACCCCGATAGAGGTGAACCAACAAAAAGCCAGGAGACGAATGAGTCTTCGTGGTCAGGTAAATAGTTCACCAGTCAAGGAAACTGCAGGTATCAGACCTGACCAGCAGGCAGGGATTCGAAAGAAACTCTCCCAAGCCCCACAACACAAGAAAGAAGCCAAAATGCTCATCACGACGCAGCAGGCAAGTGCCAACGCCTGATAAAACAGCATCACCCACGTGAGAATGCAGCCTTCCCAAAGCTCAGGACAGCCACCCTGGCTAGCCAACGCAAGAGGAGGGAGTGAGAGGATGTGGGGAAGAAGCCGAACGTGTCTCCTCTCCCGCTGCGGACTTCTGAGCCCATCTGGGTGCGAGCAGAGGGAGGGGAGAACTTTTCAATTGAATAAGAGCCCAGAGTTTTGATGGACTGGCCTGGGTTGCATTACCATCATCGCCCGAAGAAAAGTAGCCAGCAAAGCTCTGGGAACTTTCTGGGATTTTATCCAGAGGCAGAGCAAACTATGCGAACAGAACGGGTTGGGTTGGAAGAGGTAGTGGTAGGCAATTGGTCTCTGGGTGTGCCCGGCAGAGCAATCGAACAGCGACAGTGCTCGAAAGGACGGCATTTGGGAGGGCCCTTCAACGCTATCATGCATCCTATCTTGTCAAGTAGATGCCAAGGCAGAAACTAGATGTCATGTAATCTCATCGATTTCTTCGTTTGTACAAAAATTAACTTATTAAAATATCACAGGAGAGTGGGCATGTGAGGCGTTCCTGGAATGAACCTTGTTCCATTTTCTCCACCTCTCTGTTGGCCTTGCCCCACCCCACCTGGCAAATAAACTCTTCCGACAGCAAAGATAACAGAGGTGAAATTTCTAGGTCAAAACAAACCAAACCAAACAAACCAACACCCTATTCTTTACTGCGAGACAAAAGTTGTGAGAGAATAGATGAGAACCAATACTGCCAAATTTAAAAAACAAACTTCAGAGGTGCCTGAGTGGCTCAGTCAGTTAAGCGTCCAACTTCAGCTCAGGTCATGATCTCGCGGTTCGTGGGTTCGAGCCCTGTGTCGGGCTCTGTGCTGACAGCTCAGAGCCTGGAGCCTGCTTCGGATTCTGTGTGTGTCTCTCTCTCTGCCCCTTCCCCACTCATGCTCTGTCTCTCTCAAAAATAAATAAACATTAAAAAAAAAAAAAAAAAGGAGGGAGGAGAAGAAGGATGCCTACAATATTCCGGGGCACGTGAAGGAAGGCTGATACGCTGGCTCTCAGCTGTTATTGGAAGATGGCAGCCCTGGGCACAGAAAATAAAAAAGGAGGTGGATGGTCTATTTAAATATGAGAAATTCAAAATGGCCCCGAGTTGTCCATGGACTGGGAATGGAATGGTATAAGGGGGAAATCAAACTTCTTGGAGGGACAGAAAGTGGCCGAAAGGTTGCCCGGACCAGCCCCGGGGAGTTGCCTGGTTAAATGAAAGGAAACGCATCAGAGTGATGTCCTGGGCTCCTTGCCAGATATGAGGCTGCATCAGTACAGAAGCATCCATGCCAAACCTTTCCACTGCAATTGGGTGTGCCACCCCCCAGAGCCACCCAGGGTCCCTCCTCTGCCAAATGGAGAAAAAGACCCCACAAGGGCAACAGCTGCTGACAGTAGAGGGGGGCGTCTCAAGAGACTTCGAACAGGACACCTCTCCTCCCAGACTCAACACCTGGCTGAGGCTGTCGCTTTCACGATCAGCAAGAGCGGAGAGGAGGGAAAGAAACTCAGATAAAGAGCTCTGAATGGACCGAGCTAGAAATCAATAGACCAGAGGCTAGAATGAACTAAATTATCTGTAGATGGTAAGTGGTGGATCAAAGCAGAGAGAAGAGAGAGTTCTAGAAAAGAAGTTCTCTTTCTTTCTTTCTTTCTTTCTTTCTTTCTTTCTTTCTTTCTTTCAAGTTTATTTATTTTGAGATGCTGGGGCGGGGAGAGCAGAAAGAGGGAGAGAGAGAATCCCAACCGGGCTCCTCACTGCCAGCACAGAGCCCGACGTGGGGCTCGAACCGGTGAACGGTGAGATCGTGACCTGAGCGGAAATCAAGAGCTGGACGATTAACGGACTGAGCCACCCAGGCGCCCCACAAAGTTCTATTTCTAAGATGCAGGCTGCATTTCATGGACTCTCATAGCTGTGAAATGATGCACCTTAAGAGAATACAAGGTCTTGTTTTATCCTCTTATGTGGTGGCAGAGGGAGGGAAATATGGTGGGGTAGAATAGACACATCCTGGTTTCTGTCTTTTCTTTCCCTGATTACAACAGTAAGGAGACAAAAGACAGATTAAGCCACTTAGAAAATAGTTCTTTGGGAATTCTCTCTCTCTCTCTCTCTCTCTGCCCCTCCTCCCCCTCAAAATAAATAAACATTAAAAAAATTCTCTGTGGCATCTGTTTTTTTTCTATTCGAATAAAAATGTCTTCATTTCCCATTCCCTGCTCTTCCACAACTTCCTAAATATCAAGAGTTTGCATCAATTTGCTTAACGTTATACGTTAAAGAAGTCTCTGGCAGGACCCGTGTTCTATAAGGAGCCGTGCTTTCCTTTCTCTGGATATTTAAGCAGAATAAATCCATTAACGAATAAAAATACATAGTAGCCTTAAAATTCCTGCCTTATGAAATTGAGGCTGTCAGTCCCAGCTTCCTTGTATTTAAAGAAGTAGCTGGACCACACCAATATGAAAATGAAGCATCCTGACAGCTCCTTGAGGTTAACGGTGAGGAACCACCTGTATTTAACATTCTGGCTTCTACTCCATTAACATGCCTGCCTCGGTCTTCTTGATCTGCCAGGGACAAATGGAATGAAAATCAATATCCTCCCCCAAAAGCATTGATGAGATTTTATCCGCTCTCACATCGCAAAGGAATGTCAGATCACTTTACAGCAAGGCTTCCCCTAACAAATTGCAGGTTGTTGCTATATAAAGCCACGTCGTATGAAATCAAGAGCTGAGATGGGTGCCACCTCATTATGTTTTCCCCCTTCCCTGCAACATACATTTCATGTTTGCCTTAGTGCATTCAGATGCCAAGAAGATAAGTACTTTAGCAATCCAGACAGGAGTCTGTGGAGGCCCTCGTGAATAGCTTAGTGCATTCCCTTGTGTTGCGAATTCCAGCTTTCGGATCTTTCCAAGAAGTCCCTCTCTCTCCCTTGGCGGTGAACGAACCTGCCAGGAGTCTCGCCCCATATCCCCGGCCCTGACTTGGGCCCAGCTTTACTGAGACACGGGCGCCACCCTGGAGTGTCCACCCTGCCTGCAAGCATGCGCTCTGAGCTTTCCCCCCTCCCACACGCCCGGAGGGATGCGCGAGTAAACGGCAGCTTCCGCTGTCGGAATGAAACGGCTCTTCCTCAGCTACCTTGGTTAGGCTGATCCTGTGGCATTCACAGTGGAAAACCCGTTTCCCTAGGCCCTTCCAGGTCTCCATGGCCATTCGTGTTTCAGCTGCCTTTTTGAACTTGATTTTGAACTTCCCAGGGCCACACCAGCTGCCTTACCGCCTTACTCCTTCCCCGTCACCTGTCGGACTCATAGTATCTGCAGACCACCCTTGGCTGGAGATGTTCCTAGCCTTAGGTCCATCCCTACCATTATGCCCTCATCATGTAAAGTCAGGACATCAGGGGCATGCGCCCTGGGTTTTGAGTGTGCACTTTGCGTGTTAGAACAGGGGCCAGTGAATGCTTCCCATAGAGGACCAGAGAGTAAATCACGGGCCACGGAGCTCCTGCCACAACCACAGTTCCGCCATGGTCCTGTGTATCAGTCAGGGTCCTCCGGAGAAACAGAAGCAGCGGAATCTATATGCCTATCTGTCCATCTGTCTGTCTATCTGGCATCTGTCTATCTAGAGATATAGAGATATCTAGAGGAGATGTGTTATGGGAATTGGCTCATGTGTTTAGGGAGGCCAAGCAGGCCCACAGTCTACCGTCTGCAAACTGGAGGTATAATTCGGTCTGAGTCCTAAGGCCCGGGAACCAGGAGCTCCAATGCCTGAAGGCTGGGGAACATGGACATTCCAGCTCAAGAGGAAAAGAGGGAATTCACCTTTCCTTTACCTTTTTATTGCATTCTGGCCCCCCAAAAGATTGGATGGGCTCTGCCCACATGAGCGAAGCTGATCTTTCGCTCAGTCTGCTGAAGCAAACATCAATCTCTCCCAGAAACACCCTCACAGACACCCCCCCAAACTATTATTTTACCAGCTATCTGGGCATCTCTCAGCCCAGTCAAGTTGATACGTAAAATTAGCCATCACCTCCTGCATAAAAAGCCCTACGCAATGTATTTATGCAAAAGAGCCTGGCTGTGTTCTTTAAAAAAAAAAATCTATTGGTGGACAACTAAAACTTGAATTTCTTCTGAAGTTTACAAGTCACAAACGATAGTCTTCTTTTCATTTTTTATTAAAAACCATTTAAACAGGTAAAAGCTATTCTTAGCTCAAGAGCCAGGTGGGAAGCAGGTCGTGGGCCAGATGTGGCCCGTGGGACTTAGTCTGCATGTTCGAGATTTCAAATAAGCCTCCTACATGGGAGCTGGCACAAAGTGGGAACTCAAAGAAAATAAAAAGTTACTTTTGAGTGAATTAACTGAGGAATGAATGAAATCGCTATGAAAAATATGTGACTGATTCCCAAGGAACTCGGAAGATGCCTTTGGTCATGTTTCTTTTTTTTTTTTTTAATTTTTTTTTTAACGTTTATTTATTTTTGAGACAGAGAGAGACAGAGCATGAACGGGGGAGGGGCAGAGAGAGAGGGAGACACAGAATCGGAAGCAGGCTCCAGGCTGTGAGCCATCAGCCCAGAGCCCGACACGGGGCTCAAACTCACGGACCGTGAGATCGTGACCTGAGCTGAAGTCGGAGGCTTAACCCACTGAGCCACCCAGGCGCCCCAATCATGTTTCTTTTTAATTGGAGTCCAACGTTCCGTTTCTGGATTCCCCTGCATTCGGTCTTCAACCTCATGCTCCATTCACCCATTCAACAAATGTTTTAATGAACACCTACTATGGTATGGCCAGGCCTGGTGTCAGCCACTGAGGAGTGAAGAATGAATGAGACAGACCTGCCCTCTCGGAGCTCAAGCCCCCAGAAGGGCCTTTAGTGAGTGGACAAAGAATTTCACCCCTTTGTGAAATGCCTACGAGTCAGTACAGGCTATTCTGGAATCACAAGGGATGTTACCAGTCAAGATGGGAGTCAGGCTTCCTTAAAAGTTGGAAGGCCGAGTGATGTGGAGCAGGCAGACCCTTTGACCTCTACCAAAACAGGACCGCCTTGCCTTCTGATCAGTCCCTGCCCATGTCAGGCAGAAGCAAATTCTGAGATTTTCTACAGGATTGAGCCCAAAGAGCTTGTTATGGACTGAATGTGTGTGTCTCCCCCAAAATGTATACGTTGAAATACCAGTTCCCAGTTGGATGGTGTTTGCAGGTGGGCCTCTGGGGGTCATCAGGGCATGCGAGTGGAGCCCTCAAGAATGCCCTTTATTAGAAGATAACAGGAGAGAGAGAATTGTTCTCTTGGCCATGTGAGGATACAATGAGAAGACGGCCATCTAGCAACTGGGAAGGAGACACTGAATCTGCTGGCACCTCCACCTTGGACTTCCCAGCCTCCAGACTGTAAGAATTAAATGTTTGTTGTCTGAGCCCCTCAGCCTGTCGTATTCTGTTAGAGCACCCCAAAACGACAAAGACAGGGCTCACCTAACATTCAGAACACCTCTCTGAAGTTCTCTGGGAAGCCCTCTGAACATTAATTTGGACGTTTGTCGGTAATAAATTCCAAGAATCCGAGATAAGTTTCAATCTTGAAACACATGTAAAATATTTTCATCGAACAAAGAAACACCAAGCCCCGGCGGCCATGTGTTTTTATGAAAAGATACGGCAAGGTTCTCAAAATGGATGTTTCTTGCACGTCCCTTAGATAAAAGCTAGGGAAATAACATTAAATCTTAACGGAATAGAAGTGTTTCTGAAGGGGACTAAGATAATCCGCACCAGACACATGGCTTTCTGAAGAGCTAACTCAATACCAGGCTTGAGCTCAAAGAATGTAGATGAATGGATGTTTAACATGAGCCCTCAGTGCCTGCTTTTACACACATCAAATGCCTCCAGCCAGCTTCTGGCAAGTGCTGAATTGTAGCAAATTCATGATGGGTTTCTCTGATGCGTTCCTGAAGTGTCAGAGGATCCTGCTTTAATCATTGAAAGGCACAGCCAGACTTGCAGGAAGGTGGAGAAAGCCTTACACAGTGTGATGGGAGAGGCAGGAAGGCCCGCTACGCCAAACCATCTGCGCATTTCCAGGAGTCACAGGGCTGAAAGCCCTCCATTACGGCAAAACTGATCCCATCGCTGCCCCCGCCCAGCTTTGTTCAGGGACTCCCCATCAACTTCCAAATAAAATCCACATCCCTTGGAGTGATATAAAGGGATCTTCCCAAGGAAAAAAAAGAAAAAAAACAACAAAACCTAAGTTAGATCTCTACCTCATGCTTTAAACCCAAATACTTTCCAGATGGGTCGGAGAGTTAAATGGAAGAAATAAAACCTAAGAAGAACCTGAGAAAAATAAAATACAGAGAAGTGAGCAATCTCTGATCTGGGGATTGTAAAGGGTTACAAAACATGCAAGCAAAAAAAGAAGAAAAAAAAAAGATGGATAGATTGAACCACATAAAAATTTGAAAGGTATACATTGTATATACATATGTATCACAGAAGTGAAACTGATGAAATCCTGAGGCAAGTGGCGAATAGGAGAAAATATTTCACTATATGACGAAGAGTTAATATTTTAAAACGCAAGTAGCACTTCGCAAAGAAATGACGGGGGAAGAAAGATAAATATGGCAACAGAACAAAATGGGCACAAGGCATGAACAAAAGAAGAAAGAGAAATTTATGCAATAAATCTTTATGCCTACTTTAGGCCAGACCCTATGTCCATCAGTATGAAAAAGGGTTGTGGGTGGAGGGTGATGAGGTCTGTCCAGCCAACATAGCCTAGACCCTGGGAATGTCAGGTGCCTGGGCTCTGGCTGAGTCCCTCTCTAGACTTCCCTCCCAAAGGTAGTTGTCTCTCCCAAGATGGCGTCCTTCCCCTGGAAGAGCCCACACCCAGTGACTGGTAGAATGAAGGGCTACAAAGGATAGACCCCTCCCCCTTGCTTCAAGTTAAGACAACTCCAAAGGCAACCCAGCTTATGGGTCAGCCTCTCTTCTGCCCAGTCCTGTTCCATTCGCTCTCTTTCAGGTGGTGTCCCAAGGATTGCTCCCCAACAGACACACGACAGCTAGCCTATCTCAGGTCTGTTTCCAGGGGACCTGACCCAAGACAGGTGTTCAGCTTAACCAGTAGTCAAAGAAACGCAAATGGAAGCAATGATGTGTCTTTTTGCCTATCAAGTTACAAAAGATATTTCTTGAATGAGCATACCCCATGTTTCCTAAGACAACAGGACACAAATTGGAATCGCTTTTCTACAGCATAATTTAACAGATGTGTCAGATTCATGAATACACACAACCTACGATCCATCTAATTTTAAAGATTTGGTCTTGTGGAAATGTTTATAAAGAAGGTGACTTTCGTTTTAGGCATGTTGAGTGCGTAGGGAAAACACCCAGTAAGAATCTAAATGGCCAAGCGAGGGGGAATTATTTAGTAAAGTATTAAACATACCTACTATGCAGCCCTTACAAATCATCTTATAGAATGTTAGCGGCATGGGGATATATTCCCTAGACTTGAAGCTTAATAAATGGTGGACAAAATCACACGTATATTACCAGGTCACTTTTTATAATTTACCTCTTGCATGGAGGAGGTGCCTTAAATTGCTGTTGTCATTGGGGTCACAAGGTGGGGCCTCAGAGAGAAATTCAGCTGGCAGATGCACTGCATTTGGCCAAAACAGAATTTAAAACTTAAAAGAATTTACATACCTGGTGGGGCGCTGGGAGGGAGACAGGTAGCCTCTCCATTGTGCCACTGTCCCCACTACTATTATTTGCCTTTTTTTTTTTTCATGTCCTATGTCTGGAAGGCACTGAGTTTGTGACTCATTTAAAAGAAGGGAGCAAAAGGAGGAAACTGACTTTTGTTCAGCAAAGTGTGTTAATGGGCTGTTGTGGCCGTGGGATGAGACCCTGCAAAGGTAGTTTCATTTTTTAACTGGAGCACGTGGAAAGGCCTTGGTCCCCCACACCGCAGTGGGACCACTGAAAGAGGAGGTGAGGCCCTAAGGGGAGATGGTATCTTCCAGGGGGAGACATGTTGAGTTTGAGGTGCTCGAAGCACGATTAACTGAAGATATCCATGACAAGTAGGTTCTCTAGGTCTGCGATTCTGAAAAACACGGTCAGTGAAGGCTTCAGCATGAGTGAATTCATCAGCATAAGTGTGTAATGTTGTGAGGGCATAGGACCTCACTGGAGAAAATGAGGGGTTTTTAAATTTTTTTTCACTGTTTATTATTTTTGAGAGAGAGACAAAGACAGAGAGCAAGCGGGGGAAGGGCAGAGAGAGAGGGAGACACAGAACCCGAAGCAGGCTCCAGGCTCCGAGCTGTCGGCACAGAGCCCGACGCGGGTCTCAAACCTACGAACCGCGAGATCATGACTTGAGCTGAAGTCCAACACCTAACCGAATGAGCCGTCCAGGCGCCCCAAAGATGAGGGTTTTCAACTGGCCTGTTAGTTGGCTAAGAGAAGCCTATAAAACCATTTACCTGCCTTCTCCAAGGACTCTCTTCCAAGGCTTCATAGACATGTTCTTCTTCTGATTTCCCTCCCTGGGCAGCGAAGGAAGGGTCCCCTGAAGGAGGGGAAGACTAAGGTAGGTAAGCGTAAGGAAGTGTCAGAGAATCTAATAAAAGAGAAATTTCCAGAATGGTGGTAATGATCAATTGTGGCAAATACTGCAAAAAAAAGGAGAGGAAGTTGAGGATTTTCAAGTGCCCCTTGAATTTAGCAATAATAAGCTTTTTCAAGACCTGGGAAAATGTAGCTTTGGGGGGAGTGAAAAGTGTCAGAGCTTTGAGGCAAGAGTGAGAGGCGAGGAAGAGGTGACAGCAGGTAATGCCAAAGCCTTCAAGAGGTAATAATGGCTAGTGTTCCATAAATTTTGCAGGGGCACACTCATGATTGGGTATATGTGTGTGCTTGTGTGTGTGTGTGTGTGTGTGTGTGTGTGTGCATGAAATGGCCCAGGGCAGGGTGTCTGGGGGAAAGACAGTAACCATCTGAGGTCCTTTGGGCCAGATGATCTGGGTCCCAACTGTTCAACTCTGTCATTATAGAATCTTTGCATCATTTTATGGCCTCTGGCGCATCTGTTTAGAACAGCAGTTCGCAAAAAAAAAAAAAAAAAAAAAAAAAAAAGCTTGCATTTTGCAGGCAGGCTTGTTAAAACAGATTGCTGAGCCCCACCTCAGAGTTTCTGATTCTGTAGGTCTGAGGTGGGACCTGAGAATTTGTATTTCTAACAAATTCCCAAGTGATGCTACTGCTGATGGCTCAAGGACCACACTGGGGCAGTCACTGCTCTAGGTTTCAGCCATGGATATTAGATCTCCCCAATAAAACTGAATTCATCCTTGGGGCGGCTGGGTGGCTCAGTCAGTTAAGCGTCTTACTCCGGCTCAGGGCATGATCTCACGGTTCCTGGGTTCGAGCCCCGCGTCAGGCTCTGTGCTGACAGCTCGGAGCCTGGAGCCTGCTTCCGATTGTGTGTCTCCCTCTCTCTCTGCCCCTCCCTTGCCTGTTCTCACACACTCTCTCTCAAAAATAAACATTAAAAAAATGTTTCTTTTAAGCTGAGTTCATCCATGGAAAAGACCAGGCTTTCTCCATTTCTTTTAAGGTAAACCTCACCCTCTCAGGCAACTTCGTACAGTCCGACATGCACAAGAGGCCACTCTGCTGCCTTCCCAATATGTGACAACCTCCAAGCCAGAGGTACAGTTAATGTATAAATATTTACTCTGAGCTTTTTTCCTCCCAGTAGACTATGAAAAAGTCCCAGCTGCCAGGGCGGAAGAGAATCATCTAAGTACTTCAATTCAGCAGGGTGCTGATAAATGTTTAACAACCGACTTAGGCGGGGAGGGGTACCCGTGTGCATCATTTGCTAATCTCTCCTGTGTAAATACCCCCACCAGGGCTGAAAGCAAAAGCTACCAATGTGGTGTCACTAAATGCAAGATTGGGTAGAGGCATCCGTGGTTGACTCCCGCAAGCCCGTGTGAGTGGGCTCCAGCCCTCCACCACCTCGTTTCCCTTGGGATACACAGGAGGATGGTCGCTGGCAGGGGAATCACTGTTCCTGAATGCTGGATCGCCCAGCCCGTCTCAGCACCTGGACTGTCTGGTTTTTCACTGGGGGAGTCTTTAGCCTCTCGACCGCAAAATGTTAAAACTATTCCTCCAAAGGTTCCGGTGAAAACCAGTTTAAATGGTAGAGCTCCCCCAAACCCATCCCAGGACTTCTCTCACACCCACTCATGCCGTCTGCTTATCGTTGGAAGTGTTCCAGGGGACAAGAAGTCCACAAAGAAGCAGCAGAGGGCCCCGGGCATTGTGTCAGATAGGATTTGGTTCTTAGAAACTCTGGCAAAGGACCAGGGCGCTGGGCTCCTGAGTGGCCCAGTCTCTTCTGCTTCCAGTCATCAAGGCTTTCAGAAATCTCAAACAGAGAAAGCAAAGCTCTGAACCACAGCTGCCCATGAGAGTCACCTGTGTGGTGTTAGTTTTTTTAATATGTAAATACTCCCAGATCTCGTGACTTAATTAATCGGGAGTGGGGCTTGGGCTTGGGTATTTGTTGTTGTTGTTTATTAATTTACTTTGAGAGACAGAAAGTGCATGCGTGAGCATGAGTCGGGGAGGGGCAGAGAGAGAGAATCCCTCTGTCAGCACAGAGCCTGGTGTGGGGCTCGAATTATTTTGAGAGACAGAAAGTGCATGCGTGAGCATGAGTCGGGGAGGGGCAGAGAGAGAGAATCCCTCTGTCAGCACAGAGCCTGATGTGGGGCTCGAACTCATTAACCTTGAGATCATGATTTGAGCCAAAGTCAAGAGTCAGATGCTTACCCGGCTGAGCCACCCAGGCACCCCAGGCTTGAGTATTTGTAAGAGGTGTTTCTGATGTTAAAAAAAAAAAAAAGAGGTGTTTCTGATGTACAGCTACAGTTGAGAACCCCTTGAGCTGAGACAGAATCGTTCATCTTTTGTCCGGAGGGACCTAGACCCCGATTAGTCCAACCCTCATTTGAAGGATGAGAAAACTAAACCCCAGAAAGACTTAGTGATCTTCCCAAGATCACAAAGCTAGTTAATTACACAACGGGGCTTAGAACGTGTGCCTGGTGACTTCCACAATGGTTCCCGTGGTCCGCAAGGCAGTGCCACCAAAGACAGTGGACTTCTTGAACTTTTCTTGACAAGGGCTTGGGGACTCAGGTATTTAGCCTGGTGCCCTTTATTTCCACGTAGAAGTTCCTAATGCTTCTACTAGAAGAAGACAAACAAGGCATTGTATGGCTCCCCACCTGCATCAATACCATGGATAGGAAGCTGTCTTTGAACCCTCTTTCTCCTCAAGCTAAGAGAAAATGTTTTCTTGACTTGGCCTGCTCACAAATGAAAAAATAAATGAATAAAAAGATTAAATTTGCTTTTAAGTTACCAAATGCACCATGCAGGTCTGTAATTGACCATGAGAGTGTCGGGAAAATATGATCTATCCTCTATAAATCAGGAAACCTTAAACAGGCTCTCTAATCGTAAATGCCGATCCTGGCAATGTCCAAAAAGGCTCATGTTTATAAATTGTTCCCTGATGTTTTAAGTAAGTGCACAAACACAAATCATACTAAGGACTTCAGAAAAGACTTAGCTGTGTGGCAATTTATTATAAGCAGTGTAATTTTCATCAGTCAGGCAGCCCTAGACTGTAATTACCTCTCTACCGAAAGAGTTACAATTGCTTTCATTACATTTTCCTAGTCATATGCTCGTCTGGATTGCCACAGAGACACTGAATGGAAAATGCATTTATTCATTGTTAGTCCTCCTAATGGCTTGTTACTTGGTTTCTAAAGATGTTATCAAGTCACTTGCTTCCCCTGCTCCTCCGTGTTGGACTAGCGCCATTCATGGAAGACAAAAGAGGCTCAACTTGAAAACTCAGCTCATGGTGAGCGTCCGAAAACTGACCGGCATCTATGGATTAGCCCAACCCTGGTGGAGGAATCCTCGTTCAGCTGGCTTGAGTTCAAGAGCTGAAGATTAATTAAAACCACACGCCATTGAGCCCAACGACCAGCCCCCTGGTCACAACTGAAAAGAAACCACATTTTGTTCCCTATAGTTAGAGCTTTACGGGAACATTTAAAGGACCCAGAAAGGGATCTACAGTCTGTCTCCCACATGGGTAGGTGCTTTAATTAGAGGTCACGGTCACACCTCGGACCTTGAAACCTGCAAAAGGCAGGGGATGGTCCCATCCCTCTCATAGCCCTATTTGACCTCGATGCCGTGAAAGATAAAACTGGAAACAGAGGCACCGAACTGGGAAGGTTGGAGAGGGTGGGTGGTGAGTCGACTGTGTCTACACAGTGATGGATGAGTGTTATCAAGTCAGAGCATTTTGCCAGTGGTTGAGGAAGGGTTGGCTTATTGTTTAGAACAAGAGACAACTCTGGGTCGCCTTCCACAGAGATCGTCTCAGGGATACACCTTGTGCTGGAAGCTCTACCAGTCAGGAGCTGTGGCTCTGAGTGAGACACTTGAACTTCCAGAAGCTCTCCTCCCCGGAAGTCCACTAAAGAGCCAATGACGGGAGTTGAAAATGATGACTCTTTCAAATGGCATATGGAACTTGGAACACAAAGCAAGGGGGTGTCAACATGGGAAGAGAATTCTTTCCCGTGTGGGTTTTTTCTTCTCGTCTTTACTTTTCTTGTTTAAATCTGTGTCACTGCATAGAGCAGTAGTGACCCCGCCTAGGAAATGCTCACTAGCGGAGACACAGAATCCGAAGCAGGCTCTGGGCTCCGCGCTGTCAGCACAGAGCCGGACCCGGGGCTCGAACGCCCGAACTGAGATCGTGAGCTGAGCCGAAGTTGGACGCTCAACCGACGGAGCCACCCAGGTGCCCCGAGTGTTCTCATTTTATAGATAAGAAAACTGAGTTCCAGAGATGCTCAATACTATATCAGAGTCACAGAAATGCTTCATAACCAGTGTCTCGGCTTCCAGTCCAAGAGTTTGCTATACTACAGTCCATCCCTCCCTGATACACTTGATGAGGGACCAGCTGGTCGTCATTAGGGAAGGCCATTCTCCCAACTTTGCCCTGCACATCACAGAGTACGCACTTTCCTTTTTTTATTAAAAAAATTTTTGTTTAATGTTTAGTTTTGAGAGAGGGAGAAAGAGAGAGACAGCACGAGCCAGGAAAGGGGCAGAGAGAGGGGGAGACACAGAATCTGAAGCAGGTTCCAGGCTCCGAGCTGTCAGCACAGAGCCTGGTGTGGGGCTTGAACTCACGAACTGTGAGATCATGACCTGGGCCCGTCGGACGCTTAACCAACTGAGCCAGCCAGGTGCCCTGAGTATGCACCTTCTTGAGCATGTGAATGAACAGGAAACCCAGTAAAGGTTAGCTGTATCTGAATGGTCTGTCTTCCTTCTACAGCCTTCCCTTAGAATTACTCTTAGGTCTGGGTGTGGGAATAAAAATCACACTCTCCCCACCGTGGGCGAGCCCTGGGGATGCCAGCCACATAGCACGAGCCTGTGTGTGCAGTGACGACGTGTCTGTGTGCATGAGTGTCCACTTTTTCTTTAAGTTCATCTGCTTTTTGAGAGAGAAAGCACGAGTTGGGGAGGGGCAGAGAGAGAGGGAAAGAGAGACAATCCCAAGCAGGCTCCGCACCGGCAGCCTGGGGCCCCATATGGGGCTCGGACCCACGAACTGTGAGACGGGGACCTGAACTGAGACCGGACGCTTAACCGACTGAGCCGCCCAGGCACCCCGCATGTGTGTCCGCTTTGTGACCAGCCGCTGGGGGGCTCACAAGCAGCCTTATCCCCACCTTGAACTGTCTCCCGTGAGAGTGGCGGATGGGCACAATGTCACCCAAGCCCAAGTGAGCCCAGGTTGGCTGTGTCACAGCCGGTTAAAACGAATCCAAAATGTTCCCCGGTGACAGCTGGGTATGAATTCATACTTCACAAGGCTGGTTCATTCGGGGTAAGAATTTCTGCTTTGTCTGCTGCTGGACTAGAAGAGTTCTTGCTCTTGGATGAGTCTGTCACTTCTGCAGAAATCCTACTCCCTCCATTTCCTCCCATTTGCTTGCATTTCACAAATGGCCACATCATTTTGTCAAGACCCTGGAGCTACTTGGAAATTGGGCAGAGAGTTTTGCATAATCATTCATGTCAGGCCGGTGACACTCTGTGATTACATATAATGGTCTCTGAGGAGTCCTGATGCAGGGGAATGCTACCTGGTCGGCCTCGAAGCCAAGTCTCGTTACGCCCACTTCTTAGAGAGGGACACCGAAGGAAAAAGAGCCACATCTATACCCGGGCCCCTTGTGTAGACAGGCAGGGAAAGCAGGAAGCTCAGGGTTCTTGGGTGAGCTGGCGTCAAGAAAGGAATTCGTAGTCTTGTCCAAAACGAACTTTCTCGAAAATCATTTCAGTTGATTTCTGAGCCTAGACACAAAGGCCAAAGTTCACTCAAATTTCACCAGGAGGGGGAAAAAAAATTGGCTTTCACTTCAAGACACTTTATCTGTGACGATAAAGGCATGACCATTTTTTCAAGGGTGGAAGGATGTTAGTAACAGTAGCTAGGGTGGGACATAGGCTCCTAGGGGCTCATTGCTATCCTTTCTACTTTCCCGTGTATTTAAAATTGGCCACATTAAAACTTTTTCTTTTCCAAAAAAACATATAACGTTTCTCTGTGGATGTGAGGATTGTTGCCACGTTTGACCACACTGTTGAATTTCACATTGCGACAAGAATGCACAGTAGGGGATTCTAGAAAAGAAGCAAAATCTCTAACAAGGCCGTGAGATGAAAGGGCGAGGCGTCGTGCACCCCTTTTCCGGGAAGAACCACGGAGGCGGAGAGTTCCCAGGGGGGAGAGGGCTGTGTGGCGTGTCAGGGAAGATGGGCTTCATACATCTCCCAGGGGCACCTGGGTGGCTCAGTCTGTTAAGCGTCTCACTCTTGATTTCGGCTCCGGTCATCATCTCACAGTTCATGAGTTTGCGCCTCGCGTCGGGGTCCGTACTGACAGTGCAGAGCCTGCTTGGGATTCTCTCGCTCCCTCTCCCTGCCTCTCTCTCTCTCTCAAAATAAATAAACAACTAACTTCAAAGAATAAATAGTCCCCTAGAGTTTCCCGGAAACTGCCTCAGTAACGAGAGGCAAAATGGGTCATCTATGCCCTGGAGTGGCACAGAAGGTTATGGAAATGCCTCTCGGATCAGAAGAGGCGGGGACGTAAGGGGCTTCTTGGTAAATGCTGTGTAGCCAGATGCCATGAAGGGCATGAGTCCCCCCAAAACTTCAATGCAACTCCCACCACCTGAAATGACAGACATTAGTATTTCCAATGCTAAGGCAATGGGAATGAGAGAAACTGAGCTAAAGAAAAGACTTAATCCTTAATTCTCTCCCCGTCTTAATTTCTGTAACACCTCATCTATTCCCTCTGGTTTTAAGGCTTATTTATGAATTGCCTTGCTGGCTTGTGTCTCGTGTGTGTTACACTTACCTCACCATAGACTGTAAATCCTGAGACCTGGGGATTACGTTGTATACTTTTAAAGGCTTCCCTGGCTCAGCTCAAGACCCACCTTTGCTGTTCAGTCTTCTCTGATGATTACGGTTTACGCCCTCCGTGTGTCTGACGTTTGTAATGTCTGTGTTTCCGTTAACGTATTGGGATGTTCTTGGCATTCGCTTTCCGCACCTCTTTGATATTTTATTACGACAGTATATTTCTAGGTTAATGAAATGACAGAGTAATAATGATCCTGTGAGATGCCGTGGGAAGGAAAGCAGCAGATAGTCTCATGTCTCCAATGCTACTCCTGGTCTCGACCCCCTTCGTCCCTGCCCACCTTCTTTAGAGGCGAGAGAAGCTTAATTTTTCAGCCCCCTCTTTCAGCTAGGAGGGGCCAGGAGGTACCAGTTGGTCAATGGGATGGAAGAAGCGGCTGGCTGAGGACTTCTGGAAAGGCTTTTTCTCTTCCCAGTAATGGAGACAAATACGGTTGGAAACACTTCTTTCTCCCTTCTTCCTGCCTAGGTTGTGGATTCTGGATGTGATGCCTGGTGTTGGGGTAACTATTTGTGACTGTGAGGGGGGGAGCAGAAGGAAGGGCAGGGTGGTCGTCCCTGATGTCACTGAGGTGCTGAACGAATATCAGCCGCCACATACCCCGAGGCTTCTTACAGTGTGACTCCAATCTCATGACAAAATGCTCAGGCTTTATTCAATGTGACAAATGGCCATGTGCGGAGTGAGGTTACTTCATCTGCATTTAATGGAGACAAGTGGTAACCATATAAAGGAGTCTGGAAGAGCTAGGGGCAGGAAAACGATGAGGAAGCCGTTCCTTACGGGGCTCGTGGGTGGCCCAGTCGGTTGAGCATCCAACTCTTGATTTCGGCTCGGGTCGTGATCTCATGGTTTGTGAGTCTGAGCCCCACGTTGGGCTCTGTGCTGACAGGGCAGAGCCTGCTTGGGATTCTCTCTCCCTCTCTCTCTGCCTCTCTCCTGCTTGTGCTTGCTCGCTGTCTTGAAATAAATAACAACAAGAAAGGAGCTATTCCTTTCCTTGAGGTAAGCCACAAGGAGGACCAGGAACAGGGTGAGAGCAGAAAGGATAAACGTATGGGGAGGGACTTACAACATGTTGCAGCTGCAGAATTAACAAACGCGGGTAACTAGTTGGGCACGGAGTGGGAAGAAGAAAGGTGGAAATAGAAACCATTTGGAGGTTTCATCGGGTGCCCGGGTGGATGGTGCTACCATGACAGAATGACTTTCAAGATGGAATGCAGGCTGTCTAATGCATCAGCCACAACCACATTCAGCCTCACGTCATGTGTGTAATTCTCGGGCCCTTAGATGAGAGCATTGAATTGGCGTGGCTTGGACCACACACCCACCTTGACCAGGGATGACACCCGGTCATCCTGGATACTCAGTCCCACCAAGACTCTGCGCAGTGGAAGGAAGGATAGTAACCCAAAGGAAAAGCAGGACACTGTTAGAAGAGGGAAGGTTAATGCAGTTTGAGAAAAAGGTATTCATGTCCGTCATGCGTACCTAATCGTAACATTCGAAAGGCTGACGGAAAGACGGAGCGCCCATGCAACAGGAAATTGTGGGAAGACTGGATTTCTGCATCCCTTATCTAGAGGCCCCTAAGGTCGCGCCTTTCTTCTGGTTTCCCCTTCCTCCTCAAGAGCAAATCCCACCTTATGGCATTAGCGGAGTCACAATACGGTTGTGGAAATAATGAATGGCAGCAAGCTCAAGGCCAACAAGGTCAAGGCAAATGTCTCACTTTTAAGTGGGAAAAAAAATCAAGTGTCTGAGCTCTTCAAAAACTGATGTATTCCTGTCCTCCCTGGTAGGAACTGACCCTACGATGAGATGGCTGGATGTGCGGCATTTTGAGCGAAAAAGGAACGGTTTCGGGGGTTACGGGGACAGGTCAGCTGCCCCGAGAAACTTTCCCCAGCTTCTACACTGCAAAACCGGAAGCAGAAGCTTCAGATCAGATGGCTCAAGGCTCATCACCAGCAACAGGAGTATTCTGGGATACTCTAGACTAAAGCAAAGGCTCTCCCTCTCCCCCTCCCACTGACCCCTTAACATTATTCAAACAAGAGCTTAAAGGAAAGAGTAAGCAAATCAGAGCTGCTCCATGTGAAAGCAAATGTGGGGGCTCGTAATACTGCCCTCAGTCCCCCTTGTTCTGCCTCTAGTTTTTGCTACACCGCCCAGAACTAATGACTTAAGGCAATGGCCATTCGTGGGGCACCTGGGTGGCTCAGTCCGTTAAGGGTCTGACTCATGCTTTTGGCTCAGGTCATGATCTTGCTGTCCGTGGGTTGGAGCCCCACATCGGGCTCTGCGCTGACTGTGCAGAGCCTGCTGGGGGTTTCTCTCTCTCTCCCGCTCTCTCTCTGCTCCTCCCTCACCCACGTGCATGCTCTCTGTCTCTCTCTCAAAATAAATAAGTAAACTTAAAAAAGAAAAGACAACGGCCATTCATTTAGCTGGCGTTTCAGGAAGTCATCAAGTTGCGTTGGGCTCAGCCAACCCGTCCTGTGCAGATCTCGGCGGGGGTCATTCCCGTGTCCGCCACCTGCCACCTATCAGCCAGGCAGAGCTACTTACAGGGTTTGGCTGGTTGAGATGACAACCACTGGGTCTCTCATCATCTCACAGACAGATGTGGGCTTCTCATGGCTTCCATGAGCCTCCGAAGGGCAAGCTCTAATGCACAACTGCTTGTCAAGCCTTCGCCTTCCTCACCATTGATGGCGTCCCTCTGGCCGAGGCAAGTCACATATCCAAATCAGATTCCAAGAGAGGAGAAAGAGTCTCCACTTCTTGGTGGAAGGATCTGTAGTGCTAGGCTGCAAGGGTATGAACACAGGGATGACGCACACGTAGAATTTGTGACCGTGTCTCAGTCTTCCATAGAAGGTAAACTCCGATGGGATTCCGTGGATCCCAATTTGGAAACCCCTGGGCGAAGCCAACCTGATTTATCCATTCTCAGTCTGGACGGATGACTTCCAGCCAGCCTAACTAATACGAGGGGAGCCAGCTATGTCCAAATCTCCTATTTTCTGCAGGCTTCTGGGTGAATAGGTTAGCAAGAGTGACGCCATCACCCAGCTAAATAGACATTTATCTTGCCTCCCCAGCCTTAGCCATCTGCCCTAACACCGCTTCTTCCTTTAAAATGCAGCATTAGCAGATAGAGACCCCTGTGCCACCCACAGACCTTGGAAAGACAGGCTGGCTTTCAGCGTAGCATGCTCTGCTAATGGTGAGGCAGTTCAAAGCCAGATAATTTAAAGCTCTTAGTTAACTCAAAGAATTCATTTGTCTTTTGATCCACCTTCCGCTCTGACAAATGCTCCCTTCCCTATCATATTCAAACACACACCCCCTTCAGAAGCCGGTAAACTCATCCCCTGCCAAGGAATGGATTTTCCCCATATTGCGCTATCTGAGTGATAAAAGGGTTTAATGTCCCAAGTTCGTTTTTCAGTAGCCAACTCAGAGACACCCGACACAGCAAAGCGCCTAAGCTCTTTCTCCAGTTATTAAACTGTTATCCCTAATTCCTTTGGAGACTCAACCTAGCAGCAATGATTCTGAGGGCACTTCCTATTAAATCTGCGTTGTGCACACAGAGATAAAGCAGGCCAGCTCGACCCTGTTTACAAGGATGACAGAGAGCTCCTGTTAGCTGCTGGTGCCGTCAGCACTTTTTCCTCTCAGAAAGGTTGTGCAGGATGGTCCCTCACAGCTCCTGGCCCCGGCACGTCCACCAACTTTGCAGACTTCCCTCAAACGCTTTCAGGGTGGGAGCTCAGAGCAGCACCATGGGGCAGTTTTCTGGCAGGCACGACGGGAGCATGTCACAAGCTCAACCCACCTCAGAGGGATGGAAGGTTCCAGACGCATCTACATAAAGCCAGAAGTCAATCGGCAAGAGGGTGAACTTGTGTTGCATGATATAGGAAAGGGGTCTCCAAGTTGTGCGCTCAGCTCCCGAGGCGGATATAAGGTGAAGCGTTGATGTATACAAACGATACAATTATTTATTTGTGTCTCAAAAAAAAAAAAGACGGGGCGCCTGGGTGGCTCGGTCGGTTAAGCATCTGACTCTTGAATTCTGTCCAGGCCATGATCTCACGGTTCGTAAGTCGGAGCCCCGTGTTGGGCTCTGCACTGACAGTGCGGAGCCCGCTTGGGATTTTCTCTCTCCCCCCCCCCCCCGTCTCTGTTCCTCCCCCACTTGTGCACTCGCTAATACATTTTTAAAAAGAAATTACATTTTTAAACTTTTCTCAAGCACCTGTATGCAGTCTCCATGTGAGCTGGCACATTGTCTCAGGGGACACATGGGTCCCCCACAGGAAGGGGTAGGAGACAGACCGAAGGAATGTCCTTCCTCACTGATAGTTCATGCAGACTGTGACAGATCACAGTTTATGGGAGACCAGTAAAATTGATTTGACTACATGATTGATTTCACCTAAACCAATTCTTACAACATGGACCAGAGGCTTAAACGATATTCTTGCAAAGATACTAGAATTGACGATACAGTGATAACATAGCCTCACAGCAATAATGCCTCACAGACATGCAGTCCGTTCTCCCTGTGCTATTTGATCTCTCTGTCAGCCGCACTATGAGGGGAAAAAAAAAAAAAAAGAATGGGGCTAATTAGATCTGACAAAAGTTTGAAATATGAATGCCCATCCACTATTGTCAATGACAAACCTCATGTAAAGTGCCCTGAAGTATGAGCTAATGATGTTTGGAACCCTTCAGGGTTAGAAAGACATTTTATTGCTTATTTCTTATTTATCCCAACCTTTTGTAATTTCTACTGTGTGTGTGTCTTTCAACATAAATGAAGATTGGAGATGCACGGTAAGAATTTTTTTTAAGTTTATTTATTTATTTTGAGAGAGAGAGAGAGAGACAGAGGTGAGCAGGGGAAAGGGTGGAGAGAGAGAGAATCCCAAGCAGGCTCCACACTGTCAGTGCGGAGCCCGACGCGGAACTCAAACCCACAAACTGTGAGATCACGACCTGAGCCGAAATCAAGAGTCGGACGCTTAATCGACCGAGCCACCCAAGTTACAAGCTTGGAAGTTGCTCGGAGAACAGATCTTAAACGATCTCATCACAGGAAAAAAATCTGTTCACTACGTATCATGGGGGATGTTCACGTGGGGGTTAACCTAGGGGATGTGATCAACTCACAGTATATACAAATACCGAATCATCATGTGATAGACCTGAAACGAACATGATGCTATAGGCCGATTACGCCTCAGTAAAAAAATAAAAGCAGTGGTAATTATACCACCTTGGATACTTTTCTAACATTTAAACCTCATAATTACAAAAAAAAAAAAGTGACAATAAGTTGGAAAGTTTGGTTTAAGAAGAAGGTAAAGAGGACGGGCAGTATTCGTGTAGTCCAGAGGAAGTCGCCTATAGATTCATAGATTTTAAAACTCCCAACTTTGTATATTTCCCACTCACCATGGAGCCTCCAACTAAGAAAACAGAATTAAATTAGGTCATTGGAGCTATCTTACTTGCTAACTATTGTAGGTGTTTGCTTACATTGAGCCCTGTCCTCCTCCCAAGTCCCCTAAAGACCACGGGAGACTTTTCAAATATAAAGGAAGAGGGCATAGTCTCCTGATGGCGATGATAACATGACCTTCACCACAGCCAACAGTCACAGTGATTCCTGAGTAGGGGTCCTCTTCAAAGAGCTTGATGTATATGACCTCACTCCTCACAATAACCCTTTGAGACCCAGTGGACAGACGCTAAGGGTGGCCCCATGATCCCCAACTCCTGGTGTTCATACCTTTGAGCGGCAGCCAGGACCTGTGACTTACTCCTGATCAACGGAACACAGCAAAGGTGACATGATCATGCGACACAGCAGTGCCTGACTTGCCAGAGCCTCTCTCTCCCTGGCTGGTTTTGAGAAAGCAAGAAGCCACACGGGGGCCAAGAGTGGCCTCTGGTCAATAACCGACAAGCACATGAAGCCGTCGGTCCCACAGTCACAAGGAAATACATTTTGCAGGCACCTGCATCAAGCTGGAAGTGGATCCTTCCCCAGTCGAGTGTCAGATGAGATCTCAACCCCAGCGGACGCTTGGCCTTCAGTCTCGTAGAGGACGCAGCTGAGCGGTGCCCAGATCCTGACCCACGGAAGCCGCGAGAGAATAAATATGTGTTGTTTTAAGCCATGATATGTAGAGCAGTACTGTTACTCAGCAAAAGATAACCACCAGAGGTATGTGTACCCGTATCCCTGTTTCACAGGGGGAAGATTAAATAAATTGCCCGAGTTCCACAGCTAGTAAGAGGTAGGGCTGAGGGGAACACCCAGGATGTCTGGTTCTGGAAGGCTGGCCTTAACCACTCTACTTACTGCCTCTGCTAATACTGTACTGACTAGTCCATTGGTCATCTCCTTAGGGTGCAGACCCGTCTCCTGAGGCTGCAGCCCCCTCCCTTGCAATTCCATTGCCAAGTCCAAGGCATGAAATTCGTGCTGCACAAAGGAAAGAACACGGACCAATGAGTCACGGACGTTCCTCCCATGGCTTCTGGGCAGGAGCAAAGCTTACCAGCAGGCCAAAGGCTCCAGCTGTCTGGGGCTCTGAATGAGCTCTGCCAGTAACTCAAGCTTCCCCGCACAGAAAGGAGGAAAATGAGTCTGTGGGTGTCACGGAAAGAATCTTGGCACGAAAGTCAGCGCACTTAGGCTCTGACCTCAGCTCTGCCAACCGGAGGCCGTGGGAACCTGAGGTGGTCACTTAGCATCTCAGGGCCTCTGTCTTCTCATTCCAGGAGGAGGGGTTTTGATTGGATGATTCTCAACGGCTCCAAAAAATTCACCTAATTCTAGGGTACTGTCTTGCTAGGGTATTCTAGGGTACTGTCATTCTAGGGTACTGAATGCCTTCCCCTTCCCTCCGGAACTGAAAGGGCCCTCTTCGTTTCGGCCACCTAAGTTTTGAAAGCCAGGTGACACATTTCTAATGCAGAATAAGCAGGAGAAGAAAGAAAAAAGAAACAAACAAAGGACCCCCCCCCCCACACCCCGGGGTCAGAGACACAAGGAAGGACGGAATTCACAGCCAAAAGGGAAGAAATTCCCACCCAGAGCTGTTGGGAGCCCTGAGCCTCTAGCCTGGCCGTTTCTGCCCATCGCCCGTGCCCAGCCGCCAGGGCTCCTGTGTCCACACATTCCCTTGCAGATTGAGTCCCAGCCTGCATATGACAGCCTCATTTTTCACCGACCGCATGCAGTGAATGCTGAACTGTAATCTCTTTTTGCATGCCTCGGTTCCAGATTCATAACTGGAGGAGCCGACCCCGTTGTGTGTGAGCGACCGCTTGTTGGCCACCCCGCCGAGCCGAGCCAGGCGGCCCCGCAATCCTGTGGCTTTCTCCCTGCGTCACACTTTGTCAAAAGGCATCACGAGCTTCACAAAGAAACGGCTCCTGGAAACTCCCCGTTTTCCAATCCTTTTACTATCTAATTGTTCCTCTTCTTCAAGGCTTGGCCATCCTCAGAATAGGCCAGGGTCCCCGCCTGGGCTGTCTCCACTTTCAATCAGAATGCGCTACAAAAGAGAGAGAGGCCCTTCCCACAGCCCTGGGCTGGGCGGTGTTTGCCCTCATTGTCCCAGGTTCTACTTTCTATGCCCCCGGCTGCCTCCCACAGGCCGTCCTACCCTTCCTCCAAGGGGCCAGTCCCTTCCAGCGCTAGGAAAACGTGATCCCATGAGGTAGATGGGCCCTTCGAGAACTCTCCGCTGGCTTCCCATTGCACTTAGAATGACGCCCGCCTCCTTGCCACGAACCTGGGGCCCTGCCTGCCTCCCCCACGTCACCCCCAGCAGACCTCCAGCCTGGGCACACACCATTTCTCTTTGCGCGAATGTTCTTTGCCCAGATCCTTCCACGGCTGCTTCCTGCTTGACATTAGCCGAGGCAATGGAGGGCGGCAATGTCACCCCGATGCTGTCATGGTCAGTGTTGGGTGTGCACGTGGCTGGATTCTAGACACAGCATCTGTGGCCCCACCTGAGGCTTCTGACTGCTGGAGCCCACTCTGCCCAGAGGCAGGTACGACTGGCCCTGCCAGTGACTCGATGGCCCCGGGAGCGGCCACTCATTCGTTCCCAGCACCTTCGACGCACAGCTGAGATAACTCTGAGGCACAGGTGTACATTGGGTCCCCAGGTGCCCGCACGGTCGCTTGTCTGGCACGACACCCGTTACTGGTTCCCTACTCTGTCTCATTTCCCCCTCTCCTCTGCTGGTCTTTTCTGGAATGACCTCTCCAGTCAACTGCTTGCACTCCCATCCTGGTCTCGGAGCCTGGTTAGGACATCCATCCAGGTGAAATGACATTCCCTAATCTGTCCCTATTACCTTTTTCTTTTTTAGAGTTTTTTTTTAAAGTTTATTTATTTTTGAGAGACAGAGAGACAGACAGAGAGAGAATGAGTGGAGGAAGGGCAGAGAGAGAGAGAGAGAGAGAGAGAGAGAGAGAGAGAGACAGAGGATCTGAAGCAGGCTCTGTGCTGACAGCAGATAGCCTGATGTGGGGCTTGAACTCACGAACCGTGAGGTAACGATCTGACCTAAAGTCAGATGTTTAAGCAACAGAGCCACCCGGGCGGCCCCCCCCGCCCCCCGCCGCCATGACCTTTTTCTATTTTCTTTATGGCTCCTGATCTCTGATTTTTTTCTGTTTATCTAGCCACTCACTCTTTTTTGTTTTTAATGTGTATTTATTTATTTTGAGAGAGGAGAGCACAAGCAGGGGGAGGGGCAGAGAGAGGAGAGAGAGAGAATCCCAAGCAGGCTCCACGCTGTCAGTGCAGAGCCGACGTGGGGCTCAATCCCACGAACTGAGTCGACATCAGGAGTCAGGTGCGTAACTGACCGAGCGACCCAGGCGCCCCTCATTTACTCATTCTTTATTGACTCTCTTCGCTACAGAGAGAACGTAAGCTCCACGAGAGGAGAGGGATTCTTTGTTTGTCCCCAGCGTCTGACCGACGCCTGACCCAAAGTAGGTGCTCAATAAATATCTGCTGAGAGACGAGTGAGCTCACAGCTGATTCTGAACTGCTTCTCCGTCTATTCATGGGATTTCCCACTGAAGGCTAGGGTAGCCTACGAAGCCGCCCCACATTTCTGACACCCCCACTAAAAACAAAAACAACAACAACGTCAAGCCCATGGAGAGGGGGAAATAAGGAAAGTTCTTTCCCAAGCGTCAGAGGTCACTGTCTTATCACTGAGGCACCCAGAGTTCACCATCTCTTCTGGTCACCCAGTCCTGCAGGTTAAGACCCGACCAGAAAGGACAGTTGGATGGTGTGATAAAAATGGACTCGGTCTTTACGCTCTTGGGACGATATAACTGTCGGAATGCTAGACTCCTGCCTTGAACTGAGGCGGTTTATTCCTGCCACGTGAAAAGCGCATTTTGTCCCAGGTGGCCATCCCTTGTCCTGCGGGAGGTTCTCCGCGGTTAACTGGGTCTTGGGTCTCATTCCACTGAGGAGTGAGCTTGCTTGTCAGGTGGCTGTGACATCGGGGCTTCCAAGGGACCCTCTCTGTTCTGAATGCCGGCATCACACTGCGTGTGGCCTTGTGTGCGTCCGTCCCCCGTGGAGGTGGAGAGTGTCTGCAGGGTCGTGTGTTGCTCGTGCCCATTTCTTACCCTTATCCCTTATGCCTGGTGCGTCCGTCTAACTTCCCCAGATCCGGGGCGCCAAAGACCATCTCTGCTGGTTCACCACTGGGCTTCCGGTGTTTACTATAATTACTATCCATTGTGGACTCTTAGTAAATACACACTGGGTGAATGAATGAATCAACAAATGAATGAATTGGAGTTTTTCCAGAGGAAGGACCACTAAAACTCATTGAGTCTCTAAAGCTCATTGACATGGAGTAGAATCTTCAGGAGCCCTGGATGAAGAAGGAGGCAGTGACAATGAATGGCCCACTAAGAAAATATCGCGGGGTCAAAGGACAGCCAGTGAAGGGCTTTAAAGGAAAATTTGGGGTTGCCCATGTGTGATTCTGCACAGGCACCCATGGCTTAGCTATAAACAGATGGGCTAATTTCCAGGAAATTCCACCAGTAATAGGCTGTCGCCAGAGCCGGGTGCTAAAACTCTTTTCTGATCATGAGGGGCATGCCCAGGATCTTCTCTTAAAATACCCAGTGACTAAGGAGACCGGAGGCAACACAAACTGCCCAAAGAGTTGAACAAGATGATGTATGAGGAGGCGTTCTACAAAGCGTAAATCTCTTTACCCACAGTGTGTTTTTGTGATGATGATAAATATCACCGCTAAGTGTATTTGGTGGATAATTAGTCCCAGACGGTGCCCCATTTGGAAAAAAATATATATATGTGTGGTCAGAAAGCCAGAATGAAATCCACTCAAAATGTAAGTCAGATCATGCTACGACCCTTCTCAAAAGCCTCCGGAGACTTCTGTCCCGCTCAGAGGCAAACTCAAACTCCTTGCCACGGCCCCCAAATCAGACAGGGGACGTCTTCCATGGGGACCTCGATCAGGTCAGTCCTACAGTTGCTGTCCTGTTATTACGTCCTTCGTGTAAAATTCTAAAATCCACATGGAAAGATGCTTAACATCACGAATCGCCGAAGAAAAGCAAATCAAAGCGACAAGGAGATAGCACCTCACCCCCATTGAGATGGCTATTATTAACGTAAACGGAAAATAACACATGTCGGCCATGACCCGGAGAGATTGGGACCCTCGCGCACCGTCGACAGGAAGGTAAGATGGTCCCGCCGCTACGGAAAACAGTATGGTGGTTCCTCAAAGGTGAAAAATAGAACTTCTGTATGATTTGGCAATCCCACTTCTGGGTAGACATATACCCAAAAGAATTTAAAAACGGGGAGTCAAACAGGTATCTGCACTCTGATGTTCACTACAGCATTATTCGCAGCGGACAAGATGAGGAAATGACCTGAATGTCTGCCAAGAGATGAACGGAAAAAGGCAATGCGGTATAGACATATGATGGAATGGCGGCCAGCCTCAGACAGGCGGACAGTTCTGATGCACGCTACAATCTGGATGAATCCTGGGGACACCGTGCTGAGTGAAATCAGTCGGCCACGATGTCACTTCCGCGATGTGACCAGATTAGTCAGATCCATAGAGACAGAAAGTGGAAGGGTGGGCACCAGGGCCTTGGGGAGAGGGGGTGGGGAGTCAGCGTTTAAAAGAGACAGAGCTTTGGTTTGGAAAATGAAAGGAAGTTCTAGAGATGGGTGGTGCTGACTGCTGCACGATCATGTGAAGGCACTTAATGCTACAGAACTGTACTCTTTTGTTTTCTGGAAGTTTATCTATTTTTGAGGGGGAGGGGAGGGGCAGAGAGACAGAGGCAGAGAAAGAATCCCAAGCAGCCTCCACACTCAGTGCACAGCCCGACGAGGGGTTCCATCCCAGAATCCGTGAGATCATGACCTCAGCCGAACTCAAAAGTTGGACACTCAACCGACCGAGTCACGCAGGCACCCTCCAGAACTGTGCTCTTGGAAAGGGTTAAAATGGGAGCGCCTGGGTGGCTCGGTCGGTTGAGCATCTGACTCTTGATTTGGGCTCAGGTCACGATCTCACAGGTCATGGGATGGAGCCCCGTGTCGGGCTTTGCACTGAACGTGGAGCCTGCTTGGGATTCCCTCTCTCCCACCCTCTCTGCCCCTCCCCCGCTTGCATTCTCTCAAAAATAAATATTTAAAAAAGGGTCGAAATGGGAAATTTTACATTATGTGTATTTTTTTATTTAAAAAAAAATTTTTTTTAACGTTTATTTATTTTTGAGACAGAGAGAGACAGAGCATGAACGGGGGAGGGGCAGAGAGAGAGGGAGACATAGAATCCGAAGCAGGCTCCAGGCTCTGAGCCATCAGCCCAGAGCCCGACGCGGGGCTGGAACTCACGGACCGCGAGATCGTGACCTGAGTTGAAGTCGGATGCTTAACCGGCTGAGCCACCCAGGTGCCCCTACATTACGTATATTTTAACACAATTTACAGAAAAGAAAGAACAAGAAAACCCACATGGGTTTCCCCTCACTTCCCTCAGCCTCTGAACATCGAACATCATCCGTCCAAAATGGCGCACCTGACCACACCGCTCACAAAGCACCTCCAATCACTCCCCACCCTGTTACCTTGCTCTCTTTCTCCTCCTAGGCCCCATCCGTGCCTGACCCATTATTACTCACATCAGTATTGGATTCTGTCTGCCATGTAAGTGCCAAAGGGCAAGGCCTATGTTTGGTTCACTGCCATTTCCCCAACAGCTGGAGAGCAACGGACACCCGTAAATATCTATAAAAGAGAGGCATGAGATGCTTCTTTCTAGATGAGGACACTGGAAAAGTGAAGTAACATACATGGTCACACATGAAATAAATGCAAAAACCAGGCCTGGGCCCCAGCCCCAAGCCTGCACCTTCTCCCAACCATACTGTGTTGTTGTTGATGGTGACATTCATTCCGGTGTCCCACCTTTTCTCCCTTGAGCAAAATCTCCCCCCAGTTCAAAATCAAGTTGCCTGGCAGCCAAAAATACACGGCTGCATTCATCCACTCAATGTGTACGTGTCAGGCACTGTGCTAGGCGTCAGGATACGGCTGAGGAGAGGAGAACGCAGTTCAGGAAGGTCAGAGCCGCACAGGCCAGGCCCATGGTGGTGAGGACTACCCTTGCCTTGGGGACACAGACCCCGGAGTTCGAGAAATCCTTAGCCAGGTGACAGGAGAAACGGACGCAAGAAGAAGGAAAGGGGGACAGCACGTAATTTGTTATGAATGAAGCTTAAGGAGCAACAGGGAAGCCAAGAAATGAGGGTGACGGTATTTTGATGGATTATTGTCTGAGCAGCTAACTTTCCTTCCCTTTGCTTTCGTTTCTAGTCCCTCCCTCTTCCCTGGAGGCGATTTGCCATAGCTTGGATTTGCAGATCAGATGGGCGTGAGTTCCATTCATGGCTCTGGGACTCGGTTTCCACCTCTGTACAATGGGAATATCGTAAAACCACCCTCACAGGATTGTGAGAATTAACAGGAAAAACACGGGGAAAGGTCACTACCCAGTACTTGGTACACAGTAAGCACTTAATACATGCTGGCTTTGTTCTTATCTCGCACTGAATGCTGCACACATCTTTGTAACACATTCTTTAGCCCTTCAGAGTATTTAGGGGGTGATTTTTTTAATAGAAAAAAAATCTGAAGGAGTTTGTAGAACATTATCTGGAAGTCGACAACAGGTATACAGAATTGAAGGAATCTTCTAGAAACAACTGATTTGTTCAATCTGGCGGAATTTAAAGGTCTTGGGAGGAAACCACTGGGGTGTGGTCAGCATGACTGACTTCCCAAGTCTGTGCCCAGTAACCTTATAACAGCGGCTTGAAATTGGCCACGAGCAGAGAATCAACACCATAATAATCAACAAATACCACAACTCTGGGCTTTTTTTTTTTTTTTTAACTTTTTCTCAAAAACTGGCTTATCAGTACCTCGCTGGAACTATAGCACAGGCTTTTCCAAGGTTTTGGAGGTCAGGTTTTTCCAAAATGACTGACCAGGCTCAACCTGGCGGTCCGACCCCATGTGGATGCGACCCGTGTTTACACTGAGGATATTACAACCTAAGACGTATGTGCCAAACATGTCTCAGGAGACAGACCAACATCCCTCGGGGCCGCTAAGGGAGGAAGCCATGGGTACACCTCCGTCTTGGGTGGGCACAGAGAAGGCTTCTCAGAAGCAGCAGTATCTACATTAAGTCCTAAAGGACAAGAGGTTAGGACATCCCAGGAGCAGGGAGAATGGCCCAGGCAAGTACGTGTTGTGCAAAAGGGGAGAGGCGAGTGGAACCGAGTGTGCTTAGGCAAGCAAAAGTCACTTCGGCACAGAGTATGGGAGGGAAAGTGTGAGCAGGGCCAGACGGGCAGGACTGACTGTGCTGGGGTTTTCTCCTCCGCGTCATCAGGAGCCACTGGAGAGTTCGAACAGGGAGAGGGTATGACCAGAACTGCCTTTGAAAGCTCTCTGGCTGCAGTATAAGGTTAAGAAAATGTTGGTAGAGGAAGTGCCTGGGCAGCTCAGTCGGTTGAGTGCGCGACTCTTGATTTTGGCCCAGGTCGCGATCCCAGGGTCGTGGCATCGAGCCCCGCATCGGGGTCCATGCTGACAGCGTGGAGCCTGTGTGAGAGTCTCTCTCTCCCTCTCTCTCTCCTTCTGCCCCTCCTCCTCCATTCTTTCTCTCTCTCAAAGATAAAAAGAAAATGTCAGGTGGAGGACTGGCCAAGAGAGGCCGTGGAAAACTGTGGGGAGGAAGCGAGGGGAGTGGTCCAGGTGAGGGAGGAGGAGGGCCTCCGGGCACAGGGTAAGGCAGCTCGGGAAGGAAGGAGGGACGCATCTGAGCGCATTTTTGGTGCAGACCCTCATGACCGCAGGTGTGGCTGAAGAATTTTCGGAGAAGGCAGAGAAGAAACGCAAGTAAGGACGGGAACAGATGCGTGTGACAGCCGTGCCCACGGCTGCATCCTTCACGGCAGCGAAAGGTGGAAACGACCCAAGCATCCATCACCGGAAAAACGGAGACACACAATACTCTGTATGCATGCAATGGAATATTCCTCAGCCTTAAAAAGGAAGGAAATTCTGCCATAGGTGACAACACGGAAGAGCCCTGAGGACATTGCGCTGAGTGAAATAAGCCAGTCATAAAAGCACAAATGCTGCGTGATTCCATGGATGCGAGGCGTAGACAGTAGGTAGATTGATAGAGCCAGAAAGTAGCAAGGAGGCTCCCAGGGGCTAGGGGGATGTGGAGTGCGGAGTTAGCATTTAAGGGGGACGGAGCTTCAGCTTGGGGTGATGAAAACATTCCTGGGGATGGACAGGAGCGATGGTCACCCCACGATGTGAATGTGCTTAACGTCACCAAAGTGCACACATCAAACTGACGTTTTATGTTACGTATCTTTTAGCACAATTAAAAAAAAAATCGAGGGGAGCGAAGGATCCAGCCCAGCCTTCGGGCTTGCGGGCTGTAGAAGAGAGCGGTGTTCCTGATGGGCCACAAGCCTCCTGACTACCCCTGCCCCGTCCGTTCAGACACCAGCCATAATGATTCTCTCCAGCAAACTGTCAGCTCGTCTGACGGAATGAACTCCACGGACAGATTGTTTGAGCAGCTGTCAGGACCCAGGGGGGTGGGTGGGGGGGGCAGGGCGCTAGCTGGGGAGGGCCATGAGGAAACTTTCAGAGGTCGTATCTTTCGGAGGTGTTATATCTTGATAAGGGTCTGAGCCATAGAATTATATTTTTACAGCTCACCAAACCTTACCCTAGATCTATTCCCTTCTCTGCACATCAGTTTGACTTCTTGCTCTCATTAAATGCAGGTTGAGAAATTAGAGATGAGACGTACTGATGTCTGCAACTCACTCTGAAAGGACTTTCAAAATAAGATGAATCAACGTAAACGGAAGGATCTGGGAGGAGACAAAAAGGGCAAACCGTTGGCAACCGTGGGATCTAAGTGGTCAGTACCTGGGGCACCTACAATTCTTTCCATTTTTCTGTATGTTTAAAAACTCTCATGTAAAATGTTGAGAGGAACACAATTACAGTTTTTAAAAAATGTGGTTCTTTTTAAATCAGTCAATTCTTATAGCACATTGCACAACCAGACAGGTTGTTAGAACTCTATGGCCATTGAGTAGCACCTAGAATAGTGGATTTTTTTTTCCATTTTATTTGAGAGAGAGAGAGAGAGAGAGAGCATGAGCAGGGGAGAAGGGCAAAAAGAGAGAGAGAGAGACTCTTAAGCAGTCTCCACCCTTAGCACGGAACCCCACATGGGGCTTGATCCCATGACCCTGAGATCATGAGCTGAGCTGAAATCAAGAGTTGGGTGTTCAACCGACTGAGCCATCCAGGTGCCCCTAGAATAGTGGTTCTTAAGCTGTGTTCCCTAGAAGTGTTTTAGGGACTTCCTCTCCTTCAGGAAAAATAGCCCTTCTTCACTATGGTTTATATGTTGTGGATTCTGTGTAAGATTTTTGTCTTTTTTAAAGTTTTCATTATTTATTTATTTACTTATTTATTTAGTGTATTTATTTTGAGACAGAGAGAGAGAGAGAGAGAGAGAGAGAGAGAGAGAGAGAGTGTGTGTGTGTGTGTGTGAGCAGGGAAGGGGCAGAGAGGGAGAGAGAGAAAATCCCAAGCAGGCTCTGCACTGTCAGCACAGAGCCCAATGTGGGGCTCGATCCCATGAGTGGTGAGATCACGATCTGAGCCAAAACCAAGACTTAGACGCTTAACTGACTGAGCCACCCAGGTGCCCCCATTTTCACTACTTAAAAATGTCAACGCATCTCAATACTAACTCATTCGTGTTTGGGACTGGCCAGCATTTGCTGTGCAAGCCTGTTCCTTATGTTGCTGTACCTGGGCATCCTTGATCTTCAGGCACTAACCGGCCAGCAACACCCCACCCTACCATCGTAACAACGCTAAACGCCTCTGGTACATTTCCCTCTTGGCCCTCGTCCCACTGACTCACCCCTATCTCTTTGGAGTTAGTGCCAAATCTAAGAAACCAAGGTCCACGGGTCTGCCCTCAAGTAGAGAACATTTTCCCACCACTGCACCTTGCCTGCGACGCTCCTTGAGTGTTAACCATGTTACTTGGAACACTGAGACGCTGGTTTCTACCTTCCGTGTACTCTCCTTAAAAAGAAACGTTCACCCTCCCTCTTTGCAGACCTGACCTGGTGCTCTCTCCTTGCAAACGGATGGCTCCAGATGCTTCCCGGATACTCTCGCATCTTGACTTCGGAAAGAGAATGGCTGCCGTGACGTTTGTACATCTGGTCTACACGGCAATCCTGCTTAGCGTTATGAACGATTAAGTTGGCTTTCAGGCAGGCATCTAAAAGCAAAAAATGAAGAGAGACCACAGTGTTTAAAATGCAGGATGAAACCCAAGCAGCGTGCCAAATGTTAAGGGACCCCATCGGCTTAGACTTTTGTCTCACACCCTCCGCTGGGGCGGTGGCCTCGGAAAAGGGCGTCGGTCAGGGGGTGGCTCCATGTACCCCCGACAAACTCCTTCCACATTGTTTTCTTACACGAGTGTGCAAACGGAAAAGGAACGGAAAGCAAGCTGGGACAGATGTCTAATATCATTAAAGCTGGCTTCCAAAAGAATCCAGATCTCAGTTTGGTATATTAATGCTCTATTTATCTTTAAGCACAGATGGATATTTTTATTAGTATTACTTTGTTTATCTGGTTTCAAGAAAGGTTAGTCCAGGGGGCAGATGCCTCTGTTATGAGCGCACATTCCTGCCGAGGGAGTCAGAAGACAAGAGGAGGCTTTTCGGCAGAACTTTAATTAGAAAAGCCCAAGTTATAAATGTTGGCAGCTCTCGCCTGGTCTAACGAGTCCAGTTGCAACAACAAACAGAAAGAAAAATAGAACATTGGCAAAACCCTGATTTCCCACCTCTCCTCCCCACCAGCTGAAGAGAGGTACGACGCAATGCCATTTCGTCCCCAAGTGTGAAACAGACCATGAAAGGATCCAAATTCTCAGAAAACGGATGTTTTCGTAAGCAGCTGGTTATCGCTGGAGATAATCAACAGCAACAGGTCTGTTATGAACACATGGACCTTCCAGAAGCTTCAGGCTGAGGCAATTTCTATTATGGATTTCATGGCTTTTATTGGACGGCCTGTATTCCTGGGCAGGGTGGGGGGAAAGGAGGGAATGCCCAGTGTCTCAGCACAATTATTACCTCTAGTTTGTTTTCCGTTGGAGTCGATTTCTTATTAGACTCTCCTTTTAGGGGATTTAAAATGGGATTATGGATCCATATGCCCAGGAAATTTCTTACCCGATTGGATTAGGAGAGTTCATTCGCCTGATGGTTCCCCCAAGAACCGTTACAACGGGCTTTGTTTTGTCACCAAGCTTAAATCTTTACTACTCATCTTTTTTATTCTAGTCCTTTTTCTACCACCCCTCTCTATACAGCTGCTTGTGCAGGCATGCAAAGGCAAAAAAAAGCAAACGTTTTAAAGCCAAAAGTCCGGGTGTAAGAGACAGGTCTGCCTTACAGCAATTGAGCATGACATACCACTGACTGCTCTCTGGCACAATTTTCCTGCCTCCAAATTGGGAATCATCGTCTCCCACCCACCTTTTAAAGCTGCTTTGGAGATATGATTCCATCACAATCCTGCGCCAACCCACCCACCCCCCAAAAAAATCACTCTGCCTCTTGGATCTCATGCTGTTCTCTTTCCTTTATTTTTTTAAAAAATATTTTAATGTGTATTTATTTTTGGGAGAGAGAGAGAGAGACAGTGAGAGAGAGAGAGGAGAGGGCAGAGAGAGGGAGACACAGAATCCGACGCAGGCTCCAGGCTCCGAGCTGTCAGCACAGAGCCCGACGCGGGGCCCGAACCCATGAACCACGATGAGATCATGACCTGAGCCGAAGTCAGATGCTTTTAGACTGAGCCACCCAGGCGCCCTGCTGCTCTCCCTTTCCAACTGCTCGTGCTCGACTTTGCTTAGATTCTTCTCTTCCCCCACATGCTGTGTCCAGCCCCTCTCTCCTTATTTTCATCTTGTCCGGCTCCAATCTCCGTACCCACGTGTGCTGTTACTGCAGAGGCCCCCTCACGAACCTGCCCACCTTGGTTTCTCCCGTTCACCTGACGTTCACTGATCCAGGTAGGTCTACCTGATCCAGAAAGACGCTCCTGTTCTCCATGGCCGTTCCATGGCTCTGTTTGAAACGTCACCTCTATTTGGTAGGTGTTGCTGCGTATACAACAGGACACAGACTCAGCCAGCTGGTCAAGGATCTCTGGTATCCAGTCTGACCACCTCCCCAACCCCCCGCTTTCACCAGAACCTCCCCAAACTTCCCCTTCCTAGCCAATCTGAACCCTCGCCCTTCCCTGCGTATTGCTAGTAACATCCATCCACCTTTTGCTCGTTCCTGCAGCCCCTGGAGGAGCTTCGAGCTTCTTCCTGGAGCACCGTTTCTAGTCTCCTCCTGTATGCGCTCCCATCTCTCACGGCTGAGTTCGAGTCCAACCTCCTACTTCAACTCTGTGGACACAGCCCTCCTCTTTACCGCATTACCTGTTCTTCATCATCTGTACCTCTCTTATTCCACTTACTGTCACCTCCCCTACCATCTGGTTGTTTCCTACATGCCTGTTGGTATGACAACGTCCTTCAGGGCAAGTACTGGGTCTGACTGGCTTGTCAGGAAGCCCCACGGTGCCAGGCACAGAGCGGACTCTCTGTAAGGCCACCTTTGAGTCAAGAGTGCCGTTTGGAGCCTGAGCTGGTGCTGTGACACCAGCGTGTTTGGACATGTCTGGCCTTCCCAGGGCCAAGGTGCACAGACACCGGAGGAGCCCTCTGGGAAATCGCCCATCCTGGGGGAGAAAAGGCGAGCAGAGAAGCTTGGCCCCCTCACAAAGCCTTAGTCATGGTGGCTGGGGCTTGGGTTTCAAGTGGGCCATAATGTCTGCCTTTCAGCTTTGTCTCCTCGCCCAAGACCTGTTTACTGAAAAAAATAAAAAAATAAAAAAATCGAGAAGGCTTTTCTGGAAGGCACATAGAGCAATTTAAAGGTCTCTGTTGGGGCGCCTGGGTGGCTCAGTTGTCGGCTCAGGTCACGATCTCACAGTTCGTGGGTTTGAGCCCCAAGTCAGGCTCTGTGCTGACAGCTCGGAGCCTGGAACCTGCTTCGGATTCTGCATCTTCTTCTCTTCTCTCTCTGCCCCTTCCCTGCTCGCACTCTGTCTCTCTCTTTCTCTTTCAAAAATAAACATTAAAAAAAATGTAAAAAAAAAAAAAATTTGTTTTTTTAAAGCCTCTGTTAAAACACTGGAAGTGGAGGAATTACTGCCCTGACTCCACAGAAGGAAAAATGCCTTTGGTACTGGAGGGCCCCGGAGGACACGGGGCCGTTGCTTTGAGGCCTTAAAAATGCAGCTCGTCAGAACCGAACCCCAATGGGGCCAGCAGAAAAGACATCATCAGCATCATCATCATCATGCAGATGATGCATCTACCTCCAAAGACCCCCGGAAGTACTTGGGGGAGGGCCAGGAATTGCAGAGGCAAAAGAGCCTGGCAAATCACAGGTATGGCCGAGAGCAAGAGAACAGTGCAGCTCACACGTGGCCGGAATGAGCAGGTGAGAGAGCTCAAGGTGATGTACACGAAAGAACCGTTCGGAGCACATACGATGGGGATGTCAGAACGGACTGGGTCTGCAGGTTTCTCCCGGCTACACGAACATGGTCTCACAGTCTCATCACTCTAGAATTAACCTGTCTCCTGACACCTCGCTCCCCTCTTCCATTGGATTTTTTTTTTCATCTTTCCTTCCCCTACGTGTTACATCTATTTGCATCATCCCTGTGAGGCTGCTACAAATGAATCCGTTGAGCCATGGGAACTCATGTGACCAGTCCCAAGAACCTTTTGTTTGTCATTGCAAACACCCGCTACCAGATATGAACAATGACGGTGGGGGGTGGGGGGCGCGGGGGACCCATGATGTATGTGCCTGGAGTTTGGGAACCGGCTGAAAAGGTAGCGGGGAGAGGAAGGAGCCTGGAAACATAGACTTTCCTGCATAACTGGTCCTCATTTCTCATGCCTGATGATTATTAATTACATTTGTGCATTGATACAATTTGCCGGTTTTCTGAGGAGGCGAATTGAGCTTAGTCATTTTGGCATTTTTAAATGTAAATGAAAAATCACCCAGTGCTCCGAGCCAGGAGCGAGAAAGATAAATAACACCAGGAAGCTGGTCGTTGCCCGTCTGTCATAAAATTTCATTAGTTTTGACAGCTTGTACAACATAAGCAATGAATGAATGCTAACTACACTTCCTTGCCTGTCCGCTCCCAGAAGTCACCGGCACTGCACAGACCAGAGGGGTACCACCTGCCAGGGGGACCCCGCGAGGAAGGACACAGGGGCCTCCGTGAGCCCCACGAGGGCCCCAGGACACCCTCCTTGGGTAGTAGGCTCCTAACTTCCCTGTCCACGTGGGATGACTCTCGCGTAGGACTCCTTCGTTAACAAATACTTCTCGATGCTTCCATGGGCCAGGCGCAGCTCTGAGTGCGTGCAGGTAAGTGCATCCACGGTGAGAAGTGCCGGGGGGAAGCACGTCAGGGAAAGCAGAGAGGAGGTCCCCGCCCTTGGCTGCCTGAGGGATGCCAGCAAGTTGTCTGACCACGGACGCCATGTGGGCATTCAGGCCCCCCCCCAAACGGTGACGGCCCGGGAGTCCTGAGTCTCTTGGGGTGACTGACATAGAGGCACTTCTGATTTCTGTTCCCTCTCTTCCTTCCCTTAAACAATTCAGCCATAAAGCCGTTGGGTGGGGCAGAATAAAAGTCAGCATCTCTGCAGGAAGGAAAAGGAAACACGGTGGCCCAAGGGTATCAGAGTCCAAGAAGGGTGACAGGAGTGTCCCTGCAAAGTGACGGCCTGGCTGGGCGGGGGGGGGGGGGGGCTCTGAGCCTGATGGTGGGTGTTAGGGACCCAGCAGGACGAGGAGGACATATATGTAAGCCAGCAGCCAGTGTGGGGACTCAGGGTCAAAGCTGGAAGAGGGTGTCCCCGTAGAAGGGCAGCCAGGGAAGGGGAATCAGCCACAGCAGGGTGAGGAGAGCATCCGCTGGTAGGGCAGTTTGGCATGGGGACTCCAAGCCCCAACGAGGCAAGGAGAAAACTGCCACAAAGGGGTGTCAGAGCTCCAGCGGGGTGAGGAGGGCATCCACAGGGACGCTCAGCGGAAGGGCCAAATGGTCACATACAAAAGCATTGGTCAAATGAGCAAACAAATTAAGGTAATGGGAGTCTGCCTTCTAACTGTCAGAGAAAGGAGGTACACATACGGGGAAAGGGAGAAGGCGAGAATAAACCCTGTGCTGTTGGACTGGAATTGGAGAGATCAGAGTAGACACGTCGTTTCCAATCCATAGAGATAGACACTGAAATAAATACAAATGAATATACATACTCCCTTGCTGTGCCGTTGAGAGCCTGGGAACAAGAACACCCAATAAATGCAACTGTCTTTCTCATGGGTGTGGTGGAGCTGGTAATATAAAAGCTTAGAGAAGCCTGTGATATCTTTACCACCATAAAGGGAGAGCCTGCCTGGGAGTAAAACAGAGGAGAAGGAGAGCAAAGAGGGATCCTGATAACATTATTTGAAGCCCTGGATCCAGCCATGCCTGAAGCTTATCTTGTAACTGAACACAATTCTTTCTTTTTTCTTTCTTTTCCTCCCTTTTTCTTTCTTTCTTTCTTTCTTTCTTTCTTTCTTTCTTTCTTTCTTTCTTTCTTTCTTTCTTTCTTTCTTTTCCTTCCTTCCTTCCTTTGTTCTTTCTCCTTCCTTCCTTTTTCTTCTTCCTTTCTTTCATTTTTCTTCCTTCCTTTCTTCCTTCTTCCTTCCTTCCTTCCTTCTTCCTTCCTTCCTTTTTTTCTTTTTTCTTTCCTTTCTTTTTCCTTCCCTCCTCCCTTCCTTCCTTCCTTCTTCCATTCCTTCCTTCCTTCTTCCCTTCTTTCCTTCCTTCCTTCCTTCCTTCCTTCCTTCCTTCCTGTAGGGTTAGTTGAATTGTTGGCACTTGAAGTGAAAAAGTTTTATTAATACTCTCAAAAAATTCCTGATGATTGGTCTCCATGGAATCACAACCTCAGATATTCCAGGCATCCTACTTTTTAAAAGGCATTTGTATATCCATGTTGTCATTTATTTAACAAACATTTATTGGGTGCCTCCTAAATGCCAGACACAATTCTGGTTTCTTAGGATACACCAGTGAAGGAAAACTGACAAGAATCTCTGACCTGTGGGATTGACATTCTAATGGAGCAAGACGGAAAATAAACAACAGACAATAACTCAATAAATAGAGGAGTATAAATGCTGTGGTGTGGGGGGCGGGGAGGAGAAAAAGAAACGGTAGAGCATGGTAAGGGGGAGACAGACATTCTAGCACAGAAAGGGGGATTTGCAGTTTTAAATCGAATAGGCAGGGTAGAACACAGTGAGAAGGTCACACCTGAGCAACACCTGGAAAATGAGGGGGTTAGAACATATCGGGGATGGAGGGGAAACTGCCAGGGCAAAGGTCCTGAGGCAGAACTGGGTCTGGTGTGTTCAAGGAACAGACAGGAGTCACTGTGGCCAGAGTGGCTTCAGGGGAGAGTGATTGGGGTCATAAAGGGAAACACTGGGGGACCAGGTGAGACCTTAAAGGTGTTTCAAACAGTCAGCTTTGACTCTAAGTGAAAGGAGTCATAAAATCATATCATATTAAGCAGAAAATTAGGTGGTCTCAGGTATCAAAGGATCACTCCGGTTGTTAACCTAAGAGTGAAGGGGTTTAGGGTGAGGAGGGTAAGAGCAGAGAGAACAGGTAGAAGTAACCCCGGGGAGGGAGGCTGGTGGTTCAGGCCAAAGTAATTCCAGGGAAGAGGGGAGTCGAAAATAATTCTAGGGTTTGGGGGCGCCTGGGTGGCTCAGTCGGTTAAGCATCCAACTCTTGATTTCGGCTCCGGTCATGATCTCACGGTTCGTGAGTTCAAAACCGCATCGGGCTGACAGTGCAAAGCCTGCTTGGGATTCTCTCTCTCTCTCTCTCTCTCTCTCTCTCTCTCTCTCTCTCTCTGCCCCTCCCCTGCTTGCTCTCTGGCTCTCTGTCAAAATAAATAAAAATAAACTTTAAAAATATAATTCCAGGGTTTTGTGCTTGAGCAGCTATAATGAGGAGCTAAATGGGAAATGCCACAGGAGGAGAGATTTACGGGCAGAAGATCAGGAGATCAGTTCTGGACAAGCTGGGCTGGAAAAGTCTCTTAGACATCTGAGCACAGGTGCTGGGTAGCCATTGCATAGAAGAAGCTAGAGTTCCAGAGATGAGTTAGGACCATTTTAACGTCTGCAAACTTTTACAAAATTAGTTTACATTTAACAGTGCATTGGAGGATCAGTTTCTAAGTGCAATGCCATAAAGATCTGGCCAGAAGATCGTAAAACCTTCGCTCGGGATTTCCAGTTCTGTTGTCTTTACGGCGACTTTCTCTAGGCTGGGGGTTCTGAGTGTGGTCTGGCCACCCCGGGGGGAACCTGAGATCCTTTCAAGGTAGATGAGAATTATTTTCATAATAATAGCAAGGCATTATTCACCTTTTCCCATTCCTGTTCATTCCTGAGCTCACAGTGGAGGTCTCCAGAGACTATGTCATGTGATTTGAAATTGAATGCAGGGATAATAGATATGAGCACATTGCTGTCTTCTGCGAAGCTGTGATATTGTGATATAATAAGAAATGTTTATTTGGGGGGAGTTGCCTGGATGGCTCAGTGGGTTACGCATCTGACTCTTGAGTTCGGCTCAGGTCATGATCTCACAATTCGTGAGTTCAAGCCCCGCGTCGGGCTCTGTACTGACAGCACGGAGTCTGCTTGGGATTCTCTCTCTCTCCCTCTCTCTCTGCCCCTCCCCACTTGTCTCCCGTCTTAAAATAAATAAATAAACTTAAAAAAGAAAGAAAGAAAGAAATATATATTTGGTCTTTGTCCCTGGTTCCTGGCATAGGGTATTTTAAAACCCTGAGACATAGGAGTGAAAGGAGCCTCTGACGTATTCATGAAGAGCCCTTTTCAACCTTGTCTGTGTTTGTGCTGATAAGGTGGCTCTTGGTGTCCCCAGAGTTTCAGGATGGGGGCTGGTAGGAGAGGGGTCAACCACATGATGACAGGGAAGGGAGCGGGGCTGGAAAGTGAGCTCATCACCAACAGCCAATGTTTTAATTAACCGTGCCTGCTTAACGAAATCTCTGTAAAAACCCCTGAATTACAAGGTTTGGAGAACTTCCAAGTTGGAGCTGCCGGGAGGGTGGGAGGGGGGTGGTGAGCTCATAGAGGGCAAGGGAGTTCGGTGCACCTGCCCCTGTGCCTCTCCCCAGGTGTCTCCTCCATGTGGTCGTTCATTTGTATCCTTTATGATTAACCAATAAACCCTGGCACTGTCTTTCCCGGGGTTCTGGGAGCCATTCTACCAAATGATCAGACCTGAGGAGGGGGTCATGGGAACCAATTGACAGCCAATCGGTCAGAAGTGAGAGAGGCCCGTGGTCTGTGGCCGGCATCTGAAACGCCGGACTGACAGCAGACTGACCTGTGTCTCTGGAGGTCAGAGGTGTGGTCCACTAGGGTGACAGGATCCTCCTTAGAAGCTCCATGGGCAGGCACTTGCGGTCCAGGAGGCGGGCCCCGTTCATCCAGACCGGGCCTGTCACCTAGAGAGAGAATCTTCTTCACTCTTGGCTGTTTGTGGTGAGGTCATCTGGACCTCCCGTGTTCACCACTCCCCTCCCCCAGCATTTTTCCCACACCACTGTGGGCTTGTTGCCATAAAAGCATTGTCTTGCTTCCTCTCCAGAACTATCCATGTATACAGTGATCATTTTGTAAATTATCACGCATATCCAACACACATGCATGCGCGCGCGCACACACACACACACACACAGGCTGGATATAGAGGAGATCCAGATCTAAAATCGAAAAACTTAAGAAAAACAGAATTGCTGACTTTGACCTTGAAATGTCAGGATGAGCCCTATGAAATAATATAACATATAAAAACTTGTCTCTGCCCCTGGTTCCTGGCACAGAGCTCCGAAAACCCTTGTAATTCCCTGGGTGATAAGGGTGTCTTCTGTTCCAATGAGGGGACGCTCGGTGGGTTCCGGGATGGCTTTGGGATGGGGCTGGGGGCCAGAATGACCAAGCCAGGATTAAAAGCTTCGAACTGTCGGCCCCATCTTCCAGCCCTGGGCAAGGGGAGAAGGGCTGGAGATTGAGTTAATGATCCATGATGTGCCTGCATAATAAAAACTCCGTCAAAATCCTGAAAGTACGGGGTCTGGAAATGCCAGCTGGGTAAACACCTCGACACGCGATTAGAATTCTTTCACTTGTGGTACTTCTGGATCTTGCCCTATGTATCCCTTCATCTGGCTGTTTATTCCCACCCTTTGTAATACCCTATATTAAAAAAAAAATTAAACATACTTCCCTGAGTTCTGTGAGCCCTCCCCGCAAATTATCAAATACAAAGAGCTGATTGTGGAAAGTCCTATTTATAGCTGGTCAGTCAGAGGTACAGGTGGTGACCCAAGACTTAACGGCTGGTGTCTGAAATGGGGCGGGGGCAAGTCCTGTGGGACTGAGCCCTTAACTTGTGGGATCTAATGCTGAGCCCCGGTGGATAGTGTCCGAACTGAAATTCGGTGCATTATGGGACATCCAGCTGGTGCTGCAGAGAATCGAGGGATGCATGGGTTTTCCAGAGGCACTTGAGTAAGTGAGTAATAGAGAAACATAGGGTGTGTTCTTCCTAGACTAGCCCATTGGGCGTGTGTGTGTGCGTGTGTGTGTGTATGTGTGTATTTCCCCCAGTTCTGTTCTCTGAGAACTTGCAACATTTTTACCGGAGAAGCAAAGTGCAAGCAGTGCCCAGGCGTTGATTTCTAAAACCCATTATTCACTAACAGAAATCAGGGTTCCTTGGAGAACTGGTCGGAGCAGGGGCCTGCAAGGTGAGCCTACAAAATGTCACTGTGTCAGAAAGCAAAGAAGGGTTCTGCCCCGTGGGGTTGTGCAAAAAGTTCACAGGAACTGCTTGGATATGCTCCCACTGCCCCTATTAAGGATGATTTGAGCATCGTTGCACCCGAGTAAACAAAAACCCACGATGCTATACTGTTAATAATAGAGAGGAAAAGAAAAACTGTTTTTGGCTTAGATAATAAAAAATATGACGAAGGGGCGCCTGGGTGGCTCGGTCGGTTGAGTGTCCGACTTCGGCTCCGGTCATGATCTCGCGGTCCGTGAATTCGAGCCCCGCGTTGGGCTCTGTGCTGACAGCTCGGAGCCTGGAGCCTGTTTCCGATTCTGTTATCTCCCTCTCTCTCTGACCCTCCCCCATTCATGCTCTGTTTCTGTCTCAAAAATAAACGTTAAAAAAGATTTTTAAAATATGATGAAGAAACCACAAAACAACGAATGTTGCACAAATCTGGATAGTGGGAAAGGAGGCAGGGCGGGGGGGGGGTGACGAGTGGTTAACACAATTCACTCTATCTACACGTGCGATGGAAAGTTTCCCTGGGTATCTTATTTTTTTAAGAAACAAACAAAAAGCGAAAGGAAGTAATGACTTGAATCTGCTACAAGGTAAATGTAACAATCCACCCCCCCAAAAAGGCTACAAAGATGAAAAATCAAAATCAGTTACCTATAGTTGATGGCATTACAAATGATTTTAAGTTCTCTTCCTTATGCCTTTTCCCCCCTAATTTTCTACAATAAATATTACTCTAGTAACATGAAGAAAACAAAGCTATATGTAACCTACTGACACATAGAATGTGCACAATGCTAGCCGAACCTACATAGAGTAGCACAAGGTGGTACGTATCACTCTTTTTTTTTTTAATTTTTTTATGTTTTATTTATTTTTGAGAGCAAGAGAGACAGAGCACGAGCAGGGGAGGGGCAGAGAGAGAGAGGGAGACACGATCTGAAACTATCACTCTTTTATGATTTAATTATATGCATTTCTATTTTTTTCTTACATCTATCTTTCCTCCCTTCTCTCTTTCATTTTCAAAGACATATTGTAGAGTCAAAAAAAACTTAATTACTGATGGCTAGATTGGGCACAACTCTGATTAATGCACTTACACTAGTTTATAAAGGTCTGGATTTCATCTCTAAAACAATATTCAAGAAGAAGATATGAAAGTGTATGAGATTGGACAGCCAACTAATGAGACAAACTCTTTTTTTTCAATAGCAAAATATATCTGGAACTCCTCTCGAGTTCTTAAGAGTTGAAGTCACATTTCCTAAGGAGCTTCAGTAACATAAATCTTTCAGTTTTGAGGATGAATTTCATTTCTGGAAACAACCAAAAGTCATCCAGAGCCAAGTATGATGAATAAGGTGGTTGATCAGGCGGGAAACTATTTTGGGGTTTACAAAGTGAGGTGCAATTAGAGTGATGAAATCAAAAATATAAACTAGCTCGGAAGTAATTCCACAGTGGAATTTTTAAAGCATTTTGAGGCACTTTGGTCCAAGTGAGTACTTTGAAAGAATATTCATTTATTGTCATCATTTCCTATCCTTTCTCTCACCAAAGAGGGTATGAGAGTCACGAACGTCCCCCAAGGGGATCCCCTCACTCGGCACAACTTCGTGTCCTCTCTCACTCTAGAAGATGGTCTGAAATCCTCTCCTTTCCTCTCCTAACAGAACCGAGTTCAACCATCTGTAATGGTCAAACTCCTCCACATTTCATCTTAGTTTTGGAGTGGGCATCTTGACCTCTCTAGGCAGAATCATTAGATAATGATTCCACACCTTCCATTCTCTGACCTTATTAGTCTTAGCAACAAAGAGTTAGATGCTCTGGAGGTATAACTATCTCTTCTGGGAAGAAGTCTCTGGGTTGGGTTAATCTCCTCCTCAGATGAATTTTTGCTCCTGGGGCCACCTTTTGCCTAGAGTCTTCTCTCTGTGGAGCTGGAACCTGGGGACCAGGAGAGCCTGTACCATTCACATCAGAAAGTGCCTCTTCCCAGCTTTTGACCCAGCGTTTCTTTTCTGTATTAGAAATCCCAGGCCACCAGTATCTCAGGGGACTCATTCCAACAGGATGCTGTGAGGCAGAGAGGAGAGGGCAGTAGAAGGGGACCCGACAATGCCAGTCCTACACTCTTCCAGATTCTCAACAAGAAGGTAAACTAGGGGCCTGCGGTGTGGCTGAGCTGGACAGGTCATGATCTCACGGTTCATGGGTTCGAGCTCCGTGTCGGGCTCTTTGCTGACAGCTTGGAGCCTGGAGCCTGCTTCGGATTCTGTGACTCCCTCTCTCTCTGCTCCTCCCCTACGTGTGCTCTGCCTCTCTCTCTCTCTCTCTCTCTCTTTCTCAAAAATAAATATTAAAAGAATTCTTAAAAATAAAATAAAAAATAAACTTCTCGAGGCAGAATTTCATGACAACAGCAGGTTGACACAAGACAAATAAATCCCAGCCTGAAAAATTCAGTGAAGCCTTTAAAAAAAAAATTAAGTTTCAAAAAATAAAAAGAGTGGGTGAGGAGCATAAGATTGTGAAAGCCACCTTGACTGCACATTTCCTTAACCAGACTCTGTATGCACTGTTGATTGAACTTGGTTCTAATTTCAGCAGACAGTATTAATTTCAAAGGCTCTCTTTTTTGTCAAGCTGAGTTTATAAACACAGCTATTTGCTAATAAATGTGACCTTTAAAACATGTTACTCTCCACACAGACTTACTCTGTGTCCAGCTGAGGGGTGGGGGGAAGGTGGGTATGGCAGGGAAGACCTGGAGAAAAGTCCGGAACGAACCATACACAGCCTCTCCTCAACCACTCAGACCTTTAACAGACCTCCAGTGCTTCCATTTCTCAACAAATTTCTTTTTAATCCTTTGGGTATTTCCCACGCGGAAGGTGCTAAGTGAGGATAGCAAAGATACAGAAATTAATGGGACACAGTCATTGTCTTTAATGCATGTGCAGTCATAAGACACCCACACGAAACAATTATCAATTATGGTGGCGTTTGAGAAGTCCAGTATATAAGGTCATAAAGTTACACTTCGAAGGGGAAGAGATCAGCTTTAAAGACGTGAAAGTGAATCCTGGAAACATAGTGAGCTTCCTGGACATCATTCCAAGGTGAGCACGCAGTGTGACTACGGCTAAAAAGCAGAGGGGACTGAATTAATATTGATACCTAATGTGTACAAGACAGTCTGCCACCTGTCAAGGCAAATTAATTAATTAACTAATTAATTAAGGCAAGTTTGATCAGAGCAGGTTGTTTGGTTACTTGGAGGGGGAAGGGGAGGTTCATAAGTTCAAATAGCTGTGGTATCCAAAACTGCATAAAGCAGGAAAAAATAATAGATCATGCTATAATCAAATAGCACTTGAAGGACTGCAGAGCCATTCAAAAGCATTATCTGTGGTCTGCGACCCAAAATATGGGGGGGGGGGGGGGAGAGTGAGAGGTAAGGCTGGGAAGGTAGGTAGAAATGTTTTTATGAAGTATCTTGAATGTTCACATTGGAGAGATTTACAGTCTGATTTGAAGACATTGGGAGTCACTCAGTGTTTGAGGGCAGATGTAACTCTAAGTGACATTTGAGAAATTAGCATAGCAGCAAAGTCAACAAGTAGACGACACAGCAAAGTGTGGGGATATTGAAGAAAGGGAGACCAAGTAAGTTCTGGGCATTGGCTTTTGTTTAACACTGACGTACCAGGTGGCCTCTTTCTTTTCTTTTTTTCTTTTCTTTTCTTTTCTTTTCCTTTCCTTTCCTTTCCTTTTTCCTTTCCTTTCTTCTTCTTTCCTTTCTCCTTCCCTTTCCTTCCTTTCTTTCTCTTTCTTTCTTTCTCTTTTCTTTCTTCCTTCCTTTCCCTTCCTTTCTTTTCTCTCTTTTCTTTTTTCTTTTCCTTTCCTTTCTTTCCTTTCCTTTCTTTTCTTTCTCTTTCTTTCCTTCCTTCCTTCCTCCCTTCCTCCCTTCCTCCCTCCCTCCCTCCCTCCCTCCCTTCCTTCCTTTACGTTATTACGTGCCTAATAATTATTTGTGGCTGAGTGAATCCCCATGTTACCAATGGGAAAAGAGAGGCACAGCGAGGTTGAGTAAGTGGCTCATGGTCTTAAGTTTGGGAGCTGGGCTGCCAATTCGGACGGAAGTCTTGTAATTGTTGGCCTATTTCAAACGTGTTCTTTTTTGTTTAAGTTTATTTATTTTATTTATTCTGAGAGAGGGTGCAAGCAGGGGAGGGGTAGAAAGAGAGGGAGAGGGAGAGAGTCCCAGGCAGGCTCCATGCTGTCAGAGCTGAGCCCAACTCAGGGGCTCGATCCCACGAACCGTGAGATCATGACCTGAGCCCAAAGCGAGAGTCTGTTGCTTAACCCACTGTGCCGCCCAGGAGCCCCTGTTCCAGAGATGCTGTTTCTACTTCTCCCACGCAACCTTTCTCTTTTTTCATCTACAGAATCCCTTCATTGGCCTCACTTGGCACTCACCAATCCTTACCAGCTTCTGAGTCCAATAATCCCAAACTTTCTTAAATGTTTCTGGAACTCAGTGATCTTCATTCTCCGGTTGGGAGCCTTTCACACGGCTTCCCTCGGGCGTACTGAAAACGTCGAGAGTTTCGTGCTTCCTTCCCTCTGGACCTTTATCTCTGGGTTTCTGGGTTACTACACCTGGAGTTGTGAGAACCAGGAAATCATTCATTGAGACACAAATAACAGATGGATTGAATCATAAAAAAGGTGAGTGGGAGGAAATTGGTTAGCGTTCCGGTTCCTGTGCGTCCAACGTCCGACAGTGTAACATGCGTGCGTGTGCACACACACACAATCTCTCTCTGCAATTAGTCTTCTGCCATTGCCTTTATAATAAACCGTCTGTTTCCTTATCCTTGTGCTTAGCACTGTTGAGTTCTTTTTTAAAAATTTTCGTTCACATTTATTTATTTTTGAGAGACAGAGCGAGACAGAGCGTGAGTGGAGGAGGGGCAGAGAGAGAGGGAGACACAGAATCCGAAGCAGGCTCCAGGCTCTGAGCTGTCAGCAGCCCCGATGTGGGGCTCGAACTCACAAACCGAGAGATCATGTCCTAAGCTGAAGTCGGACGCTCAACCGACGAGCCATGCAGGTGCCCCAGGAATCCTTATTTCTACAGCAGCTTATCTCAACACTTTTAGAAATCTGATTGCATTTTAACTAGGATTTTTGTTGTGGTCAGAGGAACAACTGGCCTGAGCCTCCAGTCGGCCATACTGTCGGAAATAGATGTCTGGAATTCTTTGTTTTCACAACTGCCTTCCTAATAATGACCTATTTGCAAAGGGGGCACCATATCTCGTTTATCTATCCCCTGCTGCAGTGTCAGGAGCTTGGCAAGTGTTTGCTAATTGAAACTATCAATGAATATAGTCTTGATTAAAGGAAGGGACCCACTCAAAGGGATATAGTTTTATTTTCTAAAATTTAATGAACGAGTCATGTTCTTGAAGCTTTTTCTTTCACTGAAAATGACTTTCTCCATCATGGGTTCACTCTTTTCTCCAGAAGAGAGAAAAAAAAAATACAGGTGAGGTGGCATTGAGTTCAAGAAAAAATGTGGAAAAAAGAAGACATTATCGAAGAATTTAGCATGCTTGCAGATACTTAATGAAGTTAAAAAACCTCCAGGAAAAGAACTGGAATTTCGTTTTACCTCAATCACTAAATATCATCCTATATTTAACATTGCTGGTATTATATTTTGTTAAATTTTAGTGTTTAGTTTTGAAAGAGGGAGAGACAGAGCACAAGCAGGGGAGGGGCAGAGAGAGAGGGAGACGCAGAATCCGAAGCAGGCTGCAGGCTCCGGGCTGTCAGCACAGAGCCCGACGCGGGGCTTGAACCCACAAACCGTGAGGTCATGACGTGAGCTGAAGTTGGACACAACTGACTGAGTCACCCAGGGCCTCTAGCGGTGCCTGTATTTTAATAAAGGAGGTTTGGTAAACTCATTGACATGAAATACACTTGGAATGGACATAACTTAAGTGGAAAAAACAACCCAGGGTTTGGGGATCAAATATATTCTTACATGATAAGAACCCCCAAAAATCTGTAAGTAAAAGCCAACCTATTTGTAAGAGCGGTTGCCTCAGAGAGACTTTGTACCTCCAAACCTACGAAGAGGGCCACCCTGCTTCACCCAGATCCACGTGCCGTGCCCGTTCTTTGCCTGAGCAGATCTGTGTTAGCTTGCTGATTCTGGAATGGGGACCTAGGACCTGGAATAGTCACAGAAAGACCTTGAGTAAGAAAAGGAAAGAGTCTATGGCGGTTGCTGTGGAAGATAGTTATGGCAGCTTCTTAAGAAATTAAACACAGAATTACCAAATGATGTGGCAATTCCGCTATACCCCAAATAATTGAAAATAGAGACTTGAAGAGGTTATTTGTACACCTGTGTTTATAGCAGCATTATTTACAGTAATAGCCAAACAGTGGCCACAGTCCAAGTGGTCACCGACGGATGCTGAATGCACAAACAAAACGTGGCACACACATATGCGGAAATAGTATTCAACCTTAAAAAGTTAAGGAGATTCTGACTTATGCTACGTCATTACGCTGAGTGAATAAGCCAGTCACAAAAAGACAGAAACTATACAATGCTCCTTATGTGAGGGACCTAGAGTCATCAAATTCATAGAGACAGAAAGGAGAATCATGGTTCCAGGGGCTGAGTGTAGGGGACGATGGAGGTGTTGGTGTTTAACAGCTAGGGAGTTTCAGTGTGGGAAGGTAAAAAAAAAAAAAAAAAAAAATTGTGAAAATGAAAAAGTAGTAACAGCTGCACAACAATGTGCCCTTAATGCCTCTGAACAGCCACTTAAAATGGTTTAAATGGTACATTGTATGCTATGTGTATTTTATTGTAATAAAATAAAAAAAAAAACTATTTCTGTGTTCAAGAAAAGGAAAAGAAGCCCCACGTGTCAGAAGTTAGGAGACAGCTGAGGGTCACCAGGTATGCGAATGAGCTGATGTTCTAGTCATGGGGTGGGGGTGGGGGTGGTTTGTTATCTAATCTGGTTATTTAGGAATTCAACCCTTGATGGATTGCTAACTTGGTGAAAACTGGGACTAATAAACTCTGCCCACCAGTCCAGAGAGACAATATGGAAGTTGTCTCAGCCATGAGTCTAGCTGGAAAATTAGAAGGCTAAATCAATAAATAATTCTCCCACGAAAACTCAACATACCAGGCCTGCGTGTTTGGAGTTTGCTCCACACTGCGTTCACGGTGTGGGAAGTCCTTGAGCCAAAAAGTAATGTAAAATTGTTTTTGGGCTGGTGCTGGCTCTGGGGTATTTAGGAGAAGCAAACAAAAACACACTGGAGGGACTCTGACAACTCAGGCTGCCCAGATTCCCAAAGAAAAATAAAGTCCCTCTTACAATCCCAAATTATAAAGTGCACAAGGAAATTATTCTTTGTGAATGAAAGTCAACAAAAACAGGAAACATAAAAACTAGAGCCCCCAAATATGAAAAAAATAAAAAATAATGCAGGAGTACACTATGACATGAATGAATAAAGGTATTACATGATACAGAAATAATAAGGTGGAAAAAGAATTAATGAACTGGAAGCCAAATCTGAGCATATTGCCCAGAACACAGATGGAAAGATGTTAGAAGACAGGAAATTTTTAAAGAGAGGTTAAAAAACATGGAATATAAATTTTAAAACCCCAATGTATATCTTAATAGGAATTCCAGAAACAGAGAATAAAGATGGGGAAGAATTTAGAAGAAATAGTGTTGATAATAGGAATAGATTAGAATGATCTAGATTTGATTGGAAAACGAATCTTCAGATTTAAGAAGCACAGTAAGTCTAAACATAATAAATAAAAACAGGGGCGCCTGGGTGGCTCAGTTGGTTAAGCGTCCGACTTCGGCTCAGGGCATGATCTCGTGGTTTGTGAGCTTGAGCCCCACGTTGGGCTCTGTGCTGACAGCTCAAAGCCTGGAGCCTGCTTCGGATTCTGTGTGTGTCTCTCTCTCTGCCCCTCCTCCACTCACGCTCTGTCTCTCTCTGTCTCAAAAATAAATAACACATTAAAAAAATTAAAAAAAATAAAAATAAATTTACACTTAGATCATTGTAGTGAAATTATAGGAAACCTAAGGAAACCAAAATATCTCGGGGGGCAGGGGGATAAACTATCAATAACAAAACAATAACCTAAAGGCAATGAACTTTTGTTTTTTGTTTTTTGGGGTTTTTTTTAGAGAGACAGAGAGAGGGCATGTGTGCATGTGTGCATGTGTGCATGAGCCAGGGAGGAGCAGAGGGAGAGGGAGACAGGGAATCTGAAACAGGTTCCACACTCAGTGTGGCCTGGACACAGGGCTCCAGGTGGGGCTCGATCTCATGACCGTGAGATCATGACCTGAGCTGATATCGAGTGAGATGCTCAACCAACTGAGCCACCCAGATGCTCCAAATGGCAACGAAGGCATAGAATAATATGATAATGTCATCATAACATGATAAAATGCAAGCACGGAATAGAGGCTGGGAGGCATAGAGTAACCGCTTTAAAGCATTGAAGGAAAATCACCAGCAGCTTAGAATTCTCCTGTCAGCTACACTGAAGAATGAGGGTGAAGTGGAGTCAGAAGGGGCTGGGAGTGTTAGCCATCAGGAAAATAAAGCAAAAATAATATATTCCCCAAGGGGCAAACTGCAGGGCTGGCAAACCTATAGGTAAAGCTACATAAACATTGGCTCAAAATATAAAAAATACAAATAATAATAATTTGGAGGATATCGCTTGAAAATAAAATGCTAACAAAGCAGAATAGGCAAGCTGGATAGATGACAGCAATTGGAATTAAAGCATTCTGAGTTGCCTGTCATATGTCAAATCATGGATGCATGTTAACACGCTAATGGCCGATGCTATGATAAATAGGAATAGAATTTATAATTTCCAAAGAGAAGATCAAAAAATAAGAGAATAAAGTAAACATTCACACACACACACACACACACACACACACACACACGTCTTCAAACAAACGCAGTTATCATATTAAAATTTCATAGAGTTGAGTATTGGGTACACAGAGTTTGTTATATCCATACTGGCCTCTATTCCTTATCTACATGTATGAAATACTTCATATAAATAATAGTAATAATAATAATGACATCAAAAACCTTATCATCAACCAAAGGAGAAGGCAGGAAATTAAAGAAAGTGAGTCTAGAGAAAAACCTGATCAACCACAATAAATATAAAAGACTTTTTTATTAATTAAAATATGGAAAAACTTGTATCAAGAAAAAATTTATCTATCTGCTGTTTATCAAAGACATATCTAAAATGTAGTGAAAAAGATGGAAAGATATGTATCAGGCAAATATTAACTGAAAAAGGCCATTGTTTGACATAAGTATCAGATAAAAAAATAATTAAGGTAAAAGACACTGTTAAGAATAAAGACAACACTACATAATAAGAGGAAAAATTTATCAAAATGATGTAGTAATCATATATGTACCTAACAATTTAGCCTCAAAACATATAAAGCAAGAATGGATTAACAACCAAAATAAATTTATGAGCCAAGATAGTGGAAGATTTTAATAGTCTGTTCTCAGAATTGACATTTACGCAGACAAAAAATCAGTAATGGTAGCGACAACCTGAACAACACAATTAGCAAGCCAATTAAAGGGACGTATGTAGAACCCTCAGAATCGAAGCACACACGTTTTCAAGTACACATCGAATATTTTAAATAGATTGACTATATAGTATGCTACCAACCACATTCTAACAAATGACAAAGAAGTGATATCCTACAGACTGCAACACAATAAAATTAAAATTCAGCAACAACAGGGACCCCTGGGTGGTTCAGTCAATGAAGCATCCGATTTCAGCTCAGGTCATGATCTCGAGGTTCTCGAGTTCAAGCCCCACATCGGGCTCGTGCTGTATAGCACAGAGCCTGCTTGGGATCCTCTGTCTAGTTCTCACTCTGACCCTACCCCCCCCCCCACCCCTGCTTGCACACCCTCTCTTTCTCTCTCTCTCTCTCTCAAAAATAAATAAACATTTAAGAAAATTCAATAACAACAAAAAAAGTGTCAATATGCTTGGAAATTAAGCAACCAACGGGTAAAGAAGAAATAATGCAATTTAACCAAATCATAATACAAACGCTAAGAATCAAATCTGGAAAACAGCAAGGGGTGTACCGGTTCATGTGTTCCAACAGGTTCTCTGGGTTTGGTGTGTGTGTGTATGTTTGTTAGGGGGTGGGGGTGGGGGTGGGGAAAGACAGCCAGCAATTGCCAACAGCTGTAGTCTAAGTATCCCGCTAGGTCTATTTCAAGCCATCAACAGGAAGCGTAAAATTGGGAAGAAATACACAAAATCAACTCTCACCAACGAATACGGGTTGGCTCTAGCTGGTTCTGGCACACCAATGCTAACAACTGAAATACACCTTTAAATGCATATGGGAAACAAAGAAGAAAGGTTGAAAGTGATTTTCCTTAGGATCTAAATCAAAGGTTAGAAAAAGAACAGAGGAGTAAACCCAAAAAATTAGAAGGAAGGAAATAATAAAGATAAGAGTAGAAGTTCATAACATTACAAACAAAGACACAGTTAAGAAGATTAACAAAAGTGGGGGAAATGGTTCTTTTGGACGATGAATTAACTAGGCAAACATCTGGCTGACATGATCAAAGGAAGAGAAATTAAAATAAAAATAAACAATGCTCTAAATAGAAAGAACAAAAGATACGCGGTAGAAAAATAGAAGATAAATATAAATGATGCCAACAAGCTTGAAACCTTAGATTTAAAAAAAAGGGCGATTTTCTGGGAGAATACTAAGAACAAAACCGACTCCAGGAAAAATATAAAACGTGAGCATAAATGTTACTATCCACGTGCTCGTGCTGCTGTTTTCCCTTCACACAAACACAAACACAATTACCAAGCCTGGGTGGTTTTACAGGTAAGTTCTGCCCTCAAGATATGGATGATTTTACTATCATAAGGTTGCTTCAGAAAAACAGAAGAAGGACAAAAGCTCTCCAGTTCCTTTTAGGAGGCCATTGAACACGGAAACAGAACTGGAAAGGAAAACCATAGGCCAGTCTCATACATGAACAAAGAGAAAAATGTATTACATAGCAGGCTATTTAAAAAAATCTGGCAGTTTGGAATGTCTGGGTGGCTCAGTGGGTTGAACGTCCGACTCACGATGTTGATTCAGGTCATGATCCCTGGGTCCTGGGATCGGGCTCTGTGCTGCAGAATGCTTACGATTCTTTCTCTCTCTCCCTCTGCCCTTGCCCTGCTCAAGCTCTCTCTCTTTCTCTCTCTCTCTCTCTCTCAAAAAAAAAAAAAAAAAAAAAAAGACTAGGGTGCCTGGGGGGCTCAGCTGGTTAAGCAACCAACTTTGGCTCAGGTCATGATCTCACGGCTCATGAGTTTGAGCCCCGTGTCAGGCTCTGTGCTGACAGCAAGAGCCTGGAGCCTGCTTCAGATTCTGTGTCTCCCTCTCTCTCTGCCCCTCGCCTGCTCACACACACTCTCTCTCTCTCAAAAGTAAATAAACATTAAAAAATATCTGGCAGTGCAATTTTGTAACTCACTGCTGATTAAGATTTATTCAAGAATGTAAAAATCCCTTAGACGATCAATTAATATAATCATTACATTAACAGGTTAAAGGAGAAAAATCATTTTGATATATGCAGGAAAAGTACTTAATACAATTCAACAATCATTCCTTACTAATCCAAATATACTTCCCCAAGAGAAATAAATAAATCCTCTTAAGCAAACTAGCAATAGGTGGAAACTATCTTAACTTTTTTAAAAGGACATCTTTTAAAAACCCATTGCAAATATTGAAATTACTAATGTGAAAAGCATAAGAATACCCCCTTATTCTGCTTTCAAAGTGATACTGAAGGTGCTAACAAGAAAATAAGAGACTGAAATGTTTACAGTAACCTTATTCATAATAGCCAAAAATCCAAAGCAACCCAAAATAACCCCAGATTCAAACAACTCCTGTCTATCAACGGGAGAACAGGTAAACAATTTGTACACTATCCACACAGTGGAATACTGTTCAGTCATAAAAGGTTGCTGATCCTGGCAAGGACACGGATGAATCCTAAAACAACATTATGCTATGCGAAAGCAACCAATCTCAAAATAAAATATACCGTGTGATTCCATTTATAGAAAGTTCGAGAGTAGGAAACTGATAGCCACAGAAAGCAGACTGTTGGTTGCCAAAGGGTTATGAGGGACTGACTGCAGGGAGGAAGCCTTTTGGATGCGGGGTGATGAACATGTTCTATGTCCTGATTGGGGTGTTGATTACACAAGTGTATATAGTTTTCAAAGCTAACTGAACTGAATAACTGAGATCTGTGCATTTCATTGTTTGGTAATTATACCTCAATTTTAAAAAGCACAATAGGCTAAATTCTGGAAAGAAGGGGGTAATGCAATCAGTACATACAATGTGTTTATACAGAATATCCAAGAGTATCTACAAATAAATATTAGCACTAATAAGAAAGTTTAACGAGTTGCTAGAAATCAATATACAAAAATCAATAGTTATTTTTAAAGGACATTATTAACCATGGCAATAAAAGCTTTTAAGGTGCCCAGAAATAAATCTAACAAATGGTGTGTAAGATTTGTACGGAGAGAGCCACAAAACTTTATTGAAGGGGGAAAGAAAAAAGGATTTACTATATTCATGGACGGGAGGGTCTGGTATTTTAAAGATTGCAATGTTCTCCCAAATGCACCTGTACATTCAATATTATTTCCACAAAAAAAATCTCAGTAGGTTGTTTCAAAGACTTGACAAGAATAAGCTAAAAAATTACGAAGAAAAAAAGGAGGGGAAGAGGCTTCAGAAGGAGGAGGAGGAAAAGAAAAAAATGGGTTTACCCTTTTGAATACCGGTGCTCCTCGTAAAGCTATAGTAATTTAAACAGTGCAATATTGCCACAGGGAATAGAGTGCTTAGAAATAGAACCACTTAGCTATGGAAATTTGGAATATGATGGAGATGGCACTGTAAATCACTGGGCAAAGAATCCGAGTATTCAATAAATGATGCTCAGACATCACCATATGCAAAAAAAAAAAGAAAAAAGAAAAAAAAGAAAAAGACAAAGAAAAAAAAAAAGAAAAGGAATCCGGCTATTCATGTGTAAAAGGGTAAAATTGGATATCTACCTCGTATCATGCACAAAAATCACTAAATGTGAAAATCAAAATTTACAAAGAAAATACAGGAGAATATCTTAATGACATGTGGATACTGTCATATTATTTATGGTAACGAAAGCATAAGCCACACTGAGAAAAGAAATACTGTAAATAAATTATATTAAACTATGAACGTCTGTGTACCAGGACAATGACAAAAAGGAAGTCAATACCTATTACGGGAAGGTGTTTACAACCCATGTAACTAATTTTCTACAGTTGGAATATAATAGAATTCCTTAAAAATACAGCAAGACGATCCAAGAAATAAAAAGAAACACAAATAAACACATAAAAAGATGTCTTAACCTATCTAGTAATCAAAGAAAGTGCGAATCAGAATGAAACACGATCCTTACCTATCAGGTTGGCAAAAACCAATAGCCAATAGTCAATCGATACATCCATTTCCAAGAACGGGTGGGGCTACTGGAAATGGGAAGCCTTATATCGTGCTCACATGGCTGCACATTGGCACAACTGTTTGGAAGAACAATTCTGGAATAACTTACAAAAGATGTGGATGATGTCCTGCCAACCAGAAATTCGTCTGCTAGATGTCTGCCACAGAGCGGTACACACGAGGACATAAGTGCCAGAATGTTCATGGCAACATGGCTTGTAATAGCAAAAAAACAAAAAAACAAAAAAACAAAAAAAAAAAACCAAAAAAAAAAACTAGGGAAAAAACACAAGTGTTATCGAGTCATATATTTGTTTAAATGTAAAAAACAATCCAATGTATATTTCTTACAGGTGCATATGTATTCAGAGAACGTATGTAATATACACAACAATATCAGTGTAGGGATGGTATATGGGGGAACCTGAATTACCTGGGTTAGAATCGAGGTTACCAGCTATATATATGGCCTTGGACAAGTTATTTAACCAACCTTTCTTCTTCCCTTCATCTATAAAACGGGGGATGAAAATAGTATCCGTGTCATATGTCTTCAGTGGGCATTAAAGGAGCTAATGTATGCAAAGTGCTTAGAATAATGGCCATTTGCTGCTTTTATTACCATCATTTTCTTCATCATCATCATCATCATCATCATCATCATCATCAAGACACTAGCTATCTCTAATGGGAGGGGAGGAGTAGGGATGCAGGTAAATCTCTAGCTTTATCTGTAAGGAAATATGGCTCTGCTAACATAGATTACACCTGAATTTAATATGACTATGAGGCCGAGGGCACTGAGTACATGATTATTTCCCATATAACTTTCTGGGCTTTGCTGAGCATTTCAAATCCTCCGTATATCAAAAGTTTTTTGTTTTGTTTTGTTTGTTTGCTTTTTAATTTTTTTAATGTTTATTTATTTTTGAGAGAGAGAGAGACAGCATGAGCAGGGGAGGGGCAGAGAGAGAGGAGGACACACAATCCGGAGCAGGCTCCAGGCTCTGAGCTGTTAGCACAGAGCCCAACGCGGGGCTCGAACTCACGAACTGTGAGATCATGTCCTGAGCCAGAGTCAGACGCCCAACCGAGTGAGCCACCCAGGTGACCCTTGTTTTGTTTTTAGTAAAAAAATGAATGGTCTGCAGAATACTATGGAGACATGTTTAAACCACCTTGCATATTGAATGCTGTAAAAGGGAAGTTATTGTGGGAACATATTTTTGGACAAATGCTTGGCGGCTAGCTAGCGGCTAGCAACAGGAAGTTACAAGTTCACAATTAAAGAAAGGAAAGCCAAGGAAGTTACAAGTAGTTCTTTCCAAGAACACCCAAGATCCCAAAGTAGCAGGAAAAACAGTGCAGAAACGCATGAAGTTTCTAGGGAGGACATAAACACAGAGTTCCTAGAAGTGCCAAAGAAATAATGTTCGTTGATATACGTATCCAAAAAACATGTTTCCTGAGAAAGCCGTTATAATAAACTTATAGAACATTTATTGAATTCTTTAAATGAACATTTATGGGGCTTGGATTCTCTACACATATATGTTTTGTTTGTCTTTTTGCCCCAGGCTGACTTCAGCTGTTATGTTTTAAAATGGAAGAAAACTTTAACGTGCTTTCTGTACATTTACCACAATAAAGTGCTTTGCAGTGAACGTTTCTAGAAAGAGTATCCATCCGTCAGGATGCTTTTGGTAGCGAGCAGCAAAAGCCATCTAAATCTTAAACCGCGGGAATTTACTGTCATCTCATTAAGGAGAAGTCCGGAGGAAAGTAGTCTCAGGGTTGATTCAATTGCTCAACAACATCCACAACACTCAGACCCTTCCTGACTCTGTTCTGCTGTCTTGAAGGTCAGGAAGTTTCCGCTCAAGGTCGTGGGATGCTCGCATCAATTCTGTATCATGTCTTCATGCAACCAAGCCCAAAAGGCAGGAAGCAAGTCAGGGTAGCAGACCCCCAGCTCATCTGCCATGTTATCAGGTGGAAAAATCTTCCCCAGAGACCCGGTCACTGGACTTTCCTAAACTGCTTGTTGGCAAATAGAAGCGGGGTTACCGTAACTGTGTTACGACTCATCACTAACTCATCACCTAGGACTAGAATCGTCTTCTTCTGGCCTGTTACCCCTTGTACCTGCACAAAACCTAAGTTGTGTTATCAAGGAGGAAAGCCACAAGGAGGAAGCGACTCTTACTGATGAAAAAGGCACAGAGCTACATAGCATGTACCCGGTTTTCTCCACTAAGACATATGGCTTACGGCACACACTGTTATCTGTACCCAGTGGTTATTACCGACCTCTTTCTTACCGGCAGCACCAGATCTGCTTATTCTTCTAGGGCTCCTGGACTCAATTCCCATGTGGGGGTGAGGAGTGGTTCCCCCACACACGATACCAAGCAAGTCGTAGCCACCGATGGGGTGTCTGAGAATTCAACTCAATTCTGACACTCTTCACCTAGAGACAGCAACAGATCCCACAGGTTAAGGGCTCAGTCCCACAAGACTGCACCCCATCCCCCACTTGAGACGCCAACCGCAAGCCTCCTGTGCTTCTGGCTGACCACCTACAGATGGGAGGTTCCAATAACCTTAAGTTTGACTAATTTGCTAAAACGGCTCGCAGAACTCAGGGAAAACACTTTCTTATACTTGCAAATCTGTTAAAGGATATGAACCAACAGCCAGATGAAGACAGACAGGAGTTCCCACACAAAGGGGATCCCCTCTTGGGTTTTTAAGGAGGCTTCATTACATAGTCATAATTGACTAAGTCTTTGGCCACGGATTGATTGAACCTCCTGTCCCGCCCCCATCCCCAGGACAGTCTAGGGGCAGGACTGAAAGTTCCAGCCTCCTAATCACAGGGTTGTCCCTCTAGGCAACAAGCCCCCATCCTTAGGCAGAGTCCTAAAATTACCTCATTAACATAAAAAAGACACCTTTATCACTCTCAGCTTTGGGGAAGCTCTTAGGGTTTCCGATGCAGTGAGCCAGGAACTATGAACGAAGACCATACATCACCCCGATGACCACAGTCTATTTCTCATAAATGACACTCTCGCTTTTATGTTTGAGCAGCCAAATGCTTTCCAGACACTGGGCCTCTTTGTGGCGTAGGGGTGAATCTTCGCTGGTCTGCAGCCATCCAGGTAAATCCATTCCCCTTGTCTGTGACCAGCATAGGAAGAGGACCGTGACACGGAGGGAAGTCTTCTGGGGAGCCCCTGGACAGGGACAGAAGAAAGGAGGCCCTCTCTCTGGTCTGGGGACACTGCTGTGGGGGTATCTTTGCTGTACCTCTTGTAGCCATCTTGCAACCATGAGGGATGTCCGGCTTTAGTGATCATAGTGAGAACAGATCCCGGATGTTATTGCTGACTTCCTAAATTAATCAGCCTATTCACCATTGTGCCCCTCAACTTTTTGCACGATGTGATCATAAATTTTCTTCTTTGTTAGGCCGCTTGAGTTTGATTCTTTGGTACTTACATTCAAATCATCCTGACAGCATACTCAAACTGAAAATGTAAAGCAAACCGGGGTGCCTGGGTGGCTCAGTTGAGTAAGCATCCAACGCTTGATTTCGGCTCAGGTCATGATCTCACAGCTCATGACATTGAGCCCTGTGTCGGGCTCTGCACTGATGGCGTTGAGCCCGCTTGACAGTCTCTCTCTGCCCCTCCCCCACTCACAGTCTCTCTCTCTCTCTCTCTCTCTCTCTCTCTCTCTCTCTCTCTCTCTCCCCCCCTTCAAAATAAATAGGCATTAAAAAAAGAGAGAAAACATAAAGCAAATAATTTAAAGAGAGATTTTTAAAAACTAGATAAATAAGAAGCTAACAACGGCACATCCAGCTGCTTTAAACCGGTTTGAATCTACACATTCAGAATAATCAAGTGTCATAATCCTTAAGGAAAACCTTTTACTAAGCATTCTCTCTGCGTAAGGCACTTTTATGAGCCCTATGATGAGGAAGCGATTGAGCAAGTAGTCTAGGGACACTAAAAAAAAAATATGAAATGCATGATCCTTAAATTCAAGAAGCTTATCCTACAGTTGGGGAAAAAGTTCAGTTGACAGTAAAAATTCTAAATTACACATCAGTTTTAAAGAAGTGGTTCCATTATGTTCAAATACGGTACCTATTATCAGCCAGGTAATAAATTGTCCCATCACACTGTAATACATCAAATATCAGAATCCCTTTCCACACACAAATCTCTAGATCCTGAAGCATATTAGAAAAACCTTTAATTTCCTTAAGATCAATCCTTCTTTTGAAATAGCAACCGACATGTGAATAGATTTACTTTACCCCTGAGCAAACTGAAGAGTCATACAGAGAGACATCAGGCCCAACTTTTTACTTAAAGTGTTTTACTTTTTATGAACGATTATCATAGAGCTGGAATTAGTGGAGCCTGGATGAATGAGTCTTCACTTCTGTCTGCACGGGAGTAGGGTGAGTCCCGATTTGGTAGTCTATCTTTAAAGGGACTGATGAAAAAAGAAAGCTATTGCAGGGACGGTGAGGGGAAAGCTGACCTGTTCACACTTGATGTAATACATTTTGGTATTTATGGAGCGAGCGCCCAAGGCAAGTAGGGGTGTAAGTAGTGATAAGTGTGCATTTTGCCTTCATGGGGACCCTGAGGGAGATCAAGAGTGCTAAGCCTTGGCAGGAAAGCACCAGCCCAGATATAAAATACCCCGGCTCTGAATGTGTCTACCGGAGCATAAATTTATTAAAACCCCATCTTAGACCATAAAGCGAAAGCATCGGGAAAGCAGCAGCTCCCACTACCTAAGTCAGGCTTGTTTTGTGTTTTGTTGTAGTACTTTTTTTTTTTTTAAATAAAAGGATAAGTGGTTTAGCAATCCTGGCTTTAGAACGGGCATCTGAAGCACCAGTTCCATGATGCTGTACCAGTTTAGTAGCTAGCGTACTACTAAATACAGAACGGCCACTTAGTGGCCTTCTGCATAAAACCACTTGAAAGGCTTTCTCTGTGGCTGAGTGCCGCCATTTTCCTCTTTAGAAGCCAGCAAGGACCAAGTTGGCCTGTAAACAGAAGCTCGTCCCTCGTAGAGGATGGTCATGTAGGCTGAATCCCATCTGGGAGAGTTTGATTGGATTGGACAGAAGAGGGGAAAGGCAAGTGGGGGGGGAGGGGTAAAAGAAGCTACAAGGTATAAAGGGGGGGTTCAGCTTCTAAAACTTCCCGTTCATCAGACAGATGACCGTCTGTGAAGGCTGTCGGCTCCCCACCTTTCATGGAATCTGCAATCCCGAAGGAGGGTATTAACTATGTTGAGGTTCAAACGAGGACACGTTAGCGTCCAGACCATGAAAGACAGGGAAAGATGGAGACACTGTCACATATTGGTGGAGACTGCGGACTTGTGAGAACTGAAGGCACTGTGGCATCCTGGATTGAATCCCAGGGTAGAGAAAGGACACGAGTGGAAAGACCGAGGAAGTCCAAATATTATCTGTAGTTTACTTAATAGCGTTGTACTGCGTTACTTTTGTATTTCTTAACAGTACATTTTTATCTTTCCTGGACATTAAAATTTACTACATATGGCCATGTTTAAAAGCAAAACACGTTCGGGGCGCCTGGGTGGCGCAGTCGGTTAAGCGTCCGACTTCAGCCAGGTCACGATCTCGTGGTCTGTGAGTTCGAGCCCCGCGTCGGGCTCTGGGCTGATGGCTCAGAGCCTGGAGCCTGCTTCCGATTCTGTGTCTCCCTCTCTCTCTGCCCCTCCCCCGTTCATGCTCTGTCTCTCTCTGTCCCGAAAATAAATAAACGTTGAAAAAAAAAATTAAAAAAAAAAAAAAGCAAAACACGTTCATGAAATTATTTTCACTGTGATAGAAATACAGTGTGTTTTTCTCCAGTTTAAGTGGTGATGGTCACACAACACTTTTTCCCTATTGAACTTGATATCTAAAGGAATAACTAAATCCGATATTTAAAGAAATCCAGGGAATTCACATGACTTTACTTCAAGGTAAGTATGATGTCCAGTGTTGTCTATATGCTCATTGCCTCTTGAGAGACCTCAATGGGCGTGAGGAGAAAGTTGAAGTGTATCACTGGTAATACCATTACTCCTTATCCACTTCCTACATGCCAATCTATTTACCAACAGTCCTCTGGGAAAGAACTAGAATTTGGGGAAGCAAGAGGCAGGGCAAGAAGGTTACCAGGAAGTCAGAGCTATGGGGTCTGGGTTCAAAGCCTTAGGTATACAAGAACAGCTCCTTCAACCCATACTTTGTAGACTGAGTTTCCACATGAGATTTCCTTTAGGAAAAAAGTTCTACTTAAGTTTGGTCATGGTGGGGTGGGGGTAGGAGAGAACCTTTTTTAACTTTGGTTATGAAAAATCTTGGGGCACCTGGGTGGCTCAATTGGTTAAGCATCTGACTTTGGCTCAGGTCATGATCTTGAAGTTCGTCAGTTCCAGCCCCATTATTGGGCTCCGTGCTGACAGTGTGGAGCCTGCTGGGGATCCTCTGTCTCTTTCCACCCCCGCCTCTTTCTCTGCCTCTCCCCCATTTGCATGCACGCTCTCTCTCTCAAAATAAATAAGCTTTTAAAAAAATGAAAAATCTCAAACATAGGCAAAAATAGAAGAGAGTGAGTCCCCATGTATCCATCACCAAGCATCAATAATTATTGGTACATGGCTATTCTTATCTCATTTATACCACAATCATTCCCCCACCACCTGCTCCCGCAAGATTATTTCACGGTAAATCTCAGAGATCACATCATTGTATCTCTAAATATTCCTATATGCATCTCTAAAAGGTACTATTCTTGTGAAACACATAACCACATTATGCTAAATGAAATAAACCAATCACAGAAAGACAAATACTCTAGGATTCCACTTACATGACATGCTTAGGGTCATCAAAGTTATTGAGACAGAAAGGAGAATGGGAGTTGCCGGGGGCTGCAAAGAATGGGGAAATGAGGATTAGTGTTTCATGGGTACAGAGTCTCAGTTTTGCAAGATCCAAAGAGCTGTGGAGATCAATGGTAGTGATGTTGCACAACATTAGAAATTTATCTATTACCACCGAACTGTACATTGAAAAACGGTTGAGTTGGTAAATTCTGTGTATTTTACCACAATAAAAAATAGAACAAAAAATAACCTTAAAAAAACAAACATAACCACAGTAGCCTGAGTACTGAAAAAATGAACACGAATGCCTCATCAAATAGCCAGGAAGTGTTTACATTTCCCCAATTTCGCATAAGTTTTGTTTTGTTTTGTTTTGTTTTAGTTCGTTTAAACAAGAGTCACACTTTGCATTTGGTTTTTGTCTCTTAATTGTCATATAACCCAATGGGCTGCAAAATTTCTCACGTTCTGGCTTTCCTAATTACATCCTCGTGGTGTCATTTAATATATTCTTTGGGCTATAATCTTTTCTTCTGCTGATTGCCCCCGCCCCCCCTTAAACATACTCCTTACTAGTGTCGGTTCTGGGCCTTGTTATGCTGAACCCTCCCCAGAAGTGATTTGATTCGATTTGACTCATTGCTATGACTTCATTCTAGTCCGCTTGAGGTCGGCACGCCCACCTGCCCGACGAAACTCTTCATCTCCGAGCTCGACGAGACTGCCTGAAATGGAGTTCACCATCTTCTCTTCCTTCCACTATCAAACCTCCAATGCTCCCTGTGTTCCCTTCTCCTCAGTGAATGGAACCCCAATCTGCACAGACATCCAAGCCACAAGCGTGGGCCCCATCTTGAACCCCTCCCTCCTCTGCACTTCCTACACCCTCTGTTCTAAGCCCTGTCAGTTATACCTGAACCACTGAATAAATTCATCTACTTCTGTCCATTCCCCAAACCAACACTCCAGTTGATGTCACCTGTATCTCTTATCTGGATCTTCTCTGGAATCTCTTGTCTTGATTGCTTTAACAGTCCCCTGACTGGTTTTCCCATTAAAATTGTCATTAGATTGCACCTTATTTTTTTCATTCTGCATCTAGAATTGTCTTCCTAAAACCAAATCTGATTCCATTGCTCTGCTATTTAGAACTCTTCAGTGGCTGTTCATTGCTCTAAGGATAAACTCCAAATTGTGAGATGTGGGAAGCCCTTCGAGATTTGGACTCTCCCTTCAAGACTCACTCCTCCCCTACCTCTTCTATACCCTTCCCACTACACCCCTGTCATCAAGAGTTCCTTCTGAATCTCTAGTTAAGCCTCTAGGCTCTCATCCCTCTTCTCACTTGCCCTCATACCCTGTTCCCCTCACCTATTTAATCCCTATTTGTGCTTGGATTTCTAAAATTTTTTTAAATGTTTTTAGTTATTTTTGAGAGACAGAAAGCAGAGCATGAGTGAGGGAGGAACAGAAAGAGAGGGAGACACAGAATCCGAAGCAGGCTCTAGGCTCTGAGCTGTCAGCACGGAGCCCGACATGGGGCTTGAACCCATGAACTGTGAGATCGTGACCTGAGCTGAAGTGAGATGCTCAATCGACTGAGCCAACCAGGCACCCCTATTTGTGCTTGGGTTTCTGCTGTGATGTTCCTCCTATGTCCCTTGGCTGTGATCCCCCAAGATCGGGTTAGTGGCTCTTTCTCTATGCTCTCGTTGCCCCCAGAATCAGCCCTAACGGCACTGCTTGTAATCTCATCAGAAATCTCTTTAAGAGCATGTCTTGATGCTTTTATGTGCTCAGGGTCTGACAAATGCCTAGGCACTTAATTGACTAAATTAATAAAGGAGTGAAGGAATAAATGAATGGATGACTCAATCAATGAGTGAAAACTTCTCATATAAATGATCTAAGCATACCAAAGGCAAGCTAGATTATTCTGATTTTCAAAAATTCCCATCTTTTAGCCTTGTAATATCAACTACTCAGATTCATCCAATACCAATCCATTATTCCCTTTATCCTGCACTGTAAGACTTTTCTTAATGTAGCAGAGGAAAATTATCTTCAAAGCATTTCCCAGATAAATGATGAAGTTAGAACACGGGGCATAGAATTTTATGATAAAGTAATTAGTTAACATGCTCCGAGTATCTGATAACTCTTCTGTGAGTACAGGAAATTATGGATCCTGAGGACATTCTGGAAACAATTTCAGTTAAAAAAAAAAATCAGATGCAACATTAAATTCTTTTCTTTCAAAATACCCAAAGTGTGCAATATTCTCTTAGTAGGCTATTTCCACTATGTGACATTTCCATGGCTATTTATAATGCATTTCTGTCTATAAAAGAAAACACTCCGTGGTTCTTTTTAAAACGAACAGTCAGTACACATAAAAGAATTTTTGGGTTTAAAAAAAAATGCCCATATTTCTAATACTGTACTCCCTTTCAAGAGACAGGCTTGGGTCCTCTTCTGACTTGTCAATAATGCAGCTTTGGAATTCTTTGGGTTCTTTGGTGACTGTCCTAGAGTGAAGGGCGTCCCACTGCCCCTCCTGCGGCCTCGCTGGGGCCTCAGGAGAACACAGAAGACAGACCACTGTGGCCTGCAAGTTCAGGAAATGATGTTAACCTTATGGCGGCCACTGTCGTCCTGGGAAATGAGGAGGCGATCTCTCAAACCCAGCTCAAGGGGTAAATATTGGTACTTTATATAGGTTACTCATTCCTCCTTGCTCACCACCCTCCTGGTAACCTCACAATGCATGTTCCCTAAGAGTATGATGAGGGCTAGGAGAGGCAAGCCCGCAAATTACCCTGTGGCCCCAGTTCCACACAGTACATCCAGATAGTATTTGTTTTCGGCAAAATTTTATTTACAATTAACAGTTCCACACGTGAAAATCGTAACATTTTTACACAGACAGTTTCCTTTGGTTAGATGTGCCCACCTCTGCAGAACTTTGATGCTAGAAAACACGCAAGCTGTAGGGAATGCAAATACTAAATGCATTAATCAACCAAATAAGGCCCTGCCCCTGCTAGGCAATTTGTACCGTTATAGGCCTATATACGCGTTAAAAATTCTTCACCTTCTAGGGGCGCCTGGGTGGCTCAGTCGGTTAAGCGTCTGACTCTTGATTTCGGCTCAGGTCATGATCTCACGGTGTGCATTCAAGCCCTCCCCGTCAGGCTCTGCACTGACAGTGAGGAGTCTGCTTGGGATTCTCTCTCCCTCTCTCTCTGCCCCTCCCCCACTCATGCTATCTGAGTCTCTCTCTCTCAAAATAAATAAATAAACCTAAAAATTAAAAAAAAAAATTCTTTACCTTCTTAGATGCAACAGCAGCTTTTTACAAAATGAAAAACATTACCTTTCTCATTTTAAAGGAAAAACTTTTTTTTTTTTAATTTCAATGTTTATTTATTTTTGAGAGAGAGAGAGAGGCAGAGCACAAGCAGGGAAGGTGCACACATAATCCCATATGCAGAGTATCAAGCAGATACTGACAGTATGTCCTTAAGGAAGCTCATCTATGATGTCAGAGGCCCTCACTGTGCGCTGGCCAATCCGCACTTGAAAGCCACCATTTAGGCAAGATTGTTCCAGACTCTTAGCTGGAGCAAATGCAAGAACTGCCATAAACACCCAGGCATTTGCGGGAAAAGGCCGGCAGGACATAGGACATAAAGAGTCTGTGGGAAAAGGCCAGCAGGAGATAGGACATCAAAGAGGTTTGCTCTCATTAATTAGCCACAACAAATAAACAGCAGAGCCTAAGCATCCTAAAAGATGAGATGAACTGAAATCTTAGTTCGTTTATTCTCATTGTACTCAAAGTAATACATTTATCTCTGGGTGCAGCTTAATCCACATCTGACTGTGATACGTAACTTCGAAATTGCCATTATTTTCTTGGTCCAAAATTGCTTTTCGATTTCTTCTTTGTCTCAGGCTTTTTGAGAAAATTTTAAATTGCCAAGAAGTTTCATTTTTGTGTGTATGTTTATGCTTGTGCTGAAACTTTTAAGTTTTCTTGTATTTTGTGCCTGTGTAATTTCTAGGATTTGGAATTTGTTGAAAAGTTTGTGGCTGCTAAATGATCAGTACTTGTAAATACCTCATGATATGGGATGTAGTCTCTTTCAAGATTTGTTCTTTTTGCTTACACTGCTCCTTGATCACAGCAATTATGATCACTTAAATGTCACCTTTTTTTTAATGCTTTTATACTGGATGGGTATCACACATTGCCATTTTTTATGCAGTATTCTCTTATTCTTGAATTCTTTGCTGCAATTTAGTAAGCAGGACATTTTCGGGTCATTTTTTTTTTTTTCCAGGACAGGCATAACATGAGGTGCATTTTCTGAATCCCCAAATGTATCTAAGAATATCTCTGTTGCGTTTGCATATAAAACCGTACTGGCTTGATATAAAATACTGAGGTTACTTTTTTCCCCCTGCAGAATTACATATTAAAAAAGTTTTTTTTAACCTTTATTTTTTGAGAGACAGAAAGAGACAGAGAACGAGTGGGGGAGAGGCAGAGAGAGAGGGAGACACAGAATCTGAGGCAGGCTCCAGGCTCCAAGCTGTCAGCACAGAGCCCGACACGGGGCTCGAACTCACAAACTGTGAGATCATGACCTGAGCCAGAGTCGGACGCTTAACTGACTGAGCCACCCAGGCGTCCCAGATGAATCAAATTTTTAAAAGCAGTTTTAGGTTTTCAGAAAAAAAAAATTGAGAGAAAAGTAATCTTGAGTTGGGGTGGTCATTTCTTGCAACCTGTGAACCCGTATCAATACATTAATACTAAGTCAAGTCTACACATTAGGGTTCACTCTTGTATACTACATTCTATAGGCTTCTGATAAGTATATAATGGCATGCATTCACCAATACGGTGACCTAAAGAATAATAGTTTCATTTCTCTAAAAATCTTCTGTGCAATCCATTTCTTCATCCCTCCCTCATACCCGCCCCCTTATTCCTTGGCAACTTCTGATCTTTTTACTGTCTCCATAGTTTTATCTTTCCCGGGATATCACATAATTGGAATCATAAAGTACCTTGCCTCTTCACATTGGCTGCTGTCCCTTAGCAATATGCATTTAAGGTTCCTCGATGCCTTTTAATGGCTTCGTGGCTCCTCATTTATGTATTGTTTTATTGCTTAATAGTTCTTCTTTGTCCGGATGGATCACAGTTTGTTTATCCATTCACCTGCTGAAGGACATCTTTGGTTGCTTCCAAGATTTGGCGATTACGAACAAAGCTTCTAACAGCATCTGCGTGCAGGTTTTTATGCGAACGTAAGTTTTCAGCTGAAGGAGCCCGATTGCTGGATCATCGGGGAAGAATATAGTTAGCTTCTTTGGTAAGGAAGTGCCAAACTGTCTTCCAGAGGGGCTGTTATTTTGCATTCCCACCCAGCAATGAATCAGAGCTCCTGTCCCTCCACGTCCTCACCAGCATTTAATGCCATCAAAATTCTGAATTTTGGCTGGTTCTAATAGGAGAGAGAGAGAGAGAGAGAGAGAATGAGTTGGGGAGGGGCAGAAAGAGAGAGAGAGAATCCCAAACAGGCTCCGCACTGCCCGCACGAAGACCGACCTGGGGCTCGAACCCAAGAGCCGCAAGATCGTGACCTGAGCTCGAGTCGGACACTTAACTGACTGAGCCACCCAGGGACCCCTCATTGTTTTCATTTACATTTCCCCCCACCCAGGGACCCCTCATTTCCCCGGTGACATATGATGTGGAGCATCTTCTCTTATGTTTCTTTGCCATTTGTAGATCTTCTTTGGTGAGGGGTCTGTTCACATTTTTGAGAGAGAGAGACAGACAGAGACAGAGTGCGAGTGGAAAGGGGCAGAGAGAGAGGGAGACACAGAATCCGAAGCAGGTGCCAGGCTCCGAGCTATCACCGCAGAGCCCGACGTGGGACTCGAACTCACGGACCGTGAGATCATGATCTGAGTCAAAGTCGGACGCTTAACCGATTGAACCAGTGAGGCGCCCCTCTCATTTTTCAGTTTTCAGAGTTCTTGAATCCTTTTTTTTTTTTTTTTTTTGGAGTTCCTCTTGAATCTTGAACACCAGTCCTTTAGCTGACACGTATTTGGCACAGATTTCCTCCCAGTCTGTGGCCTGTCTTCTCGTGCTTTTCATTGTGACCTTTTGGAAAGCAGGAGTTCTCAAATGGCGTTATATCTAAAGAAGTCATCACCAAACCCAAGGTGGTCTAGATTTTTCTCCTATGTGTCTTCTGGAAGTTTTATGGTTGTGCATTTTACATGTAGAGCTCTGATCCATTTGGAGTTAATTTTTGCAAAAGGTGTGAGGCCTGTGTCTAGATTCATTATGTTTGCATATGGCTGTCTGGTTGTGTGAGTACCATTTCTTGTGTCTTTTTTTCAGATAATCTTCAGTTTTTTCTCTGTCTGTAAGTTCTAGAACTTGCACTTTTCCCCCAAGTCACTGGTTTAATTTTCTGTAGCCTCCAGTTTTCTGTTCCCTGTTTCTATGGACTTTCATTGATCGTTTCCAATTCCCTCTTTACTTTATATCTTCCTTATCTCGGATTCTTTTTGATAAGTGAGCAATGGCCTCTCCAGTTTTCTTTGAGAATGTGAACTATGGATTTTTTTAAAACCTAAATTGTACATGGGGCGCCTGGGTGGTTCAGTCGGTTAAGCTTCCGACTTCGGCTCAGGGCACGATCTCACGGTCTGTGAGTTCGAGCCCCGCGTCGGGCTCTGTGCTGACAGCTTAGAGACTGCAGCCTGCTTCAGATTCTGTGTCTCCTCCCTCTCTGACCCTCCCATGCTCATGCTCTGTCTCTCTCTGCTCTTGATAATAAATAAACCTTAAAAAAAAAACTTAAATTGTACATAAATTGGATGAGCACGCATCCTGCTGAAGGTCTGTTTACACCTGTCATACTCTCACAGTTACTAATAGCTAAATACAGAACAGTGTTTGTGGGAATGCAAGCTGGTGCAGCTACTCCGGAAAAACAGTATGGAGGTTCCTCAAAAAACTAAAAATAGAACTACCCTATGACCCAGACAATTTCACTACTAGGTATTTACCCAAAGGATACAAGTATGCTGTTTCGAAGGGACACATGCACCCCAATGTTTATAGCAGTGTTATCGACAATAGCCAAAGTATGGAAAGAGCCCAAATGTTCACTGATGGATGAATGGATAAAGAAGATGTGGGATGTATATACAGTGGAGTATTACTCGGCAATCAAAAGGAATGAAATCTTGCCATTTGCAACTCCGTGGATGGAACTGGAGGGTATTAAGCTAAGTGAAATTAGTCAGTCAGAGAAAGACAAAAATCATATGACTCCACTCACATGAGGACTTTAGGAGATAAAACAGATGAACATAAGGGAAGGGAAACAAAAATAATATAAAAACAGGGAGGGGAAACAAAAATAATATAAAAAAATAGTATAAAAACAAAAATAATAAAAAATATATAATATAAAAAATATATATATTATATAATAATATAAAAAACATAAGAGACTTAAATATGGAGAACAAACTGAGGGTTACTGGAGGGGCTGTGGGAGGGGGGATGGGCTCAATGGGGGAGGGGTGCTAAGGAATCTACTCCTGAAATCATTGTTGCGCTAGATGCTAATTTGGATGTAAATTTCAAAAAAACAAAGAAAAAAGAAAAAAAAGAAAAAAAGTAAGGAAAAGAAAAAAAAAAGAATGGTGTTCAAAGGTGTTCCAGTTTGGACAAGAGATTCTATGGTGACTCTTCATACAAATCTTAGTTATGTGTCCCTGAGGTTCAGCTGAGCCTCGTTTTCACCATGTGCCTCTTCAGAGTTTTTACAGCCAAAAGAAATTAATTGCTGCCCTTTATTATTTTACCTGGTGCAGAGACAAGTCGTTTGACATGTGACAGGATTTAACCCTCCCCCAAACCCCACAGGTCAGAACGATCCTCCCCATTTTACCGGTGGGGAAACTGATGCCCAGAGATGGGGGCTGGGGAAAGCGAGGGGCTCTGTGCTTTTCTGAACTTTCCTGACTAGGAAAAAGTCTACATATAGGAGGTGGGAGAGGGTAGTCGCTTTATTTGTCGGGGTTTTTTTTTTGCGGGTGGGGGGGAGAAAGCAGGGAAGCCCTCTGAATCTGGCAAAGGTGGCCCTTTCCTGAGGCTCCCTGGAGACATCTTCCTGCGTGTGCAACATCTGGGGTGGGAATGGGCACAGAACACGAGCGGGAGCAGAGTCTGACATCTTTTAAGAACGTGAGGATGACTCCTTCTGCAGGAGGGCCGAGCCAGAAAGCTCATTCTAGGCCTCCAGAAATCCAGCCTGCCTGCCAAATGCATCCTTGTGCCGCACTCCTGACATTGAGAGATACCTGCACGGCCTCTGTCGGGCTTACGATGAGGTGCAGGAAAAGTACAAAGGCTGAAAACTTGACTGGTCCAGAGAGACTGACAACAACGGGCCAGACGCATTAAACGCTCCACAGACCACGAGGCTGCGCACGACGACCACCTGATACGGGGACCTCGCCAGACATGTGGCCCAGCCCAGACATGCTTTACGCCCAATAATGATCCAAACGGACTCCTCGAGAAAGCAATCACCCTGAATACACTGTGCCCTCCAGACGTGTAACAGGCCTGGCACACGGGCCACTCCCCTGCTCAGAGCAGCGCTGACACGGCCACCTGCCCAGACCTGCTACCCATCCCGTTCACACCAATGACCTAAGGCGCACGACCACTTGCTGGCACCGTGAGAGGCCCCGCCCACCAGAACTCGGGTGGGTAAGATGGGGAAGGAGACCAAGCTGAGGTTACCTGAAGTTCCCAGCAGAGTAACACCTTCCATCTCGCAGCCATATAAAACCCTGCTACTCAAAGTGCGGTCCCTGAAGCAGGCGCCCTGGCGTCACCTACACGTGTGTCAGAAATGCAGAAACTCAGACCTCATAATCCTGCATAATAAATTTATAAAAATCTGCATAATTCCCCAGGTGGCTCATACGCACTTGAAGCATGAGAAACGCTGCTAAAAATGCTTGAATATCTTTCTAGAAGTCTGAGCCGGGCATCATTTTTAGGGGATCGCCGTAGCTGAAGAAGGAGTGAGCGGTGGGGTGGTGCCTGGGTGGCTCAGTCGGCTGAGCATCCATCCGGCTTCGGCTCGGGTCGTGATCTTGCGGCTCGTGGGTTCGAGCCCCACATCGGGGTCTGTGCTGACAGCTCAGAGACTGGAGTCTGCTTCCGATTCTGTGTGTCTGTCCCTCCTCCGTTCACTCTCTCTCTTCTCTGAAAGTAAATAAATAAAACATTTTTTAAAAATTAAAAATTCATAAAAAAAATGACAGAAAGGAGCAGGGAGCAGCCATCGTTCATGTGAAGATATGCCTGCTCACTCAGGATTGTCGTCATGGGCGGGCAAACGTAACAAGCAGGTGGTGATGGCTGACAAGTCACATGTGTTTAGGAAGCTTTGTGTTTCTTAATCTTTTAGAAAACAACCCCAGGATCTGCACACACTTCTCTGAGCCTAATCCAGAGCCAGAAGAGAATTCTGAAAAATTATACACGCTTCCAAGTCTGTTACGGGAATAAACTTCTGGCAGATTCTGCCTATTTCCCTCAAAATCTGAACATCGTCACAGTCAGGTACTTATTCCTGCCACTCTGACAAGAGCAGGATTATTAACTCTGCCTACAGTAAAATATTCATGTGAAAAATAAAATGTGTTACAATTTTATGCATTACAACTACTATGAGCTGTTAATGGCTTAGGTGTCCAGACACATCTCATTCCTCACGAGGACTCGTTTCCAACGAGGACACTTCTGTGTGGCTAATTCGGTCCCCTCGTTTTGAACTATTGGCCATAGGTGTGCTGATTCTTCTGTTTACTTCTCCTGACACGGAATCTGTGTTTGTCTCACAATGAAAGTTGAGACGGATTCTGTCAGAATTGTTTTTGTTCCCTTCCAAATGCTTCAGTTCCAGAAAAAGGGAGAAGGAAAGTGTATCGTTTTTCTTGGCCAGATCAAAATTCCAATTGCCTAGAAGGATGAAGAGATCAGCAGAAATTGCCTCGCCGGCAACCTTCACCCCAACCCCATCTCACACACTCACACTCACACACTCACACTCACACACACACACACACACACACACACACACACACACACACTAAAGCAGCAGTCAGGTGACTCTGGGCTGTTTGCTGCACAGAAGTGATGTATTAGAAAAAAAGGAAAGATAGGCACCTGGGTGGACCAGTTGGTTAAACCTCTGACTCTCGGTTTTGGCTCAGGTCATGATCTCACGGTTCGTGAGTCTGAGTCCCATGTCGGGCTCTGCACTGACAGTCTGGACTCTGCTTGGGATTCTCTCTCTTTGCCCCTCCCCCACTCCTTCCTCTATCTCCACTCTCACAAAATAAATAAATAAACATTTAAGAAAAGAGAAAAAGGAAAGAAAAAGGAATCTCTTTCCAGCTCTTGAGCTTTGAATAGCTGTGTTCCCGAAGCATCGCTTTCGGGAAACTTTCTTCCCTGTGATCAGAGAAGCAACGGGATTGTGGGTGAGGGATGCCCATCTCCGCCAGAGGAAGGAGGACTTTTTCTTTGCGCAAAGGTACTTCTGCTCACCAAGCAGGGAGCCTGCGTGGCTGTGCACACCCACAGGGCACACTGTTTCCTGTGTGGACCATCCAGACGGGTGTCTTTTTCTGATTTGCGCGAAGGCAACATAAATGCTCACGGAGACCCGGGGGTGGGGGTGGGGGGTGGTCCTGAGCAGGAGGCTCTGTTTTCCGCACTTAAATTAGGCCAAGGAAGGTCAGGAAGTAAGGAGAGGAGCTGGGTCTGCTGCCCCATGGAGATTCCTGGGGAGAGAGGAAGACTCTAGAGAAGAAATGGTTACGGGACATATGTGGGCAGAGGGAACTTACCTCTGGCTGTTTCCTGTATGGGAGCAGGGAGCAGGGGCAGCAGCTTCTCTGCTGCCCCCAGGGGGATAGAGGGCCAGCTCCATCATGAACTTCACAGACAAGGAAACGGAGGAAGGAGAGGGCATGCACAGAGGAGGCTAGCTGCGGGGGGGGGAATCGGAACCAGAACCCCAACGATCAACACCTGTTTTTCCCTGACCTGTGGCCCCCTCTCCTCACAAATGCACACCTTCTTATAATAGAAGCTTACCAGAATTTGGGGTGGGGGAAGCGGGGGCAATGCAAAGGGCGGTGGACCCACAGTGGACCAAGTTTAAATTTCCTCCATGATGGTAGAATAGGAGCTTGGGTTAGAAGATGAGTGGTTACAGGGGGTGCCTGGGTGGCTCAGTCGGTTAAGCATCTGACTTCAGCTCAGGTCACAAACTCATGGTTTATGGTTTCTTTTTTCTTTTTTTTTTTTCAACGTTTATTTATTTTTGGGACAGAGAGAGACAGAGCATGAACGGGGGAGGGGCAGAGAGAGAGGGAGACACAGAATCGGAAACAGGCTCCAGGCTCTGAGCCATCAGCCCAGAGCCCGACGCGGGGCTCGAACTCACGGACCGCGAGATCGTGACCTGGCTGAAGTCGGACGCTTAACCGACTGCGCCACCCAGGCGCCCCTGGTTTATGGTTTCAAGCCCTGCGTCAGGGTCTGTGCTGACAGCTCAGAGTCTGGAGCCTGCTTCAGGGTCTGCGTTTCCCTCTCTCTGACCCTCCCCTGCTCACGCTTTCTCTCTCTCTCTCTCTCAAAAGCAAATAAACATAAAAAAAATTTTTTTTTAAAGGAGATAAGTGGTTACAGGAAAAAGGAAATAAAATAAATAAAAGAGGGTACATTTTTGCTTCCCTGTATTTTGTAGGCTGAGTCATACCTGCTATCCTTCCTTCTGCCCAGTCAGGCACCACTGTTTATTTTGAGACAGAGATTTCTAATACTACCTAACATCATGCTTTTAATCAGCACGAAGTGCATATTTTTTAACTTGGCAAACGATGTAGTTCCTTAGAAAAACACTTTTTTTAATGGCATGATTCTCAAAAACAACATTTAAAGAATTCTTAAGCAAATTCAAATTTCTCTGATATTAAATGGAAATATCCTGACCTCTTACATTCTAGACAGAGTTTGCTAATAGTACAAATATTTCAGAATTTATTGGTAAAATAATAGTCTGTATTAAGTTCTAATTATTCTGTTAATGTTTAAACCATCTTGGGGCTCCTGGGTGGCTCAGTCAGTTAAGTGTCTGACTTTGGCTCAGGTCAGGATCCCATGGTCCATGAGTTCGAGCCCTGCGTCGGGCTCTGTGCTGACAGCTCGGAGCCTGGCACCTGCTTCGGATTCTGTGTCTCCCTCTCTCTCTGCCCCTCCCCCACTCGTGCTCTGTCTCTGTCTCAAAAATAAATAAGTCTTAAAAAAATTTTTTACACATCTTAAGTTACCTAAGCTCAGCATGTTTGTCCTCTCATTTTCAAGAAACAATTTCGTTTTGCGCCCCAATGAAAAGGTACACTTGTATAAAAAAAGACGTTTCAAACAAAATGGGACATTTCGACCCATTTTAAAAAAGCAGCAGCCTGGTAAATAAATACAGGCATGTAAATAAAGGTCTCTGGCTTTCTTCTCTTCCAATAGTTGGAAGAGACGAATGAAAAAGAATTAATACAGTAATTTTCCTATTTGGCTCCCCTTCTAAACTTTCTTCAGCTCCCCAGCATTTATACCAAATTTGCCTTAGTTCTTATTTGAAGGGGACAGTCATAAAAAAGTCTTGAGAAGTGTTATAAAGTTTCCTAATTAAGATACATATTTTTTTCTAATATGGATTAAAACAAATGTTTTCTGTATTTACAAGCGTTCGGTATAACAGCAACAACATCCCTCTGGTTTACAAGTCAAAAGTGAGGAAAAATACACATCGCCTTTTGCTTTACAGAAGCACACACGTCACGTGCACCCCGATTCAGACACACAGCCTGAAATCTAAAGCACACAACGCAAATGGTCACAGGGGGTAAAGTGATGATCTTCCAGAAGACTCTCCCCCGGTAAGCGTATCGCCCCCTTTACAAAAACGCCACATAAACTAATTCCCGTCCTCCCTCTCCCTCTTAGACGTTTAATTTCAAGTGCACGCTTGTATGGAGCCCATGTTACGCTTGCTGTTCTGTTCTCTTCAACTAGCAGTTGCTTGAAGGTACGTACAGACGTGGTTTAGACTTCAGGACTTCATGCCCCCAAGGTTAAGGCCACGACCTTTCCCATCTCCGGCGGGAGGGAGAGACGGAGACACGGAATCCAAAGCAGGTAAGATGGACACTGACTTCCCCACATTCGTCTAACGAAATCCTCAGAAGTGACTGATTTAAACAACTCCACTTCCCATCCTCTCCTGAAGTTGGGGGAGAAGAGGAAGGATGTTTATGGTGGTTGTTGAGCGAGGCTTCAGGGAAAGCTCCCCCCCCTTTTTTTTTTTGGCTTCCTCTTCTTCCCCATCTTTTTTGCAGGGAACAGAAAACGATGACCACGGTACAGTGTCTACACCTTGGGATCTTGAAGCTTCAAGCTCTTGTATTAAGGGTGGCTGAGCCAGACAGCAAGGGGGCTGAATCCCTCACGACGGGACGGGACCACCATTGCAGAGCATGAGGTAAGGTTCCATCGGAGAAGCAGCATCACTAATGTGTGTGTGTGTGTGTGTGTGTGTGTCCCGTGACAGAGACTGGACCTTGAGTAACTTCGCGAGGTTAAGCCCGATCTGCAAGGCTGTGGTCCTTGTACCTGATGCTAGAGGCTGCACGCGGCTGAGAAGGAAAGATGGACATGAGATGAAAGAGAAGACCAACCGGAACACTCCGGCACCATCTGGAGTCCTTGGAACAGACTGGGCCCGTGTTAGGCCTTACTGACCTGAGAGGTGGAAACAGCCCTTAGACACTGGGGACTTTTACGGTGGAGCTAAATGCATACACCTGACCCGGGCATCCAAGAAGCTAAGAGGATCCAAGAAAAGGTGGAACGAGTGTGGGTCCTCACATCAATGAGGTGGGCCAGCAGATATATGAGAACACCCGCGTTCTCGGGTGACCCGAGAACACAGGATGGCTGCCGTGGCCCTTCTCCTCCCCACATTTCCCCAAGAACCTCTGTGCAACCCCCTCTAACCAGGGACACACGGGAAAGGGAATCCCAGAATACAGCGTCACACAGCTTGGAGGCCGTCACATCCTGCGGTTCGTTAAGTTTCCTTTTTTTTTAATTAAAAAAATGGTTTTTTCACATTTATTTATTTTTGAGAGACAGAGAGAGACAGAGCATGAGCAGGAGAGGGGCAGAGAGAGAGGGAGACGCAGAATCCGAAGCAGGCTCCGGGCTCCCTGCACAGAGCCCGACGCGGGGGCTCAAAACCACGGACCGTGAGATCTTGACCTGAGTCAAAGTCGGATGCTCAACTGACTGAGCCCCTACATTTCCTTTTTTTAGAACTACTTCATTTGAAACACTGTTAGCAATGAAATACAATCCCTAATGGATGCTGGGCCCCTATAAAGAAATGTTGACTCGTGGCTGAACTAAATAACGAATGTGACATGTGGACTCAGATAACTTCAACAGAAACTTTCCTTGTCTTGATTGCATGTGAGACGTCCCTTTAAAGAAAACTATTGAAAACCTTCAAGAAAAGCATACTTGGAGAAGGAAAAGTTAAAAGGTCAAGGCATTGCTACAGAAGGGCAGAATGAAAGAATCATCTTCTTCATTCCAGAAAGAAGGCCAGGAAGGGATAGGTCATTGTCTATTTGGCAACAGAAGACATAGCCAAGACAACTGTGGGGCTTGTAAAGAAAATTCTGAAAGGTTAATTCCGGGATGAAGGGACAGCATCGCAATGCCAAGTTGTTTTTTAATTTTATTTATTTTTTCTGAGAGAGAGGGAGCGTGTGTGAGCAGGGGAGGGGCCGGGGTGGGGGAGAGAAGACAGAGAGAAAGAGAGAGAGAAGAGAATCTTAAGCAGGCTCCATGCTGGGCATGGGGCTCGATCTCACGACTGTGAGATCATGACCTGAGCTGAAATCAACAGTCGGGCACTTAATCGACTGAGCCACCCAGGCGCCCTGAGTTGTTTTGCTTTGTGGCGTAACAGGCACCCTGTTATGTGACATAAGCTTTGAAGTACAAGCATTTACGTTTTAAGCCCGTTACTGTGTTGTTACAAACAAGACAATTCCTTGAAATCTGGGAAGGCGGGCGGCACACCACTTGTGTCAGGTGGATCGTCTGGAACTGAGCGAGGACCGCAAGCAGGTTAGTGGAAGCGGGGGCTACCTGTGAACAATAAAGGGGGCAGGAAGCAGAGTGGGGCAGAGAGAGCTTGCAGATCCTGAGGCGGACCTGACTCTTTGGGAAGAAAGGGGAGGGAAGCAGGATTCTCTGCGAAAGCCTCAGATTGTGATGCAGATTTGACAAGGTTCAGGTGAATCCAAAGGGGAGCCCTGGGAGAGCCCCACATCTGGCAGAAAGGGCCAAGCCCTAGGATTCAGGTCACGCTCAGTCGCTGGTTGGGACATTTCTTAGAAAGAATGTGGTGTCGGCTCAAAAGCCGGGTTGGATCCTGAAGGTGCTGGCACTGGAGGCTGTCAGCCAAGCGCACTCCCCATCCCGGCGATCAGCGGGACCTTCCTTGAAGCAGATCTACGCAAGCGGGCTTCTGTGCCTGCCACGGCACGGTAATGATAGATAGATCCTTTCAACACGAGAGACAAACCCATGTCTCAAAGCCAAGATGATAAGAATACTTATTAGGGCAGCGTGGCTTGCCTCGGACCAGAAACTCGTTGGGAAGAACGATTAAGAAATGAATGGGTCTCTACCAGGACATATTACTCTTGATTTTGAGCTGGGAGGTTGCGCTGTGTTCACCCCACACCCCGAACTGGATTGGAACACGGGTTGACATTTATCCACGGTGTTCCCTGTGGCCAAGTTCAGTGACTTTTCTCCCCATTCAGCACACATTCTCCAGGTGAGTCATGCTCCCGTATCTCCCCCACCCAATCAAAGCCCCGCTGTCCCCGCACTCCAACCTCAGGCTTCCTACCTTCCCTAATACCCTAACTTCCCACCAAAGTGTACCTGCTCTGTTTTTCGTTGGCAGACTGACAACCGAGACTGAAAACTAATTGGCTCGGCTGATGAGAGCATGATGATCGCCTTATTTACCCCTACAGAATTCACCCAAAGAAATGGCTAGCCAAGGGGGGTGGGGGGTGCGGATTTCCTTTCATTTGTTCAAGCCGATGTTGGCGAAATTTTGGACAATGTTGGTAGGTGGTATTTGCCGTTTACATCGAGAAGGCAGCAGCTTATGCTAAATATAATGGCTAGTTCCATATTTTGCTCCCAAAAGGTACTCATTCCTGATTAATGACCTCAGCAAGTGGGTAATGATTATTCATCGGCCTCTTTAGGAACTTTAATCGTGTGGAGGACTTTCTAGACTTCAGATGGACTACTCTAGATAGAGGCATAGAAACAGTAATCAAGTAACAAGTAAGTACCTGCTGGATACAGGGGATGGTGCTTGGTACTTTAAGGGTACCACGGGTTTAATTTAGCTGTCCGACAAATTATACACTGTAATGCCATTTTACAGATGAGGGTCAGAAAAGTTCAACGGCCTAAGATCAGTCAACCAGCAAATTATAGTGGTCAAGCCTGATGCAGATCAGGTCTATCGGGCTCCCCACTCTTTTACCCTATTCTTTCTCACCCTACAATTCACAATTACTCGGACTTGCGACACTTGAACTCCACCTCCATTGACATTAGCAGGGTTTAACAGTTGGTGTGCTGGCTGGTGGGGGGGGGGGCAGCTGGAATTACAGAGAAGATAAGATTGGCCACGTGTCGATGACTGCTGACACAATCACCCCACACCATATTGGGGGAGGGTTATCACAAGTTTCTTTGCTTTTTATAGATTTGAAATTTGCCATAATAAACGCTGGCTTATAGGAATGTTCATTCTGTAGAGGCTTTCGATAGCCACAAATGCAGGATCCCAACTGGCAACACACACACACACACACACACACACACACACACACACACACAGCTAAAAACTTCTTCTACAGCAGACAATGCAGATATTAATCAGTTGTCAAGGTGCCAAACCAAGTCCAGAGATCTCGGCGTGCCCCACATACATCAGTGGGAGCAAATGCTCCCTTTCTGTGAATGAATCACAGCATTCAGCTCCACTCTCTGTCATGCTCCTTGCCGTTTGCTCAAGCCCAGCCAAACCAAACGAGGGATCACCAGTGGAGACAACTGCAAATGTTTGCAAACTGTGAGCAAATGAGGAGAGAGTCCCACATTTAGAGAGACAGGAATTATTGTGTGCAGGTATAAATAAACATTGTTCTCTGCTCAGGGTCTGTCAGCACCTCCGTGCTCCACACAAACTCATCCAGAGATAAATGAGCTAGTGTTACTCATACCTGATGAGCTCCAAAAACCACCCGAAGGGGCACACGCTGTACTTTGCTAAGCTTGTTTGCAAAACTCAGCCCTTGGAATACAGAGCTGCCCACAAAGCACGCAGCCAACTCTGAAATATGTGTTTTTAGGGAGCCATGAGGGCAAAATGGGTGTTCTCTTTTGTTGACCCACGTTCCAGGTCTTGGCAGTGGGCGCTCCGGGAGTCCAGGAGTCCACAATTATTTTCCCCTCTCCCTTGTCCATTTTTTAATTAAGGCATGCTTATTATATGATAGGATTTAAAATACAATCAAAAGGAACATTTAAAATTGCCTTAATTCTCCCAACCAGAAGTAACCACTGCTAATTTTGAACACATGCTTCTAGAATTTTTCATGCGTGTATAAAGTCTACAGAATTCAAACAGGAACATAGTGTAGGTAACCTGCATTGTTCATTCAAAAAGAGCCTATGAACGTTTTAATGCCCATAAACATCCTTTACAATGATATTTACAATGTCTGAGCATATGGACATAAAATAATTTATTTAGTCAAGACGTATTATTGGAGATTTACCGGGAACTGAACCTTTGGGCTGCTCTCAAATTTAATTTTTGCTCCTGAAACTGAGCTTGAGTGACTATTTTCATAGACAACTGTTTCTACCAATCCATTGTAAGGATAAATCCTTAAAAGCAGAATGCACAGATTAGAACTTTTGGAGGCTTCTTCTAGAGAGTACACACGATCCTGTTCCTCATCATCCTACATTTAATAGCACTGACTGATAACTATTCTTTTTTTTTTTAATCTTTGCCAATTCAAAAGATACCTTTGCATTATATCACTTTTTTAAATTTGTGCTTCTCTTACATTAATGATACCGAAGTTTTTTTGTTTGTTTTACTTTTTAAAAAATTTTTAATGTTTATTTGTTTTGAGAGAGACAGACAGAGTGCGAGCAGGGGAGGGGCAGAGAGAGAGGGAGACACAGAATCGGAAGCAGGCTCCAGGCTCTGAGCTGTCAGCACAGAGCCCGACGCGGGGCTCGAACTCACCAGCCGGGAGATCATGACCTAAGCTGAAGTCGGACGCTCAACCGACTGAGCCACCCAGGCACCCCAATGATACTGAAGTTTTTATCATATTTATTGAAAAAATGTGTATCTTCCTCTCTGTTCATATGCTTTTGTGCATTTAGTATTTATCTCTAAGGCTGTTCACATCTCAATAGCAGTATTTCCTTGTCTGTCCTGTGCAATGTGATTTTCCCCCATTTTTGACTTGATTTGTTCTTTGGAACACAGAAAAGTTTAAGATTTTTAGGTTAAAAAATGCACACACCTTAATCTTTATGTATTCTATGATTTAAGTTGTACATGGACTATCCTTCCCAAGCTTATCTGTTCTTTTATTAACTCATTAAAATTTTTTAATCTATCTGGAATAAACTTTAGAGAGTAGTGTGAGGTATAGACATAACATTTTTTTCTCCCCGTGTGATGAGTCAGTGGTTCCTACCCTGTTTTTAGTATAAACACTCTAATTTGTTGTGATGAGCACTGGGTGTTATATACAAGTGTTGAATCACTGTATTGTATACCCGAAACTACTATTACACCATATGTTAATTTCAATTTAGATAAAAATTCATGTGTATATGTACATATAAAAATAAGAGTATATACATATATATGTATATATATGCACTCTTTTCCATACTGATTTAACCTATCGCCCTTATCTAAATATGCTAGATACTTATATAGTCTTTGGTCTGTCCTCATTCTTTTCATTCTGTTTCAGTGGTCTTGGTATCTATTCTTGGGCAAGTACCACCAAGTTATTTTAGCTATTGGTCACTTTCTTTTTTTAAAAAATTTTAAAAATGTTTTATTATTTATTTTTGAGAGAGGCAGAGCATGAGTGGGGGAGGAGCAGAGAGACAGAGAAGGAGACACAGAATTTCAAGCAGGCGAGCCTGACGCGGGGCCGGAACCCACAGACTGCGAGATCATGACCTGAGCTGAGGTCTGACGCTCCACCGACTGAGCCACCCAGGTGCCCTGCAATTGGTCACTTTCCAGACGTATTAATACCTTAGTGGAGAGCCCTATCTTATTCTGTTTTCCGACTTTTCTTAGCTGTTCTCTCTCATTATTCTTCCTCGAACACTTTGGAATCATTTAGGCACTATGTCTGGGATTACGTTACAGCCATAGATTACGGTGCAGAGAATGAACAGCCTGCGATATTCTCTCTCCTAACACAGAAAGCTGGTGTCTTTTCATGCATTGCAGTTACGTTGGGTGGGGCCATCTGATCAGTTCCGAGCAGTGAGCTGGGAACGTCAGAGACATTTACCACGTAGGATCAGAGGGAATTAAGAGCATATGTGAGTCTTTCACATTCTCTTCCTCTGAGGTGGTGACCATAGAGGCCATATCCTGAGACTGGTGGAGTCACAAGGTGGAAACAGCCTGGATTCTTGAAGTCCTGCTTGGAGGACGGTAATTCTGAAGTCACCCAGCCCGCACTAAGCTTGAAGTGAGCAAGACGTAAACCTTTGCTTTGTGTCAAGCCATATAGGTCTGCGGCTTTGTTTATTACCGTAGTATAGTCCCTTAGTAAAGGCTGCACATTTCTTAAGTATTGAGAGGTCTCTTGTTACTGTGATAAGGGAGTCACATTTTCACTTACCGTGATGTTCCTTTCTACCGGACAGGGGACCCATCTGCCTAGCAGGAGAGGAAGGGGACAGATAGATACAAGGCAGGAGCCTAAGAGCTCCTGTTCCTGATTGTAGTTCTAGCTCACACTCGGCCAGGGCTGCAGGGCAATGCTCCAGGGTGATTCTTCCCAGAGCAGACCCACTTCCTGTCTTAAGACAGCTTTGCTGCTGACCTGCTTTCCTGAGCCCGGGAACTCGTTCCAAGTAGAAAGGCCACCGAATGCTTCAGGCAGCCTCTGTGTCTGTACCTGAGACGCTCAATCCTGGATTGTTTGTCCTGGCTCCTGGCCCCTCTAGCTCTGAGTCCGGGGAGGCGGGCATTGGTTGAATTCTGCTTGGTGGCCCCTCCTCGTTCTCTGTGCGGGAGTCTCAGCCTTTATGTGTCCTGAAATCGCGGACTGATGGGCTCTTGTCACAATCTGGCCTCACCTATGCTCTAAATTTGCAGGAGTTCTTAGAAATTCCAGCCAAGTGGGCACCACCCCCGATTTCACAGGCACACATGTTCTTTTCATAGAGAATGTGGAGGTGTGTGTGTATGGGGAGGGGAGAATTAATTAAATGTGTGAGTGCAAATCGTCATTTTAGACTAGTGGTTCTTTCATGGGTATTTTCAGGAGAACGTGGAAAAACTAAGTGCAAACCCAGATGTCAGTGGAGGGAGCAAGTTATCCCCACCCCCACCCTCCACCATCCTCTCTGCACGTGCAAGAAAGTAGCACTACCTGGATTTATGTTCCCACTGAAACTTCCCTTAGAAAATGGAAATGATTACGGTCAGTTTCAAATGATATTTTTCCCTCGGTTGCATAAATCAGGCTAGCCAGAACTCAGTTGATGTTCTCCTTTGCTTTCCCGCCCCGGTTCCTGCTTTTTCAAACACCCATTCATGAATGAGATCTTATCTGTGGCAAAGGTCTTCGCTAACCCTGGGGTAAAATATATTAAATACGAGTATTTTTTTTTTCACAGAGCGAAAACTACTCAACTTAAATGCCTATCAGATTATACCCTTTCTAATATTTTTGGCATGAAAATGATCTCTTATGAAGCAATCTTAACGTACCCTGGATGGTAGTTTGATTTGTTTTAAAACGCCTTCACGGAGTTGTGGGCAATGCTGTGTTTGGTTTCTACACGATTTTTGAAATTTTTTGTGGTCTATACAATCCCAGACCCTAGGAACCACTGGAATGCATCTTCAAATAGTTGCTCAACAAGTGGAATATTTTCTGAGCCTTTGCATTTCTGAGAATGCCCACCTGTCCCACCGAAAGACGAATTGTTGGGTATAAAGTTCTTAGCTCATAACTTTCTCTACCTCAAAACCCCGTGGAGTCATCTGGCATCTAACTGCTGCAGAGGAAATGTCTGAGATCAACCTCTTGTAAATAAATTTTTACTGAATAGTTGCAAGACTTTTTTTTTTTTCACTTACACCTTCCTGTTTCTCGAGGCATTGCTGTACGATTTCCCCAGTGCCTTCACTGAGATGGCACGTGTGGTGGCTGATGGCCAAAGGGAGAGATTCTAGAATCACCTAACTTCGAATCTAGTTTCATGCTTCACCAGCCACTGTACCCTTGGGTGGTGTTAGAGGTCACACTGTGTCCGCCAAAATGAGATGCTCAAGTCCTATCCCCCAGGGACCCATGAACGTGACTTTAGTCAGAAGTAGGGTCTTTGCGGATGTAATCGAATGAAAAGGAGGTCGTTAGGGTGGGCCCTAGTTCAGTGACTCATGTCCTTATAAAAGGGAGGTTGGGACACACACACATACACACACACACACACCCCAAACACCTCGTGAAGACACAGACACAGAAGGAAGATGGCCATTGAAGACAGAGGCAGAGGTTGGAGCTCTGCGGCCCTAAGCCAAGAAATGAAAGGCCTGGAGTTATCAGAAGCTGGAAGAGGCAAGGAAAGTCCCTCCCATAAAGGCTTCAGAAGGAACACGACCCTGCTGACATCTTGATTTCAAATTTCCAGGGGAGACAACCATTGTTTTAAGCCAACCAGTGTGTGGTCCTCTGTTACGGAAGCTCTAGGAAACGAATGTGGATTTCTCAAAGACTATGCACTTCAATTACTTTACCTATAAAAGGTGGATAATAACTTGTGATAAGACTATAGGGAAGGCGAAATGTGATAAGATAGCAGAAGCTACTAAGTTCTGGCGGGCAGGAAGAATCTAATGAATAGGTTGTACCATCAAGGTGTCCCTTCTCCACCCTCCCATCACCTTCCTTGGGTAGCTCTCTCTCCTGGAAACGTTTTTTCTGCACTCTTGACGTGTTTTTTTTTTTTTTATACAAAGCTTATAGGGTTTTCATAAAATAATGAAGTCATTTGCCTTAACTGTGGAATTCCTGGGCCACCCCCAAAGATCTTTGGTTCAGTAGGTCTTAGGTAGACCTCCAGAATGAGTATTACTTGGGGGTGTCCAGACATGAACTCTCATTAAATACGGAAAGTGCAATGTAACTTAAGTGGCAGACCTGGTATTAGGATTCCTGTTCTATAAATATGGAAACTGAGGTCAAAGGAAATTTAACCCAAGTCAGAAAATGTAAAATCAAGTAGTTGTGTTTTTTTTTTTTTGAGGCTGAACTTCAAGAACTTCACTAGTTGGATGAAACGTGAAACTCTAGACTGGTATGAAAAAATGCCAGATAATGAGGGCTCCATAATACATAAAATATGGGAGACGATCCAGTATTAGGATTAAGAACACATGGAATCGGAAAGGTTTAAATTCTACTTGTGGTGCTTACTTTCTAGCCGTGTGAACTGGAGAAAACTATTTAGCCTTTGATGGTTTCAAACTCTTCTCATCTGAAAACGGAAACAACCCCTATCGAGGTTCTTGCGGAAGTGACTTGAGACGCCATGACAAGGCATTTAATACCAAGTAAGTGCTAGATAAGTGACATTATTTTTGTACACACGCATTGTTTTTGATTTCAAAAAAGGGACCAACATGTTCACTCTCTGCTCTTGACTGGCCTTGAATAAATGCAGGGAGAAAGGAAGTCCAGAGGTGAGAATTAGGACCTAATTTTAGAAAAGATGTGATGTCCATGCTTTCCTAGGAGCTTATAAATGAGTATTGTTGTGAGAATAACTTCTCTGGGATTCTTCGGATTAACCTGCTTTATTAATTTGTCTCCTTGTACCTTTGAATTCTCTTATTTTTATAATATTGACGGCTCACTTGCCAAAATACCTCAGAACCACTTTTAAGAGTTCCCAGTAGCTAATAGAAAATGCGTGCTTGAGGATGCTCTTTCTGGGTTATGATTTTCTCAAGGCAGAGCGCCCAATAGGCCTTGCCTCCTGCCGTGCACAAACATTTCATCCTATTTTTCCACTCGGCCCCAGGATGCCGTGGAGGGGACCAGGAAAGGAATGCTTTCCTGGTGTGGGGAAGCAGGACAGTTTGATGTCATCAGAGGAGTTGGGCACACAGAAAATAGCAAGCAAAAGGACAGGAAGCTAATGTGCACAAAACTGCTTCTTTTATTTTTGTGTTACCTAAACCACTGTGGATTTCTGTATCGTATTAGAAACAGCCACCACGTTCAAATTTATTTTTGTGGAACGTGACCTGCTTTTCGGGTGTCTGACAATGATTCCAGGTGTTTCTCTACATCCTCTGTCCTCAACAAGCTTTGAGGCCAGGTTGCTGGGCTCCCCTGTCCTACTTGTGGAACTGATCAATCATCCAGGATGCAAGGAACAGGAAACTACACGCCAGCTTAAGCATAAAAACACGCCTGGAGAAAGAAGTCTGCAGATAGACCTTACAGCCTTGCTGCAGTGACTCAACAATTTCATCCAGAAACTGGGCTCTATTCTCTCTCTTACACCCTGCCGACCTCTGCTGGTCTCTTCTTAGTCGCAACATGGCT